>NC_133699.1:9997835-11275835 GCF_048934315.1 Petromyzon marinus | reverse complement strand
CTAAACTCTGACGTAATCTTCACGAGTGTAACCACATGGCAGCCAAGAAATGGCATGCATCCGAGAGTACGTCCACGAAAGGAGAAAAAGCAATGAAGCGGGGCTCCTGTGCAGCTGCTGAAGGCAGATTATTTCATTGTTTCATCGCAGGATTGTGAGAGACGGCGGTGGATTGGGGAGACGTAAATTCAGCAGTGGATTGAGCATGGCTTGGTCATCATTCAGGGCGGTGGTTTTTGTCGGGATTTATTTTCGTTGTTGTTCGTGTTGTGGTGAAAGTAGCGGCATCTAGTGGATGGAAACGGTCACGTAAACACATTATATACAGTGTATGCTTACGTATATATATACAAAAGTTATGTATATGCATGTGGATCAATACATGTATTGTGAGATTAATAATAATGATCAATGAGTCAATACATTTGCACATATCTGCTAATTTTACACTTAAATATGTGTGTTGATCTATAAGAAAACCTTATTGAATTGCAATAAAGTTAGTACCATAATTCGACATGCGTTCTGTTTTAGTAGCCATCAGGAGTCCATGCTGCTGAAGTCCCTGCTGCTGGTGAGTCACTTTGTTTCACAGCTGCTGAGGACAGGCTTAAAGACCCCTCAAAAACATCAAGCAATCACCAACAAAATAGCAAGGCCAATCGAATATTTATACCATTATCAGAATGCCTCACAACATAGCATCATTAATTCTTATTACGTCGTGTTGTGCACGTGTTATTGTGCTGTAATGATCGAGTATATATATTTTTTTCTGTATGTAAAAGTGACGCGTTTTTGGCCTCTGACAATTATTTCCAGCAATTCCGCTTGATTGGCAGAGCTTGGATCAAACGGAATATGACACACGACAGAGTGGGGATACCCTCATCATTCATTTACTTCTGTTACGCATGGCATGAACCCTGCTGCCCACACTGCCCACTTATTATTATTCACAATCAATTAACACATTTTAACGAAGTGATAAAAGGTGGTATTAAAAAAAGAAAGATAGAGATAGATACACTCTTTCACTCTCCTCAATTTCTGCTCTGCCCTAATCTCTCGCTCTAGAATCTCATTCGCATCCACACGTCACTAATCCCGCATCATTAGCATCGAGGTTTTGTTTTGCCTTTGCTCCGGCGTCTCGTTGCTCGCGAGGCTCATCGTGGAACGCCGAGCCGGGCGGGCGGGCGCGTGACCTCCACGCAGCCCTGCAGCGTGACCTCGCTTAGAGGCGGCCAGGGGCATTCAAACATCCAGAGCTGGGGGGGGGGGGTCGGCATAACAGTGTGAAACAAACGTTGTTAACTGTTGGCCTGTGGCCCGCATCTGCATTGTTTCACGTTTTGCTGCCTGCTACACTCATTTGATCCCATGCGTTTCATTGCCATACATCGACAGGGAAGTTCACCATTGAAGCAAACCTCTGCGATACATAAACGTAAAATAATTATTGTGTTTTCTTTGAATTTTTAAATAATCATTTAAAAGTCACCGTTATTTTTTGAGAGTCGCGGTGTTTTTGTTGTTGGAGGCTGCTTATTTGTGCTTCAGATCCCACCACCGCCTGCTTAGCCCCTCCCTTTTTATTTAAGCCCCACAACTTTTTGTCTCGGCACCTTCCTTGCTTTAGTGGGTTCATGGGTTTCTTTTTCTCGCCCCGCGAGACTTGGCAACTCTGGGCTGAAGCCGGGTTAATTTTAGTGAGGCGTGAGAGAGGGTAGCCTTCAGGTCACCCCCCCCCCCCCCCCCCCTTCATCACCCCCTCCCCAAATGGTTCAAATCAGCGAGACTCCCACCGCCCCCACCCCCCCCCCCCACTGAAAACCCTTGGGAAACCCCCCCCCCCCCCCCAAGAAACTGAGATAGAAGTCCGGAGAAACGGAGGGGAAAACAAAAGAAAACACCGAGGCACAGCGATTTGGAACTCTCACGCAGTCAAGGGCGAGTCTACTTTTACATAAGAGAGGTGGGGAGGGGGGTTACAGATTAATTTGCATACGCAGCAATAGGCTGATGTCCACCACTTAATAAGTAACCCCCGCCCTCCTTCCACCCTCTTCCAAAGCAAATAAAATATTGAAAAGGTTGATTCTCACAAAAAAAGTCTGTCAGTGTAAAATAACATTTCTGGAGCAGACCACTCTAACGCGGCCACACCGGCGGTAGCTGTGGGTTGCACTGCAGTCAACAGGGCCTCGTGTGTTGTTATTATTATTATTATTCTCAGGTAAACAACAACAACTACAAATGTCAGAATACATTGCGCGGCCGCGAGACACTGAGAATTGTGAAATAACCGTGAGCCTCAGGGGTAATCCTTGAGACTTGACATGCCTGGGCGAATTGGTGGGGGTTGTGGAACGGGTCCTGGGTGTGGAGGAGCAGGAGGAGGGGAGAGGGGGTTGTAGCGGTGGATGGGGACAGTCTGGGAGGAGCGCCTTCACGACCACGGCGATGACGACCGGGAGAACGGGATCCCTCTCAGGGCAGCTAAACGTCGACGCGACGCGCGAGATGCGACCCGCTGTTGTCCGTCGTCGTCGTCGTCACGCGCTTGCAGCTGCAACGCCCATCGACTTGACGTGGCCATCAGACGCGAGGAGAGGAGCTGAGCCTTCAAGTAGAGGGGTTAGAAAGGGACTCGCCCCCCCCCCCTCAAGCCCCGTAGTCCTCCACCCCCTACCACCCCCCACCCCCCCACGGGAAAGCCTTTGCTGCTGGTTCAATATCATCCGGTGACGAGTTTAGCTGCGATTCTGAAGGCGAATAACATTTTATAGGTGAACAACAGGGACGTATTTTGAAGTATCAAAGAAAGCCTACGCGATTATGCTGAGGTCATGCTTTGCTGGGCCAGCAGTTCACTGCTGAAAGTTGCGCATTTCACAAGGGGCACGGCGGACCCATGCTGACGGCAGTCAAAGTGATAATGAATATTGCTGTTCGTGTGCAGAACGGCCAACTCCTGACTTTAACGTCATCTATCATTTCCACACGCCAACGTTGCCGTGCGGACGATTGACCAAAAGTAGCCCCTCTATTTCTCCCATTCCTTTATCCCCCGTCGGTCTTGGCCAAAGCACTCAATTATGAACTCTTGTTACCATTCGCCGTGGGATCTTTTACTCGAGTTCACACAAATTAGCAGACCGTGTTTCTGTTCGTTAGCGATTCCCCCCCAGCACATTGTCAAGCGAACTTGGATTGCATTTGAATGAGGGAATTACATGCCCGGAGGGATGTGAACCAAACATTTTGTCCAGCCAACAGCTTCCCTCCGCCCCTAGTGTTATCTCAATTGTGCTCTTGTCCTATGTCACGAGACGAAAACTAATTTTTGGATCTCTCACAGAGCAGTACAACCCTTCGTCTTTGGGAACGGCCCACAGAAGCGGATGTCACAGAGCTACATCCGAGATACCTTCACTATATTTTGTTTGTTGCGGTTGCACCCGACTCAAGCCCCGCCGCATGGCTCACAGGGCTATAAACCTAATAAATGACATTGTAAACTTAGTCTCCTGTCTATAATTGAGAGCAATGTTCGTCACAGTTGAGCCGCAATATTCTTTTAATCATCAGAGCTAGAATTTTAGCTAAATTGAAGGCATAAAAAACTCAATGCGATGGTTTTTTTTCAGTCATTGAGGATCAGGCTAAGAGTTTCGACTAATTCGACTTGAGAACCAAATTTATTCACAGTTGGTTTCCTTAAATAGATCCCAGGACCCCAGCAGGGCCCGCTCAGTACCCTGACCTCTGAGCAACACGGCATCCTACTCTTATTACTATTTGGTATGGGTTCACGGCATCCTACTCTTATTACTATTTGGTATGGGTTCTATTGTTATTATATATATGTGGGTTCTATTGTGATTATATATTTATGGGTTTATCTGGCCAGGTGGCTCAGCGGAAGAGTGAGTGGCTCGCAATCGGAATGTTGCGAGTTCATATCCCGTTTGGGGGTCGAGTAGGCCCATCAATCCTGTGGGGTCGATAAAATAGGTACCACGTTGTGGATACATTAAAAGCGATTGTCCTTTGCAGAGGCTCTCTCCCGCCATATGATTGTAGAATTTCCACTGGCTCAGCGATGTACACTGGAGAGTGGCACCGCCTAAAATCTCACTTGGGCAGGAAAATAAGACGTCGCTTCGTATTATGAAAGCTACCACTGCTGCACACGTCTCCATGTTTGCATCCGTCAGGCCGAGTTTCATTTGTCGCCGCTGCGTCCGGTGGCTCAGTGGGACACGCGTGGGACAGGTTCTCGCGCGTTTGGCTTGTCATTGCGTACCCTCCCTCCACTCCCTCCCCTCCCTCCACTCCCTCCCCTCCCTCCCCTCCCTCCCCTCCCCTCCCCCCTCCCCTCCCTCCCCTCCCTCCCCTCCCCTCCCTCCTTCATCAGTGTCCAAGCATCGGAGCAGAATTGGCAGCCGTGCCTAATGCGTGTAAAACAAAGCTCATGATTTAGCGCCACGCGTTTGTCACATTCCGATGAAAACTCATGCCCCGGTGATGCGCGACGGGGCATGCACATTCGGGCGTTGTTGTTTCCTTTTCAAAATTGCGTTACTTAAATCAATCCTGTTGACCTCTGTTACTATTTAGGCGGGGGTAATGCGGCAGGTGCGCTTTATTACCAAATCCCGGCCGTCATTTCCCGCGTGATTGTCGGCGACATTCCGCGCCGCAACTTTTGCAGTTTTAGGTCCACAAAGTCATCAGCGAGCCGGGACGAAAATGAGCTTTGACCAATTTCCATGAGCATCGGCTGAGCCGCCCGGATTAATCACGCTCAAATGCCGCGTGTGGCAGTGAGCAACATGAAAGGGGACAGTCGTCTCTGGAGCTCGTCTCAGCAGAGGCAAGCAACGCCGCTTCAAGCCTCCAAAATACCATCCCCTTTCACGTGCGCTTTGGTGTGGCGAGCAAAGAGCGCGATTGATTCATTCTCAAAGTCAATTTAATTCCTAAAGCAATTGTTTTACCTTCAGTATTTTTGGCGCGGGGTAGACGTGTAGCATTTGTCTCAACCTCAGTTCGAGAATTGGGTGGTTTCTGATGGAGTGGGTCACGGTTGTATCATTCTTTTCATATTTACAAAGCATTCATATTTATAATGCTTAAATCAAATCACAGCCCTGTTGCCAATCCACTGCTGGATGACGGCCTCCCCCTGCTGTATAAATTGTGGAGGTCGTTTGTCATACTTCACCATGCTGGGCAGTGTGGGTTGGTGAGGGGATCAGGGGGGAGAGGGCGGCGGTGGGGGGGGGGCGGAGATGCTGGGACCGGTTCAGATATCACCCAGCCCCACTGATGTCAGCTGTGGCCAGGAATCCAACTTGGGTCACCGCGTTAACCTCTGCACCGCCGCTGGGTGTTTGTGAAAAAAAAAAGCAAGACAAGAACAAATGTCGGCGGCTGTTTATGGCATAATTTTTACTTCCATTTACCCACCCCTGCGCAAGTTCTCATTACACGAACGTTCTTTTTTCCCCCCTTGCTGCCATCTTATTTGTGCCGAGCAATTATCATCCTCGCAGCGGCCCTGGCAGATACTCCGCTGCCGCCCATTCTCCAGTCGCGTTGTTGCACACCGCAGTGAAAGTGTCTGCACTGCCAAAGGGCATCAAATCTTATCAGTGTTTCTGCCACAGTGCGGTAATTTACATACGTATAACACTAATGCTGTTTGCCCACAGTTTATGCGCAGGTAAATTCAATCCAAATTTAAATGTAAATGCTCAGATGCTGAACCATAACAATTTATTACGTGTAACAGCTGTTGTCTTGGCGGTGGCGTAGCTCGTTTATTTTTAAGATAATTATTTTTTATAGATGTAGCAGTCCAATTTTATCATGCCATGAATCATGCGGCGCTGCTCGTGTGCTCGGAATCTTTTAATTTGCGAGAGTGATAGTGACCCTAATCTTTATTTCCTCAAATAGGGGTGTGGGTAACGGCGCTTCGGTGTGAGAATGATTAAGCTAATGAGGGGGACCACAGCAGACTGTCTTTTTTAAAATCATTAATTTCATACTCACAATGCATAAATAGACAATAATTAAATCAAACAGGAGTAATTGTTTGAGGGACACTACTGGAAAACACAACAGAATATGTAAACCGGGGGGCACTTACTTATATGAAGGCGGATCAGGGTTAAAATATTAAAGGTAACAGGTGAATGACAGCAGGCTGATGGAGCACTTTTGGAATGCAACATTTAATACTTCTGTAAATTAGAAGAAAAAAAAACGTTTTGCTGGCTGGAATTCTGCCTGGATTCCTGCCTGGATTCATGGCTGGTGCACAGCCAAGTGCTCGACTTTGGTGGTGACGTCCTTGCGCACACCTTCGCGATGAGGTGACCCACACCCCTCAGCTTGGAGCCGGGTTCGTGCGTCGCGCTGACTTCTAGCCAAGCCGATCCACCCTCATACTGTGTTTAAAAAAACATTTCCCGGCTGGCTGGCTGGCTGAAGGGAGGGATGGACGGGTGGGACAGTTGCATGCAAAGGTTGTGCGTCACATGTCCATATGCACACATAAGACATGTTCAATTATTGGCTATTACCTGCGATGATGTGGATCAGAAACATGAACAATAACAGAAAATGGACAGATGCAAGCTGGAAATACATTGCGTAGACAGAGACGTATAGATTGGAGAACAAATGCGAATGAGACACATTGATCGTAAGAAAATGTCAGTGGGCTTGAGTGGGGCACATTGCTGGAAGGCATGATGGCCGATGGATGATGCAAGTGTAGTGACTTGGAATGAGTCACTGTAGCGCGTGCCGCTGGGAGATTGGTAGACAATAGAATTAGGGGTCACAGCCCGTTCTACCAGTTGCATCTGTGGGCAAGGCACGGAGCCATCTGGGGGATCCAGAGGGGTACGGGGCCGAGGGCGAGGCCTGGCCACTCTGGGCAGGATATAAGGCGAGCTCCGACTCGCAGTCGGGGCTGCTGCGATCCGGAGTAGAACTCGTTGTGCTGTCGGCGTCGTGATCGCATCTTGCCAGCCGAGCCTCTCTGCGTATGTCTGCGTACCTGCCTGAGTACCTGCGAGGGACCCTGGCCGTCGGGCCAGAGGTTGCTTCACCAATTCCGGGGGGGATGGAGACCGACGGTGCTGTCGGGGCGAGCCAAGGTGACCGGGCCGGGTCGACTGCTGCCGAGGCGGAAATGGCTGCGACGCGACTACCTGGAGGACGGAGGTCAGTGGAGGAGGGCGATGCAGCCCAGGTGGCAACCCCGACCGGGAGGTGGCAGGCGGGGCGGGGTGGGGCGGGGTGGGGCGCGGGGGGGGGGGACACACGCCTGGAGGCAGTTGCCAGAGAGAAGGCGATCAGAGCTAGACCATTGAGGTAAATGCTGGATCCGTGGGGGCAGGACAGAATCAGGAACGAGCGGGGTGTTGGCGTGGTGGACCGAGGGTGAGCTTCACACCGGTCCATGCTAGGCGACACAACTGCGTACGGGGTGGCCTTTTAAGGAGGATGTGCCAGATGAAGTGACCATGGACCATTCGATTTCTGTACGAACAATAGTGGTGGGGATGCCACAAGTCGAACCAATGGACCTGTTTTGTTTAATAGCCTTGCCGGGCGGCAGGGCATTTGACGGTAGCTTTAAGACGAGTAACCTATTGCACCGTTTCCTGACTCGTTTTGAGGAAAAGGCAGGAGAGAGGCCTCTGTCGCTGCTTAAACTGCAACTATTGTCAGAACTGGACACAAAAAATAGTGACTGTTTTCCTGTACAACGAGGCACTGCCAGATCACGATGTAGAAATGTGGTTGCAACAGCACTGCCAGCTGTTGTCGAGTTGCAAGCGGATACAAGACTCGTTAGGCATTTGGACGGGTGCCAGGCAGTGGCAGGTGAGGCTGAGAGTGGCGGACGGAGCCTTGCAGCATGTCCCGAACGACCTTAATATTGGTGGTAGTAGGGGCTACGTAGCGTACGAGGGGCAACCCAAACTCTGTAGGAGATGTGGGAGAAGAAGCCATCTGGCAGCAGCGTGCAAGGTGCCGATTTGCTACCGCTGCAAAGCGCTGGACCACATAGTGGAAGAGGGTAGAGTACCGGCACAGTGTAATCTTTGCAGAAGCGGGGATAATTTGTATTGGAATTGCCCAGAATCATATGCAAATATGGTCCAGGCACACAAGAGTCGGGCGACTGAGGGAGGAGATAGAGGGACGACCGAGGCCGAATCGGAGCATGCACCGAACAGCCGGGCAACGGATGACGTGAGTGGAGATATGGCCGGACAGGGAATACCGCTGCTGGACGAGAGGGAGGAGGGGGAAGCGTTGTCTGAGGAAGGGGAAACTTCTGTGAGCCGGCGGGAGGAAGGCCCCAAAGCCAATGGGACGGAGGAGGCGGCCCCTGAGCCAACCATGGCCGACTGGGCGGAGGAGGTGGAGGCGAAAGAGGATGAAAAGGAGCAGCAGAAAAAAGGCGACAAGAGAGGGACGTTTGAGAGGGCAATAAAGAGGAAATGGAGGACACCGAGTGCTTCATCGAGATCTGCCCCCTTGCGTGGACCTCAACCCTCAGGCTCTTTGACAGACCCAGTGACGTCCGAAGAAGAAATCGCAGCAAAGATGGGCCAAGGGAAGGGGGTTACCCCCGAAACCCAGGAGTGCGGAACGCAAACTGGACCTGGTCAACAAAAACTGTTACCTACTGCTGGAGGACATTTCTGAGCCAGACGAGACACTTTTGAGCATGGAACTCTCCGTAGCATCAGTAAATGTGAGGGAAATCCGGGGTAAGGCCATATGAGTAGTAATGGTACATTATTTGCAAACTTTGAAAAAAGACGTATACTTCTTGCAGGAGTGCCACCGACCATACTCTGCTTAACACGTAGGCTCTCTCGGTGGGGCAAAGCTGATCAAGTCCTGGGATGGGCACTGCTTCTGGTCGGGGAGCAACGCCAATAAGAACACCGGGGTGGTTATCCTTCTAGGAAGTAGAAGCATCGAGGTACAGGAGACCCAAGAAGTGGTCCCCGGCCGACTCCAATATGTAGACGCCACATACGATGGAACAGCGTTTCGTCTAATTAACGTATACGCCCCCACGTGGTATTCCGAGCGAGTAGAACTGTGGGATAGTATGGCGGCCCTGCCGGTTACACGGAGACACGTCATCTTAGGAGGGGATTTCAATTGCCCGCTCTGCCCATCAGACGTGCTGCCTGCATCCGGGAGTCGGAAGATAGACCCCTCTTCTAGGAAACTAGGTGGTCTGGTTAAGGACTTCGAATTAATTTGACACTTATCAGTTGTTGCACCCAACGCGCCCGGGTTTTACTTGGACAAGTAGTTCAGGATCTTTGCATTCAAGAATAGATTTTATTTTTGTCTCCGCTAAAGTTAAAGCGGAGAGTGTGGAGACTGAACCATTTTCTTTTTCGGACCACAAGCTGAATGCCGCGAGGTTTACAATTCCAGGTGGACTGAGATTGGGGCAAGTGATTTGGCGGATGAACACGAGTCTCAGCAGATGAGAAGGTGACGAGGGGTTTTTATCAAATGGTATGAGGAATGGAAAAGCTTGCAGTGCTGCTTTGGCACCATGGCAGAGTGGTGGGGCATGGTTAAGAGCCGGATCAAAGGGTTTTTTTTTCAGGCACACAGTAAAGCAAGAAAGTTGGAGAAGCTCCGCATTAAGCGGATGAAATTGATATCATCACTGGCATTCCTCAAAAAGTGCAGAGATTCAAAGGTAATACCAAACGCTGTTAAAATAACACATCACAAGTCTTCTAAAGCTAACCAAATACTACACAAAGCTAGCGAATTATTATTAATAGAGCGAATACAGTACAACAAGAGTGAATTATCTTACATTTTGGAATCGCTAAAGCAGTTATACTTAGATATAAGCAATAGTGTATCCATGCATTATTGGAATTTAATCGATACCATAACACAACAATCGGCTGATAATGTGTTTAATATAACAAAAACTAACCAAATGAATACATTTTCTAGACTTCATAATAAACAAATCCCTACTAAAAACGAACAATTTAAAAACAAAACCGTAATGAACTTGACTAACACTGTTTTAACCATTGACATGATCTCTGTCCTTTCTAAAGGCCTTAACTTTGCCGTTACCCCACGCACAATTCCAGTGGATGAGATAATTGCTGAGGTAGAATCAGCAGTAAGACTCCTTCCACATGAGGCAGAGATGATTAGACACGAGGTTGCCAAAATAATTGAGAATAGCAAAGTTCCAAAAGTAAATATTAGCTCTAACGAAGCAAAAGCCTTAAGAGAGCTCCGTGTAAATAAAGATATCCAAATCCTGGCAGCTGATAAAGGCCGCACTACTGTAGTGATGTCACGAGCCGATTATGATGATGAAATTAGAAATTTATTAGAGGAAAGTACCTACATTAAAATTAAATGAGATCCAACTAATACTTTAGAACGTAAGACTACTGCAATAATTGCAAATTCATTAATTCCTAAGAATGAGCAATACCAAATTAAGCCAGGGGCCTCAAAACCACCGAGACTGTATGGGCTACCAAAGATTCATAAAATCGGCATCCCATTACGACCCATAGTCAGTACAATTGGCTCTGCCACATATAAATTAGCAAATATATAAGTAAACAAATACAGCCCTACATCGGTAGGACATCGTCATTCATAAGAAATTGAGAACATCTTGTGAATGTGATTAAAGATATTAAACTTAATCCTAATTATATTCTGGTAAGTTTTGATGTGATTTCTCTATTAACTAAGGTTCCAGTGAACGAATCCCTTAAATTACTTGATACACTAGTAAAGAATACAGGTTTACCAAAAGATATTCCGAAACTTGCTGACCATTGTTTAAGTAGCACTTACTTCTTATGGAGAGGGGATTTCTTTAAACAAAAGGAAGGAGCAGCAATGGGCTCTCCTTTATCTCCTGCTATAGGAAGTCTGTACATGGAAAACTTTGAAATAAGAGCACTTGCCTCGAGCACATTAAAACCATCTTTTTGGTTTAGATATGTGGATGACACTTTGGTTGTCTGGCCACATGGTAAAGATACACTTAATGATTTTCTAAATCATCTCAATGCACAAAACCCGGCCATCCAGTTCACCATGGAAATGGAGGTGAATAACACACTCCCGTTCCTAGATATTTTGCATGGACATGGCCTAAACGGTAAAATGACACAAAGCGTTTACAGACAGCAAATGCACACTGATGCCTATCTGAATGCAGATTCGCATCATCATCATCATCCAGCTCAGAAATCCTCTCTTATCAAGACGCTCATACATCGGGCTAAAACAGTGTCAGATGGTGAGAGTCTAGTGAGAGAGATCAAATGCGTCAAAGAAGCATTACGGCAGAATGGCTACAATAATACTCAAATTAACGGAGCACTGAATGCCAAATCACGATCGCAAAGCAATGCTGCTGAAAGCGATCACATTCTTAAAACAATTAAAATTCCATATCTCAGGAGTAACTGACAAATTAGCCCGTGTTTTGCAAAAGCAAACTATTAGAGTAAGATTTGGTACAGTACACAAAATTCAAAAACTATTATCTTGCACTAAAGACGAATTACCTAAATTATCAACAGAAAGTGCATATCGGATTAATTGTTTATGTGGCAGATGCTATATTGGACAGACGGGACGTAACATCAGCATAAGACTAAAATAACACCAAAGAAATATTAAATTATCTCAAACACAACTGTCGACAGTGGCAGAACATGCTTGTCAGCAAGGACACTCAATTGATTTTGATAACGTTGAAGTGTTGTGTAAAACTAATTATTAGTGGTTTAAAGCTTTCGTGACTGCAATGATTCATCTTCTTTGGTTCTTTCGGTAAAGTCACGTAGAATGAGAATAAAATAATAAATTGATAAAATAAAATAACACAATAATATTCTCACGACGTTTCGGCCACAACACAAGCGGCCTTCATCAGGTGAAGGGAGCGAGACTGTCTGGTAGGACAGCGCTGGAGTGAGAGAGCCACGTTCAGATCACGGCTTTTAAGCTGTGTGAGAGGAACAAAGAGCCTTGACGAAGGAATTAGCATAAAATTTAGCATTGAAAAGGCTAAATGATTAGCTTGTGACTGGTCACAGAAATAGCTATGTTAAAAGTTAAAGCATACACATCCGCAGAGGCACCCATTGTTAAAAGGAATTAGCATAGAATTTAGCATTGAAATAGCTAAATTAAGGCATTCGTTTGTAACTGCTACAGAAATAGTTACGTTGAAGTCAGAGCATACACATTCACCGAGGCACTTAGTACAAATCAAAACAGGAGAATTTAGCATTGAAATAACTAGGCGAATTTAGCATTGAAATAACTGGGTGGTTTGCTGGTGACTGGTCACAGAAATGACTACAAATCTGAGCTATTCACAGTACTATATAGTGAACCAATAAAAACTAAAATATAAATTACCTTCATGTTATCAATAAACTCTATATTCTCCAATCAGCTAAGCTACCAACCATAAGTCGTTATATATCACAATGCTATATGGCGAAAAAATGGGTGGATTCTTACCCTCAAATTTCCGTACCACGGATAGCTACGGGCCCCGTTCAGACGGACGAGTTCGTCCATGGTCGGAACAGAGGAGGGGGAGAGAGACAGCTGCGAAGCCCTAGTATACTCCATGTTGTAAACCATACCATTAACCATGGTGTGAGAGGTATTAAGAGGCAATGCTGGCGAAAGAGCTGCGGTCTGAAGGTCATCGTAAAATTACAATTAATTAAGAACAGAAATGATTTAACACATCTTTCCAGTGGTTACTAAGCCTGAATCCATCTTCTCGGTTGAAATTGTCTCTGTGCTTGTATATGTGAATGGCCTCATGAACGAATCTCTCATGGTAGCCAGTTGGTTTGCAAAGAACCTCCGTCTTGGAGAAGTCAATGTCATGTGAGCCCACTGAATTGTAACAGTGATCTGCCACGGCAGAGGAGTTCGTCTTACCGTGTTTCAAGTCTGCTTTATGTTCGCGGATGCGGTCCGAGATATGTCTTTTGGTTTCTCCAATGTAGCTACTACCACAGAGGCACTTTAGTTTGTAAACGCCCGGGTACTGTATGTCTGGAAGAGCATCTTTTACAGATGGAACTAAATCACGGATTTTGTGTACTGTGTTGAATCGGACCTGGATCTTGTGTTTATTCAGGATTTTGGAGATCTTTTTAGTGACCCCTGCAATGTAGGGTAAGGTGATGGTTTTGAGTGGCTCCACAAGAGGATCCTTCTTCATGACTGGAGTGATGGCTTTGCGGATTGTGTAGTCGGAGTAGCCATTAGCCCTGAGAGCCTGGTGTACGTGCTTGAGTTCACTGGTAATGTGTTCCTGGTCGGAAATGCATTGGGCTCTATGGTATAGAGTCTTGATGAGGCAGTTCTTCTGGGATGGATGGTGGTGGGAATCCGGTTTCAAGTAAGCATCTGTATGGGTAGCTTTCCTGTAGACAGAGTGGCTCATTGAACCATCATGTCTCCTTTTAATTAAGACATCCAGAAAGGGTAGTTTGCCATATTTTTCGACCTCCATGGTAAATCTGATGGCTGGGTGTATGGAATTGATGTGGTCGCGGAATTGGTCTAGAGCAGGCTGGCCATGTGGCCAGATGACAAAGGTGTCATCAACGTACCTCTTCCATAAGGTCGGGCGTAGAGTGGCAGTCTGGATGGCGTCAGTTTCAAATTTTCCAATGAATACGTTGGCTACAACCGGAGATAGGGGGGAGCCCATTGGGGTGCCCTCAGTTTGTTTGTAGAAAGTTCCATTCCAGGTGAAGTATGTGTTGGTTAAGCAATGTCTCACCAGGGGGGGTACCTCAGTATGCAGTCCTTGATGAACCAGGTCTTCAATGATAGCGATGGTGTCAGGTACCGGGACTTTGGTGAACAAGGACACCACATCAAAACTGACAAGCAGGTCGTTTGGGGACAGGGAAATGTCTTTGATTGTCGATACCAGGTGAGTAGAATTTAGTACCGCAGAAGTGGTTTTTCAGTGAAAGGTCGCAGTATATCAGCCAGAAAACGTGCCAGTTTGTAGGTGGGGGAGCTGATAGTAGAGACGATGGGACGAAGGGGTGTATCTTCGACATTGCTTAACCAACACATACTTCACCTGGAATGGAACTTTCTACAAACAAACTGAGGGCACCCCAATGGGCTCCCCCCTATCTCCGGTTGTAGCCAACGTATTCATGGAAAAATTTGAAACTGACGCCATCCAGACTGCCACTCTACGCCCGACCTTATGGAAGAGGTACGTTGATGACACCTTTGTCATCTGGCCACATGGCCAGCCTGCTCTAGACCAATTCCGCGACCACATCAATTCCATACACCCAGCCATCAGATTTACCATGGAGGTCGAAAAATATGGCAAACTACCCTTTCTGGATGTCTTAATTAAAAGGAGACATGATGGTTCAATGAGCCACTCTGTCTACAGGAAAGCTACCCATACAGATGCTTACTTGAAACCGGATTCCCACCACCATCCATCCCAGAAGAACTGCCTCATCAAGACTCTATACCATAGAGCCCAATGCATTTCCGACCAGGAACACATTACCAGTGAACTCAAGCACGTACACCAGGCTCTCAGGGCTAATGGCTACTCCGACTACACAATCCGCAAAGCCATCACTCCAGTCATGAAGAAGGATCCTCTTGTGGAGCCACTCAAAACCATCACCTTACCCTACATTGCAGGGGTCACTAAAAAGATCTCCAAAATCCTGAATAAACACAAGATCCAGGTCCGATTCAACACAGTACACAAAATCCGTGATTTAGTTCCATCTGTAAAAGATGCTCTTCCAGACATACAGTACCCGGGCGTTTACAAACTAAAGTGCCTCTGTGGTAGTAGCTACATTGGAGAAACCAAAAGACATATCTCGGACCGCATCCGCGAACATAAAGCAGACTTGAAACATGGTAAGACGAACTCCTCTGCCGTGGCAGATCACTGTTACAATTCAGTGGGCTCACATGACATTGACTTCTCCAAGACGGAGGTTCTTTGCAAACCAACTGGCTACCATGAGAGATTCGTTCATGAGGCCATTCACATATACAAGCACAGAGACAATTTCAACCGAGAAGATGGATTCAGGCTTAGTAACCACTGGAAAGATGTGTTAAATCATTTCTGTTCTTAATTAATTGTAATTTTACGATGACCTTCAGACCGCAGCTCTTTCGCCAGCATTGCCTCTTAATACCTCTCACACCACGGTTAATGGTATGGTTTACAACATGGAGTATACTAGGGCTTCGCAGCTGTCTCTCTCCCCCTCCTCTGTTCCGACCATGGACGAACTCGTCCGTCTGAACGGGGCCCGTAGCTATCCGTGGTACGGAAATTTGAGGGTAAGAATCCACCCATTTTTTCGCCATATAGCATTGTGATATATAACGACTTATGGTTGGTAGCTTAGCTGATTGGAGAATATAGAGTTTATTGATAACATGAAGGTAATTTATATTTTAGTTTTTATTGGTTCACTATATAGTACTGTGAATAGCTCAGATTTGTAGTCATTTCTGTGACCAGTCACCAGCAAACCACCCAGTTATTTCAATGCTAAATTCGCCTAGTTATTTCAATGCTAAATTCTCCTGTTTTGATTTGTACTAAGTGCCTCGGTGAATGTGTATGCTCTGACTTCAACGTAACTATTTCTGTAGCAGTTACAAACGAATGCCTTAATTTAGCTATTTCAATGCTAAATTCTATGCTAATTCCTTTTAACAATGGGTGCCTCTGCAGATGTGTATGCTTTAACTTTTAACATAGCTATTTCTGTGACCAGTCACAAGCTAATCATTCAGCCTTTTCAATGCTAAATTTTATGCTAATTCCTTCGTCAAGGCTCTTTGTTCCTCTCACACAGCTTAAAAGCCGTGATCTGAACGTGGCTCTCTCACTCCAGCGCTGTCCTACCAGACAGTCTCGCTCCCTTCACCTGATGAAGGCCGCTTGTGTTGTGGCCGAAACGTCGTGAGAATATTATTGTGTTATTTTATTTTATCAATTTATTATATTATTCTCATTCTACGTGACTTTACCGAAAGAACCAAAGAAGATAATTATTAGTGGCCAAGACTAATTAGAGAATCCATTGAAATTGAGAGAAATAGAAATAACTTTAATCGCTCTGACAGCTACAGGCTTAGTGCGGCTTGGAAGCGTATTATTAAATAATACATATTACAATTCCTTATAGGGGAAACACATATTAATTAACGGATTACTAACGTAGCATAATCACAATAACACACATTACAACTAATTACTAATCTACAACTCATTGCTAATAATAATCATTGACTGATTAATTACCTCCTCAAATCACTGCATCTGAATGAGTTAAATGATGACGTCACCCTGCTGCTCTATTTAAGACCGGGAGAAATTGAGGGCTTTACCATTCTGGCAAATTGCCCGATGATGCTGGATGTAATTACCAGCGAAACGTCGTACTCAAACTGTAAATGTTGTGGATTCACTCTTCAACACACCGGTGGGCTAAAGCAGTGAACTATTTGTCTTTTGTCAGCGTGACATATTTTGCTGATTGGCCATGTCGGGTGGTGGAGGGTTACGACACATTTATAAATAACGCGATCTAACCCAAAAAACCTTCATTATGATGAATAATATTGGTCGCGAAAGCCTACTAAGTGTTAAAAAGAGAAAGAGTGTCAGGAACGAGTTGAGGGGTCTGAATGGTCATTTGGAAAAAGCGCATAGGTTGCTGGAATTAGGTTTCTCAGTGATGAGCGAGGTAAGGCAGCTAAGGGATAAAATCTCCTTGACGCTGGAGAAACGAGCTGCGCAGCTCGCTTTTAGGACACGGGTTAGGGCAGTGGAGGAGGGGGGAAAAAAGTGCACACGGTTCTTTTTAAAAAAGTGCAGGAAGACAGAAAACACAATCCGAGAGCTGGTCAGCCCAAGCCTGGGCAGACTGACACAGACAGAAGGAATTGTATGGGCAGCATGGGGATACTATGCGGAACTATATGGACGTAGGACATCGGAGGCGGAAGCTCGAAACTTCTTCCTGGGGGAGCTCGAGCAGAAGTTCAAGGCTCCAGAGGAAATGAATGGGCAAGTTCAGATGCAGGAGCTCGACGAGGCAGTAAGAGGGCTACGTCTGCACAAAACGCCAGGGCAGGACGGAATGGCGGCTAAATTCTATATTAAATTCTGGAACGGCAAACACGACATGCTACATTTGTATAGAGAAATCTTGGAGGAGGGCCAGTGCCGGAACCCATGAGGGGAGGGGTGATAACCCTTACATATAAGGGGAAGGGGGTCCCGCAGCGACCTTGGAAGCTTGCGCCCAATCACCCTGTTAAACTTGGACTATAAGATCTTAGCTAAATCCATCGCAGCACGTCTGGGGAAAGTGGTCGAGGAGGTAGTAAGAACAGACCAGACATGTGCAGTCCCGGGCAGGCGAATTTCAGACAACCTTGTCTCCCTCTCTATCGTGGATTCCACGATAGAGGGGGAGGACCCCTGGGACTCCTTGGCTTAGACCAGGAGAAGGCCTTTGATCGCATTTCGCATGATTTTTTGTTTTCAGTGCTGGCACGCATGGGGCTAGTGGAGCTATGGGTAGGTTGGGTATAAAAACTATATCGTAAACTCTCTGGGCAGACTTGATAAACGAGGTCCTTTTGGAGGCGATACCAGTCAGGTCGGGAGTGAGACAGGGATGCTCCATGTCGCCGGTCTTATTCGTCGTGTGCATGGAGCCCATTGCCCAGGCGGTCAGAAATGACCAGAGGATCAGAGGGGTGCACATCCTGGGGTGCAGAGAACAGGCAAAAGTAGCTATGTATATGGATGATGTTGTGGTTTTCTGTAGGGACGTGTCCTTGGTGTGGGAGATACGAGAGCTCACAAAACGTTTTATTTTGGCCTCAGGATCCAAGATTAATGTGAACAAGAGTGAGATGATGATTTGTGGCGACCCCAGGCTATTTGAGGGCCGCCCACCAGAAATAAGAGTACAGGTAAAAGGGATTAAGGTCCTGGGGGTCACCTTCTACCGGGAGGACTCAGCAAATAGGAAATGGAAATAAAAGATAAAGGCGGTGAAGGGCAGGCTGGCCAGGTGGACGAACAGGAGCCTTACAATGGAAGGAAGGATCCTGGTTTTGAAGGTGGAAATACTACCCGCACTTAATTATTTGGCATACATTTTCCCGCCGGGAGCGCAATGGCGCAAAAAATAGAGACACTGTTCTTCAAGTTCGGGCGGGATGGACCGGGTGAAAAGGGAGACTATGTACAAAAACTCGGCGAATGGTGGGAGGGGCGCCCCTAATGTCGCGCGTGCCCTCACCATGATCTTTGTCTGTAATACGTTGCGCTAGTTTTTTGCCGATGAGTCCCAGGTGAAAGTCTCATATTGTTTACGATACAGACTGGCATGGCTCTTGCGGAGGAGACTAGGGATGGCTCCATTGCCGCGTGTCAAGCCCCTCGCTTGGTTGCGTGCCGTGGTCAACAAGTACATTACAGAATATGAGCCGGCCCGGGTAAGACAGTCGTGGTGCCCACGAGGTGTCCTTGCCGAGATGGGCAAGAGGGAGGCCTGTGCGAAGGTGCCAGGTGCACGAAGTGCCATCTGAGGCCTTAACAAAAAAGCAAAGGGATATATTCTGGCTCGCGGCCTGGGACAGGTTGGCATGCAGGAAGTTTATGTATTCACGCCATATGCCTGCACCCCTAAATGCCCGAGAGGCTGCGATTCGGATGAGTGTACGACTCGCGTCCTTGTGCAATGCCCCTTTGCGCAGGAGGTGTGGGAGCTATGCCAGTCCCTGCTGACCCGTTTTGTCCGGTCAAGGCTACAGTGAGGGAAAAAAAGTATTTGATCCCCTGCTGATTTTGTACGTTTGCCCACTGACAAAGAAATGATAAGTCTATAATTTTAATGGTAGGTTTATTTGAACAGTGAGAGACAGAATAACAACAACAAAATCCAGAAAAATGCATGTCAAAAATGTAATAATTTGATTTGCATTTTAATGAGGGAAATAAGTATTTGACCCCCTTTCAATCAAAAAGATATCTGGCTCCCAGGTGTCTTTTATACAGGTAACGAGCTGAGATTAGGAGCACACTCTTAAAGGGAGTGCTCCTAATCTCAGCTTGTTACCTGTATAAAACACACCTGTCCACAGAAGCAATCAATCAGATTCCAAACTCTCCACCATGGCCAAGACCAAAGAGCTCTCCAAGGATGTCAGGGACAAGATTGTAGGCCTACACAAGGCTGGAATGGGATACGAGACCATTGCCAAGCAGCTTGGTGAGAAGGTGACAACAGTTGATGCGATTATTCGCAAATGGAAGAAACACAAGAACTGTCAATCTCCCTCGGCCTGGGGCTCCATGCAAGATCTCACCTCGTGGAGTTGCAATGATCATGAGAACGGTGAGGAATCAGCCCAGAACTACACGGGAAGATCTTGTCAATGATCTCAAGGCAGCTGGGACCATAGTCACCAAGAAAACATTTGGTAACACACTATGCCGTGAAGGACTGAAATCCTGCAGCGCCTGCAAAGTCACCCTGCTCAAGAAAGCACATATACATGCTCGTCTGAAGTTTGCCAATGAACATCTGAATGATTCAGAGGACAACTGGGTGAAAGTGTTGTGGTCAGATGAGACCAAAATGGAGCTCTTTGGCATCAACTCAACTCGCCGTGTTTGGAGGAGGAGGAATGCTGCCTATGACCCCAAGAACACCACCCCCACCGTCAAACATGGAGGTGGAAACATTATGCTTTGGGGGTGTTTTTCTGCTAAGGGGACAGGACAACTTCACCGCATCAAAGGGACGATGGACGGGGCCATGTACCATCACATCTTGGGTGAGAACCTCCTTCCCTCATCCAGGGCATTGAAAATGGGTCGTGGATGGGTATTCCAGCATGACAATGACCCAAAACACACGGCCAAGGCAACAAAGGAGTGGCTCAAGAAGAAACACATTAAGGTCCTGGAGTGGCCTAGCCAGTCTCCAGACCTTAATCCCATAGAAAATCTGTGGAGGGAGCTGAAGGTTCGAGTTGCCAAACGTCAGCCTCGAAACCTTAATGACTTGGAGAAGATCTGCAAAGAGGAGTGGGACAAAATCCCTCCTGAGATATGTGCAAAACCTGGTAGCCAACTACAAGAAACGTCTGACCTCTGTGATTGCCAACAAGGGTTTTGTCACCAAGTACTAAGTCATGTTTTGCAGAGGGGTCAAATACTTATTTCCCTCATTAAAATGCAAATCAATTTATAACATTTTTGACATGCGTTTTTCTGGATTTTGTGTTCAAATAAACCTACCATTAAAATTATAGACTGATCATTTCTTTGTCAGTGGGCAAACGTACAAAATCAACATGGGGATTAAATACTTTTTTCCCTCACTGTACATTGCCAAATATTATTCTGAGTCTTCCGACGGAAGGCAGGAGGGACTTGGGCTCAGACATGGGCCGTCGTATGGGCAATAAAAGAAGCCCTGTGGAAGGCGCGTGGACGGTTGATCAAGGGTGCCTATATGACACCCTTTGAGGTGTACCACCTAGTCTGGAGGCTGATCGACAGGGTGGTGGAGCTTGACAGGGTAAAAATAGGCAGCAAAGTGGCAAAAGAGAAATGGTGGTGGCTTCCGCCGCCATGTGACACGGGATGAAGTAAGCAGTGCTTGGGAAAGTTCTCCGCCACGGCACTGGGAATAGAGAAATTAGTCTTTTGTTTCTACGACAACTGCCGGACTCTTGTTTCAAAATGTGGTGGATGGGCCGGCAAAGTCTTCTTTTTATTTTTCGTTATCGGTGCACTCGATGTGTAGGGGTGTGGTATGGGATCCTGGTATTGCGGAAAGATCCCTTGTACGGGTTGTGGTTGCTGTCACGGAGTTTTCCGACTGTCCGGGACCTTTGAACTGTTCAAAGTTGAGATAATAATCACACTTTTAAATAGTCATCCTGATCTTCGCCCTCTTCAAGCTGTGGGTCTGGCAGCATGTTGGCTGTCCCGACCCGATATATAGTTATCCACTAAGGCTGTGAAGGCCGAAATAAAAGAGTACCTCCTACTAGTGTCTGTGAATTAGCACACTACACAAGTGACGGAGCAGCAGACAAAAGGACAGAACATGCACGACAAGGAATGGCCACCTCTGAGATGGAGGGCCGGGTTCGGCTCGTGTGCAGGAGCGATATGAACCGTGGCTGCGTGGGACCCAGATGAGGAGGAATGGTGACGTCGAGAGGGGAGATCTTGGTCCTACACTGGGTCTCATTCACTTGAGTTTTAAAATTACAATCCATATTTGTTTGGGTGAGAAACTGGCTCCGTTGCCGATTGGCCTCTCACATCAAGCTTGGAGCCTGGAGGATCTCAAACAGAAATATGGCAGATCAACCTTAGAAACAGAAGACATTATGCGTTTTCAGGACGGGAGAAAGAAATACACAATCATATCTCGGTAATTTTAAAACAGAATGTGTGATGTTTAGTTCTTTTTCAAACGTGTTATCTTTTGAAGTAATTTCAAATATTTGTCTGCAGGGATGGCTTACTTTGTAATATGTACTGTATGATGCCTGATTTTTTTTTATATCTGTAATATGTAATCAAAGTAGATTATCAAAAGTCCTATACATTATTTTCACAGTATCATTTCCTAGAGGCGATATGTACGTAGATGCATAAATTGCGTCTAGTGCGCTTTACAGTCCAACATCTTTCTTCTCACCTCAATCCCAACCGGAACATCTATACAATAAGTTTGGAAAACTTTCACTGCTTTCCTGGAGCCAAACATTCAATTTGCGATATTTCAATTGTTTTCTGCACTCGGTGTGGCTGAATGTGAACTCTTTTTTCGCGCAGACAACCAGAAGTAACATGATCCAGAGCTCTTACATGGCACGGAATTCTAATTTAATTCACCAAACCTTTCGAAGGTGCTCCTTTTTTTTCTTTATTTCTAAAAGAGATACCCATTCACCCAGAGCTTTCAGAAGAATCAAGTGGCGTCAGCTCTAACGTGGTACTTTACAGAATTAAATTAACCCTACGGTCGGCCAACGGGGGGGGGGGGGGGAGGGTAGAGACACGTCCGTCTAGCGTGAACTGCAAGGGGACTTCGGCTTCGGGATGCAAGCCCTGGGTCCGTTTCGCACCCTCTCTCTCTAAATACTTTCTTCCGACCGCCAGCCGAATTGGCCGCAAACGTAAACAAATGTGCCCTGTCAATGCTGCGCGACTGGGCCTATTCATTTTGTTTTCCAGGAGTAACAATTACGTGTGGGGACTTGGGACCGTGAGAGATGTCCAGTGCTTGTCACGGGACCCCCGAACTGCTTAGCGGTGCAGAAAAAGATGTGGGAGATGGGTAAGGGGGTCACGTGAGCGCAGGTGGTAAGTGTCCCACATCTCACTTTTAATACGATCTTTTAATCAGATCTCACGAATGCAAGATTCACCATAATAATTAAGAGAGCGTGCAGCTATTCCTGGCTCTCTTGATTACCTATCCATTATTCTTCTCAAGTCGGGATGAAGTTTATCACGGAGACACGTTCCTTCTTCCTCCGCCCCTGCCTCCCTCCCTCCGCCAGTTAGATGAATGGATTTAAAATGTTCTCTGTATAAATTTAGTACGAGTAATTAAAAGCGACAGATTGTCAGGATTGATGAGCAACAATTCTGGTTGACTACACTGGGTCTCATTCAATTGAGTTTTAAAATTACAATTCATCACTTTTGGGAGAAATCCTCGCGCAACTGGCCTGTTGGCCTCTCGTACGAAGCTTTTGACCCGGAGCCTGTAGAATGCCACACAGAAACATCTGCTCTTTGTTTTAGTTTTTTTTTCAGTTTATTTTGGTATAGCCCTGTGAGCCATTCGGCTCTTGAATCGGGTGCAACCACAACAAACAAAAAAACAAAAACACGAACAAGAAAAACGTCTTAAAGTGACTATGTGACTGTGCAAACAGAAAATCCATGAAAAAAAAACCAGCAAAATATTCCTGAAAAAAGCACCGTACACCAACGATGTGTGCAAAAAATCCCAGTGGGATGCAAGTCAAACAACATCAACAACAACCACAAGAAAACTTAGATTAAGGCCATCAGTTTAACTCCGTACTACAACAAAACAAACATGTACAAACCAAAAAACGTTTTCGAAATCACCAAAAAATAAAGCCATAATTGCAACGTAATAGTGATCACAGGGACTGTGACCGAATTTTTACAATAAACTACATAAATAACATGTAACACCATATCCTAAAGCCATAGCTGGCTGCATGAGTTACTCCACAACAACAGAAGCATCAGTCGGAGTATCACATTTTTCAATGCACCTTTAAGATCGGCACGCTAAATCAAAATACAGACAATACTTTGCAGCGTCATCCGGAGCGAAACATTTTATTTTACGCCAATGAATAGCAGTGGCAGCTAGGGGTGTACAGCTCCTCTAGAGCAGTTTTGAAGGAAGATCTCATTGGTAGCGATTCAAGTTGCAGTTTATTGGCAATAGCATTCCAGACCCAGGGGGAATCAATAGCAAAGGCCCTTCTTCCAGTTTTTATACGGCAATAGGGAATGTGAAGCTGGTAAATGAGCGAAGACCTGAGGTCAAATTTGTTCTTTGAAACAGAAAGGAGATCCAGCAGGTGGTCTGCGGATTTTTTTGTAAGTACATCGTGAATAAATAAGCTGGTGCACAAGCCGTCGACCATTAAGATATGTTAAGTTTGACCCAATGTAGAGATCACAGTGGTGAGTCCTATATGGGCAGTTCAATGTAAATCTTAAGGCCGAGTGATAGATGGAATCAAGCTTCTTCAGTACAGTACTTGGGGCTGATTTATACACGATGTCACAGTAGTCAAGTAGAGGCAGTATGGTAGCTTTTATCAATTCCAAACGGAACATTGGGGGGAAGCAGTGCTTGTGTCGATACAGAACCAATTTTTATTTTTGTCTTTTTACCAATATAATCAATGTGATCTTCAAAATTCAGTTTTGAATCCAGGATGACCCCAAGATACTTATAGATCTTGACTTTCTCTATTTGATAATTTTTTAAGGAATGTAATTGGGGAAAAATAACTTCCTGCTTTAGTCCTGCACCTTGGTTTTGGAGGTATTCAGGACTAGTTTAAGAGCAACTAGCTGATGTTGTAGTTTGTAGAAATCACCCTGTAGCTTAGCAATCACGTCATCCGGAGAGCGGCCAGCAGTAATCAGTATCGTGTCATCTGCAAAAAGATTTACCCTGGAATGATCCAGGTCAGTGCCCAAGTCATTGACATAAAGAGAGAACAAAAGGGGGCCGAGGATGGAACCCTGTGGAACCCCTTTTGTTATCTTAACACTGTTTGACCTCCAACCATCTGTGCATACAGTTTGGGTGCGAGAAAAGAGGTAATTTTGTAACCATTTTATTGCGTTTTCGGAAAAACCGAGGCAACTTAGTTTACTAAACAGGGTGTTGTGGTCTACTGTATCAAAAGCTTTGGACAGGTCTAGAAAAAGACAGGCACAGTACTGCTTATTATCAAGGCTACTGTAAATGTGATTCAGAGAGTCTAATGCAGCAGATGTGGTGCTGTATTTTTTTCGGAACCCAGATTGTTTTAGATGTTAGTAGATTGTTGGTGGACAGGAAACTGCTAATTTGGTAGTTCAATATTTTTTCAAAAATGTTCATCAACGGGGACAAAATTGAGATGTCGGTAGTTATTTGGAGCATCTTTTTAGGGCCCCCCTTCGTGAAGTTGACGGACATAGGAATGTTTCCATTCTAGAGGAACTGATGCTTCTTTGATGGACAGGTTGAAAATATGGGCTCTAGGTTTGTTGTATTCTGTTTAAACATTGACGACTGCTGCTCGAGTTGGTGACTTCACCGAAAGAACCAAAGCATATGGATTCCTGCAGTCACGAAAGCTTCAAATCAAGACAGAGGAAGCTGCTAATAGGCACGCTTTCTACAAGCACAGTTCTCATATAAGGGACATACCCGTACATTACACTGGTGGGATAAAGGGGAACTTCGCATAAAATGACACATGTGCCTATATCCATATTAAGCTATTCCAATAATACGACTAATAATATCTTCAGGAAAGCCTCACGGAGTCTCAAGACTAGTTTCAGGAAGATCGAGCGCGTGTTTTGCTGAATGAAGGTCGTGCCAGTTATGCGTTTGTTTGACCATACTTTACAACGCTGGCGAATAGTGGGAGTGTATACTATCATTTGGATTTGTGGTTGTCAATTGACCAGGCTGACCAGTAGTGCGGGTTGGTGAAAGCTGGGAGAATAGCAGCGTAGAGCCCAACAATGGATTTTGTTGCACTGCCCTGTGCTGCTCACAACGCAGTGTCCAATCAACGGGAAACGCGTCAACCATTTCTTCGTCACGTCGCACCATTTGTGATGCACAAAATCCTTTTGGGAGGCACGGTGGTGCAGTGGTGACGCTTATGCCGCCTCGCAGCAAAGGAGGCCTCTGGTTCGATACTCGACTGGGGCGCCTTTCCACGTGGCGTTTTGCGTCTTCTTCCCCTGTTCTGCACGGGTTTCCTCCGGGGTTTTATGCTAGAGTAAAAAAAAATCACGCGATGTAACTGGTACTGTATTGGACAAACATTTCCACGTAGCAGTGCCTCCCCCCCCCCCACTGAAAAAAAACACAAATCTTGGGCTTCGTGTTGGCTTTGCAGGGTAAACAAGCGATGATTATCAACGCGCGTGGCCCAAGCCACCCGCTTAGCTCTTGCCCTTGGACCGCGGAGACGGCCCTAGGGCTCGGCAGCAGTAGCAGCTGCAGCAGCAGCAGGAGTCGTCGTCGTCTCGGTGGGAGCCACGCGCCGCTCGGATCTGCGGGCTCTCCGTGCAGCGGTCGTGAGTGGGCGGGAGAGGCGTCGCGATGGACTTGCGTTTCCGAGCACCTCTCGATATATTTATTTTTTAAATAATAAAACTGCTTCTCGGTATTATAACTCGGGCAAGGTTTTTTTAATTATTATTTTCATATTGGGTTTTTTTTATGTTTTATGGTACGAAGCGTTGCAATCTATGAGAGCAATGGTTCAGGTTTATTTTTGGCCTGGATTGGTGCACTGATTTAATTACGAAATTGGGGTTTCTTAAAGTTTCCCCATTCTGCTTCCACTCACGTCTTGATATTCATCGTTTCCATCTGGTGCTCCCTCCATGGTTGATCTGTGTGTAACATGCTCTGTTGTGTTTTCCAGTTTCCCCACCAAAGTTTATTTTTTGCTGAGTGAACTTGTTTTTACCTCACTCTTGTCGTTGAGTGAACTTGTCTCTGTTGTATCTCACTCTTGTTGTCAAGACTGTCACAGAATGACAAAAGAGGAAAGATACCGGACCTCATGCATGGACTGCGGCCCATCATGAAGAAGTGTGACCAGCTGTTGTAACAAAGTTAGCAGAAATATTTACTAAATGCTTATATGGGGCCCGACGTCCGACCCGTTCCGCTCCCTCCTCCACCGCGTCGGTCGGCTCCCGCCAGGTCCCCGCCGACCGAGTGATCGTGCCCCCTGCGCTAGCGCCCTCTCTGAGGGACATACTCGTGCTGCTGGCTCGTAGCCACACGGAGTTGAACCACACGCCCGTGCACGCCGCAGCTATCGCTAACGCAGGGGGGGGGTACTAACGCACTCGCTCCTGCGGGCGATTACCTGTTAACGCGCGCCCGTGCACACCGCCGCCATCGCTAACGCAGGGGGCGCGAACACGCTGCGGCTACGCGTTCACTCTCGCTGCGCGTTTCCTCACGCAGTCGCTCCACACAGAAATCACGCCTGTGCTCTGTGCAAACTTTTATTCTCGGCGAAAACCCGACACTACCCAGGTCCCCAGATACTGAAACGCTCTACCACCAGTGACGTGCGGTGAGCTCAATGGCTGGGGAGGCACTGGCTAGTGTCAGAGCCAGATTCACACACGGAGGGGGCGTGTCCTGACGGAGGGGGCGTGTCCCGACGGAGGGGGCGTGTCCTGACGGAGGGGGCGTGTCATCACGGAGGGGGGCGTGTTAGACACGTCCCCCTCAGTGAGGCAGATGTGATAGCTGCCTCCCCAGGTGCTTTTTCATTGCAGTTTCATGACGAGACCAGCGAGCCTAAATATCTTTATACACATACGTGAAATAAGTTACCTGGAGTATGGAAGGCGAGGACATGAAATGAAGGGGTCTACAAACATTACATTGGTGACATACTGAGATAGAAACAGGCAAGCGCTTATTGCCCGCGCTCCATCCAGTTAGTGAGAGATTGCGCAATCAGAGGAGAGGCTGAGCTCGTCGCTGCCTCACCTCTCGTCTCTTCCTGTATTTGCAGCGGAGCTCCGCAAATTTGGTGATTTTTGACTATGAAAATGATTGGAAACGTACAGAAATGACATTTGTAACACAGATCAGTGTGAACATCTTAATATTTATTTTATTTGTTTATTCTTTTTTTTTACTTTTCGTAACAGCTATTTTCATTGGAGTATGACAGGTGAGTCTCTGCCTCGCCATGCCTCCCCTGACCGCACGTCCCTACCTACCACGTACCTCGTAGCTGTACTACCGGCGTCGCATGGACGTTGTGATAGTCGGAGGGAGGAGGACGAAACAAAACTTTGCCTATCACTGCCTCGTGGCGGCACTCGCTGGCGTCACACGGATGCTGCGAGCGGCTCGAGAAGGCAGGACGGCAGGGAGTGGGTCTTGGTGGCCAAGAGGTTGAAGAAATATCTCTTTCGAACGGCCCCAGGCTTCAAAAGCCCGGGGTCGCGTTGTACCGCGTGAACAATCGTGCACCTACCTATGATTGCCGCCCGTTCTTTTTTGTCCTTACATGGAGCATTGGTGCTGGTGCTTCTGCGACCCATTGTCTGTTTGTCCGTACTCATTAATTTATTACTCACCCTTATTAATCCGGAATGACGCCCAACTGGCGAAAATACACACCCTGCAAGTGTGTATTCGTTATGGAGGTCGGAGGAGGTGATGGCGCTGCGATCCCCTGATCTCATGGTCTGCCCTTCTCGCTTAATGTTCCACCATTTTGAGACGAGGCTCAAAAGAAAGCTATCTCTGGTGTGGACCAATCAGTTTCAAAGACAATGCATATATTATCAGAGTGTTTCTTGTTTGCATTCTGACCACAAGTGTTGAGGTTAATGCAGCCATGATTCCTTGTAAAAAGGTTTCAGTTTGGTGTATTAACATCTTAACACCCGTTTTGTTGCCAGAAAAAAGGGGAAAACCTATTCCCATATTTTGGTACTGGCAAGAGGAGATCCCATGATGTACTGTATTCTTCATACCTATAAAAGCCATTTTCTGTCTGCCTGTTCATCTGTCTGTGTGTGTGTGGACACACCTTGTGACGCATTTAACTCGCAAACTGCTGGCTTTACGTTTCAACAAACTACACACGTACAACGCGATAAGCCCCTGACCGACAAATCGCGATTTCTTTTTCCCATCCATCAAATGAAAAGTAGTTAAAGTAACAATTTATTACTCTTCATTATTATATTACTATACTGAGCGTGCGCCAAAGCACGCATCTGCACATATGCGAGAACACTGACCTGTGGTTGCCCTAGCAATGTACACAAGCGATTGGTGGGGGTGGGGGAAAAGTCTCATTCGCGTTAAAAATGCAAAAAAAATACACAACACTGAGGTAAATTCTTCAGTGTGATGTCCCCCCCTACCCCAATGTGTGCAGTTACTACTATAGAGTCAGTAGATACTGAATAGTCAGTACATACTACTATCGAGCAGGCGGGGGGATGGTGGGGGGAGTAATAGCAGCCCAGCCCCAGCCGGACAAGGTGCTGCCTCGGCTGGCTGGGCAATCTAGGCAAGGACAGGGGCTCTGCACGGGACTAGGCCTCACCACGACACTCTGTTAAGTTAGCACTATAGAGTCGATATGAACTATTATGGAGTCAGTATATACGATTATAGAGTTGGTATATACAGGTTTTAGTTTCATTTATTAGGTATAGCCCTGTGAGCCATGCGGCTCTTGACTCGGGTGCAACCGCAACAAACAAAAACATGAACAAGGAACATCTAAAAGTGACTACGCGCAACAGAAAAATCCAGGAAAAAACAGCAAAGTCTTCCACAAAAAAACACCGTATATCAACGCTGTGTGCAAAGTCTTCCAGAAAAAGCACCGTATATCAACGCTGTGTGCAAAGTCTTCCAGAAAAAGCACCGTATATCAACGCTGTGTGCAAAGTCTTCCAGGAAAAGCACCGTATATCAACGCTGTGTGCAAAGTCTTCCAGAAAAAGCACCGTATATCAACGCTGTGTGCAAAAATCCCAGTGGGATGCAAGTCAAACAATAACAACCATAAGACAAGTGATCAGTCTAACTCTATACTACAACAAACAAATATGGATAAACCAACACTTTTTCAGAAATCACCAATATAAAGCTATGAAAACAGTGTCGCAGTGATCATAGGAACTGTGATTCAAATTAATCAATAAACGATATACATAACATGTACGACCAAACTTTGCAGCCATAGCTGGCAGCATGAGTCACTCCATAACAGCAGGAGCATCAGTAGGAGTATCAACAAATTTCAATGCATCTTTAAAGATCACGACTATAGAGTCGGTAAATACTGCTATAGAGTAGGTAGATACTACTGTAGAGTTAGTACAGCATATACTGCTATAGAGTCAGTATACACTACTGTAGTGATAGCAGATATTACTTTAGTCAGTATATACTATTGTAGTGATAGTAGATACTACTACAGTCGGTATATATTACCGTAGTGATAGTAGATACTACTACAGTCGGTATATACTACTATAGTGTTATTACTATAGTCAGTAGATACTACTATAGAGTAAATAGATACTACTGTAGAGTCAGTAGTTACTACTATAGTCGGTAGATACTACTATTTAGTTGGTATATAATACTACAGTCAGTAGATAACACAATAGTCAGTATGTACTGCTGCAGAGTCAGTAGATACGACTATAGAGTCAGTAGATACTGCTATAGAGTCTGCAGATACTACTATAGTCAATAGGTACTACTACAGTCAGTAGATGCCACTACAGTCAGTAAATACTGCTAGAGTCAGTAAATACAATGATACAGTCAGAAGATACTACTACGGTAAGTAGATACTATTATAGAGCCAGTAGATACTACTGTAGCTTTAGTAGTCACTACTATAGTCAGTGGATCATACTATAGAGTCAATAGTTACTACTATAGAGTTGGTAGATACTACTATGGTGTCCGTAGATAATACTACCATCAGTAGATACTACTACGGTCAGTAGATATTACTGTAATGCGAGCGTACACTGACGGTCCCCGATCGGTGGGATAGGCTTCACCGCTTCAGCCTCCAAGCCAATCGGATGAAAGGGATTATCTGGGCCAGAGTTCAAGGGCGGAGCCCGAGGGTGCTAGTGGGGTACTATCTAGAAGGTTCGTAAGGGGGCGTGGCTAGAGGCGGGGCTTGGTGACGCAGAGAGGGGTTATAAGGGGAAGCCGGAAGGGACTTGAGGTCACTCTGGGAAGTCTGGAAGCGGGACGACGTCTCGCGCCTCCGGCACGCCATCGGCCACGTGGCGGTCCGGAGGCAGTCTCCCCGCATGCCGTCTGCCAGCGGTGCGCGGGAGCGGGAAGAGTGAGCGAGCGTGCGCGGATGATAACAACTCACACCACGCAACGCGGTGCGACGGTGATAGCGTGGGAGAACGCGGAGCTGTCCAGCAGCGAGAAATAAATAAATAAAGAAGACAGCCAGATTGTCGTCAAAGTGTTTTATTACACTACTATAGAGCCAGTAGATACTACTGTAGCGTTAGTAGTTACTACTATAGTCAGTGGATCATACTAAAGAGTCAGTAGTTACTACTATAGTCGATAGATACTACTATAGAGTCAGTAGATAATACAACGATCAGTAGATGCCACTATATTCAGTATATACTGCTGCAGAGTCTGCATAAACTGCCATAGAGTCAACAGATACTACTATGGAGTTAGTAGTTACTGCTATAGTCAGTAGATACTACTATAGAGTCAATAGATACTACTCTAGATTCAGTAGGAACTACTGCAGAGTCAGTAGTTACTACTATAGAGTCGGTAGATACTACTGTAGAGTTAGTAGATACCACTGTAGAGCCAGATACTACTGTAGAGTCGCATACTCCTATAGAGTCACCTGATACTACTCACTCTATTGTATGTAGGGTGTGTAGGTATATTTTTTGAGGAGGGGGGGGATCGACAATTTTTGGAAACCTTTAAGATCAACTATTTACCCACCCACTCCCTAAAACTTTTTAGACTTCTGCAAACCTCTTATAATTTTGTTGACGAACAAATGGACAAACGGCACGCCAGGCTTTCACAATAGCTTCGTGTTTGTGTATGAATATGTCATGTTTTTAAGATACGTTTTGAAAAATATTTTTCCTCCGGGCAACGCCGGGCACTTCCCGCTAGTTTCTTATACTTGCTTAACGACCAAATCACTTAACGACCGGTTTCGTGGAACCAATTACCGTCATTAAGAGGGGTTGTACTGCAATTGTTTGTTTTCTATCATTGCCTACATATACAGTATCAGTCAGATTCTAGAGAAAGATGCATGAATATAAAATACCATTATGCACGGTCTCATCGACTGTTTAAAATGAATTTTAATTATTGAAATCCCACGCCGTCATTCAAGCGCTTGCAAACCTAGGTCTTCATATAATATATACAGAAATGTAAACAAAAACATGAAGAGAGATGGAACAGCTGCAATGAGAGTGTATGAGGAGAGTAACGAGCCACACATTATCAGCGGAATCTGGCAAGTAGATTCGCTCTCCCCAAGGCCTTTGGCACCGACAATCGGAGATTACTTCTGAAGATGATATTGGATAAATAGAGGCATGAACTCGAAAGGAGGAAGGTTTAAACATTTTACATTTGCTGAATACATAGCCGGGGGGGGGGGGGGGGGTGGGAATTAAGATTGTGTAGGCCCCTGGGCTACAGGGAACTGTGAGGCCCCCAGTAATATTTTCAAAAGAAAAAACAAAATTAAAGAAAAATTTAATAAAATTTTACAAGGCTAAAAACAAATCAAATTCAGCCTTCACAAATGAAATAACTTTTCACTTCATCTCTGGAGGCCCTCCAGCTGGCGGAGGCCCCTGGGCTGCAGCCTCTAAAGCCCCGTGCCTTGATCCGGCCTTGGGGGGGGGGGAGGGGGCGCTGCATGGGGACCGGTTCAGATATATGCCACTGACGTTGGCCGTAAATTAAAATTGAGTTCCGTTTGCTGGGTTCGTAGCGCAGTGTGCCAACCACGCCACCACTATTCCACCCGACTATAAGTGGTTTATCGTATTTTTAAAGGTCATTCGGGGATCTTTCAAATGTGTTGGGATAATTTCCATTATGTAATGCAAACATATTGTTGCGTGCTAACCCGTAGTGGCGTCTCCTGATGCAACGCGACGCTACTTTTGGCGGGATAATGGTGGAAGTGACATCGTATTACTGACGTTACTTCCAGTCTTCTCGATGAAAACCAAACGTTTGTTGTATAGTCCGAAATTCCATATCTCGGGCTGATTTTTCTTTTTGGATTAATCTTAAAATTGACAGCGCATCCCTCATACACACGGTGAAAAAAAACATTAAAAATGATACCCTATGGGCAATCCTTGGGCTGCAAGTCACGCTGGATAAGTTTACTGTTTTAAATTGAAGAAATGCTTATAAGGCAGCTGCACAATCAGGAATTCATTTTCACTGTTACTGTTGGAAAGTAATGACTCGGTTTGCGTTTAATGGCAGAGTGGTGAGCTCCAACTCGGCCCCAGGCTAATTAAGTGAGCATAGAATTATGGCCCGGTTGTTACATTAATACTAAGTCCAAAATTACTCTTTCGCTGGCTATGTAGTATTTTAGATGTAATAACCTGCAAGCTACATTTCAATTAAGCAGCGAGCACATGAACTCCGATGGCTTCTGCCGCTAATGCCAACCCCACAGACGTAAATTGGGGGGATATCACGATGAAGAAAAGTTACTAAAGAATAGAGACTTAATTAAAGTGTTTGGTTAAAATTGGTATTAATGGAACATTTTACGTGTTAACTCCCGAGCAGAAGAATTTAAATATTCAACCGCACTTTGGCCAGTTATTCGATAAGGAACAATTAGAATGGATATTCTATTACATTACATTTTTTTGTAAAATAAGACTGAGTGGTGGTCAAAACAGAAACAGTTCCCCAGGGCATGTCCAGCGTAAAGACGGAGTGGTGAGTCCGGCTTGTCTGCAAGTCGCTCGGTGGGTTGATGCATGAAGGATGTCATTGACTTGGCGACGTCTACATCTAGCAGTGGATTGATCATGGCCGCTGCTGATGACAAGGATGATGTGACCGGAGCGTGGTTGGAATGGTTATTACGGGAGCGTGTTGACCGCCGTGGATGTGAAATGAAAAAAATCCTTCCCCCTGGGAAGTGCCGCCGCCTATGACGGGAGACCTTTCCCATAATGAGACACTCAGCGTGAACGCCTATCATGCCGCCAATACATCTACGCGATGGCTATCAACCTTTCGCAATGATCCAATGAGAAAGAATTGATCAGATTGTCTTGGAGAGGGATCGGGAAGCCGGGGGAGTGTGCGCGCGTGCGTGCGACGCGGGTCCTCCAGCGCACCCAGCCGCAAATTCTATTTTCAGAAGGGTCCTGCCGAGTTGTTGCAGTAGATTGCGGCGTCGCACATGGAATCCGAACTGAGTAATTTGCTGATATTTTTTGGCATGTCTTACTTGCTGTGGAGCACAAGTGTTACCACTGTGTTACACTGCTTTCCAAATGAAAGTGCTGGTATGAGATGACTGTGAAATGGCTATGGTATTAAAGGTAAAAAAAACAACTTGCTATAGTATCAAAGATGACTTAAGGTCACTCATTGGTGGGGTAGCTTGGCTGACACAGCCCTGAGTCACGTACTACAGTGATTGGGTTTGAAACCATTATTTTAAATCAGTTCACAAGTTGATGGTCTCCGACTTGTCACCAATACTTACACACAATAAACCCATCATTAAATGTGCTCTTTTTCATTTAATGCTAAAGTGTATCCCTATACAAAAAAAAACAGCACAAGGGCCATTGCCCGAAACGTCACCCATCGCGTATAAATGTATTTCCCTTTTAGGGCTCCGTTATCGACAAATATGTTGAGTTGATATTACTTGTGCTCGTGTACCACTGCCGATGCTGCGCTACAATAATTTTGGACAAGTTGAATGTCCAGTTGGCCACCCGTGGATTCCAGCGGTGCACACCTTTCTCACGAGATACGTTTTCGAAACCCGAACCAAAGGAACTGGCCTGGGAGTGTGCGACGCTGCAAACCCTGAAATCTCCTGCTGCAAGATCGGCAAAAGCTCAATTCTGGTCGGTTTAAATCAACGCATCGGACAGCACCCTTCCTGCTAATTAGCACGGCGCAGTGATTTACCCAGCCGCGACCACCGCCGTTGAAGGACGAGTCACTGTCAGACGCAGGTAAGGTGTGCACCCGTGCCAGGTAAATAAACACCACGGCCGACGACGGATGCCGAGACACCTGGAGGGAGCGAGGACAGGGCTCCTGCAGCAGGCATGCATGTTGGACAATCATCGCCACCATCAGCCATGGTCAATCCACTGCTGGACGACTGCCTCCCCAACCCGTTGCCACCTCTCACGATCCTGCGACGTAACGAATCCACCCCCGGCACCTGGGGAAACAATTACAACACTTCCTGAAGGTGTTCTTTGGTTTAAAACATGCCACTGCTTGGCCCCAGGATATTGGTCGCCACTGATGTTAGTCGTGGCCGGGAATAGAACTCGGCTTGATGGCTTGCCTGCCGCGCACCACAGGCGGCGAGGCGAGGCGTCAATATGTACATCGGCGACAATGCGTGAAGAGTCTTTCAACCAGCAGTCGATTTGCAAAGGATTTAAACGGCTCACGTTGGTTTGGTATTATAACATCTAAAGTCGACCGCATCTCAAAACAGTGTGCGTCGTTGGGCATCGTGGGCAGAGGAGGCGTGCTTTGTCTCGCACCTCCGATTAGCACGGTTGGTTACGTACGATGCGGAAGTAGTCCAACATACATGCACACATTTATGAGTTAAAGAGAGAGGCCGTTGTAGACCGAGGAGAAGAGAAATGCATTGATGGGTAGGGAGCCAGCATCACGGATGGCTGAGTAAAGAGAAATCTAGACCTTGGGGCAGCAGTGGAGAGCGAGCAACTCTCCCACTGAGTGAAGGTTGACTGGCATGTCCAGGAATCCCTGCTGGTTAATTGCGATTAATATTGGTGCGTGCACTCTAGACGATCGCTAGATGCACAGGGATTGTGAGACCAGGGCGAGAGTGATGACAGCCCTAAGTAAGGCGTTATCATCGGCTGCTCGCAGTTGTGCCGTAAAGTGCCATTATCATCGCTGTGTGAAAGGGACATTTGTTGTGTGCAGGGGGGGGGGGGGGGGGGCGGGGCTGAAAAAATAAGTAAATAACGGAAGAAAGGCTTTTTCAGAGACAACCAAAGCACTCAATTATTGGCGATGTCACCCGAAAAGCATGCACCGCATTATGTGCTGTCAGCTAATTTGGGTATTCTGCGCAGTGCGGAGCGCGGCACAATAGATCAGCTGGTGTGAATAGGAAAGTTTTTATTGCTCAACAATCGGCTTTGCAATGCACTAATGGTGCCACGATGAAATAATGACGCGAAATTTGAAATTGCATGGATTGTACACATTAAAACCAATTTGCTTTTGAGTAATCACCATCATCATCATCTGCCGTGATCAGTCCACTGCTGGATGGAGGCCTCCCCGAGCCGCCTCTTTCTCTCATGCTCTTGCGATGCAATAAATCACCCAGAACCTGCACTGCAAGCAGATTTCATTGCTCCATTCCATTGCCCTTCCTGTGTCTACATAGCCAGCCGTAGTCCCGAGGACGGGTCATCATTCCTACTGGTGTCACGTCCGGTCCAAACCCCCACACTTTTCTTAGCCATCATAATGATGTCTTTAACCTGCGTATGTTCTCTAATTTTTGTGTTCTGTTAAATATTGTTGCAATTATTTTCGGCATGCTTCTTCGGCGAGGGTCAGAGTGAGGGCGCTCACAGGCCAATGTCAAATCTGAGTCATTGGAAAAATTGCACGGAATTTGTGCTTACTCTGACCCGTGTGCCGAGGGGTCAGACCCAGCAGATGCCGGTCAGCAACCAATGACCTCGCTCTCGCTGACTGCTAGGCTTGCGTGTTAAATGAATGGAAATAAGTCTGAGTTTGCGTGTGCAGCACAGCTCTTGCCAGCATCCCACATCACCCGCCGTTGCAATACGCGCATTGTGTATGTGTGAAGTAGCCTTCTATATATATGCGTAAAAACAGTGGGAGAAGATGCTGACAATCATGTATATTTTGTACCCAAAATGGGTAACACAATTTCATAATATGTATGACTTCGCAATTGTAATAATCGGTTACTTGTTGTTTACACACCTATACTTATTTATGCTATAACTTCCTATGGAGCTCTGACAACCTAGCCACTTTCCGTCCTATCCATGGTTAACTGCCCCCCCCCCCCCCACCCAACTTGCTATTTCGCCCCTTGTATATCGACTCTTCTACTCCTTACATTGCCCTGACAGCCTCGTGGCTGCCCGTTAACTGCTCCAACTGACGGCCTCGTGGCTGCCCGTTAACTGCTCCAACTGACTGCCTCGTGGCTGCCCGTTAACTGCTCCAACTGACTGCCTCTTGGTTGCCCGTTAACTGCCCCAACTGACAGCCCCGTGGCTGCCCATTAACTGCCCCAAGTGACAGCCTCTTGGCTGCCCATTAGCTGCCCCAAGTGACACCTCCCGCGGCTGTCCGCCGATCGCCGTCCACCTCACACCCACGAGCTGCAGGAGCCCGTGGCCCTGTCCACTCAGTGGTGCCGATGACGTACATATTCGGCACAACAAATCTGGGAGCCTCGTTCCCGCTGTTCCCCGCCGTGGTGTCACCTCCCTCCAGCACACAGCCCCTCAGTCTCCCCATGCATACGAATTGAGCTTCACGACGCATCTGTTCGATGTATGCATCTCAATGGAGAGACCTAAACTGGCCAACGTCGATTTCCAAAACAATCACAGGGAATCCTCTACTCATGAACATTTGACTTACGAACATACCTCTGGAACTTAACTCGTTCGTAAGTAGAGGCGTCCCTGCACTCGAGGACAGATTATGAGTTTAACCGGTTTCGTTTATTCTCCATTCGAACCCTCACCATCGAAGATGCACGCGGCGATCCACCCCTGGAATGGAACCCTTCTCTCACTTCGCTTCTCGACTCGAGCCCACGACACGGAGGACCCTCCGTGATGACCAACTCTCACGTGCAAGCAGTGTGCAGCAACTTAGTTAATATTTTAAACTATATATAAAAAATGCTAGTCACGAAAATTTTGACCGTGGGTGACTGCCAGGACTCTATTTGAGAGGCACTATCTCTACGATGATAATTTCCACTGCTGGATAGAGTCATCCCCGTGCCGTGTCAGTCATGAAGGGCTGTTTGACCAAATTTCACCACGATAGTCACTTGAGAGTGTGTGTCATCGGAGGGGTACAGGATAGATGTCACGATACGGCCAGGAATCAAATGCAGTTTTTTGTGTGGGTTCGCAGCGTAATTCACCCACTGCCACACCACCGCCGCGGTCCCTGTCATCATTCCAGTCGTACGGCACTTCAGCGCGTTTACCCGAGAGTTGTTATTGAATGAAGCCGCCGTTTGCGATGTTATCTCAACAATTGAAAAACCAGAGAAGGCAATTGTGCCACGAGTAGATGATCCTGGAGGTTGTCTTCCTGAAAAAAAAATATCAAGAGAATTTCGTCTAAAATCCAAATGGCTGAACTGAGAAGTTAAAGTCAACAGAGTCATACATTTCAAGGTACTCATCAATGTTTCACTGAAGTGTTAAAATAAACAGACATTAGGACACATTGTCAGTGCAATGCCAATATTTCCATTGTTAATTCTGCAGTGAATTTAAATAACGAACGGATTAGCAGACGTTAATTTATGCTGTGGATGGAAAGGTCAAAACGTTGGGCAATGTTAACAGTGGTCATTCTCTAGTAATTGAATTGTTCTTATTTCTGTAATCTTTAAAATGTAAATTGCCTTTCCCCCAGTTTAGGGCGCTTGTGCTATCAGTGTTGTTACGTTTCTCACAGAACAGTGCAACCTTCATGCCAGTTAACGGCCCGTGGAAGTGAATATCACAGAACTACTGCTGAGATCCCCTCAAGTAACCTCCGCTCCACACACAAGAAGGGCAGCACTCCCACCTGCCATCTCCAGAGTAATGCTTAAACAATGGTATGCTCTTTATCACTTCAATTCTCAAAACAATAATAACTTAACTTGATTCCTCTGTCGTGGTCAAATCTTGTAAGCAAAATTTCGTCCACTTCCCGTTATCCAATCAATTCCACATTTTGCACACGTAGAGATCCGGTGACAATGCATGTCTGTATCAAAATTGGCATCAATTAATCAATTAATTCGCTACTTTAAAGCAATTTACATTTTGTATGGACGCCTTATTATTTATATATATTTGTTTAGGTCAAAAACCCCGCGGTGCTTAAACCGTGGAATCGGCTCACACAAAACGCAGGCGCCACGTGTCTCAGGCGCCACTGACGAACTGCTCATAGACCGCGAGTTTAAACGAAGTTGTTAATAAAACCGTTGTTTAAAAAAAAAAAAACTTTTTTAAAGGAGTTCATTTTTCCTGATGTTTTATTTTCATAAAAGTCGGACACGCAATCCGGCCGGGGGAGTGGGTGACTACACCGTTGGAAGGTTATCAGTTCAAATTCACGTCACGAGTCGACCAATCCCTCCATCCCTTTGCGATGATACAAAGAGCACCACCCTTGTGGAAAAGTCAAAGTGGTTATTTTGTGAGGGTAGACTCAGCCCTGCCATAGGAATGTGTAATTCACACCATACGCTGAGGACTCTAAACTAAACAAAACAGGACATTAGCACCATCCCTTGCTCAATTGATCGCAAAACTCCAAATCATAGATTTCTGCTGCATAAAGGCCACGAGTGTGAAGCTGCCAATATGCCCGTAGAAGAAAGTTTGTCATGAACGTGCATTACCTGCTGTGACATTTGTATCCGAGACATGGACATCGACATTTAAAATATAACAAAAGTTGAAAAAGGTGCAAACAGGCAGAGATAGGCGTTTGTAAACGGACTAAGAGACGGGAAAAGGAATGTATGGATTGGAGAACGTACAACTTTGACATACTTGCCGTTAAAAGTGGCGCAGTAGAGGGCACGCCGGTAGAGGGATGATGACTGAAGACGTGGTGGCAGCCACGGGTGGGAATCCCAAGAAGACGCCCACCGCGGTGATGGAGGCGATTAATTCAGCTTTGTGTGCAGGAGGTGGTGGGAGTGTTGCATCACCAGACCACGAGAGATGGCGTCAGCATGGGGGGGGGGGGTGGTTGAGTCCTTCACTCAGCAGTGGATAGATCAAGGCTGACGATTATGATGAAAAGCCATCCACCTACTTACCTCTCTGTGAAACAGTGCTCCAAGTAGGATGCTGACCTCTTTGTGCGAATTTAACGCATTCCTCGTGCATTCATTGTGCGAATGGAGACGTTACACATCTCATCTTTCTGTGAACTACTCTCGATACGAATGAATAACTCAAGAATTTGTAACGCGCACAGATTTTGTTCACTCTCGGAAAGAGAGAGAGAGCGAGAGGATGTTTCAGAGGCACGGGAAAACGCAGACAAAGCGGCAAGGCAGCCACAATCGTCTCCAAAAACGGCCCGAACGCCGTGCTGCTTTATTGCCATGTTTGGCTAACTTCATGAATGCGCGTTTATAGACGTGGGAGGAAACCAGAGTAACTAGAACCCCCCCCCCGCTCCCATCCTATACACTTGCGAGGCGGGTGACACTCAATCCCCTGTACGGATGAAAATGAACCCACTTTCTGTACTGCCATTACCCGGCAAAGCCAGGAGAGGGTGACCTCGATGACCCCAAAAGCAGAGAGGAAGTCTCCGGATCACGGGTCACGTGCAGCCACACGGCCCCAGCCAGAGACGCTGCAGCGACTCGCGCGACAATAAACGGGCATCGGTCGTCACCTGAGCACGTCCGCGTGCTACGAAGGAAGCCCACTGCCCCCACAAAGGTCGCCTCACCGTCTCGTCCCCATTGGGGGCCACACTGTTAATCGACGGACGCCCGTTGAGCTGTGGCGTCATTTGAGGAGGTGTGAGGTCCCACCGGATGCAGTGGCAACGAGCTCCCTTGCACGGTCAATTTCCTTTATCGGAGAAGGCCACGCTGCGTGCACGGAGCGTTCGCTCGCGCCGTGAGCACCTCGTCCACGGGAAAGAGTCGCCGCTCCTTCAACCTCCCGTCGTGGTTCCCTGGGGGCTTTGCGAGTGAGCCCCCTTTGTGACGTCACGAGGCGTGACCCGTTAACTTTCTATGCAGAGGGTCTCGTCGGGATGGCGAGGAGCGATCTACATATCCGGCCCGAATATTCAGCAAGCTTGGCACGGGCAATTAATCTTTTACGGTCCATAAATCTGAAAAGTAATCATGGGCACAATACAAAGTTTTTTTATTTTTACGAAATACGCTGCCTAAATGCTAATGTGAACATTTGTTGTGAGATTGATTCAATCCACCGGGTGTGAATATCAACATTGGCCGCTCGGTGCTCCGAGTCCTGGACACAATTACGCGGTTGTGGGCAATTTACTTTATGCTAAAAAGTCGCTTATCTCTCGTAGGTAGATTTTCACAGCAATTAAGCGTTAGATCAAGCAGATGTCACTTGTTTGTTTCTAACAAAACGAATAATGCATTTTAAAAGAAATAAATACCAATTGATGAAGACTATATAACCTACACATATGCCGGAGCACGAGTTGAGCGCAGAGTCATCTGCTCTGAGACGCACGTGCGAGTCGCAAGATTTCCACAAGACTGTGCACAGTGGTAAATCTATGGGGGAGATCAGGTTGGGCGGGGGGGGGGGGCATGTCCCTCGAATGAATCTATCTCGTTGGGATTTCCCCCTATTCAGCATTCAGAAGGTAGCTGAGCAGGCTCTCAGTTTTAAGCCAAAAGAGTCATCACGGGCGGTGCCACTGATACAAACCAACAACTTGCCATCGCTTCCGTCCCTCTGCCAGATTTTTGCAACTGCCGCATGGTTGACAGATGATCTCCACGGTCTGTTCTTAGCTGTGCTGTAATTGATTCTGCTCCAGGATGCAACGTACGCAAGAGGATTCACGCTGAGGATGAGGAGGACGTCGGATTGGTGCAGCTGCTTGATGCAGGTGCGTCGCAGGACTGAGTGCTGGCGGTAGTTTGGGGGAGGCCCTTCATCCAGCGGCGCAGCGATCATAGCTGTTGATGATTAACTTTGACATGAGGTACTTCACACCCAGGGGTCGCCGTGTGCTGGATCGCCACCGTCCCCCCCCCCCTCCCTGTACGCACGTGTACTTTTTACCCCCCCCCCCCACCTGCGTACGTACGCCTGACGCACCCCCCTCCCCCATCCCCCGAATCCTATAGAACGGCCGATATTATTAACCTTTGATTTAAAGCTTTCGTGACTGCAGTAATTCATATTCTTAGCTCTTTCGGTAAAGTCACGTTGAAGGGGAACAATAAAATAATAAAATATATATAAAACAATAAAAATTCTCACGACGTTTCGACCATAACACAAACGGTCATCATCACCTGATGACGACCGTTTGTGTTATGGTCGAAACGTCATCACCTGATGACGACCGTTTGTGTTATGGTCGAAACGTCGTGAGAATTTTTATTGTTTTATATATATTTTATTATTTTATTGTTCCCCTTCAACGTGACTTTACCGAATGAGCTAAGAATATTATTAACCTGTTTAAGCAAACAGATATAGTCCACCGCCGGACTATCTAACTCATTTGAAGGCCAATGTAGACAAATTATTATCGAGGCTTCACCCCCCCCCCCCCCCGTTTCCTATGCGTACGTACATTGTCAGTAGACCCCCCATACGCAAGCGTACGCATTTGGGTTAACCCCCCACCCTCCCCCCTCCATGCGTACGGACTAAATAGATGGCCCCTGATTGTGAAGCGGCTGTTTACAACTCGCCGCTTGCCGCGATCGAGACATCCGTCAATCAAAGCCTACTGGCCGAACGCATTGGCCCGACACCTGCTCCAGCCAGGGGAATAGTTCAATTCCCTATTCAATAAGTGTCCACGCTTAACAAGTCGCCGCGGTGTCCTGTATGTGGAGAAGCTTTTTTTTTTGTTAATCCTTTTTATTTCATATCGTTGCGAGGTCTCTTGCCTTGCTGGGCGCTGCATGCTCATGGGGTCGATCGTGCGGCGATGGCGGTGCTGAGACTGAGGACTTGCGCAACGGGGACTAGAAGTGTGGGCAGCCTTTTGCAGGCGATAGCGAAAACACGCGCCGCAGGCCAAGCGCGCACTTTAAACCCCCTCCTCCTCCCCCCCCCCCTTGAATTCAATAATAATTCTGAGCTGCCCTGGGAATTGAGTCATTATTGTGATCATACCCAATACGTTATTTTTATATAGTACATCATGCCTCAAATGAATCACTTTGGCTGAATTTTAAATGCGCACCATTGTAGCCACACAAGACAATTTAGCCTTATGTTGTACCTGGGGAGCCGTATATAATTCACAATGAACTAGCTTCCCTTGAAATATCATTACAGTATGTTAATCAAGAGCATTAAAAAGGGATCGGTCTGGGAAGGTTGTCATGCGCGGCTGGTTGCGATGGTGAATGGAAGCCGCCCGGTAACGGGCGCGCGTGATGCATGGGGTCCGTGATTGCCGATAAATTATCCGGGGCAGTTGAGTAGAAATTACGCGTGAAACGGGCAAAATCAGTGGAATCGCCCATTTCCAGGACCTCTGTGACAGCTGCCGCGCCTCTGATAAAAACGCTTCTCGCACGGCCGGACGTTTCCAACGACTGAGAGTATTGTGCGCGCTCCGAGGTGAAAAGGAAGGTTATATATGTCTATATATTTATATATTTATTCCCCCCCACCCCGTCTCCCACTAAACCCAGCATGCCTGTAATTTTTGAGTGAATGAGCCACGCTAAATTATCTTGGCAGCAGCTGACCCCGGGCACCGTTGACCTGGAGTGAATGAGTGAATCAATAAATAAGTGTGTTTGGCATGTGCGTACACAGCTTTTTGAAAGCCGTCCCCCACCCCCCGCCAGAATATACTCGCCGGAAAAACTCTCAATCACACGCAATGTGCTTCCGTGCACTGTACGCCGTACAGCGCACGCTGCAAGGGTTGGCGGATCACGCGGAGTTGGTGAAACTGGCCCGTTGAGCTGCGCGGTGGCCAGCAGAGGGAAGTAGAAACAGGGGGCCGCTGAACCCGTGTCGGCGGTAGCGTAACTCGGGTGGGGGCAGGGGCATGCCTTGACCACCCCCCCCCCCCGACCCTCCCCGCCTGGTGGCCAAAGCTTCGAGTTGGGGCCCCCTTTTACAACCACCATGAGTGACAAATCAAATATTGGGGGGCCCCACCTGACCGATTGGTGCAACCCCCTGAGCTGAGAATGTCGTTACTACGCCACTGTGCGTGGGGGAGGTCCTCGAGCGGCCTCCGCTCGCTTGCGTCGGTGACCTCTGCCCCCCCCCGCCCTCCCCACGTCGCCAACCCTGCACTGTCCAGTGTGGTGAAGTATGACCAAAGGGCCCTCAAGACCGATAGAGCATAGGCGGGCCTTCATCGGGCAGTGGAGGCCTGAACAAAAATGATTAATGAATGATTAATATTGTGATGAATCTGTATTTTAATCAACAGAAACAGTGGCAACAAGAGTACACGCAAATTAACGCTGAAAAAAAACCAGACAAAGGCATAGAGACTATAGTTCTGTAGCTCATCGCAAATTCGAGTTGATTTTGTTTAATTAGCTGAGAACCAGGATAGTCGTTTGCAAGAGCGACTTGGGTCAGCAAAAATTACAAAAGCACAACAAAATGTCATACGACACGGCAATCAATTAAATATGAAATCAAAACAAGAATTTCTGTTTCGCACGAGAAAGCGAAAAGGAAATCTGAGGCCAAGGCTTGCGTGCGGAGACAAAGCACTGAGTTGTGTTCATATTTTGGTTCTCCTGCACGTTGCCTGCTGCCCTGCTGCGTTTGCCATCCATCAAGCTGCTCTGGCAAAGATGCAAATGGCTGAGAGAGCAAAACATTGGGGGTACAAAATAAATTGCTTCATCTGTTTAGGAACAAACACGCACTTGGTGACAAAGAAGTCAGCTCCAGAAACAATAATTGTGCCTTGTCTTTCCCTCTCTCTCGTACGCGGCTCTGCACAGTCGCTAAATTGGCGGCTTAACTCAGAACTGCTGGCAAAGGGGGGGGGGGGAGGAAGGATAGGGGCTTCAGCCCTGCACGCTCATTTCAGTGGACCTGCATTTATTTCACCGTCTCCGTAACTGGCGACTTGCATACCCCTGAACCGACTGGGCCTCCAAGAGCAGCCAGTAAGCACGAGCGCGGAGGGCCAGACAAAGGAGGCCCATCGGAGGGCCTGGAGGCCAAAGACACGCGTGGAGCTCGAGTTCAACATTGTGGCCCTGTGTGGATATAAACGTACAGAGGTCTGAGCGCCAGAATGGGAGCGTCCGCCTCAAATCTGGCCGTGGTAATGGGCCCGCCTCCAGGGTCTGTGCGGTGAGTGGAGACGGAGCCCTCTTGTTTGTTCAGAAGCTGTAATGTTCGCCTGTAATCTGGAGCACGCGCCGGTTACGAACACAAGCGGAAGAAAAACCCATTACGAAAAGGCTGTGTTCACATGACTCACGACAAACACGTGTTATTGCTTTCTATGTATTAATAGGGCGCAGAGTGAACATTTCGATATGGTATTTGTGCTGTTATTGCCGTGTGGCAGATCCAATATTTTCACCAACTTTTGGCAGCTAATTTGGCCGTGGAAATGCATCAAAACGAGAGAAAAAAAATCCCAACTCCACTCGATACCATTATCGTATATTCCCCAGGTAAACGGGAGAATGTGAACGCTGACGATAAATGGGTTTGAATATTTGATTCACAGTTTAAACGTTGTGATCTAGTTAAAGCCGAAATCAAACACATTAACGGAGTTCAAAGGCTGTGTGTGATGTTTTGTGTAATTGGCAATGACGACCAATGCTCCTTCATGAAAGAAAGCGGCACTTGGAGCCTCCGTTGTGGATGAAACTCCGCCGGGAATTGACTCCGGCTCTTGCCAAGCCATCGCAATCGTTGGCGTGGCTCCGTTTAAGTGAACACTGCCGTTTGTCGCGGTAAACTCGATTCCGCACGAGAATGCTCGCTTTAAGGCTAAACATTTTAGAAACCATTTCGCGCCAATTGTTTTATTATCAAAGTAAAGTTTTGGTGCTTAAAATGGGGAAAACAAATGATCGTATTGTTGGCCCGAGGTAGGAGTAACTGTGTTATCCTCATATTTAGAGATGATCGTCACTGGGTGACTGATGCACATTCTATTGATGTAGAAGCTCTATGCAGCCACAATTGCTGCTTTTTTTCTCTGTTGTGGTTGCTCCCGATTCAAGTGCCGAATGGCTCACAGGGCCATACCAAAATAAATTAACTGAAACTTTGCTTATATCTAGACAATGAAAACAAATGTCGGCCTCCACTAAAGACGCCGTGGAGGTTTAATCAGATTTACTTTTAAGCCCGGCAGCAATAAAGTTCCACATTGTCTCCTGAAAAACACGATAAACAATATACGACTGTCATCATCACGGAATCAAATAGATCTACTCCTGTGAAGAGCGACGCAGAAGCCAGGAGAAAGTAGGCCAAAGCCGTGAGCAGTTACCCGTGGGAAACATTTCTGGCAACGGGGCTGATTTGACTTTTCGGCAAAAGGGTTTAGCTTGGATTAACATCTAAGAAATGGAATGAACGAGCGGACAGCAGCGAAGAAATTGAACGGTAAATTATCTATGTTGTTGGGTTTGCTGTTCTCCCAAGGGCAGGTAAAGCACAGAGGTAACACTGAGGGAATTAAAGTGCATATGTCTCAACAGCTGACTAAGTCGGTTTGAAGGCAGCGGCTTGGAGAGGGTTGCTGTCATTACGTTCGCAAAAAAAGTTCTTAACGCTTCCCAAATAAGATTGAAAGCTTTAATGCATTCTCCGTCTGTTTGTAACAGGAGGAATAGAGCGGGGTGGGGGGGGGTAGGGGGGGTGGTGCGAAATATCTGACAAACAACATGCAATATACATGAATCGTGAGCGTTAAGTTTCTTTGCTCTTAGGGACTTGCCCTAGAGGAAAAAGGGGCTGCGTCTGTGACGGGGGCTCCTCTTGCCCTGCCCCGCAGTGCCACCATCTCAGCTCCGTTGTCTCACCGTGCACCACCCTCCCACCCTCCACCCACCTCCACACCACCCCCCCCCCCCCCCCCCCGGATGCGCTGCTTCCTCCCACACGCCTGGCACAAGCGGTAACCATCATCGATCGTGAGATACTTCCAAAGAAAGAAAGCATCCAAGCCTTTGCGCGGAAATATGTTGTGTGGTGAATGACGACTCGGAGGCAGGTTTCCAGGTAAGGGCTTGCGCCGGTTTATTAACACACGGGAGCAAAAACTCCAACACAGGTAGGTGGCCCATACACTGGGCCCTTCACGGGGTCCTCTGGCTCTCTCTGCCGCTAGCCCAGCTATCTCTGTCTCTCCCTGCTGCTAGCCCAGCTATCTCTGTCTCTCTCTGCTGCTAGCCCAGCTATCTCTGTCTCTCCCTGCTGCTAGCCCAGCTATCTCTGTCTCTCCCTGCTGCTAGCCCAGCTATCTCTGTCTCTCTCTGCTGCTAGCCCAGCTATCTCTGTCTCTCTCTGCTCCTAGCCCAGCTATTTCTGTCTCTAGCTGCTGCTAGCCCAGCTATCTCTGTCTCTCTCCTGCTAGCCCAGCTATCTCTGTCTCTAGCTGCTGCTAGCCCAGATATCTCTGTCTCTATCTGCTGCTAGCCCAGCTATCTCTGGCTCTATCTGCTGCTAGCCCAGCTATCTCTGTCTCTCTCTGCTGCTAGCCCAGCTATTTCTGTCTCTCTTTCCTGCTAGCCCAGCTATCTCTGTCTCTCTCTGCCGCTAGCCCAAATATCTCTGGCTCTCTCTGCCGCTATCCCAGCTATCTCTGGCTCTCTCTGCTGCTAGCCCAGCTATCTCTATCTCTCTCTGCTGCTAGCCCAGCTATCTCTGTCTCTCTTTCCTGCTAGCCCAGCTATTTCTGTCTCTCTCTGCCGCTAGCCCAAATATCTCTGGCTCTCTCTGCCGCTAGCCCAGCTATCTCTGTCTCTCCCTGCTGCTAGCCCAGCTATATCTGTCTCTCTCTGCTGCTAGCCCAGCTATATCTGGCTCTAGCTGCTGCTAGCCCAGCTATCTCTGTCTCTCTCTGCTGCTAGCCCAGCTATCTCTGTCTCTCTCTGCCGCTAGCCCAAATATCTCTGGCTCTCTCTGCCGCTATCCCAGCTATCTCTGTCTCTCTCTGCTGCTAGCCCAGCTAACTCTGTCTCTCTTTCCTGCTAGCCCAGCTATCTCTGTCTCTCTCTGCCGCTAGCCCAAATATCTCTGGCTCTCTCTGCCGCTATCCCAGCTATCTCTGTCTCTCTCTGCTGCTAGCCCAGCTATCTCTGGCTCTCTCTGCTGCTAGCCCAGCTATCTCTGTCTCTCTCTGCTGCTAGCCCAGCTATCTCTGGCTCTCTCTGCTGCTACCCCAGCAATCTCTGGCTCTCTCTGCTACTAGCCCAGCTATCTCTGGCTCTCTCTGCTGCTAGCCCAGCTATCTCTGGCTCTCTCTGCTGCTAGCCCAACTATCTCTGGCTCTATCTGCTGCTCGCCCAGCTATCTCTGTCTCTCTCTGCTGCTAGCCCAGCTATCTCTGGCTCTCTCTGCTGCTAGGCCAGCTATCTCTGGCTCTCTCTGCTGCTAGCTCAGGTATCTCTGTCTCTATCTGCTGCTAGCCCAGCTATATTTGTCTCTTTCTGCTGCTAGCCCAGCTATCTCTGTCTCTATCTGCTACTAGCCCAGCTATCTCTGCCTCTATCTGCTACTAGCCCAGCTATCTCTGGCTCTCTCTGCTACTAGCCCAGCTATCTCTGGCTCTCTCTGCTACTAGCCCAGCTATCTCTGGCTCTCTCTGCTGCTAGCTCAGGTATCTCTGGCTCTCTCTGCTGCTAGCCCAGCTATCTCTGTCTCTCTCTGCTGCTAGCCAGGCTATCTCTCTTTTTGCTGCTAGCCCAGCTATCTCTGTCTCTCTCTGCTGCTATCCCAGCTATCTCTGGCTCTCTCTGCTGCTAGCTCAGGTATCTCTGGCTCTCTCTGCTGCTAGCCCAGCTATCTCTGTCTCTCTCTGCTGCTAGCCAGGCTATCTCTGTCTCTTTCTGCTGCTAGCCCAGCTATCTCTGTCTCTCTCTGCTGCTATCCCAGCTATCTCTGGCTCTCTCTGCTGCTAGCCCAGCTATCTCTGGCTCTCTGTGCTGCTAGCCCAGCTATCTCTGTCTCTATCTGCTGCTAGCCCAGCTATATCTGGCTCTCTCTGCTACTAGCCCAGCTATCTCTGGCTCTCTCTGCTGCTAGCCCAGCTATCTCTGGCTCTCTGCCGCTAGCCCAGCTATCTCTGACTCTATCTGCTGCTAGCCCAGCTATCTCTGGCTCTCTCTGCTACTAGCCCAGCTATCTCTGGCTCTCTCTGCTGCTAGCCCAGCTATCTCTGGCTCTCTGCTGCTAGCCCAGCTATCTCTGGTTCTATCTGCTGCTAGCCCAGCTATCTCTGTCTCTCTCTGCTGCTAGCCAGGCTATCTCTGTCTCTCTCTCTGCTGCTAGCCAGGCTATCTCTGTCTCTCTCTGCTGCTAGCCCAGCTATCTCTGTCTCTCTCTGCTGCTAGCCCAGCTATCTCTGTCTCTATCTGCTGCTAGCCCAGCTATCTCTGTCTCTCTCTGCTGCTAGCCCAGCTATCTCTGTCTCTCTCTGCTGCTAGCCCAGCTATCTCTGTCTCTATTTGCTGCGAGCCCAGTTATCTCTGTCTCTCCCTGCTCCTAGTCCAGCTATATCTGGCTCTCTCTCCTGCTAACCCAGCTATCTCTGTCTCTCTCTGCTGCCAGCCCAGCTATCTCTGCTCTCTCTGCTACTAGTCCAGCTATCTCTGGCTCTCTCTGCTGCTCTACCCCAGCTATCTCTGGCTCTCTCTGCTGCTACTAGCCCAGCTATCTCTGGCTCTCTCTGCTGCTAGCCCAGCTATCTCCGTCTCTCTCTGCTGCTCTAGCCCAGCTATCTCTGTCTCTCTCTGCTGCTACTAGCCCAGCTATCTCTGTCTCTCTCTGCTGCTATCCCAGCTATCTCTGGCTCTCTCTGCTGCTAGCTCAGGTATCTCTGGCTCTCTCTGCTGCTAGCCCAGCTATCTCTGTCTCTCTCTGCTGCTAGCCAGGCTATCTCTGTCTCTTTCTGCTGCTAGCCCAGCTATCTCTGTCTCTCTCTGCTGCTATCCCAGCTATCTCTGGCTCTCTCTGCTGCTAGCCCAGCTATCTCTGGCTCTCTGTGCTGCTAGCCCAGCTATCTCTGTCTCTATCTGCTGCTAGCCCAGCTATATCTGGCTCTCTCTGCTACTAGCCCAGCTATCTCTGGCTCTCTCTGCTGCTAGCCCAGCTATCTCTGGCTCTCTGCCGCTAGCCCAGCTATCTCTGACTCTATCTGCTGCTAGCCCAGCTATCTCTGGCTCTCTCTGCTACTAGCCCAGCTATCTCTGGCTCTCTCTGCTGCTAGCCCAGCTATCTCTGGCTCTCTGCTGCTAGCCCAGCTATCTCTGGTTCTATCTGCTGCTAGCCCAGCTATCTCTGTCTCTCTCTGCTGCTAGCCAGGCTATCTCTGTCTCTCTCTCTGCTGCTAGCCAGGCTATCTCTGTCTCTCTCTGCTGCTAGCCCAGCTATCTCTGTCTCTCTCTGCTGCTAGCCCAGCTATCTCTGTCTCTATCTGCTGCTAGCCCAGCTATCTCTGTCTCTCTCTGCTGCTAGCCCAGCTATCTCTGTCTCTCTCTGCTGCTAGCCCAGCTATCTCTGTCTCTATTTGCTGCGAGCCCAGTTATCTCTGTCTCTCCCTGCTCCTAGTCCAGCTATATCTGGCTCTCTCTCCTGCTAACCCAGCTATCTCTGTCTCTCTCTGCTGCCAGCCCAGCTATCTCTGCTCTCTCTGCTACTAGTCCAGCTATCTCTGGCTCTCTCTGCTGCTCTACCCCAGCTATCTCTGGCTCTCTCTGCTGCTACTAGCCCAGCTATCTCTGGCTCTCTCTGCTGCTAGCCCAGCTATCTCCGTCTCTCTCTGCTGCTCTAGCCCAGCTATCTCTGTCTCTCTCTGCTGCTACTAGCCCAGCTATCTCTGGCTGTCTCTGCTGCTAGCCCAGCTATTTCTGTCTCTAGCTGCTGCTAGCCCAGCTATCTGTCTCTAGCTGCTGCTAGCCCAGCTATCTCTGGCTCTCTCTGCTACTATCCCAGCTATCTCTGTCTCTCTCTGCCGCTATCTCAGCTATCTCTGGCTCTCTCTGCTACTATCCCAGCTATCTCTGTCTCTCTCTGCTGCTAGCCCAGCTATCTCTGTCTCTCTCTGCCGCTATCTCAGCTATCTCTGGCTCTCTCTGCTACTATCCCAGCTATCTCTGTCTCTCTCTGCTACTATCCCAGCTATCTCTGTCTCTCTCTGCCGCTATCTCAGCTATCTCTGGCTCTCTCTGCTGCTAGCCCAGCTATCTCTGTCTCTCTCTGCCGCTATCTCAGCTATCTCTGGCTCTCTCTGCTGCTCTAGTCCAGCTATCTCTGGCTCTCTCTGCTACTATCCCAGCTATCTCTGTCTCTCTCTGCCGCTATCTCAGCTATCTCTGGCTCTCTCTGCTGCTAGCCCAGCTATCTCTATCTGCTCCTAACCCAGCTATCTCTGTCTCTCTCTGCCGCTATCCCAGCTATCTCTGGCTCTCTCTGCTGCTGCTAGCCCAGCTATCTCTGGCTCTCTCACTCGAGTTGGGACGGGGCTTAATCAACACCGCCCAACCGAGGAGATCGGCGCCCCACCCAAACCTGGCTGGCTCTTGCAGACTTCTCCCAGCCTTACCCCTGGCTATCTCTTCAAACGCTCTCCATCCCGGGCTTCCACAACGACCCCGCATTCGTCACGGGGCCCCCCTTAAGTACCCCCAGGTGACATGACGTCATCGCACCTCACGGCGCGTATGACGTCACGTCTCCATACTTCTCTACATATATTTTTTTCTTCCTTGTCCGACGTTAGAGGGCAACAATATATATGTCTGTATATATAAAGCAACGCACGCGTGAGATATGAAGGAAGCGAGCGAGCGTAGTGAACATGTCCGGGTTCATTCGTAACGGAGTTTCTACAAGTGTGCACTGTACCACCTGTGTAGGTTATGCTTAAGCATTTCATTAAAAACCATATAGACAATTTTATACACATACTACATTTAATCCCTCATTTAAGTGCATGCTGAAAAATAAATGCTGATGCGAAATTGTAACATTCTTAATTTGTATGTTGATAATTCTTACAGGTTTTAATTTGTAATTGTATATATATATTTATACGGTTTGCGTTTTAGGGTGTACTTATGTTCTTTCGAGAGCACACACTTTAGCACTTAAACATAAACCTAATTGTCAGAGCATTATAAACAAGCAGAATGCATAACTTACAATAATTTACGTATTTCACGTTACATCATTATCCACCATGATTGATCCCCTGCTGGATGAAGACCCCCACGTACTGGTTGTGTGATATTGTAGGTTGCTGGAGTTCTACTTGGCCTGGTTGATGCGGGCACTGAAAAAACAATGCTTTAGGGGTTCTGGGTACAAATCTTGTTACCAAATGCCAGTGATGAAACGAGGTCCTCAAGTCAGCTTGAGGTCTTCGCCCAGTCACCAATAAATAATGAAAGGCCCCTCTCATCAGATTACAATTTCATTAGAACTTTACGTGGATTGAGTTTTCGCTGTGACGGAACCGTCTTGGTCTGATTGACACGCAACGAACAACTCTTTGCAGGGTATCAATATGTGTGGCCCTATAGTGTGGGGAAAGCAGGCTAATTCAGTGACTTCAGAAGTTGTTTTGCAAGGTTCCACAATGCAGGGTGATGCAATGGCAGCTGCAGAGTTCTGAATGGAAATGTATTTCTCATGACACGATGAGGATCAAGCCGTTGCCAGTGTGGGGCCGTCACGGCACGGGCGGTTTTCCACTGGAATTTTACGGAACCGAGCCGGAACCAACCTTTGCTACGCCGGCCTCGCACAACATGTGACCCTGGCTCGGCTGCAGACCTTTGCAGTGGACGGGGCAGGGATAGTGAAGCACGCATCGTGTGCGACGACAGTCGGTGCAACACAAGCACCGCGCCGGCACGTCGTCCACGTTTGTCTTCACGTCACGCATTGTACGTGACATCAGTGGCACGGCTCGGCCGTGCAGTGGAAAAGCAACCCGTGCTTCCTGACTCGGCTCGTCCCCAACACGGCCCGGATGTGGAAGCGGGAAGGAGTTTTACATATCTCCATATATATAAAAGGCAAAGTTGTGATTATGTGTGTCTGTTCAAAATGTTTAGCGTACTTCCCGACATGCAACACACTTGAAATTTGCCATGTGGGTACTTTCCAGACTGTACACCATGCAAAAATTATTAAAATACACTTTTGTGTGTTTTTTGGTGGGGGGGGGGAGCTCAATAATGCAAATATGTTTTGCTCGGCTAGTGAGATGTGACGTCAAATCTGTCACGTGATCCGCGCATGTGGAAGCGTAACGCATTGTGGTGTAGTGGTTAGCGCGCTGCGCTACGAACCCGGCGACCCGAATTCGATTCCCGTTCACGGCCACCACCGGTGACGATTATTTTAACCGCTCCTGGTCCTCCCCTATGTCGACTCAACCTCAAACGAGTAACTGGTGTGGTGTGTGAACATCGCCACTGGGGAGACAAAGGCGGCCGGGGCGTTGTGAATCCAAGTCCCGTGCGAAGCCGGGTAGTAAAGCTAGTATGTGTATGTAGATGAAAATTAAATTAATAGAACGGCGAGCTGCTTGTTTGGCTGCTGGCGAATGTACTGAGATAATCCTCGTTGGGCACGAATGACGGAACCACGAGGGCGGCGACGCGCGTGAGACCCATCTCTCCCGCGGGGCGCTGGAAATGCAGAATCGCTCGAGTAGTTGTCAGAATCTCAGCTCCGGATCGACGCGCCAAATGAAATCCCGCTTAGCATTGCGTCGCGCAGAAACGAATGACTGCTGCCGCTCTGCTCTGCGAGCGCGCTGATTCGTCGTTCCTGCGCGGTAAATTATAACAATTCTCTAATTGATCTCTGCTGTAGCTGTAATTAGCTTCCATTCTGTAATTACAATGCAAAGGTCGGGCCGCGTGCACTATTAATCGCGTTGCGATTGAAGAAAATACCCCAGGACGTTTGCGGAGGCAGAGAAGAAGCAGCGTCTCTCGTCATCTCGGATCGCGCCTTTTGATCTCTGCCATTTGCCTAATTGCGCTATGATAAGGCGTCTTCTGTGATTCGTTTTTTTTTTTCTCTCTCCCAAATGTCATTGAATCAATGGAAATTATCTTTTATTTTCTGTACAAAATATCAGCTTCTCATTCGGGGATGTGAAGAGTACATTTAGGTCGTAGATATTTAATTTGCAAGCATTTGTGATCGTGTTTGTTCTTGTTGTTGTGCTTCAGTCACTGCCAGGCGTCATTTCTCCGCGGTAGATACTGCCGTCTGGAACGCCGCGATCTCGCTGCTGCTACCTGCTGCTGCTGCTGCACATTCACAGCAACAACAGCAGCAGCAGCATCAATCAACGTTGACTTTTAAGAAACACTTAAAGGCCCTACTTCCTTTCGCTGGCTTTCGAGTGACAACTGAGCTTCGCTTCGCGCCTCAGTCACGGTCAATTAATGTGCGTCACACATTGCATGACTATTGTTATTGTGAAGGCCTCTCCCCATGCCGTGTAGTGCGTGGGGGTTGTTTGACCATACTTTACCACGCTGAGCAGTGCGGATCGAACCGGTTGAGATATCGCTCGTCACTAACGTGAGCCAGGGGGATAGAAATCGAACTCTAGGCTGTGCCGGATTCGGGGCGGAGTGCCCTAATCACTTGGGCCACTGCTCCTCCCAGACACTCTTACTCCCCAGAGTCTGAGTTCACCCTTGTGTGCTCCTTCTCATTGTGATGCTAATCGTAACAACACGGTAGCATAAGATGCAACGTGTTTTGGTGATCTTGACATAAAGCTTTCGTGACTGCAGGAATTAATATTCCTGGGTCTGTCGGTAAAAGTCACGTAGAAAGGTTCAAAGAAAATAACAAAATGACCAAAAACTACGACGTTTCGATCGCAACGCAAGCAATCGTTTCCTGATGACGATTGCTTGCGTTGCGATCGAAACGTCGTAGTTTTTGGCTATTAAAAAAGAAAATATCTTTGAACCTATCTACGTGACTTTACCGAAAGACCAAAGAATGTGTTTTGGCGATGCTCAGCTTATGTATATGTTTACGCATACATTTACTGCTGCAGATGTATTTTGACGATGAATTTCCCTACCCAGCAGTCGACAGAACATATTAAGGAAGTGAGTATTGATTTGTTTACTTATTTATTCGGGAGAGTCACGCGGAGTCGCATGAGTCTTCTTCAGGAGGGTCCTGCAACTAAACTGGGTTTTTATTTTAATATGTTTTCAGCTAATTAATGGCGAGTGTTTGTTGCACACGTGGGCACAAACCGGAGCACCCAAAGAAATTCGACGCGTATAGATGGAAACACTTGGAGATTGGTTTACTTTGCTGTACTGCCTTCTCTTTGCGAGCCAGGGTATGCACCTCGACGCCCACGGGAAGGGAATTTTACAGCATTTGAGTGATCCAACAACCCTCGATGCCTCCACGGTGATGGATTACAGGCCACGTGCAGAGCCACCACTGCCCGGTGATTCATCTTCACAGCAATGATTTTTTTTTGCCTTATCACTGCCGTCTCATTTGTATTGTTTCTCATTTGTCTTATATGCACAGGTTTGTTCGCCCCATTAGCCAAAATGTAACATTAGCATATCATTTGCATCGATACATTAATTTTGTGTCGACCCAACTATCCCCCTCGCCCCTCTACACTCTCGCTCTCCAGCGACTTGACAAATCGTCACGATTTGAGGGGGGGGGGTCACATTGCAGCGGCGATGATGATGATGATGGTGGCGATGATGATCACGATGCTACGAGCCGCGCGTTGCCGGATCTCAGGACCCTCGCGCGTTAAAGTGGCTGGCAGCCACGCGCGGGCGGACCCCGTGGCACTGGAACAAGGCGGCCGTGCTCCGTGGGTTTTAAATGGCCCCACTGCTCGCTCCGCGGCGGCGTCTCTGCCCATTTGCGTATTAAGCGCCACACTCGCCCATTAGAGGCTTTCCATTCCAATCTCCCTGGCAAGCAGCCACGGCGGACTGCTTGGGATGGCATAAAAGTTTAATATAATTTCAAACGCACCTTGTCAAAGCAAGAAATAGACACGATGACCTAATTATAATAGTGCACCTATGTAATATTCATTGGCAAATTCCACCAAGAGAAATAATAGAGCACATCTATATCTGGTAAAGTATTAGGGACTTCTCTGCTATTGAAGGTTTTTTTTTTTAGATCATATGGTTTACTACGCGTGGCACCTTGTACAACAAAACGAGCGTTTGTTTGCTTATAGCTACGATTTGTTTATGATTTCTTTGGACAAGCAGGTAGCTGGAATTGCGCATAATATTTAGCAAAGTACCTTGCGCACGAACAGCATATCTATATATAAAACATCGCACGTGACATTCAAGCAGTAGTGATATTAATTAATAAGCTTACACACCTTTTCAAGGTATAATTAAAATGGCTTGTTTAAAATTACCTCCGATAATGTTTCCCTGGGGGTGTGGGGGGGAGGTGGCAGAGCGGTGATGTGCACGCCGCGCAATTAACCCCGCGAACTGCATTCGATTCCTTGCCACAGCGTTCACCTGTGTGGTGAAGTATGGTCGGAGGAGTCCCTGTAACCGACGCGGCTTGGCGAGGCCTTCATCCAACAGTTGGTTGACAAAGGTGAACGAAACTCATAGAAAATATATCGGTGCGCATAATGGTAAGAATGCGTTATCTGTGGATTATAGCCCGGCAGCGGGATTGGACATGTGAGAGTGCTCACTTGGCACGAGGGCATCTTAACCCGGAATATCAACAAGCATCAGGCGATCGTTTTCATCCAAATTGGGGTAGTCGCGTGTCATTCTTAAACGTCGATACATCCAGCCACGATAACAACGCTCAGTGGCGCGCACCTGCGAACAATGCCACAAACACCCTCATTACGAGCTTATCAGCCACTGATGACGTCCCAGCCGTTCCACGCTCGCACACGTTCCACCTTCCATCCTACGTCCCACAGTCATTATCGCACCAGAGACTGGGCTATATTGCATGTACACCACGCACATCTCCCTCCATCTCTGCCTCTCGATGATGTACGATGAGATATTCCATATGGCACGGGGAAAGTTTTTTTTTTGTCACTGTAAATGAGATGCCCGCGGTGTGTGCGCATGCACGGCACATCCAACTTTAATTTCCGCAAGCGGCGGAGATCCATCGAGCTTCCTTAACAATCCCGTCATTTGCGACGAGAAGCCGTTCAGACTTCTCACAATGTTTTTCGGCATTTCCACTCGGGCGCCTTTGCTCTATTTCGCCAGTCCCTTGTTGCTGCAGGTGGCAAGACGCCCTCATTTCCGATTCCTTGTGAAATACCGTCTGCAACGATTTCTCCAGATAGCTCTCGTGTCCCGGGTCATTGCATCTAATGGACTCTGAGCAGAAATCGCTGTGTGTCCATGATCTATTTCCCCAACGAAAACTGACAGCTACGGTGAGCTCTCAAAGTGGGGATTTTTGAAAATTGCGCATTCAGGAAATTGCATGTATGTAAAATTCTACCTCGTAACACTTAATTTTTTTTAGAGTCTGTCATGCTTGGGTGACAGGATAAATGCTTTATTTTGATTTTTTTTTTCTCCCTCGACTGGATGCGATGCATTTAATCAATTTTTCTGCCGTTCACTTTGTCACTACCTGCTACTACTGCCAGCTATCGAAAATATATGTCTAAGCTCAAGTACTGAAGTATTAAGTTCGTTTTTTCCCCCCAATGCATTTCACGTGAATTGGTTGCGATAATGTATCACTGGCAGTAGAGCATACTTTACGCTGCCAACATACAATATGCGCCAAGAAGCAAACTGGCGCTCAGGGCCCAGTGCTTCGAATGATCTTGGTGGAAATTTTGGTGATTCATTTCATTGCAGAGTCGGTAAATATGTCGTGTGCTCTGCCAATTGTTTGCACCATAATGAAAAAGTATTGCATTCCTGTGGTGGTGGTGTTTGTTGGTCAGGAGACGACCCGTTGAAACGTCGTCAAGATTTTCTGAGTGTGGCCTCCAGGAACGATTCTCCATTCAGATTTTGAAATAATGGGCGCATCTAAATGGATCGTCCACGATTAAATAAATATGAGCAACATACGCACATCGACACAGATTTTAACCTCCGGGTCTCATTCCTCTATCGCTCCACGCGTCCGCAAATGCATTCCATGGTCGTTGGAGCGGGTCTGCGGTGTTCACAAACACCTCAGCTGTAATCACTAAGATTGCTGTTATCCGCCGGTGAAGTTCACGTGAGCTCTTTCTAAAGAAAGAAAATGCATTACGTATGTAACATGTGTAAACCCCAACTCAAGTTGACCGTGCAAGTTAAAAGCTCCAGGCAACGTGACCGTGACTGAGGTCCTGAGCCACCTGCTCAATCATTTTTGCGAGGCGGTGTTGTTGTTGCTGTGGAAGAAAGAATACCAAAGTATCGCTCGATGCCACGGAGCGATTGTAACACGCGTTGGAAAAAAACACATTGCGAAACGGAACTTTTGTACGCTAGCGTCTCGCGGTGTTCTGAACAATTCGCACTGCATGTCTAAAGTGCCCTCAATTTCACCGGAGCGCGGCCGTATGTCAGGATACACCTTGGCGCGGCTCTTGACTAACGACAGCCGTGCACCTAATCAAAAGCCGTCGTGCATTATAAACAAAGACAACGGCCTCCCCTATAGGCTCTTACAGGCTGCTGGAGCAAGTGCTGTTAGTGAGTAGCACCTGTGAAGGCCGGCACAAGGTGCACGGGCGGGTGGGTTGTTGTCAGAAACTATGCACGCCCGGCCGCCTTTGTCTCACCAGTGCCCGATGTTTATTACGCACCGCACCGGGTACTCGTTTAAGTCTGAGTCGACCTAGGAGAGCCCCAGGACAGGTTCAAATATTCGCCACTGTTTTGGCCGTGAGCTGGAATCGAATGCGCTAACCGCTGTGCTCCCGCTCGTCCATTCAAAGACAAAGATCCCCTGTATAGCCTTAACAGACTCTTGGGGCAAGTACTGCTAGTGAGCGGATGTGTAGCGTGGTTGGCACGACGCTGGGCCGTCTTTGTTTTCCCGGTGCTTATATTTACATTGCACCAGATTATCATTTAATCATGGTTAGGAATGGAAGCCAGGTCACCGGGTTCGTAGCACAGTGCGGTAAACCACTATGCTACCACTGCTCACAATATATAAGCGCAGAGACACGATTGACCCGCGTGTGATGGCTTTGGTCCAGCACCAGGTGGGCTGATCACACGGGCGTGTGAAAGGCGAACCCCACTGGGCAGCCTTGTGGCGGCTAGGATGTGGCAGGACAGCAAGTGTGGTGCATGACCCTGTTGTTTGGACTGAGCATGTAGCGATGCGTCACTTTATAGATTAAAAATCAGTTACTTCCCTCATGGTAGATGCTAAAAACACGTGCGCGCGTGTGTGAGAATTAATTATTCTAAATGCATGACCCTCGCAGCCTCTGTGTTCACTACGATAGAACAAAACACGTGTAACGATTCGTCATTGATTGTTATTGTGACCTCTAATTGCGGTGATTCATAAACTCACGAGGGCCAAAATCGTCAGTTGGCTGATTTGGAACACACAGGGAGTGTTTTGTCCGCCTCGTACGTGTCGTCGGCTTTCCTCCAGACACTCCAGTTTCCACCCAAAAAAACTGTTACCAAACATCTAAATGTGGCAGAAGCCTCCACAAATGTATATCGTCTCGAGACATAGTGAAGCTCTTTTGAGAAATTAAAATGACATGGGTCGCAGCGTCAGAGACAAGTAAAATATGCACAACATTCACAGACTCACACCTGTTAATTATTATTATTTTAATATCGGAAACTCTAGTCATGTTTTATTTATTATTAATATTATTACTCTGCCTGTTTAGCCAGGAAAGTCTCACCGAGTCTCAAGATCATTTTCAGGAGGGTCCTGCAAGCTTCCGCAGTGGGGAGCAATGTTTCCGCTGCTCTGTGTAACACAAAGAGTGAAACATTTGCAGGTTAATTTTCCAGCATTGGGATGTTTGGCCAAAACCATTTAAGCATGCGCTTGTTTTTTTAGCTGCGAGATAAAAACGAAGAACCCAGAAGAAACCCATGCAGAGTCTGGATTAAACAAACTCCATGCCGAAAGGCGTCTAAGTTAGGAACCGAACCCAGGAAGTTCTTCCTGAGAGGCACGGGTGTTACTACTGTCAATCGAATACTTCAAAGCACGCTTCTGGGTGCTTAATGTGCAATGATCAGGGTCCAGAGTAGGCCTGACGACGAAGTCACAGAGAGGAGGCCAATGTGTGGCAAGGACTTTAGCTTAAGCTCTACTCACTATTATTATTGCAATGAAAGCACCCTGAACAAATTAAGCAGTAATTACTTTCAAGTAACCATAGAGTCCAGGCATTTATTTTGTGGATGTGCTGTGAAATTAAGGGAATTTTTTGGATTATGCATGGGGTTTTAATTACAATTTACAGCAATGTTTATTTTTTAAACCAATTTTCTTTTTTTAAACACATCCGCGGCTAATTACGCTGCTTGTGTTTATTTTCTGTTGTTGTTATTTAAAATGCACTGCAGGTGATAGAATAACGAATGCATTGAAACCCGGCGGAGGGAACGCAGGTGAATGGTCACAGCGAACATAGCAATGGTAATCTCGCGCGGGAGGCGGCGTCGTAGATCGGAGCGAGTCGAAACAACAATGACTCGGGTAATTGAGTTGAGGCGTGCGCGAATTAACAAACAGCACACGCCTGGATCCTTCCAGTTAATGGTCGCCTAGCGTACTGGCCACATTCAGACGCTACCCCCTTTCCCCCTCTATGCTCGAGGCTACATCCTTTATTAATTGCACGGGCTATCGTTTATGAACGTGCCTTGGCCTAATCATCACAATGATGGGCTGCTGTTCCAACTTTTTTGCCAGTGTGGCTGCAAAAAAAAAAGAATCTCAGGTGGTGTGCGCGCGCGATGAAAACAAATGGTGTGCACGCAGTTCAAAGGTTGTACGTCTTCACTTTCAGCCATGATCTATCCACGGCTGGATGAAGCCCCCCTCCCCCTCCCCGAAGCCGTCGCCGTCTCTCACCGAATTTTGCGATGCAACTATTCCTCCGGCGTTGCGCAAGGTCGGATTTCATCGCTCGCTCCATCTCCATCCTCCTTGGGCTTGCGCTCCGGCGTCGGCCTCGACCACCAGCGAGAGCCACGGCGCGGCGTGAAACAGGAGCAAGGTCAAGCAAAATGGAACAAAAGTTTAAAATTTTAATTTGAAGCTTTCGTTACTGCAGGAATCCATACTCTTTGGTTCTTTCGATGAAGTCACGTCGATAGAAAATGTAATAGATCACGACGTTTCCATCTCTAGCACCGCCGTCTTACCCTTGAGGCTGCACCCATCTCAGGCCTATATAAGACCTTGTTTCAGTCGCTTTCTCTCTCTCACCTGAAGACGGTCGCTTGTGTTGCGATCGAAACGTCGTGATCTATTAATTTTCTATCTACGTGAATTTACCGAAAGAATAAAAGAATATGAAAGTTTAAAAAGTTACCTGCAATGCGCCTGATCTCATCACGGTGTGGAGAAGCTCTCATCCAGCAGTGGGTTGACAAAAGGTGCTGTCCACGTTACACGCACGTCACGTGTCTGCGTGGATGAATCACGGCATTCCTGGGAATGTGTGGGCCATCGTGGGCCGGGTTCTCAGATTGCCCCGCACATTTCGCGCTGCGGCTGGCTCTTTAAGGTCGATCGGTGTCAACCGTGCCGACGAGCGCCTGTGAACGACGGAGCGCGTGGCCGATGATTAAATGATGAACGCTTCCAGGCACGTGGGAAGCGATCGCAGGGTAAAAGCGTGCGTCAACGTCGTCAACGTCGTCAACGTCGCGAATCGCCGAGGAGGAGGCTCCGATGAGGACGGATGAGCCGCCGCCCGCCGTTCCTCTCTTCACTGCTCGATGAAGGCCACACCGCACGCAAGAAATACTTCAATTTATGTGGAAACGTCTCCTAGCCGCGACCCCCCCCCCCCCAAATCGATGAAGGGGAAGGTGGGTGACCGGTAAGGGGAGGGTTGGTGTCCCGTTATGGGGGGTGGGTGATCGGTAAGGGGAGGGTTGGTGTCCCGTTATGGGGGGTGACCGGTAAGGGGAGGGTTGGTGTCCCGTTATGGGGGGGTGGGTGACCGGTAAGGGGAGGGTTGGTGTCCCGTTATGGGGGGTGGGGGGGGGGTGACCGGTAGGGGAGGGTTGGTGCCCCGTAATGGGGGGTGGGGAGGTGTCCCGTTATGGGGGGTGGGGAGGGTTGGTGTCCCGTTATGGGGGCTGGGTACCCGCCAAGGTCTCGCCAGCCCGCGCCCTTATCGTTCCCATCGCGCGAACACGACGACGCCTGTTTAACACGGAGGCTGTAGAACAACGACGCCTGTTTAACACGGAGGCTGTAGAACACCACGACGCCTGTTTAACACGGAGGCTGTAGAACACCACGACGCCTGTTTAGCACGGAGGCTGTAGAACACCACGACGCCTGTTTAACACGGAGGCTGTAGAACACGACGACGCCTGTTTAACACGGAGGCTGTAGAACACCACGACGCCTGTTTAACACGGAGGCTGTAGAACACCACGACGCCTGTTTAACACGGAGGCTGTAGAACACCACGACGCCTGTTTAACACGGAGGCTGTAGAACACCACGACGCCTGTTTAACACGGAGGCTGTAGAACACCACGACGCCTGTTTAACACGGAGGCTGTAGAACACCACGACGCCTCTTTAACACGGAGGCTGTAGAACACCACGACGCCTGTTTAACACGGAGGCTGTAGAACACCACGACGCCTCTTTAACACGGAGGCTGTAGAACACCACGACGCCTGTTTAACACGGAGGCTGTAGAACACCACGACGCCTGTTTAACACGGAGGCTGTAGAACACCACGACGCCTGTTTAACACGGAGGCTGTAGAACACCACGACGCCTCTTTAACACGGAGGCTGTAGAACACCACGACGCCTGTTTAACACGGAGGCTGTAGAAGACCACGACGCCTCTTTAACACGGAGGCTGTAGAACACCACGACGCCTGTTTAACATGGAGGCTGTAGAACCAAGACGCCTCTTTAACACGGAGGCTGTAGAACAACGACGCCTCGTCCGCCAATCGCCTCGTTCTCACGCCGCGTCACGGCTCGTGGTAGCGGCTGCCGCGAGGCCGGCACACGGACCCGCTCGGACAGGAATCGCCACAGTCGCCTTTGACTGACGCGGCAGGCTCAATAGATGAACAGACTGCCATTGAACACTCCGCAGCTGGTTAATATCCTTACACTGCGGCTCGACGAGGCCCCCAATGAGATTACGGTCTGACCGGCAGCCTCCTACGCCCACTGTAATTGTGGCCAAATAGCTATTGATCCAATTAAGGATCGTTGCCTCACAAGGAGATGTGATAAGCCCGCTTAATCGAATTAAGCATTTCTCATCAAATTCCCCAGTTGCGCGCCGTGCTTTTGCGCCGTATGGACGCGCCCTTCTGCTTTCGGAGAGAATGGAAAACAGGAGCAGTCCTGCTCATCGGTGTCCTCCGGTGCCCTGTTGGTGGTTCATTTTTTTCATTTATTCGGTATAGCCCTGTGAGCCATGCGGCTCTTGAATCGGGTGCAACCGCAACAAACAAAAACAAGAAACATCTTAAAGTGACTACGCGCACACAGAAAAGTCCAGGAAAAAAACAGCCGAAGGCTTCCACGCTTTAGTTATGTTGTTGGTGTTCGATATCGGCGAGGGGATAGGAAACGCCGGCGAGAGAGGCGCTGCTGCTGCTGCTGCATGCCGTGGATGCCCGGGGCAGAGCAGGTGGCGTGGAGGCCCACGGACTCGAGTCCAACTGGGCCCGGGAGGGAGGCGGAACCCCTGAAGAGGAGCTGCATCGTCGTGTTTCTCACTTAGCGTCTGTTCGCCCGCCTCCCCAGACGCCGTTAATTATAGAAGCCGTTAAGTGTTGTCGGACTGGAGTTAATCTCTTTCAATAAACACTCTCCCGTGTCCTTATCTCATACTGTCTCTCTCTCTCTCTCAAGGCACTGCATGTCGAATCAACAATGTGTGTATAACGTGTACGCATGACATCGCGTGACGGCATCGGCCATGGTCAATCCACTGCTGGATGATGTCGTCCCCTGAGATGGAGTCATCTGCCGAGTAGCGCCACGCGAGCAGACTTCGTCGCTTCATCCACTCGGGAGACATCCTCACGGACGCGTTCCATTCCTTGGTTTAAATCGGATTAGCACCTCCCATTAGCACGGTTGGCTACGTACGGTACGAAAGAAATTCAACATATAGAATCAGTAGAGTTGAATAATCAGAATAGTTATTTATGCTGGATGAATCCGACGATCTATAAAGCTCCTTTTCACAGATGTCCAGTCTAAAACTAATTTCTCACACTGTGAATCAGTCTTAGACTAATCAACTCACAGACTTGATGAACTCACACTGATCAGTGTGGTGAAATACGGTCAAACAATCTCTACGACTGACAATGGGCAGGCCTTCATCCAGCAGTACATTGATAAAAAAAGCCTCAAAATAATTTATTGTGCTTTAGCGGCAATAATCTTTGAATTGCATATTTTTTTAATGCTATAATTAAGAATGCACAGATAATTACGAAGGCCCGGCTGTGAAGGCTTGGGGCTCATCGGGGTCTGTGGACGATCACAAGCGGGCTGGCTCGCCGCGTGTACATTCGCGCAATTGTTTTAAATCGTCGTTCGAGACGTGCGCATCCAGATTTACAGTGATGTCCTCTCCGATGATAAAGTTTAGGTTATTCTGGCAGGTGCTGATTTGTAATTCGGAAATAAATAATGATAATAAAGTCTGGAATATCTATCAAGGCTGCAATGAAACAAAACGCAGGCGGTGCTTGGTTAAACAATTAAAAACGCATCATGCAGCTGCAGAGGAAAAAAAAAATCAAAAACATTAAAGAGCAATTAAAGCAATCAAGTTGGGACGTCAAAGTCGACGGTAGTGCCTAAAAACATTTGCAGACAGCCGTTTCATTACAAGGCGCCGCGATGCGATGCCGCATCGGGAATGGACCACGGCATCATCAATCGCAGAGCAGAATTATTAACTTGTATAAAAATGGCAATGGGTCAAAAATTTTAAAATGCGTAAGCATACCTTGAATAATGCATTTTTAATAATTCACGAGGTGCGTGAGTTTAATGCGAAGTGTGGCTTTGTTTTTTTTTTTCAATTAGAGAAACTGTGCGGATTTTATGACTCGTGTTTACGAAACGTTGCGACTCAAAACATTTGTTTAATTTCTTTCCAAGGAGTGCGTTTCATTTATTTTGATGAATGGGGAACACGGTTTAATAGCGCGGCGCCGAACAGTATGGTCATGCTTTGATCTGTGGTAAGTATGGCATTGTTACTGCCTCCGATGAGTGAGAGGAGAGATCTCGCCGCTGATGGATAATGTATTGGTCGTATAAAGATATCACCTGATGAGAGCCTGGGTGATGGGGGTTTGACCCGAATGAAATCATGTTATCTCTTCAAAGTCCAAGAAACTGGACATTATCACCGTGCTACTTGATACATTACAACAGAAGACCATTCCGTCTTTCCACGTAGCCCATTGCAGCCCTCTTTGTGTTATTCCAGCCACTGCTGTTATTCTTGCAGAGTACATTTCCTTGCTGTACAATATTCTTTTGTGCTGTGTAATGATTTTTTATATGAAAAATAATAATAATAATTCAGCGGCAAAGGTACCCCTTTGTATCCACACTCGTGGCTTATACTAGTAGATGAGAGCAGAATCTCGTTGCGTGTTCACGGCTTCAAAAGCTTCATTGGACTTCGTGCTTACAGATCATGGTGGTGGGGGGGCGAAGGGGGGGGTGTAAGCTAATCTCTTTGTTGAAGCTGCAGTAAAAACTAACTACATTAGCGAAGCTCCCGCATGAATAATGCAAATCTCGAATGCATGCTGTCTGTTCGGCGCCGCAATACACAGACTTGCTCTGTTACACATATCATTACCGTGCTGCTGATGGAATATCCCGACAGCTACCACGTGTCATGCCAGGACCGCTGACCCAAAATAGGTGGTAATAAAATAAAAATAATAAAATAAAAAAGTCACAGATCTCAAAATAATGCGGTGCTTTGGACGCTTGGGCTCTGAATCTGACCTCAAAGCGTTCCATTAGGTCGGGCACCTGCGAGTCGTCTTTGCGCTCCGCAATAAGAGCTTAACGCGCAGATTTGCACGTAAATAATTCACGGCGCCGCTATCAATTCCAACAACTGATCACTTTTATTGTCTTTAAATATGCAATTTTGCCCCGTAACCCGGTTCTTTTAAAATATATATGTAAGTGGGCCGTGTCCATGCTAACCACTTGGGATGATATGGAATATTCCGCGGAGACGCTGTGTGAAATGCTTAAGAAGAAGGAAAAACGTTTAAATAAATGTTGCGACATTTTTTGTTTTACAGCACGCATATTTGGCTGAGTCGGAAACGCCGGCCCTGCTAATTTGGCGACTGCATCAACCGCTGGCGACGAGCCTCCCGGACACGATCCGGTGCCTCCTCGGGCAGAGCGACGTTCCGTGGCGATTGAGGCCTGTGTGGACTCAGAATGTCACGCTTCAGAATATGCTCCCCGTGCGCATCTTCTGAAGCTTCGTCAAGGTCGCAGCCGGCGCTGCTGCGCGAGCGCCTGCGTTTTCATCGGGGGATCAGAGGGCCTCGGCCTCGCCAGGACCACGGCGGCGTCGTCGTAGGGACATCGACGAAGGCAAGAGGAGAATCCCTCACCCTGCACTCTGTAAACCAGTGGTCCTTACCCTTTCACTGCAGCATTGCACCCGCTTGGTTCTCGACCGTTAATTGTTTGTTTTATTTGCAATAAATACGCAGGTTTGATGGAACAAAGTAGTTCTACTTACACGCCCGTGCTTCTTTTGTGTTTTCGATTCTTTACCTAAAAAAAAAACAAGATCTGGAATGTCTCGCACCCCCAGAAATAATGGCATCTCGTACCCTCAGTGGGTGCGTGCACCCCAGGTTAAGATGAACCACTGGTGTAAAATGTATACTCATTAACGGAGTTAGCCAATAATCCCTATCTAGGAGCACAGAGCTTGGGCGATTGTTGGCACCGGTTCTGGCTTTCCTTTCATGTGTCTGTATGCAAGAGAGAAAAAACACACGTGAGATGTAATTTGCATGAAGGATGCTCTATAACAGAGCACTATTTATTTTAATAATCATTGAGACACGTTCCCTATCCTGGATTAAGCCGCTGTATAAATCTATGTAAGATAAGATAAGGAATGCTTTGAGCTGAAGCATCAAAGTGCTTGGTATTCTTGTACTTTGTAAATCAGTTTGAGTCCAAAACGCAGTCTCAAAAGAGCATTGATGCAGTCTTCAATTACGCCACTTATCATCGGCAAAAGGTTGTCACTCATGTTAATTAAGCTCATGAGCGGCAGCACACGTTTACAGCTGCCATCGATTCATAGGAGAGACGCAACATAAAGAAGACGAAATGTATTTACCTTACAATGGAAGCACAACGCTATTCGAGTGACGGTGCATGCAGATACTTGCGTGGGCTGCAGGGCATTTAATGCCAGAAAGGTGAACAAGTTCATAAACAAATTGGTCATCTTTAAATTTTGATTTAAAGCTTTCTTGACTGCAGGGATTCATATTCTTGGTTCTTTCGGTAAAGTCACGTAGAAGGGAAACAATAAAATAATAAAAAATATAAAACAATAAAATTATCACGGCGTTTCGAATGCAACACAAGCAATCATAGGAATAGGTTTTACCCTTTTAACTGGCACAAAAACTGACACCTTTATTCAAGGCATCATGTTTGCAATAACCACAACACAAGCAGTCAAAATGCAAACAAAAAAGACAACTCTGATAATAATATGCACTGTCCTTGAATTTGATTGGTCCACACCCGAGACGGCTTTTCTTAGAGCCTAGTCTCCATTGGTGTTGGACCAGAAGACGCCAAAAGGTGTACAACTAAAAAACAGCGCACTATCAGAGTATTGAGGGCTCGGGGTGAGCATTTACATTATGAGACCTCCTTTGCCAGTAACAAGATATAGGAATAGGTTTTACCCTTTTAACTGCGCTGTTTTTGAGTTGTACGCCTTTTGGCGTCTTCTGGTCCAACACCAATGGAGACTAGGCTCTAAGAAAAGCCGTCTCGGGTGTGGACCAATCAAATTCAAGGACAGTGCATATTATTATCAGAGTTGTCTTTTTTGTTTGCATTTTGAATGCTTGTGTTGTGGTTATTGCAAACATGATGCCTTGAATAAAGGTGTCAGTTTTTGTGCCAGTTAAAAGGGTAAAACCTATTCCTATATCTTGTTACTGGCAAAGGAGGTCTCACAAGCAATCATCATCAGGTGTGAAAACCGCGGCAAGAAATTTTGAAAAAAAGTGGCGGTTATTTGTAACGTTAGCACCACGGAGAACGATTTGGCATTTATTCAAATGGACGAGTCCATCTATGTTCGGAAAAGAATATAAATTGGTCATCATGAAGCAAACGTCTTGCAGTCACAATGTTATAGACGTCACAACAACAAATGGCCTGCCTTTGACAATCGTTGACCCAGAATCAATTCTTATTACAATATGAAAACATGTTCTTTTGCAACGACGATGAGTGCACATGCTATCTTTATAATGCAGCTTTATCTGTTGACATGTTCCATTTTCATTACGCAGTAGTGATACAATAATGTGCTATTTCTTAGCTGCGGGAAAATAGTATATTTTCTGTTAAATATAGTTATTTCTTCTTTCTCGATTTTAAGTTTTTGACCGTGCCAATAGCAAGGTCAGCCGTGGCAGAAGCACAACTTTCCACGACTGCACGTGCCTCTCAGTGTGCAATTGTCAGTAGTCCTATATTGTACCACTGATATTATGATCACTCAGATTCTTGGTTCTTTCGATAAAGTCACGTTGAAAGAAAATAAAAATAATAAAATGAAATAATTAAAATTAGGAAAAAATTATCACTCTGGTTTCAGATATCTTTTCACGGCTTAATAGAATGCCACAAGTTTTTTGTTGTTGTAAACTTGTAATTTCCTCTCCACCTTGTACAGTCTACGACTATTTAGATAAACAAATAAAGACCCTTCAGCCCAGATTGTTCTCACTCTCCCATTTAATTACCCCACTTCGCCTCTCCGCATTCAACTTCATTGACCTTCCGTTTACTACCCCCCGCTGTCTTTTTAAAATACCTGACACTCGTCTTTACATCTCTCCACGGCCTTGCCCCACCTTGTCTTGCATCTTTCATCCTATTCCACGTCCCCTTTCTTCGTTACCAATGTTATCTTTCTATCTCTCTCTCTCTCTGTCTCTCCTTCTCCATATGCACAATCTCACTTTCGCTCCTTCTCCCTCCTTGCACCCCTCCACTGGAATCAACTTCCCCTGTACATTGAGCAGTCACCCTCCTTAATCTCCAGGACTTCCATTCCTCTCTTAAAGCCTAATCTCTCCGCCATTTCCCATTCTCTTCCTCTTACCTCGCCCCTCCACTTCTTCCCGTCCCTCCCCGCTACCCTCGTCACCCCTAATTACCCTCTTTCACTGTCACTCATCCCTCAGCACGTGCATGCCTCTGCCAACTAAATCATCATTTGATTACACCGTTGTTTCAACGATGTTAAGCGCCTTGCGTAAAGGCGCTCTATATGTATAAAAAATAGAACATTTGCATAACTAAGGACTACATCAGCCGGACCTCGCTGGATCTGGGATGCTAAGCAGTTTTGAGCCTGATTGGTACTGGTGAAGTGGCGTAACGCACGCAGGGTTGGCAAACAGTGAGGTCAGCTCACGATAAGCAGTCGCAGGCGGGCGGCCTGGGTGACAGCAGACAGTGAGACGTCAGCAGTTCGGGAAAGAGGCAGTGATGAGGCGGAGAATACGTGCAAGAGGCGTCGGGAAGACGCCGGCTTAATGAGGGCCATCTGAGGGCACTTCATGAGGGGGGGGGGGGGAGGGATAAAAGGGGAACGTGTGAGGCAGTTGGGGGGAGTTGGTTGGAGATGAAGCAGTGAAGAGATTCAAGAGAAGTCCGGGACCTCGCCCTCCACACCTCCTCCTTCCCAGCGGCGTTGGCTGAACCCCCGCTGGGGGAGCGGGCGAGGTTGGAGGTGCCGGTGTAGGCAGCCTAGCAGTGGACACGCTAGCGGAATCTTTAGTCTGAGTGTGATAGGCTAGCGGGGTGTAAAGCTAGCGGAGTATACAGAGAGAGAGAGAGTTCGTGACAGGCTAGGAGAGTGGAAAGTAACAGGCTAGCGGAGCAAGAGAGAGTGAGCTCGAAGTAGCAGGCTAGCAGTGGAAGAGTTCGCGACAGGAGTGCGTGGTGTTGAACAAGAGGAGCATCCCTGCTGAGGGTGCTGTGAATAAAGTGACACGGGAGAAAAGACGAAGTGTCCGCGTGAATAAACACCACGCTACACTGGCATGGGTGACCACCAGGGCTTGCCCGGTGTGGTAGGGGTGGAGCTGCGAGATGTGGCCAGGAGCCGGCGCAGCTGAGTGTCGCCCTCCCCCGCCGCCTCGTACGCGCGCTGGGCTGTCTCTGGGTTTCCCAGCTTCGTCGCCACTCGAAGCCAAACTCTCGCTCGTGGAATTGGCCTAACATCCCAATGTAGAACCCTCTCAAATAACAACTCAACGAGGCTTTTCTTGGTAAATAACGGGCATTGTGACTATATATTATGTTATTTTTTTAAAAAATCATGTAAATACAATGGAAAAAAAAACAAACGGATTCGTTGCTGAAAAAAGAGCTTTTGCCCAAACATCACAAGTTGGCTCCTTTCGACAGCAGAAGTCCACGCAATCTCGGCGAAAGCTTTCTCCGCGGAAATAAACACGGTTATCACATCGCAATCGTCACGGGCATTTTGCTGCACGCTCCGCTTTTTTTGTAGCTGTTTCGTTTGAGAAGCATCAGTGTCTCGTGTCCTCCAGCCCCAATCCCTGGACGAGAGAAAACAGGTGAAGAGGAGCGAACCGCCGCTGTTGTACAATTGATCAGACAAGTCCAATTACGCGAGCGCTTTGACGGAGGTCTGAATTGCGCGCAATAATCTGTGCGGAGCCGCCAGTCTCCGAGAGAAGCCGAGTGTGGGTTTTTTTTTCATTCTTCTCTCTCTCTCTCCATCTGCTCAAGTGCATTGGCTTGAGCAGATGTCAGCGTGCGGTTTGCGCGCGAGTGATGGCTCCGTACAGACCGCGCTTCTTGTTCGGCGCTGATCCATTTGAAACTGTCTTGATTATATTTACTCAGATAGCGTGCCCAGCACTGCCTCATGGAGACGTTACTGCTCTGTGTCCCATGACAGCTACTACTGCCCTGAATGAATGCATCAATTTGCAGTTTATACACACATATATGTGTCCCAGTAAGCAATTCTAATATATTTTCATATTTGTCTGACGGAACAAACTATTTATCAAGACATCAACTCTGAGTTAAAAGTCACCAGTCAGTTGAGCATTTATGTGGTGCTCATATCCTGCTTAGATGCCCGAGCCAGTGGTGGAACTTCCACATTTCTATGGCAGGGACAAATCTATCGATAGAACAACCACTTTACTTCCGCACAAAGGTGCCCGAATTGTATCGAATCAACCCCCATACACACGAGCACACACACACGGACACACACTCTAAGGCGTTTACCACAATGCACTACCACTCCAAAGACAAAGATCCCCCGTATAGCCTTAGCAGATTGTTGAGGCAAGTGCGGTTAGCGAGTACCTAGAAAGGCCGACACTGTACACGAGGGGGTGGGTGGCCAGTACCTCGCCCGACCGCCTTTGTCTCCCCAGTGGCGATGTGTTTTTACAAACCGCACCAGGTACTCATTTGAAGCTGAGTCGACCGAAGGGAGGCCCGGGACCGGTTCAAATGATCGCCAATGGCAGTGGCCGTGAGCGGGAATCAAACTCGGATCGCGGGGTTCGCAGAGCACTCACCGCTACACTACCGCTCCCCACACACACACGTAGAAACACACATAGGGGCAGTCCATAAATGACGTCACACACCTAGGGGGGGTGGTCAGACATTTGTGACGATGTGTGACGACGGGGGGGGGGGGGGGGTTGAGAAATGTGACGTCACATCAAAATGCGCAACTTTAAATAAATATAGACAACACGTTCTACTTAATTAAATATACTTTTTTAATAAAATGTTTTCTCCTACAACATCAGAGTGCAGCGCCACATTAAATACGCGCTACAATGACAATAGTTTAAAGCGATTTGAAGCACGTTTAATTTTGTTTGGGGGGGGGGTGGCAGAGCTTTGTGACGTCATATTTGAAGGGGGGGGGTCTGACTTTTTGTGACGCCGTGTGACGAAGGGGGGGGGAGGGGTGGCCAAAAATCGTCAAAAGTCGCGTGACGTCATTTATGGACGGCCCTATACACGAGCACACACACACACACGTAGAAAATCGCCTTTCCCTGTGCTCCACGGCAATCTTGTTTATCAGTTCGAAACGAGCTCCACGGAGGCCACAAGCTGGCAGGGTGGGTCGACGCGCTCGCCACCAACCCGGCAGAAGTTCATCTACTCCGACGCCAACCGAGCATTGCTCAGCATGCAGCCGGGCAGGAATCCAATACCACCCAACCCCCCCCCCCCCCCCGGTAGATAAATCACCCTCGTTTGCACGAAAAATAGGACCCTCCCGGGGACAGGAATGCCTTCTGACAGCAGAAAAGTGACGGATGAATGTATGATCAGAGCAGATGGATTCATGGGTGGAATGGACGATGCACGATTTGGGTGGTGAGCAGTGGGAAGAGGACGTGGACCGCGAGGGTGAACGCGGGTGAATCACTCCTTGACATTCACTTTGCTGTTAATACAATCGAGTTGATGCGTAATTTGTTTTCAGATTCGTCTACGGGGGTTTGTCTTTTATTCACCGTATTCTGTCGCTTAATTTTTGTTCCAATTTAAGGCCGTTTATCCGGACACATTCTTGAAATAAGGTTCCTGTCAGGGCCCCATTGTGTGTACAGTATGGGCAGTCTGACTCTTATTCACTTAGTCTCTCTGAACTATCTACGTGCTATGCAGAAGGGCCATTGCCAGAAACGTCGCCTGTTTTATATACACACAGAGTTGCCGACGAACGTGTTCATTGTAATTTTGCACTGGTGCACTACTGGCCACGCGCTATCGCAAAAATCAGAATTGTTTTCATATTTGAATTTGGATCTGCCGCGTCGTGCAACCATCAGCGATGGTCAATCCATCGGCCGCGGTTTTTGTCGATGTAAATGTAATTATGTGTAAACAAATCCGCCGATCGGAATTTGCAGACATGATAATGAATGCACTGCCGCGTGAAGACAGCAAAGGGAGTGGGGGCAGGATTCTCGATGTGTGAGATGAATGTGATGCGTTTCTTGCGTGGACAAAGAGGGGAGCTCACGTGAAACATGAGGTTGACTCACAGCAGCATCGTCTACCTTCAGCTTCTATTGCTGACGGCGTTCGCATATATTGAAGTCATTGAGGCGACGTGAAATGAATGCGTACAATTTTGTCAACGATTATTTTATATGTGGGGTGCAGCAGTGGCGAATTCGTTTAGCGCACCGCATTCAAAACTTGGCGACGAGAGATATATGTCCGGTCCAGGCTAATTTTGGTGGTGATTGACATCTGAGCTGGTCCTGGACCCCCTCCTTGGACCATCTCATTGGACCCGTTCCTTTTCTAAACCACAATAACCCTTCTCTTTGGTTCTATTCGGTAAAGTCACGTAGGTAAAAAAATAAAATAACAAAAATCACGACGTTTTCGGCCACAACACAAGTGGCCTTCATGAGGTGAAGGGACCGTGCTGTCATGAGGACAGCGTTGGAGTGAAAATAGCCAAGCCCAGGTCGCGTCCTTTAAGCTGTCCTCTAGACAGCACGGTCCCTTCACCTGATGAAGGCCACTTGTGTTGTGGCCGAAACGTCGTGATTTTTGTTATTTTATTTTTTACCTACGTGACTTTACCGAATAGAACCAAAGAGTATGGATCCTTGCAGTCACGAAAGCTTCAAATCTAGAAACAATAACCATTGTGGTGAAGTACGGTTAAGCAGCTGCCATGACCAACACTCCATGGAGACACCTTCGTCCAGCAATGGCTTGACAAATGGCTACACGCGGCTATGATTTGTGTTGTGATACACGGAATCATTGCATCGCCTACAATCTTGAAGGTAACATAACAGCCAACAAGAAAGCGGTTACATTACGGTGCCTGCTATGCGTGTGAGTAAAGTAGTTCATGAGAGCATACGTTGCTTTGTTTTTTTTATTTAAATATATTTTGGCCTCGGTGCAATTTACCGGTGGTGCACGGGGGACGTGGAGAGGGGAGGCCGCGTGGCCAGCTCTGTTGACGCTTGGCTGTGGCCGAGAGTCACTCGGCTGCATCCTCGCCGTCGGCCTGCTCGACTCCCCCCCCCCCACGAGGTCACCGGCACGAGCGATTGTTTAACAGGGGTGAACGAAACAATGCTTACTAATGCGTGGAGCGAGTGGCGCGGTACAACGTTGGGTTGTGGGCAGTCAACGCGCTTGGGGCGTGCGCAGCGGCCGCTACGTGCCGCTCAGTTGTGGCTGGCAGAGCAGGTGCTGCGGTGAGTTTCATACGCCTTCCTCCGCTGTTTGAACCATTTGTTCGAGACACCGAGGACCGTCTATCACAGAGATCCCCCGAAGAGCCTTTAACAGACTGTTCGGGCAAATGCTGTTAGCGAGCACATATGAAGGCTGACACAGCACACGAGGGGAGTCGGTGGCCAGCAACACTCCCAGTAGGCTTTGCCTACCGAATGGTGATGATGTTTGCACACCGCACCGGGTACACGCTTAAAGCTGAATCTACTGGTTCAGCCAATTCGCCACTGTTATTTGCCATGAACGGGAATCGAACCTGGGTCGCCAGGTTCGTAGCGCGGCACACTCACCGCTATACTAAGCTGAAGAACAAAGGGGAAACTCCGTGAGACTTTATTGAGACCTGGTTGGGGGCCACGTGGTACTCGTGTGGTGGGTGAAGAGTCGACGTCTTTTGCAATAATTGAACTCCAGTGAAATATATCTTGTTGACATTTTGGACATTCCAAGAATCCGTTGGCTCCATATGGAAAATATTTGGGGAATTGTTATGCACGCCACAGCACTGAGTGTAATACCACCGCCGAGATTAACACGGAGAGAATTCTGAATAAATATCATTCGGCCATGTGGACAGCAAGATAATCAACGCAGCCACGAAATCCTTAAACACCCACTTTGAAAAAGCCATCAGAGCGTCCAACCCCATAGGATTTATACCCACGTCGCGAGAAGGCAGAACGCAGCTTTTCACCTTCAGTGTCTCACTCCGAGTCAACAAAATATGAAATTCAAAATATTTTTTTACTGCACTTATTTCCATTGGTTATTTGAGGTGCACAGTAAGGGCAACTTCATCCGGCCAGATGGCTCAGCGGTCGAGTGAGCGGATCGCAATGGGAAGGTTGCGTATTAAAAATCCTGGTTGGGGGTTGACTCGCCCCATCATCTCCTTGGGGGTCGATATAATACCAACAACTTTGTGGAGAGGCCAATAGCGGTTGTACTATGGATAGACTCGCCCCCTGTCATAGGAATGTGGAATTTCCAGCCACAGGGCTGTCAACGGGAGATGAGCACTGCCTCAGTGCTCCTTTGAGCAGCAAATGCATTCGACCGTTTACGTGAAGGCAACTTTACAAGACGTGTAATTATGGCAGCGTGATAGTTTGGCAGGTGGCATATTTAATTTCATTGTCTTCTCACGATTACAAACGAAGTCAACACCACGTGAATGAGCAGCTGATAATTGCGATGCACGAACGTGGTGTTGCTCTTCGGCGTCGACAGGCTGCCACCTGGAAGAGCCGTGAGGTGCGCGTGCCCTGATTGTGGACACGAGCCCGAAATGCGACGTCGCCTCGTGTGCCACACCCAGTTCCCAGTTTCCAGTTTCATTTATTTGGTATAGCCCTGTTGTGAGCCATTCGGCTCTTGAATCGGGTGCAACCGCAACGAACAAAAAACAAAAACACGAACAAGAAAAACATCTTAAAGTGACTATGTGCGACTGTGCAAACAGAAAATCCAGGAAAAAAACACAGCAAAATATTCCTGAAAAAGCACCGTACACCAACGCTGTGTGCAAAAATCCCAGTGGGATGCAAGTCAAACAACAACAACCACAAGACAACTTAGATTAAGGCCATCAGTCTAACTCCGTACTACAACAAACAAACATAGCCAAACCAAAAAACGTTTTCGAAATCACCACTCCACAGCCTTGCTCGCCATCACGACCGTCTTGAGCCAAGCGGGGAGAGATGCGCACTTGGGATTATGTTGAGACGGGAAGAGGAGCATGGGTATCAGAGAACATCGGGAGATCAAAGATGAAATATTGATCACACGAATGTTTGTGGTGATTGTCCCACACGATCCCCGGGACTCGAGTCGTCAAGAATGGTGGAGCAAACACTCCACGCTCTGATTGGTTAAGGCACGGGGAGCAAGGGGATTGGCCGGAACGTTCAAAAGCTGGGAGGTTGGGTGAACGTCAGGTGGGACGGTTTGGCCAGGTGAGGGTGAGAGAGGATGATGATCGGTGGAGACGGAGTGCGACGAGGTGCGGAGCCGGGAAGAGGTTAAAAGAGAGAGTGTGAGGCGGAGTTGAAGGAAGGTGTGGACTCGTGCCGTGGAATAAAAGACCTCACCTTGCGGTCAAAGAAAAGACGAGCGTCTTCTTTCACTTCTTTCGCGCCGTACTGTAGCCAACCGTGCTAACCGGAGCTGCGGGGGGGAAGGACAATAACCTCAACGCATTCTCTTCTCGAGATGATCTATTTTTTTGTCGTCAATGCAATTTCAAGCGCGCAACTGAGCACAATTCTTTGCGCAATTTTCACTCGGAAGCAGACGAGCGCAGGTTGGAGTGCGTAAGGAATCTGAACGTGACCATCAAAATCGGCAGGGCAATGTGCCTAGAGACAGCGGGTTTTTTTTGTGTGTGCGGCCTGCTATATGACACGTGTTTTCACAAACGCGGTCATTCACTAAAAAAAAAACTCTTCAACATTTACAAATCAAACGTAATTGATTATCTAACACGCCATTGACGCACGCATCATGATCTTAATTATCAATATTCATGGAAGAATTGATGAATTGCACACTCCTACTTAAAAGTGCACATTTCCTGCCTAGAATGTATAATATTAAACGATGACACTGACATGCCCTAATTCGCACATTTTACAATCGGTAATAATTCCTTTGGTGTTAACAAAGCAATAGAAGGCTAATGAGTAAAAATGTTTAATGGTGGAGAAAACAAAAAAACAAACCCTCAAAAGTGTTTGAGAAAAGGGGCAGAGGAAGTTTTTATTTTTAATCAAGTCTGCGCAGAACCACCATCACCGTGGACGCCCGCGCATGTCGCTTGGCAAGAGATTGGATGCGAGATCATGACCTGGAAGGGGATTGTTGTGACAATCTGCCATTGATGAGCCAGTCACCGCGGGAGGGCCTTTGCTCCGAGGGTTGTCGATGCCAGCTTCTTGAGCACTAGCAACGCTCGCCGTGTGATTATGCACGGGCCGTGTGAACAAAAGCTCAGTTGCAAGGTCTGTGGTTATTGCGCGCTGCATGGAATGGCTTTAATATCCAGTGCTTAGCGATATGTTTTAATGGGTTTTCATTTTGTGCGCGTTGGCTCCAAAAGAAAAATGTCGATGCACTTCGGAACTATTATTTTTAACTTATCGAGATAATTAATGAAATCGGCAAAACGATACCATTGTTTTTAGTCTCGTATGAGACAAATCGTGTCCATGGGCTTTGACCTGGTAATCTAAAGCTAGCTGAACGATCATTTTTATGGGACATGCCAGTGTTTGATAAGCACTTAATTTATTTAGTTATTCAGTATGCAGAATATATAGTTGGAATTTCTGGAGTAGTTCATTTATTATTCTAATTAATCTCAACATATCTTAAATATGTGGATGCATATACCATCAGGCGAGGGAGATGCTTGTGATCGTTATCAATTGTGACTCTGCAGACGAGGTTGCCATGCTGGTCAAATTATATTTCGGCTGACCCCTCATCGGCTGCGCTTGACGCGTCTGACTGATCGGTGCTTCTCGGAGCTCGGTGCCATGGCTCATGGTGGAGCACCGTCCATTGCTTCGTGCCTCGGGGCAATCTGGATACGTTGCTAATGAAGACTCCTCGGGGTGCGTCTCATCACCTGCAGATGAGAGTTGTCGAGCAAGAACCCTTCGCCTCCTACAAACATCTCTGATTCCGTTGAGCACGTAGGCTTTCGCGACCAATATTTAAATGATATACGTTGTGGGTTTACTCTCCCACACGCCGGTGTGCTGAAGTCGTAGCAAATTGGCACTGTCGATTGTTGGCGGGTTCACGACACGTGTATATTTACGCGATATAACCCCCCCCCCCCCCCCCAAAAAAAAAACAAACAAAAAAAACAAAAAAACCTCTCTATCATGGATCCCTGATTCCATGGCACTCGGTAATGACCATCACAAGCAGGGACATCTCCATTGCTGGATGAAGGCTTCCCAAGCTGTCACTATCTCTCACAGTCCTGAGATGCAACGTTTCAGTTCCCTCCTGTGCACGAGCTCATTCCATGGCTCCATCTCCGTGGTGAGTAATCGTCCCAGGAGCATTTCTTCCTTTTGTGATGGATGGGTATGCGTGCGTGCGTGCATGCATAAAAGGGCTTAATGTCAGTAATAGTTGCTCTAAAATGTAACACGTGGGCTTTCGGGACCAATTATCTTCATAATAAAGCATTTTGGGTTCGATCGTGTAAATGTAAATGCGTCGTGAACCCACCTCCACTCGACACAGCCGATTAGCGAGGTTTAACACGCGAACACAATGTGCCAATTAGTGACTACTGCAGCACACTGGTGCGCTGGAGAGTTAAACCCACAACATTTACAATTTGAGTACAATATTGTGACGTTTCGCTGGTGATAACAACCACGATTTCTGACGATTGCCTGATGAAGCGGGTTCCCTCTACAAGTGGGCACTGTGCGTGTGCAAGTACATTGGTGCTTCTTGCAGCAAATTCTAGGATTAATTTAAAAATTGGAATACATTTGAAACCTTGATGGACGTTCAAGGATGAGGAGGCTCTTGAGAAGGGAGGTCAAATTGGCTCCCGTGTTTTTGTTACTTTCCATGCTCCGATAAAGCTGATTGAAGTGTCCAATCTTATTGAGCGTGGCGATGGATCTGCGACAGAAGCCAAGATTGAAAAATAGGTATTTTTATTTTGCACTACTCAAACAAATTGCGTGTATGTTATTGAACGGCATCCGTGCTCATTGTCAGCGATATTTCTACGCAAACAACTATCGTGCACCTTACACCTTTAAAACGGGAAACAAATGAATACCCTCACAAACTTGACTCATATTGAGATATCAGCATCATCATTATCAATGGTGAGACAGCGTTTGCGTTGCATAAGATTTAGTTCTGAAAACATATTTCACCTGTTATTATGTATTCATGTGATTGTTTACAATTCAAACAAAGCAAAGTCTGAGACATGTTGATTGCTAAGATACGTGACTGGAAGCGGGGGGGGGTATGACTGATGGATGAGCTTGAGGATGGAATGGCAGCCAGAAGAGAGAAAATGACCACCGCGAGAGATGGAGTGATGAGAACAGCGAATGAGCAGGAGTGAGATGGATTGTGGCACTGTGGAACTCTGAGGGATGGCAAGAGAGTGGGGGAGTCCCTCATCCAGCAGTGGATAGGTCATGATGATGGCCTATCTGACAGTCATAATAAGTTACCTGCTGCTTGTCTACCTAGGAAAGCCTCGATGAGTCTCAAGACTCATTCTCAGGTGGTTCCTTCTACGTTTTCGCAAAAGGGAGCAAACATTGCTATGTGTATCCCATTTTAAAAAAATGTGCAAAATTGTAAAAATGTGGACCATCGCACCAGCACAGAGTGGAACTTTATTTTTTTAATTACTTTGTGAAATATTTTTTAACATCCACTTTCGAGCAGACGGCGTGTTGTATTTTATGGGTGATCCGACCGCAGTATTAACCGGGGCAACCTGCCGGTTTCGAACTGTGAATATCCAACGCGAAGGTGCTCCCACTGGGCCCCCTCGTGTCGTGGAGGTGATTCCGTTAGAAACCAAACACAGGCATTGTAGCTTCTCAATTGTTCACGTGGATAATTTTTTTTTTAAGTTGCAATGTCAAAGTTTTTTTTAACACTCAAGTGAAACAATAACAAAAACAAATTGGAAATCCATCTCTGCGATGAAATTATGAAAGTAAATAAATAACCTCCCCCTGCCATGTTTACAAAATAACGTCAAGAGAATTGAGCGATGTCAGCAACATGAAATTTACCCAAGTGCGGACACACAGAGAGAACACATCTTGCTCCAGCCCACAGCAACCAAAGGCCCTCCTGACTGATGCGCGCCACGGAAAACGAATAACCGAAGGGGTGTACCGCTCAGGCACAGATGCGTAACATTGCAAACGGCACGACGGCGCTCAGGGGAATGGCATTAGCGAAGGGCCCTGCGGGCAGAGATCGTCAGAGGCGGGCTCGCGCTGCACCGCCTCTCTCTGAGCCGAAGTCAATCGCTCGGCCGCGGGCGTGCCACGACATCGCCGCTCGGCCACTATCTGCGGCACGTGAGAAGTTTGTGCTTCCGTCGCTCTCGCCCGGACGGTCGCGTCGCGCCCCACGCCCCCGGTGACGGCCGTGCCCCGCGGTGAGGAAGACGGCCGAGTGCAAGGGACTCCTCGGAGGGCGACGGTTGTAATGGGACTCGTGGCTCGGTGTCGGCCTTGTTTTGGCGAGCTCAGCTGGCCAAGCTCTCGGTAAATGTGAAAGAAAAGCCTGCGCTTAATGGCATTGTGGCACCGGCACGGACATATTTGAGTTTTGAGATGGCTTCTTGTGCACCGACGGTGATTGTCGTGGCGGTTGACCAGCGCTGCCTGTTTGTGATTGTCAGAGTAAAACGCTTTGTGTAGGAGCGTTGCAATCCCATTTCAGGCACGAGGGCTTGCCGAATTCAATTGCGTCTCACTAAAGAACAATGCGTTTCTGCAAAATAAAATTGGTGAAAGGAGCACGCCAATAACCCATTTATTATATAAACAATTTTCCAATCTAGATTAACCAAAAAATGACAATGGGATATTTGAGATATCTGGTGAGTAGCGATCAAGGTATATGTATGGAAACTAATGCTAAAACACTTTGGGTATGATGCTTATATTATTTATCTTGCAATAACTCTTACAAATGTGGAATACATAGATGAATTCCCCAACATGTACAAAAAGAGCACACAGTGCACAATCAACTCAGCCACAGAGCTCTCTCGATTAATATATTTATTTAATTCCATGTAAAATTGGTTGCGTGGCATGTATTATTCATCTCATTCATGAAGCTAACCTTTACGATTCCTAACGGGGATATACCGTTCTTGATGTTCCTTCTTATTATTACATTCTTGAAGAGGGCCGCTGGGACGCGCTCGATCCAATCCCGCACGGGGCGGCGGGGAAGGAGGTAGGGGAAGGGGGGGGGTGTGTAGGGGACTGGGTTTGTCTTCTGGCTGCGCCTTCTGCTTCGTAACGCGATTGCCCTCAGACAGCGTCCCGTCCCCCCGAGGGAAGTGGCACGAGCTGAGCCGAAGCCACGGGGGGGGGGGGGGGGGGGTGGCTCGCCAGCGATCGCGCCGGGGAGCCGATCGCGCCGGCGCGCCGTTGCCGGATCTCACGCCGTGGGGTCTGGGACCGCGCGGGTCACGGCAGCTCAGGAGGACACTTGCCGGGGCTGGCACCTGGAAAGGATCGCTATCAGATCTGTCGGGGTTTTGACGGACGGGCGGGAAGGGAGAGGAGAAATCTCATCACGGCATATAAATCAAACGGCTCTGTGAGTTGGGATGGACTGCCCTGTCCCATTAGGCTTGGGCCTGTCATGCGTATGATATTCTGGTGATGCGCATCCGCAGCCAAGGGAGAGGGCGGACAGATAAAGCGTAGGGACACTAAATCATCGCAGGGAAGGAGGAAAGGTTAAAGGCATGCAGTGATGTACTTGTGGTTTGTGCTTTAATGTTGTGAATTTATTCTAAGTGGACACGGGTTACGATAAAACTATCAAAGCCCAGTGCATTCAATTGCTGCCGTGCTAATTATTGTCTGTCCGTGTATTAATGTTTGTTGTTGCAATGGACACATTAATGCTTTTGTCAATTGTCACTAACCCAATTTAAATAGCGTTTTTTTTTCTTTCACGCAAGCGGTGGTGCCGCGGTCGACGTCGCGATGCGCTTATTAACACGGCAGACCGAGGCGGCCAAGTGGCTTGGAGGTGTGGGATCACCGAGGGAGGCCCGCCGCGGTTCCGCGCTTCTAGACGCCCAACCGCGATGACTTCAGCTTCTCGAGCGTGGCGGCGCCGATGGTCTCTGCCTGGTCACCAATGACTGCACACACACACGCGAAAAAAAAAATCACGTGAAATGCCATTTTACACTTGATTTGGCTAAATTCCAGCTCTAAGAATTAAAATGTCGCTGCGACGGACAATCTCATTGCGGTGCTCTGGGAAAGTGCACCCCCGCTGTGGAAACGAGGATAAAAAAGGCCATTTGAAGGGTTTCTTTTTTTTCCAGGATAATTCTGTGAAAAGTCTGTTCCGTGGGCCATACCCTGACGTGCGAGGTTTACACCGCTTGGAGAATTTCCAATTAGATTCTTCATCTCACGGCACAACGCTGGCAGCACAATTGGAGTACACCGAGAAAAAAAAAAAGACAAAGAAGAGACTACCCATGACCTGGGTCCAATTCTCAGCCGTGGCTCTAAACATTGGCGAGTGATATTCGTCCGACTCTCAAAAAGGACAGAAAAAAACACGTACTGCATGTAATCTAGTTGTGCATCTGCTGAAAAACATTAAAGGTCTTGCGACACCCTTTGTAAGATTATCCCATTGCGGTTGGGGGGCTCCAGCCAAATGAGCCTGACCTGTAATAAAGATCCTACCCCCGCAGTCAACTCGATTTGGCTCATTGGCAGGACTGCTCTGTTGGACGTGCAGGCCCTGCCAATGAGCCAGGACATCCGTGAATGAGCCAAACTTTGCCGTACTGTTTATTGGCGAACATGAAGACACTTGGCGTTATTGAAAGGATTGGGGGAGGAAGATAGCGCCACTCTTTGCCTTGCAAAACAATGGATTTTAACAACCGCATTGTTTGCTCCCATCTCTATGTCCCTGGCACAGGGTGCATAGATATCCTTGCGTGTTCCCATTGCCGCGTGGTCCATTCATTTGCCAGTCCTGCTGTCATTACATTCACTGGCCACACGTATTTCAATCGATTCAATGTGGGGGACCCACAAAAACCTTTCAGCAATTGTTATCGTGCAGCAAGAGGGGAGGGGGGGGGGGGTGGATGCGGCCAGGAATGGAAACGGTTGTGACGGGAACGATCAACACCACTGGACCCCTCAAACGCCTGGCCAATGGCTAATCCTTCCATGACAAAATCCGAAAGTCTCTCTCTTTTGTTACTCTTCATGCTGTTAACCGCCATACGTCTCGCCCCTTCCCTGTGCACCCCCTTTAGGTGAGCCAGCCTCGGGGGGGGGGGGGGGGAGGGGAGGGGGAACATCGACGCTGCACGTTCGTTTCGTGGCACGTTGACCTGCGCAGAGCCCCTCGCCCGCGTGTCCATTTCGGTGCCTTGACCTCACGATGGGCCTCACTCGGCGCTCGTTTTGGACCCAAGGCGAGACCGCCAAAATTGAAGCTCTGAAGCCTGACCTAGGTATGCAGTTCATGATGATTCAGGCGGGCTAAGGACGAAACTATTTTGAGCAGAAAATTCAAAGCAATCATAGCTGTAATGAGAAATGTTCCTGATTAGATTTTGGACATGATTTGAATTAAAATAGCACGGCTAAAATAGATTAATGACAGTTTAATTTTCTAATGTATTTGCATTGCATTGACATCCGATTATCTGCTGTAACCCGTGTGACGGTACGCTCATCCTACCATTTGTAGAGTGTAATGATCATTCAATTCTCAATGCGGGATAACTATCAGCTAGGTTTTTAAATATATGTCTTCATGCGAGTTTGGAAAGCCCTGAGGATATTCTAAATGTGATTTATTTATGACATCAAAAGGGATGTCTATGGGATTAAGGTCTGGAGACTGGCTAGGCCACTCCAGGACCTTAATGTGCTTCTTCTTGAGTCACTCCTTTGTTGCCTTGGCCGTGTGTTTTGGGTCATTGTCATGCTGGAATACCCATCCACGACCCATTATTAATGCCCTGGCTGAGGGAAGGAGGGTCTCACCCAAGATTTGACGGTACATGGCCCCGTCCATCGTCCCTTTGATGCGGTGAAGTTGTTCTGCCCCCTTAGCAGAAAAACACCCCCAAAGCATAATGTTTCCACCTCCATGTTTGACGGTGGGGGATGGTGTTCTTGGGGTCATAGGCAGCATTCCTCCTCCTCCAAACACGGCGAGTTGAGTTGATGCCAAAGAGCTCCATTTTGGTCTCATCTGACCACAACACTTTCACTCAGTTGTCCTCTGAATCATTCAGATGTTCATTGGCAAACTTCAGACGGGCATGTATATGTGCTTTCTTGAGCAGGGGGACCTTGCGGGCGCTGCAGGATTTCAGTCCTTCACGGCGTAGTGTGTTACCAATTTTTTTCTTGGTGATTATGGTCCCAGCTGCCTTGAGCTCATTGACAAGATCCTCCCGTGTAGTTCTGGGATGATTCCTCACCGTTCTCATGATCATTGCAACTCCACGAGGTGAGATCTTGCATGGAGCCCCAGGCCGAGGGAGATTGACAGTTCGTTTGCGTTTATTCCATTTACGAATAATCGCACCAACTGTTGTCACCTTCTCACCAAGCTGCTTGGCAATGGTCTTGTAGCCCATTACAGCCTTGTGTAGGTCTACAATCTTGTCCCTGACATCCTTGGAGAGCTCTTTGGTCTTGGCCATGGTGGAGAGTTTGGAATCTGATTGATTGCTTCTGTGGACAGGTGTCTGTTATACAGGTAACAAGCTGAGATTAGGAGCACTCCCTTTAAGAGTGTGCTCCTAATCTCAGCTCGTTACCTGTATAAAAAGACACCTGGCAGCCAGAAATCTAGTTTTGAAGCTTTCGTGACTGCAAGGATCTATACTCTTTGGTTCTATTCGGTAAAATCACGTAGGTAAAAAATAAAACAACAAAAATCACGACGTTTCGGCCACAACACAAGTAGCCTTCTTTAGGTGAAGTGAAGGAGCAGAACTGTCGGGACGACAGAGCTTCAATGAACGCTGCTAAGATTCGTAGCGTCTTTTAAGCTCACCCAAGCGTTTTCTGGATTTTGTTGTTGTTATTCTGTCTCTCGCTGTTCAAATAAACCTGCCATTAAAATTATAGACTGATCATTTCTTTGTCAGTGGGCAAACGTACAAAATCAGCAGGGGATCAAATACTTTTGTCCCTCACTGTAGAGGCAGTGGGAGTCGGATGGATTGTGTCATTTCAGGACTGTGGGGAATGATGATGCCTTGGGGAGCCCTTCACCCAGAAGTGGTTAGACTCTGCCTGCTGCTGCCGACGATGACAATACCAAGCTGTGCATAGTGTTGTATGAACAAACATGTCCAGTTGATTGGTTTTCCGAGAAAGCAGCTTACATTTCCCCAACACAATCATAGCTTTGTGATGAGAACAGTGGGCTTCCTTTGGAGGGAGCCTAGGTGAGCCACTGCGAGGGTACTTCTCAGATCCTCAGCGTCGGCTGATCTTCTCATGAGAAACGTCGCTTCTGCAGAACCCATCTGGTGTCGTACGCGCAGACCTAAGCGACTGTAAAATCAAATCGGCAGGTTGCGTTGTTTGCGCGAACGGCAAAGTCGTTCGCCCGGAGTAAATTGAGAGCAACAGCGGTAGCAGCAGCAGCAGCAGCAGCGGCAGCAGCTCACTGTGTCAATTTAAAGTCCCGTCCGTTTTTATTTATTTTGCCGGGAAAGTTTTCAAGTTGTAAATGTCCCACCGTGCTGGAATTCCCGCTGGAGAGCGAGGCGTGACGAGCCCGCGCGTGGACGCAGGCGGCGGCTCCCACGCAGCGAGCGACCGGCAGCCCAACGGCGTCGCGCGCCGCTGTGAGCCACGTTGCTAGCCCTGTGGTGAGCGCCGCTGTGAGCCCTGTGGCGAGCGCTGCTGCGCGCCACGTTGCTAGCCCTGTGGCGAGCCACGTTGCAAGCCCTGTGGCGAGCGCCGCTGTGAGCCACGTTGCTAGCCCTTTGGCGAGCCACGTTGCAAGCGCTGTGACGAGCGCTGCTGCGAGCCCTGTGGCGAGCGCTGCTGCGCGCCACGTTGCAAGCCCTGTGGTGAGCGCCGCTGCGAGCGTGGGGACCGGGACGCTGAGCTGAATGAAAAGAGAGCTGAGCCCCCCAATCGCTTGATTCATGGAATATTTCACAGATTATTGGTCTCAGTACTCGGCTCGAAGGATAACACGAAAATGGTTGCAAAAAAAAAGAGCATCGCCTCTGTTCCCAAGCGTGCCACTGGACGGCAGATGATGGCCATGGTTTCATGACGCCATAGACATCATCGGGCGTCTTATTGACATCATCGTGATGGATGTGGCTTTTGGGGTTTCCCACTTTCGGTCGCCGTTTTATAGGGGCTCAAGTAATCGTAGCCAAGACTCGAACTTACCGGGCTCCTAGCAAAGTGCACTAACCGCTGCGCCACTACTCCCAAACACAGACAAACCGGCAGATATGCACACGCGCACACACAAATATACACACGCTGCTGATGAGACTCGGACAAGTTGAAACTGGCTTACGCTTTCGATGCTTAAACAATCGCTGCTGGAGAGCGTATGTTCAGATGGCTCATGGGTTAATGAACTCTGTGTGTATGTGTGATGCTTAAACAATCGCTGCTGGAGAGCGTATGTTCAGATGGCTCATGGGTTAATGAAATCTGTTTATGTGTGGGGAGTCGTAGTGCAGTGCGGTAAACGCACTGCACTATGAGCCCCGCCACCCGAGTTCGATTCCCGCTCACGACAACACCAGTGACGATTATCTGAACCGGTCCTGGGCCTCCCATAGGTCGACTAAGCCTCAAATGAGTACCTGGTGCGGTGTGTTAACATCGCCACTGGGGAGACAAAGGCGGTCGGGCGTGGAACTGGCCACCCACCCCCTCGTGTACCGTGCCGGCCTTCATAGATGCTCGCTAACAGCACTTTCCCCAATGGTTTGTTTCGGCTATATGGGGGATCTTTGTCTCTAGAGTGGTAGTGCATTGTGATAAATGCACTGCGCTAATGCGCTCCGCGACCTGAGTTCGCTTGCCGCTCATGGCCAACATCGGTGGCAATTATCTAAACTGGTCCTGGGCCTCCCCTACGTCGACACAGCCTCAAATGATGACCCGATTGTGGTCTGTAAATATCAGTACCTGGGATGCAAAGGCGGCCGGGCGCGGTGATGGCCACATACTACCCAGGCTTGTGCCGTTGAGCACCTTAATAGGTCCCCACGAATGGCACTTGCCTCAACAGTCGGTCAAAGTAGTCCACTGGGCGACGTATGTATTTGTTCCTGCTCCGTGTTATGTTAGCGAGTCACGTCCACGGTCGGTGTTCCATTACCTCCGGCTGCCAGCTCTGCGTGGAAGATCTCTGCTCGTAAGCGTCGCGATGTGAAGCCGATCTCTCTCGCCCGCAACAGAGGAAATGAGCAGCTGCGTTCACTCCGCGGTCAGCAGGGCACGGCAGGGTGGTGTGGGTTGGTGGCAGGGTGGTGTGGGTTGGTAGCAGGGTGGTGTGGGTTGGTGGCAGGGTGGTGTGGGTTGGTGGCAGGGTGGTGTGGGTTGGTAGCAGGGTGGTGTGGGTTGGTGGCAGGGTGGTGTGGGTTGGTGGCAGGGTGGTGTGGGTTGGTAGCAGGGTGGTGTGGGTTGGTGGCAAGGTGGTGTGGGTTGGTGGCAGGGTGGTGTCGGTTGGTGGCAGGATAGTGTGGGTTGGTAGCAGGGTGGTGTGGGTTGGTGGCAGGGTGGTGTGGGTTGGTGGCAGGGTGGTGTGGGTTGGAGGCAGGGTGGTGTGGGTTGGTGGCAGGGTGGTGTCGGTTGGTGACAGGGTAGTGTGGGTTGGTAGCAGGGTGGTGTGGGTTGGTAGCAGGGTGGTGTGGGTTGGTGGCAGGGTGGTGTGGGTTGGTAGCAGGGTGGTGTGGGTTGGTGGCAGGGTGGTGTGGGTTGGTGGCAGGGTGGTGTGGGTTGGTGGCAGGGTGGTGTGGGTTGGTGGCAGGGTGGTGTGCGTTGGTGGCAGGGTGGTGTGGGTTGGTGGTAGGGTGGTGTGGGTTAGTGGCAGGGTGGTGTGGGTTGGTGGTAGGGTGGTGTGCGTTGGTGGCAGGGTGGTGTGGGTTGGTGGCAGGGTGGTGTGGGTTGGTGGCAGGGTGGTGTGGGTTGGTGGCAGGGTGGTGTGCGTTGGTGGCAGGGTGGTGTGGGTTGGTGGCAGGGTGGTGTGGGTTGGTAGCAGGGTGGTGTGGGTTGGTGGCAGGGTGGTGACGGTTGGTGGCAGGGTAGTGTGGGTTGGTAGCAGGGTGGTGTGGGTTGGTGGCAGGGTGGTGTGGGTTGGTGGCAGGGTGGTGTGGGTTGGTAGCAGGGTGGTGTGGGTTGGTGGCAGGGTGGTGTGGGTTGGTAGCAGGGTGGTGTGGGTTGGTGGCAGGGTGGTGTGGGTTGGTGGCAGGGTGGTGTGGGTTGGTAGCAGGGTGGTGTCGGTTGGTGGCAGGGTGGTGTCGGTTGGTGGCAGGGTAGTGTGGGTTGGTAGCAGGGTGGTGTGGGTTGGTGGCAGGGTGGTGTGGGTTGGTGGCAGGGTGGTGTGGGTTGGTGGCAGGGTGGTGTGGGTTGGTGGCAGGGTGGTGTCGGTTGGTGGCAGGGTAGTGTGGGTTGGTAGCAGGGTGGTGTGGGTTGGTAGCAGGGTGGTGTGGGTTGGTGGCAGGGTGGTGTGGGTTGGTAGCAGGGTGGTGTGGGTTGGTGGCAGGGTGGTGTGGGTTGGTGGCAGGGTGGTGTGGGTTGGTGGCAGGGTGGTGTGGGTTGGTGGCAGGGTGGTGTGCGTTGGTGGCAGGGTGGTGTGGGTTGGTGGTAGGATGGTGTGGGTTGGTGGCAGGGTGGTGTGGGTTGGTGGTAGGGTGGTGTGCGTTGGTGGCAGGGTGGTGTGGGTTTGTGGCAGGGTGGTGTGGGTTGGTGGCAGGGTGGTGTGGGTTGGTGGCTGGGTGGTGTGCGTTGGTGGCAGGGTGTTGTGGGTTGGTGGCAGGGTGGTGTGGGTTGGTAGCAGGGTGGTGTGGGTTGGTGGCAGGGTGGTGTCGGTTGGTGGCAGGGTAGTGTGGGTTGGTAGCAGGGTGGTGTGGGTTGGTGGCAGGGTGGTGTGGGTTGGTGGCAGGGTGGTGTGGGTTGGTAGCAGGGTGGTGTGGGTTGGTGGCAGGGTGGTGTAGGTTGGTAGCAGGGTGGTGTGGGTTGGTGGCAGGGTGGTGTGGGTTGGTAGCAGGGTGGTGTGGGTTGGTGGCAGGGTGGTGTGGGTTGGTGGCAGGGTGGTGTGGGTTGGTGGCAGGGTGGTGTGGGTTGGTGGCAGGGTGGTGTGGGTTGGTGGCAGGGTGGTGTGCGTTGGTGGCAGGGTGGTGTGGGTTGGTGGTAGGGTGGTGTGGGTTGGTGGCAGGGTGGTGTGGGTTGGTGGCAGGGTGGTGTGGGTTGGTGGCAGGGTGGTGTGGGTTGGTGGCAGGGTGGTGTGGCTTGGTAGCAGGGTGGTGTGGGTTGACTTTGCTTCGGTAGCAACAACCTTCCTCACTTTATAGCCACGTGACGAAGGGTAGATACCATACCCAGAAAACGTAGCGTTGCAACGCGAGTGCACGGTGACTAATTACTACTGCGCACGGGGTAGAGAGCACGAGCAGGTGAATGTTCCAACGACCGTGCAAAGCCCAGGGGAGCTTGGGCAGGACGCGTCACGGCTAAGGGACCGTCCATAAATGACGTCACGCGATTTTGGGCGATTTTTGACCCTCCCCCCTTCGTCACACCGTGTCACAAAAAGTCAGACCCCCCCTCAAATATGACGTCACAAAGCTCTCCCCCTCCCCCCCCCCAAAAAAATATAAAACATGCTTCAAATCGCTTTAAACTTTTGTCATTGTAGTGCGTATTTAATGTGGCGCTGCACTCGGATGTTGTAGGAGAAAACATATTTAATTAACTATAACGGATTGTCTCTATTTATTTAAAGTTGTTCATTCTGATGTGACGTCACATTTCTCAAACCCCCCCCCCCCTCGTCACACATCGTCACAAATGTCTGACCCACCCCCCCCCCCGGTGCATGACGTCATTTATGGACGGCCCCTAAAAGGAACGACAAAGGCCGCTGGTTAAGAACAATAACGGACGAGTAGCCAAGGAATGGAACGCGTCCGAGATGGCACACCCACGCGTGAGACGGAGCGACGATATCAGCTCATGCGCAGGCGCTTGGATGGATTGTTGCATCGCACGATTGTGGGAGGTGAGGGTGGCTTCGGGGAGGTCCTAATGCAGCGGCGGATTCTTCACAGCTGACGACGATGGTGATGATGATGATGATCATGGTAATAAATGCTCGGCGAATAAACACCATGTTGGTCATGCGGCCCGTTTGAACATACTTCACTATTCTTCAAAACAAAAAAAACAAACAATTATGTTGGAGCTCTATTGCTAAACGGAGGCTGTGTTGGTGGTGGTGGTGGCGGGGGTGGTTAGAGGAGGAGGGGGAGTTGGTGAAGGAGGGATAGGGGGGGGGGGGGCTGAGGAACATCGTTCACCACCGGCGTTCACCGCTGCCCGGCATGCACCGCGGCGCGCTGGCCCGCTCGCTCCCACGCTGTTACCCTTGGGGGCGTTTTGGATGCCGTGGCAATCGTGACGGGTTGACGGCTGCTCGGGGTTTTATATATATTTTTAAAAAAGTTGTGGACTTCCCGCCCCGCTGCTCCGGATGAGGCTGAGATCATCTCCTCTTTACAGGTCCAGAGTCAGTTGTGGAAATGTAACATTCCTATGGCGGGGAGGGGTGGCGGGCAGAGAGAGTCTATCTACTTAACAACCACCATTGGGTTCCTTGCAAAGTGGTAGTAATTTTATCGACCCTGGAGGCAATTTTCAGTTGTGAACCCCCTCAACAGGATTTGAACCCTGCTATGAACCAACCTCCTCGTGTCTACATTGCAGGCTGTTTCTAAAACGCACAGCAGCGTAAAGTATCCGGCTGTAGAGTTGAACAATCGTTTTTTTTTTTGCCAGAAATGATGTCTCTATCTTTGTCCTGGCGTCTCACTCTTCGATATCCAATTCCTATCTTTCCGAACCAAAATATTTTCCATGTGTATACGGTAAATGTTTAATTAACACCATTTAACCTTACAGGAGGATGGGATCTGAGCCAACGCATATATTTTTAAAAGGGCCTTCTGGGGAAATTCCAGTACCGCATTAATTGGCTTCATTTTTATAGGAACCGGTTTGATGGATGCTCCCTGACTGTGCAATGCAGTTGAGTTGTAAACTTCCTCCTGTAACATATAACACCTACACACACACGCGCGCGCACACACACACACAATAGTTGTACCTATAAAAGACGGGGCATTACATTCCCACGAACACTCACGATGCCAGTGACGTAACAATGTTCAACATGCGAGCACAGCTCTAATGTGTTGTGATATCGAGAATATACATTGCAATAATGCACCTGGTGTGACATATGATTACTGCGGATTGCCAAGTTTATTCTCACAATCACAATGTATTGGTTCACCGTCTAGTACGGGGCACGTCACAGCTCAGACTGTGCACCATCAGTCGAGAAATCTCAAATCAATAACGCAGACGGAGCACGCGGAACGCCGGGTGTACACACGGGCGGCAGTGGGGGGCAGCAGTGGGGCGGTAGTGGGGGGCAGCAGGGGGGTGGTAGTGGGGGGGCGGTAGTGGGGGGGCGGTAGTGGGGGGGGGCGACCGTGGTGGGGAGCAGGGGGGCGGTAGTCGGGGGGCGGTAGTGGGGGGGCGGTAGTTGGGGGGGGGCGGTAGTGAGGGGGACGGCGACCGTGGTGGGCAGCAGAGGGGCGGTAGTCGGGGGCAGCAGGGAGCGGTAGTGGGGGGGGCTACAGTGGGGGGCAGCAGGGGGGTGGTAGTGGGGGGGGGGCGGTAGTGGGGGGGCGGTAGTGGGGGGGCTGTAGTGGGGACGACAATGAGGGCAGCAGGGGGCGGTAGTGGGGGGGCGACAGTGGGGGGCAGCAGGGGCGGTCGTGGGGGGGGCGGTAGTGGGGGCGACAGTGGGGGGCAGAAGGGGGGCGGTAGTGGGGGGGCGGTAGTGGGGGGCAGCAGGAAGAAGCTGAGAGGGGAGGTAGCCGAAGAAGTGGATGAATGGTTCGGAGACGGCTTTGCAGGGCCCACACTGCTGAGACCCTGGGTTCAAGTCCGGTTTGCAGACTCCAATGATTCAAGTGGACTTTAGGCGCAGTGAGTTTGTCATCAATGGCTGTACGCAAAACATTATTAAAATTATGGTTTTCACCGCAACTTTTTTACTGCTATTTGACAAATGCCGGTCTTATCGCAGAGTGTATGCATGGAAGTGCGCCCTACGCTCTTTTGTGAACATCTCGTGAGACCCCAGACACACGTGGTCACAATACCCCTGCGAGATGCCTGCATGGATTCCTTGACTCGTGTCAAAGTGTCAATGAAGAAAGAGTAGGGGTCACGACGAGGGGCAAAGGGCAGTCCCATCCATTGGAGGAAGTCCTCGAAGACGCATAGAGACGTCGAAGTCGACCCTGCAACGTTTACAACATTTGTGCCGAGGGTTGGCGAGCGATCCAACGGAGTAGCCCGCTGAAGATCCGAAACGCTGCCCGTGGCGATTGATGGAAGCGGGGGCAGCGGTGTTGCCGCGTGGTCCACGGTTTGGGATTGGTAACCGCAGTGGCACTGTGGGCGACTCGTAATTGCACACCGGGGTAGGGGACGGGCCGATGTTTTGCTGTGCGACCCTCTGACCGTGTTGCGTACTGACGCACCGAGGGCGTGGCGAGGAGAGGACCCGTGGCGAGGAGCGGACCCGTGGCGAGGAGAGGACCCCTTCGCGCGACCCTACGAGTCCCCCTTTTACGTTGCGTCGAACCGCTTCGGCAATTATCCCACCAGCGATGGGGCGGCTGAAGTGCCGCGAAAAAGCTTAATTTAGCACTTCAAATCACCTAGCAGGCGTGGGGGTGGTGGGGGGGGGGGGGGAGAGGGCAACGTCGTGGCTCCTCGAGCCACGAAGTCTTAGAACGGCTCTTTAGCCCCGTATTGACGCTTGAAAGCAGCGTATCCAACGTGTTCATTTGTGTGAAAGCGCAAAGCCCTGGGCCTCCGAGCTTCGTGTTGTTGTTCGCGTGCAAAAGTGTGAAATACTCCACGGAATGTTTACGGAAATACTGTATATATTTTTTTCTATAATGACTGTTCCCGAATAATTATATGTCAATCGTAAGTGACTGCAGGAAACGACGAGTATCTGTCGTACGCAAAAACCACATGTACTGAAATAAATAGATTTTAATAATCGATGCAATCTGAAGCGTGTATGGCACGCGCGATAGATTGAATCGCTTCAGAGCTCGACAGCGGATAATTATTCATGTGTTGTCATCATCATCATCATTAGGCATGGTCATTCCCCTGCCGGATGAAGGCTTCCTCACGTCACCGCAATTAATCGTGTCACATTCCACCTCGCTCAACGTCATCCCCTCGGTAGACAAACTCTCAGGCAACATCCATCCCTTGCCTGCCTCTCTGTCGTCACTCTTGGTCATCGGCCAGAGATCCTTCCAGTAACGTGTCCTGCCCAAGCACACACACTTCCCTCAAGCCTTGAATTATATATTTAATCTGCGGTTTGTTTTCTCGCCCAAGTGTCTCTCCCAAGCATCGATCTCTCCACGCTTCTATGCGGCACTTTACTTTTTTTTGTTAAATGTTCATATATTTTTGTATACGTCCATGTTTCTGAAACCACATGTCACTTGCGTATAACATGCGCTGGTTCAAACATTATTCTGAACGGGCATTGATGTGTTTCGTTTCATTATTAAGGTCATAGTTTTTTTTTGTATATTCTAACCCCCTCTTTATTTCGCCATTCTGATTCTGCTGTCAACGGGACGTCGGTAAGTCACTGACAGGGGAGGGCAGCGCGTCAGGTCTCAGCTGAGTGCCGATGATTTGGGTAGGCTACACAACGCCATAAATAAACAATAAACATAATGTAGCGTACACAGTTTTTTTTTACGGAAATTAATATAGTATGAAAACAAAAGCAAATACAGCAATTATAGAACGTAGATGTGCTTCTGAGAACTGGTGTAACCAGCAAGTCAATGAGTGAAGCCATTTAGCCGAACTTGAACATTGTTAAATTACTTAGTGTCTGTTACGAAATACGTAGCAATGTTGGTGATATTTTTTTTTTTATTAAGATAACATGGCCTTTAACAACTTTATACGTCAAAATTTACAATGCTTGCTTTGCCTTTTATTTCTATTTGGAAATGGCACATTGATCGCGGCGTTTTAATAATAGATCAATGTCAATGGGTCTGTAACTCAATGGATTTCAAAACAACTTACGCAGCAGCATACTGTGATTACACCCAAGCCTAAGGGCCCCTGCCGAGGTGAAAAGTCAGCAGGGCGCCGGACATCGCGATGCAGAAGTTGTCGGTTCGATTCAGTGTCCCAGGCATGGCAGCTGAAAGAACGGTGCAAGTTTATTAAATTTCCTCGCCTCTGTGGACTCAGCAGTGTCAACGTGTACACGGCAGTTAGTCGACTGGGGCGGGGTCGCGTGTGGTGGGGTAAAGTGTGGGTACCACTCCCCCACCTCTTCCGAGACGTCTGGCCAATGTGGAAGAATAGGCCAACATAATCTCGAGAGGGCCCTCCATACCTCACTCTAGCGGAGGCCCTTCCACCAGCAGTGACGAGAGCAAGCAATTGCAGGGCTGCACCTTACCATTGGCGTTGCCTACAAACAATAACAACCCCGTCCCGCAGTACGCAACCCATCCCTCATTACGCATCCCAGCCTCCGGGCACGTATTAGGCGCTGAGTGGTCACGCCACGCGCTGCGCAGTTGGTGAGTGTATGGACAACCTGTGCCATCGTGGTGACACGGACAAGGGACTGAGATGGTACCACACATTTCAAGGGACTGGGATGACTGACCATCGTGGTGACCGTGACTGACCATCGGGACTGACCGTCGTGGTGACACGGACAAGGGACTGAGATGGTACCACACATTTCAAGGGACTGGGATGACTGACCATCGTGGTGACCGTGACTGACCATCGGGACTGACCGTCGTGGTGACACGGACGAGGGACTGAGATGGTACCACACATTTCAAGGGACTGGGATGACTGACCATCGTGGTGACTGTGACTGACCATCGGGACTGACCGTCGTGGTGACACGGACAAGGGACTGAGATGGTACCACACATTTCAAGGGACTGGGATGACTGACCATCGTGGTGACCGTGACTGACCATCGGGACTGACTGTCGTGGTGACACGGACAAGGGACTGAGATGGTACCACACATTTCAAGGCCATAATATTTTTTCCTCTACGTTCGCCCATAGACTGGTTTTGCTGGACAGCCCTCTGCATAGATATGGAACTATCGTATGTTTTTTAATGATGTTGTTGTTCTAAGCATGGGTGTCTCCCCCCCTCCCCCCCCCCCCGCAGATGAAGGGGAGTGCAGCTGCTCTTGAGATTAGCTGAGACTCTGAGCTGCTATATTGATAAATGTTTTGTCTGGATGGAATTACTGTGTTATTTGACGTGTGCCTATGAACAAAAAAATCCAATACTCCAGTTTTAAAGATTGTTTTACTGTACAGATATAAGCTATATCCAGTAGGCTCAGCAGCAAAGTGAGCGGCTCGCATTTGGAAGATTTCGAGTTCAAATTCTGGTTGGGGTCAATAAAAACGAGTGCCGCTTTGAGGCGACTCAATAGTGGTTGTCATATGAATATACTCAGCCCCGCCATATGAATATGGAATTTCCTCCAATGCATTATAGCTGCATATAGGGGATGATCACCACCTCAACGCTGATTTGAGCAGAAACTCCCTCTGACGCGACGATGATCTATTCACAGCGACATTGAAGATGTTTTCTGACAATGATTTATTATTGTAGAAAAAAAAACGCAATAAATATACAGGGCATGCAGAAAAATACCATCTCAGATGTGCCGATGACACGGTCATGGGTACCAGCCTTGTGGAGATGAAGCCGAAGCAGCGAACGTGCCTGGTCAGAGGGCATACAACATGGAGATGGAGCAACGACATGAGCTGACGTGCAGCAGTGACAGACCGTGGACGAGGGCTGTCGCAAGACCCTGGGGGTCATCGGTGAAGCCTTCATCCAGCAGTGGATATACATCACGGCTCTTGTTTGTGTGGTGGTAGCAGCGATACGTTTACAACACACGTACATGTATTTGGATGCCCTTGGGTGCGTGTTTGAAAGCAAACGTATCAGGCAGTTGTGTAGCGTTCTCATCTTGTGATGAAAATCGGGGCCTTAAATTCCCCCTTCTATGGGAACGTCAGCACTTTTAAAACGTAAAATGGTTTGGTGGTCACCTCGACTGTTGGCTGGCCTCTTAATTTGCATGGAAAATGCAAGGAAACACTTTAAGTAGCATTTAACATTATACGCATTTATTCCACGAGAAGAGTGTTCGATACTTAATCTGAAATTAAATTACGGCAATGCTGCAGAAAGCACTATAATGGGAGCAATTTGGGAGAGAAAAACAAATATCCTGTCATTGTAATTATTTCGCGTACAGTGTGTCGAAGGCGTTATGGGTGAATCACACGGGTATGGGAAGCGGGCCGTCGTGGCACCGACTGTCGTGGGACTGACTGTCGTGAGATCGACTGTCGTGGGATGGACTGTCGTGGGATGGACTGTCGTGGGACCGACTGTCGTGGGATGGACTGTCGTGGGATGGACTGTCGTGAGATCGACTGTCGTGAGATGGACTGTCGTGAGATGGACTGTCGTGGGACCGACTGTCGTGGGATGGACTGTCGTGGGATGGACTGTCGTGAGATCGACTGTCGTGAGATGGACTGTCGTGAGATGGACTGTCGTGGGACTGACTGTCGTGAGATCGACTGTCGTGGGACCGACTGTCGTGAGATGGACTGTCGTGAGATCGACTGTCGTGAGATGGACTGCCGTGAGATGGACTGTCGTGGGACTGACTGTCGTGAGATCGACTGTCGTGGGACCGACTGTCGTGAGATGGACTGTCGTGAGATGGACTGTCGTGTGAGATGGACTGTCGTGGGACTGACTGTCGTAGAACCGACTGTCGTGAGATCGACTATCGTGGAACCATTGCGGGAAGCTGTCGCGTTCCTCGATGAAGGCTGAGTGTGCGTTGACGTCGCCGCTGCGCTCAGCGCCTGCGTGAGGGCTCGTCGCGCCGGTGGAAGCAAATTAACCTCGGGCTCGCGTTTCTCACATTGTCAGAGGGTGTCGCACACACACACGCGACCCTGGCACCGAATATATCACTGTCTCTATTTCCGTTTGACAATTTACTGCCTATTGCTGCCGTGCTATTACGGTGTCGCTTGTAATAATATTCTGTCGTGAAAGGTCCAGCGTCTCCATTTGTGGCTTAATTATCGCCGTGATCCCGACCTCTGCAGTAAATCTTAGCCGGCTAAAACAAAATCCACAAAAATCGTGACCGTTGTTAATGCTGGCGGCCGATATGCGTGGCCGCGTGGTACCAATGTTTGTGCCAGAGGAGGGAGAGATGATTAGGGCGGTGCCAGCGATTAGGGGCATCGTATAAGCGGTCTGGTCCTACTCTCTAACGTGTCTGGTGCGCGGTGTGGTGAGGATGTTCTCGTCACAGACGTCGCTGTGACGAGCACGCAACGTTGGTGTTGCCCTCCTGCCTCTCTCAGTCTAGTTCTCCTTTTGGGCCATCGAGGCACACGTGGTTGTAGCGAAATGGGATTTTTTTAATATCATGTTTGGCACTTTGGATAGTACATAGGTTTGTGTGTAAAACAGAGGATTGTGACTCAAAGGGGAACATTTTTTCAAAACTTTCCCCTTCTGAAAACGATGAAAGTGGTTTGATCAGGACTGAGATATCTCCTCCTCACCCAACCACGTGGAGCAAACACGTGGAGGGACGCATGGCCATATCAAGAGACATTCATATTTGGGCCACCAAAGGACAGTTTAATGGGCTTCAGGAGATCATAACAAAATCAATTGCAGTGTAGAGAATACCTAAATGTGACGAAATTATTTGGATCGACCATTAAGTGCATGACAGTACGTTTGATAATGCTGTATATGGCAGTAGAGTACAGCCTAATATATGAATACGGCGTGCTGTGGTGAAAACATAATTATTGTCACCATCCTGATACGTTGTATGGAAATATCGGAAATTACGATGGTGTGATTTTAGAAAGCCCGAGTGATTCTAATCATTGGTGTGGAAGAGGGAATGCTGTTACAATTGGGATATCTTGGTTGTTTCAGAAGAAATACATTATGGGTAATATAGGAGCGTTGTAAATGCGTTATGTAAAAAAAATATCTCTCTCGTGTTAAAGTAGTTTTGAGATGAAATAGAGGTGTGTGTGAGCGGTAGTATGGCTGTGAGCGTACTGTGCTACGAACCCGTCGACCCGAGTTCGATTCCCGCTCACAGCCAACACCGGTGACGATTATCTGAATGAGTACCTGGGCCTCCCTTCGGCCAACTCAGCCTCCAATGAGTACCTGGGTGCGGTGTGTAAATATTACCACTGGGAAGACAAAGGCGGCCGGGCGTGGTGCTGGCCACCCACCCCCATCGTGCGCTGTGCCGGCCTTCATAGGTGCTCGCTAACAGCACTTGCCCCAACAGTCTGTTAAGGCTGCACGGGGCGGGGGGGGGGGTCTTTGTTTTGTGTCATTGTGACAGCCGCCACACGTGGGACTGAGCGGTGGGAGAGGCCGAGGGGACTGCGGGCGCCACTGTCCCTGACTTTGGGCCCTCGAGGCCTCCGAGGCGGTCCCCGACTGTCGGGAAGAAGAAGAAGAAGAAGCAGGACGAAGAAGGCCAACGGCAGACGACTCCCGCTCGTCCCCACGACGCGCACAAGGAACTCCGCCACCCTATCTGCACGCCCTTCTTCGCAGCGACGGCACTTAGGGATGGCAAATGCGTCGAGGTTTATGAAGTTGCCGTGTTGTTGACGCCCTGCGGCGTGGAGACGGTGGAAGAGAAGGGGGCTGTGTGTAAGCTGAATGGTTGGCGCCTTGTTTGGCACGGACTGAGTCGTGTTAATTGCTGTGGTGTTGTGTTCTCAGTTTGTTTGTTGGTTCTGTCACGGTTCACGAGCGCGCAGTCTGTGGGGGAACATGAGACAGAGAGGCTCCTGGCTTCAGATCTCACGTGCAGCGGTTAGCGAGCCGCTCACGGCCAACACCAGTGACGATTATCTGAACCGGTCCTGTGCCTCCCCTAGGTCGACTCGGCCTCAAATGAGTACCTGGTGTGGTGTGTAAACATCGCCACTGGGGAGACAAAGGCGGAGGGGCGTGGTGTTGGCCACCCACCCCCTCGTTTGCCATGCCGACCTTCATAGGTGCTCGCTAACAGCACTTGCACCAACAGTGTGTTTCGCTATACGGGGATTCTTTGTCTTTTGTATGTATGTGTGTATGCATGTGTGTGTATGAGCGATGGTGTAGCGGTTAGCGCCCTGCGCTATGAACCTGGCGACCCGGGTTCGATTCCCGCTCACGGCCAACACCAGTGACGATTATCTGAACCGGTCCCGGGCTTCCCCTAGGTCGACTCAGCCTCAAATGAGTACCTGGTGCGGTGTGTAAACATCGCCACTAGGGAGACAAAGGCGGTCGGGCGTGGTGCTGGCCACCCACCCCCTCGTGTACCGATCCGGCCTTCATAGGTGCTCGCTAACAGCACTTGCCCCTACAGTCTGTTAAGGCTATACGAGGGATCTTTATCTTTGTCTTTGTATAACTGGTATCAGTGGTGTCAAGATCGGCCTCAGTGGAGGAGGCTCGTGAAGGACGCTACTGGGCAGTTGGAGGCAGTCGCCCTTCAACAACAACGGAGGAGCGACGCTCAAAACAACGAATGGGAGCGCCGGGTGGCTAAAGCACAGCAAGTTGACACAGTAGGGGGCACAGGTGGTGCATCAGCCAGTCATTTCAGTCATCTCAGTCAGTCGACCCGTGGTACCTGGGTCTGCCCCGTTCCGAAAAAAATACAGCACCACATCTGCTGCATTAGACTCTCTGAATCACATTTATAGTAAACTAAGTTGCATCGGTTTTTCCGAAAACGCAGTAAAATGATTACAAAATTACCTCTTTTCTCACACCCAAACTGTATTCACAGATGGTTGGAGGTCAAACAGTGTCAAGATAACAAAAGGGGTTCCACAGGGTTCCATCCTCGGCCCCCTTTGTTCTCTCTTTATGTCAATGACTTGGGCACTGACCTGGATCATTCCAGGGTAAATCTTTTTGCAGATGACACGATATTGATTACTGCTGGCCGCTCTCCGGATAACGTGATTGCTAAGCTACAGGGTGATTTCAACAAACTACAACATCAGCTAGTTGCTCTTAAACTAGCCCTGAATACCTCCAAACCCAAGGTGCTATTGCTTCTCACCAGGACTAAAGCGTGAAGTTATTTTTCCCCAATTACATTCCTTAAATAATTATCAAATAGATCAAGTCAAGATCTATGAGTGTCTTGGGGTCATCCTGGATTCAAAACTGAATTTTGTAGATCATATTTATTATATTGGTAAAAAGACAAAAATAAAAATTTGTTTTCTGTATCGATTCTAGATTTAAAGCTGTCGTGACTGCTTGGATCCATACTCTTTGGTTCTATTGGGTAAAGTCACGTAGGTGAAAATAAAATAACAAAAAATCACGATGTTTCGGCCACAACACAAGCAGCCTTCATCAGGTGAAGGGACGAGACTGTCTGGAGGACAGCGCTGGAGTGGAAGAAGCCACGCTTAGATCACGATCTTTAAGCTGTGTGAGAAGAAAAAGACCAGGCGCCTTGACAAAGGAATTAGCATATAATTTAGCATTGAAATGGCTCATTGAAATAGCTAAGTTAAAGTATACACATCCGCAGAGGTACCCCTTAACAAAGGAATTAGCGCTGGAGTGGAAGAAGCCACGCTTAGATCACGACCTTTAAGCTGTGTGAGAAGAAAAAGACCAAGCGCCTTGACAAAGGAATTAGCATATAATTTAGCATTGAAATGGCTAATTGAAATAGCTAAGTTAAAGTATACACATCCGCAGAGGTACCCCTTGACAAAGGAATTAGCATCGAATTTAGCATTGAAATAGCTGAGTGATTAGCTTGTAACTGGTCACAGAAATAGCTGTGTTTAAGTTAAAGCATATACATTCACCGAGGCACCTAGTACTCATCAAACAGGAGAATTTAGCGAAACACAACCACGCTCAGACATCGGACCTGTGTGCGAGCAAACAAGGTGTTCTGACAAAGCATAAAAATTAGCATTTGATTGGCGGATTTTAGGAAAGAGGTGGTGTACGTGCCGGTGGACTTGCAGTTTGGCGCGGGGGGGGGGGGGGAGGGGGGGAGTTTACCTATTGATGGTATAAAAAGGGGGAATTTATAAGAGCTGCGAAAGTTTGGGGTACCACTACTTGAAAAATATACTGTACCATTGAAATTAGTTTAATGTTTAGTTCGATTTAGAACATCTTTCCAATGGTTGCTTAATTTGAAACCATCCTCTCGGTTGAAATTGTGTCTGTGTTTGTAGATCTGAATTGCTTCATGAACAAATCTCTGATAAAAGCCCGTGGGTTTGCAAAGAACCTTGGTATCGGAGAAAATTATATCGTGATCCCCCACAGCGTTGTAACAGTGATCAGCCATGGCAGAAGAATTCGTTTTGCCGTGTTTCAAATCTGATTTGTGCTCGCGAATTCGGTCAGAGACATGTCGCTTTGTCTCACCGATGTAGCAATCACCGCAGGTACAACTCAATTTGTAAACCCCGGGGTACTGTAAATCAGGAATGACATCCTTCACGGATGGGATCAGATCACAAATTTTGTGTACTGTATTGAACCGGACCTGGATCTTGTGTTTGTTTAGAATTTTGGAAATCTTTTTAGTAACGCCTGCTATATATGGAAGTGTGATGGTTTTGACCGGAGTATCAAGTGGTTGTTTCTGTATGGAGGGAGAGACAGCTTGGCGGATGGTACGGTCAGAGTAACCATTCCTTTTGAGGGCCAGGTGTACGTGTTTTAATTCACTGGTCAGGTGGTGTTGGTCCGAAATGCAATGAGCCCTATGGTATAAAGTTTTGATGAGAGAATTATTTTGGTTTGGGTGGTGGTGGGAATCAGGTTTCAAGTAGGAATCTGTGTGGGTGGGTTTCCTGTAGACAGAATGCCCCAATGAGCCATCAGGTCTCCTCTCAAACAGAACATCTAAGAATGGTAGCTTGCCATCTTTCTCCACTTCCATGGTGAATTTGATGGCGGGATGTCTGGAATTGATGTGGTGTAGGAAAAGGTTCAGAGCTGGGAGGCCATGTGGCCAAATGATGAACGTGTCATCCACATATCTCTTACACAAGGAAGGTCTGAGGGTGGAAGTCTGGATGGCGTCTGATTCAAATTTTTCCATGGAAATATTGGCTATCACTGGTGATAAGGGGGATCCCATGGGGGTACCCTAATTTTGTTTGTAGAAGGAGCCATTCCAAGTAAAGTAGGTATTGTTGAGGCAGTGCCTAACCAGTGCAGGTGTGTCGGGGTCTAGTCCATGTTGGACCAAATTTTCAATTATTTCAATGGTATCAGGTACTGGGACCTTGGTGAACAAAGAGACCACATCGAAGCTGACAAAGATATCGTCAGGGGACAGTACAACGTCTTTGACCATAGAGACCAATTGGGCTGAGTTAAGTACTGCTGAGGCGGTCTTGCCAGTGAAAGGCAGCAAGGTATCTGACAGAAAACGGGCTAGTCTATAGGTAGGGGAGTTGATCGTGGATACGATGGGTCGAAGTGGGGTGCCTTCTTTATGAATCTTGGGAAGACCATAGAATCTAGGGGGACACAAGCACTGCTTCCCCCAATGTTCCGTTTGGAATTTATAAAAGCTACCACGCTGCCTCTACTTGACTACTGTGACATCGTGTATAAATCGCCCCCAAGTACTGTACTGAAGAAGCTTGATTCCATCTAACACTCGGTCTTAAGATTTACATTGAACTGCCCATAATGGACTCACCACTGTGATCTCTACATTGGGTCAAACTTAACATCTCTTAATGTTCGACGGCTTGTGCACCAGATCTTATATATTCACAACGTACTTACAAAAAAATCCGCAGACTACCTGCTGGATCTCCTCTCTGTTTCAAAGAACAAATGTTACCTCACGTCTTTGCTCATTTACCAGCTTCACATTCCCTGTTGCCATACAAAAACTGGAGGAAGGGCCTTTGCTATTGATGCCCCCAGGGTCTGGAATGCTTTTGCCAATAAACTGCAACTTGAATCGCTACCAATGAGATCTTCTCTCAAAACTGCTCTCGAGGAGTTGTACACCCCTAGCTGCCACTGCTATTCATTGGCGTAAAATAAAATAAATTGTTTCGTTCTGGATGGCGCTGCAAAGTATTATCTGTATTTTGATTTAGCGTGCTGATCTTAAAGGTGCATTGAAAAATTTGATACTCCGACAAATGCTTCTGTTGTTATGGGGTAACTCATGCAGCCAGCTATGGCTCTAGGATTTGGTGTTACATGTTATTTATGCAGTTTATTGTAAAAATTCGGTCACAGTCCCTGTGATCACTGTTACGTTGCAATTATGGCTTTATTTTTTGGTGATTTCGAAAAGTTTTTTGGTTTGGACATGTTTGTTTTGTTATAGTACGGAGTTAGCCTGATGGCCTTAATCTAAGTTTTCTTGTGGTTGTTGTTGTTTGACTTGCATCCCACTGGGATTTTTTGCACACAGCGTTGGTGTACGGTGCTTTTTTCAGGAACATCTTGCTGTTTTTTCATGGATTTTCTGTTTGCACAGTCACAAAGTCACTTTAAGATGTTTTGTTGTTCGTGTTTTTGTTTTTTGTTTGTTGTGGTTACACCCGATTCAAGAGCCGAATGGCTCACAGGGCTATACGAAAATAAATAAACAAACTGAACTGAACCTCCTGCCAGCGGGCGTTCGACACTTCACTTGGCCTCAAGGTGCACATAGCCTGGCACAAGCGTCGTGGTGACGTTACTGCCACTTAGTGGCAAATGGCGGTTGTTGTATGTATGTGCAGTGATTGTAGCATCACTATAGTGTACACACGCACACGTGTGACGTCACTATGCGGGGGAGCGTCACGACCACGCGGGTCTACACACACACATGACGCCATCCCGGCTGGAGGCGGGAATGACGTCGGGGCCGGTTCTGGACTCGGTAGACCACGAGGGTGGTGTGAGGTCGTGGCACTCTCTGTGACCCCGGCTGGACACGTGACTGGACCCCAGTGTAGGGGGCCGGGGGCCTAGGGGGTACCTTGGGGGGCACGTGGACAGCAGGGGGGCTTCGAGAGGGTTCTCGAAGGGAGGTTTGGCCGGGGCCCGGGCACGCCGAGGGCCATATAAGCAGCCTCCTCACGACGTTCGAGGCTGCTGCCCGTATCAAGAATGAAGATGCATCGTGAAGACGCCAAGAAGAGTCAAGCCTCCAGTCAGCGGACCTGCCAGTAGCCCACCTGGCTGGGTCACGCTCGAGTATGTGTGAGTTAGAGAAGTGTGTGTTAACTAGAGTAAGTCGGTGGTCACCACCCTATGCGTAATGTAGGAGTTAACTGTTGTGTTCATTAATAAATAAGTGTTGCCTCCCAAGAAGTTGTGTGCGCCTAAATTCGAATCCACTACACATGTGCCAGTGGCCCTTCCTCTTCCGGAGCCACTTCCAGTGCTCCCTCTCATCAGCGAGCTCCGAAGCCGTCACCATTCACCCTGATCACGTGCCCCACACATGTCAAGCTCCTTGTGCACGCTTTGAGTCTCGACCACCACCAGTTGAATTCCTTCTGGCCACACGAGGAACGTTCAGGGTCGAGAGACGAGGTGCTTGCATGTTCTTCCGTGAATCGCAAATGAATGCCTGTCAACCCTTTATGAGTACCTACCTTATTACAGACCAATGCAGACCTTATTGGTCACCCCGTGCCCTTATAAATCTCAACGTTCATCCAACATGTTACTAAACGAAAGCTGATTTGCGTATTAATGTTGATAATTGGTGTCAATGATGCTACTTATCATGCTGTCTGTGATCTTACATTCTGATGCTGCTTGCTTGATATGTGGATGCACACACTCATGGTGTAAATGTACAACAATAAACAGAAAAATATGAAGGGTTTAGAATATTTTACCGTGTGATTTTTTTTGCCCGTATTGAAACGGCTGTACGCCGTATGGACCTGAAAACACAATTTCCCTGTATAAGAATACGGGGTAAACCGTATGGGTTAAGGGGCCGTCCATAAATGACGTCACGCGATTTTGGACGATTGTTGACCACCCCCCCCCCTCGTCACACGACGTCACAAAAAGTCAGACCTCCCCTCAAATACGACGTCACAAAGCTATGCCCCCCCACAACAATATTTCCATTTTGAAAATAAAACATGCTTCAAATCGCTTTAAACTATTGTCATGGTAGTATGTATTTAATGCGGCGCTGCACTCTGATGTTGTAGGAGTGTTGTTATAACAATTCTATATTTCAAGTTGCGCATTTTGATGTGACGTCACATTTCTCAACTCCCTCGTCACACATCGTCACAAATGTCTGACCCCCCCCCACCCCCCCTTAGGTGCGTGATGTCATTTATTGACGGCCCCTAACGGGTATGCACATACCTTCTCGCCTGTTGCACCACGCTACCGGCAACGATACTCGCCACTTGAGCCACGTGGCGAGTGAGGACCCGGGTGTCCGCGTGCGAAAGGACAGGGTTCTTGAGTACGCGTCTCAGACTTGATTGACGTCCGACATCTCGGAGAAATGTCGCGGCGTCAGGAATCGGTAAATCAGAATATTTATACTGGAGGAATCCGATGAGCTACGAAGCTCTTTGTCCACACATGTCCGGTCGGGGACGGCTAAGAACGTTACAAAGACAAACAAAACAAGAACACGATAGGAGTGCAAAGTACAAGAGACGTAAACAAATTACCCAAACGTAATACAAATGAAACCAAACCATCCCCATCCCAGCAGACAAAGCCCACCGAGGTATTTCTTTATTTTTCAAACGCGACCTGGTCACAAATGTCAGCCCAAGAAAGTGGCCCAATCATCAGCGCCAGAGCGCATCAACCGTGTCGAGCAGAGAAGTTGTGTCCACAGCAGCTATCGATGCAGTGCCGGGCGGTGGCGGGGGATTTGCATCTCTGCAAAGTCTCGCGGAGCGCGCAGGTCAAGCGTTGGACGGACTCTTGGCAAGTGTTCTTGGAAACAGAGGTTCTGGTTTTTGTTGGGTTTTTTTTGCGCAGTCGTTGCGGTTAGTGGCGAGGCAGAGTTGTCCGACAGCTTTAGGGAGCAATGCATCAGCTGTGGAAATACAGCCGGGACCCCATGATGGACGAAAACTTCCTTTTATGCTTTTGTAAAATGTCGTGAAGTAGGTGCGTGATGCCCTGAACACCCTCCGCCGACACAAACATCTAAATCCTGCAGAGGCCAACTCACAAATCATGTCTTCTGTAAAAAAAAAAAAACCTTTTCAGAAAAATAGTACTGCATGGTGCTTGCATATCACCCCTCACTGACTGATGCCAATGCATAGGGGTTTAGTTTCCACTGCAGGGAGAGAAGAACGTGTACGGCTACATAATATATACACCTTCATATCTGTCTTCGCGAACATTTTACGGAAACATTAAAGTCTTACATCAAACAGCAGCTCTTGATCTCTGGTTGTGTCATGGAAATTCAGATTGCTCGTACTTAAAGTTTGCGTAAAATTCTGATTTAGAAGTTCCCCCTATTGCAGACATCCGCCAGGGATGATGAGAATCTGCCGGTTTCGAAACGGTGGCGCGTGGCGGCGCGTGGAGTTCAGAGTGCACCTCAACGCACGTGCTCGCACGTGCGCCCGCAGTAACACCGCTTTCGTCAATCCACTGCTGGATGAGGGCCTGCCCGCTCCTTGCGGGGCCGTGACGCGTACCGGAACATCATTCACCACGCTGATCGGTGCTGGTTGGTGAAAGCTGCGGGGAAATGCAGAATGTGAGATGTTGCTGCACTGCCCTCGACTGCCCGCAACGGCCGACTCCACCTTTGTCTCACACATGGCGTTGGTGGGTGGCCACGCATCCGAGCGCTATTCAGGCTCCAACCGTGCGTCGCTTCCGATGTCGGGTGCATTCTGGGTGATTTTGGTCACAGGCATCAATATATGAGCGTCTGAATAATAAAAAAAACCATGTAAGAAACTAAAGCTAAAATGAATACAAGATGATTAGGATCCTGATTATCATCCGGTGTAGAAAGGAACATTATGGCGGTACAACGGCTCTCGCATAATGTCCGTGATGCAGTAATTTTTAGTCTGTTGATGGTTGGCGATGCGGCCAACGACTCATCTCGACGAGCTGTACACTACGATGCACCACCACGGTGCGTACGAGCGTTCAGGGATTGAGCGCAATCGCCCTCGCTGCGTTTCGACATCGCGGAATAGCACCGATTTCGGATTGATTGGTACCCGCGGAGTTAAGTTACACACCTGGAAAAAAAATGAGTGTCCCAGAAATGAAATATTTAATTGCCTCGGCCATTTCGCATCATTTGGTACCCCGGGGTACCGCCACAAGGATCGTTTGCCAAAAGCCAAACTGAAGCAACCTATGTCAGATCCCAGGGGTTGCGGGGGAATAGCGCCACGCCATCCTGCGCGGCTCATTGTTATTTTCTTCTTCTTCTTCTTCAGCTCTAACACCACGCAGCAGGAACGAGGATGGAGCAAAGCGGCCACCCGCCTCTCAGAGCAGCATGAGACTAAGATGGCCCAAGTGGCTCGTACCGACGAGGTCTGGGTGGTCATTGATGGTCAATGCCTCTTCTCGGCCATGCGCCGTGACGTAAAGCCGGGCAGTAGTGGCCTCCATTGCAGCACGGTGAAGGCTAGCGAGGGTTGGTGGGTCACACAAAGAGTCGAATAGCCGTGAAACTCCCTTCCCGTGGATGTCGAGGTTGCCATACCCTGGCTCGCCAGGAGAAGGTGGTGTAGCAGATGAAGGACTCCGTTTCCTCCCACGTGTCAATTTACTCACGAATCAGCCACTTAACACCTCAATGTACGGAGGACCGCAGAGCTTGAGGGGAATTTGGCGTCTCACCGCCTGCATGCCTTTCTCACTCGCATGTGGTCCCTCACGAATCGACAGCGAGCACACACTGTACCGTGCAGCGCATTACGAAGTAAAAAAAAATATTATATTATTTAAGGCGCCGTTATCATCCATCGCACGTTGGCAATAATCGGAAAATCCTGAGGGAGAGGGGGAAAAAAAAACAACCCGCCCCAAAGTGCATAATCGGTGCTAGTTGTTGATCTGGTTGCGAGCACAAGTGTGGGACTCGGAGCGAGATAATTCCACTCTCATCGTGTACTCAAAGAACTGGAGGTGGGACCCTTGATTACGGCCGCATGCGAGTGTCGGAGCGAGCTGCCAATTGGGGCACTGATGCTTCCTATTCACAGCGTGAATGATGCAGCCCCGAGAATAGGAACATCGCGCCAAGGCGAACCACTTTGCTCATCAGCAAATAAATAGCGGATAAGTGCTTCGGAACATTCTCTGGCGGTGAGAGGTGACTAATTTTATTACATTTTTCATAGAATGTCAGCGGACGTTTCCTATTTCGTTGCAAATTCAAGCAAAGCTTCGGGTTGTCTTTTTTTTCTTACAAAAGAGGAAAAATTTCGGATGTTCCTGGCCCCGGCAAGTGCAGCAGGATAAATCGTCGTGTGCAGCGGCATTTTCCGCTCGTTAGCGAGCGGCTAACGCTGCCGCGATGCTGAGCCGTGAAGAAGCCTTAAGCAGGTTAAGGCATTACTGCTCGGCTTCCATTTCGAAACTGGAGAACTCTGCCGCTGATAAGGACGGAGTCTGGTGGCCACGGCGGGCGGGCCGTTTGGTGTGGAGGTTGGAGGGGCAACAGGAAATGGGATTCTGACGAAATCCCTCGCCGCGCTGCACCGGCTGCAGCTTAACAAGGTGTGAAATCAAAAATCGAGGGAGCTGATTGCCAAAGTGCAATAAACCGGACACTTGGCACGCGGTCGGCGGAGCTGGCGGGAGAGAGAGCTTGCACCTTTAATGAAAAAAATGCAGGTTGCATGATTTCCTTTCTGTAATGTGATTATAAGCTGCATGTTCGCACTTTACACATTGTAGGCGTGGATTTGCTCGCGTTTCCAATGCCCCCTACGTACGGCCGCAGATTTTCGGTTGAACTTTGGGTGCGCGGCGCGCAGAAATTAAAGAAGGGGTTGAAGGGGGGGGGGGTGAGCCCCCCTCCCACGTAAATCACGTGGACGCTCGAGCGCCCTCGCGACCTTCACAGCCTGCGTGGCCCCCCGCCAGAGGAGCCAGCCAGGAGCCGCGCTGCAGGAGGCTGCTCGCTCTCCCCTGAGCCCCAGCGCAGCCACTGAATTCCGGAAATGCAATACATAATTCTTGTAGGAATATATATTAAAAGTGTATGGGGAAAGATTGCATGTTTTTATATGAAAAAGGGAGTATTTTATTATTATTTTCAGCCTTTGTATTTATTATGAGAACGCTTGTTTACCGAGGAAAGCCTCGCCGAGTCTCGTCACTCTTTGCCAGGAGGGGCCCTGTCACGTTTTCCAGTTTGGGGCGATGATTTTCATGCATTTTTCCAATTTGATTATTTTGCAAGCGTTGGTTTCATTTTTGGCAAAATGTGGATCCTGGCACCGGCACCACAAAAAGCCCTTGGTCGATCCACGGCTGGATGAAGGCTTCGGCATACTGTATCAGCCGTAGGGGGGGGGGGGGATGACCATACTTCACCACACTGATAAGTTTGGGCTGCAAAAGGGGAATTAAAACTCACTGTGGCGAAAGGCCATTACCCGAAACCTTGCCTATTATATATATGTGTCCCTTGTAAGGTTGCGGTGATATTGAAGAATGTGTTCAGTTTTCACATCGTCGGGTTCACCCCTCCCCCCCCCTGCACTATGTTAATCTTCTATCACACCGCACGTAGCCAACCGCGATAATCGGAGGTGCGGGGGAGCTGTCGCTCTACCCCCAGTGGTTTTTATTTCAGATTTTGAAAACAAAAACTAGAACGTGCCACATTTGTTGCCCGTGTATTCTGAGCGATTAACGTGCGTTGAATTCCAAGGTGCCATTGGCGCAACGAGTGTAAGTAGCACTGTCACAATTTTGCATGCAAAGTCTATAAAATTGGGGTAATTGGCAAAAGGGGGGAATTTTTTTTTTTGTTCAGCGTCTGTAACGAATGCTATTTAAAGTGCCGCGGAGACTGCAAGGATACGGACCGTGCGCCGCTGCTGCTGCTGCTGCCGCCGCTGCCACTGCTGCTACCGCCGCTGCCACAAATTGCCCTGAACCTCCACCCGGCCACAGTGTGCGGCTGTTCCTCTCCTCCGTGGCAAAAGGGGGGGGGGGGGGAGAGAGAACGAAAGTCGTGCTGCGGGAGCGCAGCCCTCTTCTTCCGCGTCGCCGGTGGTCTTTCGGCGCGTCCGCCGGCAGCTTTCACGTGCACCTGGGCCCTCTCGCGCGCGCCCCATTTGTGTCGTCGCGTTATTTTTTTTTGTCGTTGTCGTTGCATTCGGTGCCCTGCACGCGCCCTGCGGGTCACGATGTTGTCTGGCTCGTGTTGAGTCTGGACTCGCCTCGTTGTTGCGTCGTGGGGCCGCACGCGAAGGCCACGGGGCGGCTCCCCTGGCGGTGAGGCAGTTCGGCGCCCATGCTTTCGTTAAGCCGGTGGTTGACGTCCGCCCGTGATGAAATGCATCGTCCCAATGTGCATTGCGAGTGATGGAATTGGCTTACGTGGAGGTGCTTGGTGGATTAATGCGTCGCAAGATTGTCAGAGAAGGAGGCGGCTTGGCGAGGCCTTCTCCCAGCAGTGGATTAATTGCGGCTGCTGCTGATGATGGCGATGGCGGGGACGCGTATTGTATTGTCTAAGTCCTTGGTGTAATGTTAAACTGCATTTTGCAATGGTGTCACCAAAAAAACACTACAACGGTTCTAATAACGCCCTCCCTTTATCCGGTAGAGGCTCGCTGAATCTCAAGACCCTTTTTTTCAGCAAGGTCCCGCAGCGGAATGTTTGGCCAGTTCCACTGATGCGTGTTTGACAGGAAGGCGAGAGGGAAGTCACTGTCTTGTCTCAAGAACTCTCGCACGGCGCTTTCATGTGAAGTGGGTGGGAGCGAGTTCAGATGGGATGGCGGCGGCAGTGGGGGGACTTGAGCCATAGAGCCGTCTTTGCGCGGTGAACGTGAAAATAGGAGATTGCGTAACCCCCCGAACTGGCTGTGGTGGCTGAGGTTCTTACATTGGAACGGGTTAAGATATTTTGCTGCAAGTTTGCATTGATTGTGGCGGTTCATATTTTTAGGCAAAGAATCCAAGCGTGCAGGTGGACGATGCATTTTTTATATTCATTGAAATGTAACCACGTATGCATTAATTATTGCTACCAACTTGTCAGCAGAAAGCGCAAGGGCATTGCAAAGGGTATTGCCAACTAAAAATGCGATAATACGAAAATTAGTGTTGACTCCGAGTGACGATATTCACCCGAGTCCTGAGCAGGGGAGCATTGTTATGTTTAACAATGCAGCGCCCCACCATCCCCCGTCGCGGGTTAATTTTATTTCGCGCAGCGCAAGCGGTAATAATACTCCTCTTACTTCTCATACCCCTCATACTACTACTGACAATACACACTCACTCTCGATCTGATTTTTAGCGACTCCTCGTACCGGAACATATGCGCGCTACGGTACCGACAGTGCGCACTGCCTCAGTTCTTTCAGGTGCCATGTGTTGAGAACCTGGAGCTTGCCAAACACAGAACGCTATTAATATTTAATCCCTCTCGCACGTTTCACTGCACAGCTCAACTGCCATGAATACCCTCTCTGCCGCTCACTCGCTCGCTCGCTCGCTCTCACTCGCTTTTCCCCTTCCTCGCTTCGCATCCTCGGCAGCGAGAAAGAAGACGCCGCAGTTGATGAAGCTGCTGTATGTATGTTGAGCAGTATAATCTGTGCCGGAATGTAAATGCACTTTTCGGTGGCATGCGGAATGAAAGGAAACGTATGCTGGGGGTGGTCCATTGCGGTAAAGTGGTAATTAAAGTGTGGCTCGGACTTTCAGTGGCCAGACGGAATGGAGTCTTGTAAAGTGGCAATTAAAGTGTGGCTCGGATTTCCAGTGGCCAGATGGAATGGAGTCTTGCATCTACGCCCTACTGCAAAGGGAATGCATCTTTAAGCACAGTACTGCATTTATTTTAGTTTGTTTTTAAATATTTGGATGTAGATTTCAACGCAAGCAGCGGGTTACTGCTGCTATTCAATTAATGTCGAGTGTTGAGATCCAAATATTTTGACTTGGCTATTTTTACGGAATGGATGCTACTTTTTGCTGGTAACGTTACCATATAGAAATGGCAACGATGCTCTTCGTGAAATGCCACGCAGAGACGGCGTTACAGAAGGACGTCGCGTGCCCATCTGATTGACGGATGAGCTACGGAGCGCACAAGGCGGAGGGAAACCAAAGGGTCCCTACGTAGCCAACCGATTCGTACGGCTGGCTACGTACTATGCGAAAGAAGATCGACAGACATAGATTCAATGAATGTCCTTGATATTGCGAATATTTCCGTCCGTTTATTATGCAGCGTACGCAATGAAAGTTTCCACGCGCAAAATAATGTGACTTTTCCGGTAAGCTCTCGGGAATTATGAATGTGACACGGTTAATTCTTTGGAGCAGAGGTGGGCGAAGTTAAACCGTGGTTCGTTATTACCCGGCACCGTGTCGCATTATTGTGTCGCCAAGTGTACAGCACCTCTGCCCGTTATTGAGACCATTGAGAAACCGTGTTGTGAGAATGTTACGTAACATACGATTCAAGGACGTGGATTTTATGGCGATTGTTTTTTTTAAAGAACTGCTGAGCTCACGTCTTGTTGCGCCGAGCTCCGTCGCAGATAATCAAGAGGTCTGGTTCACTGAAGGCATTCGCCCTCTTGCCGAAATTCTGGCTTGCTACGCCGCAGAAAAAGCGGAATGGTAGAAAAGAAAAGAATAGAAAAGCCAAGGGCATTGAAAAAGATTGTCGGAGCCCGTCAACGTATTCGCTGGCATCGTCTCGCGACTCCGCCACGGCTCCACATTTGAAGATCACAGCGCAGTCGTTATAAACAAAGGGAACAAAGCGAGCAAAACCTTTCACTGTTAATCCGGCTCTTAATCCAATTATTATAATTATAAGTGGATAATAGAGCCGGCTATTTGTGTCGCCCGTGAGCTGCGTCGCAAAGTAATAGGATGGCGTCTCTGGCGCGATTTCTCATATACGTTGCGTTTCAAAGTCTATGTTACTCATTATAGAGGTTTGTTGGGTCAGATCGCGTAAATATAAATACATCGTTAAACCCGCCACAACCCGACGCAGCCAGTTCGTAAACAGAACATGCCAATTCGTTACTAGTTGGCGTGTTCTGTTTACGTGACAAATCTTACTAATTGGCTGTGTCGGGTGGTGGCGGGTTTAACGGCGCATTTATATTTAAGCGATCTAACCCAAAACAACTATATTACGGATGATATGGGTCGCGAAAGCCAACGTATTAAACAATCTACGTTACCCTGGCTACCCCAGACGTCTACATCAACACAATATCTATAATACCTGTCACGGATCTGTTTTGCTTTTCTATTGCGAGGCTGGTAGACGGTGGGAGCATAGAGGTGCATTACAACCATGGATGTTGCCGCAAAGTCCGCTGCTGCCCACCACTTGGCCTCGCAACCTCGAGCACTTGCCTATGCACGGGGGCCGTCCATCCACGCTCTATCCAAGGCTCAGCCATGCTTGGAAATATTCACCCCTGCTTAAATCAAATCACCCAATAATGGCCAAAGTGGTTATTGGCGAGGGCAGATACAAGTGAGTGTGTGACCGAGCGCTCTGTGCTGTGCGGTGGGTGGCTGGCCAGTCATCACGTCTCGCCCACTTGCCTCCACAGCCAGTGTTCACCGGCGCAAGCCTCCTTCACTGTCCCTTAGATAATGGTCTGCGTGCTCGGTTTGACCAAGCAGTGGCATTTTGCCCGTGTGTGCGCGCGCGCGCGTGTGTCCGTTATGGAGATTCTTCACTCTGCGGATGCGTTTCCTGCGCATAAATTTGTCATTGTTGTCTCCAGCTCTCTCGCTCTCCCCCTCTCGCTCGCCACCGCCGGCTTTCCATGAAAACGAATACGCGTGCACTATCTCACCCGTATATCGCACGATATGCATCCTCAAAGGGCGTGTAAGAGGAACCTCAACTGCGGAGATGGAGCAACGAAACGCGCTCTCGTCGCAGGGCGCCCGGTGGCTCGTCGCATCGCGAGACCGTGAAAGGTGGCCGACCGCTTGGGGAGGCCTTCGTCTAGCAGTGGATTTACCATGGCTGCTGCTTCTGCTAATGTTGACGACTTTGTATATATTCCACGTGATAACGTCCGCGACGATTGTATTTCTGCCAAATATCGTTATACCACGATTGTCGTCGATCGTTATATTTTGAAAGTACAGTTTTGTTTCTTGGACGAAACGTTAACGGACTATAGATAAAGTTTACAATAATTAATGAAAATGTCTAAGCAAATAGCCCTTGGCCATTAAACGAGTGCTTTGCAAAACGTATTTCAGAGGATCTGGGCGGCTTGATGGCTACGCCACACGTATCGGAGTAGAGCGCGCAATTATTTAATTATTTTCTGTGCGACCGACAGCATGCGCGGAAAGGATGGAATGATTAGAAGACGTTTGCAAGGATTAACATGTTGAGTGAAATGCATCCGACAGGAAAGTTTTTCCAAGTCATTTGTATTCATAGCAGGAGCACAAGCAAATCCCAACAATGCAAACCGTGAAATACAAATTAGAAAGTTGTAGGAAAGCGATGTCGCGATTATTGCCATATCGTGACAATTTGTATTGCATTGTATTATATCAAGGGTACTTCTTTTTGCAAGTGTCATAGTGTGAAAAATAAGGAAGGGTTTGACCCTTTATGGCAATACAACAGGAGGTGTTCAGATGTTCAAACGTTCAATAGAAGCCTCTTGCGACCACACGGTACTTGTGGTGAACATGCAAACAAAACACGCTCTAATAATAAACGATGCATTGTCTTTGAAACTGATTGGCCTACACCTGAGACAGCCTCCTTCATGGCCCAGTGGCACCAGTGTCAGACCGGAGAACGTCAAAAGGCAAAGACAATACCCGTATCAGAGCATGTATAGCTCGGGTTCAGCAGCTATATCATGGAAGTTTTTTTTTTTTTGCCAGTACCACCGTATGAAAAGTAAAAATATGTTTCACCCTTTCTGGAATTGTATTGAATAGCTAAATAATATTACGACAACCCAGTAAATCAGGTGCGAGAAGCTGAACTTGTGACAGTTAATGTCTGGCACTGTTAAACATCACCGCTGTCTGGTTGGTAAGGTGTGAGCGTGTGCACGGCTCATGGCGCAGCTGCTGCTGCTGCTGCCGCTGGCGATGCCACAGTCCTACGGCAGGCTGGAGGAATTTTCCCTCCGCGTCCAGAGAAGTGCTCAAGCACTCTGGCCGTTCATTCGCTCCGCGTGTCGCGACGCTCTCGACTGGATATCGCCACTTTCACGACGCACCGGGACGCGTCGCCGTAGCTGCGCGCGCCACCCATTGCGGTACCTCCTCGAGTCGCGCGTCTCCACATTGGGGAAAGGGGTGTGGGGGGTGTGGGGGGGTGAGGGGGGTGTGGGGGGGCTCGAACGCGTTCCGCGGGAGTCAGCGTTGCGTTAAGCCGCGCTGCGCCCGAGGAGAGGCGCGCAAGGGCCCGCGGGCAGCGAGCGGACAGCGCGGGGCCCGCCTTGGAACCCCCCACCCCAACCCCACTCACCCTCCCCCGCCACCCCGGGCCGCGGGGCCTTGGTGCGCCTCAGCGGCGAGTCTCCGTGGTGGCCAGGCAGTCGTGCAAGAAAAACCTCCGCGAAAATCACAGCAGCCATCTATCACGGGGACACTTTTGTCGTCGCTACTGAGGCCGGCGATGAATTTTGCATAGCCAAGAATAGCCGCATATGTCTCCCTGATAATTTAGCTATAACGTATAGCGTTGATAATTATTTTTTTTACGGGTGAAATATATTTTTTTTTACCTCAACAAGTGACCTTGAAAATGTATGTCACTAAGAGCTCTAGCACTTAATTCGGCCTTACATTGCCAGCCCCTATAGGCATGCTACTATTACATCGAAACGTCAACACGTAACATGAAAAGTTTAACAGGCGAGCGTTGAGGCTAGCTGTCATGCAATGCATTAACATCTATTCTGGGCATCTACTAAGCCGCGTATACATTCTGCACTCTCCGCCTTCATACGCGCACCTTGATCGTTTGCGGAGAAAAGACGTCAATCCAAGTCTGAGTGATTTCCTTCTGCTCAAATGAGGTGTTAAGCGGGTGCCCTGAGTCGTAGAATCTCCACATTTCTATTGTGGGACAAGTCTATCAGTAGGACAGCCACCATTGACGTTCCCACGAAGTGATGCCTATTTTGTCGACCCTGGAAGGAAGATGAGCTGAGAAGAGGGAACTGCATTTAGAAATAAGCTTTACATTTGCTGTAATCACTGATTGCTTTTTTTTCTTTTCGCAAGAAGCGAGCGTGAAGCGACCTCAGTCAATTTTGATTAGGTTTACTGTCTGCACACTGCTCTATTGATCATCCACTCATCAATATCCCCCCATATACCCGTTTGATGAATTATTCAAGACAGGAACTGAAATGGCATTTCCTATTGAAACGACGCCTTGAAATTAACCTACAGCATCCGACAGCCAAAGCAACCTATGCTGATCCAAGCCCGGCATCAAATAGCAAATTGTCGATTCATCAATGGCGGAACGATTTGGTAACGAACGTCGCGCCGCGACGTGTTATTGAGCCGAACGTCAGTTGGCTCGCGCCCAAATAAAAATAAAAGATGCCTGCTTATGCAGCGGCACGCGTCAACTTTGCAACGGAGAGCTCTCGGGCGATCCCTCGCGCAGTCTCTCCTCGGTGGGGGAGGAGCGTACGAGCCCAGTGCGCAGCCGTGAAATGTGTCGCGTTACGGCGGAGGAGGTTAAGGTTTACGCACGCTTGGAGGTGTGCGTTTCACTCAGCGCGACATGCCATTACCCGCAATGAATTGGCCTAATCTGCCATCGCGTAAAATCCTTGACCTGCTCGGCAGAAGCAAAGGGATGCTGATGACTGCCGCTTCGACCTTGCGCGGAGTTCAATGGGGAAATGGGGAGGCCCGGATTCGTAGGAATGAGGGAGAGGAAGGTGAAAGTGATGGGGGTAGGGGGAGCATGCGAGTTAATTGCTTTAATGACACCAGTTTCATATTAACACAGCTTCATTATCACTTACTGAGGTCCATGTAATGTAAATAATGCGCTAAATATTTAAAATACTTGAGCTGGTTATTTCATTGGATAAATGTGTATAATAAGTAGTATGCAAATGCACGTGGAATTTTTTTTTGCACCGTGTTCATGCGGGGAAATGGTGAGGCAGTGGTTGGCACTACGCTATGGACCCGGCCACCTGAGTTTGATTCCGGATCACGGCTAACAAACAGTAGCGAGTGATATCTAAACCGGTCCTGTGCTAGATTCATAATCTCGCACTGACCTGCATGGTGAAGTGTGGTTAAACAACCCCCATGTATCGGATTGACCAATGACCCTATGTTGTTGTTATTATTATTTAAACGTAGCCTAAGTTAACCGCACCGAATGCTAGGATAAGCGGGTCTTTATTTAATTCACGTCAACACGCGGTAAAAACGTGAAAGTTTTTTTCCAAAGCAGCCCACCGTTGTTTTGAAATGAAAATTAATTTATTTGCCCCTGACCGCAGCAGCAGCAACACGGCACAATTTAGCAGCGTTTCGGCGGTGAGTGTGAATTAAAGGGCTGTGCTTTATGGAGCCGTTAATTGGAATATGCGAGCAGATACGGTCCGTGGTCAAATATAGGGGCCGAACATCCCCTCGGCTGCCACAAGCTCCTGATCAACACTCGGGCCCAGTCCCAGCCCCACGACATCGTTAGAGGCGGTGCCTGAAGGTTTAATTGGAGTAATTTTGTCCAAGCCAATAGCGACCTCAATCCCAAACCTGCGATTCATTTCTCTCGCTGTGCGTCCCCGGTTCAGGCTACCCAAGCGGCGTGCGTACAATTATGTAAATGACGAACGCGGAGACATCTCACTCCGCCAAACAATGAACTGTTGGACTGAGGAGGCGACTTTCTCGTGATTTTTCCTCTCTCACTCACTTCTCGTGCGGTTTTGCTTCCGGCGTTACAGGTTGACACGTTTATATTTAGCGTGCCCTCATTTGCATGTTCAAAAGCAATTTATTTCACGCAGACTGGAGCTCATTAATGAATTGGCTACAGTGCGCCCAGCAAGTGCAGCGGGAATTCGCCTTTGTATTTATGCAAAAATTGCGTGCGGATTTGCATGATGGCATTCAGGCGATGCGTTACAAATAATTGGGCGATATTTTGGCCTAATTTTTCGCGGATTGTCAGTTTATTACACGTATAATTACACAACGTTGCGCAATGCGTCCTCAAAAGGCCGTGGGTGGAGTGGTGTCCGTGTTGGCCGTATCACGCCGACGTTTCGTCGAGATGAGCGTCATCATCATCATCATCGCACTACTCGGCAGGAAAAAAAAAACATCTGCTTGTCACTGACTGTACAGATTGATTTTGCGCATCCTCGTTTCATTGTGGAAATTACATCACTCTTTTATCGCATGCTGTTTTATGTCTGGGGGGGGGGGGGGAAAGGCTTCAAAGCATCTGTTTAAATGTAGCAGCGTGAAGAAAAAAAAACAGATCGTGGTTTTCTCTCTGGATTTAGCAAGTTCCATCCTGCGCCCAGTGAAAACCGCGCGGCTAAACTGTCTGCCGTTAGCGTTTGGGGCGTGAGCGGAACGCTTAGATGCGCCTGCGCGCACGTGGCATTTTTCTAGGCAAGATGACATTTATTGCATGAAGTGCTCTATGAAACATTAAATCCACAGGAGTCTTTTGTTCCGATAGAAGGTGACGAGAATCAGATAGATGGCACGTGTGCGCCCTGAAAATTAACCTGTAAATTTAGGATAAAACGCGCTTTTGTCCCCACGCGGAGCAGCCCTGCGGAGCGGTCACGGCGGTCCCCCGAAGGGGTTTGATCAGAAGAAAGACAGAGCCGGCTCACCCGTGCAGCAGCAGCAGTAAGTATGAGCAGCAGGCAGCAGCAGTAAGCAGCAGGGGGAGCAGCAAGCAGGAGCAGCAAGCAGCAACAGGAGTAGCAGCAAGCAGCAGTAAGTAGGATCAGCAAGTAGCAGCAGGAGCAGCAGCAGCAGCAGGAGCAGCAGGCAGCAGCAGTAAGTAGGATCAGCAAGCAGCAGCAGCAAGCAGCAACAGGAGCAGCAGCAATCAACAGCAGTAAGTAGGATCTGCAAGTAGCAGCAGTAAGTAGGATCAGCAAGTAGCAGCAGTAAGTAGGATCAGCAAGTAGAAGTAGGATCAGCAAGTAGCAGCAGTAGGATCAGCAAGTAGCAGCATCAGCAGTAAGCAGAATCAGGAGCAGCAGAACCCAGTGCAGCTGCAAGTATGAGCAGCAGCAAAAGCAGCAGCCTCGCACCTTTGCCTCTGTATTATTCATTGCAGGTCATATCTGGGCAGTTGAGCTGAATTTTTGTAGATTTCCCGATGCTTTAATAATAAGGGTACCCTCTTGTTTAGAAAAAAAAGAACCACACACAACCCAGAGTAGGGTATAAATATTTTATTTTTTATTCGCACGCGGATCGCGCCAAACGGATGCAATCTCCCGTGCGGCGAGAATTGACGAATGCGTCGACGTGTTTTGAAAGAATAAAGTGGAGGTTTTTTTTTGTAGAGCACTTCATCAGAGACTCTATGGGGATGCTCAGGGTTACGAGACACAGCAGCAGCAGCAGGACGATTCCTGTCTTTCCTTATGAGTGGACACGAAGCCCAGAGCGAACACTGCGGGCCTCTCGCGCGAGTGAAGAGGCGCCGTCGTGAAGCATTCGCAGGAGCCATAAAAGTGCAACAGATAACGACACATTTTTAAAGGAAGCATAAACGCAAATTGCTTCGTTCGTTCTTTTTGTGTTGGGCGAAAAGACGATTCCGTTCTCTATTAAACAGCAGCGTGAACGTAGAGGGGCGCTAATGTAAAACAGAAACCTTTAAAATATTCAGGGCATGGATCGTTAGGAAGTTCATTGCTCTCTGATATATTATTTTTTCGTTACAGATGCGTGGCCGCAGCTGGCTTGGCCCATCTGGCCTCAGGACAGATTTAGCCCCGGTGTCGGGGTGCTACTTGGCCATGCGCGATGCCGCGAAATGTGCCAACGGACGAAAGCGATTTGCTTCGCGGTGAGCTCGTCGGCAGGCGCGCAATTTGGAATGTTTCTTTGCACGACGCCAATGAGTGAGCGGTGGCCACGGTGGCTTTTTCTTCTTGTTGCTGCTGCGGTCGAAGCGGCGCAGATTAAGTCAGCTACTGAAGTGGAGCAGCCCCAGAGGACTTGGCAACTTCTCCCCCCAAGGATACTGCTCCCGTCTGGCTCCCGCAGTGCCTCTGATTCCTGTAACGGGGAGAAATATATGGCAGCGGCCTTATGGTAATGAGACCTTTCTTTGCCCTTAAGAGATTACGAGATGCTGCTGCGTCGGGGGTGGCGGGGGTTGCACGGTGAATTTCGTTTCCTCGATTCCTCTCCATGCAGAATTTGACATCCGTAGGGATGATTCGCCAGCGAGTCAAAAGCGTGTTCTGCGGAACGGTGATTGCGAAGCACAAAGAGGTTCTGTCATCAAGACGAGTCCATTGGAGAAATGTTATTTGCAGGTGGCTCGCGAGCTTCGAGTCGGGCTGTTTGTTGTTCGTCTCCGTTCTCCATGTGCGCACGTGGGGGACGCTCATTGTGTCCGTGGTTGCGTTTGTCATAAGATAACATTTAGATTTAGGGTTTTTTTTCCTTTCTGCTAACGCTGCAAGAGGCGCGCGCTCGCCTTGTTTTCCGCATCCTTCGAGTGAAATAAATACAAGGCAAAATTGGTTGGCGAACTCCGCTGATCCTGCAGCAATCAAGTCGACTGTGGACCAAAGTGAAATTGGTTTTGTGCCTCCGACAGCTGAGCACTTAAACTCTCCCCTCTTGCAAGCCGCCTCTGAATTTTGTTTCAGTACCAATCAAACACCGACACAGACGGACGGCACGGAATCTGATTCATGATGGACATTTTTATTATAAAAATCATTAAACATAATTTGATATAAGTGTAAAATCGTGGCGTTGGTTTCTGCGGCGGAGGTGCCTCCGGTGAATTTTGTAACGCTGCCTTGGCAGAGCAACTGCTGACTGGTATGAAAATGTGCGGCTCATTTTATTATCTATTTTGCCCCTACTTTGTTTATGTTTTTTATTTACTTTCTTAAAGGCCAAGTGAGAAAATCCTGTTGTTGCCCCCAGCGGTAGACGCTCAAACTTTTACTTTAATCCATTTTGGACTTTAATGCCTGCCAGAACCTTTTCTCCGTTGACTGCCACTCAATCGCTATTGATTGCGAAATGGGCAGCTGGACCAGCGGTCCACAGGGTCAGGGGCAGAACGGTGGCGGTGTCCGCGAGAACGCCCCCCATTCCTCCAACCCCCCAAACCCCCCACCCCACCCCCCAAACCCCCCACCCCACCGCGAATTTGCTCGCCCTGAGAACCAACACGCAGGAATATGGATATCGGTTCCACTTTTTTTTTTTACAAAGTAATTTTTCTCTGCCCATAGGTACGCTATCGTCCACTTTTAACTAAAACCACACATACAGGACCACTTTCCAAACTTTTGTTTGTTTGTTAGCGGTTGCTCCACTGGCTTTGGGCATGGTCTGATATTTTTTATACTCTTTTTGGGCTTTTCCTGGGAGGATGGGGATGGGTTCGTTTTATTAGTATGTGTTTGGGTGAGTTGTTTACCTTTCTTGTACTTTGCACTCCTATCGTGTTTGTACTGTTTGTTGTTGTCGCGTTCTTACCCACCCCGACTGGACGTCTGCGAAACAGAGCTTTAGAGCTCATCGGATTCATCCAGTATGAATACATATTCTGATTCGGTATGGGCCTAATTTTGTTCTCACCAATAGATCTTTTTTTTAATTACCTTTCTGGCCAGTAACTAACCCTAACAAGCTAACCCTACCCCATTCGTAAGCCTGATCATAACCCGAACCGCTAAAATGTTCACTGTTAGGAACAAATATTCACATCACCACCCTTCCCCCCCCGCCCCCCCCAGGGATACGAATTACGCGTGTGAAAAGAAATGTGAATTCGAGACGCTCGCATGGTCGTGGATATCGCGACAGTTGCGCTGCACAGCTCTTTGAAGCGTTATCCGGGGAGGTGGTTGACGCACGCTGTACGGGGCACGGTGTGCGGACATGTTCTCTCCACGTGTTGAGATCTTCTTCAGCGACCGAATATTCACTCGTGAATCGGGGAGGACTGAATACGCTGTCCCTGAAACGTCGTACCTCGTTGCCGAACGACTCGAAAACAACACGGGAGAGCGCTCGGTCGTTTAACACGGCAATCACAGTAACCCCCCACTCTTGGCCGAGATTTCTGGATCCTGGCGCGTCCCTTCGTCCCCTCTGGCTGGTGGCTGGCAGCTGAGGCCACTTCCTCTGTCATGTATCGCACTCGCACCGCTCGTAGCGGGGGGGGGGGGAGCTCAGAATAACGGTGGGGAGTGGCGTGCCACGATGACCACGCGGCCGAGGCGATGAGGTCACCAATGGAAGACGTTGAACGGGCAGAGCCGCGCATCTGGAGGAAGTTGGCAGCAACAACAACAAAACGCGCGTTGATTAAAGACGAGGACTTGGCTGAGAAACGGTCAGGGCCTTATGCTCGGCCTCGGTGCACCGTGCATTGTGTTGGAAACGTACATCCCGAGGATGGGTACAGGAGCCATGTGTTTATATTGGACCTAATTACTGGGATTTTGAGGTTTTCACGGACTAATGATTTTAATTGAACGGCGTCTGTTACCGTCCTGGGTCAGGCGCTGTGCATGTTTTCCATAAAATTAAATCATCTTTCCGTAGCCCCATTAAATTTTATATGCCGCGGATTTCTCCAGTTGGTGTGGCTCGCGTGGAAAACATATTTAATGTTTTACTTTTGCCCTCACACCCATCTGGCGACGTGCAAATTGGTATTTTGGTCAATTATAGACAGGACGTCAAAGTTGAAGGGTGAAACGGACGCGGCGAGATGCGCGCTGAATTAGTTTGCACCAGCGAAGAGTCACGAAGTGGGCACCAGCACAGAGACAAGAAGTGGGCACCAACACAGAGACACGAAGTGGGCACCAGCGCAGAGTCACGAAGTGGGCACCAACACAGAGTCACGAAGTGGGCACCAGCGCAGAGTCAAGAAGTGGGCACCAGCGCAGAGTCACGAAGTGGGCACCAACACAGAGTCACGAAGTGGGCACCAGCACACAGACAAGAAGTGGGCACCAGCACAGAGTCAAGAAGTGGGCACTAGAACAGAGTCACGAAGTGGGCACCAGCACAGACTCATGAAGTGGGCACCAGCGCAGAGTCAAGAAGTGGGCACTAGAACAGACTCACGAAGTGGGCACCAGCACAGAGTCACGAAGTGGGCACCAGCACAGACTCATGAAGTGGGCACCAGCACAGAGTCATGAAGTGGGCACTAGAACAGAGTCACGAAGTGGGCACCAGCACAGACTCACGAAGTGGGCACCAACACAGAGTCACGAAGTGGGCACCAGCACAGAGTCACGAAGTGGGCACCAGCGCAGAGTCAAGAAGTGGGCACCAGCGCAGAGTCACGAAGTGGGCACCAACACAGAGTCACGAAGTGGGCACCAGCACACAGACAAGAAGTGGGCACCAGCACAGAGTCAAGAAGTGGGCACTAGAACAGAGTCACGAAGTGGGCACCAGCACAGACTCATGAAGTGGGCACCAGCGCAGAGTCAAGAAGTGGGCACTAGAACAGACTCACGAAGTGGGCACCAGCACAGAGTCACGAAGTGGGCACCAGCACAGACTCATGAAGTGGGCACCAGCACAGAGTCATGAAGTGGGCACTAGAACAGAGTCACGAAGTGGGCACCAGCACAGACTCACGAAGTGGGCACCAACACAGAGTCACGAAGTGGGCACCAGCACAGAGTCACGAAGTGGGCACCAGCACAGAGTCAAGAAGTGGGCACCAGCACAGAGTCACGAAGTGGGCACCAGCGCAGAGTCACGAAGTGGGCACCAGCACAGCATCAAGAAGTGGGCACCAGCGCAGAGTCAAGAAGTGGGCACCAGCACAGCGTCAAGGGACAGCTCCTGCCGTCAGCAGCAGCAGCAGCAGTGAAGTGTGTGCTCGTGTTGTTATTATTATAGCACTGGCGGCGTGTTATTGTTGAAAGACTTTTGTAGTCAAGAACCATGTGGCCATGAGCAATGTATAATTTTATGGCTTTGGATGCCCGTCTTCTCGGAGTTAGAAGATGCTGCGTGTGCGTGTGTGTGGGCATGCGTGCGTGTGCGCGTGTGTGCAGAGCGGCAGCACAATGGTTATTGCACCGATCTCACGACCCTGGCGACCCAAGTTTGATTCCCGCTCACGGTCAACATCAGTGACAAAAAATCATAACCGGGCCTCCCCTTGGGTCTCCCATCGGTCTATTCGGTCTGAAATGAATACCTGGTGCGGTGTGTGAACATTGGCACTATTGGGAAGCAAAGGCGGCCAGGAATGGTGCTGTCCACACCACCGCCTTGTGCGACGCATTGGTCTTCATAGATGCTCCCTTACAGCACTTGCCCCAGCAGTCTGTTAAAGGCTACACGGGGGATCTCTGTCTTTGTGTGTGCAGGTGTGTGTGCGCGCGTGCCAGCCTGCCCGGGCATCATAGATTAACGGCTGCACAATTCTGCTGCAGAGCCCTCTGCATAGTCTGGCAAGAACAAAAGTGTTTCTGTTTCTGTTATTTAAATAAAAAAAAATGTATAATTCATTTCCCCCATCCCAAAAAAATACATAACAGAGATCTGTGGACTGTGCACACCAGCAGCCACACAAAAAATGGGAAATCGCTCCAAGGTGTCATATAATTGCTTTCATTACTGTGCATAATTAATCAATACGAGTGCGGGAACTTGGGTAATTGTATGAATTTTTTTCATATTAATTAAGGCGTTGCCACGCGGCATTACGGCGGCGTGCGATGGTTTAACATCTTCTGCAGTAAAACGGGTCGGATTTATGCGACGGCCTCGAGCAGCTATCAAACGTGGGGAGCAAACCCTACATTTTTGTTTTCAACTCATCTTTGACATCACACCGCTCCCGAAAAAGTAACGGCGCTAACTGCGGCTTGATATGTTCAAATTGAACGTTAGCGTTTGAATAAATCTGCGCCGCATTGCCCTATCTTTGCCAAAGAAGTGCATTCGAATCCACAAAGCGGGCCGGAGGTTGACTTCGTCCGCATGCAATGGCACTAAGGGGCCGTCCATAAATGACGTCACGCGATTTTGGACGATTTTTGACCCCCCCCCACCGTCGTCACACGGCGTCATAAAAAGTCAGACCTTCCCCTCAAATATGACGTCACAAAGCTCTGCCCCCCCCCCAAAAAAAAAACCATATTTCCATTTTGAAAATAAAACATGCTTCAAATCGCTTTAAACTATTGTCATTGTAGTGCGTATTTAATGTGGCGCTGCACTGATGGATGTTGTAAGAGTGTTGTTATAACAATTAGTGTTGTTATAACAATTCTATGTTCATTTAAAGTTGCGCATTTTGATGTGACGTCACATTTCTCAACGCCCACCCCCTCGTCACACATCATCACAAATGTCTGATCCCCCCCAGGTGCGTGACGTCATTTATGGACGGCCCCTAACTCCTCTGCTGCGGTCAGTCAGTTGCGTACGCTTCACTCCGCGTGTACATCACCGATGTGCGGATACGCGATGTGGCAGGCAGGGCTGGAGCGTTGCGGCCGAATGCAATGCACGCGCATGCCGCACTTCTTTCGCACCGTCAGTAGCCCAAGCACCGTCAGTAGCACAAGCACCGTCAGTAGCCCAAGCACCGTCAGTAGCCCAAGCACCGTCAGTAGCACAAGCACCGTCAGTAGCCCAAGCACCGTCAGTAGCCCAAGCACCGTCAGTAGCACAAGCACCGTCAGTAGCCCAAGCACTGTCAGTAGCCCAAGCACCGTCAGTAGCCCAAGCACCGTCAGTAGCCCAAGCACCGTCAGTAGCCCAAGCACCGTCAGTAGCACAAGCACCGTCAGTAACACAAACACCGTCAGTAGCCCAAGCACCGTCAGTAGCCCAAGCACCGTCAGTAGCCCAAGCACCGTCAGTAGCACAAGCACCGTCAGTAGCACAAACACCGTCAGTAACACAAGCACCGTCAGTAGCCCAAGCACCGTCAGTAGCCCAAGCACTGTCAGTAGCCCAAGCACTGTCAGTAGCCCAAGCACCGTCAGTAGCACAAGCACCGTCAGTAACACAAACACCGTCAGTAGCACAAACACCGTCAGTAGCACAAGCACCGTCAGTAACACAAACACCGTCAGTAGCCCAAGCACCGTCAGTAGCACAAGCACCGTCAGTAGCCCAAGCACCGTCAGTAGCCCAAGCACCGTCAGTAGCCCAAGCACCGTCAGTAGCCCAAGCACCGTCAGTAGCCCAATCACCGTCAGTAGCCCAAGCACCGTCAGTAGCCCAATCACCGTCAGTAGCCCAATCACCGTCAGTAGCACAAGCACCGTCAGTAGCCCAATCACCGTCAGTAGCCCAATCACCGTCAGTAGCCCAAGCACCGTCAGTAGCCCAAGCACCGTCAGTAGCACAAACACCGTCAGTAGCCCAAGCACTGTCAGTAGCTCAAGCACCGTCAGTAACACAAACACGTAAGTAGCACAAGCACCGTCAGTAGCCCAAGCACCGTCAGCAGCCCAAGCACCGTCAGTAGCACAAGCACCGTCAGTAGCCCAAGCACCGTCAGTAGCACAAGCACCGTCAGTAGCCCAAGCACCGTCAGTAGCACAAGCACCGTCAGCAGCCCAAGCACCGTCAGTAGCCCAAGCACCGTCAGTAGCACAAGCACCGTCAGTAACACAAGCACCGTCAGTAGCACAAGCACCGTCAGTAGGACAAGCACAGTCAGTAGCCCAAGCACCGTCAGTAGCCCAAGCACCGTCAGTAGCACAAGCACCGTCAGTAGCACAAGCACCGTCAGTAGCCCAAGCACCGTCAGTAGCACAAGCACCGTCAGTAGCCCAAGCACCGTCAGTAGCCCAAGCACCGTCAGTAGCACAAGCACCGTCAGTAGCCCAAGCACCGTCAGTAGCACAAGCACCGTCAGTAGCCCAAGCACCGTCAGTAGCACAAGCACCGTCAGTAGCCCAAGCACCGTCAGTAGCACAAGCACCGTCAGTAGCCCAAGCACCGTCAGTAGCCCAAGCACCGTCAGTAGCACAAGCACCGTCAGTAGCACAAGCACCGTCAGTAGCCCAAGCACCGTCAGTAGCCCAAGCACCGTCAGTAGCACAAGCACCGTCAGTAGCCCAAGCACCGTCAGTAGCACAAGCACCGTCAGTAGCACAAGCACCGTCAGTAGCCCAAGCACCGTCAGTAGCCCAAGCACCGTCAGGAGCACAAGCACCGTCAGTAGCACAAGCACCGTCAGTAGCCCAAGCACCGTCAGTAGCCCAAGCACCGTCAGTAGCACAAGCACCGTCAGTAGCCCAAGCACCGTCAGTAGCACAAGCACCGTCAGTAGCCCAAGCACCGTCAGTAGCACAAGCACCGTCAGTAACACAAACACCGTCAGTAGCACAAGCACCGTCAGTAGGACAAGCACCGTCAGTAGCCCAAGCACCGTCAGTAGCCCAAGCACCGTCAGTAGCCCAAGCACCGTCAGTAGCACAAGCACCGTCAGCAGCCCAAGCACCGTCAGTAGGACAAGCACCGTCAGTAGCACAAGCACTGTCAGTAGCACAAGCACCGTCAGTAGCCCAAGCTTGCTTCGTCGGAGGTGCGGAGAAACAGCCTGCACCAGTGGTGCGACCGCTCGCGGTCACGGCCACAGCTTCCCAGGCGTTGTAACAAGAGGTCAACTGAAGGTCACCACAGCGATGGAATGGCAGCCGAAGGAGGGAAGCCGCTCATGGGGGACCACCGCTGCCGAGACGGAGCGATGAGGACGGCGCTCGCGTGCAGGTGGCGGGGTGGGGGGAGAGTCACTCCAGCACCGTCGGACTGGGGGCGAAAAAATTAATCCAGCAGTGGATAAACGTGAACTCAAAGTAACGTTGTCCCACATCGCTCAGGGGCATTCGCACGAAGCATCCGACCTGGTCTCGCTCGAAATTATGAAGGGCCCCGATTGTTGATCAGTGCAGTTGAACAAAGTAAATTCCGTACGGTCAATATCGCAACCGCCACGCGTCTGTGATATCGCCACATTTTGTTTCAGGGCAATAATTCACGCGGCTAAGTAATTATACAACACCTCTTGCCCACGCTTACGCCACGCGACGCGTACCCAGGGCACGCGCACCACGCTTTGATTCCCCACGTCGACGTGGCTGGCGCGCGCGTCCCTCGGAGTGTCGCCGGTGCCTCCGGCCCTGCCCCCCTCCTGCACCCCCCCCCCACCCCGCCCCGCCCCCGTGTCGATTCCTCGTGAATCGTTCCCGTGCGTCACGTTATTTTTTTTATTATTACTACTGTGCTTGTTTACCCAGGAGAGCCTCATTGAGTCTCACGATCTACTTTTAGGAGGGTTCTGCCAAGTTAAATTTTTTTTTGCCAATTTACGTGCATCATAAATTGGTAATTTTTGCGGAACATGTGTTTACGTTTAAGATACGTACCATCACGCCAGCATGCAATGTCATGTGGGATGTCATACTCTTTGCGAATGATGTCACGCGATCTTTAATGTCCACTGTCGAACCGCGAAGCTCTGCACCGAGCGGCGAGCGCGCTCCTTCCTCCTGCACAGTGCGCGGCTGTTGCCTTGAGATTAGACACGGCCTTGGCGTAGGTATCTTGTTTGAATGGTGCGAATGTGTCTTTAATGAACGGTCTTTTATACGCAACAAAAGTCATTTTCTACTCAATTGAGCATTGCGGCAGCGTTCATCTTCCGCATGCAGCCCGACAGAGCCAGTGGTTGAAATTCCATATTGCTATGATGATTGGTGGCGAGTATATCCACAGGACAATGTCCCACTGTTGACTTCCCAACAAAATTGTATACATTTTATTGACCCCCGGAAAGATGATGGGCTCAGTCAACCCCCAACCAGGAGTTGAACTCGCAAGCTTCCGATTAGCGAGCCACTCGCTCTGACGCTGAGCCGCCTGGCCGCATCTTTATAAACACACTGAGCACATACACTGAGAATAAAATAAACTAAGAATGCAGAGCGTCCATTACAGTGTTGTCCATTGTTCAACGGATTTAAATTTCGCAACAACGACAAAGATCCCCCATATAGCCTTAACAGACTGTTGGGGGAAGTGATGTTATAGCAAGTACCTATCTAGACCGGCATGGCACACGAGGGGGGTGGCCATCACCACGTCCAACCGCCTCATTCTCCCCAGTGGCGATGTTTACTCACCACACCAGGTACTCATTTGAGGCTGAGTCGACCTAGGGGAGGCCCGGGACCGGTTCAGATAATCGTCACCGGTGGTGTTGGCCGTGAGCGGGAATCGAACCCGGGTCGCCAGGTTCATAGCGCAGCGCGCTAACCGCTACACTATCGCTGTTCAACAATAGTCACACACACACACACAGGCACATGCCGGGAAGTGTGCAAGCTCAGATCGTACGAATCATCTCCCTCGAAACCTCCACGTGACCGCCAGGGCGATAGCGTCGAAATTTGAGTTTAGGATGTTCACCATCATCTCGGCTGCGATTGTGTCGATCGCTTCTGCAATGAACGATTGAAAGTTCCTGAAGCTTTTACGGGCGATGGTGGCTGTGCAGGCGGCTGACCGGAATCCAGCACTGTGGGAGGGAGCGAGGGTTGGATCACCGCACCATTGTTAGAAAACTCCGCTCTTTGTGGGCATCGAGATGCATTGCCCTGGCTTGCCAGAAGGTGGTGCAGCAAATGTGTACTCCACCTGTTCCGTCTGTATGGGATAGAGTGTTGTTCTCTCGCACGCGTGTGTTTTTTTCCCCCAGGTACTCCGTTTTTCCCCTTTGTCTGTGGTTCCTCCTCTGCAGTTCATTCCCCCCGCTCTGACCGAGAGCGAGTGAATTTTGTGCGGGGTTGAAATTATAATTTTGGTTGTTTGCCATACGTTTTTTCTTTCATACAACAGCCCAATATAATACACATGCAATTGAAACCGCCATCCAATTATAATTGCTTAATACTGGTTGTTTGCCATACGTTTTTTCTTTCATACAACAACCCAATATTATACACATGCAGTTGAAATCGCCATCCAATTATTATTACTTTATACCGGAAGACACTTTCATGGACATCTTATCCACGTGTCCCATGTGGAAAATTTGTCATCTGTATAACGTGGGTGTTTATATCACAAGCTAAATTTAGTTGGAATCAAAGTTCCACGCTCAGCAGTGACTATGCACTTATTCACTCAACATGATCCAGCTCTTGATTGCAAATGCGCATAAAAAAAAAAACCTGGGTTACCCATCTGGAAAATTGGGATCTGGCCCGATAATGTCCCACGCGAGGTATTAGACGTGGTCATGTATGACATTTCTTTTTGACGGTGGTTAATTATTTTGGAAACGGACTCTCCGTGCTCCGGGAGGCATTTTGCGGCGGCGCCTCCGCGCAGCTCGTTAGCCGAACCCTCGCCCACGGGCAGCAGCGCCCCCGTGCCCTGCGCGAGGTCACAAAGTTGGACCCGTGAAGCGCCACAACTCCATGAGACGATCTGGCCAGAGACGATGGTGGCATATAGGGGTGGGGGGGTGGGCAATGTACTAATTACAATCTGAAATGGGTCACCCGGGTAATATGAGATGGTCAGGGAGGAGCCGTACAGGCAAATTGGAAAAGTGGCGTTTAATGGACATTTAGTTGTAATGGGTGACTTCACGCTATGTGACCTGGAGTGGAATTGTTTGGTGAAATTCCTTGAGAGTGCATTCAGCAATGCGATACTGGATGTGTAACGGAGAATGCGAATTTACCAACAAAGGAAAATTCCAAGTTGGGTATTTTCCCCAGTGATGAAGACAACACTGAGTAAGAAGTGTCCTTAGGGTAGAGGGCACTACGCCAGCCAGAGTGACTGCAAAGTAATTTGGGTTTGGCATAACATCGTAATGACCCATCACATGACAGTGGCACTGACGCTTTCCCCCTTTAACAAGGCTAACTAATCCAAGTGCGGTCTTCCGGGCTTTGCCGTGTGGGTTGAGCATGTATTTCTAGCTCAAGCTTTTGCCAGTACCGCAGGAATTTTCAGCAGTTAACGAAGTGATGAATCCCATCCTGGCCACCATCGTTGTACGCGTCGGAGACATTAATCATGAAGCCAGTTTAGAAACAGTCAGCACGATCATGGAAACGCGATAAAATATTTTACCAGGATATGAGATTAAACATCTAATTTCCAAGGGTGTCCAGGTTGTTGATTGAAGCATGCACAGAAACCACAGACCATAGAATATATTATTATACAAATATAACTAAATACCTTGGAAAAGGTCCGTAAAGTTTATTTATAAGTTACCAAATAAACAATGAGTGGATGTGGTTTGTTTGGATAGCAAACTTCTGATTGCATCTCATAAATCTCATGAACTACGTTAGAAAGGTGAGAGCTCGTGACGGGAAAACGTAGCAACATTGACTTTTAAATTGGCTTTAGGACAGAAATAAATTAACCACACTTTACTAACTGGCTCATGTGCACACTGATTAATCACCCAAAAGTTAAACATTGTGAGCACAATGTTGGGGAATGTAAGGTCACAATTGCAGGTTTATTACTAAAATTGATGGGGATTTTTTGTTGCAATACGATAATGATGTTTACACGCATTAATATTACAGTCTTTTCAAACCATTTAACATAACTCTTTGGTTCTTTCGGTAAAGTCACGTGACTTTACCGAAAGAACCAAAGAGTAATTCCTGCAGTCACCATTTAACATTTTTGGTCAGGCGACAGCCCAGTGGTAGAGCGAGGGGCTCACATTCGGAAGGTTGTGAGTCCAATTCCTGGTTGATGGTTGAATCAGCCGATTACCCCCTCGGGATAGATAATACGAGTGCCGCTGTGGAGGGAAGTCAAGAGCAGAGATCATATGGACACACTTGCCCCTGCCTTGGAAATGCGTATTTCTGCCACAGGCTTAGGCTTAGACATGAGCAGCACCTCAAAGCTCATTAGAGCAGGAAATCATTTGATTGATTTTTGAATGTTAATTAATGTGCTGTGGTTTTTCCATTGAAGTGAAATGCTGGATTACAAAGTGACCATTTGCAATGCAAATATTTTACGTGATCAGATACGGTCAAAAACAACTTTAATATATACCCCTGATTAGTGCACACAAATAAAGAATGTATCCACAATGAATGAAAAAAGCCCAGAAGCTATACGTATGCAAAAACTTAGATTTGATCATCGTGTCTGTGCACACATTTTCAAAATCAGATCAGCATAAAACAAAAAAAAACGAACTAATTACTCCACGGCGCATGTGATGAATCCTTTGATCTCATCACGGGGCCGACTGTGCGTTTTAGAGTTATGCGGCTATAACAATCGTGGCCACACACGGGACATTGCAAAATGCGATCTATGAAGGTGGTGTAATTAACATAATTCTGTTTTGCGTAATAATTTATAGGCCTTTGTCAATTGACCTCAGGATAAATGTCTCCCCGTTGTGTTGGTCATGGGGGTTGTTTGACCATACTTCACCAAATTGGTTAGTGTGTATTGGTAGAGGAGGGGGAAAGGGGGAGTTTGGGGGGTTGAGGGCATGACCCATGCAGACGTCGCTGTTGATGATATCCATAGCTGGGAAACTCACGTTGCTGAGATCATCGCGCAGTGCACCGATCGCCGCACCACAAATCAGCACGCATTCATTCTTGAGTGATAATTTTATTTACTTGTCCAATTAGAATGTTTCTAAACATAAGAAGCTTTTTTTTGCGCCAGTCTCTCCCGACGAGTTGATGCGCGACACTCCCTGCATCCTTTGTCAAAAATTTAATAATTTGCACTGCTTCAATTAGGGATGAATGAGCAAACACGTTCAACAGGTGCATTTCGCAATCACTGAGAGTGTTAAATCGCCAATATGCGAGATCATTACACAATTGTACATTTTCTCTCCATATAACACGCGCCAGAGAATTCCCACGGAACAATGGAAATTGCTTTAAAAAAAATGGAATAAACAAATAACCCTCTGCCCGTCCCTTGAAATTAAAAATGCAGGCGGATTATATTGCTTTGATTCAATTTTTGCCTTCCAGCTGCCTGTTTAATCGTGATTACATGTGGTGTCAGCTTATCCACTTTATCATAATCTGCTGCTAAATGTTTTATGTTGCTCTTGGTGGAAATTCAGCAGGGTCCCATTGCACAAGGCAACGCTTAAACCGCAGAACGACTCCACCATTCTCTTTTTTTCTGCCGACGGTAATTTGCAAGCACATTCACTACCACAACTGGAACGTAAAATAATTGATTTAACTGTTTAAATTTCTGATGAGCCAAAGTAATCTACGTCCCCACGTGACACATAGACGTGATCTCTTTATTTCAATTAGGCATTGCCAAAGATCAGTCACATGTTTTAAAATTTCTAATTTCGTATTTCGTGTGAGGCCATATTTTGACATTTACCGCCTGTTTAGAATCCAACTTAAAATTTTAAATAGTTTTCTGTGAAATAAATACTCGACATTATTGGTTTTCTTAAGACAGTTAATTTTTCCTTGTTGAGAATTCGCGTTTTAGAAACATGCAACCGAGCCATTAAAAAGGTCTGCGTTCCAGTTAAGTGTAGGCAGAATATAAAGTTGTGAATATCGTTGAGAGCATGCCAGCAGCAATTACTGTGCAGTAACATCTGCAGTTAATCTTCGTAAAGCATTGCGGAGCAATATTACAACTTGCAATTTGCACCATTTTAATTTTATTTTTTGCTGATCCGAAGCGATACGATGCACAATCTGTTATGGTGTATGTATGTAGAACTTTTCCCGCACCATACGTAGCCAACCGTGCTAATCGGAGGTGCGGGGGGGGGGGGAAATAAATAAATAAAGATACGCGCCACTGTGCTGGGGCAAAACTAAACCAAAACGCAGGAATACAAATAATTGTCTTCCTGCGTTTTATACACCATGCAATTAATTAAATATCACGAAATGAACTCAACGTCTGTGCCGCTTTGACAGTACAGACGTCTGTTTCGGTATGCCATTGTCTGTGGTTACTCTCTCTCTCTCTCGGACTGAATCACGTTGCTAACGGTGAGGCCGCACTCTTTGTCGGGGGGGGGGGGGGGGGTAGGGATGTCCGCTTCCCAGGAGGATGGCGAGCTCTACGCGACCCTCCAGTCCCAATACCGCGCTGCCGTGACCGATGGATGCCGTGGCGACCCTCGTGCGTGAGCCGGGCAAGAGGGGGGTCCCCAGCCCAGTCCTAGGGGCCGTCCATAAATGACGTCACGGGTGGTCAGACATTTGTGACGATGTGTGACGATGGGGGGGGGGGGGGTGGTTTGAGAAATTTGACGTTACATCAAAATGCGCGACTTTTAATAAATATAGACAACACGTTCTACTTAATTAAATAGACTTTTTAATAAATGTTTTCTCCTACAACATCAGAGTGCAGCGGCACATTAAATACGCACTACAATGACAATAGTTTAAAGCGATTTGGAGCATGTTTTATATATTTTTTTTGGGGGGGGGGGAGGGGCAGAGCTTTGTGACGTAATATTTGAGGGGGGGGGTCTGACTTTTTGTGACGCCGTGTGACGAGGGGGTCAAAAATCGTCCAAAATCGCGTGACGTCATTTATGGACGGCTCCCTATCCGAGCCGCCAACCCGACTCGGGTTCCGAGCTCGCTTGCCGCTTCTGATGGCGCGCACCGCGAGTCGAACTCGGACTCGCTTGTGCCTTGTTGGATTTCGTCACACAATGGCAACCCGTGTTTACAATAAAGCACGATAGATATTTGCTTGAGATAGTGTGACCCAATCCAGGCATGCGTTATTTCTTGGACAGGCGAGGGGGGAGAGGTAGGGATAGAGCGAGAGGGGGCCGAATCCACAATGCAACGTGTCTCTTGAAACGCTGGGAGCAGGGTGGAGCCGTGAATGGCCCATCCCTACTCGGGTCGGCTTTTCACACGGCTGTGGCAACAGAGCTCCGATGATGCGTGTTCCCTGTGGGAGCAGCGCAAACCTAGCAGATGTGTCCAACCCAGTACACACCGCCTGACTCGAGAGCTTTCACAGTCGAGAACACCCAGTAAGGACCCAGCTCCGCGTCTTGCCGAGCTGTGAAATTGTGCACATTCTTTACTCATTAGTCAGAATACAAAAATGCGTTAAACGCATCTCACAAGCCATTAGCCCGAACCATTTTCACGCACGTCCGTGGGATAAAAAGCTCATTTACAGCGCACGCTTTCGCGGATCGCGGTGTCTGACAGAACGGGGAAGTGGGTGGGACGGGAGGCTGCGGCGTAGAGCGCACCCGAGCATCGCGTTGAGCCGATCCGGAGCCACGCGCGGATACCAGAGGCTTCGCGGGGCATCCATGCATTCGTCAGCAGTTGCCATTGTAGCAGTAGCAGCAGCGGCTTCTGAGAGACCGCGCGCAACGCCGTCCGATGAACGAATGCCCTCCGCGATGCAGCAGCCATCTGCCGTGTCCCTTGGCGGTGTGGCGACGCTGCCTTCCGCGGCAGATGAGGCCGCACCCAGATTTGGGTCAAGCCGACGTGGCGACGTTGGGATGAGGCCGCGTGCTGTTGTTGGTCTGGGAGCCTCTTCGAGGAGCCATTCAGTGGCCAGAAGAAGCTGCCCACGGAATCTCGCGGCTGAAGAGGCTGGCACCGCGCGAGCCCCAGTATTGGAGGCGCGAATTGAACAAATTGATGATGCAGCGGAATGCGTTATTGCCCGCGTATTGCTCATTCATAAACAGCGCAATGAAACGTAAAATATAGATGTGGATTTTTACAATGATTTTTATTTTCCGCAACGACCGGTAAAGAATTCGAGGTCTTCATATAAAAAAACAACAATATGCGGCCGTTTATTTTCTCTTTTATTTCATTCTTGACAACAATGTTCGCGCGCGTGAAATGACCGGCTAGCAGACTTACCGGTGATGCAGTCGTCTCAGTTTTTTTAGTTTCAGTTTTATTTATTTTGGTATAGCCCTGTGAGCCATTCGGCTCTTGAATCGGGTGCAACCACAACAAACAAAAAACAAAAACACGAACAAGAAAAACATCTTAAAGTGACTGTGCAAACAGAAAATCCATGAAAAAACAGCAAAAATATTCCTGAAAAAAGCACAGTACACCAACGCTGTGTGCAAAAAATCCCAGTGGGATACAAGTCAAACAACAACTACCACAAGAAAACTTAGATTAAGGCCATCAGTCTAACTCCGTACTACAACAAAACAAACATATCCATACCAAAAAACGTTTTCGAAATCACCAAAAAAATAAAGCCATAAATGCAACGTAACAGTGATCACAGGGACTGTGACCGAATTTTTACAATCAACTACATAAATAACATGTAACACCAAATCCTAGAGCCATAGCTGGCTGCATGAGTTACTCTACAACAACAGAAGCATCAGTCGGAGTATAAAATTTTTCAATGCACCTTTAAGATCAGCACGCTAAACCAAAATACAGATAATACTTTGCAGCGTCATCCGGAGCGAAACATTTTATTTTATCTTACGCCAATGAATAACAGTGGCAGCTAGGGGTGTACAACTCGTCTAGAGCAGTTTTGAGAGAAGATCTCATTTGTAGCGATTCAAGTTGCAGTTTATTGGCAATAGCATTCCAGACCCTGGGGGCATCAATAGCAAAGGCCCTTCCTCCAGATTTTGTACGGCAATAGGGAATGTGAAGCTGGTAAATGAGCGAAGACCTGAGGTCAAATTCGTTCTTTGAAACAGAGAGGAGATCCAGCAGGTAGTCTGCGGATTTTTTTGTAAGTACATCGTGATTAAATAAGATCTGGTGCACAAGCCGTTGACCATTAAGAGATGTTAAGTTTGACCCAATGTAGAGATCACAGTGGTGAGTCCTATATGGGCAGTTCAATGTAAATCTTAAGGCCGAGTGATAGATGGAATCAAGCTTCTTCAGTACAGTACTTGGGGCTGATTTATTCACGATGTCACAGTAGTCAAGTAGAGGCAGTATGGTAGCTTTTATAAATTCCAAACGGAACATTGGGGGAAGCAGTGCTTGTGTCGATACAGAATTTTTTTGTCTTTTTACCAATATAATCAATGTGATCTTCAAATTTCAGTTTTGAATCCAGGATGACCCCAAGCTACTTATAGATCTTGACTTGCTCTATTTGATAATTATTTAAGGAATGTAATTGGGGGAAAATAACTTCCTGCTTTAGTCCTGGTTAGAAGCATAGCATCTTGGTTTTGGAGGTATTCAGGACTAGTTTAAGAGCAACTAGCTGATGTTGTAGTTTGTTGAAATCACCCTGTAGCTTAGTAATCACGTCATCCGGAGAGCAGCCAGCAGTAATCAGTATCGTGTCATCTGCAAAAAGATTTACCCTGGAATGATCCAGGTCAGTGCCCAAGTCATTGACATAAAGAGAGAACAAAAGGGGGCCGAGGATGGAACCCTGTGGAACCCCTTTTGTTATCTTAACACTGTTTGACCTCCAACCATCTGTGAATACAGTTTGGGTGCGAGAAAAGAGGTAATTTTGTAACCATTTTACTGCGTTTTCGGAAAAACCGCGGCAACTTAGTTTACGAAGCAGAATGTTGTGGTCTACTGTATCAAAAGCTTTGGACAGATTTAGAAAAGGACAGGCACAGTACTGCTTATTATCAAGGCTACTGTAAATGTGATTCAGAGAGTCTAATGCAGCAGATGTGGTGCTGTATTTTTTTGGAACCCAGATTGTTTTAGATGTAATAGATTGTTGGTGGACAGGAGACTGCTAATTTGGTAGGTCAATAATTTTTCAAAAATTTTCATCAACGGGGACAAGATTGAGATAGGTCGGTAGTTATTTGGATCATCTTTAGGGCCCTCTTTGTGAAGTGGACGGACATAGGAATGTTTCCATTCTAGAGGAACTGATGCTTCTGTGATGAACAGGTTGAAAATATGGGCTACAGGTTTGTATATTAGGTGACCAACAGTTAGTCTCTCGCTCACCGACGCGCGTTCGGCTCGCACCGCGTGCTCTACTCGGCAGCGCGATGTCCGACGTTTCGCTCCACGTGCTGCGAGCCGAGTTAACGAACAGCGTGCGGTACAACACGAATGCTCGTACGGAGAGTATTTGAGCAAAACTGCGAAAGAATGCGCGCGGGTGGTTAAACAGCGACTGCTGTGCGAGGAAGCGTTTGTTGCCTTGGTCGCTTCCAATGCTGCTATTGTTGTGGTTGCAGATGCTGTTGCATCAGGAGTAGCCCACTTACGAGAATGCACGTTATTTGTTGAACTTCCCATTTACGTAGATGTTATCGAAGTTTACGATGATTTCGGTTTGTATGCGTATGCACACAGAGAGAAAAAAAATTTGTTCAAAAGTATACGCACGAAAATAAAAGCATGGCAAGTGTTTCCCTCGGAGAAATATTTTTCCACACTTTAGTCAAAGACAAAATCAATATATCGATGTCTATGCCGACTCTAAACTGCTAACGTACCATCTCGCGCTGTGGTTCGTCTTTGACACAATCCACAATTTAAAAAAAAACCGTTTAACCGCTGACAAAGGAGCTCAGTTGAAAAGGTAAAATAATTATATCTGACCTCTCTTACAAACGTTCGCCCACTCACGCACCTAGAAGTCAGAGTGCATGTCCCTCTGACTATATATATTTTTAACAAGCGGGAAATTAAATATTGTTCAAACAATAGAAACTATTTTGTGCGATATGACAGCAAATGTATTCAATTAACGTACGGCTGCTCGTGGTGAGTCACCTGGTCGTCTTCCCAATCACATGGTCATCTAATTGCCCTATTAACATATCAAGATACCAAACAACTATATCTCTCAATCCACGGCCTGCTGAAGACCTCTTTAAGCTGACACTAACGCCTCCAGTCGTGCGCAGAATCACTCCGTTCAAGATCGTTACCACGTTTTGTGTCGTTATTTTTTTTGTCTCTTAATTATCTGATAGCAATCGTCTATGAGAAAACAAAAAAAGCTGGTTATGCCCAAGTGTATGAACTGCGTACAAACATGCAATGCATTCTCGTCTGAGTTCACTGATTATTCCTTACACGCGCTCGTATATCGATTACCAATGACACCATGAACCCGCACTCTAATCCTCTGAGCTGGCTCTCCTCGTGGCATTCGCGGGGACAGATTTCGGCCGTAATTTGCGCGATCATATCGTGGCGCATGGCAGGTGGAATTCATTCTGATAATCATAATGTCGTCGTTCACTCTCGAACAGAGAGAGAGAGAGAGGGGTGACTCGGGAGAACTACGGACAAGTGGGAATGCAGCAGCCTGGCAGTGATCTGGCACCAATTTCCCCACCCCTTAAGCTCTGCGATCTTCTATGCATTGAAGGGTTCTTGGCCAATTAATGAGTGTTTACATGTGGGAGGAAACTGGAGCACCTAGGGAAAACCCACGTGTGCGAGGGGACAACTCTATTCCATACGAGATGGAATAGGCGGAGTCCACCTCTGTTCTAGCTGGGGTGCACGATGTTGCTGAACCACATTCTCTTGGTAAGCCAGGGTATGGTATATCCTCGATGCCCACGGGAAGGGAGTTTCACAACAATCGTGTGAACCACCAACCCTCGCTGGCGCGTCCTACTGTGCTGGATTGCAGGCACCACGGCCGCGCTGCGTTTATATCCTGTTTACAAACACATTCAACACTTCCACTTGGGCCAACATCTGTAAAATATCAAAACTCCCGATTTCTGTTTTCATTTAGGCCGAGCGTAAAAATACATTCTGAAGCAATTCCACTGCTGAGAAACTTCCCGCACGCTGCAGAGTAATGAGCTCTTTGACTGTGGTGCCAACGCTCAGAGACGGGGCGCTCGTGCATGGCCAATTACTCCAAGGGCCCACTTAAAGGTAACCACCTGGCCTCTTGGACATTTAAAAAAAAAAGTACATGTGCCTTAACCGTGAGCATTTACTGTGCTCAAATTGCCTGGGAAGCAGCCCGCCGGTTGCATGGCAAAAAAAGTATATCTCTAACCTCCTCCCCCCCTCCTTCCTCCCGTGTCACGATCACGGCCGCCGCCGCCGCCGCCAGCGGATCGCTCAGCTCAGGCGAATCCGCAAAAAGTTGAGCCCGCGTCGCGGGAGCGAATGCGCGGCTCCCTCGCTCGTCTCGGCTCGGCTGTGGATCGCGGAAGAGGAAACGCCGCTCATTACTCGCGCCGCTTTCAGAGGAGCAAGACGCGCACGCATGCATGGCAAGCAGCCCCTGCTATACGCAAGTTCACAAAGGCATCGGCATCACCCCAGGTTATGCTGCTAAATTAAGGGTTAATTCTTTTTTAATTAACACGCTGAGCATTTGCAACAAAACATGTCCTCGCGGAAAGCAATCTCGAGCTCGCATTATCCAACACCACCCACACTTTGCCTTATCTGTGTTCAACACATTTTCAACATTTTTTTTTTCCCCGCCGTATGCTGGTGTCTATCCTAATTGGGCCTGAAAAATAATACAACTTGTGAATAATGCTTTTTCAACAAAAAAAATATTTCTCTCTCTCATTCTCATCCACTTTCAAGACAAACACGCACAGTCGCTATGATGCAGCCAGAAATGAAAATGCCGAGGCAAACTCGCCGGCCAGATGAGCCACAAATAATGTCCCGCGTGGTAATTTACCAACGGGGGTTGGCCGTGCTCCACACGCAGCCGTGGGACTCCCGAGAGAGAGCGCTCCAGCGATGATGATCTCTTATCGGTAATTGTAACTGCTTTTTACGCATCTTGACACCGCAACCCTTTTCACATGGTGGAAAATAAACTGATGCTGTTTCGTCCTTTAAAACAAAATCACGCACGTAAAATGAGGCTTATAGGGTTTGTTATTGAATCAATGATGAGAATTACCAACTGCCTCGAGAAGGTCATGCATTTTTCGAAGCATTGAGCGACAATAGTTGCGCAATGCCAATATACGTTAGCGAGTAACAATCCTGACAAATGTACCCAGAATGCACTTGATCCGGGCAGATATTGGAAGCTGAGGAGAGTTGAACATGTATAGCGCTTGGATGGGCGACCACCATCCATTGAGCAGGTGCTATAGGCTTCGTTGGGAACGGTGTGCTCTCGACCTGTACGTGAAGGGGAGCAGAGTGAGATGAGAGGGGAGAGATAATGGGCCGTCCATAAATGATGTCACGCTATTTTGGACGATTTTTGACCCCCCCCCCCCCTTCGTCACATGACGTCACAAAAAGTCAGACCCCCCTCAAATATGACGTCACAAAGCTCTGCCCCCTCCCCAAAATTGTTTTTAAACATGCTTCAAATCGCTTTAAACGATTGTCATTGTAGTGCGTATTTAATGTGGCGCTGCACTCTGATGTTGTGGGAGAAAACATTTATTAAAAAGTCTATTTAATTAAGTAGAACGTGTTGTCTATATTTATTGAAAGTTGCGCATTTTTATGTGACGTCACATTTCTCACCCCCCCCCTTTCGTCACACATCGTCACAAATGTCTGACCCCCCCCCCCAGGTGCGTGACGTCATTTATTGACGGCCCTTAAGAGAGAAGAGAGTGCGTGGGAAGGGTAGCGTGAGATGAGAGAGGTAGGAGAGAGTGTCGAGGGGAGTAAAGTGAGCTGAGAGGGGAGGGGAAGGAGAGCGTGTGGGGAGTGGAGAGAGGTAGGAAAGTGCGTGGAGGGGAGTTGGGTGAGCTGAGAGACGAGAGGTAGCCGTGGGTGAGTCTGCCTATCGGTCACTCTGGCTCCGTTCAGGTGTTCTACCCAGCGCAGCCGCGTGACCTCTTGCCCACCTCGTCCCCGCCGATCCACGTGGCCTCACTCACCACGTGCACATTGCCTCGATACGTACTTTGTGGGGAACGGAGTTTATCGCTGCTGCTGCTGCTACCGTCAAGGAGCTTTGCTCCTACCTGGACGTGAACAACTTGACGTGAACCGGCGTGCATCGCGGCGAACAAAGCGTGGCAGCCGCATCGGAACATTGGCGCGCTCGCACTCTCATGGCTAATGAGCATTCGCCGCGTTCTTGAGACGTGCTGGTAGGAAGGACGCAGCGTAACAATAACTCCGGACCCATTTCATTATTGGGATGTACTCGTTCGAAGGACGCGGAGTAACAAAAGCGCTGTAAGCCCGCGCACCCATCTAGGTCAATTGTCACCACGAGGGCCCGGAGACTATTAATCCTGATTCAACAAACCCCCCCAACTCACCCAGTCCCACACAACCCCAGCTCCCCCATCCAGCCCCACCCCATACCAACACCCCCACCCTATCCCACCCTACCCCGCCCCACCCTACCCTACCCCGCCCCACCCTACCCCGCCCCACCCTACCCCGCCCCACCCTACCCCGCCCCACCCTGCCCGACCCCGCCCCACCCTACTCGGCCCCACCCCACCCTACCCCGCCCCACCCCACCCTACCCCGCCCCACCCTACCCCGCCCCACCCTACCCCGCCCCGCCCCACCCTACCCCGCCCCACCCCACCGTACCCCGCCCCACCCTACCCCGCCCCAGCCCACCCCCCAAGGTCGAGATATTTTTTTATGGTTTTCTAGAACTGACAGCGCGCGCTCTAAAAAAAAAGACTCCTCATGATGGGCTGTTACAACTTCACCTTGGGTTTAGATGAGACGCCTGCCTGCGAGACCCCCTTATCACCAACAGCAGCATATCGGTTGCTTATATATATAACAAACCCTGTTGTTTTGATAATCTTGTACACGTGTCGCGTGTTTATTTGCCACGGCGTGTTCTGTCATGGTTTTTTTTTGTGTGTTTGCTTTGTGATCGACAAAATAAGAAGGGTAATATCCATCTCTCTGCCATCGTGATATTTGTTTTGGGTGTGACAATGTTAGCCGTTGCCCCTTACTTAGTCTTTGAAAATTGTGACGCTGCTTTTGGTGAGAAATCATGTCGAGATCGAAATGCAGCCTTCACCGAGTCACCTTCCTTGTTCCTGGTGGTGCAACGCTTACATAGCGGTCACAGCACCTCATTCACAAGTTACAACATTGCAAGCTCAAATCCTGCCCAGCGGCAACTTGGGTCAATAAAAATAGTGCCTTACAGTGGGCAGTGAACAGTGGTGGTCCTATGGATCGACTCACCCCTGTCATATGAATGTATAACTGCGCCATGAGCCTGGTCACGTGAGTTTCATTGCCGGCCGTGCCTAACATCAGTGACGAGTGGCATCAAACCCGACCCTGGGTCCCTCAAACCTCTTCCACAACCCGTGCTGACGAGCGTGGTGAAGTATGGTCAAACAGCACGGCGCGGGGGGGGGGGGCCTTCATCCGGCAGTGGATTGTCAAAGGTCCCGTCCAGTTATTATCATTACTGTGCTTTATATGTAGAACATTTTCAGCATTAATGCGACGTTCAGTGAAAAGGTCTGCCACGTGGCAAGGCGACTTTCCTGGCGTTTTGACAGCGCTGTTAAACGCGCGTGCAGAGAGAGCCTTACCCCCATTATCCCCGCGTGTACGGAGCATGCGGATTCATGGCTCAAGGCGCATGGGGTTATTTTATCCATTGCTCATGTTCTTGACACTGACACATTAAATACGCACACGCGCACACAGGTGTGCACGCGCGCGCGCACGTGCACCTGTGTGTTTACGGCGATGCAGGTGCGCGGCGTTTAATTTTAAGACTTCTATTTCATGCATGGCCGACAAACGTGGATTCACTTTAGCCCCATTAATGGTCCTGTTTACGTCGCGAGCACGCATAGCCGGTCGCACTCGCTCCCGTCTTAATGTGTGACAGACACACCAGCGGTTTCGTTCCCCGCAAGCGATCCGCGCGGCTTCTCGCGGTGGCAACTGCGCAATGTTAAATCCCCCCCCCCCGACACACACACACCACACCGCAGCCGCCGCTCGCTGAGCGTCAAAGTGTGGGGCCACAAAAGCCCGCTGCCGCTGCCGCCGCTGCTGCTGCCGCGCGAGCGAGCGAGCGAGGAAATGTCACGGGGATGCGATGCGCTCGAATGTTTGAGCGTGCCAGAGGGATGACGTTCGATTGCCACGGTACGGTTTACGCTCGGCTGTCGGGAATTGCTTGGGTGTAGCCTCATACTGCGAGCAATTAGCACGGAACCCTATACGGGTCAGCTCGGAGGAGTTCTTGGTAAGTGCGGTGGTTTGATATATTGTTATATATTAAGAGTAGGCATGTGTGTAACAGTGACGCGGTCCATGCCTCAAATTAATTGCAGCTGAATGACAGTGGTCACGGTCCGTGGGAGATCTGTGGGAAAACTGTGGGAGATGACACTGACAGACTGTGACAGTCACCACGCCTGATACACCTCTGCCCACCAAATTGGCAAGTCCATCGTGGGCTGAATCGCTTTTGCTGCTTTGCAAAAGCTGTGCCCACGGTATCCTAAACTGGCCCAGCGTGGCTCGATCCCTCCCCTGCAGGCAACCCTCCCCCCTTCGCTCCTGGCACCCCCCCCCCCCCCACGCAATGTCTGTTTTTAGTAAGACTATCTTCAGCTGTGTTGTTCAACAACAATAATCTGAAGCTGACGGTCCCCCTAAACGAGAAGCTGCATCGATGGCGCGCGGGCCACTGTGAGGAGGAGGTGGAGGAGGAGGAGGATCGCCCTTTGGCAAAGCGAGCCACGCGGCCTCTCCGCACCGCGCTTAGCTCGGTAAAGCTGCGGTGGGAGGCCGAGCTCAGCTCACTGGCCAGATGTGTGAACCGGCCGACCCACTCGGAAGTCGTTGTGGCTACGCAGCAGTTGCGACTGTGCTGTATGTAAATAGCAAGTCTGATGATGATAATGATGATGAAATGCGTGTTCGGCCACTGTCATGTTTCACAGTGGCGGGTAAACAAATAATATCTATGAGCTGGCACGTGATGAAAGAAGCACGGGTCTCTGTTCGTTTGTCAGCGTCTCAGCCAAGGCCGTGCAAAGCTGCACCAGCATATTTATATATTTTTTTTCACACCAATGGAAGTTGAGTCAAAGACGTTTTTGTTTTACTCCTCCAACAATTATGGATAATTAAATCCCCACGTGAATAATTTAAGACGAAATTGTATCAGATAGTATATGAACATTGTGACAAACCTTTATTAAAAGTCTTCTCAGACTCGAGATTCATGTTATTTCTCTGCGTCGTGTATGATAATTATTATTGCCTTCATTCCTTAATATAATTACATTAGGGGATCTCACTGTAGCACAACACCAGGTTGGATGCATGTTTTAAGTACCTATATAATTCTTTATCGAATACTTAGATGTACTATACAGTGAGGGAAAAAAAGTATTTGATCCCCTACTGATTTTGTACGTTTGCCCACTGACAAAGAAATGATCAGTCTAAAATTTTAATGGTAGGTTTATTTGAACAGTGAGAGACATAATACTAACAAGAAAAACTCATGTCAAAAATGTTATATATTGATTTGCATTTTAATGAGGGAAAAAAGTATTTGACCACCTCTCAATCAGAAAGATTTCTGGCTCCCAGGTGTCTTTTATACAGGTAACGAGCTGAGATGAGGAGCACACTGTTAAAGGGAGTGCTCCTAATCTCAGCTTGTTACCTGTATAAAAGACACCTGTCCACAGAAGCAATCAATCAATCAGATTCCAAACTCTCCACCGTGGCCAAGACCAAAGAGCTCTCCAAGGATGTCAGGGACGAGATTGTAGACCTACACAAGGCTGGAATGGGCTACAAGACCATTGCCAAGCAGCTTGGTGAGAACGTGACAACAGTTGGTGCGATCATTCGCAAATGGAAGAAACACAAAAGAACTGTCAATCTCTCTCGGCCTGGGGCTCCATGCAAGATCTCACCTCGTGGAGTTGCAATGACCATGAGAACGGTGAGGAATCAGCCCAGAACTACACGGGAGGATCTTGTCAATGATCTCAAAGCAGCTGGGACCATAGTCGCCAAGAAAACAATTGGTAACACACTACGCCGTGAAGGACTGAAATCCTGCAGCGCCCGCAAGGTCCCCCTGCTCAACAAAGCACATATACATGCCCGTCTGAAGTTTGCCAATGAACATCTGAGTGATTCAGAAGACAACTGGGTGAAAGTGTTGTGGACAGATGAGACCAAAATGTAGCTCTTTGGCATCAACTCAACTCGCCGTGTTTGGAGGAGGAATGCTGCCTATGACCCCAAGAACACCATCCCCACCGTCAAACATGGAGGTGAAAACATTATGCTTTGGGGGTGTTTTTCTGCTGAGGGGGCAGGACAACTTCACCGCATCAAAAGGACGATGGACGGGGCCATGTACCGTCAAATCTTGGGTGAGAACCTTCTTCCCTCAGCCAGGGCATTGAAAATGGGTCGTGGATGTGTATTCCAGCATGACAATGACCCAAAACACATGGCCAAGGCAACAAAGGAGTGGCTCAAGAAGAAGCACATTAAGGTCCTGGAGTGGCCTAGCCAGTCTCCAGACCTTAATCTCATAGAACATCTGTGGAGGGAGCTGAAGGTTCGAGTTGCCAAACGTCAGCCTCGAAACCTTAATGACTTGGAGAAGATCTGCAAAGAGGAGTGGGACAAAATCCCTCCTGAGATGTGTGCAAACCTGGTGGCCAACTACAAAAAACGTCTGACCCCTGTGATTGCCAATAAGGGTTTTGCCACCAAGTACTAAGTCATGTTTTGCAGAGGGGTCAAATACTTATTTCCCTCATTAAAATGCAAATCAATTTATAACATTTTTGACAAGCGTTTTTTCTGGATTTTGTTGTTGTTATTCTGTCTCTCACTGTTCAAATAAACCTACCATTAATATTATAGACTGATCATTTCTTTGTCAATGGGCAAACGTACAAATTCACCAGGGGATCAAATACTTTTTTCCCTCACTGCAAGTGCTTGGGCATTTGGCTTTATTTCTATCCAAATTTCAACATACGTATACATCGCCACATTAGAAAATCTCGTTATTTTTTGTGTTTAACTTGTTTTGTATATATATATCTTTACTGCATTTAAATTGTGCATTCAGCGTCATGTAATGAGATGAAATCACGGAACTGCAGTTGAAATCGCCTTCAATCTGCCATGATTACCTTCCATCTCGGGAGCGCGACACGTCCCCGCATGCTCTGCTGCACAGACGCATCATATCTCTTTCTCCCAGTAGTCTCAGTAGCCCCGCAGATAAAGCTTCTGTGGCCAGAAGACGCTTCTGGTAGAACTTTTCGAATAAAAAAAAAGATCCCTTAGCTTCGGGAAGATGTCTCCCAAGAGCAGGCGGGCAGGTGAACTTTAAAAGACTTGGGAATCTTTTTTTCGGAACGGATGCCATGGAATGGCTTACGAAATAAACATTTGCATATACAATTGTTGCCACGGTGTGTTGTTTAAATGCCAGAAGAATAAGAAAAACACAGATTGAATGACGAATTAAAAGTGGGTGATTGCGCGGCGTCTCAAGATTGACTGACATGCTGTGTTGTTCCGTGTTAGCTGTCCGGAAAGTACACCCAGCATGGCACAAGTGCCGTGGTCACGTCACCACCATTTAGTGGTGAACCTAGACGCTTGTTGTTGTTGTTGTCTGTGCCCGTGAGCCGCCTTACACGGGCACTGAGGCGTTGGCAAAGCTTTCTCAAAACACGAGACTGACCCTCACAAAAATAAGTAATATGAATAAATCGTCTTAAAAAAAACACGCTTTAATGAAATGCACCGTACTCGTAATGGCAGAACTCCACGCATCCAGGAAGTGGTCCCGAAGCTTACCACAACGTAAATAACTGTGGTGATTTACAGCCAACGTCAGTTGAGCGTGGACAATTAGACCCAAGCCGAAACATAACATATAAAAATAACGTTAAAACATATATTTTTTATTTTTAACGATAGAATAAAGTATTGTCATCAGTATGACATACGTATACCAAGTTTGCAGTCGATACCACATTGGGAAGTGGGTTAAAATTGAGTTACAAGATTCGAGGATATAACAGACAGTGAGTTAATAAAAAGCGTGTAATAATAAAAAAAAGCGATAATTATAAATCTCAGAGCTGGAACGTGTCCAAATGAAGTGTGTGGCCAGAATTGGTGACAAGGTTGAGACCATTAGCTTCCACTTTACTTGGGAGCCGACTTGAGGTGTGAACCGATGAATTTCAAGCGATGCTGCCTCGGTGCTTTCAACCTTCGGGTTACCTTTCTGTAACAAATGCGCGTGTTTGTTACTCGGTTACTCAGCATCAGCAGATTATACTGGTTGGAACCTCCTGGTTACACCAGCCTACAGGGGATTATTGTTGTGTCCGTCCGTCGTGCATCCAAAAATGGGAGGGGTGGGGCTGGCTGGGGAGGGGAAGGTGGGGAGGGGCGGGGTGGGGAGGGAGGGGCTGGGTGTGGAGGGGAGGGTGGGGCGGGGCTGGGTGGGGAGGGTGGGGAGGAGTGGAGCTGGATGGGGAGGGGCTGGGTGGGGAGGGTGGGGAGGGGCTGGGTGGGGAGGGTGGGCTGGGTGGGGGTGGGAGGGGTGAGGCTGGGTGGGGAGGGGCTGGTCACCCCGTGGTACCCTTATAAAACTCAACGTTTAACCTACTCACGCCGGCTTGTGCCCGCCCTCACAGTCGGGCATATTTGCGGAATACACCACGTGGTGGTGCCGCCGTTGACCCTGGCCATTGACCGAGCAACCCAAACTTTCCTACCAGCTCCATCTGCAGGAATGTGTTCACTACCTTCCAGGCAATTATCAACTCTGATGGTGGAAAATACAAGACAAGCTTTAAGTCGCATCGATAAAGTTGAACATTCCGCCTAATGATGTATTGTCGTTTAGAATTAGTTTTTGTCTGATGATATATCTGTAATTTGTGTGGGTACTTTCTATTACCACAAAACATTAATTTTCATCGGTCCAAATGAACACTGTGATGATCAAATACAAAAAAAAAGATGGTGGCCACCCCTATATCCTGCCTCAGTATGGTGGGAAACCCACTACAGTTTGGTATCCAAGGGACAGACATAAAGGACTAAAGCTAGTCGATCCTTAGAGGTGACCTGCCGACTTTACAACAACTTTTGCATCTGGTCGTAGAAGGAGAGCGATGGCAAAGTGTGTCGTTCAAAACCCGTGCCCACTGCAGTGTCCCACTCTTCTGGCCTTGATCTTCATCGTGAACGCAAGGGGCGGTTATCGACAAAGCAAATTGTCAAAGTAGTTCTGTAGTTCTCCGTGATGTATTTTGTGGTTCAGCTCTCTCTCTCTCTATCTCTGTCCGAGGCTGCAGCACGCCTTGCTCTCTCACACGGCCCCCGCCACGGCTCTCTCGGCGTCTTCAGACGATCTGACGAAATACATTTTGTACCCCTTTTTTTGTAAATTATTTGAATTGATCCAACCACGGGGGGGGGGGGGGGGGCGGGGGGGGCGGGGGATAGGCGGCTCGGACAGACAACCAACGCGGACGTGTAGGACTGTAGCGTTATGTGGTACGTGTGTCAGATCCCTTTTCTTCGGGAAAGGAAGGGGAAAAGAGGGGGGAGTCAGTCACATGTCAAGTTCAATCACGTTATCTCAGGGTCTCTGGAGGAGTGGCATTCAGAAGGGGACCCCAGATCTGGATGAACTCCCCTTTCCTATTCCTCAGTTTCAGACTCAGGTGTTCTAAAGCTGCTAGGGCGTGCACCCCCTTTTATTTGCGCACCAACAGGGTATGGTAACGTGACCACACTGGGTCACGACTCAGCCCAAAGATGAAAGCATGCCTCCTTCCCTCCTTCCTCTCAGCACACCACATGGCTCTGACCTCCGAGCCACGTGTCCACCTACTCGTGTCCGGCGGAAGGGACGGGGTCTAAAGTAGCACCCCATCTGCCGGAAAGGCAACAGCGACCCAGCGTTGGTCAAGCCACTGTTGCTCAATGTCCTCACACTATTTGGACGTATTGGGGCTACACCGGCGCAGCATAACACACCGGTCCTCATAAAAAAAAAGTCTAAAATTCAAAAATCTAAGCAGTAAATATGCTGAATGGTATTAAATTGACCCTGTCGCCAAGTTTAACGCCATTCGATGCTGTAACCGGTGTTGACGCTCCACCAGACGAAAATGCCTGAGCTGCTGCTGTTGCTATTGCCGCTGACTGGGCTGCTGCCGCAGACTCACCAGGTAAATATGAAGCCCAAACTAACGATGTCGGCTTTGCCCTTGAGTGAGCTGCAGACTCTCCATCAGAAGTGGTCTTAGATTCGGCAGCTGCTTTCCAATTCGGACGTGCGCTGGCGGTGACACCACGAGTCATAATCTTTTGATGCCGACCATCCGCCAAGAAACGATTCCGGAAATGAATCGGGGAACCGTCCGACCAAGTCTAGGCCAGGAGGAGTCAAATCTCGCTGCCGTTGGAACACGGAGCAGCCAATCGTCATCAGGCTGGGTGCTGCAATACGGCAACAGACTGTGAAGCTTCGTGCCCAGGTGCTCATATAAACGTTCGTCTTCCGACTGCTTCGACACCACGAGAACTGATATTGACGCATCCCGCAAGATTGTCTGACCGGGTTTGCGAATCGCGGGGAAAATAAATAAAATTTTCATTGCGAAAATTGTTACTATTTTTTAATATCACGCACCGGTCTACCGGCAATCCGTTCATGGAAAGCAGCCGTGCAATTCCCATTCACTCGTCCCTAGGTGGCGCGATCATACGCATGATTTATCACCAACATAACCACACCTGTTACATTGGTATCGACAGCATTGGCCATGATGACCTCTTGACCTTGACCACAACGACTGTATTTACGAAACACGTGAATGCTATGAAGATGGGGCGGTGGTGCAGTGATAATTGCATTGCGCTATTAACCCAGGGATCTGGGGTTCGATTCCCTGTCGTGGCTACCGCAATAATAATCAGTGGTAAGTGAAATTTGCGCCAGTCCTGGGCGCCGTTGCAACCCCCATTGAGCAAATAGAATCGAACCAATCACCCTCCACTCCTCACCCCACCCCATGAGCTACGCAGCACGGAGAAGGCGTTCATCGGCCGGTGCGATGAACAAAGAGCCTCTAAATCACCACAATCATTATTATGAACGCTCCAGCATCTAAAAATGGCGTTTGAGAAAAGTGGACCTCTTCAGAACGCTTTTTTTTTTGGCTGCAATCAATGACAGCGCAAGAGGCCGCAACATCCGTGAAGACAAAGAGGAATTGGCAAGGCAGTGACGGCGGAGAGCCTTACGGTCCAGCGCCCTCGCACGCGCCGCCGATGAGGAGGCAGGCGCAGCCGCTCGCAACCCCGATCGACTCCCGGGAGCGGTGGCATCAGCAAAGGGCACGCGTGCGCATTTGGCCACCACCGCACCGTACCCACCCCCCCCAACCCCTCCGCCTCATCCTCTGCCCCGCGCACGCACGCACTCCACCCCGGTATTTATGCCTTTGTGGGCGTTTCTAATGTTTCTAATAGAACTATAATGGAATTGCACTAAAGCCAGGCAGCATGACAGCGCGGCTCCACGCACACACACAATGAAGCATATTAGTATGCCTTTAGCGCTGCATATTAATTGTTTGAGTAAACAGCCCACACTACGCTCATGAAGAAAAAGTGAGTTACTATAAATCAGCCGCAAAGTGCTATAGTGTGGCAAAATTCAATTTCCGCCGCTGCTTTTCCTTAACGATCGATAGTAATCAATTACAATGCGGGACCCTTGGTTAATGTCCGCATCAGCTCGCACCAATTGGTTTAATTTTATTTGATAAATAAAAGGGGAACGGCGCGGTCCGAAAGACGAGGAAAGGCCCCCGAGCGCGCGTGTTCACCGCTGCGCCGGTGAACTAATCTCGAATCGAGCCCCCCTTTTTTGCCACGTGGAATTTGTTCATTCTCGCCTACCAACCCAATTTTCTGCTTCGTGGATTTATGGTTCTGCTTGTAACTCATGTGGGCGCTTTCATAATTCCACGCTCCAGCTTCATACTCTGACCGGGGCATTCTGCGTACGCGCTGGCAGATCTGTGTTTGGCATTAGCTGCAGATCTCCCGTCACTCTTTAATTATACGGCGTGTTCCACACAAGCCGCGTTGTATACAGATGAGATTGAAGAGCTTTTAGAATAGATAAACAATGCTGCATGTTTTCTCCACCTAACGTGTTTTTTTTGTTACATCGATTCATATTTCGTGTTGTCTTGCAATGCGTACACACGAGCACATCCACTTTTTTTTATTTAACGTCGCACGTGTTAAATACAATTCTCTACAGGTCACCCTTGAATAATGAAAGGCAGTCACTTAACGGTATTATTCCTCGGCGGCAAAGCTCACATGTTAATGGAGGGAACATTCCTCGCGGTTATAATCCCATGCTGTATCCAGTGTTAAGCGTTACAGGGCACTTGCAAAGGGCTGCTGAAGTGGACATGCTGTCCACGTATCGACTATCATGACGATACCCAATTGTGGCGAAACTGTAAAAACAATGTCCTAACAGTAGCATGCATGCTCTGTGTGTCTCCCAGGTGAATGAAGTGCATGTGTTGTTGTTTGCAGTATTGATTTGCGAGCAACATATCTAATGATTAGATTGTAAACCACGAGGTGGAGCGGTGGCACAGTGGTTAGCGTACTGCATTATGAACCTGGTGACGTGAGTCTGACTGTCGACCAAAGCCAATAATCTTGTTTGCATTCAACGCTTTTTTAAATCATGCAGATATCATTGTGCAGGTCTCAGATACAACTATATTAGCTTTTAGCCCTCCGTCCTTTCGTGAACATCATGTTAATTAACATCATCCGCTCACTCATTTAATTACTTCATGACTCATGGCTGACTTGTGTGTTTCAGCTGTAAATATGTTTTTATTTGCAAAGTTTGACTGCATCATCATTTTCTGGGCTTCCGGTTTGTTTCTGCGAAACAGAAAAAAGTAACAAATCGTTTTGTAATGCGTGCAATTGTATTATTCAACATTCTTGATATAAAAAAAGAAAACACCTTAACAATAGCCAAGTGATGTGCGCACATTTCTCCTTTATATTTGGGAGTGGAAGTCAAATCAGAATGTTTCATGGTGCTGCAAACATAGCAAAACGTGCTGTGATCGTAGCGCTCAGATAATGAAAATGTATGTTAAAGAAATGAATGAACGATTTCACAATGAAATGATTCGTTTCTTTGTCCTGATGTTCAAACACTAGCTTATTTAGTTCCGCAGAGAAGAATTGGCCAGATAAATTGTGAAATGAAGCGCACACAAAGCACATGCTGATTCATCCCTCCAGTGATTTTATGAATTTGATTAATTCACTCATCGGCGCGATTCATTTAAACTAAATCTATATGTTTTAATAAAAAAAATCCTATCTAGTTTGTATTGTTTGTTTTCACACTTTTGTCAGCCTGCATGTATGTTGAACTTCTTTCACACCGCACGTAGCCAACCGTCCTAATCGGAGGTGCAAATCTAATGGTAGAACATTCTTGATTTGAAACTTTCGTGAATGCAGGAATCCATAAAAAATAATCCAGCAGTTCCCCCCCTCCCCTCACCAGCAGCCCATTCAAGTTTCATTTATTAGGTATAGCCCTGTGAGCCATGCGGCTCTTGAGTCGGGTGCAACCGCAACAAAACGAAATATAAACAGAGAACATCTTAAAGCGACGACGTTTTTTGGAGAGATGGGATGTGCGTGCAGTGGCCAGTCCATCGGAGTCAGTTGTTTTGAATAAATTTGCTTCAATGCTGGCGGTGTCCGCCGCTTGGAGGAGGACACTCGCAGTGGTTGCAGCAATTTTCCCACTTGATCGCTTGGATTTTGCGGAGGCAGTGGCGATGGAAGCGCTCGAGTGCAGTGACGTGGCACCGCTAGGGTTTTTCCACGTTTCGCTGCAGTAAGAGGAGCATCGGGATGACAACGGCCCGGTAAACTAGGAGCTTTGTTGTTCCGCGCAGATCGTTGCAATTGAAGGCGCGGTGGTGCATTTGGAAGATCGCGGCGCTGGCCCACTGGACTCTGTGTCGGATCTCCTACGTCGACGGTGGCCGTTTGGGAGAGATGACTACCGAGGTAACGGAAAATATTCCACATGTTGAAGGGCCTCTCCATTGACGTAGATAGCCGGCGGGACGTTTGGCTGGACGAATGGCGGTAGGTGGAGAACCTTGATTTTGGTGACGTTACAGGTGAAGCCAAGTCTCCTATATGCAGAGTTGAATACAGTGAGGGAAAAAAAGTATTTGATCCCCTGCTGATTTTGTACGTTTGCCCACTGACAAAAAAAATGATCAGTCTATAATTTTAATGGTAGGTTTATTTGAACAGTGAGAGACAGAATAACTACAAAAATCCAGAAAAACGCATGTCAAAAATGTTATAAATTGATTTGCATTTTAATGAGGGAAATAAGTATTTGACCCCCTCTCAATCAGAAAGATGTCTGGCTCCCAGGTGTCTTTTATACAGGTAACGAGCTGAGATTAGGAGCACACTCTTAAAGGGAGTGCTCCTAATCTCAGCTTGTTACCGATGTAGGGGTGTTGTGGGACGGAAACACACAGTGTGGGAAGGTAACACACAGCCACACCTCGGTGGCTACAACCACGTCCGCTATAGCCCCGCCCTCAGTGGTGTATGGGTATAAAGGGCGGCGAGCCAGAGAGCTCGGGGCAGTGCGTTGGGGCCAAGAATGAAGAACCAGTGAAGAAGGAAGGCCGGCTAGATAGACCCTGGGACTTCCCTGACCGCTGTCCTTTTGAGGGCTGGTAGGGTAAGCCAGTGGTGCGGCCCCAGAGCCTCAGAGCCGAAGCCCTTTAAAGGGCCGGTCTGGTTGGTGGGGTGTCGTGATCTGTGCTTGACCAGGGCCAGATCAGATAGCCTCCTCTAGCGCCTGTAGCTGGAGGAACTGGGAGCATAGGAATTAGGCTAGATAGCCTAGGGGGTGTCCCAGAGAGTATACGGGTGAAGGGGCCGTTACCCGTTCCAGTGTAACCGCTATGAAGTTGATAAACAGTGCTGCCTCTACTTCACCGTCTCCGTGTCCCGTGAACCCACTACACCTGTATAAAAGACACCTGTCCACAGAAGCAATCAATCAGATTCCAAACTCTCCACCATGGCCAAAACCAAAGAGCTCTCCAAGGATGTCAGGGACAAAATTGTTGACCTACACAAGGCTGGAATGGGCTACAAGACCATTGCAAAGCAGCTTGGTGAGAAGGTGACAACAGTTGGTGCGGTTATTCGCAAATGGAAGAAACATAAAAGAACTGTCAATCTCCCTCGGCCTGGGGCTCCATGCAAGATCTCACCTCGTGGAGCTGCAATGATCATGAGAACGGTGAGGAATCAGCCCAGAACTACATTGGAGGATCTTATCAATGATCTAAAGGCAGCTGGGACCATAGTCACCAAGAAAACAATTGGTAACACTACGCCGTGAAGGACTGAAATCCTGCAGCGCCCGCAAGGTCCCCCTGCTCAAGAAAGCACATATACATGCCCGTCTTAAATTAGCCAATGAACATCTGAATGATCCAGAGGACAACTGGGTGAAAGTGTTGTGGTCAGATGAGACGAAAATGGAGCTCTTTGGCATCAACTCAACTCGCTGTGTTTGGAGGAGGAGGAATGCTGCTGCCTATGACCCCAAGAACACCATCCCCACCGTCAAACATGGAGGTGGAAACATTATGCTTTGGGGGTGTTTTTCTGCTAAGGGGAAAGGAAAACTTCACCGCATCAAAGGGACGATGGACGGGGCCATGTACCGTCAAATAGTGGGTGACAACCTCCTTCCCTCAGCCAGGGCATTTTAAAATGGGTCGTGGATGGGTATTCCAGCATGACAATGACCCAAAACACACGGCCAAGGCAACAAAGGGGTGGCTCAAGAAGAAGCACATTAAGGTCCTGGAGTGGCCTAGCCAGTCTCCAGACCTTAATCCCATAAAAAAAATCTGTGGAGGGAGCTGAAGGTTCGAGTTGCCAAACGTCAGTCTCGAAACCTTAATGACTTGGAGAAGATCTGCAAAGAGGAGTGGGACAAAATCTCTCATGAGATGTGTGCAAACCTGGTGGCCAACTACAATAAATGTCTGACCTCTGTGATTGCCAACAAGGGTTTTGCCACCAAGTACTACTGTAAGTCACGTCTTGCAAAGGGGTCAAATACTTATTTCCCTCATTAAAATGCAAATCAACGCGTTTTTCTGGATTTTTTGTTGTTATTCTCTCTTGCTGTTCAAATAAACCTACCATTAAAATTATAGACTGATCATTTCTTTGTCAGTGGGCAAACGTACAAAATAAGCAGGGGATCAAATACTTTTTTCCCTCACTGTATATTGAGGATCGTCTGGATGTCCTGCGCGGATTCATCCACAAACTGCAGGTCGTGGATGTCCTTCCTGTGTGGTCAGCTTCTTCTTAGCCCAGAAACGTCAAAGGTTGTAGAACTACCCGACCAGATGGTACTGAATGCTGACGCCAGATGGAAGGTGACCGTGGACGAGGGAGGGTGACCGTGACTAGATAGATGGCGAATAAGAAATTCTACAGCGCTCTCAGATTCCATTTGCATTTAAGACGCTGAATATACACAACACTCACACTAATTCATTATTATTCCGTAGTTATCGTCAGTTGTAAATAATCGATTTCTACATGCATAGCTGAATGCGTGTATCGTGAGAGTAAGAATACATTTTACGCAGCAATTACTCGATGCCCTGTAACACGTCTACTTAACGGAATCGCTCAAATAAACTCCGAAATTAAATGCGCACTAACTGCATGCGGACGGTGCGGCTTCGCATCTTCTAAATGTGCGATGCGTTTAGCGTGGCACTCCGGCTGCGGGAGAGCGTGGGAAATTTCTCCCTGGACACGGCCACTTGAGATTGTGGTTCCGCGATCGGTTTACGGTTGAAAAATGGTCATCAAAGTGGATTCAAAGCATGCCACAACATCACCGCGAAGGGTATTCAGATCGCGCGTGGCTTCCAGGTGCCAGAACCCATTGTTTCAAAAAAAGAAAAAAGGGCTCTCAGTGCCGCGGCAACTTGTCCAACGTGCAATGCGCTTGCGTTGATTACATTTATTAAGTCACCGCATAAAGTAATTAGCGATCGGTGCGCGGAGTGAATAATGCAGGGGATGTCAATGGTGGTGTTTGTACCAGAGGTAATTTAAATGCAGACTCGCGGATTTAAATTGATGTTTGCTGAGAAGATAATGCACTGTTCCGGCACCAGAGATACGCAGGCGCGATGTTCATTCATTATGTAGCATCGTAGTTTTACCATTGCATGGTATTGCCTTTGGGCCTCCCTGAACAATGCAAATAAACCCACCGAGGGACTCTGATATGATTCACTCGCGGCGCAGTTCGTGTGTGCACGTCCCCACCTGTTTGTAAACGGGAAGACGAATAGCATCGTCGACTCACTTTGCCCCGCGGTGTTTTTGTTTGTTTTCCACCTGTTAATTTGTCACTGTTTTGAACCGGAAGGATGGGTCCAATGGTAGAGAGTGTGGCTCACACAATTGGAAGGTTGCGAGTTGAAATCGCGGACGGGGCATGACTCGGCCCAATCATCCGTCCAAGGTCATTAAATACAGGTACCATCTTTGCGAGATCAACAGAGCTTGTCCAATATAGATACTCACCCCCCCCACTCCCGCCATAGGAATGTCGATTCTTTTTTATTGCACCGCTGGCTCAGACCAGTAAATGGGAGGTGAGCACTGCCTCGATAATTTATTTGTTCATGAACTTGCACCTTGGTTTGATTAGCGGTTTCGCTGGAAACGGTGACTTTTTCCAATTTATTCGCAACAACAAAAACCCGTTAAATTTTCATTTGAGTTCCATAGTTGCAGACGCGCCGCATTCTTTCAAACTCACTCAAGTTATTTGTTATTTTGTTTTCTATTCCTCTTACGAGAAAAGTCTGAAACTTCAGACGAGTTCTTAGAAATGTTTAAATGGAACATCAAGTCATCTGCAAAAGTTGCCTCTGGGAATGCCCACTAAAAGGCACGGCAAGGAGAGGATCGATAGCGCCCCGCGAGTCGAGGTTCTCTCCCCCTGCACATCCCACTTGCACTCCCCTCAGAGCTTCAGGCCTCTTTACCGGCCATCCATTCATAATCCCTGCCCTGTTTGGGCATGCGCTGCGATGCAATCTCGACGGGTCATTGCAGGTGAATTCATTTGCAATCTGGAAGGGAACTGTAGACCGCAGTCCAAATGTTATCAAGACTTAATATATTCTGTGCGTTTGCTTATGTTGCATTTTTGTCGTGAGATGAGATGCATTATTATATTATTGCGCCTCTCGGACCAGTAATAATGACAACGATCCACATGGGTGATGCTGTGGCTGGTGTGCTCAGCTCATGATTGGAAAGTCCTGTGCTCAATCCCAATCGCGGGGATAACTCGACCCATCATCAATGCTCCACGTTATATAAAAAAATGAACAATGCTAAAATGTTAAATTGGAAGAGGCAAGGGGGGAGGGGGGGGGGTGACCGGGTGGCTCAGAGGTCAGAGATGCAGATCTAGCACCGCTGAGATCCTGGGTTTGAATCCCAGCACTCACCCACGATTAAACCGACTTTCTCAAGTGTAGTGAGTTGAAGATCTTAAGCCAAAGACGTGCACTTAATTTGTATCAATTGGAGCTCTGAGAATGCAAAATGTCAGTTTGACTGCTATGTGGCGAGCATTACGCTGTAGTAGCGTGGGTGGAAACGTGCCGCCCTTTAATGCATGGAGCGGTCACTTTAAGTCCATTCCAGGAGCGGTCCCGCAAATATCCACCTCGATCTCCATGACGGAGGTGAACTGCTCTGTGAGAGTTCGCGGCAACGATGACGCAATCTGACAGAACTGGGGGAAGAAGCGGAGAGGATTGACCATGACAATGATTTCATCTCCCGAGTCCCGCCTCTCGCACTTCCCCGTCGAGACTCGGGAGCTCCACTCCTAACGTCGCCTAACGTCGCCTAACGGCTCCTCCGCCCTCACGCTGCGCCGATCGGGTCGCCGTGCCGGCCTCGGTGCCACGGATGTTTAGCTCGGGAGGACAAGCTCGGTCAATGGCAGCCCCCTGGGAAGTAACATTAAGGGCGTCCTCGCGACTAGACTGCTTTTCGCTACGCGTTGCCCTCTATCTGCCACCCACTGGTTTTCTCTTAGCGAGCGCGTGGGAAGGAAATCGCCCCATGATCTCTGGTAGGCAGCTCATTACCACTATCTTTGGTTCTTCCTGCAACGATGTGTGGGAGGAACGTTGACTCAAAGGCAAATGTGCAACCCTGCAATGTATTTATCAGGCCACTGTTGACAGAAGGCCCCCGTCAACAGAGAGACCCTCTAGAGAGTATCTTGGCCATGCGTCTTGGAAGAGATGACCCACACTTAAACACACCACGTGACCTGCCGATTGACTACGGTCTACCCATTTATACCGCCGAGTGGACAGGTGTGGGCATTAAACAAACAAACAAACAACAACTACGAAACCAGTCGCTTTGTTTGAACTGCCGCGCCGGGAGAACGAACTGAGACGGCAACCGATCGAATGTCCAGCATGCTGACCATTCCATCGCGACAGCATCTCCTGTCCAAAGCAACCGGTAAAGTCACGTGACTTTACCGAAAGAACCAAAGAGTATGGATCCCTGCAGTCACGAAAACTTCAAATCTAGATTCAAGGGGTCATTATTCTCTGAGCACAGCTGCGCCTGGTGGGAGGCGGGGAAGACTGCCGCTTGCTCTCCGAATTGCCACGGCCAGCCTGCTGGAAGTGAATGCGTGCGCTGTTCCCTGGCGCACGGCAGCAGGGCTCGTCGCGCATACGAGAGGTACAGATTGAAGTCTCCAAGCCTCTATTATCTGCAAGATTCCCACCCCTGTTCTCTCTGTTCCATTACTTTTCATCTCAAAATGCTACAGCCCTCCCACCCCCTTTTACCCCCACCCCCCCCCAACCCATTCGCCACTTCTCTCTTCGTAACCAGGCGCTTGGGCCCCTCTGTCCCGTGGGTCCTGGTGCAGTTGCACCGCCTGCGCGCTCAACAGCTACGCCACTCACCTCTGCTCTGCTGCTCGTGAGGCCTCGGTTGCTGTAATTACCATGTAAATAAGGAGGAGCAACTGTGGGAGGGCGTTCGTTCGCTGCTATAAAGAGATCACCGCTAAGCCAATCACGCACCGCGCATTATACCGGCATGCACGGCCGAGTGGAGCCTCCCGGCTTCACCGCGCATCTCCTCCGCTGCGAATCACGCCAGCCCCGCTGTGCGCGAGGCCACGCGGTAGCGCCTTCACCTCTTTGTCGTGGAGGTTTTTCTTTTGTGCTGCGGTTCGAACGCAGCAGCCGCCCCGGTTAAGTGTGCGGAGTGTACCTGCCTGCCTAAGCGGAGGACGTCGAAGATCCTCTGTGACGCTGCCGATAAAGACGAGGGCCTCGTCTGCCAGCATCACGACCCACGTTTCTTTCTATACATATATACGTAAAAAGAAATACGTATACATTATTTAATTGGGTAAAACAAAGGCGGCAGCAACACCACCTCCTCCTGGGAGACTATATCCACATGTGAACCATGGCGCGTTTGTGATAGCCATGCGCTGTAGGAATGGCACGATTGTCAAATGTATTGAATTGTTGCTACTGCTCGAAAACAGGCGGGAGAGTTGGTTCGCTAAGCTGGTTTGTAACGACAATCTAATCTGATTAACGCAACATGGCACAACCCCCCCCCCACCACGCCACATGGGTGTAGAAGTTGGTTACACACCTGAGCTGAACGTTACAATTCTGTCATTAAGCCTCCTTTGACGATTGGTTCACAACGTTCCCGTGTGTTCGTGTTTGCACGGCAGCGCTCGGCGTCGTTGATTACATCAATGCTGTTGTCGCAGGTGCGCGCTGGAATGGAGGCCCTGGGTCGTAACGTGCAGCCTAATTGCTTCCCGGTGAGAAATTTTCGATATTAATGAGAAATGAAACCACGCGTCCCCTAATGCCACGTAGAGACCGCGCCGAGAAAAAATTACAAGCGATGGGTTTGTTCGGAACGCCCCCAGCGGAGTGCGCCGGTGCCGTGAGAATCTTTCGATGTACCCCCCCCCCCACCACCAACCCCCGCCTCGCCGTACCCCGCGCACCGTCTCGCACGACAGCGGCCGCACCTCGCCTCGTGGCCGCTGCACCACAGGAGGATGGATGTTGTTCGACGCAAATGTTTCGACCGGATTTTTTTTTGTTTCGTGCGCGGCGTCCGCAGAGGAAACCCCCCCCCCCAAAAAAAAACGTCGGGGTGGGGGGGGGGGTTGCTGACAATGAACCCAGACAGAGTCGCGAACGCGAGCGTCTAGCCCCGCTACAGCGCAGCTCGCGGTGCCGAACCGGCGACCGCGTGGAGTCGATCTGCACGAGGCGACGAATCCTCGCCGGGCAGACACCGATTTCCCGAAGGAAGCGGTGGATGGATGATATATATTCTGGGCGGTTCTTGACGTTGTGTTTGGGGACTGGGGTGTGGAGGAGCGGGGCGCCTTGCCCCCCCCCCCATCTGCGTGCAGTCGCTCCCCTAATCCACCCGGTGGCCACGTGTCGCCTCGTCTGCAAAGCCGGAGGATGTCGTTGGGACTTCAAGGCGGGCGTGCGAATCCGCTAATTTGCGCCCGCTAAATGAGCCCCACCTCGCATGCGTGACCCACACTCGCTGTAAGCAGTCGGAGCTCACGCATCTCAAAGTCGATCCTCCCTGGCATCGATCCTAATCTCGCCATGCGTCGCAGGAGGACATTGCACGATGGTGTCGGCTGCTGTGACGCGGACATCAAGCCCTTTCTATGATATTTCACGAAAGTGATTAGTTAAGGGAAATCCACCGGCATTCTGCCTCTCAACATAAAACAAAACCATTAAAACATCGTATTCGCTCGGCCTCTTTAATTACCAAATTTCTTCACATCAGCGAGTAATGGTTTTGTATTCGATGACGGCATTGTTTTTCTTTAGTGTCCGAGCCAGCATTTGTAATTATTTGAAAATGGCACATGACAGATTTTATAAAAAACGTCCACGTGCAGACCTTTGTCAGTCCACTGCCGGATGATGGCCTCCCCACGTGATCAACGTCGTGAGGGGTTATTTGGCCATACTTCATCACGCTATTCAATGCGGTTTGGTGACAATGGAGGGCATCGGCATTGGAGCATATCAGTGCGGCACCAGAATGGATTTCGTTGCACTGCCCTCTGTTGCCCATCGCTAAGGCCCTGAGTCTACAAGACCTCTGCACGGTGGTCACTCATTGCAGCACGATCCATAATTATCAATCCCACTGAGCTTCCGAGATCTGACTAGATCGGGAGCATTCCAGGTGATTTGGTTATCGGTTCAATTATAAAAAAACAGCAGTACTAAAAGTAGCGATATTGTATGCTTTCCAACACGGCAAGCACACATTCTGCAGTAGCAACAATGCAACTAAACTGCTGCAGGGTGGCAGTCTGCTGACGGAGAAGAGTCATTGCACCAGCGTCGGTAGCTACAGACAGATCTTCAAGCTGCCCGAGTGAATTAACTGCCACGCACCGTCGGATGGCAAATGAGATGATGGTGTGTTCTGGTTGCACACTTTTAAAACCGAACTTGTCTCGCTCATGTTGCAGTGCGACGAAAAAAAAACCTGCAACCTCTCCAGGATTAAAAAACAAACAAACCCGAAGCCAGGACTTTACTCCACACTTCCACTCTTGAGACCGGCTCGGGATGGCGAGGCAACGGAGGCGCAACCGGAAAGAAGGGCTCCAGCTCCCACAATGCGCCACGCACGCCTCGAGAACGAATTGACGAAAAGGTCAAACGGCTTCGCTGAGTGAAGCGGGGTTCTGGGGCAGAGTTTGACCGGAGAATGGGTCGCTCGTGCAGCGTCGGGAGCCCGTGCCCACTGCGCTTGCAGCTCGCGTTAACAAAACGACTGCAGCTGCTTAACCCCCCCCCCCCCACATTGCGCATCAAAACGCAAAATTGTTTACCGAAAATCAATTCGGAGAGCCCGCTCTGGCCGAGTTAAATCATTGGAAGCAGACGGCCTCACCCACACACGTGCGCCTAAATCTAGCGCTGTGTACGCAGCGCCGCCTGAATTATTGTGCAGACGAATACAAAGACAAAGATCCCCCGTGTAGCCTTAACAGATTGTCGGGGCAAGTGCTGTTAGCAAGCACCTATGAAGGCCGGCACGGCACACGCCTCGGCCGCCTTTGTCTCCCTAGTGATGTTTACGCATAGCACCAGGCACTCATTTGAGGCTCAGTCGACCTAGGGGAGTCCCAGGACCGGTTCAGATAATCGTCAGTGGTGTTAGCCGTGAGTGAGAATCGACCCGGGTCGCCGAGTTCGTAACGTAGCGCAGCGCGCTAGCGGCTACACAACCGCTCCCCACGCAGACAAATACGCACCCACACACCTAGGCGTGCTTTCACACATGCAAAATCCCACACATATGCGGCACACTCGCCCACGAACCAAAGATAACTGTAAATTACGAATGACCGAGCTATTAGCAGCAGTAAAACTGAGCTTAAATCCCTTGTTAAATAAACATGCATTGTGGCACTGATCTACAGCGTGGCATTACGCTGAAAAGAACTTCTGCCAAAGCATTTGCAGTCGGTGTGCCTCTATTCTCTCCCCACCAGTTAGCTTGTGTGAGCGGTCATCTTTGGTGAGATCGTACGGACACGTTTCACACGGAGCGTCTGCCAGGAGCGGTGTCCCGTCCGCTTCACGCTCTGCGCACTGAACCAGCCATGCGACTTTGATTGCAAAACTTTGACTAACAATCAGCGCCTCGTACGTATCGCGAATTGTCCTGGATCGCGTCTTGGTCAGCTCAGACTTAAATGGGTAGCTGTTGTGGTGCGGGCGAACATAATCACGTGGGGGATACAAAGGTGGCTGAACACGACGCTGCCCGCAGCGCCCCGTCGTGCAGCGTGTCGAGAGTGCTTGTGAAGATAATGTGTGAATAGGGGGAATAAATAACTTCCCACCGCTGTATGGAGCTCATGCCGATGAAATCACCTGCAATTCAAGTATAATAAATACGCAGTTATGGTAGGCAATGCTGCTTGCGCTGAGATACGCGCCTCGAATATCCACTCAAAGTATTAACACATGTGGAGGAGCCACACGCGTAAATTAATATACGCGAAGCCTTTTATCTGTGTTCTGTTTTAAAACGGCGAGCAGCAACAACAACGTTTGTTGCAGAGTACGTGGCCCCGATATGGATTCGGGGTGCATTGTTTGTAGACTAACTCGAGCCACGTGTGACACGACACGCAAAGTCACAAGAGGTTGCCAATTTCATTTGCAATACTTGGTGGACGACCGAGATAAGATTGTATTTGCAGGTGGGGGTGAGGCGGCGGCAGCGGTGTATGTGTGTGCGGGCATGTGTGTGTGTGTGTACGGGCGTGTGTGTGAGCGCGCGTGCGTCCGCGTCTGGATTAACAGCCACCAGCCTGTACGGGAGAGTGGGAAGGGAGGGTGGAGACGGGGGCGAGCGGGCGGTTATAACCGCACGGGGAGAGAGAACGCTTGGATTTGCTGCCTCAGACACCCCCAAAACAGAAATCAGTGGGGCACAATGCCGCTTTCTCTTCCGGCCATTATTTTGGTGAAAAGGGCAGCGAAGGCAGCTTCCGTATCACTCCAAGCAGCTGTGTTGACTCGGGCCTTCTTTCTGGTGTCGCACAGGAGCCCCGCTGTTTTTTTTTTCCCACGCGCTACCCCCCCATCTCCCATCTCTCACGCTTCCTCTCTGAACGCCCTTTTCGGCTCTATTCACGTCACTCATCACCGTGGGCCAATTTTATTACCGGCAGCATCATTTTTTGATGATCCTCCAAATCAACACGCGATGCGACATCCCAATTTAGCTCCGGCCCGACCAGTAACGCCACTGATTTAATTTTCGCCGCTCAAATGTGCACGATTGCTTTAGCGGCAGTGCGTTGTGAAGACGCTAATAAAAAAAAATAGAGAGAAATAATGCGCGTGTGATTCGCTCTGCATAATTGCATCATCTCTGTAATCATTATTGTGAAAAATACAACGCACAGGGAGAGGACCTGCGTTCGTACGCACGCGTGGACACACACAGCGGCCGTGTGTGTAATCGGGCTTTACAAGGCGGAATGGAGCGCATGTTTTCAGCTCGCAGTCAACACTGAAGAATGGCCGTTGGTTTCTTGAACATTTTACCATCTCAATGAGTCAAATTGACCAAAACATTGAAGCCCTCCCTTTCACTCCAGAAAAAGAAATGCTCCGCTTAAAGAATAGGAATTAAAAGATTGCATGCAGTACCTAGCAACAATACGCACCACGTGCTTTAATACGGCCCATGATAATGTAGCATTTCTAACAGATGCATCTATCAACTACGGAATGAATCGACTAATCGGCCGATCATTGATTCAATGAATGTAATGGAAAAAAAAAACCTATCGTACAGTCTAAACATGATTTGCAATAACCAATAATTATTGTTCTAGTGCTAAAGATGAGGTGGACGAGGGTTGATGATAATGTCATCATCATTATCATCACCATCATCGTCATCACCTGTCACTGTGCCCAGCCGGGCGTGCTCCTGCGGTGAGCTGCTGAGGTTACGAGGCCCATATTCCCGGCTCTGCCATTGAATCATTGCTACCAGTTATCCGATTAAATTTTTGTTTGTATAATCCCTGAATCGATAAATCGTCTCGGGCGCTATCGATGTAACAACAACGCGCAGAGGAGAGTCACTCGCAAACAGCCATCGTGCTTCGCATGCGTGCCACGTGATCACCACATTTGCACGTAAAGTGCCCTCGGCCTTCTCCAAGCCACCAGCTCAAGGACCAAATGTGTGGTCGTATTTTTCTTTTATTTCGACCGTCAATTAGTTCACAAATATGCAAGCATTGCACGTGAAATGTGTTGGTCACACGGCACGCAAGGCGTGCGGATGGGATTCGTGCATTCCAGCTGCTTTATGAGCGACACACATTTGCGTGTTGTTAAATCTGTCGCTTTTGAGCCCGTACGCATTCTCCTGTTGTGATGTGCCTTCGCAAAGTTATTAACCAATCGGCAAAGCAAACTTAAATTACAGAATTGTGACGTTCAGCGCAGGTGTGTAACGAACGCCGTCACCAATGTGGTGGGATAGTGCCATGTTGCATTATTCAGATTACATTGTGGTTACAAAACAGCGAGCTTATCGAAAGAGCTCTCCGCCTTTCCACGTGTGGCACAGTTGATTTTGGGCTTGAATCTCAGATCTGTGACTTCCATTGCCCGGCGGGGGATGAGTGGATGCGGTGGTGAGGAGCCACGAGAGCACAACTCACGATGAGTTGGCAGTCACGTGTGACAGCATCCGGAGGGCCCAGCCCATTTTCCTCGGGACTTGGCGTGGCGTCTAAGTCGACGCCAATCAGAGGGCGCGAGCCGAGCCAATTGCCGGGCCCTGGTTTGCAATAACAAAAAAACCACCCTCGTTGAGGTCCATTGATACGCACGCCACGCGGTTATTCCGGTGGCGCGCCGCTGTCGGTTTAACGTTGTTACCCGCGACCTACGCACGACCTATGAATGAATGGGTGAGGGACAGGGGTAGGTGCTAGCGTGAGCTAACCCACCCAGCAGGTACACGCACAGGCACAGACCCATTGTGCTAAACGTCGTTGCTGGTTGAGAGCCTCCCCACGCCATGCGGGTCGGTGAAAGCGTTGTGGTGGGGGGGGGGGGGGGGGGCATACACATTGGGGCAGAGTACAGTACAACAATAGATAATAGAGGTTTTTTGGGTTAGATCGCCTAAATATATAAATGTGTCGCTAAAACCCGCAACCACCCGACACAGCCAAATCAAATAACACGAGCATTGAAACTGCCCAAGTAATTTAAACGATCAAAATACCGCACATTGCGGTAGTAACTGATACACTATCCAGATGTTTGGAAAAAAAAATATCCGAGTGAGAATTGGCACGGTACATAAAATACAGGAATTAATATCTGGTACATAAGATGTATTACCGAAGCTATCAACAGAAGGTGTGTACAGGAATAACTGCACGTATGGTAAATGTTATGTTGGGCAAACAGGACGAATGATCAGCACGAGACTAAAAGAACATCAGAGAAATATTTAATTCTCCCAAATGCAACTGTCAGCAGTAGCAGAACACGCGTGCCAACAAGGACACTCAATTGATTTTGATAATGTTGAAGTTTTGTGCAAAACTAGCTCCTACTGGCCAAAACTAATTAGAGAATCTATTGAAAGTTGAAAGAAATAAAAATAATTTTAACCGTTCGGATAGCTACCGCCTTAGTGCTGCGTGGAGGCGAATCATCAAATAATAAATTATTTAAATGCATGCCTATAAAGGGCAGCATACTTCAATAGGGATTTCCGTCGGTAGGGCTCTATTAATAAACACAATAGACAGGAAGGACAAGTTCAAAGGGCTCACATAATGCACATGCATCATGTACGATGCCTCAGTATCCCCCCCCCATCATTGTGCAAGAGCGCAGAAGCGTGATCAACACATCTACGCGTCTATATAAGGAACAAAACAGTAAGACTTCTCCACAAATCTGGCTGTCGCCTGATGAAGCTAGTTGTAATTACTGGCGAAACGTCGTACTCAGATTGTAAATGTTGTGGCTTGGCTCTCCAACACACCGGTGTGCTGTACTAGTGACGAATTGGCCACGTTCTGTTAACGTAACAACCCTTACTAGTTGGCTGTGTCGGGTGGTGGCGGGTTTTGACGACACATTTATACATTTACGCGATCTAACCCCAAAAACCTCTATTATAGAGAATATTGGTCGCGAAAGCCAACTACGTGTTCAACAACAATGGATGTTGCTGCTCTGCCCGAGCGGGCGCCTTCGGAGTGATTTGGTTCACAGGGCCCAGCGGGGTGAGGCAGCGAGTATTGTTCACGATCTGTATCGGCCACGTGGACACGTGGGACTCGCTGTGAATGGATATACGCTAGGGTGCACTGACAACACTTGCAACGAGTGCGGCGTTCCTCGTCAGAGCGCTAATGGTGTCGTCCCAAGGTGTGACTTCACATTGGTCAGAATAAGAATCGCAAATGAGGCCAAGAGCGGAGCCCCCGTTCTGTGGCCCCACGGGTACGTCAGAGTAAGATTCAGTCCATAAGTCTATCGGCTCTGCAGACCAAGTCAGACTTGATAAACAAATACTGATAAGCGATCATATGCTCTTGTGAAGATCGCTCCTTTAAACAGTATTTGACAACATGCCATTCAGGAGCATGCACGTATTTATTTAATATGCCCACAAACAAATTGAGTTAGAATTTTTAGTGCTGTGAATTTAATAGACGCTGTGTACACAGATTTACTTGTGTTCCTCTCGTCTCTACTCACGTGACTTTGTGTGAGCACACGTGCGCGCGTGTGTCTCTTTACATGCTGCCTGGGCGCTCTGCGCGGAGTAGTGTTGAAATTCTGAATTTTATATGAAATCACCATTCGACATAGAGCCGTGCATCCATCCCATCAGCTCTCAATTAGATTCTGCTGCAAGATTTATCATCTGCACCAATAAATGAGTCCACATCAACCTTGATCCCGCTACTGTCTTCCAATTCGATTCCAGATCATCTTCAATATCGCATACACCTTCTTCAATATCCTCCATGGACTCGCCCCTGCCTACATCTTACCTCTCATCACACTCCGCTTCCTTCTATGCACTCTCTCATCCCTCCCGTCTCATCTAACTCTACTCCCCTCCACGCACTGCCAGACCTCTCCCCTCTCATCTCACTCCACATACTTCGCTCCAGCACCACACGTGCTTTGAAGGCACCCAGTCGACCTACGCTCTGTAGGAGGTCGCCTATTCTCATCTGCTGCCCCCGCACCTGAACTCCATTCCCCGGCCATCTGTGGTGTAGATTTGCTGCCCCTGTTCAAGTCCAGGTTGAAAACCTCCCTCTTCTTCACTGCCTGTGACTGCCTCTTTCTCTTTCTAACAAGACGCAAATAAATACGCCTTATGGTTTCAGGTTTGCCCATACCCCACTGTTTCTGTCCAACGTCTTCAGATGCGGTCACGTTTGTATGTTAAATACATCCACAGTGTATTACATTGTTAATAAATAGATGCATGCCGCGATATTCTAAGTGTTCTTTTCAAGCCACACAATGTATTTTTTCTGTTATTAGCAGTTACTTTTAAGTGAGCTGAACATATTCTTTGAGAAAAAAAGATGTAATACAGTGTATGTGTTGTTAAAGTATATTTTTGTAATGATTAATTAAGGCCGGTGAATGCCACTTTTTAAATTTCCTGATTAAACGTAACTTTTTTTTTCCACAGAGACACAATTATAAAGCATGGCTGAGCAAGTCTGTGCTCTCACTTTCAATCAACACACGAGCCATTAGCAGATGCTGAATAATATATATATTTTCCTTCATGGGATTTTCTTTCTCTCCAATCTCTTTGTACAAATGGCAGAGGTACAGGCAAGGTAACAGTGATTAAAGGGCCTTGTGGCTGTAATGCAACGCTTAAAGAAAAGTCGCAGTTCCTTTTTGGATTAATAATTTGCTGCCGGGATTGCAAAACGGCACACGCAAACCAAATTAAACTCGCATCACGGAACGGTGAAACAAGAGCAGGGTTGTACTCCGATTACCATGTAATCTGAGATTCTCTTCTGATCAGCGCTTCCATTCCTCATGTCATTGGACATCACAGAATTAGTGGGAAAAAAGCCTGGCATCTGTTACCATATGTGCCGCTGGACGGGAGGCGATGGACGGGGGTTTGCTGACGGCATCGTCAACCGCGTCACACCGGGCGTGGCTTGTAGGAGGGTTTCCTGCCTTCGCGAGGCAGGATGTGGGGGCTGCCTACGCGTTCGGTCACAAAGAGGTGCTGTAGTCGATTACATAGCCGGTGAACGGACCTCACCAACTCATCGTCCGAGTCCTAGGTGAACGCATAACAACGGAAATATAGACGACACCTCTCTGGCTGGTTCACATTGGCTGGCACGAGTGCGCACGCACCGTGAGTCAGATTGACTCTGTGGACAAATGTCAAATGCAGGATCAATGTCATGAACGATTTCATGATGATGATGATGATGGTAATAATAATAATAACACTGGAACACAATTTTTGTTCCTGGATAGTAAGTGTTATTTCGTAATTACTTATGCCTGAAAAGTATAGAAAATGGCTATTATTTCCCATAAACTTTGCTTTTGTGACCAGGAGAGTGATTTTTTGAAATGTACCTATTTTCAATGAGAAAACTGGCGAATTTGTGTATTTTCGTTCACATAAAGTCAGAAAACAACATATTAATAAAAATTTACATGTATTTATACTAAAGTAATAAAAAAATGACTACAAAAGATTTAGAAGTGAGTAGCTTTTCGAGATTTACGATTATAATGTAAATCACTTTCACGAATCAGCCCCCAAATGTAGTCTCTCATCATGTTCTTGTTATCAAAGTCCAGTATATCCTGGTGGAAGCACTCACCTTGCTCCTCCGAGTGCGCTCCCATGTTCTCCTTGAATGTATCAAGAAAAACATCAAGGATATGGACTTTGAGGGACATCCTACAGCCCATTGTGCCGTAGTTCTTCACCAATCTCAACCAGCTCCACGTAGTTTTCGACCTTGTGATTGCCCAGGATGCCACGAACCACTGCGACAAAACTGTCCCAAGCCGCTTTCTCCTTACTAGTGAGCTTCTTGGGGAATTCATTGCACTCCAGTATCTTCTTCATCTGTAGTCCGACGAAGACACCGCCTTTGACCTTTACCTCAGACAGCTTAGGGACGAAGTCTTCAAGGTACTTGAAGGCTGCCGACTCCTTTGACAAATTGTTTCATAAGGGCCAATTTGACGTGCAGTGGTGGCATCAGCACCTTCTTGGGGTCCACCAGTGGCTCCCACTTGACGTTGTTCCTCCCCACAGAGAATTCGGTCCGCTGTGGCCAATTCTGCCTGTGGTAGTGCGCCTTGGTGTCCCTGCTGTCCCAAAGGTAAAGATAGCAGGGACACTTGGTAAAACCGCCTTGGAGACCCATCAGGAATGCCACCATTTTGAAGTCTCCGATGACCTCGGAGCCATACTCATCATACTGCAAGGAGTCCAGCAAGGTCTTGATGCTGTTGTAATCCTCTTTGAGGTGCACCGAGTGAGCCAGGGGAAGAGACGGGTACTTGTTACCATTATGGAGCAGCACGGCTTTGATGCTCCTGGATGAGCTCTCAATGAAGAGGTGCCACTCATTCTGGTTACAGGCGATTCCGATTGCCTCGAACAGACTGGTCACATTGTGGCAGAAGCAGAGCCCATCTTGACGGCTGAAGAAGCTGCAAAAAGGTTGGTGACGCTTCCTCTGATCTGCGACTTGCACACTTTCATCCAACAAGTTCCACTGCTTGAGCCTCGACGTCAAAAGCTCGGAATTGGACTTGGTGAGACCAAGATCTCTGATCAAGTCGTCTTTTTGGTTGGGGTCGTATGGGTTTCTCTCCTCAGCTCCACCTCTGAAATTGTCATCTGGATCTACAACGTCTTCCTCGCTCTCTGACTTGCTGCTCTCTTCTAAAGATGGCTGCTCTCTCTCCGGAGGAGTGGGTACGGGGAGCTCATGGCAGTGTGGCACCGGGGCAATGGATGAAAGAAGGTGATACGTGATAGCAGGTGCATTGTTGCCAGTCCGACGTTTGGAAGGGTCCACCATGCAGAAGTAGCAGTTGCTTGAGTGGTCAGTGGGTTCCTGCCAAATTCTTGGTAAAGCGAACTTCATGGCTCTCTTTTCCCCTCTGTACCATCCTTCAAAAATACATTTATTTCACCTATGACTAATTTGGAAGAGATTCTCGCAACATCTTTCATATATGATATATCTTTTCAATATCATTGAAAATTGTAAAATATTTTTAAATGAAAAACTTTTACAATTCAATTTTTTTAAAACATATTACATAAAATAAAATTCCGAGCAACAATTGTCCATCTTACCTTCCGGAGTTTTTTTGCATTGCTGGCTGGTGAAACAAGGTGCCCAGGGTTTGTCTTGATCCCCGACAGAAATGCTGCAATATGCCTTGTAGGCCTCACACATCTTAGCAGAAGCTTCCACAGAGAACGTTTTAGCTCTTGTCTTCATAAATTGGCCGCAGACAAAGCAAAATGCGTCTGCCGGATGCTTGCAGCCTCTTTATGCCATCTCAGAAAAATGCAGATATGTATCCACTTAGGCAGCTGGAACTAAACTGAACTGGTGGGCTTAAGGCCGCTGTATTTATACTATCATTTATATTACTGGGAAGCTCTAGAATGTTCTAGAAGTTACTCCAAGTTTACTTAGCACTGAATCGATCTGAAATGTTCTGAAAAATAAGTACATTTCAAAATATCACTGTCCTGGTCACAAAAGCAAAGTTTGTGGCGGGGAAATATAAATTTTTCGTACTTTTGAGGCATAAGCAATTAGGAAATATCACTTACTACCCAGGAAAAAACTAAATAATTAAAAAAAATTGTTACACTGTAATGCGAGAGGGTCAAACACACATCTTTTGTCGTGGTTGCACAAACACAAATAAGAAAAAAAACCTCACCACAGTCGTTGATGAGCCCTGCGTGCTTGGCCCTCGTCAGAACAAATAAATACATAAATACTAATAGTGACGTTTTGGGCAAGTATCCTGCTTTGTTTTTGTTTTTCATGAATAAGGGCCATTGCAAGAAACGTCGCCTATTGCACATGCTGTATACACGGCAGTGTCATTGACAAATGTGTCGAGGTGGCTGTTTTGTTGTTCGCGTGCTTTTCCGCTTTGCCGGCTGCAGTCGTCAACCCGAGCGGTGCCGAGGAGAGCGACGGCGCCGGGCGCGGACGCTGCACAAAGGCGGCGGCGACGACCACCACGACACCGACATCTCAGCGAGGAACGCGACAACCCCAAACAATCACCGGAGCAATTGGACGCGCTTTTACGGTTAACGCGGCATCAATAAGCGCCTGGATTAATAACAATAGCAATTTCATTTTTGTTCCTATTACTTTTCCCCTCGCATTGGAACAAAGAGGACAACAGCATTTTGCAGAAAGAAAAAATAAATTAACTTCGTACAAATCGCACCTGCAGCCGAGCTGCGCAGCGCCACGATGTTCGCCCCCCTTGTCCAATCGCGGTTGCCACCAGTCGCAATTTTGAGAGATTCTTTTTTTAAACGTGCCTTCCTGCCACAATCGGTTCTCCCCTCGCAGTGGAAATGTCCAGCAGCTTTAATTTCTTGGACTACATCCCCACTTCTCAGTCCCACTCCCTTCAAGCACACAGCACAAACTCAAATCAATCCTCGCCACGCTCTTGAGCTTTTATTGAAATTCCTTCACGGCGATGTTTGGTTAATTTGACAACGCTTCCGCTCTGGATTTTCTTGCCAGAGCAGTGATGTCCTCCATGAAACTGACACTCACGAAATGACAGCACTTCTAACATTTACCAAACCGAATTTTAAGTTAAAGTTTGATTCATGGTCAGACCTTCAATTATCACAACATTTATTCATGTACGTGAGACGTAACGGGTGCATCGGTTGATTGGTTAATTTTGTATTGATGCGTAAAATGTGCAAAGACCAGTTTAACACGTAGGCTTCCGCGACCAATATCGCCCATAAGAGGTTTTTTTTTGGGTTAGATCGCGTAAGTATATAAATGTCTCGTTTTGCCAGTAATTACAACTAGCTTCGTCAGGTGACAGCCAGATACAGCCAGATTTGTGGTGAAGTCTAATAATACATTATTTAAATGGCATGGCTATGAAGGGCAGCATACTTCAATAGGGATTACCAGAGGGATTACCGTTAGTACGGCTATTTTAATAAACACAATAGATAGGAAGTACAACATACAAGGGCTCGCATAATGCACACGCACAATGTACGTTGCCTCAGTCATTCAACCCCCTTCCCCCCCACGTGACGCAAGAGCACAGAAGCGTGGTCACAACATTTACGCCTCGATATAAGGAACGCAACAGTAAGACTTCTCCACATATCTGGCTGTCGCCTGATGAAGCTGGTTGTAATTACTGGCGAAACGTCGTGCTCAGATTGTAAATGTTGTGGTTTGACTCTCCAACACACCGGTTTGTACTAGTATACTACACACTACTATATACTACACTATACACTACACACTAGTGCTGTACTAGTGACGAATTGGCCACGTTCTGTTTACGTGACAACCCTTACTAGTTGGCTGTGTCGGGTGGTGGCGGGTTTTAACGACACATTTAGATATTTACGCGATCTAACCCAAATAACCTATGTCATGGATGTGCAAAGACCATTGTTTGCTTAGTGAAATACTGTACGTTGCAGGTGAAGATTTGCCACTATCGTCGCAGCCATAAGAGGCACTATCACACTCGCTGCAAAGTTGAAAAAGAACTGGGCTTAAAATTTAACTTCAGCTCTGATTGTGACAATGCATGACGTGACCTTGATGGGGGATGGGGGGGGGGTTCAATAGGTCCACTCCTAGCTGACACATCTGAACATTTTGCATGTAAATGATGATACTGTGCACGTTGTATAGATACATTAATTCCCATTGCCTACTATGAAAGCTTGAGTCCCACGAATCTTTTTTTTTCAGTAGGGTGCTGCTCCACACTGAGATGTTCGGCCAATTCCATGAAGGTTTTTTTTTGCTTCGTGCATACAGTGACAGACAAAAGTATCTGATCCCCTGCTGATTTTGTACGTTTGCCCACTGACAAAGAAATGATCAGTCTATAATTTTAATGGTAGGTTTATTTTAACAGTGAGAGACAAAATAACAACAACAAAATCCAGAAAAACGCTTGTCAAAAATGTTATAAATTGACTTGCATTTTAATGAGGGAAATAAGTATTTGACCCCTCTGCAAAACATGACTTAGTACTTGGTGGCAAAACCCTTGTTGGCAATCACAGAGGTCAGACGTTTCTTGTAGTTGGCCACCAGGTTTGCACACATCTCAGGAGGGATTTTGTCCCACTCCTCTTTGCAGATTTTCTCCAAGTCATTAAGGTTTCGAGGCTGACGTTTGGCAACTCAAACCTTCAGCTCTCTCCACAGATTTTCTATGGGATTAAGGTCTGGAGACTGGCTAGACCACTCCAGGACCTTAATGTGCTTCTTCTTGAGCCACTCCTTTGTTGCCTTGCCCGTGTGTTTTGGGTCATTGTCATGCTGGAATACCCATCCACGACCCATTTTCAATACCCTGGCTGAGGGAAGGAGGTTCTCACTTAAGATTTGACGGTACATGGCCCCGTCCATCGTCCCTTTGATGCGGTGAAGTTGTCCTGTCCCCTTAGCAGAAAAACACCCCCAAAGCAATAATGTTTCCACTTCCATGTTTGACGGTGGAGATGGTTTTCTTGGGGTCATAGGCAGCATTTCTGCTCCTCCAAACACGGCGAGTTGAGTTGATGCGAAAGAGCTCCATTTTGGTCTCATCTGACCACAACACTTTCACCCAGTTGTCCTCTGAATCATTCAGATGTTCATTGGCAAACTTCAGACGGGCATGTATATGTGCTTTCTTGAGCAGGGGGACCTTGCGGGCGCTGCAGGATTTGCAAATAAATTTATAACATTTTTGACATACGTTTTTCTGGATTTTTTTTGTTGTTATTCTGTCTCTCACTGTTCAAACAAACCTACCATTAAAATTATAGAGTGATCATTTCTTTGTCAGTGGGCGAATGTACAAAATCAGCAGGGGATCAAATACTTGTTTCCCTCACTGTACGAGGTGGTAACACTCTCGTCTACTGCCCACGGTGCAGCCTCGCAACCAACAACACCTGGCAAGCCCTGGTGGTTACTCGTCCAAATGCAGGGCCGTCTTAATTGCCTGCTTAGCTTCTGATAACCAGCGAATTTGGACACTTACAGATTGGTCAAATGTACGTTGGGCTTCTTTCGCACCGTACGTAGCCAACCGTGACAATCGGAGGTGCGGCACGGCCGGTGATTGCCATACCAAAGAAGCCGAGTGAGCGGAAAAACTAGAAACGCCTTTCTTCTCCGGCTACAGTCAAGCGCGTGTCATCGTGTTTTAAATTAACGACAGTATGCCCGCTGCATTGTTTTTGAAAATGTAGGGCTGATTAAAACAAGTTTTTTTTTCTCTCCAAAGGTCAAACTGTGAGGGGGGGCTACAGTTGTGCAGCAGGAATCCACCCCATGGCAGCACGGTGCCAGAGCTAATTGAGAGTCGTAGCGTTACTTTCCCTTCGACAAGGACAGAAAAAAAACTAATTTACAAGTTGAGTAATGACATCGCAAGCCAGGAATCACTGTTAAAGTTTTTTTTATTATAAAAAAATAAACTGCTCCATTTTACAAGAAACGCATACAGCGTGCCGGGGGGGAAAAATAAAAACCTTCACCAAATATTTATTTAAAATGTTGCGAAAATAGCTACACATGCACATGTCTCTGGATCCACACACGCATAAGAAGATGCAGGAAACACTGACATTTTTGCCGGGATAAAAAAAATAATCCCATTCGCTAAATTAATCAGTAAAATAGCGTTACAAACACTGCACGTTTTATCTCTAAATGAGAATTTAATACGACTAGTGAACACAAACAAATCATTTCACCATGGCACATTTTTTTCACGATGGAAAATACATTTCATATTTATAACCTCGCGAGAAAATATTAAAGGAATCTCCATAAAGTCTACCGCGCATATGCTCTACATATTGTATCATTCCCATATTGAGCTTCGCCTTACAGTATTTTGGGGAAGAGGGTGGGGGAATTGTACACAAACACCAAGCGTCTGAACCTTCGCATTTCTTGAAATTGACTCCCGCGCTCTGGCAAATGCCTATGAATGGGTGTTTGTAGTTCACGCAACCCTTGAATGAAAATGCAAATTAATCACACGGAAACAACGGTGACCTTTTGTACCATGAGTGATGCGGAGCCCACGGCTCTTGGACATTTTCCACGCACACACGAGGTCAGCGAACGAAGAAAACATTCTGAGTGGTCCGTAGCCTTTGTTCACTGTTTCGGCAAATACATTTTTATTTTTTTACCACGATGAATGTTTTTCAAATAATTTATGATAGCTTTTTATTGCTCTCCGTAGATAAGTGCGTATACGCGCAGGCATAAGATAGAAGCAACAACAAAGCCAGCAGAAAACTCACGTGCAGTTGTTTTCTGAGGTTGGGAAATTAATATTTTAAAAAAAGTCATCCACTGGTGTAAATAGGAAGTGCGTGTTATTTGTGATGTGCAACGCCACGACGACACAAGCGAGGATCTAACAACGGGCTGCGCCAATATCAACGAGCAGCACTTCAAAGGCAACGAGCGACCCGAGGAAAATGTTCTCAGTGGATCAACGCTCCCCTAGATGGTCTCTGCCCTCCGCCTGGGTGGTGGGCCCTGATGGGGGCATCGTGTTCACATGCCTGCACCGTGACTGCTGGAAATGAAGGGTGCCTTAATCCTCTTCATCAGAAACTGAACCCTCTCTACGAGGTGAACTCATTCCACTCGACGAGGTGAACTCGTGAATCTCACCGAGAGGCATTCCTCTCGCTGCTTTGAGCATGCTATGCCAAGCTTCAAGTAAAAAAAAGCCAACCATAGTATATTCTCAGTTCTTTCGGTAAAGTCACGTACAGTGAGGGAAAAAAAGTATTTGATCCCCTGCTGATTTTGTACGTTTGCCCACTGACTATAACTTTAATGGTAGGTTTATTTGAACAGCGAGAAACAGAATAACAACAAAAACAATCCAGAAAAACGCATGTCAAAAATGTTATGAATTTATTTGCATTTTAATTAGGGAAATAAGTATTTGACCCCCTCTCAATCAGAAAGATTTCTGGCTCCCAGGTGTCTTTTATACAGTTAACGAGCTGAGATTAGGAGCACACTCTTAAAGGGAGTGCTCCTAATCTCAGCTTGTTACCTGTATAAAAGACACCTGTCCACAGAACCAATCGATCAATCAGATTCCAAACTCTCCACCATGGCCAAGACCAAAGAGCTCTCCAAGAATGTCAGGGACAAAATTGTAGACCTACACAAGGCTGGAATGGGCTACAAGACCATTGCCAAGCAGCTTGGTGAGAAGGTGACAACAGTTGGTGCGATTATTCGCAAATGGAAGAAACGCAAAATAACTGTCAATCTCCCTCGGCCTGGGGCTCCATGCAAGATCTCACCTCGTGGAGTTGCAATGATCATGAGAACGGTGAGGAATCAGCCCAGAACTACACGGGAGGATTTTGTCAATGATCTCAAGGCAGCTGGGACCAGAGTCACCAAGAAAACAATTGGTAACACACTACGCCGTGAAGGATTAAAATTCTGCAGCACCCGCAAGGTCCCCCTGCTCAAGAAAGCACATATACATGCACGTCTGAAGTTTGCCAATGAACATCTGAATGATTGATTCAGAGGACAATTGGGTGAAAGTGTTGTGGTTAGATGAGACCAAGATGGAGCTCTTTGGCATCAACTCAGCTCGCCGTGTTTGGAGGAGCAGGAATGCTGCTTATGACCCCAAGAAAACCATCCCCACCGTCAAACATGGAAGTGGAAACATTATGCTTTGGGGGTGTTTTTTTGCTAAGGGGACAGGACAACTTCACCGCATCAAAGGGACAATAGACGGGTCATGTACCGTCAAATCTTGGGTGAGAACCTCCTTCCCTCAGCCAGGGCATTGAAAATGGGTCGTGGATGGGTATTCCAGCATGACAATGACCCAAAACACAAGGCCAAGGCAACAAAGGAGTGGCTCAAGAAGAAGCACATGAAGGTCCTGGAGTGGCCTAGCCAGTCTCCAGACCTTAATCCCATAGAAAATATGTGGAGCGAGCTGAAGATTCGATTTTCCAAACGTCAGCCTCGAAACCTTAATGACTTGGAGAAGATCTGCAAAGAGGAGTGAGACAAAATCCCTCCTGAGATGTGTGCAAACCTGGTGGCCAACTACAAGAAACGTCTGACCTCTGTGATTGCCAACAAGGGTTTTGCCACCAAGTACTAAGTCATGTTTTGCAGAGGGGTCAAATACTTATTACCCTCATTAAAATGCAAATCAATTTATAACATTTTTGACATGCGTTTTTCTTTTTTTTGTTATTCTGTCTCTCACTGTTCAAATAAACTTACCATTAAAATTATAGACTGATAATTTCTTTGTCAGTGGGCAAACGTACATAATCAGCAGGGGATCAAATACTTTTTTTCCTCACTGTAGAAGGGAGACAATGAAATAATAATTTAAAAAAATATTATTTTATTGTTTCCCTTCTACGTGACTTTACCGAAAGAACCAAGAATATGAATCCCTGCTGTCACGAAAGCTTTAAATCAAAAATCCAACAATAGTAGTCCAAAATTTAAAGGCCTACTTTAATTTGCTGGCACTCAACGTTCCGAGGTGAAGTTTAATATAAACTTGGAGAAGCTTAATTATTTTGTAATAAAACTGTCGCATTACAACTCATTCCTGCTCTCACAACTCATTGTCTTCTGGTTACTTATGAAAATCCGTGTCATTAACCGTTTGCATGAGAGCCACGGAAACATTAACGCTTAAATACAAAGCGGCACAGGAAATGTCGGCAAATAAATCAAATTCGGTTAAACAAGTATTGATCGGGAGCAGATTGAATTCCAGATTAAACAAGTGGATACAGTCTGGGATTGGAATGGAGAGAGCATGTTTTAAGAGATAAGGTGGGGAATGTGTTTTTTTTTTATGTACGACATGTATGATGGGTGGAGTGGTGGTACAGTGGTTAGCATGTTGCGTTATGAATCCAGCGTCGCGAGTTCGATTCCGCGCCAAAGCTAACATCAATGGCGAGTGATATCATAACCGGGGCAGCCCTCCACTCACTCCTTCGTTAACTTCCACTGACCGGCGTAGTGAAGTATGGTCAAACTTACCGCCATTACGACACGGTGTGGGGAGGCCATCATCCAGCAGCAGATTGACCAAGGGTTGAACATTATTGCTGTATATATATATTTTTAAATGTGCATTTCGCTGATTTGCACAATTCTTTAAGCGTTGATTTCATCAACAAAATTGTACGCAAGATGCATTTCAAGACTTATTAACGTGTGTCAAGGAAGCACAAACCACTTGAGCTCTACATTTATTTCGTGACAAAATCAACGGGACACTATGCAGTGTTTGTTGTGAAGCCCGCGACTTTAAATGTACGAGCAAAATCGTTGCTGTACACGTTGCTGTTGTCGTCGTTATAATGAAGATTACACATCTCATAGGGAAACGCAGAGCCCATATTTGAAACTCGATCAAATGAGCTTCTGGGTTCTTTGGAAGCAGAAAACACAAGCCTCGAATTTGCTTCCCCCAACTCGTTTCTGTTGAGAAGCTCTTACACCGTGCCGCCTTCATCATGGGGTAGAAACAGTGCCCTGTCTATGCCCTGCGGGTAAATGTGTTTCTGAGTTTCTAGCTTTTATGTCGGAGCACTTTGCTAGCTTTACAGACAGTGCTGCTTTGGATTGGGATTGTGCAATTGTTTTGAAATCTACCGAAATGCACATTTATATATATACATACACACATGTAGTAGTCATGTAAGCTTGTATCGTACCAGTACCCATAATAATCCATGACTAGAGTTCCCTGAATGGCTGTTGGCTGGACTCTTTTCTACCCCAACCGCCGATTAGCAGGGTTGGTTACGTACGGCGCGATAGACGTTCTTCACGCATCTAGTTCATGGCCGCGGACCGTTGCCATATAATTTAGCTGGATAACTAGCTAAACGGTATTTTCATGGAACATAATAAACATTGGATTGAAATGGTGAAATAAATTCGGAAGACATTTAATAGATAGTGACACCAAAGAGGTGCCGACTGACCAATACAGAAGACTGACACGGTTCATTTAGAATGCATGTAACCTTTCAATGTCCCCGTATTAATGCAATTCGTTTTGCCAGAATAGTATTTAAATCGTGGAAAATGTAAAAGAAGGAAATCTCCCGATACATATTATCTTGGCATTTTAGATGCCAATTTCTTCTGAAATTCGTGGTCCGCCAGGAAGTGTCTAACTGTGTTGTTAGCCAGACTGGATGTGCTTCACATAATGTTTTTTCAGGTTTGTTGAATTCTCGTCTCTCATCTTTTTGTTGTATTTACCTCCGTGATTTGTTCTTGACACCTGATGAAGATCGCTTGCGTTGTGATCGAAACGTCGTGATTGTTTTTGTTTTAATATAATTTTATTGTATTTCTACATACGTGACTTTAACCGAAAAAAAAACAATGAGTAATTTTAGATGCAGTACATAACAAAAAAAACAAACAAACCTCGAGTGCTCTGAGTAGGGGATTGTGAGACGAGCACGACTAGAAAAAAAACCCCAGCTGTCTCTTATTTTTAATTTGCAGAGCAACAAACGGCGTCTCTACCCAGAGTGGCACAGAGCTCGAGGCCCTCGGTGGAGATGTCGGCGGTGCTGATCGTAAGCAGCGTGGAATCGACGGAGCAACGCCGCCGTGCGCCGCGGTTGACCGGAAGACTTTCCCCTCCGCCCAACGCGTAGCAGCGGCGTCTTCTCAAGGCGGCTTCAGAGAGTGAGTAGGCGTTCATTTGTCCACGTTCATGAACAGCGTGATTTTGAGTCGTGCCATAGATCATTTTGTCACGTGGGTTTAGCACTTGTTTGTTCGTGATAATGCCATGCGAGTGCACACAGTGAGGGTACTTACTATTCACGAAAACACAAGGAAGTGGCTTAAAAATAATAAATCTTAGCTTGACCTTTAAACTCGTGGCATTTTCCAGGCATGTTTTACAAAATGAAACACTTTTAACGAACAAGAACATTAAAGAGAGATGTAAAATTAAAACATGAGTAATGACCTAATGTTCGTACTCGGACATTTGCATTCTCATAGTAATTGTAAGAAATGCCCCTATGTAATGGAAAGCCAGAAGGATTTAAACAAATGTGCTTATATAACGATTTAGACCACAGACATCTTCAGACGTTTTGATACCATTCCACACGCGTGCCTCGATTCTCACAGCCCAGCAATTGCACACCGGACTCTTGCGTTCCTCTGCATATGTCGCTTTTGCATGGCCGATTGGATTCAAAAGGATAAATGAGTTGTGGTAAAACTGCTTCTTTTCAGATGATTAAGAGAAGCTGTGATTATTCATGCGATTGGCATAAGCCAAAGCGCACTCTAGTCATGTACCGGAGACACATTTCCCAGGAATATTCTGGATTTTGCTCACACACACACACGCAGACATTTATCAACAGAACAATGAGTGACATTGTGCAAATGTTAAAGAACATGCAAATGTATTGCGCACAGATTGTCTTTGCAAGGAATTTATTTTAAAGGGACGTTTTTAAAAATATTTTTATTCGTAAAAAGTTATTTCTCGAAAAATATATTTTATTAGTATTCTTCAAATACGAGGAAGACAGATTTGAGCCACTCCGACTTATAAAGGAGATGAACCCATAGTAAATGTATGCAGGGATTATGTCAGAACTTGTGCATTTAAGTCTATTATAAAATGTACACGGCCACTTTCATTACAAGGCAAAGGAAGGCGATCCTCTGAGTGCTGTTCAGAAAAGCCGAGTTTTTTTAAAACGGATGCCGCGTGATTCCCTCTCACCACAGTATCTTGCAGCTCTTGTCACTGTCAAAACAAAGTTATATACATCGCTGAGGGCCAGAGTTCAACTCCAACTCTTTCCTGCTGAAATGGCAAAGTGTTTTACCTTTGTGACAGCCAAATTGTGTTAAATTGACTTCTAGAACCAGATCATATTTTTTTTTTCCTTCAAACCCACAGAGCCAGAAATAAGCGCTGGGCTAACTTCCATAACTTTGGACGATAACAATAGCTGGGCACGGTGTTGGTCACTAACCCCAGCCATGCCAAAGTGACCTCAATCACAGCGCTGTCCAGACCGCGTAACAAGCGCCGTGAGAACGCATGTCAGGTAGCTGACACACCGTGATGTGTCACTGTCATCGCACGGTTTCTGGCCGGCTGGGTTCGGTTTGAGCATCGATGGGCCGACTCCACACGGACTCTCCGCTGCATTCGTGAGGGACGCCCCTTGATGAGATGAAATGCCCAAATGCTCGGCTTGTTCATTCTGAACGGGGCAACACATACCCTCGCTGTGGCAGTCCCTGTCACTGGTGAGAAGGGATGGGTCGCTGATAGGCATCACTTCCCTGCCTCCGTTGGAAGTGGAAAATAAACGGGGCAATTTGGTTTCCATTTTCAACCCAAGCAACCTCCAAGTACAGTCGTGCACCCCAACTCCATCAGCGTTGGTTATTTAGCCAGGATAAATCCTGGCGCAATGTCACAGCATAATGTCACCATTCGACCGAGGTGATATTGCATGTGTGTGTATGCAGTGGCATAGTGGTTTGCATGCAGCACTATAAACGCAAAAACTCGAGTTCAATTCCTCGGCATGACTCACATCAGTGGTGAATGATATCTGCCTCCCGTTTCCTTAGCCTGCACTGACCAGCATGATGAAGTATGGTCAAGCAAACCCGATGACTAACCTGGCATCGGAAGGCCTTCTTCCAGTAGTGGATGGACACAAATCTGAAAGTTGTTATTAATAATCGTGCATGTAACCAACGTTTGTATTTAGTTGTAAAAATGTGGGATTCAAGCCCAAACCGTGGCACGCAGCTGGATCGTAACAGTCTGCTTGGTGGCACACCACACGCAAGCGTCAGGGAAGACTTTTTCTCAATTGCTTCCACGGAAGGTCCAAAAAAATTTCTGTGAACTGGGCGGCCTGACCCTTCCCCCTCGCGAGGAGAGAGCGGACCGAGTCTCAGCGCTTCCCATCCATGGCCGTGAGTTTGTACAGAGGCTGCAGCAGCAGCCCACATCGCTCTGAATAAGGCGTTCAATTCGGTGCATCAAGAGACACTTTAGGAGGTCCTGCGACTTTGTGGAATTCCTGCGAGGGTTATTGATTTGATGTCTGCTTTGTACTCCGAGACCCAAAGTGCCTTTAAGTGTGGATGCGGTATATCTGGCTTCATCCCAGTAGTAATTTGGGGTGAGGCAGCAGTATATATGTGCTTACCCCTACACTTTGTAGGACGCGTTTGGACCGGGTGATTGGTCGGTAGTCTTTGCGGATAATCTATTGGAGAAATCTGGATCAATGACCTTGCCTTTTTTGATGATGCTGTGATTGTTGTGCAGTCGTTCAATGTTCTTGTGTTGGCTATTGATGTTTTGCATGATTTCTTGTCTACACAGATAATGTACTCCGAAAGTAAAGATGAAATGTGTCAGCTCAACAATACGGGACCACTAACTGCAGCAGTTTTGGCGTGACGCTTGATTTTCATCAGTCGACTCTGCCCACAAATATCTCTCTGCAAGGGCAAATTCTGAGTGGACGGAGGCCAAGAAAATTTGGCATCATCCTCTACAGGAACCAGAGACAACAAAGGTTCCACAGACTAACTTAGGTCCTGTAGACTAACGTAAGACCTATAGACTAGCATACGACCCATAGCCTAACAAATGACCCAAAGAATAAAAGAGGACCCACAGAATTACATAGGCCACAAGGACAAGTATAGGACTTGGATGGGTGTAAGGACTACGGGCCCCTAACTGCATTCGATTAGCACGGTTGGCTATACAGGGTGCGAAAGAAGTTCAACATAGTTGCATACAAGCGCTGACAGCTGCTGTTGAGACCGAATATGGAGCAGCAGGGCCTCACTCGGGGTGTTACACCAAGAGGGATCGAGGGATGGGAGTCCACTGGGTGGATAATACCGCACATTTTAATAGACATATGCTCCACCCACATGCCTCAATTGGTGCGTAATGGCAGAAACTGCAGTAGCTCCTCACAGCATCCCCTGGCTGCGACTACAGAAGCTAAAACCGCGACCACCAGGCACAGTGTGTCTCAGTGGCGAGCGCTTTGGCTATTGGGCCAGTGAGCTGCCTAAAGACAGCACGCGCCACCGCTAGGCGCTTCCCGTGGGGCCCGTCATTCCGTCTGATGGCAATAAATGAGCCGCTATCTGATGCGTTTAGACGTCTGCTCGACGTCTGCAGCCCGTGGCACGGGCTGGAGCATTCTCAAGTGCGGCGTCAGCAAATTCCCGAGACCCGTGACCCCGTTGCTGGCAGCCTAGACCACAGGCACGTCAGGACGCGCCACCGGGCTACGTTGCTTGCGGTAACTTTGTTTCGTTTAAATCGGCCCAGGGCCAGGCGAGAAGCCAATGCCGCTACGTCGGCACAGATGTGGAGGTAGAAAAGGCAGCAGCAGCAGCAGGCCCCCTAGATTCGGTTTCAGGGACGGTTTAAAAAAATTTAAGCATCGTTTTGGCAAATGCACGGGCCTTGAAATCAAAACAACAATCATGAAAGGAGCGTGAGGCGCTTTCATTGTGACATTTCCTAGCCACTGTCGTCGGATTTGTGCGCGAGTTACACTCAAAGATGCAAGGCGCATCAGCATTCAAGTGGCGCCTCTGGCATTATCCACCTCTGTCCGCTGGAATTAAGGCAGTGAGCCCCTATTTATGAACAAAGTACATTCCCTGATGCCCTCGAGAAAGCAATTTGGCACGCGCCGAAGCTTAGCGCCGATGCTTTGCGGAGAAACCCCCAAAAAATAACACTCGTCGGCACGGTCATCCCGCAAAAAAACCCCCCAAAAACATGAGCCCCTTTCCGACACGGGTCTCTTAACCTTGGCCGTCGAGTTGGACTCAATCGAGTCATGCCGGTGGCAGCCTGGCAGCAGCGCGAGCGACGCGAAGTGCGTCCGCCAGCGCGGCGCTCTGCAGCCAGCGAGTCTCTCTCTCCTCCCGCAGCAGAATGCACGGCGCAACGGTGCAAGTGCGTCCATGTGCATGAGCCCCCTGCCACCAAAACTAGCACTAATGCACGGCGGAAACGCTCCCGGTTCCTCACAGGGCTAACGACATAGACCGCGCGGGACAATTTTCATGAGAGTGATGGGAAGTAAATAATGCCATTGTGTGTAGACTTATGAGGTCCTTGGTATGACTCACAAATTGTTCAGAATTGCGGCAGTCGGTGGTGCTCGCCCGAACACCATGACGTGACCACATTTCCTCGGTTCTCTTTACACTGCCTTCCAGTCTTGCCACGAGTAGAGTTTAAGAGCCTTCTTACTCGTTATTAAAGTCTTGCATGGGCTGGCACTACCGTCATATTTTCACGAGTTAATTCATCCATACCAGCCCCTCAAGGTGGTCAAGATCTGCAGACTCCGCTACTCCTGCGCGTACCTCGATCACGGCTGCGTTCGTAGGGCGAGCGGGCAACTTGCTGTGTCTGCGCCACGGTTGTGGAATTCCCTACCGCTGGCAATTCGTTTATCCGATAGTGTGGTCACTTTTAAGTTTCGTCTTGAAAACCACATTTTCTTAAGTCAGGTTATTCTATTCAGCTGATCACTTTCTCTTGGCCTTTCCTTATTCGCGCAAATCCGCCTTGAGGCACCAGTGGAAGGCGCCATTCAAATACACGTAAATTATTATCATTGGTTTTTCAGTAAAGTCACGTAGAAGGGAAACAATAAAATAATAAAAATATAAAACAATAAAATTCTCACGACGTTTCGACTGCAACACAAAATTTGAAAAAAGTGGCGGTGTTTTCAAATTTTCTTGCTGTGGTTTTCAGACCTGATGATGATTGCTTGTGTTGCAGTCGAAACGTCGTGATAATTTTATTGTTTCATATTTTTATTATTTTATTGTTTTCCCTTCTACGTGACTTTACCGAAAGAACCAAGAATATGAATCCCTGCAGTCACGAAAGCTTTAAATCAAAATGTAAATTATTATGATTATTATTACCACACGTGCTTTCGTCATGCCCTTGTTTGACAGTATTTCATATTTTTTTTTATCTAAATCAATCGCCAATAATCAACTATGAAAAACTACACGGAACGATGTTCTTGGTCAGTGCGTACTGCATGGAGCGACATTTCGATCAGAAACATTGAGACCGAGAAAGAAAACTGAATGGAAGGTGAAAAGTGTGCAAATAATGATGGAGAGCTGGATGCTGGGACTCACACTGAGAGAGAGAGAAAGAGGAATGCGTGGATCAGGGCGCGAGGACATGGCATTGCATGCCATTACAAGTAATTGAGTTTGGGCAGAACACCTTGCGAGAAGGGATGATTGCCGATGACTGAGTCTGGGGACAGAGTGGCAGCCATGGTAGGGGACAGGCCCGTGAGGGTGACCGCAGCGGGATGGGGGAGATGGAGTGGTGAGATCAGCCCATGGGCAAGAGCGAGGTGCGTTGTGGCATCTGGAAGGCAAGATCATGAGGAGGCCTTCATCGAGCAGCGGGTAGGAAATGGCTTATGATGCTCACCACGACACTATGGGTGTTCAGTATCGGTGGACAGTTAAGGTGTAGCCAATAATGACACCAATAACTGACATATGTGGTGATAGTGGTCGAGCAGCGGCAGTATGGTTAACGCACTGCACTATTTGCCCGGCGACCTGAGAACAATTTGTCGTCCTTCCCGCGCACCTCGGATTAACACGGTTGTCTACGTACGGTGCGAAAGAAGCTCAACATACATGCATGCACGGCTAACGTCAGTGGTGAGTGATATTGAAACCGGTCCTGGGACTCCCCTTCACCAATGTCCACAACCGATGTCCACGGACCATCGTGGTGAAGTTACGGTCAGACAACTCCCACGACCAACACGGCGCAGGGGAGGGTTCATGCGTCGGCGCCGTAAATTATTCCGAATGTTTACGCGGCAGCTTCGTCGGTGGCTTCATCCGCACGGAGGCAGCCAGGGGAACCCCCACCCCGGCAGTGCGCCTCCTCGCTTCAGCGTGCGTCATCGATTATATTGCTTTGCGGCTCCTTGGGCAGCGGCGATCCCTGCGGTGTGGTGGTCTCGTCGTCCCTCTGTCTCGGGAGTGCGGAGCGGGGGGGGGGGGTCTTAGCGACTCTGACCCCCTGTAGGGAAAGTTGCCCCCGTGACAACTTCAAAGGGTCGTGCGCCGGGCTTCATTTTTCCACTAGATATTTAATTTGCACGTGGCTGGTGGACTGGGCCTGGCGCGTGACTAGTAGCCATAGGCATAGCGAGAGGCGTGTGGGTGTGGTGTGCCGGGCACGACATATATTCGGGTCGCTGGGAGTCTGTACCTGGCAGGAGGCTAATAGTTACAGCCTTAACAAGATGTATTCTGACTTAAAGCTTTCGTGACTGCAGGAATTCATATTCTTTGGGGGTTTTTTTCCACGTGACTTTACCGAAAGAACCAAAGAATATGAATATGTACGATGAAAATGTAAAGTGTGCCGGGCGCGAATATATTGTGCCGTGTTTCACCAACGCAGATGTAGAGACGCGGCCGAGACAAGGCCCCGTGCCGGTTCGGTGGATTTTATTTGCCGCGCGACATCAAACAAAACAAAAAAGTTGCGTAACAAAAAAGGAGGATCAGATCAAATTTAGCGGCGGGTCGGCTCTCGGTCGCGCGCCACAGCGCCACGACGCCCACTCTCACCGCTCCTTTCTTCCCCAGCGGAGCGGCCGGCATTAAAGTTTCATCGGGCTCGCTTTCCCAGAAGGAACCGTGGCCCACTTGGCCTTCGCAGCGGCCAAATGAACAGCCGTCGCGCAACCGTGCGCCGGTCAATAGCAGCTGCTGATTAATGGCGTAATGAATTTGTTGCAGCAAGAGGGTCGGTTAAACTGGAAACCGTTTCTTAACCCAGCGTGTCGCCCAAATGCAAATTACGGATATCGATCGACCTGCTGCTACTGCTGCTATATTTTAGGTCCCAATTGTGACTAAATTAAGCATTACTTAATATTTGTTCGTGATTCTCAATTGTTTTTCCTGGGCCACTCGAACGTTCTGCTGGTGTGCTTTGAATTTAAATGGAAGCTTCTGTGATCACCTTCCCACTCACGCCGCACAGCAGACACAGGCGTGCGTTGGTTAAGCAGCAGAGGCTTAATTAAAAGTGGATGATTGCATTTTTCAATATAATGTACCTCGCAGTGAACGCATAAAAAAACAAATGCAAAGTAAATTCAAGGAGACAAATGCACGCTTTTTTTCAGAGCATATTCAACTTTTGGGATTATACCAAATAGCTTAGTGTTGTTTTGAAATGTTAAGCTTATTGCTATTAGTGTATGAATTGCTTTTTTACGAACTTGCCAGAAATATGTGATAATACACAAGCTAATATTATTACCAACATTGATTTGTAGATGTGTAACAGAACATTATGCAATTGCTGGCTTACCATTGCCAGGGTATTTTAGTTTTATTTTCCATGATTATATTACTTTGAGTGATACTATTGCGCAACACTTTGTAGGATTTAAAAGCAATGAACAGCGAGGCAAATAAAGTAATATGATTATACTTCAGACTATAAAAAGCGTACAGCTCTCCGCTTGCTATCTCGTTGCATTACTCGGCCTGCATTAAATGATGGCAGGACTGCCTTGAGGACAAATAGGGGTGTGAGCCTCACTTTGGAAGGTCCCTGACGGAGGCCTGAGAGTGAACACGACAGACTCGACCCTTGATGGTGGGCGCACTGCGTCTCTGAGCTGCACGGTGCCCACGGCGCTGCAAGCGCACGACGCCGCACCCTATCGGGGCTGCACACGCACGGCCCTGAAGCTTCGTGGGGCTGCACACGCACGGCGCTGTCGCTGGTCGAATTGTTTCTCCTCTGTTACTGCGGCTCAGCACTACAGCCAGCAGCTTCTCAATAGGAAGCTTGCGAGTTCAGTTCCTGATTAGGAGTTGACTCAGCGTATCGTTCATCTGGGATAGATACAATGTATGTTGAACTTCTTTCGCACTGTACGCAGCCAACTACTCTAATCTAGCCGCCGCTTTGTGTAGGGAAGTGAACAGTTGGTTGCCCCATTGATAAGCTCACCCCTGCCATGGTAGTGTGGAATTTGCACCAGAGGCTCAGGGCTGCAAATGGGAGATGAGCACCACCTCCACGCTTGTTTTGAGAAAGAAAAAAACGTTGACTTTGACTACTGTCGTTGATTTGGCCATTATAGTTCGTGGCCATTGCCTCTGTACAATTGTGCTGATCGTGATGCGGATTGGAACTGATGCTGCACCGCAACCGATACAAGTCCTTCGTTTCGCCCCTCTGGGCCCCCTGTTGTTTGCCAGCCTCCAAAGCCGCGTGTACGACGCTCCGTCACTTCTTAATGACCGCAACCTCGTGCCGTCTGGCAAGCGTGACGCCCCTCTGCGATGCCACCCTCGGTTGTGACGTGTGAGCCCCCACCCACCCCCTTAACTAAACGGAGCTCTCCGATGTCGTTGTCCTCTTGCAGGGCCGGCACACGACAGAGCATCAGCATAACAAGCGGCGGCGTCCGTATGTCTGTCTGTCTGCACGCGTGATCGTTTGTCTGGAGAAATGCTCCTAGACCCCCCCCCCCCCCACAACATTAATTGATTAAGGTGTCAGTTGAAAGGTCAGGATATGCAGGGTCTGTGAATGAAGTCGATACAGTATTACAAAATAAAATTGATCTTTGATATGATCCTTTGGGCTAAGTTGGCAACAGCTGTCCTGGTACCGCTTATCCGCTCCACCGTTTACAATCGCCCGGCACAAACTGACGAGTCTCATTTAAATATTGTACAATGGATAGACGTGTGCCGTTGGGGATAGGCGAATGTAAAATGTGGTTTTAACACATCAGCCGATGGGCTTTCCAGAACAATATTATTGGGCGGCATTTCAAACAAAGAAAAATGTGGACCAATTTTGTCCTTTTGCGGGTTCTTATCAGCAGAGTCAGGCGTGTTAAACAAACATTGCCAGGTTGACAGATAGCGTTGGCAAGCGCACTGCCTGCTTCTAAACCACGGGAACCTGGTCAGCACAAAAAGCCCAAATGAAGTCAGTTAGTTTAACAAGCGTGCCGCATGTGGGAGAAGAACCGGAGGACCTGGAAGAAAAACCAGCGCGCGGATGACAGGATATCAATACCTTCAGAGCTCTGCACAGATGGATTAAATCCACCGCTGTGTTGTTAATGTCTGGGCCATCTCGGAGCTCGGCGGGCTTGGGAGGTTGGCGGTTGTTTGTGGTCCATCGAGGCCTCGCCGCCAAAGTGCTGGATTACTGCACCCGGCTATTTTTATTTTATTTTATTTTGCAATAAGTGATTCTTTATTATCTGCTCAAATATGCATTTCGCCATTTGGAAAGTGCACCTTTGGGGGGGAAGCAAGCCCTCCGAAATTCCCGGACACTCGAATTGATGAGGGGAGCTTGGAGAAAAGGGGTCAATGTGGGAGGGAGGGGTTGGGAGCGTGGCAGCAACAAACCGATTCAGTACATTCAATAAAGATTACATATAAATGTGCTGTTTTGCTATACGCATCCGTGGAACTGAATCATCTGCAGAGCTGGGACCGAATTGAACAGTGATCTGCAGAACGCGCTTTGGTGTGGACACCAACCCAACACTGGCACTGTCTCTGTGTGTTGTGGCTCCGCGCACAGGGGTCTCACCAGGACCCTCCTGGCTCTTACCCTGCATGTTGTTTCCCAGTGCAAGTTCCTGGTGCACGGTATCACCATCTCATTCGGATATTACTCATGGACATCACTGTTGTCATTATTGTAACACTGATATAACACTAATCGTCACTGCCGTTGTCATTATTACACTGATAAATATCATCATCATAATTGTCTTGTTGTCAGTATTATCATCATTGTCATAATCATCACTGCCATTGTTCCCATTATTAACTTAATCGTCATTATCGTCGCCAAATCGTCATTGTCACTGTCATCGACAATACCACTTGCTAATATAATCACCATCGCCATCGTCATTATTGCCACAATCATTAGCATTATCATTGTGGTCAATATTATCACCGAAACCTATTCCCAACTCGCTGGCAGGTGAAGACCCTCGCTCGAAATGTGAGTCTATGCAGCTGCAATTGATCTCACTCCCACACGCACCCTGGTTTAATCTGATCGCTCCGTCTACTCTGCTTTTTTTCGCGCCCTCCTGCGCGTTGCTACTGATGCCCACCGCCGTAACACTCCATCACCGGTGAGTTTCCAGCACTGCCCTCGGTGAGTCACAGCCCCACGCTGTTGCTCCGACCACTGAAACCGGCCCGCAGAGGCTAAGCGATGTGCAGCGGTGGGGAAAGAGGACACAGACAAATCAGATTTGCTTTGAACCATGATGAATGGGTGTTTCAGTGTCTTCCTGCAGAATACAACGCAGTCTGGAGACAGGAAAGTTACAATGAAAAAAAAAGTTGTTCCTTATTTCTTTCTCTTTGTATCAAAATCTTTTTTTTTTCCTTTGGATGAGCCACTCAATAATTTTCTGCAGTTTGACTTTTTGAAGACTGTGCAATTGGTCGTGTCACAATAGCATTCCGTTTGCTTCCGTTCACATTGTTTACGTATCGTATAGAACAGCGTGACGATGTCCCTTCGGCATGCGAAATATGTTTTCAACGGTTTTTTTAAAAGCAATAACTACCAAATTGTTTGTTAGGGGAAAATAAATAACATCGAGGCTTTATATTTGATGAAAGCCAATCTATCACTCAATAGGCCTTGTTGTTAAGCAATTACAAAATATTGCTATTCTGGCAGCGCTGTGGCACTCAAATCATAAATACTGTTTTAAAATGTGTTTAGGATTCATAAAGATGTTTTAATGGGAACTACTGTGTCAATCTGTGCCTTTAAAAGAGTGATGTTCGGTCGCACGGGTTAAGATGCAACTTTACAACATGGGCGCGTTATAGAAATGTTAATAGCCCAAAGTATACAGTGGCAGGTTCAATTTTCATTTTTTTAAACGTACGAAACCTTTTAACGGAATAACTCTAAGTGGAGGCACACTTAAGTACCCAGCTAATGATGAAACTAATTACTGATTAAGGGTTTTCAGAAGCCTCCAGCAGCAATTTTTGCCATCTGTCATAACAAAATTACGAGCACAATTAGCGAAAATTCCCCCTCGTGTTTCTTTCCCACTGATTGCGAGGAGGAGGAGGAGGAAGTAGGAGGAGGGTGAAGAGGAGGAGGCGGCGGCGGTGGTGGTGCAGGGCGCGCGCGGGAGGCCCTCGTTTAAGGAGTGCCAAGCGAGCCCCGACTAGCCACGACGCCCTCTTCCCAACCCAAACGCGGCGCACCACCGCGGCGGCGGCAGTGCTCGCGACAAAAGCAACTTGCTAACGACACAAAAACCGACACGTGTTCCCAGTCGTTAACATCGAGGCTTTACATGGAGAAAGTAAATACGTGTCGAAAAGGTGACGTGTAACCGTCAATGGCCATTCCATTATGGCACGCAATGGTTTATTATTATTATTTCGAGCAGATAAATATGCATAGCTCATGACATTTTGTGCGTGCTCTGAAAAAAGGGCCATTGCCCGAAACGTTGCCTGTTATATTTGTGTTTGTCCCCATTTCAGGAAGCTCTTCCAAGCCTCTCTCACATTGACGACACTAAGCCGTAGCCACGCGGTAACCACTCAAATCGTTGAATAAATTGGCTTCTGATTTAAACACAAAGACAAACGCAGGCGTCAGTCCAATGTAAGTGTGTGCACATGCCCGGCATTATATATGCAGATACGCGTGCTGTTCAAGTGTGTACTGTATTTTAATATTTGTACATTTATTCTCTGCCAGTAATTGCCGGGCCAACTATCGGTCATTTTTGTTTGTTGTATAGCGTGTATCAATCACCTCAATTACAGAATCTTCGATGTGGCACAGCACCCGAGGCATGTTTTAAACATCACGCACAACGCGATTTTTTCGCTGGACAACGTCACATATGCGACTCTGTTGAGGATTGAGGCATAGGCTGATTATGAGAACAGGTCCGACGTTGAACGTCATACGAATTGGCAGTTACACCGTTTCACAAACACTGCATTTGGGTGTGGGCAGTCAATCGGCCAGGTCAATATACGTGACGGTCGGATATCCGACGTTGAACCTGCGGACACACACACGCAGACACACAACAATAAGTGGCGGTGACGTCACCACCGCGATTGTGCCAGGCTATGTGCACTTTGAGGCCACGTGGAGTGTCGATTGCCCCCGCTGGCAGGAGGTCACGGGGCAGACCCAGGTGCCATGGGTTGACTGAGATGACTGGCCGATGCACCACCTGCATCGGCCAGTCAACACACCCACACAGCAGCACGTACACAGATACACTGACGCTCGGGTGTAGCTGTTACTTCCAGTCTAGCACCGCCACAAGACGCCCTCTCACACGCCACGTAATTAACGGACGGAAGTTAAGTCATCGGGTCGCTCGCGCGCCGCAGTGATTTTTGCACGTGCAAATAGGTGCTTGATTAATGAGCTCATTACGGGCCCACCGTCTCTAAACCGCCCCGTGGCCAGCACCGCGCTGCGGCCTCGTCGGGGTGACGAGGAGGTGTGCCACCCTCGGCGCTCGCGTGGCCGTACCGAGCCAACGCACCTGCGACGTCACAAACAAGCGCCTTCAAGGGGTTGTCCTACCGTATTGTAAATTCACTCTCAGCACGTTGCAATGCAATTTACGGCCAATTAAATTCAACTCCGGGGCCCTTGTTAAGTGACAGTTTTCTCTCGGCGAGCTGTGCCCGTACCTTTTCATGACCGAGCCGCTTTCCCTTGATTATTAAAACCGCAGATAATCAGTAATTCGGCCAACAATTATGGAATCATTAAGCACCTCCCGTAAAGGCTGGCAATCAGTCATAAGCAATAATAATAATAATGCAATGATAAGAGTATATAATTACAGGCTGCCTTCCACCGGGTGTGGCGATCTGGAACAGGAGGGCCGGACCCGTCGTAAAGAAATCTATCGTTAAGTTTATTGCCCCTAAAGCAGTTGTTTGCAGGCAAATGGCCTTCGGTGCCCTTGGAAGAAAATCAACGCGACAATGTAGGGGTAGGCGTGATTGTTCAGACGCACACATTCTATACGACAGGCGAATGGGCAGCACAGAGGATAGCCCACGGCGCATATGAACGTGACGACCCGAGTTTGATTTCAAGCAGCGATTTGGGATCAGCGATATGGGGTCAGCGATAACGAGGTCACGTTCAGCAAGTCTCCTCCCCTTGCCATGCTTGGTCAAGAGATTGCTCGCCCTTAACATAAAAACGTTACTGTAGACACCAATCAACATCCTACATACGTGTTGAATATTCACAAAGCTGTCCCTTATAAGCTCTAAGCCCCTAATTTCAAAATCTTTAGCCACCTCTGACGTCGAATATGCAAGATGGCGTCCCAAAAAAAACCTATGAAATTATCCCACTTGAGATAATCATAAAATACTGCCTAATGTCCTAACCCACTTGGCTAGAAACATCAAAAATGGAATAGGTGCAATCGGTTAAAGGACCTCCTTGCCTGCTTGAAACTAACAAGGGCCACAGTCTCACACACGCCGGCTCAGAGGGCAGCACCGTTCACCGCCGGTCTTGGGCCACGGTCCCAGCTCATAGCGCTCTCTCCGCTCCACCAACTTGGGACCACCACGCAGAGCCATGCGCTGGTGGGAATCGTTGGGGCTGTGGGATCGTGAAGACCATTAGTCGCGGAGAGTGAGCTCAATTGTCCCACGGTCTGAGCCGGGCCAGGATTGTTCAGCTAGGCCAGCTCCAGTTGCCACGAATGCTCGCTGTGGGTTCACAGTGCAATGTGCTAGCCACTGCGCCAGCACTCCACTCATCTGTCGACGTGCCCACCTGCACATCTAACGTCACCCAAGAAATTGTGCCAGGAAAATACTTTCAGATGCCATCCAGACCTCTGAGTCTGTGTCATCGACCACCATCCTCAGAGCCATTCACATGCCCAGCATACCACAGCCTGAAATGACCACCGGCCAGTTTGTCCCTGATGCCCTTTATCCAGCAGTAGATCAATAATATCCTGTGCCCTGAGTGTTGGCCAGGAGAGAGGAGACGGTGCCAGCGTGAAGGTGTTCACAGTTGTGCTGAACAGCTCTGCGTCGCGTGTTTGTGTTGTACCGCACGCCGTTAAGTGAATGCACCTCCCAGCACGTGGAGCGAAACGTCGGACATCGTGCTGCCGAGTAGAACACGCGGTGCGAGCCGAACGCGCGTCGGTTAGCCAGAGACGACTGCATCACCGATAAATCCGCCAGCCGGTCATTTCACGCGCGCGAACATTGTTGTCAAGAATGAAAGAAAAGATCAAATAAACGGCTGCATGTTGTTGTTTTTTTATATGAGGACCTCGAATTCTTTACCGGTCGTTGCCGAAAATAAGAATCATTGTAAAATCACATCAATATTTTACGTTTCATTGCGCTGTTTATGAATGAGCAATACGCGGGCAATAACGCATTCCGCTGCATCATCAATTTGTCCTTTCGCGCTTCCAATACTGGGGCTCGCGGCATATCCCACATGGATAATGAGAGAAGCGTTGCCTTTTTGCCGCTCTGACCAAACATTTGGTCTGTAAAACAATATCTGTCTGAGCAGCATCTATAAAGTTGTAAAGTGATAAACAGTTTTGTTAGGATTCGGAATAGAATTCAAAGTGTGCCAAACACCACGACCGTAAAATTGTCATTCGAGTCTGGGGTAAAGGTTGTTAAATAAAAAATGTGAGTAGGTGTGGATATTTTAAGCAAATGTTAGCAAGTGACACTTTCCATTGTGCGCTATAAACAGGCGTGCGGCTCGTCATTTTGTCGATTTATTGATAGCAGAGCGGATGTTGTGCATGCATTTCGTCGTCTCTCCGTGGAGCATTACCAACAATGGTGGTGAAAATGTTTCTGGAAGTTGCAAGTCACGAGGTGTTGTGATGCGCGCAATTGCTCCTTGTAAATTGATCCTGGCAGAACCTCGTGCACGTACGCGCACATTTCTCTCCCGCTCACCTTCTCACCATTGTCGATTCAAGTGGTGAGCATATTTTCGGCATCGAAGCGGAGCATCGCACAGGTGCAGCAATAGCTATATATATTTTTAAAAACGGGGCCCTTTGAAAATCGTTCCCGCTCAGAAAGGTCACGGCGAGTTACTCCGTCGACCTCCGCGGCGGGAAGGCTCCCTGTTCGCTCCCAGGTTGCCGTCACCCCTCCCTGCAGCATGCCTGTGAGACAATTACGCGCCACTTCGCGCCGGGCCTTGGCTTCTTTGGCACTTTCACGAGCCTCGGCAAATTCTATGAAAAATAAACTCGCGCACGCCGCGGGGTGGGGGGGGGATTGATGTATCGCGTGCGCGCGCACGCCGCGGGGTGGGGGGGGGGGGCGATGTATCGCGTGCGCGCGCACGCCGCGGGTTCCCGCACGGGGAGCGCGAGGGGCCCTCCACCCGCGCGGACGCGATTTGGGTCACTCGGTTTTTTTTCCCTTCTGGCGGTGATGAATAATAGGTGGGCGCATGCAGGCGAGGCCTCCGTGGATTGAGCCGTAACCTTTCCGCAAGTGACCATCACCTGCGCGCGCAAAAATAAAAAAGAAACCGCGCTTTACAATGAGTCTGGAAGAAAAAAACCTAACAAACGGAAAGGCGCTTTTTGGTGTTTCTGTTGAGGGATGATGACATTACGTTTCACTCTGGTCGGCCGCATGACTGCAGCAGCGGTGGAAATTGAAAGTTAACGCCGCACGCTGGTCTTCGGACTGTCGTTAGCGATCGCAGCTGAAGGGGTTGATGGCATCTGCAGTAACTTCCTTACATTCCCACAGCGCTAGGTGAGGGCGAGGTCGCGGCCTGCGTGGCGCGCTACCCTGTTGTTTCGAGCACCAGCGAAGGAACGCTTATTTATCCGTAGGGGGCCTTTCCGAATAAAATGGCAGAACGTGTCAAATGCAGCGCTTGGCTGCGTCACGGCAGTTCTAAATTGCAACCCTCCGACACGTTTTTCAAAGTATAAACACAACACTTGCGGATCGCTAAGCGCTTGTTGTCGCCCTCCCAGGAGTCCTCGGTTCAACTCTCACACCTTGCTAACGCCCCCCCACCGCCACCTCCACGCCATCTCACCTCACACCTCACCGCGGGGCACATTTTGCCGATGTTCCTGGAAGTGCTGGAATTGCCGGTAAATGTTCTCCTTCGCCGCGTAAACACCGCATGGGGCATTGCCTGAATACACAAAGCATCCACACGCTGATCTCAAGCGCGTAACCAAATGGACCTCACAGTACAACAATTGTGCGGGTCGTGTACGCAGTGTCCTCGTGGGAAGATTTTGATCTGGCTTTAAGTGCGGATATGCACTTTGTGAATATATTCTTTAGCAAGGGGGATTTTTTTTTGCATTTAATCAAAAGCGTGCCACTTTCTTATTTCGTAATTCAGTCCCTACGCGTTCTGTAAATGGTGACAAAAGCCGTGGCAACGGCAGAATACGTGCAGGCTGGAAGCGCACAGAATTGTGTGCGTGCAATGTGCTCTTTCGTGCCTTCTTCGCGCTGTTGATGAGCGCGCCTCTGTGTTGTTGTTGTTTTTGTTTCGTTTTACTTCGGCTGCCCTTGCTTGACGTGGCAAACTTGAAGGTAAACAGCACGAAGGCTGTGAAGTAAGTTAGTGCATCCTATGTGTTTGTTGGCCCTACTTGTGTCTATGATGATGAACTGTTTTCTATATTTTTACCTACAAACGACGTCAAATAAGCTTTTCGGGTGGCGTTTAATTCCTTTAAAGAACATAGTGCCTTCAACAAATTATTATTTGTAAGCCAACATGAGCATGTTTTTGAGCGCGTACATGGAGGATAAGATTCTTTTTTTTTCAGGCCAAATAAATCTTGGCAAACATGACTGCTTTATTCCACTGCTGGTATTGAAATTAGCGTCCCAGTTTAATTGGGGAAAAAAAATCGAGGCTCGTTCCATGCAGATGGACTCTTTTTTTCAAAGCCTTCAAATATATTAATATTATTGGTCTTACTGGGTCCCCCACCTCGCAACCTCTCAAATCACAAAGTAATAATAAAAGGATTTAGAGATCTTACAAATATATATGATAATTTGTAATACATACAACGCTGTTCTTCGTTGTAATATAAATGTGTCGTGGTTCGGGCACTGCCCTATGAACCCTCGGCTAACATCAGTGGTGGTGAGTGATATCTCAGTGATGCTGAGTGATATCCCAGTGATGGTGAGTGATATCCCAGCTGATCATAAACCAGTCCTTCACCCGCACACTGACCAGCGTGGTGAAGCAAGGTAAACAACAACAACAACAACAAAACAACAACAACAACAACAACAAAACAACAACAACAACCCGATGACTGACATTGCAAGGCGGAGATTTCCACCGAGGCAGTGACCGGACAAAAAGACCGTGAGATAATTTCTGTTTTTTTTATTGTGCAGAACATTAAAGGGAAATAACCACATCGACTCGCTCCACCACCAACGTTCCAATCAATAATTTAAGACACTTCGAATAGTTTAGGACAATCCCGCCATCCCACCACCTCCGCACATAAATTTGTGGAATTTGTCAACAGCGCGTTCGTCCGCACATTGAGTCTGCCTGTGTCGCCCGCGCCAGTCGCGTGGCTGCATTACGCAGCAGGCTGCGGTGGGGGGGGGGGGGGGGGCACCTCTCTGCCCCTTTTGCCGTTCCCTCTGTCTAACGCCGAGAACAAAACGAAATGCATTTCATTTCCCCCGCGCCACGATCCTTGCCATTGCACGGCGCGATACCCGGCCAGCGATCGACGGGGGCCGTTTGCCATTGACAATGGTGCTGAGTTCTTTTTGCGCGACAGTGGCGCGGATAATTATTTCACGACGATGTTAATTGCCGTTTGTTAACCCCCAATGAGCGCAAGAGCGTGCGATAATTGGGATAATATCTTTGCGGAATGACGCTTCGCCTCCGCCATCTGCAAGAGCCGCTAATGGTGCACGCGCCTAGCTTATCTTCACGGATAGTGTGTCTTGCAAATAAACGCTTGCAGAGAAGGCGTGGCAATGCCACACAAGATGGATGGGCAACCTTGCTGGAGATTTGCCCATTTTTGCAATATTTATTTATTCCTTGGAGCTTTTTTTCTTGTTGTTGTACATTCTCATATAATTTCAAACCCTTTTTTTCAAATTGCTGAAAGTTTAAATTAACAAAACGTAGCATGGTGCATCTGATTTATGTTTTCAGACTCAATCTAAATAATAATGTGGAACAAAAGTTTTTGGCAGGAAACGGTTCCCGGGGCTCATTGTCTGAGCTGACGCCTGCTGCGTCCAACGGGAGCTCGCGAATTGATGCGTGAGCGCCCGCCGACGTCGATCAAGCGCGGAACCCTGATAACTCCTGCAGCATCAGCTACGGAGAGCGTTGCACCAGAATTCCGCTCTCCCATGGGGACCTCTTAAAGCTCTGCACTCTGTGGATTTACCGTATTAGATTATTTTTTTTTAGAACATGGACAAAAAAAATGTAAGTTTGCCTTGATCAAATAATGGGTTTAGGTTGTGGCTATTCACCCAAATGAGTTCAGTGAAAATTAATTAATTGGCTTTTGACATTGATTTATACATGTGATCTTTATATATCATTTTAAATATATAATCATAGATTGAAATGTCAGAGTTTGGGCCTCATGCCTTCTAGTCTGTTTCATGCATGCACATATACATACCTAAATACGAAATAGTTGAATATTCTCAGTGATTTTTGTTTTCAAGACAGAGACGTAATAAATAACATAAGCAAGATAGAGAGACCTCATTTTGACTGTTGTCAAGAATCGGTGGGCTTGGGCCAGACACGTCGCAAGAAGGAATGATGGCCGGTGGTCAAGACCATTGACGGAGTGGCAGTCAAAGGAAGGATCATGCCCTAGAGGCCATCCACCAGGGGGATGGAGCAATTAAATCGGCGAGTGTGCAGGAGCTAGATGGATAGTTGCATTGTGAGACTGTGATGAATGGTGATGGCTTGGAGAGTTCGACACCCAACGGTGAATAAGATGGTGATTATGAATATTGAAACGTTGATACAATCAGCAACACCCAAAAAATTACAGTACATTTTTTTTAAATCGAAGCTGAATACTGTGACCACGTGAAGAATGGAAAATGTGGCTCCTTGTAATGTGCTACCGTTGTCTCAATGAACCTGACCTTGGTCTGGGACTCGCTCTTTAACTTGCAAGTCACGCATCCTCACCATTGTCAGATCCTTTTGTGAAGAAGACAATGAACAGAGTGCGGAGTGGGTGCTGTGCGAAGCTCGGTGAGAGGTCTGAACCGAGTGGGGAGTCAAATCGCACAATTATCCCAAATACGAAAGGCTATATCATATTTTTTTACGAGAAATAATTAGTTCCACAAAAAAAAATTTTGCACTGGTGCCAAATTGCCAGTCGCGAGAGACAAAACTCCGCCACATTCACTTTTCAGAATTTTTCTCAGCCGCGTGTAATTATACATGGAACCTGGCGCCATCGATATTTCACCTAACAGCTCACAGTCTCTCTACACACACAGATGTACTGTATAAAACAGTGCATTGTGGCTGATGGCGACTGTTTGGAAGTGTTTAATCTGCAAGCGCACAGCTGTTTGGCCATTTTTCTGGGGGCAAATGTCAGGGCGGTGCAAGATTTAGTGCGGCTGCCCTCTGGCCAGCACATGCGGCCGTGATCCACTGGGGGATTTATGTCTCGACAAGCTCTGTGGGAAAACTTTTGTGATAAATATAATTGCTGTTGTGCCAGTAGTCCATAAACAGGCAGCTGTGGCGATGGTGCGCGTGCAGCGTACGTCCCTATGTGGCGCAGCTGTTGAGAGCCTCGATCGCTGCTGCACAGCACCCAGCCGCCCACGAAACACAAATCAGCCTCAACTTTTCTGACAAGAACTCAACACCTTTTTGTCGAAAAAAAGTCGCGTATAATAGGACATATTTTGGGCAGTGCGCCTTCTTCCATATGTGCTGTGAAGAACGGGCATAGTCAGGAACGTCGCCTGTTATGTACGTATATAAAACCAGTTTTATGGACGATTTATTGACAGATGTTTTCAGTATTTGCTATTTGTGCTTCTGCTCCACTGCCAAACCAGTATTACAAAAATTGTTAATAAATAATAGTCTTTTATTTGGGTTTTTCGGTAAAGTCACGTAGATCTAATAAAAAATAAATATCACGTTTCGATAGCAACACAAGCGGTCGTCATCAGGAGAAATGGAGTTAGCTTCTAAAGATAACTGCTTTTAAAGGTTTGAAATGGGCGTAGCCCAAATGTCAGCAGCCAATGCCAATGCAAGTGGTGGGCAGTGACCGGCGCGGTGGTGGGCCTTCCACCAATCACAGGGCTGCCAGGCAGAAATTAGCATCTTCTTTGGTTCTTTCGGTAAAGTCACGTAGAATGAGAATAAAATAATAAATTGATAAAATAAAATAACACAATAAAATTCTCACGACGTCGTGAGAATTTTATATAATAATTTTATATAATAAATTCGGTAAAGTCACGTAGAATGAGAATAAAATAATAAATTGATAAAATAAAATAACACAATAAAATTCTCACGACGTCGTGAGAATTTTATATAATAATTTTATATAATAAATTCTCACGACGTCGTGAGAATTTCATTGTGTTATTTTATTTTATCAATTTATTATTTTATTCTCATTCTACGTGACTTTACCGAAAAAAACAAAGAAGATGAATCCTTACAGTCACGAAAGCTTTAAATAGAAATTAGCATGTCAATGCAAGATCGCCAAGACTCCTTCACGACGGGTGCGCCAAGGTGGCTATGTTAATGTAAGCGATTAGCATGTTAATTTTAGAAACTAACCCCATTTTTCCTGAAAAAGTCGTCATGTTTTTTTTTTCTATCTACGTGACTTTACCGAAAGGCCCAAAGAATATGAATTCCTGCAGTCTCGAACGCTTTAAGTCAAGATTTAAATAATAGTCTTTACGTCAATTTCGCAGACACTATTGCAATGGCCATCCGCTCATGTACGCCCAATTATGTGCCAGTTGTGTCGTTTGCCTCGCGTTAAAGAAGCAAAAGTTATTTCTTTTTGGATAAACCTGTATCAGAGAAGTGGCCCGGAAGATGACGTCACGGAACTATTTCCAAAGTCACGTCAAGAGGCCCCCCCACGTCCGCGCTGCACGCAGTGTTCACCACGCGTCTATCTGACAGTTTACATTGAATGCGATTTATTTTTGGTGCGGTCATTCGTGTTTCCGCGGGGCTAAAACACCATCAACTCACTGCACTTGAGAACCCGGTGTTAAACACGGGCAGCAGAAGCCTGGACAGGGAACCGAGGGCCTCAGCGCTACCCGCTCAACATCACGAACCCCCTCGAGCATCGCGGCCTCTTCACGCTCACATTATTGACATTGCTGTTCAATTAAGATTATTTTTTTTGTTATGTTTATTTACCCAGGAAAGCCTGACTGAGTCTCAACGACTCTTCGTTGTCAAGAGGGTCCTGGCACATATTTCAGTCGAGCATGAAGATTGCTGTGTGTTCTTGCAACTGAGTAATTTGTGGGGTAATTAAATAAAATTGGGAAATTTGGACTATTGCACCGGCACACGATGGGCCAATTAGCGCGAATGACGTCACGAGTTCTTTAACAGCAGCCACCTGCCTGCCTTCGTGGGACACGAAACGACCCACCAGACGTTCTTGTCGGTAACAGTTTATGCCATTACCACGGTTGATTATAATGTAGCAAAACAGTTGTTAAAAATTACCTAATCTTCATTAAACATTTCATCAGCTGTAGAAATGCCAGCAATGTAAAGGTTAATAGCATTTTTTAATTGGCTCCCCTTGTAAACCGAAAAAGTGGACGCCTTTAATTAACAAACTTGTTTACTACATTGAAAGAGCATTGCTTATTGGAGAAACTGGCGCTGTTAACATTATGTATTTTATATGTATTGAAATAACCTTAATCTATCATCAGTGCACTGTAATTACACACAAAATCACACACACCCGCACGCACGCACACACACACATCCATCTCTGTGGATGTGTGCAGGTGGACACCGCGGTTACGAGAGTGCCCATTCAAGGTCGAGCGGGCTCTTTGTTGTCGTCCTGGTCGGCGACGCCAATAATGGCGAGCGGCCGTCGCTGCAGCTGACAGATGATGTGAAATGTACGCAACAGCAGTCGGATAATTGGCAACACCATTTCCCAGGTAATGGATATCTTGGCACGCTTTCTGCAAGTACATTGTGTGGCTAATTAACGTCCATTTACATGCTTTTAGTAAACCCTGCAACTTGCGTTACCTGTACATTATCTTCAGCAAGGTGGTAGTCGGACAAAACCCATCCGAGAGGCAATCTCTCTCTCCTTAATCGACTTAATTCTTTAGCGCTCCGCTGCAAATAATTTGTTCTGGACGTGTGCGGTCGTGCAGACCGAGGAACGGACGCGTGATGGATGGAGCGGCTGACTCCACTGCTTAAGGTGTTCGCGTTTGTGCTGCTGCCTAGCTCTATCGCATGCACCTTCAGGTTATAGCCCGCGTTGTTCAGCGCAGTGTCCGATGTGTTGGGAGCTTCATCGTGAACTCTAGTGAAGAAGCTCCCGGCACATGGAAGAAATGCATTGGGGAGCGGTAACACTGTGTAACAAAAGGAAAAACATTATTTTTGTCCCTGGGTAGTTAGTGTTATTTCATAATTGCTTATGCCTCAAAAGTACAGAAAATGGCTATTATTCCCCACAAACTTTGCTTTTGTGACCAGGACAGTGATATTTTGAAATGTACCTATTTTCAATGAGAAAACGTGTGCATTTGTGTCTTTCCTTCGCATAAAGTCCTGGTCACAAAAGCAAAGTTTGTGGGGAATAATATCCATTTTCTATAATTTTTAGGCATAAGCAATTAAAAAATTACACGTACTACACAGAGACAAAACTCGTGTTACATAGTGTAATCATTCGCGTGGAAGTGACAAGAGATGCGGTGGTGTGGTCACCCCTCGTGTGTGTGGGTGTTCTCCGGGTCCCACATGTAGCCAAACTCTCTTTAATAGAATTTGCCAAGCAGCCTCATGCAGGGCCCTCCTTAAAATTGGTTTGACACTCGGTGAGACTTTTCTGGGTAAGTAATTGGCAATATAATTTACGTCATCGTATGTAGCACCAGCAGTTACATCTAATGACGTGTCATATTGCTGGTAGAGCAATGCACCACCAGCAATCTGATGAGATGTGAATTGTGACAATTTCGACTCACATTTCGATCCGAGAATTGACTCTTTTTTCACATCGTTGGGTGAATGGTAGCGCCTCTAGTGGCTGTAGAGGTGATGTGAACCACATTGGCTAATTATAGATGTTCGCTAACAGGATTTGCCCCAACAGTCTGGTCAAAGTATATACCGGGGATCTTTGTCGTTGTGTCTGATATTACAAATTAGTAACACATTAAAAAATATTTTAAAGGTCTGTTGGTATTGTTTTGATTAATAAAGGGGAAATTGGCAATTCTCACGTCGGCTGTTGCACAAATGAGGCTGTGCACATCTCTGGCACTCGGAGCGCTCGGAGTTCGTCTCCAGAAAAGCAGGTTACGAGGTAGTCTGCCTGGGATGAGCCCGCGGGGATTGCAGTCGTGCCTAAGCCTCAATCAATGGAGATAATGCCATTAAAAATATAATGCACGAGCAAACATTTTTGTTGGACTTTTAGTTACTGTGCGTGCTCTAAGGAGAACGCTTGAAACACTAAGCCAGAGCAAACGTACAGGTGCCTGCCACTGACGGCGGTGACGTTCAGCCTGGAGACTAAAATGAACACAAATTCAAATCTGCAAAAATAAATCACCGGTGTAGACAGCCTTGTGAGATGTTCGCATGGAGGTGTCACAAATTTATCTTCATTTGGCATTGCTTTACTGTAACCATATGCTGTTTGTTTTCCTGGGAGTTTCTCACTCCTGTGTGCGGTGTTTTTCTTGTGCGGCGCTGGGTTTTTATTCCTGCGCTCGCGAAATTAATGTGTGCATTTCCCCCCCCCCTCCCCCCCCATTTCTTGGGGTGTTCAAAATACAAAATAGCAAAACAATGGATTCAATGTCAATAAATATTTGGCTAAATTAATCGGTTCAGTTGCCGAAGAAGTGCTCAGCTCGTGCAGCGAAACGAACAACGCGGCGGAACGACCCTACGCGGTGGTCCTTATGAAGAGGCCAACGTCATTTGGGGTTCATTGGTGCTGACTGACACATTTGCTTCAGCATTTGCCATCGTCTGAGTGTGAGGGGTCTTCTCGGATGAGCAATGTTCACTTCATCGAACTGGCGCACTCGGGGAGGAGGCTCGTGTAAATGCCATTGACTGTTGTGTTTTTTTTTTTTGCACACCACTTTGAGGATTACATTTCATCACAATAATCGGTAGTTCTCTGCCGAAGTGGTTTACCGCCCTTACTGCGCCATCACAGCACATTCCCAAACCAAACTATGCCACCTCTTTTATGAAATAAAAAAAAAATGTTAAGAGCCAATCGATGGCATCATAAAAAAAAAGTAGGCGCTTGTCTGCCCCAATGACAGATCTCACATTGCAAACGTGAAAATTCCCGTCTAGTAAAATTACAGTAGCGGATAATATAGTACTCTGTGAATGGCCTTTCAGGTCTCTCTTGCAAAGCAAATATTCCATTTGCGGCGGGGCCCTCGCGCAGTTAAATAAAACCGCATTGAAGAGTTGGTCATGAAATGGATGGCGTTCTGACAATTCGTCTCGCCAGGATGGGCCGGCTCTGCCGCCCTATGCAGAAAACAGTGCTTGGTCTGGTTGAGGCGGTTGAGAGGGGTTGAGGAGGATGTGGCAGTTGAGGCAGTTGAGGCGGCTGAGGGGGTTGAGGCAGTTGAGGAGATTGAGGCGGATGTGGCAGTTGAGGCAGTTGAGGCGGCTGATGGGGTTGAGGCAGTTGAGGGGATTAAGGCGGGTGTGGCAGTTGAGGCAGTTGAGGCAGTTGAGGTGGCTGAAGGGGTTGAGGCGGTTGAGGAGATCGAGGCAGGCATGGCAGTTTAGGCAGTTGAGGTGGCTGAGGGGGTTGAGGCAGTTGAGCAGATTGAGGCGGGTGTGGCAGTTGAGGCAGTTGAGGCGGCTGAGGGGGTTGAGGCATTTGAGGAGATTGAGGCGGATGTGGCAGTTGAGGCGGCTGATGGGGTTGAGGCAGTTGAGGGGATTGAGGCGGATGTGGCAGTTGAGGCAGTTGAGGCGGCTGATGGGGTTGAGGCATTTGAGGGGATTGAGGCAGGTGTGGCAGTTGAGGCAGTTGAGGCGGTTGAGGTGGCTGATGGGGTTGAGGCAGTTGAGGGGATTGAGGCGGGTGTGGCAGTTGAGGCAGTTGAGGCGGTTGAGGTGGCTGAGGGGGTTGAGGCAGTTGAGGGGGTTGAGGCGGTTGAGGTTTGGTGTGGACGTGCGTCAGAAATGAAACGACGCCGTTTAAGCGCTGAGTTGCAGTGCATCAATGCAGGCGGCGTGGGCTGCAGCCATTTCATTTGCTGAGTAACGGAACCTTCCAGGGTGAAGGGTCCACACTTTATTGCATCTCATCCACACATTTCCTGCCCCCGCCCCGCACTGAGCACCCCCCCCCCTTCTCCCCATTCAGGGACTATTTTCTTCTCGTGGCTTAAGGCCATAGAGCCGACTGCTGTGATCGATGGCACATTTTAAAAATCAATCTAAATCGCTCTGTTTACATAGTCAATAGCATTTGTGAGTCAATATGCTGAATCACGTTTCTCCAGATGTACTTAAATGTGAAACACAACGGGGCCTCTCACAGCTGGGGATATTCAATTATCTATGCACATGATCACCGTGGGCTGGACTAGTGGGCTGGACTAGTGGGCTGGACTAGTGGCGCAGCGGCTAGCACACTGCGCCAAGGACTCGGCGAACCCGAGTTCAATTTCACCACCGCTGCTAACGGTCATTGGAGAGAGAATATCTGAACCGGTCCTGGCCCCTCCACCTTCACCAACACGCACTGACCGGCACGGTGAAGTAAGGTCGAACAAGTCCCTGTCCACATGGTCTGGGGAAGCCATCATCCAGCAATTTATATTCTTGCGAATGATGGCGGAAATATTTTCAAGATCTCAATGCTAATGCTAAGAGCTCCAGCAGACAGTTCGTCTAGTTCTGCAACTGTATGGTTCATAGTTTGGGTTGCATGCCCACAGTCGCACTAATGTGGATTGTCTTTGATTTTCCATCTCTGAAGGAGATGTGCGCATTGGCCAGTCGATGGTCTTACGCGGTTGATGGTTACACCATCACTGTTGTCGAGGAATGTGAAAGTCAGAAGGTGCGATGTTTGAGTTCCGATTGAGGTGTTTATTCTGGACGTCCGTGTTGTTCCACTTTGTTCACTAGCGTTCTTACGGATCTGGGTGAGACTCTAAGAAGGGAGATCAGAAGTTAATTTGAGGGTTTGACGATTGATGGTTAGGTTGTCACTGGCAACAATATGTATAAACTCCCTTGCAGTTTGAACATCTCTGCGGATAAGTTTGGCAGAATGTTCACCAGGGGATTGGCATCCATCTCAGTGTTCCATTTGCGATGCGCATTTAGGTTATTTCACGGTGCATCTAATCGGTGTTGTGTAGGAAGTTCCCTGGACCACACCAGAGCGCAGTGACTCTGCCACTGAGTAGCTCATCGAGAGAGCGGCAGCACATCAGCTGAGGCACCCCCGAGTCGTTCCTGCAAGTTTCTGTAGCGGGGCGATTCTTGATTTGCTCTTTTCACGCGTCTGTTTTTTGCTGTGGAGCTTGAGCTTTCAGGCTTGTGTTCACGATAACCTCTCGATATCTTGAGGTGGGGTCATAGGGCACTGGGCTACCACATGAGGACACATCAAGGGTGGCATCCTCTGCATGATTGTTCATGTGGAAATCGCTTGTGGTGGATTTGGAGGGATTTGGAGGGATTTGGTTGGAGTCTCCATTGATGGAAATATTCCTCCAATAAAAATAGATCAGCTGTTAGAGTACTGGCAACTCTCTCTAAATGTGTGCCCTGTACTGCAAGGGTTACAGTATACTGTATAAGAACTTGCGAGATGATATACATGGCAGGTCACTAATATATAAATATGATGTTACGTAGTGACGGTGCTAGAACCGAGCCTTGAGGGAGGCTATTGTTCACAATTATCTTGCGGCTGTGTTCACCAGCGAGGTGTTCACTCCAAAAGCTTGGTTTCTTAGCATCGCCTTGATTAGGTAAACCGTAGATCTGTTGCTTGCGGTAGTTGACTCAACATGCATGACTGCTGATCTGCGTTGGCTGTTTGGAAAATTACCTGATAATTGTTTGTCCTTTTAGATGTTATCCCTGGCTTCGTCATCGTCTGAGTATCACCATTGTGTATGCTGGCTGTTGACGTCATCCACGTATTATAGCCGGGTGTGTGGCCGCTGGCAAAGCTGGTGATGGCCATTCTTTATTCGGGGGATTATATACATTGATGACCATCACGTGATCAACAGTGACGGTTATTGCCAATGTGCCGCCGCTTGTGGTGGTGGAATTGAGAGCATAGTCCTTTAGGCCTTGCCTGATGAAGGTGTTGAGGCCATGTTTAAGGTGGTGGATAGATGGCAGCAACAAGGATATATTACAATGCACTTATTCTGTGACTCGCCATCCGTTGGCTGTCCTCAGCGTGCATCTTCTGTAAGGCAACGACGTCAATGTTGTTTTCACTTTGGTTTCTGGTCAGGAACTTCACATTTAGTTCTTGAGAGCTATTCAATACTTCGTTGGAATACGCAAATACCCTCGTCTGATAGGCTTCTTGGCCTTAACACGACCTTATTTTGGCATTCAGCTCGACTACTCATTGAATCTGGATTCAAAATCAACGATGTTCATTTTCGTCCCAATGCCCTTGTGCGTTCGTTGTGTTTACGGTGACGCCAAAACACGCATCACCACGTGGGGCCACCGCGAGAGGGGCCACGTTCTCCCACTCCTCCAGCAGCGGCTTGACACAAGGCCCACAACACATGTGGTTACGAGTGTTGTATCTGCGCAGTGACATTTCAATGGGTGCAAGATGCATCCGACAATCCATTGGCGACAGCACTACTTTATGCAAATGAAATTATCATTTAACAAACATTAATACACTGCAGGTGATGTGCAGATGTACATCGCCTCTGGCTGTTGCGTGTGTTGACGTATTTGGCTTGTTTATTATGCAGCGTAATGGCTAACAAACAGATGTGAGCCACGTAAGCCGTGCAATTTCTTTGTTGCTGTTTTTACGCCCTCGGCATTTGCCGTTCTGAAAGATGAATGTGGTCTTCATTCGGCAACGCCGCTCTCTCGCTGTCTCTCTGTCTCTCAAATAGTCTTCCTCTACCCGTGTTTACATTTACAAAACTTTGTTAATTGTAAAAAGGGGTTACTTTTTTCCAATTACATTTATGATCATTAATCATTGAGTAAATTAATAATTATTTTTGCAAGTTGCGAAACGTGCATTGTCTATAATTCACGTAGATTTTATTTGAAAAACTGAATAATAAAATCCTTCACAATTTCTCGTTAAAAAAACAAAAATCACATTAGAGGGTTTGCCTTGAAATGTTTAATTTCACGATGGCAATTAAAAATCATTCGTGCGACTCTTTATTTGTTTTGTATTAATTAGCGGTGGTCTAAGCAGGTGGTGCGGTGAGGTTATGTTTGTGTGATTTTATGTTTCTTGCTCACGGTAAGAAATTGGAGAAATATTCAGCTCAGCATGAAACGCCACTCCTTGCTGCTGCTGCTGCTGGTGCCTTGGATGTATCCAGGGGAATGTGTCAGCGTTAGGACTGTGCCTTCGTGATTTATGACGGTCATTACAAAGGATGAGATGTGGTCCCTTACCCAACCCAACAATTCAACATCAAGGCTGCCAGAGCCCGAACTGAGGAGACCGGGCGTGTGTTTGTTAGATCAAGATAAAACAACGGCTTCCGGATAAAAATTTTCCAGAAGCCGTTGTGGGAAAAAAAAAAATATTCTGCCGGTGACATAAATATTTATACATCTAAAACGTGGCCATGACCAGCGATATTTTCATATACTCTGCACACCTCACTCAAATGGGGGGGAAAAAAAATAGCAATTTTATATTCGCTGCTTTTGGTGGCATCTGAATAAGGTTAAAATGGAAATGGATTGATGGACGGGTGGACTGCTGAACGGGTGGGGAAACGCACGCTCTGCTTCGCCCCGTCACAATTCGGGCGAGGAGAGGAGGAGGAAATTTTCTATTCTCTTGCCCGGAGGTCGTCTCAGGGTCAGGCGGCCCTTCCGGGCGCGTCTGTCTGCACGCGATCCGAACGAACGCCTCGCCGCAACCGGCCTCGCTGCCACCCTCGACGTCGTCACCACCAAGCGCCTGCCTGCTGCGACGGCTCAGCACGCCGCACTTAGATGTCTCCCGGTGAGCTCGCAGGCACTTCCGCTCTCGCGGTCGCTAATTGAAAACGACGAACTTATCGGAGTAATAATTTAGTCAAAATGAGATCTTCATCGCTGTTCGAAAGGAAAACCGGCCACGAAAATCAACCCAATGCCCCTCCTCTTAAATCGGGGGTGGGTGCGGGGGGGGTTGACCTTCACTCGTGCACGTCTGTGTAATGTGGCGGACGGCAATAAAATACCCCCAAGTGAAACCAGCCTCGCGTGATTGCCGAGTTGTGCGCGCGCCACCACCACGCTAGCATCGCATCGTGCGGGGAGGGGGTGTGAGAGGGGGGGGGGGCTGAGGTCGCAGCGCCGTGACCCCGCGGCTCAGCGGCGTTGGTGCTCGCAGCCCCCCCGCCGCCCCCGCGCGGAGCACCGGGCCCGCGTCATCCCCTCGATTCGCATGCAAATGAGACGCCCGTTCGAGTTACGCGATTTAAGCAAAGCTGCGGGCTGATTGGCACGGAAATCCGTACCTGGCGGTAAAGCCGCGGAGATCTGCGATTGTTGGCTAATGCAAGAGCGGTGGCACCGCGGTGAGCGCGCCGCTTTGCGGACCCGCCGACTACGTCGCATTCGATTGACGGCCACGGCTGAGTGAGAACCGAATAGGCCTGGGGCACCCGCGGATTTCAACAAGACCGGCGCTAAGCGCTGCGGTGAAGTATGGTCACACAAAACCCCCCACGACGCACGTTAAGAGGCCTTCATCCAAGCGTGTGTGTTGCAGAGGGCTGATCATTTTTATTTGTTGACGTTGTTGCTGAGTGCATGCTGCAAACGCATTTTAGAAATATGTGAAAACATTAGAAAGCCTCTTAAACCAGTTTGCTGAATATATCGTGCTATAGTTACTGTCAACGAGAATTCCGAAATCCCTCCAGTACAGCGCTCCGTTACAGCGCACTCCGGTACAACGCCCCGCTACAACCCTCTCCGCTACAACGCCCCGCTACAACCCTCTCCGCCGCGCAGGGCTGACGGGTGACCATCTCGGCATGGGGCTCCAGGATAAAATGGTCCACTGTCTGCCACGGGGCATCGTCCCCGCGACGCGCACCCGGGCAGAGCCTTGGGAGAGACAGCGCCTCGAAGCGTCGGGGCTCGTTGAGCTCGCCACCTGCTACCCCCGATCGCCCCACGCTCGCCTGCGCCGTGAACGAGGGACTCTGGCGCTCGAACTAAGGGCAGCGCAGATGCCTCGTGACCACGGCCACTTGAAAGGGGAGGGGGCTGGGAGGTCACTTGAAGGAATCTCAGCGATGGCTCCGTGACATCCACTTCTGTTGGGCCGTTTTCCAACACCAAGGATCGCATTGCTCTGAGAGATTCTATGGTGTGACGCCGGATTAAATTGGGGGGGTGGGGTCGGGCGTGGGGGAATGGCCAACAAATAAAAAAATCGCGGGCGAGTCCGGATCGCACCCTGGGCCAAGTGCTCGGTTTTTAGTGGGCAATGCGGCGCGCTTGACCCAGCGTGCCACATGGCGCACTGAATGCCGCCGGGCGGGCCGCCCGCGGAAGCGCTTTTCGACTTCCCAGCGTGAACGCTCGGAGGAGACATCTCGCTGAGGTCAACTTCACGGCTGCGTTTTATTTTATTTTACTTGAAATACAGCAACAACAGCAACAAAACAAACATGCACCAAAACGACAGATGATCGCTTGCCTGATAGCATGACCATGAACCTAGTTTTTTTAAAAAAAATTTTGACTGAAAACTTTCGTGTTCTGAGTCATCATTATTATTTTACTGTTATTTTTTTTTCTTCTTCTATCTATCTACGTGACTTTACCGAAAGAACCGTAGAATACTCGTTAGAAATGCAAACAAGGATTTAATACAATTTCTTTCCAGCAGCAGCAGCAGCAGAAGAAGACGTGCACGCTTCCTTGCACCGGGACGAGTATCGGACTGTGCGAGGCCTGACGAGCTACGCGCGTGGTTCTGCTTGGGTTCGGTGTCTCATGGCTGTGGCGGCGTCGCGGGATTCCCTGGAGGGCTTAGGGTCCAGCTTGCACGCTTCTACTTTTGCCCTACTTACTTATTTGCATTGACTCGCAGACTCGCTGCAGCACGATGGGCTAACCGAATGTGCCCTCGTGTTTATTTGTTCATTTGTCTCTCGCCCTGCTCTCCGTTCGACACAATTCCTAAAGCCGCACCAACAACTCTTTGCGTCACTCCAAATCTCGGTACCGGTTCATGCGATCTCCTCAGAGTTGCGTTCACCGGCTTCATTATTAAAGATAGCATTTACATGAAATGTTTATTAGTGTATCTGCAGTGCTTTAGAAGTTTAGAGGAATCATTGAGACCTATAATGCTTCAAGCCCACATGCGATACAATCAATTGTTGCCATGCGGGGGTCACGATTTTATTTAAGAATCGCTTATTTGTGTTCTGACATGCAATGCCTTGTAATGCCTCCAATCGTATCTCACGCAATTCGATGCTTCACGCATCGTGAGAATAAGAATCGATTGATTTGATGAATCCATGCAACATTGTACCCACACACAGGCCATCACACTTCCTTATTATTCAAGAAATATCCTCTAAATTGATTGTAAAATAGCCTCACAGGTACCTAACCAATACTTTGACAGGGATCTCAGCCGCCCTCCCACCGTGCCTACTCTACCCACCTGCAGCATTTGTTTTTTTTTAGCAGAATTTTGATTTGTACCACCGGCTTCCAAGGTCAAGCTGCCTCTTGCCACTCATGCCCTGAAGAAGAGAACATCTCCTACAGCCGACCATGCACAACCGCTCACTGAGCGCCGTGCCAAATGTCCCGACCGTCAGAGCGACACAGACGGAGAGGGCACACGCACGCAGCCGCGCCTGCCCTACACAGCAACCCATCGACCTCGGACAGAGCTGTCTAAAGACGAATACAACAAAAAAATCGGTCGCCATTTCCAGACGCGCGAGGCGTGACGACGGACAGAGCATCAGTGGCCGCGGCAGCCTCCCTCCCCTCCCCTCCTCTCCGTCCTCTCCCTCACCTCCCCACCCCTCCCTCCCCTCCTCTCCCCTCCCCTCCCTCCCCTCCTTCCCCTCCTCTCCCTTCCCTCCCCTCCCCACCCCTCCCCTCCTCTCCGTCCCCTCCCTCCCCTCCCTCACCTCCCCACCCCTCCCCTCCTCTCCCCTCCCCTCCCCTCAGCTCCCCACCCCTCCCCTCCTCCCTCCCCACCCCTCCCTCCCCTCATCTCCCTCCCCTCCCCGCCCGCTGCGCGTGCCGAACTCAGTCGAAGCGGGCGCTTCGCGCGCTGCGACGCGAGACAAATCTGGGATCGTCACGCACCGCCGAAATGCCCCCCGCTCGGCCGCCTCGCCCGCCTCGCCCCACGTCTCACGAGAAAACGAGATCGGTTTTTTTTCTCAAGCGGCCACGGTGCCGATCGACCACGACGGCGGCCATCCGGATAACCCGAGCGACATCCACCGAAAAACGCTGCTCGCGAAGGGAGGCTCTCGTGCCGATGATCCTTTCCCTGCAGCAGCAGCAGCGTCTGCTGTCCAATGTTCCTGCGGGACAAGGTGTCGTATCGACCGTGGGCCCAAGTGCCCGCATCACCCTGTGTTGTTCAGGGTAATGTATGGCTGCTGTTGTTGTTGTTTTGGCTGACCAGTCGTATCAAAATTGTCATTGGACCCCAAGTGGCATTTGGGAACAGGGCTCTGGTTACAGGACAGGGCTGTGGACTCGTACCCGTCCCCCTCCCCTGCCCGCACTCGGAAAGCCCCAAAGTTCTGTGCAACATCTCACCCCCCCCCTCCCTCCTGGTACCAGCAACGCATACGTAGAGACATTTACCATATCTCGGCGTTTTTAATGCTTTCCAGGTAAGGCTGTGTAGGTTTACACATCTTTCTGGACAACGGGAACAGATGAATCATTGTAAAAAAAAAAAAACATCCAATATTATCACCTTTTTTATAGTTTCAAGTTGCACTCCTATTCGGAACTTCCCTGATAGAAAATCAGCCGAGTTGGCGAGAGGGTTGCGCAAACTTCAGCGATAAAAAGTCAGCACGATAATGGATAAGCCTCTCGGCCTAGGCGATGACGCGACGTGCCGTGCGTGCTTTGCCTCCCAAAGGCGTCGTCTCTGCACGACGCCTAACTCGCGATGTCACGCGCCACGTACCACGCGCCACGTGCCGTCGTGCGGCTCAGCGGCCGACGTTCATATCGCTCATTCAACACCTCTGAGGATAAACGCACATTGGAATACTTCACAGAAGCCGTGCGTAGCTATAGATTTTTCTACCTTTGTTTCGGCACGAGGTGGCTCCCATCGTTTAAAGTTTAACCAGAAGTGAATTTGTCCGCGAAGCAGAAACGCTGCCCTTTCACATCCATTGCTTCGACTTGGGGTGGGGGGAGGGGTTGGATGAGGGCTGGTTTGGGCTGACATCTTACACACAGCGACATGCTATTCGTAAAGCCGCAAAATGGTTTTGTCATTTGGAACAAACTGTTTTGTGCTCCGTTGTTGACCACAAGGCAGACTAACCCGCTTCCGAAAAGCCACTTGTCAGTGTGGCGACGTTGGGGCATAACAATTTGCTGTGGGCTGTGCATGTCGAGCCTTGACTACCGGCCCAAGGCTGACGTGCTTACTGCGCTCGCAAAGGTTCTGCACTTGAGCTCATTTACGTCGCACCCCCCTCCCCACGCGCCATCACCCCCGGAAAATGTTTATATCCGGAGATGATGATTTTTTAGAGCATTCCAATAGCGGAAATGTGCGAATTATTTTTTTCAAATTTGGGACCATGGTACAGGCATACGATGGTCCACCCTTGCGACTAACATCCTCTTGAGTTCAGTCCAGAGGAGGCCCTTCTGTTAGCAGTGGCAGAGGCAAGCAGTTGCAGGGCTGCAGCTTTACCACGTAAATGCTATATCACAATTGTATCATTGTAATTTATGTATCAGGACCGTAATAGTCAAATGTAATCAATGAACACGTTCATAGTTACATGTCTGCTCATTTCACCACAGTACATTACAATGTGGATTTATGTAACGTCGAAATACACCCGTATCTCAGGATGCTGTACCGAACAATGGGACATGGTCATTGCTGGGCAAAGGATGTTTCTTTATATATTTTTAATCTAAATAGAAAGAGGCAGTCACAGGCAGAGGAAAAGAGGGAGGTCTTGATCCTGGACTTGAACAGGGGCAGGGGGTCCATTGCACAGAGGGCTGGGAGTTTCAGACTAGGGTCAGCGGAGTAGAAACGCGACCTCCAACTGAGTGGAGGTTGAGTGGGGGCTTAAACAGAAATCCGTGGTTGCTGGAGCAGAGAGTGCGTGGAGGGGGGTAGAGTGAGATTAGAAGGGACATGAGGGGCACTCGTGATCCTATTATGTCGCCCAGTGCAAGATGTATTTGAAACAAATTGTAAATTTGCTGTTACTTTTACTTTTGACAGCAAATCTGAAAGGAAAACTTCCCGTCCACGTTGCTCTTGAAAAAAAGGAGAGCTTCAAAAAGAAGAGGAAGCATCATCGGACTTTCTGCCGCGCAGATGGAGCGATGAAATCGGCTCACGTGCGGTAATTATACAGATTGTTGCATCGCGAAACCTTGAAAAATTGGCGATGTCTCATTGAGACCTTCACCCGGCCGTGGAGAGGCCCAGAGTGGCGACGGGAATGATTGCAACTCGCAACTTTTTTGCTGTGCCACCTATCCCGCGGCACGGGTCCTGGCGCTCCGCACTGCCGGGTTGCGCTCCCCCCCCCCACCCGCGCATTCCACCCCCCCGCGCGGCCCCCCACTCCAGCACCCCCCCCCCCCTCGCGCGCCCCCCTCCCCTCGTTCCCCCCCCCCCTCTCGCGCGGCCCCGCTCACCGACGGCGGCTTCCGTCTGCTACGGCAGCCGCTCCCACACTCTGCGTCTGAGCTGCGGCAGAGAAGCGCTCCGGGACTTTACGGGAGGGCGGCTGAGCCCCGACCGTCCCCAGGGATTGCACTCACCGCCTCCGGCGTCTGAAATGCACGGTCCAATTCGGCACCGGCTGGAATCAATTTGAAGGCGTTCTTGAGCGAATGAGAACTGGCCTGTGCCTGGATACATTTACGGACCAAAAAAAATTGGATTGTCACTCATTTTTATTTTTAAAAAATTCTGCTAATAACCGACGAGGTGGCTCAGCGGTAGAGCGAGCAGCTCTCAGTCGGTACGTTGCGTGTTCAACTCCTGACTGGGGGTCGATTCATCCCATCAACTCTTCGGGGGGAAGTAAAAAAGGTGATGTCCTACTTTCTTAGAGCTGTAAGCATGAGATGAGCATTGTCTCGATGCTCATTTGAGCAGAAAATAATTTTGTTTAACAACTGTCAGCAAGGTGAAGCCAAGACAGAAACAATTGGCAAATACTTGAGAGCACTGTCTAATCACGGGTCACTGAAGCCTGGAATTTAACCCAGGATTTCAACGATGATCGCTCAGTGCTTTCACCCCTAAGCACAATGCAATTGATGAGGATTACTTTTGGACACACAGGAAGGCATCGTTTACTTTCTGGCCTTAAGTGATGGACAATTGCGTGGCAGGCCTGTTCTCAGCCAAGTCTCGATGCAGCCCTGCTGAAAATATTTTCACAAATCACCGAGAGATGCACAGATGCCTGATTCATGACTGTTTGTTTCAACAACTTTACGTAGCAGGAACGTGTTGTATGACGGGTCGTGAAATGGGCTCATGAATATTCATATCCCGGCCGTAAACTTGGTTCGCGGGAGGAAATTGGACAAAAGTGCATGGTGGAGCACTCAAAGCAACGTCGCGTCCCGTGTTATGAGCATCACTTCTGATGGAAAAATAACCCCAGGTAAATGCGAATACAGTAATGCAAAGTAGCAGTGGAATTAAAGTCACAACACTATAAAACAAAATTGATGGGCGTGCATAACGCCTGTGTCCGTTGGTAATTTTAATAACCCACGAGTAACTGTGCTAATCAGTAAAATAAAAAAAACACACAAAATTCAACACATCATAATGGTAAATGCAGTAGTTCGGGCAAAACCCAGGCTACGAATTAAGTGTGGCTATTTCTTTATCCGTGCAGAAAATTTACTGTGCATAATTAAAAGTGTAAACTTGTACAGCTATATGGTTTCACTCTTGGTGGATTGCACGTTCCAACATCTCATTACCAGATAGCCTGACTTTATGTTGGCCTAAAAAGGCCCCGCTAAACAATCCATTTTAAAATTCTTTCAATGAAATGAGTCATTTAAATTCAGCACGGAGCCTTAACTTTTGCACATAAAACACACGCACACATAATGGGAAGAAAAAAAACCACACATTTAAAAAAACGTGAACTGACCGACCACAGACGTTGGGGATAATGATGGAAATGAAAGCACCTGGATTGCTCAAGTTCTGCCACATGTCATGGTTTGGTGATTTCTACAAAATTGCGCATCCAAGCTCTGCGGGGTCCCATCTCGGCGCGTCTATTGACGTAGCGGCGTATTTATGGGGGCTTCACCCGGAGCTGCAGTTTGCCTGCGTGCGAGGCCTACGCTTTCCCTTCTTTATGGCTTCTCTTCTCACCCATGGGGAAATTGTTATTCTTAGACCTTTTTTGTTGCAGAGTTGGATCTCATCCAAGATCGTACAGTGAGACTCCCAAATAGATGGAGGCCACTGGAGGTAGAAACACATGCTCTCATCACTCATTGTTCACAGCAATAGAGTAATCGCGATGGAGCAATGGAAATCAGCTCGCGTGCAGTTGCTAAATGGGTTATTACTTCGCAGGATCCATAAAAGGTAATGGGGGGGGGGTGGTGGTGCTTGAGGACGCCTTCGTCCAGCAGTGTATTGACCATGGATGATGAATAAGTATTGGCTCTTTGTCAATCCACTGCTGGATGCAGGCATTCACGTACTGCTTTGGCCATGGGGGGGGGGGGGGCTGCTTGATCACACTTCACCAAAATGGCCAGTGCTAGTGTTGCCGCTTTTGCCACAGACCAAACCCGGATATATTCCTCGGTCAGCCTAGGTCTGACAACACTGCGGTACACGGTCAATACAATTCAACGCAATAACGGTACCAGATTTTGGTACAATTCTATTTCTGCCACCCGAACACAGGCGGCAATACCCGGCCGACCACGGTGAGCGCGGATTGGTGAAGGGGCATGACCCCAACACCAAGTTCAAGAACCGCTCGCCACTGATGTTAAACCGTGGTGGAATTACGAATCGTGGTGGAATTACGAATCGAGGTTGCCCGCTTGAAAGCGCCGTTTCTCTAAAATTACTGCACCACCCCATAACTCGTGTCGTAGACAGGTCGTTATGTTTAATGAAACGCGTTTACTGATATTGTTGTTCAAACAATGGCTCAACCAAAACAGAGGATTTAATTTTTTTTTTATTAAAAAGCTCTGTGTTGGAGATACAAAAAAACCCAGTTAATGACACAATCATCGGGAAAAGTATGAATCACTTCTTGACCGCGTTACATCGCTAGCTAATTTCAGAAACCCACTGTGGGGATTCTAAAACCGTCTTCAAATTCCCTGGGCTACCTATTTCTTGTCAGAAAGAAAGTGTAATATTTCAGTCAATTTGTTCAATCAAAGACCCTCATTTTCCCTCACAGATTATTAACACTAAGCTCCTAAATTAAATGTTCACGTAAGATGCAACAGGAGAGTTAGTTTTTTTTTAAATACCATTAAAATCTATTGGATATAAATATACTGCTGGATAGGAGATTTGAACTGTGTATTTAAAACAGTACACATTAGGTGGAGGTTGGCATTCGTGATGTTGCAATTGCTCACCCACTGCCCAATGAACCCGGCGAGCTGAGTTTGATTCCAACTCACGGTTAATATCAGTGACGAGTGAATCGAATTAATCCTCATCCCATCCCCATTCAACCACTCCACATTGACAAGTGTGGTGAAGTATGGTCAAATAGCCTACATGGCTAACCTGTCGTAAGAAAACCTTTATCCAATCCTGGATTGACAAACGGCTGTAAATTCTTATCATTATAACCACTCCCAATAAATTATATACGGTACCTATTACATGTTAAATATGCACTCATTGGTTTTATATAATTGCACAAAGAAGCGAATGTGCTTTGGGAGCTTGTATCTCTTGGTTAAGTGGTCACTGTAGTTGTGTTTATAATGATTGCGGTTTATGGTTGCCATGCTTTTTGAGGGATATATGATGGTGATGATCTCTGATGGTGATGATCTCTGATGGTGATGATCCCTGATGGTGATGATGCCTGATGGTGTTGATCTCTGATGGCGTTGAACCCTGATGGTGATGATCTCTAATGGTGATGATTCCTGATGGTGATGATCTCTGATGGTGATGATCTCTGATGGTGATGATCCCTGATGGTGATGATCTCTGATGGTGACAATCCCTGATGGTGATGATCTCTGATGGTGATGATCTCTGATGGCGATGATACCTGATGGTGATGATTCCTGATGGTGATGATCTCTGATGGTGATGATCCCTGATGGTAATGATCTCTGATGGTGACAATCCCTGATGGTGATGATCTCTGATGGTGATGATCTCTGATGGTGACAATCCCTGATGGTGATGATCTCTGATGGTGACAATCCCTGATGGTGATGATCTCTGATGGTGATGATCTCTGATGGTGATGATCTCTGATGGTGATGATCTCTGATGGAGGGCGAGCCTTGGGATCTTGTCCTGTGCGTGCTCATCATAACACATCCGGGTCTAAATTTTGATTTAAAGCTTTCGTGACTGCAGGGATTCATATTCTTGGTTATTTCGGTAAAGTCACGTAGAAGGGAAACAATAAAATAATAAAAATATAAAACAATAAAATTCTCACGACGTTTCGACTGCAACACAAGCAATCATCATCAGGTGTGAAAACCACAGCAAGAAATTTTGAAAAAAGTGGCGGGTTTTTTTAACGTTAGCACCACGGAGAGAGATTTGACAGTTTGTTCAGATGGACGAGTCCATCTATGTTCGGAAAAGAGGAGGGGGGAGACGAAAATAATGGAAGCGGTCTGAAAACCACCGTAAGCGTGAACAATCAATTAAGACCCGAAATGGTTTATCAAATCCTTCCAATGATTGCTAAGCCAGAATCCATCTTCTCGGTTGAAATTGTCTCTGTGTTTGTATATGTGGATAGCCTCATGAACGAATCTCTCATGGTAGCCAGATGGCTTGCAAAGAACCTCTGTCTTGGAGAAGTCAATGCCATGTGAGCCTACTGAATTATAACAGTGATCTGCCACGGCCGAGGTGTTGGTCCTACCGTGTTTCAGGTCTGCTTTGTGTTCACGAATGCGGTCCGAGACATGACGTTTGGTTTCTCCAATGTAACTACTACCACAGAGGCAACTCAGTTTGTAGACGCCAGGGTACTGCATGTCCGGAATCACATCTTTTACAGATGGAACCAGATCACGGATTTTATGTAATGTGTTGAATCGGACCTGGATCTTGTGTTTAAACAAGATTTTGGAGATCTTTTTTGTGATCCCCGCAATGTCGGGTAAAATGATGGTTTTGAAAGGCTATAGGTCTACAGTTTATGCAAGGAGTATAGTTTACACTCTACATGGCGTAGGCGGATACACGGGTCGACAGGAGGATATCGGCGTCCAGGAAACGATTGCGCGCTTTTTCTCGCTTGGTCCGCTCAGTAAATGAGGCGAGTTGGTGTAGAATAACAGAGGCGCTGGGATGAGAGCGAACGAGGGAGGGAGGGAGGGAGGGAGGGAGGGAGGGAGGGAGGGAGGGAGGGAGGGAGGGAGGGAGGGAGGGAGGGAGGGAGGGAGGGAGGGAGGGAGGGAGGGAGGGAGGGAGGGAGGGAGGGAGGGAGGGAGGGAGGGAGGGAGGGAGGGAGGGAGGGAGGGAGGGAGGGAGGGAGGGAGGGAGGGAGGGAGGGAGGGAGGGAGGGAGGGAGGGAGGGAGGGAGGGAGGGAGGGAGGGAGGGAGGGAGGGAGGGAGGGAGGGAGGGAGGGAGGGAGGGAGGGAGGGAGGGAGGGTCGCATCATTGTGCAGGGACACGCGTGCTAATGGAACCGTTTGATTTCTGAGCTCCGCTGGCTCTCGCACAAATGGCATTATTCCCCACTCCTACCTGCTGTGTGTAATAAAGTGCCTTCGGGCAGTGTAAGAAAACATATTTCGAGCCCCATTTCGCATCGTTATTTTCCTTGAGGCTCTGCTCTGCGCTGGCTTCCCCCGCGGCTGCGAGTCACGTGGCGACGTGACGGGGTGAGGGTGGCGAGGTGAGGACCGTGACCCTCACCCCCCCCCCCCTTCACGGCTGTGTGTCACGTGGCGACGTGACGGGGTGAGGGTGGCGAGGTGAGGACCGTGACCCTCACCCCCCCCCTCCCTCTGGGCTGTGAGTCACGTGGCGACGTGACGGGGTGAGGGTGACGAGGTGAGGACCGTGACCCTCACCCCCCCGCACCCATTGAGAGCGCCGCCATGCAATCGTAAACTTGTCCCGAGCACACGACGATCAAAGTGCTGCAGTCACGATAATAATGATCACCATCGTCGCCTGTCTATCTGGGAAAGAACCGTTCAGTAGTTCAATTATTATTTTGTTTCTCGGGAGAGTCCCGCAAACATTTAGAATATTTGGCCATTTCCATCAAAGCGTGTTTTCGCCTGTGGGAGGAGACAACCCGCCACACATGAGGGGGCAACATTCCACGCTTCATGGCCACTTCGCGGCCCAAGCGTTTGACTCCTGGCATTCCCAGGCAGTGACCCATCCGAGTGGTAACCAGGCTCAAACCTGCGGAACTTCGGGCATCCAGAACGATCGGATGCACCCTCGGCGATCTGGTGGCTCGGCAGAGTGAAGACGCTGATGTCCTGCGCTGGGCCGTAGCGCTGTGTGTCTGTGCAATAGCCCCAAGTGTTAAAATGATCTTCCACTGTATAAATAACAAAAGAAAATCACAATTGTTTCATGAAATCTGCAGTGTAATGTAATGTGTCTCATTCGGGCTTTCACTTGTTATAAACCAGCAGTTCTTAAATTGAATTTAATAATAGAATAGAGTTCAACTTTTGAATGTAGCGCTATGCTTTGATGCACTGTGTAATGACCGACATCACAGGAGATATCACAGCTGTGGAGGCAACACTCACAGACTCCGCATGCCATTTGTGTCTTAGCTAAAAAACATTAACGTAAGATCTCGCTCGCAATTTCAGTAAAACTCAAATTTGATTCGGAACCGTCTGCAGGTTTTTCATTCTGCCTGAGTGATAATAACAACGCCGTTATTCTTCCAGATCCGCCCAAAACCCCCGCAACCCATCCCCTCCTCAAGTAATTAGATTTTTTAATAAGTCAGAGATAAGCATGCTTAGCCATAAAAGTCACACCTAATTCTCGCTTTATTACACAGTAATAAAACAATGCTGTTGCAGGAGTGGTGCCCTTGCCGTTCATCACGTTGGCAGTATTGTGCGGTGTCACCGTGGCCATGAACACCCACAAGACTACACAAATGTCAGCCCTGAATGAGTTACGCTGAAGCGAAAAACAACGCGCCGCTCCCCGGATTGATTCCTGGAGGAACGCCGCGTGCATTGGAGTCAGCAAAGCTGTTACCTTCCCACCGCAAAAACAAAAAAAAACAAACGAACAAAAAAACTGCCACGCACGGACGAAGTCTGGATAATGCATACATATGTACGTATGATTGTTGAACTTCTTTCAAGCCGTACGTAGGCAACCGCGTCATTGCCCCTGTGCAATGCGTATGGAGGCATTGGTGTTCACCTCCACTTCGCATCCCCAAGCCAGTGGTGGTAATTCCACATGCATGTGGCCTGGGCGAGTATCTCCAGAGGACAATCGCAATTGACTTCCCCACTAAGTGGTATATACTTTATCGACCCCGGAGGGATGATGGGCCAAGTAAACTCAGGGATTTGAAGTCGCAACCTTCCGATTGCGAACTGCTCGCCCTACCGCTGAGCCAGCCAGCTACCTCGCACGAGGTCTGCATCACCGTGCAGCACTGCTACACACAGCGCCTGGCATCAAGCGAAACATTCGAACCATCTTCTTGGTTCTTTCGGTAAAGTCATGTAGATAGAAAACAAAAAAAATACAAATAGTAAATTAAAATATATTTTTCAAGTAAAAAATAATAAATTGAAAATAATAAAAGCAAAAATGCAATTTATAATTTTTATAATTTGTATTTAGAATTTTAAGTTTTTTTTTATCTACGTGACTTTACCGAAAGAACCAATAATATGAATTCCTGCAGTCACGAAAGTTTTAAGTCTAAATTCGAACCATCCCCTGGCAGCGCTGGGACAGCGACGTGTGACTCCCAAAATCTGCGCTGATAACTTCATGTTCACACCCCCCCTTCCCGCCCGCCCCCCTGGCAACACTGGGACAGCGACGTGTGACTCCCAAAATCTGCGCTGATAACTTCATGTTCACACCCCCCCCTTCCCACCCGCCCCCCTCCGCGAGTCCCCTGCACCGCTCCCCGTCTGCGGCACTCCGAGGGGTCATCGACGGCAGATCGGCACGCCGGCGCTGAAATGCCACAGTGAGCTCGGACACGGCTCCCACTGCAGGGCGCATTGGCAGCCGTGACAAGTTATTGACGGTTTGCGGGGAGCGCACGGCGATCACTGTCACATTCAGCGACGCTTACACGCCGCGGTCAATACGACGAGGGGGGTACCTGCGTGAATCCTCTGAGCGCACCACGATGTGCAGCAGCGACGAATGATGAAAACCTTTTGAGCACGGAGCGACCGTAGAGGAGCTCCCCCGGCGAGTGCAGACACGAGCTCTGTCGAACACGGTCGTCGGTGAACACCTGATGTTTGCAGACCCTGCGTGAGCCTGAGAGAGGCCTTGATAGAATCAGCACCCCGTGAGATTAGCTCACGTCACATCAGTGCCAAGATGCATCACCCACAGCAGATCGGGGACATTGGGTTTCTGTTCGGCGCGGTGACCTGTTTGCCTTCTCACACGGCAGAGCAAGTGCTCTCCTGCAGCCGTTTGGACGACGAGCAAAGCCTCCCCAGGCCCTTGAGTCAAAGCAATGACCAATATGTTCCCCTGACTCCCCAGAGGACGGCTCGCTATAATTATACCATCGACACCGCGGGCAATGACCACGCAGGGCTCCAGTTTGCCGCGGGGCGTTGAAGAGCACACGAAGCCGACAACCACTGTCTCCCAACACAGGAGCTGTGACACGCGGCTCGCTGGGCAATCCATGGAGCACGGACAAAGGGAGATGTCATCTCGCGGTGGCCCCAAGTTGCCCCAAGTTACCCCAAGCAACAGTAACTTGAACTCTGTGCGTGCACAGGCCACCTGGTAAATATCAATAGTTTTGTTGTTGCATTCAAGTTGTGCACCACACAGATCGGCTGGATAGATATGTTTTCTAGAGTCCAACTCACTCATGCTTGAAGGACATTTAGATAACATTAATGTGTAAGGCCTCCCCAGTTGTTTCAAACAATAATACAGTCCTGATTCTACTAAAGGGCTGCTACAATTTGGGTGGGGAGGGGGGGGGTATTTGCATTATGTTAATGACACTGGTGACTTGAGTTCAATACCCCACCATGGCTAACATCAATGGCAAGTTACTTTTTTAAAGATCCTGGGTCAGTGTGGTGAAGTATTGTCAAACAATCCTTGACAGCTACGGTTAGGGGATACCTTCATCAAGCAATGGATTGGCAAAAGAGTTGAATTGTATCATAATTATTATTCTAAATGTATGTATTGTGAGTTTAGAACAGTATGCAACGAATAAATTGCTCTTGAAAGCCTGCTGCACATCACGGAAATTTATAAACTCTGGAATGCATGGGATTAAAGGATGATAAGCGGAGAATTTTATAAATTAATTGGTCATATATATGCAAATTTGAATTTAAAAAAGAGAGTGGAATGTTGGCCACATATAGCACATTACAGAAGAGTATTGGTAATTGTCTACCATAATGCAGAAATATCAGCATTTTGGAAATGGAATTAGTCACGTAATTATATGCACGTGGAATGAGCGCAAGCTATGTGCAAGGCCATTTACACTACCAGTCGGGCTACCCAACGATTATGACATATCTGAGAGTATCGCATGGACCGGTGGGAGCGGTGGTACAGTGGTTAGCACACCGCAATATAAAACCGTTGACCCGAGTTCCATTACCAGCCACGACTGGCATCAGCGGTGAGTGATGTCTGAATTGGTCCTGGGCTTCTCTTCACCAACCTGCACTGACTTCGGTGGTGAAGTATGGTCAAAATAGCTGCACGGTAGACACAGTGTGGGGAGGCTCTGACCCATCAGCGGATTCACAAGGGGCTGTAGATTATCTCTCGCGAAGATGCGCCGTGTACGGAGGTCTCTTCCTGACAAGGATTCTTCACCTTTCTTCTGACCATCCTGACGATAATCCGAATGCAATGTCAGTTCTCCCAACGTTTTAAAGTTTAAGTACAAAACATTGAACAATTCCAGAATGTGCACGTTTAATGATGCTCTGCCCTGCATCGCTATCACACGCATGTGCATTGCAACGAACTCATAGCTTTTTTTAAAATAATCACCAGCCCGCAATAGCCAGGGTGGTGAAGTATGGTAAAGGATACTCCACGAGCGGAACGGAGTGGGAAAGCCTTTATCCGGCAGCGCATTGCCAGAGAGCTCAGAATAATCTCGGTTTATTGTTGTTTTTGTTGTTTAAAATCACTTAAGCTTGACAATTTATGTAACTAAACATAGCACCCAATCTGTTTCTAATTGAATGATATCAAGCCACGAGATGCGGGATGGTCAACAGCTTCGTTAGCAATGTTCCAAGATGAACTGATCAATGCCACGACAACACGCTGTCACGTGGCAGCCCCTCGATTTAACGTTTAACTGCTGACCATCATCGCCACGCTGATGATGCGCTGACTCTACACCTCCATTGACTCCAATAACCCAACCTCGCCACCCACTCTCAGCATCCTGCCCTAACACGGTCTCGTGCTGGATTTGATCCGCGTTCACCCCCCCCCCCCCCCTCTGCTGAGTGTTGCCAAGACTGAAGAAGCAACAACTCCTCGTCGGCAAAAAAAAACTTCAGTCTGAGTAAAGACTCCCGTTTGAGCTTGCGCCTCCTAAACTCTGCCACGACACTGGCAAAGAGTGGCCAAAATGCTGGACTTGCCATTAATACAGAGTTCCCATTCTTCCCCCGCGTATATAAATGCAGCAGGACCACACACATCCATCTGCACATCTCCTGCAGCTGTTCCCTACTTATCTCGGTGGCTGCCGCTGAGACCCTTATCCAGGCTTGCATCTCTACTCGGCTACTGCATCTCCCAATCTCTTGCTTAATCCCTCATCTCTCAACTCCAAATGATCCAAAATTCCGCGCTGCGAAACGTCTCACCCGCACCTGCACACGAGACCCCTTGATGAAAATACTCCAACCCCTCTCCTGGCTCAAAGTTAATCGTGGATCAATTTCAACACGGCACTCGACAGACTAGTTGCCGCTGCTGCCTACATCGCCCCCCTCACACACTCTCCTACCTCTCTGCCATCTCATCGCACTTCACTCCGCTCGACACATCTTCTGCCAAAGCCCCAAACAAATCAACGTTGCTCTGCGAGAGTTTTGCCCATTCTGCTCTGCTGCCCCAGCGCTCCGGGACTCCCTTCCCCGCAGCCATCCGTGCCGTCGATTCCCAGGACCCCCCTCGACTCCCCTCAACACCATCGACTCCAAGGGCTCCCGGCGACTCCTCCTCGCCCCCGTCGACTCCCGGGGCCCCTGTTCCAAGTCCGCCGCCTGAATCTGGCCACCGTTGTGGGCAGCGTGTTGACGTGACGTCAGATTTAAATTCTGAATCGAACCAGACTTTGTTCTGCTATTATTTGTTATTGTCTATTTTACTCTTGGAAAATAATAATGTTTACACAAAACGGCATTACGCACGTCCAAAACATTGGGGGCTGAGGTCTTGTCGAGCTTTATTCCACTTCAGAAAATTTAATGAAAGTCATTACATTATTTGTAAAGAAAAAAAAACTACAATTATACACTGTGTACACCCTTTTCAACAATTACCCTTGCCCACCCGGGGAATGCGCGTCCTTTTGTAAGGTGTATGAAATTAATTAAGAACGTGAAACGATCACACAATGGCGAATAATTACCATATCATAATTACAAATCTAACGGTGCGTGTATTGTGGTACGAGGCGCGCCGCCTAAAAAGGCACAACCGCACTCGAGGGCGAGCGAACGAATGGGTTGTTTCGCAAGAGAATAAAACAAACGACGACGAGTCGCGGCTCTCGAACGTCGCAACCCCGCGTCCCGCTCGGTGTAGTGGGCCCCATTGTGCAGACCCGGCAAGCCGATTGTGAAAATCGCGTAAATAAGATATGAGCCCCTGAGATGGCGCGCGTGGAGTAGGAGGAGGCAACGATTGCCGCATGGGCGCTTGGTACGTGGGGGAGGGGGCACGGCGCCAGGCGCTGGCGCGCGATCGGCGGTTTGTTTTGTCACCGACGATCGCCGTTCGAATCTGGCAGGCGGCCCCGGTTAATGCCGCGGGGTATCCGCCGTGAAATAGCACGCGTCTCACGGCAGCGGGGAGGGGGTAGGCGGGGCCGGGGTGGAGTTCAAGGTCCCGTGGTGCCATTCGGAGAAGAGCAGCCCATTGTGCGCTGGAGCCGTGCTCCAAAAGTCGCCGCGTTTTTTAAAGTTACTTGCGAAGAACTCGATTGGGAAGCAGAATGGAGACTCAGTGAGGCTTTACTGGGTAACCGAGCAGATTTAATGACTAAACAAGCACGCTCTCGTAAGAGCATTTGTGCTGCATGGGTGGCAGACGTTGCCTTGTGTTGGACTGTACTTCTATGCGCCAGACAACCGCATCACGTTCACGCGGGATGTACGTTTGTCCCCAGTCTTGTCGCGTCGTCTATTCAATCATCGTCGTCGGGGTGTCCCGCACTTGCTGTCCACGCGGGTTCCCTCCGCCTCTCCCGACCTCTCGCCGACCTCTCGCCACCGTCCCGCCGTTGTTCTCGTGCCGTCCCGCGGTGCCGAGAGACCGCGTCTGCTGGGGCTACACCCCTAACCGATGCTGCAATGGTCCGTGACGTGACACCGAAAGCGCAACGCACGAGTTCAAATTGGGGCAACAGCATCAAACAAAAAAATGAGCCGAAGAAAATATCAGCGGAAAGATCTGAGGATGCAACAGAGGTTTTTTTTTTTCTGAAGTGCGCCCCCCACGATCGCAAGGCTGTCCTTTAAGCAAGGCCTTCCGCACTATGAAATCAATACCAGCACCGTGAGTGCCTCGCTGCACAAGTGTGGTTCGTGAATTATGAATGCCCTCTTTGATGTCCTCCGTGACGACTGTGGCTGCTGCTAATAATAGGACAGGTCATGAGATTCTCTCGCGCCGCAGAGACAAACACTTTGCCACGATCACCCACGCTGGCTCTTTAACGTGGCGTTGGAACGTCTGAACGTAACTTTAGAAGGCACTTTCAGTCCTTCGAGGCATTTTGATACGTGGTACGCGAGGGAACTGACACGCTCTCAGGACAATGTGTAATGCATACACAGAGATCACGGTTTGTATGAAATGTCCCAGTATAGAAAGTATATTTGTTTGAATTAATTGTATTGTGTATGTTCAACACGCGTCAGTTACACATGAGAATTAAGGCAAAGCAAGTGAAATTGCAAAAAATGTTTTATCCTCAAAGGTGAATAAGTATTCTCTTTCACGAATAAGCTGGGCATTAAATGTATGTATACATTTATTTGAGTAATCTCATTCTCATAACGTGTTGGCTGCTTCTCAGTAATGCACGTAAATATAAGGACCACGATCTGATGCAAGCGCATTGACGAGGCCTTCTACTGAGTAGGTCTGATTGGTGAGAATTTCCATCTTTTTTTTTCAGAGACAAAAACAATCTCTCTCTTGTAAGTTTTGCCGAACGATCAGCTTTAATTACTTAAATAAATAAAAACGACAGTTGCTGCTTCAATAACTGTGGACAGTTTAATGAAATGCTGTTATTGAACATAATATATTTTTAAAATCGTTATTTGCTGAAAGGTCGGTCTCCTTTACTTATTTGATGTAGCACTCGCTACTGTATAAGTATCTGCACATCAGCCACGTGTGTGTGGATGTAAGCTTTGTTTTAATGGCCAAAACTATTTAAGTTTCGAAGCCAAACTCAGAGCAGAGTACCACATTAATTGGCCTTCACACGTGTAGATTGAGTAGGGTAACATTTTCAAGTACGGTCGAACGTTTTATGAATGTACCTTTTGGCTGTGAGCCTTCTCCTTTCGAAAGAAATTGGCCAGAAGGCGAGGCAATTATTTCTCACAGTTGTTAATTATGTTGTGAGTGTGAACCGTTTGCATAAATCCTCTCATTACTTTCTCGACGTCTTCATTGGCCATCGTGTCTGGTGGGGGCGATATAGTGTTCGGTCCACATTGGCTGACTGCCACTCACGCGCGTTCGTAACACAGCTACTTTTCCTCCGTGTCCACCTGCTGACACTGGGACCCCACAGCGCTCGGTCCACAACAGCAGAGGGGAACTCTCCGCGTGTGTTTAGGCAACACGTCGCACGTTCCAGATACACGGGCACTGGAGAATGAAAGTTGAGTGCCTGAACAGGCCGGAGAGGAGAATACTGAGATGGATTTTGGGAAACGAAAGGGGGAATTGAAATATTATAACCTTGGCATGCGTCACTTTTATTCTGGAGAAGCTAAGGGAGGTGGGACTTAGATGTCTTGGGCCTTGTGTTGTCGAAGATACAATTAGAAGAGAGATTAGAGGCCCATAGACACACATAGAGACCCATAGATTAGACGGGAAATGGAGATGCCACCAGTGCAGGGCATAAGGAGCAGGCGGAAGACCGGGGGGGGGGGGGGAGATGGGAATATGTAGTGGAACGATATCATGAGCTCCATACCACCATCAGCAATGTCTGGAAAGGTCTTGCACATAACAGGGGTGGAGCGTTTGATGCCTCTGCACTGGAATGTCTGGAGATGATGATGATGAGGAGACCCATCGCAGACTACCACCACTCTACTCTCCACCCCACGTGGCTTTTTTAATATCCAATCAGTGTGCTGCGTTTTGTCATGTGGACACAACCATTGTGATGCATGCATGGCGGTCAAGGCAGTGCTTATCATCTGCGAACAGCCCTGAGCCAGTGGTGGAAATTCCACACAACCCAACATGGGGGGGGGATCATATTCAGATGACAACCACTTCTCATATAAGTACCACAAAGTGGTAATGTACCCGTTTGAGTCAACCACCGGCCAGGAATTGAACTCGGGAACCGTCAAGATTGTCAGGGCGGTTCGCTTGTTGGTAGAGGTACGTGGGCCAGTGCGGACGGAGTGGTTTGTTTAGGCCAGCAATTCTTAACCGGTGGGGCAGGCACCCCCTGGGGGTGCGAGATGCCCTTTCTGGGAGTGCGAAACATGCCAGATGTTTTGTTAGAAGGTAAATAATCTTAAAGACAAATTAAGCACGGGCACGTAAGTGTAGTGTTCTAATTCACAGACACTAGTAAGAGGTACTCTCTCTTTTATTCCGGGGATAACTACATACCGGGTCGGGACAGCCAATATGCTGCCAGACCCACAGCTTCAAGAGGGCGAAGATCACGACGACGAAGACACGACGAGTTTTACTCCAGATCGCAGCAGCCCCAACTGTGAATCAGAGCTCACCTTATATCCTGCCCAGCGTGGCCAGGCTCTGCCCTCAGCCCCGCACCCCTCTGGATCCCCCAGAGGGCTCCGTGCCTTGCCGACAGGTCCAACTGGTAGAACGACCTGTTACCCCTAATTCTATTGTCTACCAATCTCCCAGTGCCACGCGCTACAGTGACTCATTCAATGTCACTACATTGAATGATCTCCATACTTCACGTAGCGGGACGATGAACACCGCAATATCCACGCAACATTCACAATGCCTGGCAACAGTCCAGCCCCCAAAATAACAGCAACCCAGTGACGAGTAGGGGCGATCATCTGAACCAAACCATCTTGGAACGGGTCCTTATCGCCGGTCCCTCGAATGGGCCAAGCACAGGTCCCCCAGGGACCCCGGGGGTTACTCGCAGCTGGCCCAACGAGCGCGGTCCCCCATGGGACGAAGATTAAAGAGAGGAAGAAGCGGGTGGCGGTTGTACCGTCCAACCCCAGTCCGCCTGTGGGCGGCACCACCGGCGGTTCCATGGGCGTCAAGCCGTGGGATCCTGCGTATGGAGGAACAGAGTCTCGCAGAGGCGCAACCTCCGTAAATGTACGCCCGTCCCCGTCGGTCACATTACACATCCGGCAATCAGATGGTGGTGATGGTGGTGGAAAATATGGTTCTAGCCGTGATGGGTGCACATACCAACGCCTGCAACCAACCTGGATCCATACACACTGCTGCCTCCTAACCTCAATTACCTCCACCAGGCCCTGGCATGGCCTGCGTAATTTGGATGTGCCCACGGGCACCTGGGGGCAATGCAGCCATGCCCTCTCACCAGGTTTCCACGATTTCCGATACCTTAAGCCCAGCCAATTTTTCATTTGCAACCTGCGGTATGGCCGAATTTCCCTATGACGCCTCCCGTGCTTCTGTCAACCGTTTCAGGGTTATGCTCATCAGTCCCTGCACAGCGACTTTCTTTTTGCTTGGCTCAATAGTTAACTGGGCTTCCATGGGGGGGGGGGGGGGTCGCATTCTCTCCCATACATGAAAAAAAAATTGGAGAATCCGGTAGAAGCATGAGGGGCCATCCTATAGGCCGCAAGAACTCCCAGAACGTGTAGGTCCCAATCGGACTGTGCCTTTTTGACTTGTTGGCACAACATGGACGTAAGTATCCTATGTAAACGCTCTACCATCGTCTGGGGATGGTAGGGCGAGGTTCAAATTTTCTCCGTACCCAACAAATCACATACCTCTTGCAACAACTTCAATGAAAAATTTCGGCCCTGGTCCGTAAGGAGACGTTACGGGGGCCCCCTTATCCAATACATAACCATGCAGGAACGTGTCCATAATGGATGCCGCCGACTGATATGGTAGGGGCCATGCCACCGACCACCATTACAGGTACTCTACCCCTACCAGCAAGAATTTATTTTCCCTTGGAGTGGTAGGAAACGGCCCGGGATACCCCAATGAACTGCAGCAGTGGTCGAGTCATTCTCGGCGGAGGCTTCCGGCGGGCACATTCTAAACATCCCTTGCCATCCCGGGCCAAAAGAAGTCCCGCTTCAACGAAGATAACGTTTTCTGCACTCTTAGGTGCATCTGTAGTGTTGTTCAACACTTAGGCACACACTCTGGACTGGGAGGCAACACTTTTATTTAACAACTTTCATAGCGGGTAACACTGAATGTAACTCGGGTTCTGTTGTAGGTGATGTGGCTAACTATGTGAGTAGCGAGTTAACTCTAGACGAAGACCCGGAGACGACGAGACGCAGGACCCAGACTTGATTCCACAGACGAGCCAAGAACTCTCTCGGGACTGCCCCTTTATGCTCTTGAGCGTGGCCTCGCTCCGCCTTCGGCCACGCCCCCTTCGAGACCTTTCCCTTTAGGATCTCGGCTGAGCATCACGCGCCCTCCCGGGTTCACTCAGGCCACCACGTCCTCACTTGCCCTCTCTCAGGCCATCACCAGGACCACGCTCCATAGGGCTGGCTGATATGCCGTACCCACTCTGGTGCTAGAGAGAGGCTCCAGACGCATAGCTGCACTCCTGTAACAGCAGCTGTCGCGAACACCCTAGTGACACCATTTACGTCACTACACTGGTTGAGGCCGCAGTGAGTTCAGGCCCGGGGGGACCGACCGGGGGAGCCTCCGGACTGAGCGGGCAGTGCCCTGTAGTGGTGGGGGAGTCTGGAGCCCACAACGCACGTAATTAAACATCAATTAAGCGGTGCCCATTGTTGATCACGGAAGGATCGGCTTTTCTTTTTTTTTCAAGATGTCTCAGTCAATAGCGTGGCGAAATTGAATATAGTTGGACCCGTAATTACCGGTATAATTCACGTGTGAAAAATCTCAGTGTGTGCGTAACCGGCCGCTGTTAATTGTAATGTGTTGGGACATTTTTTTTGCCGAGTCTATTATTATTGAATATAATTATACAATACAATATAATTTGGTTAAATGTAGTGGTGATAGTCATTCACAGTGACATTCGAATATTATTTTTTCTTCCTGGAAATTGGATTGAGAGAAAAAATAAGCACCGCGGTAAACGGAGATATACAGGGTGCTTAAAAAAATGTTAACACTTACATGGGACTATCGTTTTTATTGAAAAAAGAACGAATAATACCCTGTAACATGATAACAAATGTATGTTAATAGCTTCAAAAAGAGAGAGCACCGATCCAATTAGCGAGGAGCGGGAAATCCGAGGCTCCTGATTGGACAAGAGGCCAGCGGATTAGCGGCAAGTTATCTTTGATGTAAGGACAATAAAAATGGCAGGGAAGGTAGGGGCAAGTCAGTCGTGTTCTCCTGGGGTCAAGGATCGGAGGAGTCATCGTGCCTGCCACTGGATCGTCCGTGAGACGAGTCGCAGCGCAGCCAGGCCCCGTTCCCAGCGAGGACTATGTGCAGCCTCGCCCTCCCACGGCTTCCTACACCTCGGAGTCGAACCGTGAGGACGTAGGAGAGAGGTGAGATTAAGGGGAATATCCTTAGGGAGAGTGATTAGGGTGAGACGGGACATATTGAGTCCTAGACCACCGGGAGATAGGTTAGACCTGCTCTGCTGGCCCACACTGACACGGGTAGTTTAGCTTCGTTATTCACGGAGAATAAATCGCCAGTAGTCAATAAACCTTGTCGTGTCGTCCCTGCGAGTGCGGAGAGGAGTGCACGGTGCTGTGAGCCTTCTCGTCGTGGTAGCCTGTGTTTGCGCACGAGCGTGTATTTTACCCACGTGTGTGTGCTCGCCGCTGCGTGTAGCTCGTAGTTAACGTGTACGCGAGGTAGACGGGCATCGTGCACGCGAGATCACCCGTGCCGCCTCTGCTTAACGTGTGCGCGAGGTAGACGGGCATCGTGCACGCGAGATTAGCTGTGTAGCTCGTGGTTAGCGTGTGCCAGAGGTGCACGGGCGGCGTACCCGCGAGGTTGTTCATACAGCCCTTTAAACAAGCTCCGGGGCACCTCCTCCAATCGGCTGCGCGCGTACGAGTGACGCCCCTGCCCTCTGACCCCCGACCCCGGGTCCCGCGCGTGCGATTGATGCGCGGCGCCGGGCAGGTAGCCACGTCGAATTTTGGTGGCTGCGGGCGCGTGAGTGTGCGCGCCTGCTTACGGCGTGCGTAACGTTTAGAGGAGCACGCGAGGGGGAGTGTGTGTGTGAATTGATCCCAGGTGGCTAAGCGCCAGCCCCGAATCATGCCCCGAGGGGCCACAGCGAAGGGGAGTCGGTGAGCAGTAACCCTCCCCAGGATACGGAAGAGGGGAGCAGTGGATCCCAGATGAGCGAGGAGACGGGGGTCAGCCTCCCCAACAACGACGCAGGGCCGGAGTGCTTGTGGAAACAGAGCTCGGGAATGCACAGCCACATAGCCGTGGGCCCGAAGGAAGGGGGTTTAAAGCTCGAGTATTAGCCGCTCTGTCATACGTATTGGAAACAAAGGCATGGGCCAAGAGAAGGTGGAGATATCTGAAAGAGTACGCACTGATTCGTGGCAATGCGCATGCGTAGAATTACATCGAGAGACGGATGAATGCGGGGATCAGAGAGCTCACACAAGTTAGAAAAATATTCACTGTTATGAAAGGGTAAGGGAAGGCTTTGGCAGAACCCATTGCTCTCAAAGACATGCTGTCCGAAGGTCAAGAGCAAGGATGCAGTGGGAGCCAAGCAGAGAACACGAAGGAAAATATGTGACCTACACGTGCCAAACAAAACAATAAATACAGGCAGTATGATAATCATTGATACGAGTCTAACTTTACGTATTTTTATTATTATCAATTCTATATTGGTTATTGCTTGTTTCAATTGTGCATTCTTAAATATATTAAATGTGTTGTTGTTGTTGTTAGAGTGATAAGTCAAGGGATATTGATAGTCTCTGCTGTCCGGATGCTGGGGTGACCCAGTGGGCTATGTCCAGCTGAGTCAACAACTTAAAACCAACAAAAACGTGTACGCAGAACAATGGCACAGCACACATGTATGTACTGCGTCATATTTCTTATATACAATGCACATTGAGGGATGTGGTAGGGGTCCTGTGGTTCGCACACTTCGCTGAGAACCCCCGTGACCCGAGCTCGATTCACATCGATGACTAACATCAGCAGCGAGTGACATCAGGGCCAGTCCTGGGCGACCCAAGCCCACCCACTTCACCAATACATATACAGGCCAGTGTGGTGAAGTATAGCTAAACAACCCCTTTGACCAAAAGATTTGGAGAAGCCTTCATCTAGTCCGTGGATAGATAATGCGCTGAAAATCATTATCTTGCATTATTTGAAAAGCCATCTATTCTTGCAATATGATGTCCGTTCGTGCAGTGGTAAGATATTTGACGCAAAATGTTTTTAATCCACCGCCATAGATTTCGTGTTCACGATTCTTACTGTAATCATTCGTATTCATCAATGTGTCGTGAACACACGTGCGAGCTATTTTTTTACCGTGGTGGGAAGTAACAATTCACTTCCGGCAAGTTCCCTTCCACAACAGAGCCCCCCCCCCCCCCCCCCCCCGTTACCCCTCTGCCACGTGCGAGGGTCCGGCCGGGCCGTGGTGGTGCCCCAGATGGTTCTGACCTCGGCGCTCTCCGTGTGCGTTCTCCCCGCCGTGGACGTCACCATTTAAACGTTCCGCTCAATGGGTTCAATTTTTTTCCGCTTCTGCGCGGTCGCGCCGTTGTGTGTGATGCGTCCCCGCTGGTAACTTGCGCATCACCCCCCCCCCCCCACCATCATCACCACCTACACCACCACCACCACGTTCGCGCCCTAATCAGCCGGCTACACGTTTTAGCGCCGTCCGTATCTCAACCGGATGCTCCCCCCCCTCTGCCCCGCCGGTATTTAAGACGGGAAACAAACATCGCACTTATTATCTATCAGCGAAACGCAGCATGCCCGGAGCAGATGAACAAACAGTCCCCGAAGCGGCGCGGGCAGAGTCGTATGCGTGCGCTCGGCACAGACCAAAACCGCGGTCCACCATCAGCCCATTCTAAGCGATGTTGCCTCCTTTGCTGCAGGGTATTAAATATTACATTGTAGAGCTGTCAGCAATCTATTTTGGCATTGCTCTGGGCGATGTCTGCCGGGGAGCACTTTGATCTCCTTGTAGCACGATTTAGATGGCGTTTTCAAGGCAAAAATATCAGATCCTAAATTTTGCTCTCGGGCAGGCTCTGCCTTCTCTGCCTCTACACAGTTCAGAGGCAAAGCAAGCGAGGGATCTGATCAATAGCGGTGCCTGATGAAAGGCATGAATATAAATGTGCACCGTGTAAGTTTGCCGGTTGGAATAGACAACTCAGCCGGATGATGTTACGGATGTGATACAATGAGGTATTGATCGCCACATATCTGCACTGATGCATTGGCATTTGTATTGTGCGTGGTGCCAATAAGAATATTGCGTGCCATTTAAGTGTGTGCCGGACACGAATACGGAGAGTTTGGAAACGGCGTGCGAGTTTTTTTTTTAGTTTTGTTTTAATGAGTGCGGTACCCGTCGAAAGCTGCGTGATGCCACGTGCGTCCCAATTTTCTTGAACGAGCACAGCGACGCGGGCTGCTGCCTGTCGCGTACGCTTCGGCCCCCCCATGTCTAGCTCCGCCGCAAGGATCTGTAGTAGAGTTTACAGCCTTCTGCAGGAGCTGCCGTGTCGTCAGGTCAGCACCCTGGACATGAAATCCAGAGGTAACCGGATACATTTCATCTTCTGGTGCAGCAGTTTCAACAGTGGGGCAAGTTTTTTTTTATTTCAAATCGACCCCCAACCCCCTCGCCACTGCCTCTGTGCACCCAACTACTACACCCGTTACGTGTTCCATCGGCCGGTCGATTGTCGCGGGGTAAAGTGTGGGTACACCCGCTTACTACCAACGCGTCGGGGCAAAATGTAAGAGCAGACCAAGCACCATCCCAAGTCCGCCCAGCGGAGGCCCTTCTGCCAGCAGTGGCGTGAGCAATGAGCAAGCAGCTACAAGCGCCGCACCCGTTGCTTGTTCTCCAGCCTCTACGAGTAGGACCTCAGTGCCGGCCATGCGCCACCGCCAGTATGCACGGCATGTATGTTGAACTCCTTTCGCACCGTACGTAGCCAACCGTGCCGATCAGAGGTGCTTGGCCAATCGCACGAGCGTCGTCGCTGCTTTACTCCTCACTCCTCTGCCCCCCCATCTCTCGGCTCGTGGAACAATCTCCCTACCGCGGCGTGGCCTGGCCGGTTGTGCCCCGTGCCGGCTCGCGGACAAGATGCGATGGAGGCGTCAAGGGGAGGGACGACTGCCTGTGGTCGTCCGCCACCGCGGCTCTCAGCGGGCAAAAAAAAACGTTTTGAGCGGCGATCTCGTGCTTTGTGTTGTTGTTGTTGTGTGTGCGCGTGATCTCTTCTCGCCCGAAGCACGTGGCTCGGCTGCAGCAGCGTTGCGACAATTATGTAACAGGTCGCTTTTTTTTCTCTTTGAAGTACCGCGACGATTATGTGTGGATGGAGCGTTTTGTGTCTGTGTTTTTGCACCTTGTGAACAGCAGAGTCGGTTATTTAAAAAAAGTTATGGCAGGCTGACGGGGTGGAGGAGGAGGGTGGAGTGGACGGCGTTGGGGGGAATGTGTTAGATTAAATTGTAATAATTGTAAAAAAACATACTCGAGTTTTCAGGGTTTAGGAGAAAAATGTGAAAAGCTGAACAGTGTCCTAAATGTCAGGATGTCGGATCGTACTTTGGCTGCCATCCTTCGGCGCTAATTGGATTTGGAGAAGAGCTCATGTACGCTATATCCCGGTCCTAATAGCCTAACATCTTGCTAATAGACAGCGCATTAATTTTCTGTAAAGGAATTCAGCATGCCCTTTGTGGCACACCGTCGGTAATTACGCCTTAAACTCGGGTGTCCAAGTTTTAGGAAAAAGTTGTTCAGCTGAACAATCAATTAATTTATTAAAATTATTTAATGGATTTTTTTTTGGGGGGGGGTTAAAAATATTTCTGCTGAAATTTCACAAAAGTAAAAGGGCAACAACAGCTGCCTCTTGCGTTTTAGAGAATACAGACGTTAAGGTTTGTTTTATACTTCAAAGGGCTGTGCATGATAACATTAATGTGTAACAACATAATCGATTTTGATTTAAAGCTTTCGTGACTGCAGTAATTCATGTTCTTAGTTTTTTCGGTAAAGTCACGTTGAAGGGAAACAACAAAATAATAAAATATATATAAAGCAATAAAAAATAAAAATTCTCACGACGTTTCGACCATAACACAAACGGTCGTCTTCAGGTGTGTTGGTTTGCGTAAATTTATTTTTAAACGGTGCATTTATTTATTTATAAAAAACGTTAGCGCCACGCGCAGCGATTTGGCAGTTCATTTAGGACTAGTCCATCTATATTCTGAAAAGAGGAGGGGGGAGACGAATTTTTTTTTGTATGCTGTCTGAAAGTCACTGTAAGCGTGAACAATCAATTAAGACCTGTAATGGTTTATCAAATCTTTCCAATGATTGCTAAGATAGAATCCATCTTCTCGGTTGAAATTGTCTCTGTGCTTGTATATGTGGATAGCCTCATGAACGAATCTCTCATATAATCTAGTAACCGATGCAATGTCAGCTTTCCAAGGCCAACTTGTGCAAGGTCACGACTTTGCCTATTCTGCCCCCCCATGGTCTGGAACTCCCTCCCCCCAGCAATCCGTGCTCTCCATTCTCCTGCGTCCTTTAAAGTCCAGGCTGAACATCTTCCTGCCGTCCTATTCGTACGACCAACTCTTCAGTTTTGTTCATGTATATATATAAACGGTGGATATTCCACCTCGCTGTTATCAGTGATACACCGCCCACTGTGTTGTACAGGGATGTGCATGCAATCAGCTCTCGGTTATTATTCTGCGGTAATAGCGGGGGGGGGGGGGGGGGGTAGGTGTTGGGATGTGCCAATGTTAAACAAAAGCACGTTGCAAATGAAGACGTGAAGAACCCGCCGCGTCTTTATTTTGTTTATTAAAGTAGCCGGCTCACTTGCCGACGTGTTCGCGTGACCGTGGGCACCGAGTCACGGACCCTCGACGAGTGAGGAGCCCGCTAATAACTGAACCGCACCACGTGCAGGAAAGAACGAGCGAGACGAGCGCGGTTGGCGGTACAGCCACGGATACATCCACGGTTATCTCGAGATGCATTGAGAGGCTTCATGAATACAAGTTGTGTCTAATTTTAAGTGCTGATGATTTTTTTTCCCCCCCAATCGTGCCCATGATCATTTTACAAGCGTACAATTAAAAACAGAACAAATAATTTTAAGATAAATAATAACCGAACATTTCCGGCAGTCAACCGTGAAGTCTTCTCTGTTTGTCGATAGCAATACCATCTTCAATCCCGCAGGGTACCTGTGTTTCATGTTTCTTTTTTTAAAGGTCTCCTTGTTATCGAATGGATAGATAATTTGGGCTACATTTAATTCATCAACCGCATGTGATGTTTTAAAATAAGTTTAGATTCCCGCCGCCCCCCCCCCCCCCCCGATAAGAAATAATGACGCTGAAATGGTTTTCATCACGCGGAGTCATCGCTAAGCTCAAGCGGACCTGTCATGGCGAGCGGCGAAGATTAAGATCACAAATTGAAAACCACTTTGAAATACGCACCAGGCGGTGTGGCGGCCGCTTCCCCCCCATAGAAGTATTCGTACACGGGGCTACCCTCCTGAGAGGGAAATAAAAAAAAACCCGGCAACATTCTTAGATGACACACAGCAATTAGCAAAAGCATATTTTGATTGATTGATTGAATGCAGTTCTCCAAATGAGAACCCATTGAGACGACAAGTCTCTTGCAAGCTGACCCAGGTCAACAAGTAAAAAAACAACAACGCAGTGCAGTTGAGAGATAAGCACGCCGGAGCTGAGAGATCTACAAGAGACATTCGGTTGCTCGGTGCAAGTAGAGGCAGTTTATCAATACAGATGGCGCATTGAGTTGTCGATAGATACGCATTGTGAATAGACAGCGTAAATCGACACGGAGTGTGAATAGACACAGAGTGTGAATAGACACAGAGCGTGTATAGACACAGTGTGTGAATAGACACAGAGTGTGAATAGACACAGTGTGTGTATAGACACAGAGTGTGAATAGACACAGTGTAAATAGACACAGAGTGTGTATAGACACAGAGCGTGAATAGACACAGAGTGTGAATAGACACAGAGCGTGAATAGACACAGAGTGTGAATAGACACAGAGTGTGAATAGACACAGTGTGAATAGACACAGAGTGTGAATAGACACAGTGTGAATAGACACAGTGTGAATAGACACAGAGTGTGAATAGACACAGAGTGTGAATAGACACAGCGTGAACAGAAACAGAGTGTGAATAGACACAGTGTGAATAGACACAGTGTGAATAGACACAGAGCGTGAATAGACACACAGTGTGAATAGACACAGAGCGTGAATAGACACAGTGTGTGAATAGACATAGAGTGTGAATAGACACACAGCGTGAACAGAAACAGAGTGTGAATAGACACAGAGTGTGAATAGACACACAGTGTGAATAGACACAGAGTGTGAATAGACACAGTGTGTGAATAGACATAGAGTGTGAATAGACACACAGCGTGAACAGAAACAGAGTGTGAATAGACACAGAGTGTGAATAGACACACAGTGTGAATAGACACAGAGTGTGAATAGACACGGTGTGTGAATAGACACAGTGTGAATAGACACAGTGTGTGAATAGACACAGTGTGAATAGACACAGAGTGTGAATAGACACAGCGTGAATAGACACAGAGTGTAAATAGACACAGAGTGTGAATAGACACAGAGTGTGAATAGACACAGAGTGTGAATAGACACAGTGTGAATAGATACAGTGTGAATAGACACAGAGTGTGTATAGACACAGAGTGTGAATAGACACAGAGTGTGAATAGACACAGAGTGTGAATAGACACAGTGTGAATAGACACTGTGAATAGACAGAGAGTGTGAATAGACACAGAGTGTGAATAGACACAGAGCGTGAATAGACACAGTGTGAATAGACACAGTGTGAATAGACACAGAGCGTGAATAGACACAGTGTGAATAGACACAGTGTGAATAGACAGAGAGTGTGAATAGACACAGAGTGTGAATAGACACAGTGTGAATAGACACAGAGTTTGAATAGACACAGAGTGTGAATAGACACAGAGTGTGAATAGACACAGTGTGAATAGACACAGAGTTTGAATAGACACAGTGTGTGAATAGACACAGTGTGTGAATAGACACAGTGTGAATAGACACAGAGTGAATAGACACACAGTGTGAATAGACACAGTGTGAATAGACACAGAGTGTGAATAGACACAGTGTGAATAGACACAGAGTGTGAATAGACACACAGTGTGAATAGACACAGTGTGAATAGACACAGAGTGTGAATAGACACAGAGTGTGAATAGACACACAGTGTGAATAGACACAGTGTGTGAATAGACACACAGTGTGAATAGACACAGAGTGTGAATAGACACAGTGTGTGAATAGACACAGTGTGAATAGACACAGTGTGAATAGACACAGAGTGTGAATAGACACAGTGTGAATAGACACAGTGTGAATAGACACAGAGTGTGAATAGACACAGTGTGTGAATAGACACAGTGTGAATAGACACAGTGTGAATAGACAGAGAGTGTGAATAGACACAGAGTGTGAATAGACACAGAGTGTGAATAGACACAGAGTGTGAATAGACACACAGTGTGAATAGACACAGTGTGAATAGACACACAGTGTGAATAGACACAGAGTGTGAATAGACACAGTGTGTGAATAGACACAGTGTGAATAGACACAGTGTGAATAGACACAGAGTGTGAATAGACACAGTGTGAATAGACACAGAGTGTGAATAGACACAGTGTGTGAATAGACACAGTGTGAATAGACACAGTGTGAATAGACACAGAGTGTGAATAGACACAGTGTGAATAGACACAGTGTGAATAGACACAGAGTGTGAATAGACACAGTGTGAATAGACACAGTGTGAATAGACACAGAGTGTGAATAGACACAGAGTGTGAATAGACACAGTGTGTGAATAGACACAGTGTGAATAGACACAGAGTGTGTATAGACACAGTGTGAATAGACACAGTGTGAATAGACACACTGTGTGAATAGACACAGTGTGAATAGACACAGAGTGTGAATAGACACAGTGTGAATAGACACACAGTGTGAATAGACACACAGTGTGAATAGACAGAGAGTGTGAATAGACACAGAGTGTGAATAGACACAGAGTGTGAATAGACACGGAGTGTGAATAGACACAGTGTGTGAATAGACACAGAGTGTGAATAGACACAGTGTGAATAGACACACAGTGTGAATAGACAGAGAGTGTGAATAGACAGAGAGTGTGAATAGACACAGAGTGTGAATAGACACAGTGTGTGAATAGACACAGAGTGTGAATAGACACAGTGTGAATAGACACAGTGTGAATAGACACACAGTGTGAATAGACAGAGAGTGTGAATAGACACAGAGTGTGAATAGACACAGAGTGTGAACAGAAACAGAGTGTGAATAGACACGGAGTGTGAATAGACACAGAGTGTGAATAGACACGGAGTGTGAATAGACACAAAGTGTGAACAGAAACAGAGTGTGAATAGACACGGAGTGTGAATAGACACAGAGTGTGAATAGACACGGAGTGTGAATAGACACACAGTGTGAATAGACACGGAGTGTGAATAGACACAGAGTGTGAATAGACACAGTGTGTGAATAGACACGGAGTGTGAATAGACACAGTGTGTGAATAGACACAGTGTGTGAATAGACACAGAGTGTGAATAGACACGGAGTGTGAATAGACACAGTGTGAATAGACACAGAGTGTGAATAGACACAGTGTGTGAATAGACACGGAGTGTGAATAGACACAGTGTGTGAATAGACACAAAGTGTGAACAGAAACAGAGTGTGAATAGACACGGAGTGTGAATAGACACAGAGTGTGAATAGACACGGAGTGTGAATAGACACAGTGTGTGAATAGACACAAAGTGTGAACAGAAACAGTGTGTGAATAGACACGGAGTGTGAATAGACACGGAGTGTGAATAGACACGGAGTGTGAACAGAAACAGAGTGTGAATAGACACGGAGTGTGAATAGAAGCGAGAATAGACGCAGACCGTGAATAGAAACGGATTGTCACGAGACGCGGGGCCGTACGTACACGTAGCCACGGGATGGGACGCGATCCGAGAGGACGCCCGGCGGAGGAGACGGAGCGATGAAACGAGCGCTTGTGCTGCAGGTGCTCCTGGGGTTCTTGCGACCGCACGATCTTGAGAATTGGGGGCACTTTGGAGAGGCACTTCGTCCGAGAGCAGCCGGAGCACCCCCGCTGTGACTCGTCTCTCGGCTCGTCGCGGTGGAGATGGCGCCAGCTTCAGGTTTGGCGGTGCCAGGGCTCGTGCTATGATTGGTGTGGGAGTACCCTTCTCTAAGGGGCGGGGGGGGCAACTTTCCCCCGCTGCCACTTGTTGTGCCACATGTACCACGTATGATGAATATACGCACACATATATACACCAACACAAAACAAAGATTCCCCCCCTGTGTATTCTTAACGGAGTGTTGGGGCAAGTGCCGTGGAACGGTACACGAGGGAGTGGGTGGCCAGCACCACGCCCAACCGCCTTTGTTTCCCCAGTGGCGATGTTTATTCACACCGAACCAGGTACTCATTTGAGGCTGAGTCGACCTATCGGAGGCCCAGGACCGGTTCAGAAAATCGTCACTGGGTGTTGGCCGTGGGCGGGAATTGAACCCGAGTCGCCGGGTTCGTAGCGCAGCGCGCTAACCGCTGCACCACCGCTCCCCACAACAACAACAAGAACAACCGCCATTCGGACTCTGGTTCTTTCGGTAAAGTCGCGTAGGTATAAAATAAAATAAATCACGACGTTTCGATCGCAACACAAGCGGTTGTCCTCAGGCGGAAAAAAATATAATCCAGCAGTGGAAGTGCTGAACCAGTCGAAACGTCGTGATTTATTTTATTTTCTACCCACGTGACTTTACCGAAAGAACCAAAGAGTATGGATTCCTGCAGTCACGAAAGCTTCAAATCAAGATTGAACCGCCATTCGTCACTAAGTGGCGGTGACGTCACCACGACGCTTGTGCCAGGCTACGTGCACGTTGAGGCCACGTGAAGTGTCGAACGCCCGCTGGCAGGGGGTCACGGGACAGACCCAGGTGCCACGGGTCACCTGACACACTCCCCACACACGCACGTACACACCACACACACACGTACACACCACACACGCACGTACACACCACACACACACGTACACACCACACACACACGTACACACCACACACGCACGTACACACCACACACACGTACACACCACACACACACGTACACACCACACACACACGTACACACCACTCACACACGTACACACCACACACACACGTACACACCACACACACACGTACACACCACACACACACGTACACACCACACACGCACGTACACACCACACACGCACGTACACACCACACAAGCACGTACACACCACACACACACGTACACACCACACACACACGTACAAACCAGTGGCTGCTGCGTTGCCAGCCGTGCTCACGAGCACGTAAGAAACAAACTCAACACGGTATGTGCTATGAAGAACGACCATTTCCCCGAAACGTCGCCGATTATATGTGTTTTTATTTTAAGGGCATAAGTGTCGTTGACGAATATGTTGAGGTTTTGTCTACGTATACATTGACTTGCGAGCGACTGAGTCAGTGAGTTATGTAAATTCTCATGATGTTCTCGATGGACGATGGGGCTCAATTTTGGCACGAATATAGTCGAGGATTTAAATTTTGATTTAAAGCTTTCGTGACTGGAGTAATTCATATTCTTAGTTCTTTCGGTAAAGTCACGTTGAAGGGAAACAATAAAATATATATAATATATATTTTTATTGTTTTATATATTTTTTATTATTTTATTGTTTCCCTTCAACGTGACTTTACCGAAAGAACTAAGAATATAGTCGAGGATGTTTACAATGAGTAAACCTTTTTTAAAAAATCTTGACCATATCAATATTGAGACGGGAATTTTGAATTTATTTCGTTTTGAAGCTAGGTATTCAAAATTATATTTGAGGGAGTTTTGAAGCGTGCCAATTAAAATATGACGTCAGATATTTGGCAACTACCTTAAACTATTCATTAATAGAGGTTTTTGGGTGAGATCGCGTAAATACAAATGTGTCGTTAAACCCACCACCACCCGACACAGCCAATTAGTAAGGTTTGTCACGCAAACAAAACATGCCAATTCGTTACTAGTTCGGCACACAGGTGTGTTTGAGAGTAAACACACAACATTTACAATTCTAGTACGACGTTTTGCCATTAACTACAACCGCTATTATGGATAACATTGGTCGCGAAACCTACGTGTTATGCTTTTAACGAGTTTTCTCACGGGCTTTGAAAGAATGTGACATCAAAAGCCAATAGAAGAGAACCAGCGCCTTCAAGTATAATCATCATCAGCCATGGTCAATCCACAGCTGGATGAGGTTTCGTCTTCCCTCATGGTCATGTGACGTAATAATCCACGTAGCACCTCTGCGCCAACCAATTGAATCGCTCCATCTCCGGAGTGGATGTACAGTTAATCATATACATGGACTATATCATATACTGTATATACGATACGAACATATAGGAGCTTCAAATACAAGCCGGCACAATGAAAATATGTTAAGCCTGGTTACGCTTTGATTGAAAATACAGCATCAGCAGCCATCTATTATAATTTTTCCATACAGGCTTGAGGAAATGGCATCCCTGGGATATCTCACACTGACAATCATCGAGCGATTTGATGACACACAGCGGAGGTGCGCTGCTCGCAAACATTAGGAGGGCACAACTCCCATCATGCCTTGCGTGCGTGCGACCACCACTGCAGCACGTATAGTGCTCTCAGCCTTGCCTAAGCCACCAGCTCGACGGAGCTGAACGTGCACGTGTGTCGTTAGATCTGCTTTTTTTTTCCCCCTCGAGCCTGCACGCGTGTTCCTGTTGTGATGGGTTTTCTCAGCAGTCACACAGAGTGATGGGTTTGAGATAACCGCAGAATGCTGGGTTGGTTTGTGGTTCCGCGTTTATCATAAACACATGCGTATGGGTCTTGTGGGGAAACCCGCATTAAGAAGCGTTGACCTCTCGTCCTGTATCATTAAAGCAAATCCCAGACCTCACCTGATTGCGGCATTTTCCGCTCTGCATAAACAAGTAAATTACCTTTCTTTATGGTTTTTGCCTAAAGCTTAAGGAATCCTCTTCATTGCCGGCTATAATTTAAGTCTCCGTCGGGTCATTACTGGCACATTACATTCCGGCTCCAACGCACGCTTCCGCCAGAGCCGCGATGAAGAAAAAACGGCGCCCTGGACAAAGGTTTGCGTGAAACATTCATGAATTTCTAATCGTCCGAGAGGCGTAATTATCCACGTGCGCCTGGTGACCTGCACCAACGCAGGCTCCTGTTGGAATGCATATTATTATCCAAGTATGACCTCGGGTTACTGCCATGCATATCGTTGAAAGGGCCTTCCCTTCTTGCCAGCGGATGACATGCCCCCCCGTACAATCATCATCGTCATTGTTTATTCATGAGCAGGTGAAGCTCGCCGAGGTACAATAGCAGGAATCGCTTGACACGAAGAGCGCCAGAAGAGAACACGTTCCACCGCGTGTCCTTCAGAACATAACACACAGCCAAGATGCCATTTAACCCACTGCGTCGAGCAGCGATTTTCAATGTTTACAAATGGACTTTGCACGGGCATCCTAAAACCTTTTCGCGTCTCGGCGTGCCTCGCCACGTCGGCCTGCTGCAGTGGGTGCGGTGATGAGCATCCGCCTTCGCCGCTCGCGGGACCCGGCCGCCTTCAAGGCGTTCGGGCCAACGTCTTACAACGCGTCGCCGAATAATTACCCATCAAGTGGGGGGTGGGGGGGTCTGGCAGCGGGAGACCACCCGGTAAGTCTGTTTTTAAACAAAGCAAATGCACTATCGATCGCGGGCTCTCTCGAACGCCAGAAAGTCTATTAGCTCTGGTGACCACGTTTTATTATTATTATTATTATTTTAAAAGCCCACACACACCTAGAGACGTGCCAGCAACACCAGAGAAAGCTGGCCTTGGATTTGTAGCAGTAAAGGAAATGCGCGGCCCATTATTGCCATCGTGCTATTGAGAGGCTGACTGTAAGTCCTGTCATCTGTATTGCCTCTCACCACTCACACGGAGCCCATTAGCTCCACGTGTTCAACCGCGTAACCACGGCGCGTCTGTCTCGGCGCACATTGGTCTACACAGCGTTATGTGTGTGCACGTGCAGTAGAAGATGGTCTAATGATGTACATAATAAGCGTGATTTGTTATAGATTTATTATTTTCTGTAATGACCTGACTGAAATAAAATGAAAATTCATGACTCAATATCAGCGCCATTGAAATACGATAGTAATCATCCAAAATAGATTCCTCTTTTAAGTTAATGTAACAGGGCATCGCTCCTTTAACCAGAAAACATATACGGTTAGATCAAATCCTTTTGAAAATGTATCACGATAACAGCCCCGTGAGCCAAATTTGCAACGTGAACATTGAAAATGTTATTTGATAATGGCAGAAGAGCGCGGTGGCGGTGGCTAGCTCACAATGCTCTGAACCTGGTGACCAGAGTTCAGACTCAGACTTTATTATTTCAGCTGATGAGGCCCCCTTTGAGGGTGACCACAGCCCAAGACCATCGGCAGTGGCGGCAATTACAGGACATTGGCAGGGCGGAGTGAATGTGCAAACTAACACGAGCAAAAACAAGAGTTTAATTGACTGACCACAGTGGCAATTGATTTATGAACCAGCCCCCCCCCCCCACTTACCAACACTGACCAGTGTGGTGAAGTATGGCCAAATTAACCCCAATGGCCGAGGCCTTAATGCAGCAGCGGATCGACCAGCTGAAAAGCATTACAATCAGCTTTATTGTAATGATACATGAAGCGTTTAAGTTTTAAAATACTCCGACTATCCGATGCAAACACGTGTATGTACACGGAACAATAATTGTTTTGCCATCCGCTGTTTATTTGTTAACATTGCCCACTCCACCGGAAAACTGTTACGATGTTTCTAGGGTGGTCAGTGGCTATGGGCATTATGGTTGCTGGTTTTCATGATTTTTGGTTATTAACTTGCCAATTTAAAGAAAATGTACCCACAAGGCCCCTTTGTTTGTACTGCATTTGAACGTCCCAGGCCAGAGACGTCATGTAACCAAACGCGCCGTGGCTTTCACGGTGCCGAATTTCAATCTCGTCATTCATATGCCAACGAGGACGGTGACATTCATGCCAATTATTTATCCTCCCAAAGCAAACGTTCTCCAAGTCTCAAGATTTGCTTGCAGGGGGGTGCTGCTAAAATTTGGATGTTTGGCTAATTCCGTTAATGAGCGTTTGGCTTCACGTGGGGACAAACCTGGGGAACCCGGAGACAACCCAGCTCGCATACGAGGGGGGTGACACTCAGTAGCGGCAAATCCTGGCCACATCTCGCAGTCCCACGCCTACAACACCTGGCAAGCCCTGGTGGTCACTCATCCACGTACTAACTTTGCTCAAGTCTGCTGAGTTTCCGGGATCCATTTGGATCGGGCACGTCTTAGAGTGATTTGATTGTTAGGAAAAGTCATCATGAATATACATTAATTAGTTGAACACGTAGGCTACATTAATTAGTAATGCCATTTATGTCAGTGACGGTTGGTGGATCGCTCAAATTTTGTGAAACTCCCTTGACGTGAGCGTCGAGGAGGTGTCCATCCTTGGTTCACCAGGAGAAGGCAGGACAGCATTGTGGGTAATTGGTTCACCAGGAGAAGACAGGACAGCATTGTGGGTAATTGGTTCACCAGGAGAAGGCAGGACAGCATGTGGGTAATTGGCCATCCGTTTCCATTTGTATGGGAACAGTATTGCCCACCCAAGTTTCCTCTCACATCTTAAGAACAAAACCAATGCAGGACCCTCCTGAAAATGAGTCTTACAATGCAGTGTGGCTTTCCTGGATAAATAAATGTAAAATAGACGTATGAATCACAAACGACGAAAATCGAGATGTTGCAAATCCAATATTGCGCCACTCAACATTTATCCACTCTTGTTTATTTTTTTTGCTGAAATGTCATATTTCACTAATCGAGCACACTTCATCTATATCCCTACATCTGCAGCTGTAGCAGCTTCTTAGTCATACGACACAATGCATTTGCTAGTAATTTCAAGGGCACAAAAGCTTAAAATGCATGCGCAGCACGGTTTGAAATGTACCCTGTAATCTATATTGTACTTGAACTAAAAATGCTCCTTTTCAGTTTCAACACCGCATATTTTTTTCTTTCTCGCAAGGCCATTTATGGTTTCATTGGACAGTAGTGAATGCTGCGAATTTAAACGTCTAAAGCTCGTCTCTAACCATGCAGCTGCGGTGCTGGAAAGAGCTGGCGCTCGTTATGCTCGTGGCAAGGGGACAGCGCTGCACACGAAGGGTGGCCATCACTCCGCATCAGATTTGGCTCTCTTGAGTAATTTACTCCAATGTTGACACTAAGTAAGAAATATGTTTTTTTTCAGGGGGTGAAATGTAACGTTACCTTGAAGCCACGAGTCATTTCTCAAAACGCCGTGCATTCGGGAATGCCATCTCATACGGCATGCATCACCCAGAGCCGCCAAACACTGCGACCACAATGTCACATTGGACTCCTGAAACAAACGAACAAAAAAAGCTGAACTTGCAATAAAAACACAGACAACAGTTTAAAGGATGAGAATGACAACCCAAGACGGTCTCTCGATGAGAATCCTCCACGAACGTTGATTTAGTTATTTTGTTACCAAGAGCAAAGGAAGGCCTATGCAAGAGTTTAGCGGTACAGCCCCGAGGGTCACGTGACCGCTCTCTCGCCCTAGCGCACCCGTCCGATTTCTTCCGTCGCGGCGAACTCAAGCTTTGCGGCGAATTCGCCACCGCGTGCTATTGCGAAATTTAATTCAAATTGCCACGCGTAACTGGTATTTTTAATGCGTCGAAATACTCAGTATGCCAGCTTATCTTGAGCGCCGCAGTGTAGCACTGAAAGTGGTGTCACCACCGACAAGGAAATATCTCTCCCCTCCCCAAACTTTATGACCTCTAACCCTCTCTCCGCTGGCTTAACTTCGGCGTCATCCCGTGCGGGCACGAAGCCACGTGTACACGGGTGACCTATTTTGTAAGTGGTGATTACAGAGGGCTATGTGCAGCATGAACGGTTAATGCCTCTTGTGTTTTCCGCTGGGAATATTTTTTTACAGTGATCTCGCACCTTACAGCCAGTGCACATCACGGCTTGACAGCGTTCAGACGCGAGACCTGAAGGGTGCATTACGGGCGGGCAGAACGTTGCGTGAGTCATAATATATGTATGATAAGAGATTACTCTTGGAGATTGAAGTCCTGAAAACACTCCATTGTCCTAATAAAATAAAACACAAAAAATCCCGTCTTGGGAATACCCTATTTAGAGGCCATAAATGGACGGGGTCTGGCGAACGCTAATACGCATCTGCTTTGAGGTGAGCTCAAAGGGTTTTAACCCCATTTGGCGGATAAGCATCTCTTAATAGGTATTGTCGGCAGTTTCGCGAGCGCAACAAACGCATACTAAACGAGACGAGCCCGAGGTCGCTGCAGAGCCGGATCGGGGTGGGTGGGGGGGTGACCTGACTGGCACGTGTCCACAGCGCGGTGATTCATGCCTTCGTAGAGCGGGCGAGCGGGGTGGGGGAGTTGCAGAGAACGGCAGCAGCTTCGGCCGTGTCGATAGCTCACGTGGCAATGGACAGACTGCGCCGGTTACCCTTTCATTTTTTTTCCTTTCACGTGTAGGTATTTTTTTTGCGGGAGGGTCGCTGCTTTCCCATTAGGTTTTGTGGGCCACAACCCATTTCCCCCTTCAAGTGTTTTTTTTCTTCATGCCAGAGGACAACTCCCTCCCTTTTGGATCTCATTAAATCGTGATTCATAAGCAACGGGTGCAGTGGGTTTGTGTGTGCTCAGTAGAATGTGAGTGCAACCTTCGCCCCGCGAAAAAAAATATGTGTTGTGTTAGCCGCGCTTCGCTTGGGCAGGTTCGCGCTGTCCGTAATTTTTTGTGAACCCCTGTTCGCCTCCCCCCCCCACACACTGATTTTCATTAAAGGCATTCGACGAGAGTGGGAGCCGTTAGTTAGTTCGTCGAAATGTTAACGAATGAGACCGGCGAAGGTGTGTGGAACGCAACGTGAGGGCTGCTTTCCATTTCAAATGAACATAACTTAGCAAACATCAGAGATGAAACATCGTTTCCAATATCCAAGCACATTGTGGGATTTCAGTCGGATCATATGTGTGCGTGCATGCAAATTTTTGTTACATGAATTTTATATATATGGCAGAGCAGTGGCCTAGGAGTTCGTGCGCTGCGCCACGAACCTGGCTCCATGAGTTCAATTCCCTGCCTCGGCTCTCATCAGTTGGCGACATGTGAACTCGTCTTGGGCCCGTTCCCTCCTTACATCAACCTTGCGCTGAAAAGCTTGGTGAAGTACGGTCAAACAACACCCATGATGGACAATGCACAGGGTGACCTTCATTTGTATTTTAATGTACGTAGTTTTTGCCGTACCAATTTTCTCGAAATATAAAATTAGATTTAAAAAAATAATTATTTGTCAATGCACTGGCTGCGTACGGTGCAAAAGAAGTTCAACAAACGTATGTCAACTGCTTAATGAAGGCCTCCCCGTGGAGTGTCAATTGTGTGGTTATTTCATCATACATCACCACATTGGGCAGTGTGGGTTTGGTTAAACGAGGGTGGCCCAGGAGCGGTTTAGATTTCACTCTCCACCATTGTTGGCAGTGACCAGCATAATGTTCTGACTGCTGCACCACCGCTCCCTGTGGCGGGCGTAGACTAAGAACTATGAAGATTTATTTTTTTTATTTTACCAGGTAAGGCCCACTGAGCTATAGAGCTTTTTTTCAGAAGCGACCTGGCCACAAACGATCGCTCAACGAAGTAGCTTATCGTTGCGGAAATATGTAGCGGACAAATACTCGAAACGCGTGGTGACGTTGATTCTAAATGTGGAGGGAAAAGTTGGAGGAGCCAAAGGAAAATCCGCGCGGCCACGGGGAGAGACACCGCAAACTCCAAATACACAGCAGGCATCAGGGTCGGGATCGAATACACAACCTCCTGTATTCCAGGCGAGGGAGTTAACATCTCCTAGCCACCGTGATGATGATGAGAGAGAGAGACACCGCAAACTCCAAATACACAGCAGGCATCAGGGTCGGGATCGAACACACAACCTCCTGTATGCCAGGCGAGGGAGTTAACATCTCCTAGCCACCATGATGATGATGAGAGATAGACACCGCAAACTCCAAATACACAGCAGGCATCAGGGTCGGGATGGAACCCGCGACCTCCTGTACACCAGGCGAGGGAGTTAACATCTCCTAGCCACCGTGATGATGATGAGAGAGAGAGACACCGCAAACTCCAAATACACAGCAGGCATCAGGGTCGGGATCGAACTCACGCCCTCCTGTATGCCAGGCGAGGGAGTTAACGTATCCTAGCCACCGTGATGATGATGAGAGAGAGACACCGCAAACTCCAAATACACAGCAGGCATCATGGTCGGGATCGAACCCGCGACCTTCTGTACACCAGGCGAGGGAGTTAACATCTCGCCACCGCGGCGCCCATCGGAGAGCGTTGAGTGCGCAGCAGGCCGTGCCGGAACGCGCGATCGGCCGTCACTCAACCGAGGCTCAAATTAATTTGCGTCGGTGTCTGGTAACGCACCGACCCCCCCCCCCCCCCACAGCCTCATCGCACACAAACAGTGGCAGGCGAGATCAAATTACTGATTGGCTTTGTGCTCAATATATCTCGTCCAGTGCTCAGGCTTGGGTAAACACTGTGCTCGCGTGTGCCTTAAGGACGTGTTTTACAGAGCCATTTTTCCATTCAAATGCTGAAAAATGCATCCCGATTTACAGAGCGCTTTGGACTCCGTTGGTGAGCGTTTCTGAAGCGAAGCCCCTGTCAGCGTCCATGCGCACGCATTATAATAAAGTAATTACCAGGAGTAGCTGCATTACAAGATTCCTTTGCATGCATCGGGGACATTTGGAGAATAATTATCCACCTTTATCTGTCCCGTTTCTTTTTTAAAATTTAAATGTCTTTAAAAAGACATCCTCACGCGTCATTCAAGTGGGTGACCTAATCTCGGCGCGTTACGCTCAGAATTCACAATGAGCCCGATTTAAATAAAGCCGTGCATTTAAAGTTTAGTTTTCTTTTGCTCCTGGACTTGACAGAGAGAGAATTATATATTTGTCTGTTCTTAGCAAGAGGGGTCCTCACAAAATCACCATGCATTTTACCATCGTCACCAAAATGTCACCTCTTCACAAATACATCGGTCCCAAGTTCTTACGTTGTGTCTCGTGCTGGCAGAGACGCAACGTTTGGAAGGATGTAGTTTTGGCTCTCCGATGCGGTTTTTTTTCGCTCCACGTTGTCTGGGGGGTGGGGGGGCTTCCTCGGCAATTAATTGGAAAAACTCCAGGCAACGTGCTGCACAAACATCGCAAGCCGTACCCAGCGACACTCGGGACGACTCGACAAAAACGATGGGACGGAGAGCTTCACAGCGGCGCAACGGAAACAAAAAAAAATCCTACTGGTAATGAGAATTCAGAGCCGAGAAAGTGGCGGTCCTCGGAATGTGGTGAACTCAGAGGCTGCCAGGGTGGTCGATCAGACCACAGGGCCTGCAGATAGCTCGAATGCCCAAGTGGTTACAACATAAAACATAACTTTTCCACATGCCACGATGATAAAATAAATTTATACCCAAAGAGCTGGTTTGCATTATATCACCTTTTGCCTCCAGCCAACCAGCTAAACCCTTCATATATCTGCACGGATTTTCTTATTTATTTATATTTTATCGCAATTACTTTTTGTTGTTTTTCGCTACACTTTTTGGACCTTATTGTAGCTTTCTACAACGTATATAGAACGTTACGTTCAGATGCTGCGAAAATTACGAAACAGATATGGCATTTTATAAACAATTTTCCAAATCATTTAGCTTATGCTGCTGCGGTTTGAATTGTTCTGAAAGCGATTTACGACGAAGCTTAAGGTACTCAAGTAACACACAGAAAACGGTGAGACGTTGCTCAAAATGACAACAACACTGGCCTGCTTGATGCGTGCGTGTGTGCGCGTGTGTGTCTGGGTGTGTGCACGTGTGTGTCTGGGTGTGTGCGCGTGTGTGTTTGGGTGTGTGCGCGTGTGTGTCTGGGTGTGTGCGCGTGTATGTCTGAGTGTGTGCGTGTGTGAGCGAGCGTTTGTCCGGGTGTGTGCGTGTGTGTGTATATATGTGCGCGTGGGTGTGATCGCGTGTTTGCGCGTGTGCGCACATGTTAAATCCACGTGAGCCGTCTACATTCGCTTTAACGTCATACAAATGTGAGCCATTCCTTTGCTTCATACGTAACGATTTCTTGTCGAACATCCTAGTATGTCGCGCTCACATTAAGTAATTTATCTTAACATGTTGCAATTAATTTGACTGCTCCAGGCCCGTGTAAGAGATTGCGAATATACATTATACAAATGTATGAAATTCGCCTCTCGTATCTGTGACGGTCTTTGACCCTGCCGCGCTTAGAAAACAACCCAGTAAATCACACGCGTCACGTTTCTGCAACATGCTTGGACAAATAAACTGCTCAAACGCGCACGTGAATGAATACGTAAAAAAAAAATAAGTAAATAAACCGCGCACTTGTAACTGATGATATTAATCCTCCCATCTTTCTCCTGTGCATTATAGTATGTCAGTGTAGTGCTCTTGTATATTGATTATTCTCCGTCGCTGCATTGCGGCCAGAAATAGAACGCTGCGGAAAACGGCAGGCTGAACCAAAAAAAAAGCCACACACACATAAAAATTCTATTTGACGCACTACGCTGCCCAAGAACGCGAGGAAGTGTCATCGAATGCCAGCTTCGGGTGGCACCTCACGCCTGCAAACTCGTGCCTGACGAGCGCCGTGGCAGCTGTCGCGTGGCACCGCCGCTGCCACGTGCCGCGATCTTTGCCCGGGCTCCCTTGGCTCTCCGGTAGCCGCCGGGCTGCGGAGGCTTTTCGGACGCGGGGCGGGGGGGGGGAGAACGCGCGCTCGAGCGGCGAGAGCCGCCATCAAATTCTTGGAACGCTTCTGGGAGCCGCGAACGTTGCTGCGGCGTGCAAACAACATCGTCGTCATTATTGTCAGCCGTGATCAAGCCACTGCTGGATGAAGGACTCCCCAACACCGTCGCCATATCAAATGACAATGGGTTTTAAATAAGCATGCTTGCTGTGCTCCCCGTGGGTTGATACAATTGCCCGATGGTGGACCGGTAATAATGGGTTATTAGTGGAGACATTACGGGATATGCGCAGTTATCGCGGGATGTTACTGTTATCACGTGTTGTTAAAGGTAATTCCCAGGTTATTACGGTACAAATATTAAACGTAATCTTATTTGTTATAATCTGCCATTCACAGGATATTGTGTATTATTGCCGCTTATTGTCAGGGGTTTCATTTTTGCACCACTTAGCGCGAGAAGCGTGACTATTGTGACTGCGCTCAGAGAGGCAATGATTTTGCACAATGCCGAGTCGCTTTCATGGCGGCTGTGTACCTTAGCCGCTCAATGAATGTGAGCTCTTCCCAAAAAACCTCATCAAATCTCCCGGCCGCCTCTTTCTCATTTCTCAGTTCAGCCTTCGTCTGCAATCCATTCCATTTTACTCAGGTCCGTGCCTGTTTCTTTCAGCTCTCTCTTTCTCTTCGGCCTACACCCCCCCCCCCCCATCCCCCCAACCTCAGCCGCTTCTTTCTCCGATGAATCTCTCTTCCATTCTGTTCCCAAGAGCACACCAATTCTGGCAGCCACTGCAAACTATATATTTATATATTTAATCCTGATGCATCCCAATTACCACACACACACACATGCCGACTCACCAATTACCACACACACACGCGTGAGCGCCGGCTCACCAATTAACAATCACCGAGCCATTATTTTTTGTTACCAGCCCCCGTGACCACTGATGTACTGGATGTAAATTCTTGAAATTCTATCATATTATTCAAAGTGAGAATGAATTCGTAATCTTTGGCATGTACTGTATGCAATCACAATTTGAATCGCTAATGGCAGACAAACTGCGAAATTGCAGCGCGCGCGCACACACACGGGCGCGCCAAGACGTTTATTGTAACTAATGACAAATAAAATGTGCGTTCGTCTGTGTACATGCGCGTCGGTTCACAAATCCTCACACGAATATAAATCATCTGCAGTATCAATTCCTGTGGAATTTGGAAGCAAATGCTCGCTTCGATGCAAGAGGTGGGAGGTTCCGCTGTCCATCATGTTTCTACTCGACAGGGCCGGTGCAAATGGACAGAATCAATAGCAATATTTAGCAAATGTTAAGTACAATATTACGGCGACCGCAAACCCATGACCCTAAAGGTCACTCGATCTTGACTCTCCACATTCCACTCTTTTCCTTGTTGAGCAGGCTATGAAACTCGTGGCTCTGCCTGAAACACACCGACTTTGAGTGAGAATCGATGAGAGATGCTATCTATTGTTTTCTTTTTGACCTCCGTACAGTCCGAAGAAGTCTATTTTAGAGCCGCATAATTCGCAGTGAATATTTTGTGAACTTCAACGGGTAGAAGGAAAAACAGAAAACCCGAATCATCAAACGGGCTGCCATGCCGGGTTTGGCAGGCACCTTCACTACCCAGACGCTGTCCACAAGGCGCCCCTGCAGGTCACATCGTGCCATTATAAATAGCCACTCGGCAAGACTTTATTTTTCACTTAAACTTTAATCTTTTTGCTTGCCGATTGTTTCGGAGTCTTCTTTTTTCGTTACTCAAAAAGTCAAGATGATGTATTGCTCAAGCAAGCATTGAGGCGGCGCTCCTCTGCCATTTACAGCCCGTGGTGAAAATTGCTGTTCTATCCATAGCACGGTCACTGTTGACTTCCCCACAAAGCGGTGCTCATTTTTCTCGACCCCCAGAGGGATGATGTGGCGAGCTCACTCGCAAAACGTCGGATTGTGAGCCGCTGTCCCTCCCCCGCCGTGATGCCCGTTGGGTCGCGTGACATGCCCACAATCCCATCGGTGGGAGGCGCGGACTTCGCGGGAGCGATAGTAGCTCGAGGTTGGTTGCTAGGGCCGAGGCTCAGCCACGGGGAGCGTCCCAGCCACCACCACCACCCACCACTACCATCGGTGGAGGGGACGCGGGGACGAGTGGCGTCGCGAGACCTGGGCCATCGTGGGCGCAACAGGAAGTGTAAGTGTGCGCTGATCGTGCCCACCACCTTTGGAGGACGCGTGGTCAGTGCGCACAGCGGTGGGCGTAACTCCACTTTTGACGTGCCTTTGCTGCCAGCAGTGAGTTGGAAGGATTGTAATTGCAGCAGCAGCAGCAGCAGAAGCAGCGACACATTTGTTTTGTCATTGTTTTGAGCCGAGAGTTTGTCCGATAATTAATAAGGGTGCATAACTATACAAACACTTCATAGCGGTTACTGCAAATACCCTAATTGATTAATTGCATGTGCCATTTTATTAATTTAATTGTGTACACAAAATTAATGTAGGTGCATGGGGAATTACTTAATTGTTGACTTTACAAAAGAACTGTGTTCAAATAACCTTTTTCGGTTGTGGCATCGCACGGAGAAGACAGATTCATGATTTAGCATGTAGGTAATTTAATTTAATGACAGAGTTCACATCCTAATGATACCCTAGCCAGATCCTCTTATAATGAACAGAATAAAAAAATATATATACAAACCTTGCCCCTCAAGTTAATAAGCACATTACATTGCCATCGGAATCCTAACAATGCTCCCGTGTTGTGTGTTTGCATTCACCTTGGGTCAGCTGTGATTGAAATGCCACGTGGATACGTGGATGTGCTGGCTATGACTGTCATCAGATCTGTGAAATAGTGGTGGCAATTAACAGCTTCGTCTGCTGAGAGAAGGGTGAAAAAAACCCGTATGATCTCAATTTTAGGTGTAATAAGGACGTTATAAATAACCTCACTTGAGCCTTTCACGCCTGAAATCAACAGCTCCGCGGTATAAATATGGGCCCGCGTGGGGCGTCACCAGTGATATGAAATGCACCACGTTTCTGCGATGCCCTGTGCTTCACGTGGGGTAGGCGTGGTGCAAACAACACGTCCACACGACCTGTGCGTGTTGTGTAAACCAGGACTCATTACTCTAGCATTAATACTCCGCTTGTGCACCGAGAGAAGCCTCTCTGGGTCTCATCACTCTTCGTCAGGTAAGTCCTGCTAAAGTTTCGCAGTCGAAGGCCGACTACGATCGCCGCGTCTCCCAAATTCAGTAGCTGGTGAGTAATGTTTCAAATTTGATCCATGACGTCGGCACACAATGCACTGCAGCTCTTTGAATGACATCGCGGCATATTTGGCGTCCATTGTGTAGTGAGACTGTTTTATTAATCGTAGCCGGCTGGATTCGAACTGCGAACCTCTGCAACTTATAGCGACCATGCTACATCTGGGTTCATTAAACCTTAGTCAATAAAAGTTGTGGCACCGCCAGACACTGCACAGAACGGACACTGTGGTGGACAAAACTTAACCCGGCCAGAAGATGTCATTATCGAGGTCATTGTGTATGGCAGTCACCGCAGGCGGTTGAACGCCGGGTCGGTCCTCTTGATCACGCGGTGCCACGTGTTAGCGCACTGGACTCACCGCTTCGGTTTATCAACCAGCAGTATGTATGGGTAAACCACAGTCCATTAGGAGGTGTGGTGGGGTAAAGTGTGGGTATTTCCATCTCTTCCACGACGTCTTGGCTGGCGTGGAAGAGTAGGCCAAGTTGCTCTTCGGAGGAACTCTTAGAGCTCCTTACAGTCGAGCCCCTTCCGGCGTGAGGGAGCAATTGCAGGGCTGCGCCTTTGTCAGTTTACCCAGAATTCCCGTCATTAGCTGTGGCCTGAATTCACCCGAACGAGCGACTCAGATCCGGCCGCCGGTCAGCGGTGGCCGATTGCGTACGAAATCAAAATTGTGCAAGCGACCCCAGAAGCGAGTGTTTTGTACGCCGCCGTAAGGAATGCACTTCCGCGGTGAGATTAAGGAAAGGAATTTTCGTCACGAAACAAAAGACGCGGGTGGCTTTAATGTGGCAATAAAGGTGACATGGCGATGCAGAGCGTCGGGGCGGCTCCATCCATCTTCGCGCCGGGCGCACGCGGGCGTCTACGCTCACGGGGCAGCGGCTGCGTTTGATTTTTTTTCATGTCGCGCGCGTGCGTGCGCGCGTCTCAATTCAGCGCGCGCCACACACCCCCCCCACTCCACTCTTCATGTTTACACAACAGAAGCTTTCGACGGCGCAGCGTTCGCTGACGCTACTTTGAATAATGAAGGAAAACAACAGAGCGAGTCTATATGGCTCCCGGCTGAAGCAGCTCTTTTTGTCTTGCACCACTCCGCTGTCGCCGCATCGTCGGCGGCAGGTTTACACCATTGAGCACGTATGCTCCTCGGAGCCTCAATAATGCGGTCTGCAGTGTGGGACGTTATTGCAAGCTCCCCCCACCCCACCCTCTCCCCCGTAGCTTTAACCGCTCTGCCCTGTTGAGCATTAATACGAGGGATCTTGAGGTCGCCGGGTGGCTAGGAGGTATGAGCGTTGAGACGGCACCGCTGAGATCCTGGGTTATAATCCGGGTTTCAGCCGCCTGTGATTAAACGGGGATCGCAAAAGTGTGCGCGGTGAGTTGGATGGCGGTCGCACAATTGGAATAAATTGAGGGAACGAAAATACCAGACATGTGAATGTAAGAGTTTGCGGACGGTTAACATTGCCGGGAAGCCATGCCAGTCTCCCTGGATGGCCCGAAATCAGATTTGCCCCAAACGGGCGACAAGAGACACCTGAATTCCCACCATAACAACACATCAACACATTGACATCAGTTGGCCAAGTTTCCAGGCCTGTGTGTGCAAGCACGTGGTGATGTCTTGATGAAGTTGCAAGGTCATGGAGCACAGGCAGCCGCCTGGTCCGTGGACTCCCAGTGGGAAAAAAAAAACTGATGATTGGGCCTCCCACATCGATGGACGGCCACTCCCCACAGCGGCTGCACGCGCGCTGGACATTTGTAAAATGCAATAATAATATCACCAAAAACACACACATCCATTGGTAAAACCGTTGTATTCATCGGAGCTCCCCACCCCTCCTCCCCACCCCCCCATAACACGCCCCCCCCCCCCCCCACGGGAGCAGGTCCTCCTGATGGGACAGGCCGCCCTGTCGTTGACACGTGATTGGACTTTGTGTTGACGTGACACGGGGGCGATTTGGTGATTGGCCTGCACCCTGATTGGACACTTTGGACGCTTTGATTCGCCACACCTTGTGATTTAAAACAAATAGATTGCATTTAATGTAATGAAACATTGAGACGACACGGCTAGGGTTGAATTTGGACAATTTGGCTCATCACACGTGGACGGTGATTGCGATGTGGGCCACACACACAAAAAAAATCTAATGAAATCGTGAAGTGGATGCCTGAAATTACACTGAGAAGCGGAGAGAGTAGCACGTGCATTAAAGAGCAAATGAGAGTTAGAAACAATCTATTTAGGGTGGTGACATGACCCAGCCGGTGGGTAGCGCCATCAACTCTTTTTTTTCTTCTGGAGGATCGCGGTTCGACTCTGGCAGACCGCCCTAGTTATTTCTGCGGGTGTATACTGGCCGTATAATACGTGTGCGCCGTCTTTCTTCACGGTGGAGCATAAAGATCCACCGACGCCATTGCGGACGAGCAGACCGCCGTCGTGATCCAAATTTGTACAAATTAAAAACAATGACTACAGACAGACTACTCAACAGGGATTGCACAGCAGCACCATCACGACAGACTGCGAAGCAGAGTGCTTCATTAATAGCCCTGTGCCTATAACAATTTTTTTTCTACCTACGTGACTTTTCCGAAAGAACCAAAGAGTAACGATGTCAAGACCAAATGCACTCAATGGTAATCTTTTTTATTTTATTTTTCTCCAAAAAAAGTATTTTATTAACAAAACGATATCCGGTACACAACGTAGAGGATATGAAAGGGGGTTGACACCAGCGCAGACAACACATTGCGGATTGCAGTGCAATGGAAGCCTGCCTTAACCGCACGTTTCAATAAACTGTTTTAATAAACTCTACAATCCCCGGGTGTCTTCCGAAGTTCTGATATCCCTGAAGGAAAAAAATGTAGCGGAGGGGGGGGGGGGCTAAATTCCCTAATTAATGCTCTTAGGAATGAATGCCCACTGGAGGTGATGTAGTGGAGGGATTCCATGTCTGGTGGTAACCTTCCTCCCTAACCAGTAATATTATTATTCTTAGTTTTTTCGGTAAAGTCACGTTGAAGAGAAACAACAAAATAACAAAATATATAAAAATAACAAAATATATAAAATAACAAAATATATAAAATATATATAATATGTTTTGTTATTTTGTTGTTTCTCTTCAACGTGACTTTACCGAAAAAACTAAGAATATGAATTACTGCAGTCACGAAAGCTTTAAATCAAAAAGTAATATTATTCTTACGCAATTTTTTTTTACGCTAAACATTTTGGAAATCTGTCGGAAGGACACAACTGGAAAACAATGCAGGGGCATGTGTGCCCGAGGACTGCTATTGAAGACATTCATGATCACGATTATTAAATGGGGCAGATGGGAGCAGGTTGGAGTTTTCTTGCAAGATTAAACTCAGCAATGAAATGCAACAGAGCAATTTGCCTAAAGGATAAAAAAACATTATTACTCGAGTGTATATTACCCCGCTGTGGTACAGAAATATAAACATTGGCAAAGAAAATTGAACAACAACAACAACAACAACAACAAAAAAGTGTAACAAAGACGCACGGAGAGATGCGTGCTTGCATTTAGCCTGAGAGACAGAGGCAGGAGCAAGTGGAGTGGAGAGCAAACGCACATCGGAGACATCGTCGAATCAGTGTGGGCCCCTCTCGCTTTCACCGAACCGCACTCACCGCATGGCGAAGTATCCTCAAAGAACGCTCGTCACCGACGTGACGTGGGTTCAGGCCAAGGGGTATGCCGACCGAGGCATGCAAGTTGGTGAACGCCTCTCCGTCGATTGGGCCTCAGTGCCAGCGTGGTGCCGTTGGCAGGTCAAGTGGCAGGTCAAGTGGCAGGTCAAGTGGCAAGTTAAGTGGCAGATCAAGTGGCAGGTCAAGTGGCAGGTCAAGTGCCGTTGTCAGCACACTGCCAATGCAACACACCTGGCAAGCTGAATTTAATTCTCGACCACTTCTAATGCCAGCGGCGAGTGATGTCTAACCTAGTTCTGGGCCTCCCCTAGACGAGCTCAGCCTTAAATACGTGTCCGGTGTGGCGTGCCGGCCTGTAATCCAGCGCCGTGAAGGCGAGGGTTGGTGAATCACCGCACAAATGTTGCGAAACTCCCTTCCCGTGAGCGTCGAGGTACCATAACCCTGGGGCGCCAGGAGAAGGCAGTATAGCAAAGTTGTGGACACCGCCTGATCCGTCTGTACGGGATATTTGTGTCTCCTCTTCACTCGCGTGGCTTTTCTGCGAGTGCTCCGGTTTTGTTTCACCGCGCTCAGGCCGATGACACGTGCATATACAGAGAGGGCCGCAGAACTTGGGCAATCGTGGGCGCCGATTGCTTTCCGCATGACTGGTCACTTCTGGCTGGCGACACGCGGTGCGAAAGACATTCGACGTACCGTACATGCACCATCCCCCACCACCGTCTTCTCTGGCTCCTTCTCCGGCCTCTTGAGTCGTCGTTTCTCTACGAGAGCGAGCCGATACTCTGCGGTGGCGCGTTGTGAAGTTGACGTTGTGATTATTGTTGTTGTTGTTTTTACGATTGTCGTCGCGTTTTAAACAACAGACATGGGGGGATACAAAGGAGCGGCGTTGGCCACACGCCCCCCCCCCCCCTCCCCTCGTTAGTGGCGTTGTGATATCTCAACCTCAGGAACTCCCCCCACTTTTCGCCAACCTGCACCGACCGGAGCGTGAGAAGGCCTTCATCCAGCAGTGGATCGGCATATGGCCTGTGCATCGCGAGGCGTACCTCGACTGCGAGCAACGCACATCGGACCGTGTCGCGGAACGATTGGGAGTGGTTATTGTAACGAGGCGGGAGGAGAGAGGGAGGGAGGCTCACTCGATCTCCCGGATTGCCACTCGCACCCGTTTCGACTTGTCCCGGAAGACGGCCACAGTAGTGGGTGCACGTGGGTGAGCACACGTGTACAGGTGGTGAGCACACGTGTCCACGTGGGTGAGCATACGTGTACACGTGGGTGAGCACACGTGTACACGTGGTGAGCACACGTGTCCACGTGGGTGAGCATACGTGTACACGTGGGTGAGCACACGTGTCCACGTGGTGAGCACACGTGTCCACGTGGGGGAGCATACGTGTACACGTGGGTGAGCACACGTGTCCACGTGGTGAGCACACGTGTACACGTGTCGTGAGCGAAAACACGTGTACACGTGGGTGAGCACACGTGTACACGTGGTGAGCACACGTGTATACGTGGGTGAGCACACGTGTGCACGTGGGTGAGCGCACGTGTACACGTGGGTGAGCGCACGTGTACACGTGGTGAGCACACGTGTACACGTGGGGTGAGCGAGCACACGTGTACATGTGGGTGAGCACACGTGTACACGTGGTGAGCACACGTGGGTGAGCGAGCACACGTGTACACGTGGGGTGAGCGAGCACACGTGTACACGTGGGTGAGCACACGTGTACACGTGATGAGCACACGTGTATACGTGGTGAGCACACGTGTACACGTGGGTGAGCGAGCACACGTGTACAGGTGGGGTGAGCGAGCACACGTGTACACGTGGGTGAGCACACGGCCGTGCAATTGCTGCTTTCTTGCTGCTACAAATGAGTGTGACGCAGCACACGGGTGAAATAACCCAACATTAACCGTGCTCATCCACGACAGGAGAGAGAGAGAGAAATAGTTCTATACTCGTTACCAACAGAGGCTGCGTTTAGAGTCTGTCTGAAGCGGTCGAGATGAACATTAATTAATCACGCTGATGATGATGATGGTTCGAGTTGATTTGATCAGATAGGGAACTAGTGGTATTGAAGTGGGGCGCTTAGTTAAATTGATTGTGTAACCGAAGATATATTTCGAAACGCTGCATCATTAATCATGCACGCACTCACGTGTGCTACAAAGACAAAGATCCCACCCCCCCCCCCCTCTAGATGGTTGTGCAGGCCCTTGGGGCAAGTACTCTCGTCGCTCGCACTCGCCCGCACGTGTACGGAGCGATGAGTGCGTGAGCCACAACGTTTCCGCACGGTGCGGGCGACACGAGGAGGAGGGAGGTACACACACATGGGTAACCTTGCATCTCGTTAATATGCCGAGGTGCAAGGCGCTGAGTTACGCTGAGTGACTGCGACAGGCGAGATCCGGTTGCGGGAGCGGAGAAAAATCGCGAGGGGCTCCCAGAGCTCGCGGCTGCACGCGCGCGCGCGCACAGAGCGCGAGGAACGAGGGGGGCGAGACGGGAAGCCCGCAACGGGCAGCCGGGCAGAGGCGGCGCAAGGAAGAGCGTTGCGGGTGGGAGGATTGGAGGGAGGGCGAGAGCGGGGGGGGGGTGCTTGAGATCGCAGCTCGGGGTCGGGCTTGTGGTGAACTCGAGGAGGATGAGGAGTGAGGCAAGGGGGTCGGGGTGAGGTTTCGGCGGGGAGCGATATGAGGGTGCCGAGATGGGGGTGAGGGGAGACGTAGAAAGGGAGCGAGGGGAGGCTAGGAGTATGGGAGGACGAGGCGAGGAGAGAGGGGGAGAGGAGCAGGAGAAATAACTGGGTTGGGGAGACCCAAGGTAGAGAGCAGGGAGGAGAGAGAGGAGCGGTGCAGGAGGAGAGAGGAGCGGTGCAGGAGGAGCGGTGCAGGAGGAGAGAGGAGCGGTGCAGGAGGAGTGGTGCAGGAGGAGAGAGGAGCGGTGCAGGAGGAGTGGTGCAGGAGGAGAGAGGAGTGGTGCACCCCTTCCTACTTATTCCCCCACCCCCCACTCTCTCTTGACCCCTCCCTCTTTTCTCCCCCCCCCCACTCCCTTCTTCTGCCACCTCTCCGCTCTCTCTCTCTATTCCCCCCTCCCTCCCAGCTCCCCATTCTCGCTCTCCTCTTCCTGTCTCCCACCTCTCTCCCTCTCTTGCCTCCCTCCCTTCTCTTCCTCCCTCCCCTTCTCTTCCTCCCTTCCCTCCTCCCCCGCTCTCCCAGTCTCCCCGCGCCTCCGTCGCCCGTTCTCTTTTGCTCTCCGCTCACTCCATCTACAGCCTTCCCCTGCCTTCCATCCTCCGAGCTGCTCCAGGGGTCGTCAGGAGAAACGGCTGCAAGATGGAGTGAAGCTGCTGCTGCTGCTGCTGCAGGGAGTCATCATCTTGGCACCAAGGAGAGAGGAGAAGCAGGAGGGTAGGGGCTGGCATGGGCTCTACGGGTCACTCTGACACCGGTTAATGGGATGGGACTGCGAGATTAAAGGGGAACACATGGGATTTCAACCGGCACAGCGAAAACGAGAAAAGAGATTTCTCGCGTTATCTTATCTTGCTGACCCAGCCAGTACCCCTCTCCACAGTGCCTTGATATGGATGGAGTCCTCTGCAGGAGATCGCGAGCGCGAATCTGTGATGTGTGACACGGCGGTCGAGCGAGTGCAAACTTGAGAATGAGAGAGATCGGCGGGCAGACGGGCAGGCAGAGTGGACAGCGAGGCGCTCAGAGAAAGCAGCAAGCCAGCCAACTGGTCCTCTCATCGGTCAGACAGTCCACTAGCCGGATCAACTCATCGGCCACCCAGGCATCTATCCAGCTCGCCATCCAGACAACAATTCAGGCCAGCCCGTCATCTGCTCTGTTCTGCATCCAGTTCGCCATCCAATCTGACTAGCTCTATTCCATTCGCAATCCAGACGTCCAACCAGTAATCCAGTCTCAGCGAGCTGTACATACACTCGCCATCCAAGCATCTTTACAGCCATCCACTCACCATCGCAGCCGTCCCACCAGTTTATTATCCATACAGTCCATTCATCCATCCAGAAATGCATTCACGGCCAGCCATCCTCCCATCTTGTTGAAACGCCACCGGGCGCCCCGAGTTGAGAAGGCGGCTTTGCGAGCGTGAACAAGACAGGGGTAAGGGCTTGAGAGGGGGTGGGGCGGGGTAGCGGGGGCGTGGGTGCTCCAGCGGCGAGGCCAAGGATGAACGCGCGATCGGCCACCTATTCCCTATCAGCGACAGCGCCAGCGAAATCCCTCGCCGGGCTCCGGGCCAGCTCGAGATAATTACCCGCGATCAATATACCAGCACCATATCTCAAAAGTGGCTGGCCTGGGAACCCCCCCCCCCCAAAAATAAATAAATCAAGATTTATCTAAAGGAGGGAAAAAAGAGAGGCATAGGCGAGCGTCGTATATGCACACAGATTGGTACAGCCGCATACATACACTCACGTAAACACGTGCACACAGAGTTACATACACCTAGACACACACCACGAACCGGGAGGGTCGGGCACGGACAGGCAGGAGATACGCGCAAGGCTTCTGCTGCTGCAGCTGTAGCTCGCTTCGCCACGCGGGCGTCTGAACGGGAGAGGTAGGAGGAGGAGAGGGATGAGTGGAGGGGAGTGCGCGCCCACGGGATGAGAGGAGCAGCCGGATTCAGTAGAGCAGAGCGAAGCGCAGCGCTCGGCGAGGAGCACTGAGAGCTCCGCGTGACAACAGCAGTGGAGCAAAGGTGGGGCCAAGGAATCCATAGCACGAGAAAGAACGAGGAGCGGTGAGCGGGGTAAGGGAACGCCACTCTCTGCTTTGTCAGTGCTGGATAGCGACTTAATGCAGCTGCTGCTGCTGGACAGCTGCTGATGCTGCTGCTTGCTTCACAAGTCCCGTGCTAGCTCGACAGCAGCAGCAGCAGCAGCGTCACTACCGCTGGTAGCGATCACTCTACTGCTGCAGGAGTGAACAAGCGACGGGATGTTGCACACGCCGTAGCGGACTGAGAGGAGCGAGCGAGCGAGCGTTCGGGATTGCGCTGCGGAGCGGAGGGAGCGATGCTGGTGTCGAGCGGAGCGCAGACGCAGCCGCGCATCTGCATGTGACCACTCAAAGGTACGCGGAGTCTGTGTGTGTGTTTCACCACCTCCCCGCTCCGTGTGGTACAGAAAAGGCAACAAACGGTAGCATTGCCTTCGTGTATTCGTAAGGCGTGGGCGCGTGCACACGTGTGCGTGTGTGTCGGGAGCGGTAGTGTAACGGTTAGCGCGCTGCGCTACGAACCCGGCGACCCGAGTTCGATTTCCGCTCACGGTCAAGACCAGTGACGATTTCCTAAATTGGTCCTGCGCCTCCCCTAGGTCGACTCAGCCTAAAATGAGTACCTGGTGCTGTGTGTAAACATCGCCAATAGGGAGACAAAGGCGGCCGGGCGTGGTGCTGACCACCCCTTTTTGCGTCGTCTTGGCCTTAATAGCTCCTCGCTAACATTATTTGCCCCAACACTATGTTTAGGTTTACAGAGAGGATCTTTTGGGGAGCGGTGGCGCAGTGCGTTAGCGCACTTCCCCGAAGAAGCAGGCTACCTCGGTTCGTTCTCGGTCACAGATAACATCGGTTGGCGAGTGGAAACGAAATCGATGATGTGCTGTCTCTCAGTCGACTCAGCCTTGAATAAGTAGCTGGTTCGGTGTGTAGACATCAGGACGGGGAAGACAAAGGCGTGGCGCGTGCCACGCCAATCTCCTCGTCGTGCGCTGCTCCGGGCTTAAGAGGTGCTCGCTAACAGCAGGTGCCCCACGAGGCTACATTGCTGTTGGGGGGATCGTTGTCTCTGTTACATGCTGCGTGCCACAAGTCGCGGGGGTGCTGTATGCTCGAATTACGGTTGCTACGCACGGTGCAACGTACATATAGCCTATATGTGTAATCAAATAATTTAGGGTAATGACATAACATCTTGACTTAAAGCTTTCGTGACTGCAGGAATTCATATTCTTTGGATCTTTGGATAAAGCCACGTAGATTGAAAAATAATAAAACCATCACGACGTTTCGATCGCAACACAAGCAATCATCAGGTTATAAAAAAGTAATGACATTCATTCGTCCCGGAAAGTCCGACTGAGTCTCAAGGCTCTTTTCCGGCAGGGTCCTGGCATTTGGGCTGTTTGGCTTGTGCCGGTTCATCCGCCTTCACGACTTTATTGGTGCTTATTTAATTGTTATACCTGCGCGTGCCGGTGTTGGTCCAAAAAACGTGTTGAAATTCACGAGCTTCCACTTACCCGTGCTGCACAATAACCTCCGGCGATATAAAGATTACCGCGAGATGCTCCGTACTTATGCCGATGGCCCGTCTACTTTGCGTGACGAGCACGCGCGTTCTTGGGCAGGGGGAAAGGGAGGGAGGCAGGCAGGCGGGCGGGCGGGCTAGATCGGTTCAGATATCACTCGCGACCCACGCCCGATATTCGCCGTGGCCGGGAATCGTCAAGTCAGGGGCTTCGAGGTTCGCAGCGCAATGCGCGCTATCCACTGCGCCACCACTCCTACAGTATGGGTATGGCACCGTGTGGTGTTCGAACGCCGCCCTATAACGCGAGTGCGCATCGAGACTGAGGTTTTGATAACTGAGAAATGGGGGGGGGAGAGGGGGAGAGGGTGTGGGGTGCTGTAACCATCCCGCGGTGGGATCGGGCGCCCCGCTGTGCGAAATGGGATCCCGCGGAGGGTTTTAATGACACCCGTGGCTGAGTTCTATGGGCGCTGCTCACGGTACTCTCTCATCTCCGGGGGGGGGGGGGGCAGCATAGGCGCTGCGCTAAGGCACGGAGGTAGATGATTAGCCAGGGTGTTGATTGGTCGCAACTTTTGAACGGTTGTGTCACGGACGCCGCTAGAAGTCGCATATAATCATCTCCCTGATGTATACAACAACAACGACAACAACAACAACGACAACGATGACGTGAGGTATTGTTAATCGCGCAGGTGCTGCTGTTGACACCTGTGCCATCATCGCGTCGCGTCAGATCGACCCGCGTCCGTTTGGCCCCAAATGAAAGTGGCTCGGCAACACGACGAGTGGCGGGATGGAGCCTCCCGAATCGGTTTGAGCAGACGCCTGCCGCTCGCCGCTGAGTCACTCACTCATCGCCTGCTGCAAAGGGGGGCGGGGGGGGGGGCGTTAGTGTGGGGCCGCTAATTGATATCTGGAGAGATGTTGCCGTGCATCGGCAAAGTGAGATGTTCAATTACGGGACCCGCGGTAAATTGGTGTTTGTGTCGCGCTCTCGTGCGGTACGTACCGACTGGCCCAATTCTCACATCGTAATCACCAAAAGTCGTGTTTTATATATTTTTTGTCTCGCCTCGGTGTTCGCAATAATAAAGTCGATAAATGGATGTTCTCGAAAATTAATTCTTCAATACAGGCAAAAAATAAAAAGCGTCAGCGTTTTCTTGAAATGTTTTACCCGTGCGATAATTATTCAACAAGTCTCTATTATTTCCTGCCCCCCCCCCCCCCTCCCGCAGACAGTCGTGGTAAACACGCGCGCACACACACACCAGATATAGTGGTCGCGTGGATGTGTTTGGACTTTCCACAAATATTGCACGGGAGGCTTTGACCAATTAAACTCGGAGCAGTAAATCAAGCGAGACGTGTCTCCTCCACACTACGATAGCTCCAATCGCGTCTAATTGGCGTGCTGTTTGTTGTTGTTGTTATTAGTGTTGTTATTTGCATCTCCCTTCTGCTCTTGGCGCACGCTATAAGTGACCTAGAAAATGGCTCGCACCCACGTGGACTCGAGGAGATTTTCACAAAATCCAGTCTTGGGAAATGTCATTGATGGCCCCACCGCATGCGATTCGCTGGCGTTCCGCAGGACACCTACGCAGACGCCACAAAGCGACATAAATGCCTAACAGGGTGGCCAAGTGACGCGCCTTCTTGGGACTGGCTGGCCAAGGTGGACCCACCTATCTGGGTGATCCACCTTTGATAGGGGTCGGTCAGGTGACCTATCTTGCTGGGGCTGGCTGGCAAGGTGATTACACCGTGTCTATGGTGGCGATGTGTTCTACTCTTGTTGGGACTGGGCAGGTGACTCACCGAGCCGTTGGAGTCAGCGAGGTGGGACATCTTGCTCGGGAAAACTTTAAATGTGACCCACGTTGTCTGGGAACAGACGGGTGACCCGCGGAATTGTGACTGGCCACGTGATTTGCATTGTTGAGACCAAGCAGGCGAAGCACCGAGCTGGGGCCAGACCTGTGACCTCCCTTGCTGCAGTCACGCACAGCAGCCATGCTGATCTCAGCTGCTCTGGAGACACTTTAATACGATGGATTATATTCCATTGAGCTGCGAGTGTCGGCGGAAAGTGCGTAATGATCATCACGCACTTGGCAGCAAGGTGATGATGGAATATGAATAGCCAATATCATGTCCCAGCGTTACAAGCGCTCTGCAGTAATGGATAAATCTGTCATCTTACCTGATTTAGGTGTCCCAAAACAGGGCGCCTCGTTTATAATGTCGTATTGCTTTTAGAGAGCAATGCTGTCCTTTGAAATATGTGCCAACAATGCGTGTGTTTGATTTTCATAATCCATTCAAATGTGAATGTTAAGTGCGTGAATGGATATGATTGTTGTTGTTGTTGTTTTGGACGGGTGTATGTCATACGTGAGTCTACCTCTGAGCACTTTCTTAGGTCACTCTAGCAATTGATTACTGCCGTCCAATACAATCAACCCGCGTCACCATTACACGGCAGTTCTATCGTTACAGAACGTTTGAAACAAAATCAAGCCACCTCATGCTAATGGCAATGACAGATATAACACAACAGCCAGTGTGTGTACACTCACTCGTGTACACCGCTGTAGTGTACACCACGTGAGAGTACACCACGTGAGAGTACACTACGTGAGTGAGTGTACACCACGTGAGTGTACACCACGTGAGTGTACACTACTGCGGTGTACACACTACATGAGTGTACATCACGTGAGAGTACACTATGTGAGTAAGTGTACACTACGTGAAAGTACACCACGTGAGTGTACACCACGTGAGTGAGTGTACACCACGTGAGTGAGTGTACACCACGTGAGTGAGTGTACACCACGTGAGTGAGTGTACACCACGTGAGAGTACACTACGTGAGAGTACACCACGTGGGTGCGTGTACACCACGTGAGTGAGTGTACACTACGGGAGTGAGTGTACACTACGTGAGAGTACTCTACGTGAGTGAGTGTACACCACGTGAGTGAGTATACACCACGTAGTGTACACTATCTCTCCGAGTGTATACTACGGGAAATAGTGCACGCTCAGGGAGTGGGTGTACACTCGGTAGTGTAGTGTGATAATCCTTGTGTGCTGGTTTGCTGTTTTGTGTGCCTCGGCTATTAAATTGATTGAGTGTACACGGAGCAATAACAGTTCGTGTGACATTTAAGCAACGTTGGGCGCTCTCGCACATCCGAATTTTCGCGACGCATTAGCATCGCATTTTAACAACCGGTGCGGCGTGGTTATATCATTTACACACGTTGTATTGTGATCAAATATCGCGTTCCATTCCATTAACACCACGTAATGATTTTTTTTTTTAAATATAACATCGCGCACTGCCCTCCAGAGTCGTCAGACATACAAATTGCGTCGGTATAAGATGGATCACAATCCTTTAATCAAAGAAATATAATGCTCCGTTGCATATCCTGACCGTTTGTAATTGATGAGCGCACCAGCGAGCAGTAATACAGCTGTGCGAGCTGCAAACAGCAAGACGGATTGCGGCCGCCGCGGAGAAGGAGGGCTTTTCCTTTGCAAGGACTTTAAAAAAAAGCGTAGAGGTCTTTGGCTCATATCGCTGAAATGTGAGACTCCGAGCAGGGAGGGGGGGGCGATCGAGGGCGTGCGAGCATCCTCACGCACCGAAGGGGCTCAGGGGCTTCATGCTGCACCCGCCCCCACCCCGGCTCGTGGTGCAAGCGCGGTGCGCGGTCCTCCCGAGCTGCGCGCTCAATGGGATCGTCATTTGGAGTCGTGTTCACGCGAGAGAGCCTTCGGGAGGGCTCCCTGTCGCTGGCTCGCCGCGGGACAAATACGACAATGGTCGCCTCGGACACCAATGTGTGGACAATTACGCCGTGACCCGATGCGATGCCATTATTCGCTCGCCCGCTATCAATTAGGTGTGCTCATTGAGAGCATCGGCAAGGCCTTGCTTCCTTCCATTGCCCTTCCCAGTGTTGCGCTGCCTGCGTAAACCTTGACGAGGGGTCAGTGGGTATGACGCCGTGCGCCCGAGTGTGTGAGACATTAGACCGCTCAGATCGGTGTTACGCGTGCCACCGATTGTGAAGGGTGCGTTTACATAAAAAAAAAAACGCACAAAAATGGGTAAAAGACGGTGTTGTGTCTACAGTCGGTGATGGGTCAGGGTCGTCAGAGCAAACGGTGGAAAATAAAAATCTCAAAACAATAGTGTAAAAGAAGAACAGTGTTTTGCCACGATATGGAAAATGCACAATAACCACGCCAAGGAAACGGGAAAGCTGCCCTTGTCCGCGGTGGCCAAGAACCGTGCGTGCGTGCGCCGGGCGGGTTACGTAACCCTCTTAAGACGATGTGAGCGTGGCGCCGACACAAGACGCCACCTTCCTAAGGACGGGTCAAACAAGGCGTCCGAGAGACCATAGTGGCGCTCAAAGTGATGCAGTAAGCATGAATCTTTGTAAAAAAAAGGTTTCAGTTTTGTTGCCAGAAAAAAGGGGAAAAACCCTATAATTACATTTTGGCACTGGCAAAGGAGGTCCAGTGATGTAGATGCTCACCCCGAGCCCTCATTACTTTGATAGTGGCAATGTCTTTGAACTGTACGCCTTTTGGCGTCATCTGGTCGAACACCAATTGGGTCGAGGCTCAAAAGAAAGCCGTCCCTTGGTGTGGACCAATCAGTTTCAAGGACAATGCATAATATATTATCATAGTATGTTTTTTTTTGCATTTTGACTGCAGGTATTGTGGCTAATGCAGACATGAATCCTCGTAAAAAAAGGTTTCAGTTTTGTTGCCAGAAAAAAGGGGAAAACCCCTATTATTACATTTTGGTACTGGCAAAGGAGGTCTAGTGATGTGATGCATCTACTGCGTCACAGTCCTAATGCGCTGAGTTTACGTAACGGGGAAATATTATCTGGGACATTTGATGAAGAATGTGAACGGACTTGTAGGTTGGATAAATATCATTACTGCTTCAAGGGATTTTCTTTCCAGTATTAAAGTATAACAAATATATAAGAATAGTTTTTTACTCTGTCTGGCAATAAAACAGACTAGGCCCTAAAGGAGACTGTCTCTTGTGTAGGCCAATCAGTTTCAAAAGACAATGCATATTTTATCAGAGCATCTTTGTTCGCATGTTCACCACAAGTACTGAGTGTGTGGTTAATGCAGACATGATTCCTTGCAAAAGGTTACTATTTGGTGTTTGAACATCTTAGCACCTCTTGTTTTATTGCCAGAAAGGGTAAACCCTATTCAAATTTTTAATATCATTACTGCTTGTTTGCATGAACACAGTGGTCTGTATGTGAAATACATGATGATGATGATAATAATGTACAGCCCTGTGTGAATCCACTACTGGATACATGCATTCCCATGCCATGTTTGTTTGACCATATTTCACCATGTAGGTCAGTGCAATTTTATCATCAGCCACGGTTCATCCAGTTTCGAATCATGGCCTCCCCACGTCGTCGCCATCCATACTGCGATGACGCAATCTATCCCACTCATGCATATGGAAGTTGTTTTGCCATACTTCACCACACTGGTCAATGTGGCATAGCGATGTGAAAGAGGGGTGTCCAGGACCAGTTTCAGTTATCGCTCGCCGCTGATGTTAGCCGTGGCTGGTGTGGAAATGCGCACGCGTGCGCGTGTCAAAAAAAGCACGTGGTTTTAATGCAACAGCGCAACTCGTGTTCTGTGTCTCGACACGTGAATTAAACTTGTGTTTTGGTCCAACAGGCTTCTTGGCTTTGCCGACCAATTTTCACGAAGCAGGATTTGTTTCAGTAAGCTCTGGAAAGCTTTCAGCCTTCTGGGTGTCATCAGCTTAGCAATTTGTAAATCATTGAGAGCAAGGCGTGAAATTTGCCCAACGTGTGGCTTCCGGAGTCACGATGACTGGCCACGCGTTAATGTGACCTGGCAGTCGAGCCCAGACAGACAAGGCAACGTTCCCACGTATAGTCTCAACAGACTGGAGGAGCAAGTGCTGTTAGCGAGCATAGCTCACGAGGGGGTGGGTGGCCAGCACCACGGCCGGTCGCCTTTGTCCCCTCGTAGCGATGGATACGCACCGCACCAGGTACCCGTTTGAGGCTGAGCCAGGGCTCGTGCCATGATCGGTGTGGGAGCACCGTGCTCTAAGGGGGGCCCAACTCTCCCGATGCCCCTTGCCGTGCCACACGTACCAGGTATGATATATATACGTACATATATACCAACACAAAACAAAGATCCCCCGTATAGCCTTAACGGAATGTTGGGGCAAGTGCTGTGGAACGATACACGAGGGGGGTGGGTGGCCAGCCCTACGCCCAACCGCCTTTGTCTCCCCAGTGGCGATGTTTTTTTTTTACACACCGAACCAGGTACTCAATTGAGGCTAAGTCGACCTAGGGGAGGTGCAGGACCGGTTCAGATAATCGACCCCGGTGTTGGCCGTCAGCGGGAAACAAACTCTGGTTGCCGCGTTGGTAATTGCAGTGCGCTAACCGCTACACCGCCGCCACCCCCGCAAGACAGACAACGCAATCACGCACACGCGCGCGGTGTGTGCGCACGGGCGGTACCTTCCCGTGATGGATGGCTAGCACCCCCTGCTGGCGCCGTCTGCCCACACTCAACCACCAGCCATCCGTGCCAGTGGTTGGCCGCATTGCCAAAGGGCATTTGCGCAAGCAAAGCCTGCTGCTGCTCGCTGCTGTCCCGTCACGGCCGAGAGCCACGGATATCCATTCAGCCAGGGAGGTCTGTTCGCGTCGGCTGGCCAGCACACCACATCAAGTATAGCTCTCTCGCTATGGCTAAGACTGCCAGTCAAGTGACGCCTACTTCATTCTATCGGCAACAGGGACATTATTCAGTCATCCATTTGTATCTGTGTGAGACTGTGGGGCTGTGTGTGTATGTGCCTCTATGTGAGTGTGCGAGTCACTATGTGAGATCAGGGCTTAACTGTGTCCCGGCTCGTCCGGGTCATTGCCCCAGTAAATAAGCCCGTACACCCGGCACACCACATCGCTTCGTTTCTGTCGCTACGGCTGTACTACTCACGTGCCACCTACTACGGTCCAGAGGCACCGCTTAGAGCCCACACATTCTGGCACTGTAAACCCTCATGCAAGACACACTGCGTGAAGCCACGGTGGTTCTAGTGGTTGGCGCACTTCGCTATAAGCCTGGCAATCTTCATTTGATTCCCGGCCAACATCAGTTGCAAGCAGCCCTGTAACGCGATCTTGGTTAGAGCGGAGTGGGCGGTGGGGTGTGGAATAAACACCCACGCGGGTACGACACTGTACTGTCATTTGCTATGAGAATTCTAATGGGGGTTCAGCCTTGAGCGGGGCGGGGGGGGGGTGGCGATTCACCCCCCTCCAGTCTCCCTGGCACGAGGGGGCTGGTTGGTGGGGGTGGATATCCGAGCTGGCTCGGGGCGCCGCGCACTGTCCGGCGCGGTTGGTGAAGTATGATCAAACTGTCCACGTGACCCCACGCGGCAGTGCGGGGTAATGCCTTGACCCAGCGGCGGCTTTGACGCAGGGGCAGCCTCGAGAGGGCACTGAACGAAGGCAACCTCCTGGCGCCGCAGTCGCGGGCGAGGCAAAGCGCGCGTCGCTCACGGCGGAAGACACGGAGAGCTCTCAAGGACCACCCGCGTTCGAGCATCGCCTCGACGCGATGCGCGGGGTCGTCCGCAATGATCTACGTTAGGGTGGGGGGGGGGGCGGTGGGGTCGTCCACACTCTAGCACCTCGCGTGTCTCGACTGCAAGCCTTCCGTCGACCGCTCGCCAGCTCGGTCATCTTACCGTGCCCCGCCTACGCCGCTCTCGTATGTCCTTTTTTTACGATCAGAGGAAACAAGAAGATGCTCGGTGCAGTCGGCACTTTGCTTCGTTCATTATTTAGGTTTTTTTCTCTCCAATGTTTTGCTTTATGTCTCCCCCCCACGTTTTAAATGAAAGATTTCACGAAAGATTTCACGCTCTCCTCTTTCTTACCCCATCCCTGTCTCTCTACCCCCTCTGTCTACCCCCTCTATCCCTACTCTATGTCTGTGTTCCCCCCGTTTTCTAAGTAATATTTTTTTCTCTCCCCTGCCGTCCATCTCTCCTCCTCTACATCTCTTCCCTGCCTGCGATCACAACCATAGCCGCTTCTCGAGATCCGCTCCTCTTGTACTGGACACGGCGATTGTCTGCTATCCTGGTTCCGTGTTTGTTTTATTTCCTTCTTCCAGTCTGCTTTGTTGGACGTTTAAGCAAAAATAAATAAATGTTAAATGCCATCGCTACTCACACGCGCGAGAGCGCGGATTTGTGGCTTCAGGATGGTGCCGCGTGGCGCTGCAGGAGACTGCGAGGAACGCGCAACTCTGCCCGAGCCCGGATTATGTACTCCGTAGAGGTTATCGAGTGGTTTTCCTTCCGTCCCGACGTAACTCCGTGCAAACAAGGAGCAAAGCTGGGATCAGCGACTGTCCCTTAATATTCAAGGCACTACTTCGGCGCTGTGGACACAGCTGCCGTCACTGAGAGCTAACATAACAAATCACGCGTTATGCTAATACACGGGCAATTAAGATCTGGATGTGACACGTGGTCACGGTCACTCATTATTGCAAACCCGCCATGAGGGTGGGGAGTGGGGTCAGACAATTAAATGCATTTGATGTGCACACAAATACAAAGATCCCCCAGTATAGCCTTAACAGACTGTTGGGCAAGTGCTGTTAGCGAGCACCTATGATGGCCGGCACGGCACACGAGGAGGTGGGTGGCCAACACCACGCCATCGCACCAGGTACTCATTTGAGGCTGAGTCAACCTAGGAGAAGTCCAGGACTGGTTATTATTTAATCATCACTGGTGATGGCCGTAAGCGAGAACCGAACTCGGATCGCCGGGTTCTCAGCGCAGTGCGCTAACCGCTACACGAGCGCTCCTCACACGCACATGCAAAGACAAAGATCGTCCGTGTAGCTGTGCCCACTGTTGGGTCAAGTGCTATTAGCGAGCGCCTATTAAGGACCTCCTGACGCACGATAGGGGTCAAGTGGACAGCACCACGTCCGGCCGCCTTTGTCTCCCCAGTGCTGCTATTTGCATATCGCACCAAGTACTCATGTAAGGCCGATTCAAGCTCAGAGATGCCCAGGACGGGATTCGATATAATTTGTCGATACCGCTGGTTCGTTCAGCTGTTTAGCGGTGGCCGCGGTCACCAAATGTGAGGTTTCCCCGGTCCTTTATTAAAATGTTACATTTCGACTTGAATTTGGTCTGACAGCACGTGGGACTTCATAATCAATCGCTACTTCAGTCGGCCCTCCTTCCAGCCGGTCTCCATGGACCACAATGGGAAACAGCGAAATACGACTGGGCAAATATAACATGGTGGTTAATTGTCCCAGTGAGTGCAGCTGTAATGTCCACAGACGACGACTCTGCCCAGCAGTAGCAGCAGCAGCAGCAATAGCAGCCACTCTGGAACTGCGCTGTGCACCAAAGACTACGCTCTCCACCTTCACCAATGTGCGCTGAGCACCGCGGAGAAGTATGGTCAATTAGTGGCGACGTACCGCGCGCGGCTTGAGGAGGGGCCTCATTCACGTGCGTCTCTATTGAATTGGGCGAGAGGCACTCTGAAGTGCAATCACGTGGTCGCGCACATTAACACCCCCAAAGCGCGGCGACTCCTCCGCTCATCCTGCGTTGCCCACTCGAGCCGCGCGCCTGCTCAGGGTTACAAACTTGGGAAACAAAAAGCACGATCGCCATTGGGCGTCTATTCACCCAAAAATGAAAATCAACAACCCCGCAAGCTCAAGGTCTCCCCGTTGAACAAGGGACGGCCGGGGACGGGGCTGGGTGCCGTCGCCGGTGATGAATCGGAGACGCCGCGCGGCGGCGGCGGCGCCGGCGGCGGTCCCGGCTTTCATCGGCGCCGCTGTCTGCGAGGTGCGTCCCGCGGTGGCCTTGCGAACGCGAGTCAAAGGGCGCTCTCCGGGAGCGCCTTTCAACGCCGCGGGTTGTCCGCGTGTCCACGCTCCCGCGAGGGGGCCGGGTGGGGGGCGGGTGGCGAGTGGGGGGGGGGCACTTCCCACGAGCCGCAGGCTGCGTGGGAGGTTCGCAGTGGCGCGGTGGCTCGCCCCCCCCACCCCCACTCTGCACGTGAATAATCGTCGAAGCAATGGAGAAATCTGGAGCTACCGCTTGGAGGGAATATTGAGCCAGATGTAACTGAAATATTTTCCATGAGATTTTTGGGTGGGGGGTGGGGGGCGTTATTCGAAAGATTTATTCCCCACGTTGTCACTCACTACATTGAGCTGTAATTGAAAAAAAAACTCATATGATACCGACATTTTGCTCTGGGCTTGGCAGGCTCAGCGGGGATGGAGGGATGTCAAACAGGTTATGACAGCGCGATGACAGAATGGGAATACCGCAACAGAAGCGGCTACAGCAGCAACCCCACGCTTAGGGTGGTTACCTTGCAGTGCATTTATTATCCACTTGCGTCTTTGCTGGAACTGATCTACAGACGGTCCATTCCAAGTGAACGACTACAATAAAAAAAAATGTAAATGTTAACAATTATGCACAGCCCCTTATCAATCCACCACTTAGTCCATGAGCAGCCCAGGCCAGAAACCACACCTGGCGGTTACACCTAAAGGTGGCATCACTTTGGCGGCTCCAATTTCTTTACGTGGCCAATGACAGTGAATTTATGTGATAATCCTTTGACATGAATTCGGTTATCACGTGATGATTCGCTCTCATTGGCCGTGTACATGAAATCGGAGCCCGTCAAGTTTCTGCTATCTTGGGTGGCACCGATTTCCGTTGTGGCCTGTGGACTCGGTGGATGAAGATGCCATGGGAGAGATCTCGGTGGGGGTTGTTTGACTTCACCACACCGGTCAGTGCGGCGAGATGAAGTGGAACCCTGGACCACCAGTCAACCCCAGATGGTATGAATTAAAATAACAAATGGGAACAATAAAATTAAACACATTCTAAATGGGGAACCGGGAAGAGAAGAAGACATAACAAGGCATGGCTGATCGACATAAGAGATTTGGTGCTTGAAAGACGTGGCACTACTTGACCACACTGGCACAAAGCAGAGAAAAGTGGAAACAAAATGTCGAAATGTGCAGTCGATATCTACGGGCTATCTGCCTATGGATCGTGGTGATGATGATAAAATCTGGATACTCGGTACGTTTATGATTGTGACAAAATACAAATCTTTTCCAGCCAGGTGGCTCAACGGTAAAGCGAGGTTGCCAGTTAAAATCCTGATTGAAGGTTAACTCAGCCCTCTCAACACAGAGCCCCCCTTATCCTCCCCCTTCCCCTGTTGTAGGAATGTGTAATTTGCACATTCAGTGTTGAGCCCTTTGCTTGAGTTTCTCGCGGTTTCAGCCGCCCATCCTGACCGCCACTCTCGCTGCTGCCCTTGCTCAGCAGTGAGCGGCCCCGTGCCGCCTGATCAATCGGACAGACGTTCAGGTGCTTGATGTTCAGGTGTTTGATCATCTTCCCGGGCACCCAGCAGCAGCGAGCGGAGTGGCTGTGCGCGCTCGCTCAGCTGGTGAGCTCGTTGGGTCAGTGGGCGTCTGCGCCATCAACATGCAGGCGGGCGGGTGGGCGGGTGCTGAAGCTCCCATACTTGACAATGTCCGGGAGCCATGAGGCCAAGATCGATGTCAAGGCCCTTTCGCGACGTGTGACGTCACACAGCGTTAACGGGAGGCGAGCGCATGACGTGTGACATCATCACATCAGTCGACAAGGCTTACGCGCTAAGCGATGGGTTCTTTTTTTCGTACGTTTTGGGCAACAGTTGGATAAACTGGGCCAGGTTTCTCGAGAAAATGTCCCTAAATAGCAACACAACTGTACACAGACTTATCGTGCATCCTGGATCATCAATACGAGAGTTATCTGGACCGCCCACTCATACAGAGAGAGCTCATACATGAACTCTCGTAACTTTGGTTACACGGGACAATTGTGAAACATTCAAGACCTCAAAATCCTAAGACTGAAGCTAGACCCCAGACGCCAAGATTAAGGATTTTAAAAAGTCAAAAGTGATTTCCTGCTCAAATAAGCCTTGAGGTGGTGCTGAGAACGTGTTGAGATTTCCACATTACAATGGCAGGGGTGAGCCTATCCACAGGACAACCACTGCTGAATTAATGGACTGAGTCAACCCCCAACCAGGATTTGAACTCGCAACCTTTCCTTATTGCGAACTTGCTCGCGCTCTCTCGCTCAGGTGCTGCGGCACCGGCCCGGGATGAGATGACGGACGATGGCCTAGAGCACGATAGAGTGTTCTAGGCCGGCCTGGGGGCTGGGGACCAGACTCGAGGGCCCAAGATGGAAGGCAGCTCTGCATTGTGTGTGGGGCATTGATTCCTGTAGCAGGACCCTGCTGTCTCTCCCCGAGTGCTCACCGCGTCTGGCGAGGCTGCCTGGGCCCGTGCGGATCAATATTGATCTCTACCCCGCACACGGCACCCAAAGTGCATTCCCATTAGGCGTCGGTCTGGTTCGAAACTAATTTCAATTTCGCAGTCGTGAGTATAAACATTATCTTTTAATATTCGGCCGAAATTATCCGGGTCCTTACCGCGATGTTTAAGCGGGCATGTGAAGGTGGGAGTCACATTGGTTTGAAAAATCTGCCGGTCACGTTGGGTTAAGAGGGTGTCATTAAGCTGAACGGCAGATGTGAAATGTCTCTCTCGACCAATCTGTATTGGAATGTGTTGCAGCAGGAAAGTCTGTCTGGATCGGAAAAGCAGTGTAAGACACTGCCGACGTGACGATTTTGTTGAACGACTCGTGCTTAATTTCTTTACGAATAATTTAGCATTTTCTCATCGCCGTGGCCGGTTCTTCAGGCTTCATCATTCAGAGTCCGGTGCACGCTCGCAATGCACTGAACCGCGGACAGCGACCACTGCTGAGCGCGAGTGTCCGAGTAATTGGGTTACGGGGCAAGGGGGTAATTCGTGGATTTTCTTCCACGAAAAAAATATAGACTGCTTATTAATCATTTCCATCCTAAAATGTTTTAAATAACGAGCAAGCAATTACACGTGCATTGACCACCAATTTCAATCTCGTTGGCGATAAAGTTTTCTCAAAAAATCCTGTTAGCCGCCAGGACTGCACGCCATCCCTCTTCTTGACAGTAATGCGATGTGACGAATGTTGTTTTATGCCCCTGTCGAGTTGGCATTGCGCGCGGAGAAGAGCGAATGCTTAAGGAGCTTTTGCTTCGCGTCATTTTGATAGAAAGCCCCCACCGAGTGACCACTGCCCGTTTAGGTTGAAGCAGAGATCGACATCGCACGGCACGGCCACTCTGCACCCCCCCCCCCCCCACCCACCTCTCCGTTTCTGAAACGTCTTCCATTCGCTGCGGTCGTGAACGACAAGAGTCACGAACGTGTGGTTCTCATGTTATGCGCGATGTTGGAGAAGGTGCTGAGCAGGTCAGCAGATCCCAGTTTTCTGCGGGGGGGGGGGGGTGCATGGTGCCAGTTGTGTTGTGTGCTGTTGCCTGGCAACCAGAGGTTCGTGGCCCGAGCAGCCATGCCCGGGTCACGCGTGCGCGCCGCGCGTGCCACGTGTTGCAAGGGGTTCGCGGTTCCAGTCAGAGCTGCCACCCTGGTAAATTCTGTGGGCGTATTAACCACAAATACGCACCGCTTGCTCCGCAGCGGACGTTAAAGATCCCGTAAAATATTTCGATACAGCGTGCTCCCGTTGTGTGCCAGTGTTACGATCGTAATTTGCAATTTAAAAAAATAACTTGCGAAAAACATGTTTTTGTTTAAACCTGCATGGCTGGCAGACCATACCTGTCTGTGAAACACGTGGCCTTCCGTCGTGAGAGCCTTTCTTGCGCTATTAGAACGGCACGAATGCCAAACGTACGGATGGTTTTTATTATTATTATTATTACCACCACCAAAGTTATCGGTGGTGAGGCTCGCGTGAGAGACGAGGGCAGCAGCATCGGGTGTCGGGTTTCATCTTACAAGGCACTCACCACTCGGCTCGTTGCCTTTATGTACTCACCCACTCACCCGTTATCTCGCTCTCTCTCTCTCACCGTGTGCAACCTCATTATATAATTGTAGCTGCCTATGATCGGTCCCTATGTATGTATGTTGATGTTTGTGCAGTATGTCGAACTTCTTTCGCACCGTACGTAACCAACGGTGCCAATCGGCTGTGCGGAGGAACGACAACAAACTTCATTTCTCACCCGACACATTTTTTTTATATTTTTTTTGCCCTGATTTGTTTTTTTCTTTACCGCTTCGCCGCTTTCGTCAGGCTGGTGACCCGGGTCAACTCTTTTGCCCAAGTGAGACATATTTTTGTTTCACTGCTCCCTCGAGTGCTCAGCCGGCCAACCAAAATAAAGCGAAACTCGCGCGATTGTCTCCTCTGGCAGCAGGCGCGTGGACTGACAGCGCCATGGCCCAGCCGCCGCTGGGGCCGCAGGAAACCCGGCTCCTGGCGCCGGCCGTGCTGGCGCTGCTGGCGCTGCTGCTGCACCAAGCGCCGGCGCTCTGCCCCCGCCGCTGCGTCTGTCAGAACCTGTCGCCTTCCATGGCCACGCTGTGCGCCAAGAAGGGGCTCCTGGCCGTGCCGGCCACGGTGGACCGACGCACCGTGGAGCTTCGCCTCGCCGACAACTACATCACGCGCCTGCGCCGACAGGACCTGGCCAACATGAGCGGCATGGTGGACCTGACGCTGTCGCGCAACGCCCTCGAGGAGGTCGAGGCCGGGTCCTTCGCCGACCTGCGCGTGCTACGCTCGCTCTACCTGGACGGGAACCGGCTGACGAACATCAGCGCGGAAACCTTGCGCGGCCTCGCCAGCCTCCGCCTCCTCACCGTGAGCTTCAACCAGCTGGATCACATCGCCGAGGGCGCCTTCGACGACTTCCTGCTATCCATGGAGGACCTGGACCTCTCCTACAACAGCCTCGAGAAGGTGCCGTGGGAGGCCATCCAGCGCATGACCAACCTGCACGCCCTGGGCCTCGACCACAACCTGCTGGACCGCGTGGTGGCGGGCTCATTCGCGCACCTCTACAAGCTCGCGCGTCTCGACCTCAGCTCCAACCGCCTGCGCACGGTGGCGCCCGATCCGCTGTTCTCGAGGGCGCAGGGCGCCGGCGGGGGTCTCCTGGCGGTCAGCTTGGCCGGCAACCCGCTGCACTGCAACTGCGAGCTGCTGTGGCTGCGGCGGCAGGAGAGGCAGGACCTGCTGGAGACCTGCTCGTCGCCCGCGCACCTCGCGGGCCGCGCCTTCTGGGCCGTGGGCGAGGACGAGTTCGCGTGCGAGCCGCCGCTCATCACGCACCACACGCCGCGCCTCGTCGTGCTGGAGGGCCAGCGAGCCACGCTGCGCTGCCGCGCCGTGGGCGACCCCGAGCCGCGCGTCCACTGGCTGGCGCCTGGCGGCCGCGTCGTCGGCGCCTCGGGCCGCGCCGTCGTGCACGCCAACGGCACGCTGGAGATACTCTCGGCGTCGCCCAGGGAGGACGGCACCTTCACCTGCTTCGCCTCGAACGCCGCCGGCGAGGCCATCGCCAACGTGGAGCTCAGCATCATTCACCTGCCGCGGCCTCCAAACGAGACCGGGTGGGCGCGCGAGCCCGACCCGGGCTCTTCCGACATCGCCACGCCGAACAGGCCCTCGTCGTCCATGGGGCCCGGCACCAACGCGAGCGACAACAAGGCGCACCACAAGCGGCGCGTGGCGGCCGTCGACGTGGCGGCCACCTCGGCGCTGGTGCGCTGGACGGCGTGGAAGGGGATGCGCGGCGTGCGCATGTACCAGGTGCAGTACAACGGCAGCGTCGACGACTCCTACGTGTACAGGCAAGCCCCGGCGCGCGTGCAGCACAAATGGAAGTTTGTGTGTTCATTCACTCGTGCATTCATTCGCGACATTGCTTCATTCGTTGTAACAAGTCATTCTTGTGTTGCTTCTTTTCTGCATGCATTGGGTTCATTCGTTATTTATTGAATTCATTTGGTGCATTCGTTGTTTCAGCATGCATTGTTTCCCGTGGGTTGAAAACTCTTTCTGGTGCCTTCTTTCTGCGCGCCATCCGCCTCCGCATGTTGAAGTCCAGGTTCGATTCCCGCGCTTCAGTTTCCTCCGTCGCTTCCCCATCCCCGCTTCCCCTCTCTGCCACCCTCAGTCATCGCCTCCTCGCCCCGCCTTCATACCTCTTCCCACACTCAAGACGTAAGGCCGACAGTTCGACGCAGTTGTACATCTGACCGTACGTACTGCGTTGATCACGTGATTTCGGAAGACGACGTTGGTCACGTGATTTCGGAAGAGGACGCTTCTGTAAATAGCATCGGGCAAACGAGCGCCTTAAACAAAATAGCAGCAGTGTTTATGCTTCTTACAAATGTGCCAAACATAAGCCCGATCTCGCATTCCCTGGGAGGTGTCTGCGGCTCCGGTATTTTCAAACTCTGGCAGCGAACGGTGTGCGGGTGTGTGGCAGCGTCCACACACGCGCACACTCATCCACATGTCAGTTTTGCTCCACGTTGCGGTTGTAGGTGGAGAAGATATTGCTCATATTATTTTTTTTTCCTGTAACGGGCTAATTCAAATGTCGCCTTTTTTTTCTCTAGCCCCGCGTGCGTGCGTGCATACACGCGCGTGTGTGTGATTTCAAAGTTAGAGTGCGTGGGATTGTGCCTTTGTGCTCGCAGGGATGGCCCGTGGCCCGGCAGGGCGTACGCGGCGCTGTGTTTTGTTAATTCCTGGCGCCTTTCTTGCGCGGTGACATTTTTATAACGCCGAGGCCGGAGAACGTGACCCCCTTCCCTTTCGAGCCACCATGAAAATAACAAGCCCTCAATGGGCGTTACCACCACCCCCCCCCTCCACCCCACCCCACAATGTCTGTCTGTGTATGTATAAATGTGCGGTGCAATAATCGCTAAACAGGGAGAGGGATGGTCGAAAAGAATGTGGCCTCAACGCACTGAAAATTGACCGCTTAAAATGCCACCAAAATCGTCCGAAGATTTGGTCGTGGAGATGAGGTGGATGCTTGGGTGGCTGCTGCTGCTGCTGCTGGGGCTGTTGTAAAGGAGACGAGCTGGCCGCGAGGATGCAGGGGCTCTTCGCGTCCGTGTAACTCCGCTTTATTAATAATGCAGAGCTGTGCTTCTACCGCATTATTGCGTGCACGCTCGGTACCGTTTTTCATCTCAGCGTGGGGCTGTGTCTCCTGTAATGCAATGCGCCTGTCCCTTTCTGTTGTTGTTGCTGTGTTGACGGGAAGTGGAGGGTTACGTGGTGCATATGGCAGATAGCTGGATGCTGTTCCAGGTGGCCTGTGCGGGAATGCGAGATGTATTTTTTAAATTGCATCGCACGCCCTCGGAATGCGAATTAATGCAGATCGTGTAGCGTGCGCTTGGGTGCCGCACAGTGGGAGGGAATTTGCAAAACGCTGTGACGGAGAGGGACGCTTAATTAATTATACTAATTACCTGAGGCTGGCCTGCAGGGCTATCTGTCTTTTCTGTCTGTCAGCCTGTCAGCTTGTCAGTTTAAAAAAAAAAAATGAACGTTCAGAGAAATAAAAACATCACCCGTTTCCCTGCCCGCCACAGGGCCGTGAAGCAGATGTACAAGAGGGTGATTAAGAATTCTTTGCAATGAGCTGAAATGAATTTTGAATGAACACAATTGATGTCCCTTATTTATGCCACATCTTAACTCCGGCAATTCATCTTCACTATTTCAACGCACCACCGTGGTTTTGCTGACCTGAGAGTCTGCAATTTTCATGGCCCTCCGCATCGGTCTAATGAAACCGGACAGCAGAATGTGGCTTCTCTCAACATAATTACGTTACCGAGGGTGCGGTCGGTGGAACAAAACAAAAAAAAGCCCCCACGCAAAGTACTTGCAGGGAAATTCATCCACCGGAATTGTTGCGTTCAAAAAAAAATATTCAGTTGATGCGACAATCGCGTGCGTTGTTTGTGCACAGCAATGGGACTTACTTCCCATTTGAAAATAATAGATAGAGTCGAACTGGTGAAGTATCGAAGCTGCGCGAGGAAATCATTCGCATCGGGGAGTGAAAGCTGTATTTGCAAATGTCCCCAACGGAGGCCAGCGGCAAAATGAAATGTATCTGAGCGCACGATGGGTGGTGATGATGATTGATAATGATTTACAAATGCAACCCTAAACTGTTGGACATATCCCCAGTCGGGACTCGCGTTAGCGCTCCTCGGACATCCAAAGGATCCACGCCGTAAATAAAACATCGCGCTTTGCATGACCGAAAAGGTCAGAAGAGAGAAAAAAATGTTTGTATTCTTGCGTAGCCAACACGGGTCTCAAAAATATGGATCGAGCTCGGCGCTTCCTTTGAGCAGTTGCCACCACCATCGACGTAAGCCCCCCCCCCCCCCCCCACTGAAATACCTCCACTCTGGAAGATTCACAATCAGCATGGCAGTGCTTTGAAATGCAAATGCACGGAAGGGCATAATAGTCGGCGCGCTTTCTGGCTAGAAATATTTTTTGGCAAAAAGGCCTCTCGGGTGCCTAGATCGGTTTGGAATTGCGGGGTAGGCTTCCGTCTCCCCAGGCAGCCCGAACGCCAAATGTGCGCTATCCCGTGCAACATTACAGCGCGAGTAATCGCGACGGCACCACGCGAGAATGCTGATGGCACGGAAAAGCGATGCTTGTGCGCAACAACAACAGACTGAAAGTGTTTGCCTGTTCACATCTTTTGTTTTCTTACCGCTACTACGATCATTTATTTATCATTGAATGACTTCCTTAACATTCATCCCAGTGTTTTTCAAAGCGATCAATTATTTATCCGCAGCTTTATTTTATACACAAGAAACCAAACGCTTTCAGTAATGTGCGAATGTATCGCCGCCCCGTTTGTCTCGCTCGCTAGCTCTTCTCGTGAGAAACTTCACTTTAAAAAGCTTCACCTGTGGTAAGTTTAATGGCCTCATACAACTGTCCTCCCCCCCCCCACCCCCATACGCGCCAACATAATGAGCAATTACAGCCCCATCATTAATGCAGCAAATAGCTGTTGCCATTCTGCAGCCTAAATGACTCCGCTGATGGGTCGATGGAGATATTCCTGTCAAGAGCAGCGCGGACGACGATGATGTTGAGGATGACGATGACGCATCAGTTTTGAATACATCTCAGCAAAGCGAATCATTTACAGCTTGAGCCGTCGCCACTGACCTCACAATGCCTTATCAATTTGCCAATTAGTTACCAAACCATAAATGTTGCAAATGGGCCTGGTTTTTTTTCCAATGTAATTGAAACATTAATTGTTGTGACTTCACCTTCCTTATTAATTCACGGAATGACTCGGGACATATTAGCCCGCGCAATCTTCGCACGCGCGCGCCTCTTTGCCCGGTACCACCCTGGGAAGGCGGCGCTACGGTGATTTGCTGTTTCATTTGCGGTTGCGAAAAAATAGCTCGTTCTGGCCGTTCCCCGGATATAAAAATAGACACCACTGTGAGACTCATCCGGATCATTCGTCAAGCTCGGAGCCGATGCCGTTCTGGAGCCATTAAGATCGCGGTGCGGGGAAGCGCTCAGTGGAAGACGAATGGCTCTTGGATTGGCGGGGGGCGGAGGGACTCTGTCCAGAGCCATCATCACGGAGATGCTGGCACTCTGCAGTGCAGCTACCTTGGGGGGAGCGGGTGGGGTGCAATTCTTCATGCCCCATTATTCTGCGAACCGCCGTAACCACACCTAAACCCGCCCCTCTCTCTCTCTCTCTTCCCACCAAGGGGTTCAGAGGTCGAATCCGGCAGGCCGTCCTGGTTAATACTAAAACGGATTTGACTGGGATTTGGCCAAACATCCCCATTGCTTAAAATGTACCTGTGAATTAGTCGATTGGAATTTCACACAGTAACATCGCCACCCTATTGAGAAAACTTGGTAAGAGCCGCCTAAAATATAGCCTTGAGGCTCACTGAGGCTTTCCTGGGCAGACAAGTTGAATCACGATAATAACAATGCTGCAGTCGTATTGACAACATCATACTGCTGCCAAGTGCACAATAAATCCCGTGACATCATTTGAAGAAGGGTAGACCGTTTCGTGCAAGCATCTATGGTCCCAACTTGCGAAATTTGAAAAATTTACTCGCAAAATCATTAAATTGAGAAACACGGCAATCGTGGCCACCTCCCGCGAGAACTTGGCAGGACCCTCTTGAAAACGAGTCTTGAGACTCGGTGAGACTTCCCTGGGTAAACAAGAAAAGTAATCTTAAGTAATATTAATTAGACAAAATAATGACACTGATAATTCGCTGCAGGAAAAGAAACCCACATTCCTTCCATCCACTCCGCGGGCAACCCCCTTCAGAATTTGATGTGGCACAAGGCTTTAAAATATGTTAATGTGGTGGAAATGGTAATAGTATGTTAATAAAACATTAAGAGAGCGCAAAACCCCCTAATTAATGTATTATTTATGGCCGACAGTTGCTGAAAATGAACAGTTTCCCCTTATGGCTTCATTAATCATCTCGGCTCGGCTCTTGTGTGACCCGCGCTTACAAACGGAGGGCATCTCGCACACGAGGATCAGCATCTCCTGAGCCCTGCGCCTCCTCGGCTGCTTGACTGCTGCTCGTAGAAGGGTGTTGTCTCCCCCAGACAATCAAAACTCGTACGAATCTTGAAACAAAAACGAGAAATCCGTCTCACTCTTATCCGAGCGCTTTGCTTTTTTTCCCTCTTCTCCCACTCTCGGTCTACTTTGAAAGTATCATGCAGATAAGGGGCAACCCGAAGCCGCCCAGATACGACTCCCACGTTTCATGCCGGGGAAATTAATCGGCTGGGATGAAAAGTGAAACCTCAGAAGCCGGAGAACTTGACTTTCGCCACGCCGCCGTGACCTTGAGCCAATCGCAGGGTTACCACCGTCTTAGGCGCAATGAGCTGGGATGTATCGTGGGAAGAAGTGGGATATCGCACGATGCCAGAAAACGCGGGGGGGGGGGGTGGGGGGCGCCGTGTAAATGTGTCACGTCTCCCGCGGTGTCGTGATATTATTGATACACCGGCTGGTTCAGTGGTAGAGGGAACAAGCTCGAAATCGGAAGGGTGCGAGTTTAAATCTTGGTTGGGATTAAATAAATCGATAGCCTGATTGTTGTTGTCCTGTGAATAGAATGGCCCCTGCCATATGAAAGTGGAACTTCTAGCACTGCCTTGGTGCTGCTAAGAGGAGATGAGCAAGGACTAACGCATGGATGCTCATCTGAGGCGGAAATCAATTTGACTGGACTCGACTTGAACCTCGTGCAGGGAAGACTTGACGATTTCCCGGGATAGCAGCCGATCCCGGGAACATGGGGACAGGCTACGGCCCCCGGTGGTGGTGACGCCGAATGGCCGAGCGGCCGAGAGGTTGAGCGGCCGAAAGGTCGAGCGGCCGAGAGGTCGAGCGGCCGAGAGATCGAGTGGCCGAGAGGTCGAGTGGCCGAGAGGTCGAGCGGCCGAGCGGTCGAGAGGTTGAGCAGCTGAGAGGTCGAGTGGCCGAGCGGCCGAGAGGTCGAGCGGCCGAGAGGTTGAGTGGCCAAGAGGTCGAGCGGCCGCGCGGCCTTGCGAGCCTCTTGGGTCCGCGCGTTCACCCGGGGGCGTGTCGGAAAGGCCGCGACCCCGTGTCAATCGACTAATTGGCGAGGGCCCGGTGGAGACGGCTTGGATTAGCGATACTTCGGGCCCGGTGACCGATTAGCATCCAGCAAGATCCGACTGCGGAGCCAAAATGCCGTCGAGCTGAAAGCATTCATCAGCAGGGTCCCGCGCGCTCTCCCCACGCAGACAGATTATCCCTGTCGCCAGCCGTTAGGCTGCTCATCTGGCAAGAAAAAAAAAAAGCTCTTCTGCGTTTCCCCCTAATGCACTCCCTGGTCAATATTGATAAATCGTAGCAGTTTTTCGGCGATATCTTTGTTCCGTGTTCTTTACGGCCTTTCGGTTTATCTTGCCATTATCTTTGCGTCGTAAATTGAACAAATAAAGTTGTATCGAATAAACAACAAAAAGAGTGTGGACACACGGGCTCATCCCCCGAAGCCCTCTGTTAAGACGACGGAAAATTAGAGGGTGAAGGTGGAGAGGAGCCGTAGAGGGTTCCGTAAGCTGACCACCGCTCCGACCTGGCACGCGGGTTGACAAGTTGGACGCAGGGCCGTGGCGCGCACGCTACCTGCGAACGGGGGGCACCGCCAACCTCAACACCGCCCAGACGCTGTGCGACTTGCGTTGCGGACGCTTCGGCGGCGGGAGGCGCTCACTCCAGGCGGCGATGCTCATCTTTATTTCCCCACAATCCCCGCGCTATGAATGAATTAACGCACCGCTCTGGGGAGTAAGCCGCGGCGAGCGCCATCGCCCTCCAGATCCCCGCCGATGCCGCCGTGCGGTTAAGGCAGCGACAAGAAGAACGACGGCATTTTACAAGGATAGTGATGCTGCGTCATTATCACCGCGTAATTGATGGGTTCCTTTGCATCCACATCAAAGCACTTCGTGCAAGTCATCAGGGACCGCAATCTGTGAATTTGATCCTTTCATGGTCCGTATTTAGACTGCGGTTGATATTTCTACACTCCCACAGCACTGCCATGCGCATTATCTAATCATCAATTAAAAGCTTTATTCTGATGCACTACGACAATGCAGGTAACGTCTCTAAATCCAGGTCACCCCGTACTACACTCGTTGCTTCACTGCCTTTAACGGCACTGTCACCGTTCACGAAAGCAAATATCCAGGCTGCGAGTGCATTGTGCGCATTGGTGAATGTCGGTTGCTGCGGTTGTCTCAGCCGAGACCCCCGCGAGGGCGGCACTGACGAGTTCGGCCCCCGTCGCGCACCCAGGCGGCCACGATGGCTGCGGCGTTCCGGCACCAGGCCGGACCGACCGCCCATCGCCGTCTGCACCTGAGGGCTGCGCGCAAACATTCAGCAAACGGGAGTCATCGGCACAATCGGCGCACGTCCAGGCGCCGCCGCAGATCGTCTCCGACGCCTTGGTACGCGCCGACAGAGACGGAGATTGTTCGGTCTGCGAGTTCCGGCGGAATTGAAAGCCTTGGGATAATTCATCAGCGGTGATGTTGTCGTTCTTGTTGTGCGCTTAACGCGGCGTTGCCGTAAAGCCACGGCGACGCGGCGCACCTCGGTGGCCGCCGTGAACCGCGACCTCTGCGCTGCTGGAAATGTCATCGTCCTGATTCTGTTGCGTAAGAGAACGCCGTGCGCGCAGCCCCATCGCTGCCCGGCGCAATGGGCTCGTTCATCAACATTACCCTGGCCCCGGCTGTCGGGACAGCGGTCACGCAGACTCCAGCGGGGCCCGTCGTAGGTTCCCGTGAAGCGGGGCAAGGGGCGTGCACGAGAGATCTCACGCCTCCTCGCCAAGCATCGCCATGTCCCAAATAACTCAGAGCAGCTTGAGGGAGTCGCTTCAACACTCGGCTCCTCAATGTTGCACCATCGTTTCTTACGTCAAGCTGCCTACGTCAAGCTCACGGCCAAACGTTTAAGGTGCCCCCTTTAAAGATGTGGCCAGATTTTAAAACAACGCATTTTGACTGGGGTGTAGTGATGTGACGCAGTTATTTGCACAGTGCACTGCAAATCCGGCGACCTGAGTTTCATTTTTGGACATGGCTAACCTCAGTGGTGAGTCATATCTGAGCCGATCCGTGGCCCCAACCACATAACCAACTCACACTGACCAGCATTACTAAATATGGCCAACAATTCCCGTGGCCAAAAATTGAGTGGAGAAGTCTTCATCCAGCAGTGTATTATTCGTGTTTTAATATTGCCTTGGTGCCTCTTTGGTAAATAATAGAATGACAGCCAATGAATGGAATGCATCCGATAGAATGTACACCAAAGAGATGGAGCAATGAAAATCAGTTTGTGTGCAGGCGCTACGTGGATTATTATTATGGGTGAAGATTTGGATTGAGAATCGATTGGGTTTCTGTTTGTAGTGAACGCAGTGCCTCTAAGTCGCTGCAGGCTTTACATGACTCGAATTGGCAACCAATGCATCACAAATCCAATGGCATGTAATTGTTTTTTTTACACGTGAAATTCCATGCAGGCAAGGTTAAGAACGATACGAATATCCTACCCCCTACGCTTCCGTCGCTGCTTTTTGCCAACAACTGGGCACAGTTGTTGGCAGGAAGAGTCCACGTGTTTTTGCAAACAGCAGCAAATGCGTGCAACCCCTTGTCTACTCAGTGAAGTTCGGTTTCAAAATCAAGGCAGCTCTCTTTAGTTAATATGCGGTGATAATTGTCTTACATTAACGTATGAATATTCGCATGTGACAAATGTGTTTTTTTGCACGTACGCACACACATAAATCAGCAAATTATAATTTTAACGTGGTTGGAGACTAATTTAACTTTTCATATGCTTCCCCGTGCCTTTAGGGAGAGGCTGAAACAAAATTAATTACAAACTGATACTATCTTATCAAGAACGCCCCGTTTAATGAAATTGTATTAGTTGCTGTAATCTGCTGATTGTGTCCTGAAATTAATCTTTTTTTTTATAAACTAAAAATGCTAACATAAATCTGAAAGCTCAACTCCTCTGGAATAGTTTTGAAGGCAAGGATTAAAATAATAATCTGCGAAATGTTAATATCGGGTGTGTTAACTTGTATGCATATCGATGCAGTTCAGACAAACAATACAGCATTTTTATTTGTTCATGAAAGCAATCAGCAGGGTTTTGCGTACAGCTAACTGCTGATGCGGTGTACGCAGTGAATTGCGTGTGTGGGAATCGAGGCTTTCCGAACCACGCGTGTTGCACGCCAGGGATCTTCAACTGCATTTTGCACCTCATAACATGAATATAACCGGCATGTGCTAGTGCGCCATGTGACGTCATATCACTTGAAAAATACGCTGTGGTGTCACCTACCACTGTGGTGTCATAGAGCCAATACATATCCCTCGTATGCATCTCTGTGATCTCCAGATCTTGCTCCGCTCTCTCTCTCTCTGCCATCTCGCTAAACCTAGATCTTTAGTTCTTGCCTAGTCATATATCTCGGCAGGCCACACTTCCAGAGCCAAACGTGAATTTATAGATCTCTGAGTGAGTCTCTGTGTCTATGTGAGTGTATGGCCCTCCAGGGGAATCTATAGATCTCTGAGTGAGTCTGTGGGTCTATTTGAGTGTATGGTCCTCCAGGGGAATTTATAGATCTCTGAGTGAGTCTCTAGGTCTATGTGGGTGTATGATCCCCCAGGGGAATCTATAGATCTCTGAGTGAGTCTGTGAGTATATGTGAGTGTGTGGTCCTCCAGGGGAATGTATAGATCTCTGAGTGAGTCTATGGATCTATGTGGGTGTATGGCCCTGCAGGGGAATCTATAGATATCTGACTGAGTCTGTAGGTCTATGTGGGTGTATGATCCTCTAGGGGAATCGATAGATCTCTGAGTGAGTCTGTTGGTATATGTGAGTGTATGGTCCTCCAGGGGAATCTATAGATCTCTGAGTGTGTCTGTGGGTCTATGTGGGTGTGTGGCCCTCCAGGGGAATCTATAGATCTCTGAGTGAGTCTATGGGTCTATGTGGGTGTATGGACCTCCAGGGGAATCTATAGATCTCTGAGTGAGTCTATGGGTCTATGTGGGTGTATGGACCTCCAGGGGAATCTATAGATCTCTGCGTGAGTCTGCGGGTCTCTGTGGGTGTGTGGTCCTCTAGGGAAATATATATATATATCTGAGTGATTCCGGGTGTATGTGGGGGTATGGACCTCCAGCAGACGAATCAATAGATCTCTGATTGAGCCTGTGGGTCTATGTGGGTGTATGGACCTCCAGGGAAATCTATAGATCTCTGAGTGAGTCTGTGGGTTTATGTGAGTGTATGATCATCTAGGAGAATCTATAGATCTCTGAGTGAGTCTGTAGGTCTATATGAGTGTGTGGACCTCCAGGGGAATCTATAGATCTCTGAGTGAGTCTGTGGGTCTATGTCGGTGTATTGACATCTAGGGGATTCTATAGATCTCTGAGTGAGTCTGTGGGTCTATGTGGGTGTATGATCCTCCAGGGGAATGTATAGATCTCTGAGTGAGTCTGTGGGTCTATATTGGTGTATGGTCCTCCATGGCAATCTATAGATCTCTGAATGAGTCTGTGGGTCTATGTGGGTGTATGGTCCTCCAGGGGAATCTATAGATCTCTGAGTGAGTATGTGGGTCGATGTGGGTGTATGGCCATCCAGGGGAATCTATAGATCTCTGAGTCAGTCTGTGGGTCTATGTGGGCATATGGTCCTCCAGGGGAATCTATAGATCTCTGAATTAGTCTGTGGGTCTATATAGGTGTATGGTCCTCCAGGGGAATCTATAGATCTCTGGGTGAGTATGTGGGTCTATGTGGGTGTGTGGTCCTCCAGGGGAATGTATAGATCTCTGAGTGAGTCTGTGGGTCTATGTGGGGGTATGGTCCTCCAGGGGAATCTATCGATCTCTGAGTGAGTCTGTGGGTCTATGTGGGTGTATGGCCCTCCAGGGGAATCTATAGATCTCTGAGTCAGTCTGTGGGTCTATGTGGGCGTATGGTCCTCCAGGGGAATCTATAGATCCCTGCGTGAGTCTCCAGGTCTTTTTGGGTGTGTGGTCATCTAGGGAAATATATAGATCTCTGAGTGATTCCGGGTGTATGTGGGTGTATGGACCTCCAGGCGAATCTATAGATCTCTGAGTGAGTCTGTGGGTCTATGTGGGTGTATGGCCATCCAGGGGAATCTATAGATCTCTGAGTCAGTCTGTGGGTCTATGTGGGCATATGGTCCTCCACGGGAATCTATAGATCTCTGAATTAGTCTGTGGGTCTATATAGGTGTATGGTCCTCCAGGGGAATCTATAGATCTCTGGGTGAGTATGTGGGTCTATGTGGGTGTGTGGTCCTCCAGGGGAATGTATAGATCTCTGAGTGAGTCTGTGGGTCTATGTGGGGGTATGGTCCTCCAGGGGAATCTATCGATCTCTGAGTGAGTCTGTGGGTCTATGTGGGTGTATGGCCCTCCAGGGGAATCTATAGATCTCTGAGTCAGTCTGTGGGTCTATGTGGGCGTATGGTCCTCCAGGGGAATCTATAGATCCCTGCGTGAGTCTCCAGGTCTTTTTGGGTGTGTGGTCCTCTAGGGAAATATATAGATCTCTGAGTGATTCCGGGTGTATGTGGGTGTATGGACCTCCAGGCGAATCTATAGATCTCTGAGTGAGCCTGTGGGTCTATGTGGGTGTATGGACCTCCAGGGAAATCTATAGATCTCTGAGTGAGTTTGTGGGTTTATGTGAGTGTATGATCCTCTAGGAGAATCTATAGATCTCTGAGTGAGTCTGTAGGTCTATGTGGGTGCGTGGTCTTCCAGGGGAAGCTATAGATCTCTGAGTGAGTCTGTGGGTCTATGTTGGTGTATGGACCTCCAGGGGAATCTATAGATCTCTGCGTGAGTCTGTGGGTCTATGTGGGTGTATGGTCCTCCAGGGGAATCTATAGATCTCTGAGTATGTGGGTCTATGTGGGTGTGTGGTCCTCCAGGGGAATCTAAATATCTCTGCGTGAGTCTGTGAGTCTATGAGGGGAAATGGTCCTCCAGGGGAACTTATATATCTCTGCGTGAGTCTGTGGGTCCGTTTGGCACTCCATGGGAATCTATAGATCTCTGAGTGAGTCTATGGGTCTATGTGGGTGTATGATCCTCCAGGGGAATCTTTAGATTTCTCAGTGAGTCTGTGGGTTTATGTGGGTTTGTGGTCCTCCAGGGGAATCTATAGATCTCTGAGTCAGTCTGTGTGTCCATGTGAGTTTATGGTCCTCGAGGGGAATATATAGATCTCTGAGTGAAAAAACCAAAGAGTAATCTCTGAGTGAGTCTGTGGGTCTATGTGATTGTTTGATCCTCCAGGGGAATCTATAGAACTCTGAGTGAGTCTGTGGGTCTATTTTGGTGTGTGGTCCTCCAGGGGAATCTATAGATCTCTGAGTGAGTCTATGGTTCTATGTGGGTGTATGGTCCTCCAGGGGAATCTATAGATCTCTGAGTGAGTCTGTGGGTCTATGTCGGTGTCTTGACCTCTAGGGGATTCTATAGATCTCTGAGTGAGTCTGTGGGTCTATGTGGGTGTATGATCCTCCCGGGGAATGTATAGATCTCTGAGTGAGTTTGTGGGTCTATGTGGGTGTATGTCCCTCCAGGGGAATCTCTAGATCTCTGAGTGAGTCTATGGGTTTATGTGAGTGTATGATCCTCTAGGGGAATCTATAGATCTCTGAGTGAGTCTGTGGGTCTATATGGGTGTATGGTCCTCCATGGCAATCTATAGATCTCTGAATGAGTCTGTGGGTCTATGTGGGTGTATGGTCCTCCAGGGGAATCTTTAGATCTCTGAGTGAGTATGTGGGTCTATGTGGGTGTGTGGTCCTCCAGGGGAATGTATAGATCTCTGAGTGAGTCTGTGGGTCTATGTGGGTGCATGGTCCTCCAAGGGAATCTATCGATCTCTGAGTGAGTCTGTGGGTCTATGTGGGTGTATGGCCCTCCAGGGGAATCTATAGATCTCTGAGTCAGTCTGTGGGTCTATGTGGGCATATGGTCCTCCAGGGGAATCTATAGATCTCTGAATTAGTCTGTGGGTCTATATGGGTGTATGGTCCTCCAGGGGAATCTATAGATCTCTGGGTGAGTATGTGGGTCTATGTGGGTGTGGTCCTCCAGGGGAATGTATAGATCTCTGAGTGAGTCTGTGGGTCTATGTGGGTGTATGGTCCTCCAGGGGAATCTATCGATCTCTGAGTGAGTCTGTGGGTCTATGTGGGTGTATGGCCCTCCAGGGGAATCTATAGATCTCTGAGTCAGTCTGTGGGTCTATGTGGGCGTATGGTCCTCCAGGCGAATCTATAGATCCTTGCGTGAGTCTCCAGGTCTGTGTGGGTGTGTGGTCCTCTAGGGAAATATATAGATCTCTGAGTGATTCCGGGTGTATGCGAGTGTATGGACCTCCAGGCGAATCTATAGATCTCTGAGTGAGCCTGTGGGTCTATGTGGGTGTATGGACCTCCAGGTAAATCTATAGATCTCTGAGTGAGTTTGTGGGTTTATGTGAGTGTATGATCCTCTAGGGGAATCTATAGATCTCTGAGTGAGTCTGTAGGTCTATGTGGGTGCGTGGTCTTCCAGGGGAAGCTATAGATCTCTGAGTGAATCTGTGGGTCTATGTTGGTGTATGGACCTCCAGGGGAATCTATAGATCTCTGAGTGAGTCTGTGGGTCTATGTGGGTGTATGGTCCTCCAGGGGAATCTATAGATCTCTGAGTATGTGGGTCTATGTGGGTGTGTGGTCCTCCAGGGGAATCTAAATATCTCTGTGTGAGTCCGTGAGTCTATGAGGGCATATGGTCCTCCAGGGGAACTTATATATCTCTGCGTGAGTCTGTGGGTCCGTTTGGCACTCCAGGGGAATCTATAGATCTCTGAGTGAGTCTATGGGTCTATGTGGGTGTATGATCCTCCAGGGGAATCTTTAGATTTCTCAGTGAGTCTGTGGGTTTATGTGGGTTTGTTGTCCTCCAGGGGAATCAATAGATCTCTGAGTCAGTCTGTGTGTCTATGTGAGTGTATGGTCCTCGAGGGGAATATATAGATCTCTGAGTGAAAAAACCAAAGAGTAATCTCTGAGTGAGTCTGTGGGTCTATGTGATTGTTTGATCCTCCAGGGCAATCTATAGAACTCTGAGTGAGTCTGTGGGTCTATGTTGGTGTGTGGTCCTCCAGGAGAATCTATAGATCTCTGAGTGAGTCTATGGGTCTATGTGGGTGTATGATCCTCCAGGGGAATCTTTAGATTTCTCAGTGAGTCTGTGGGTTTATGTGGGTTTGTGGTCCTCCAGGGGAATCTATAGATCTCTGAGTCTGTCTGTGTGTCTATGTGAGTTTATGGTCCTCGAGGGGAATATATAGATCTCTGAGTGAAAAAACCAAAGAGTAATCTCTGAGTGAGTCTGTGGGTCTATGTGATTGTTTGATCCTCCAGGGGAATCTATAGAACTCTGAGTGAGTCTGTGGGTCTATGTTGGTGTGTGGTCCTCCAGGGGAATCTATAGATCTCTGAGTGAGTCTATGGGTCTATGTGGGTGTATGATCCTGAAGGGGAATCTATAGATCTCTGAATGAGTCTGTGGGTATATGTGAGTGTATGGGCATCCAGGGGAATCTATAGATCTCTGAGTGAGTCTGTGGGTCTATGTGGGTGTATGGTCCTCCAGGGGAATTTATAGATCTCTGAGTGAGTCTGTGGGTCTATGTCGGTGTCTTGACCTCCAGGGGATTATATAGATCTCTGAGTGAGTCTGTGGGTCTATGTGGGTGTATGATCCTCCAGGGGAATGTATAGATCTCTGAGTGAGTTTGTGGGTCTATGTGGGTGTATGGCCCTCCAGGGGAATCTCTAGATCTCTGAGTGAGTCTATGGGTTTATGTGAGTGTATGATCCTCTAGGGGAATCTATAGATCTCTGAGTGAGTCTGTGGGTCTATATGGGTGTATGGTCCTCCATGGCAATCTATAGATCTCTGAATGAGTCTGTGGGTCTATGTGGGTGTATGGTCCTCCAGGGGAATCTATAGATCTCTGAGTGAGTATGTGGGTCTATGTGGGTGTGTGGTCCTCCAGGGGAATGTATAGATCTCTGAGTGAGTCTGTGGGTCTATGTGGGTGCATGGTCCTCCAGGGGAATCTATCGATCTCTGAGTGAGTCTGTGGGTCTATGTTGGTGTATGGCCCTCCAGGGGAATCTATAGATCTCTGAGTCAGTCTGTGGGTCTATGTGGGCATATGGTCCTCCAGGGGAATCTAAAGATCTCTGAATTAGTCTGTGGGTCTATATGGGTGTATGGTCCTCCAGGGGAATCTATAGATCTCTGGGTGAGTATGTGGGTCTATGTGGGTGTGTGGTCCTCCAGGGGAATTTATAGATCTCTGAGTGAGTCTGTGGTTCTATGTGGGTGTATGGTCCTCCAGGGGAATCTATCGATCTCTGAGTGAGTCTGTGGGTCTATGTGGGTGTATGGCCCTCCAGGGGAATCTATAGATCTCTGAGTCAGTCTGTGGGTCTATGTGGGCATATGGTCCTCCAGGGGAATCTATAGATCTCTGAATTAGTCTGTGGGTCTATATGGGTGTATGGTCCTCCAGGGGAATCTATAGATCTCTGGGTGAGTATGTGGGTCTATGTGGGTGTGGTCCTCCAGGGGAATGTATAGATCTCTGAGTGAGTCTGTGGGTCTATGTGGGTGTATGGTCCTCCAGGGGAATCTATCGATCTCTGAGTGAGTCTGTGGGTCTATGTGGGTGTATGGCCCTCCAGGGGAATCTATAGATCTCTGAGTCAGTCTGTGGGTCTATGTGGGCGTATGGTCCTCCAGGCGAATCTATAGATCCTTGCGTGAGTCTCCAGGTCTGTGTGGGTGTGTGGTCCTCTAGGGAAATATATAGATCTCTGAGTGATTCCGGGTGTATGCGAGTGTATGGACCTCCAGGCGAATCTATAGATCTCTGAGTGAGCCTGTGGGTCTATGTGGGTGTATGGACCTCCAGGTAAATCTATAGATCTCTGAGTGAGTTTGTGGGTTTATGTGAGTGTATGATCCTCTAGGGGAATCTATAGATCTCTGAGTGAGTCTGTAGGTCTATGTGGGTGCGTGGTCTTCCAGGGGAAGCTATAGATCTCTGAGTGAATCTGTGGGTCTATGTTGGTGTATGGACCTCCAGGGGAATCTATAGATCTCTGAGTGAGTCTGTGGGTCTATGTGGGTGTATGGTCCTCCAGGGGAATCTATAGATCTCTGAGTATGTGGGTCTATGTGGGTGTGTGGTCCTCCAGGGGAATCTAAATATCTCTGCGTGAGTCTGTGAGTCTATGAGGGCATATGGTCCTCCAGGGGAATTTATAGATCTCTGAGTGAGTCTGTGGGTCTATGTCGGTGTCTTGACCTCCAGGGGATTATATAGATCTCTGAGTGAGTCTGTGGGTCTATGTGGGTGTATGATCCTCCAGGGGAATGTATAGATCTCTGAGTGAGTTTGTGGGTCTATGTGGGTGTATGGCCCTCCAGGGGAATCTCTAGATCTCTGAGTGAGTCTATGGGTTTATGTGAGTGTATGATCCTCTAGGGGAATCTATAGATCTCTGAGTGAGTCTGTGGGTCTATATGGGTGTATGGTCCTCCATGGCAATCTATAGATCTCTGAATGAGTCTGTGGGTCTATGTGGGTGTATGGTCCTCCAGGGGAATCTATAGATCTCTGAGTGAGTATGTGGGTCTATGTGGGTGTGTGGTCCTCCAGGGGAATGTATAGATCTCTGAGTGAGTCTGTGGGTCTATGTGGGTGCATGGTCCTCCAGGGGAATCTATCGATCTCTGAGTGAGTCTGTGGGTCTATGTTGGTGTATGGCCCTCCAGGGGAATCTATAGATCTCTGAGTCAGTCTGTGGGTCTATGTGGGCATATGGTCCTCCAGGGGAATCTAAAGATCTCTGAATTAGTCTGTGGGTCTATATGGGTGTATGGTCCTCCAGGGGAATCTATAGATCTCTGGGTGAGTATGTGGGTCTATGTGGGTGTGTGGTCCTCCAGGGGAATTTATAGATCTCTGAGTGAGTCTGTGGTTCTATGTGGGTGTATGGTCCTCCAGGGGAATCTATCGATCTCTGAGTGAGTCTGTGGGTCTATGTGGGTGTATGGCCCTCCAGGGGAATCTATAGATCTCTGAGTCAGTCTGTGGGTCTATGTGGGCATATGGTCCTCCAGGGGAATCTATAGATCTCTGAATTAGTCTGTGGGTCTATATGGGTGTATGGTCCTCCAGGGGAATCTATAGATCTCTGGGTGAGTATGTGGGTCTATGTGGGTGTGGTCCTCCAGGGGAATGTATAGATCTCTGAGTGAGTCTGTGGGTCTATGTGGGTGTATGGTCCTCCAGGGGAATCTATCGATCTCTGAGTGAGTCTGTGGGTCTATGTGGGTGTATGGCCCTCCAGGGGAATCTATAGATCTCTGAGTCAGTCTGTGGGTCTATGTGGGCGTATGGTCCTCCAGGCGAATCTATAGATCCTTGCGTGAGTCTCCAGGTCTGTGTGGGTGTGTGGTCCTCTAGGGAAATATATAGATCTCTGAGTGATTCCGGGTGTATGCGAGTGTATGGACCTCCAGGCGAATCTATAGATCTCTGAGTGAGCCTGTGGGTCTATGTGGGTGTATGGACCTCCAGGTAAATCTATAGATCTCTGAGTGAGTTTGTGGGTTTATGTGAGTGTATGATCCTCTAGGGGAATCTATAGATCTCTGAGTGAGTCTGTAGGTCTATGTGGGTGCGTGGTCTTCCAGGGGAAGCTATAGATCTCTGAGTGAATCTGTGGGTCTATGTTGGTGTATGGACCTCCAGGGGAATCTATAGATCTCTGAGTGAGTCTGTGGGTCTATGTGGGTGTATGGTCCTCCAGGGGAATCTATAGATCTCTGAGTATGTGGGTCTATGTGGGTGTGTGGTCCTCCAGGGGAATCTAAATATCTCTGCGTGAGTCTGTGAGTCTATGAGGGCATATGGTCCTCCAGGGGAATTTATAGATCTCTGAGTGAGTCTGTGGGTCTATGTCGGTGTCTTGACCTCCAGGGGATTATATAGATCTCTGAGTGAGTCTGTGGGTCTATGTGGGTGTATGATCCTGAAGGGGAATCTATAGATCTCTGAATGAGTCTGTGGGTATATGTGAGTGTATGGGCATCCAGGGGAATCTATAGATCTCTGAGTGAGTCTGTGGGTCTATGTGGGTGTATGGTCCTCCAGGGGAATTTATAGATCTCTGAGTGAGTCTGTGGGTCTATGTCGGTGTCTTGACCTCCAGGGGATTATATAGATCTCTGAGTGAGTCTGTGGGTCTATGTGGGTGTATGATCCTCCAGGGGAATGTATAGATCTCTGAGTGAGTTTGTGGGTCTATGTGGGTGTATGGCCCTCCAGGGGAATCTCTAGATCTCTGAGTGAGTCTATGGGTTTATGTGAGTGTATGATCCTCTAGGGGAATCTATAGATCTCTGAGTGAGTCTGTGGGTCTATATGGGTGTATGGTCCTCCATGGCAATCTATAGATCTCTGAATGAGTCTGTGGGTCTATGTGGGTGTATGGTCCTCCAGGGGAATCTATAGATCTCTGAGTGAGTATGTGGGTCTATGTGGGTGTGTGGTCCTCCAGGGGAATGTATAGATCTCTGAGTGAGTCTGTGGGTCTATGTGATTGTTTGATCCTCCAGGGGAATCTATAGAACTCTGAGTGAGTCTGTGGGTCTATGTTGGTGTGTGGTCCTCCAGGGGAATCTATAGATCTCTGAGTGAGTCTATGGGTCTATGTGGGTGTATGATCCTGAAGGGGAATCTATAGATCTCTGAATGAGTCTGTGGGTATATGTGAGTGTATGGGCATCCAGGGGAATCTATAGATCTCTGAGTGAGTCTGTGGGTCTATGTGGGTGTATGGTCCTCCAGGGGAATTTATAGATCTCTGAGTGAGTCTGTGGGTCTATGTCGGTGTCTTGACCTCCAGGGGATTATATAGATCTCTGAGTGAGTCTGTGGGTCTATGTGGGTGTATGATCCTCCAGGGGAATGTATAGATCTCTGAGTGAGTTTGTGGGTCTATGTGGGTGTATGGCCCTCCAGGGGAATCTCTAGATCTCTGAGTGAGTCTATGGGTTTATGTGAGTGTATGATCCTCTAGGGGAATCTATAGATCTCTGAGTGAGTCTGTGGGTCTATATGGGTGTATGGTCCTCCATGGCAATCTATAGATCTCTGAATGAGTCTGTGGGTCTATGTGGGTGTATGGTCCTCCAGGGGAATCTATAGATCTCTGAGTGAGTATGTGGGTCTATGTGGGTGTGTGGTCCTCCAGGGGAATGTATAGATCTCTGAGTGAGTCTGTGGGTCTATGTGGGTGCATGGTCCTCCAGGGGAATCTATCGATCTCTGAGTGAGTCTGTGGGTCTATGTTGGTGTATGGCCCTCCAGGGGAATCTATAGATCTCTGAGTCAGTCTGTGGGTCTATGTGGGCATATGGTCCTCCAGGGGAATCTAAAGATCTCTGAATTAGTCTGTGGGTCTATATGGGTGTATGGTCCTCCAGGGGAATCTATAGATCTCTGGGTGAGTATGTGGGTCTATGTGGGTGTGTGGTCCTCCAGGGGAATTTATAGATCTCTGAGTGAGTCTGTGGTTCTATGTGGGTGTATGGTCCTCCAGGGGAATCTATCGATCTCTGAGTGAGTCTGTGGGTCTATGTGGGTGTATGGCCCTCCAGGGGAATCTATAGATCTCTGAGTCAGTCTGTGGGTCTATGTGGGCATATGGTCCTCCAGGGGAATCTATAGATCTCTGAATTAGTCTGTGGGTCTATATGGGTGTATGGTCCTCCAGGGGAATCTATAGATCTCTGGGTGAGTATGTGGGTCTATGTGGGTGTGGTCCTCCAGGGGAATGTATAGATCTCTGAGTGAGTCTGTGGGTCTATGTGGGTGTATGGTCCTCCAGGGGAATCTATCGATCTCTGAGTGAGTCTGTGGGTCTATGTGGGTGTATGGCCCTCCAGGGGAATCTATAGATCTCTGAGTCAGTCTGTGGGTCTATGTGGGCGTATGGTCCTCCAGGCGAATCTATAGATCCTTGCGTGAGTCTCCAGGTCTGTGTGGGTGTGTGGTCCTCTAGGGAAATATATAGATCTCTGAGTGATTCCGGGTGTATGCGAGTGTATGGACCTCCAGGCGAATCTATAGATCTCTGAGTGAGCCTGTGGGTCTATGTGGGTGTATGGACCTCCAGGTAAATCTATAGATCTCTGAGTGAGTTTGTGGGTTTATGTGAGTGTATGATCCTCTAGGGGAATCTATAGATCTCTGAGTGAGTCTGTAGGTCTATGTGGGTGCGTGGTCTTCCAGGGGAAGCTATAGATCTCTGAGTGAATCTGTGGGTCTATGTTGGTGTATGGACCTCCAGGGGAATCTATAGATCTCTGAGTGAGTCTGTGGGTCTATGTGGGTGTATGGTCCTCCAGGGGAATCTATAGATCTCTGAGTATGTGGGTCTATGTGGGTGTGTGGTCCTCCAGGGGAATCTAAATATCTCTGCGTGAGTCTGTGAGTCTATGAGGGCATATGGTCCTCCAGGGGAACTTATATATCTCTGCGTGAGTCTGTGGGTCCGTTTGGCACTCCAGGGGAATCGATAGATCTCTGAGTGAGTCTATGGGTCTATGTGGGTGTATGATCCTCCAGGGGAATCTTTAGATTTCTCAGTGAGTCTGTGGGTTTATGTGGGTTTGTTGTCCTCCAGGGGAATCAATAGATCTCTGAGTCAGTCTGTGTGTCTATGTGAGTGTATGGTCCTCGAGGGGAATATATAGATCTCTGAGTGAAAAAACCAAGGAGTAATCTCTGAGTGAGTCTGTGGGTCTATGTGTATGTTTGATCCTCCAGGGGAATCTATAGAACTCTGAGTGAGTCTGTGGGTCTATGTTGGTGTGTGGTCCTCCAGGAGAATCTATAGATCTCTGAGTGAGTCTATGGGTCTATGTGGGTGTATGATCCTCCAGGGGAATCTTTAGATTTCTCAGTGAGTCTGTGGGTTTATGTGGGTTTGTGGTCCTCCAGGGGAATCTATAGATCTCTGTGTCAGTCTGTGTGTCTATGTGAGTTTATGGTCCTCGAGGGGAATATATAGATCTCTGAGTGAAAAAACCAAAGAGTAATCTCTGAGTGAGTCTGTGGGTCTATGTGATTGTTTGATCCTCCAGGGGAATCTATAGAACTCTAAGTGAGTCTGTGGGTCTATGTTGGTGTGTGGTCCTCCAGGGGAATCTATAGATCTCTGAGTGAGTCTATGGGTCTATGTGGGTGTATGATCCTGAAGGGGAATCTATAGATCTCTGAATGAGTCTGTGGGTATATGTGAGTGTATGGGCATCCAGGGGAATCTATAGATCTCTGAGTGAGTCTGTGGGTCTATGTGGGTGTATGGTCCTCCAGGGGAATTTATAGATCTCTGAGTGAGTCTGTGGGTCTATGTCGGTGTCTTGACCTTCAGGGGATTATATAGATCTCTGAGTGAGTCTGTGGGTCTATGTGGGTGTATGATCCTCCAGGGGAATGTATAGATCTCTGAGTGAGTTTGTGGGTCTATGTGGGTGTATGGCCCTCCAGGGGAATCTCTAGATCTCTGAGTGAGTCTATGGGTTTATGTGAGTGTATGATCCTCTAGGGGAATCTATAGATCTCTGAGTGAGTCTGTGGGTCTATATGGGTGTATGGTCCTCCATGGCAATCTATAGATCTCTGAATGAGTCTGTGGGTCTATGTGGGTGTATGGTCCTCCAGGGGAATCTATAGATCTCTGAGTGAGTATGTGGGTCTATGTGGGTGTGTGGTCCTCCAGGGGAATGTATAGATCTCTGAGTGAGTCTGTGGGTCTATGTGGGTGCATGGTCCTCCAGGGGAATCTATCGATCTCTGAGTGAGTCTGTGGGTCTATGTTGGTGTATGGCCCTCCAGGGGAATCTACAGATCTCTGAGTCAGTCTGTGGGTCTATGTGGGCATATGGTTCTCCAGGGGAATCTAAAGATCTCTGAATTAGTCTGTGGGTCTATATGGGTGTATGGTCCTCCAGGGGAATCTATAGATCTCTGGGTGAGTATGTGGGTCTATGTGGGTGTGTGGTCCTCCAGGGGAATTTATAGATCTCTGAGTGAGTCTGTGGTTCTATGTGGGTGTATGGTCCTCCGGGGGAATCTATCGATCTCTGAGTGAGTCTGTGGGTCTATGTGGGTGTATGGCCCTCCAGGGGAATCTATAGATATCTGAGTCAGTCTGTGGGTCTATGTGGGCGTATGGTCCTCCAGGGGAATCTATAGATCCTTGCGTGAGTCTCCAGGTCTGTGTGGGTGTGTGGTCCTCTAGGAAAATATATAGATCTCTGAGTGATTCCGGGTGTATGTGAGTGTATGGACCTCCAGGCGAATCTATAGATCTCTGAGTGAGTTTGTTGGTTTATGTGAGTGTATGATCCTCTAGGGGAATCTATAGATCTCTGAGTGAGTCTGTAGGTCTATGTGGGTGCGTGGTCTTCCAGGGGAAGCTATAGATCTCTGAGTGAGTCTGTGGGTCTATGTTGGTGTATGGACCTCCAGGGGAATCTATAGATCTCTGAGTGAGTCTGTGGGTCTATGTGGGTGTATGGTCCTCCAGGGGAATCTATAGATCTCTGAGTATGTGGGTCTATGTGGTTGCGTGGTCCTCCAGGGGAATCTAAATATCTCTGCGTGAGTCTGGGAGTCTATGAGGGCATATGGTCCTCCAGGGGAACTTATATATCTCTGCGTGAGTCTGTGGGTCCGTTTGGCACTCCAGGGGAATCTATAGATCTCTGAGTGAGTCTATGGGTCTATGTGGGTGTATGATCCTCCAGGGGAATCTTTAGATTTCTCAGTGAGTCTGTGGGTTTATGTGGGTTTGTTGTCCTCCAGGGGAATCTATAGATCTCTGAGTCAGTATGTGTGTCTATGTGAGTGTATGGTCCACGAGGGGAATATATAGATCTCTGAGTGAAAAAAACAAAGAGTAATGTCTGAGTGAGTCTGTGGGTCTATGTGATTGTTTGATCCTCCAGGGGAATCTATAGAATTCTGAGTGAGTCTGTGGGTCTATGTTGGTGTGTGGTCCTCCAGGGGAATCTATAGATCTCTGAGTGAGTCTATGGGTTTATGTGGGTGTATGATCCTGAAGGGGAATCTTTAGATCTCTGAATGAGTCTGTGGGTATATGTGAGTGTATGGGCATCCAGGGGAATCTATAGATCTCTGAGTGAGTCTGTGGGTCTATGTGGGTGTATGGTCCTCCAGGGGAATCTATCGATCTCTGAGTGAGTTTGTGGGTCTATGTGGGTGTATGGCCCTACAGGGGAATCTATAGATCTCTGAGTCAGTCTGTGGGTCTATGTGGGCGTATGGTCCTTCGGGGGGAATATATAAATCTCTGAGTGAAAAAACCAAAGAGTAATCTCTGAGTGAGTCTGAGGGTCTATGTGATTGTTTGGTCCTCCAGGGAAATCTATAGAACTCTGAGTGAGTCTGTGGGTCTATGTTGGTGTGTGGTCCTCCAGGGGAATCTATAGATCTCTGAATGAGCCTGTGGGTCTATGTGGGTGTATGGACCTCCAGGGAAATCTATAGATCTCTGAGTGAGTTTGTGGGTTTATGTGAGTGTATGATCCTCTAGGGGAATCTATAGATCTCTGAGTGAGTCTGTAGGTCTATGTGGGTGCGTGGTCTTCCAGGGGAAGCTATAGATCTCTGAGTGAGTCTGTGGGTCTATGTTGGTGTATGGACCTCCAGGGGAATCTATAGATCTCTGAGTGATTCTGTGGGTCTATGTGGGTGTGTGGTCCTCCAGGGGAATCTATAGATCTCTGAGTGAGTCTGTGGGTCTATGTGGGTGTATGGTCCTCCAGGGGAATCTATAAATCTCTGAGTATGTGGGTCTATGTGGGTGTGTGGTCCTCCAGGGGAATCTAAATATCTCTGCGTGAGTCTGTAAGTCTATGAGGGCATATGGTCCTCCAGGGGAACTTATATATCTCTGCGTGAGTCTGTGGGTCAGTTTGGCTCTCCAGGGGAATCTATAGATTTCTGAGTGAGTCTATGGGTCTATGTGGGTGTATGATCCTCCAGGGGAATCTATAGATTTCTCAGTGAGTCTGTGGGTTTATGTGGGTTTGTGGTCCTCCAGGGGAATCTATAGATCTCTGAGTCAGTCTGTGTGCCTATGTGAGTGTATGTCCTCGAGGGTAACATATAGATCTCTGAGTGAAAAAACCAAAGAGTAATCTCTGAGTGAGTCTGTAGGTCTATGTGATTGTTTGATCCTCCAGGGGAATCTATAGAACTCTGAGTGAGTCTGTGGGTCTATGTTGGTGTGTGGTCCTCCAGGGGAATCTATAGATCTCTGAGTGAGTCTATGGGTCTATGTGGGTGTATGATCCTGAAGGGGAATCTATTGATCTCTGAATGAGTCTGTGGGTCTATGTGAGTGTATGGCCATCCAGGGGAATCTATAGATCTCTGAGTGAGTCTGTGGGTCTATGTGGGCGTATGGTCCTCCAGGGGAATCTTAATATCTCTGAGTGAGTCTGTGGGTCTATGTGGGTGTATGGCCCTACAGGGGAATCTATAGATCTCTGAGTCAGTCTGTGGGTCTATGTGGGCGTATGGTCCTTCGGGGGGAATATATAGATCTCTGAGTGAAAAAACCAAAGAGTAATCTCTGAGTGAGTCTGAGGGTCTATGTGATTGTTTGGTCCTCCAGGGAAATCTATAGAACTCTGAGTGAGTCTGTGGGTCTATGTTGGTGTGTGGTCCTCCAGGGGAATCTATAGATCTCTGAATGAGCCTGTGGGTCTATGTGGGTGTATGGACCTCCAGGGAAATCTATAGATCTCTGAGTGAGTTTGTGGGTTTATGTGAGTGTATGATCCTCTAGGGGAATCTATAGATCTCTGAGTGAGTCTGTAGGTCTATGTGGGTGCGTGGTCTTCCAGGGGAAGCTATAGATCTCTGAGTGAGTCTGTGGGTCTATGTTGGTGTATGGACCTCCAGGGGAATCTATAGATCTCTGAGTGATTCTGTGGGTCTATGTGGGTGTGTGGTCCTCCAGGGGAATCTATAGATCTCTGAGTGAGTCTGTGGGTCTATGTGGGTGTATGGTCCTCCAGGGGAATCTATAAATCTCTGAGTATGTGGGTCTATGTGGGTGTGTGGTCCTCCAGGGGAATCTAAATATCTCTGCGTGAGTCTGTAAGTCTATGAGGGCATATGGTCCTCCAGGGGAACTTATATATCTCTGCGTGAGTCTGTGGGTCAGTTTGGCTCTCCAGGGGAATCTATAGATTTCTGAGTGAGTCTATGGGTCTATGTGGGTGTATGATCCTCCAGGGGAATCTATAGATTTCTCAGTGAGTCTGTGGGTTTATGTGGGTTTGTGGTCCTCCAGGGGAATCTATAGATCTCTGAGTCAGTCTGTGTGCCTATGTGAGTGTATGTCCTCGAGGGTAACATATAGATCTCTGAGTGAAAAAACCAAAGAGTAATCTCTGAGTGAGTCTGTAGGTCTATGTGATTGTTTGATCCTCCAGGGGAATCTATAGAACTCTGAGTGAGTCTGTGGGTCTATGTTGGTGTGTGGTCCTCCAGGGGAATCTATAGATCTCTGAGTGAGTCTATGGGTCTATGTGGGTGTATGATCCTGAAGGGGAATCTATTGATCTCTGAATGAGTCTGTGGGTCTATGTGAGTGTATGGCCATCCAGGGGAATCTATAGATCTCTGAGTGAGTCTGTGGGTCTATGTGGGCGTATGGTCCTCCAGGGGAATCTTAATATCTCTGAGTGAGTCTGTCTGTCTATGTGGGTGTATGGCCCTCCAGGGGAATCTATAGATATTTGAGTGAGTCTGTGGGTCTATGTGGGTGTATGGTCCTCCAGGGGAATCTATAGATCTCTGAGTGAGTCTGTGGGTCTATGTGGGTGTGTGGTCCTCCAGAGGAATCTATAGATCTCTGAGTGAGTCTTTGGGTCTATGTGGATGTATGGTCCTCCAGGGGAATCTATATATCTCTGAGTATATGGGTCTATGTGGGTGTGTGGTCCTCCAGGGGAATCTAAATATCTCTTGAATTTTGATTTAAAGCTTTCGTGACTTCAGTAATTCATATTCTTAGTTCTTTCAGTAAAGTCACGTTGAAGGGAAACAATAAAATAATAAAATATATAAAACAATAAAAATTCTCACGATGTTTCGACCATAACACAAACGGTCGTCATCAGGTGTGTCGGTTTGCATAAATTTATTTATTTTTAAACGGTGTATTTATTTATAAAAAAAAAAAACGTTAGCGCCACGCGCAGCGATTTCGCAGTTTATTTAGAAGGACTAGTCCATCTATGTTCTGAAAAGAGGAGGGGGGAGACGAAAAATGTAATGTATGCTGTCTGAAAGCCACTGTAAGCGTGAACAATCAATTAAGTCCTGAAATGGTTTATCAAATCTTTTCAATGATTGCTAAGCCAGAATCAATCTTCTCGGTTGAAATTGTCTCTGTGCTTGTATATGTGGATAGCCTCATGAACGAATCTCTCATGGTAGCCAGATGGCTTACAAAGAACCTCTGTCTCTGCGTGAGTCTGTGAGTCTATGAGGGCGTATGGTCCTCCAGGGGAACTTAAATATCTCTGCGTGAGTCTGTGGGTCTGTGTGGGACTCCAGGGGAATCTATAGATCTCTGAGCGAGTCTATGGGTCATTGTGGGTGTATGATCCTCTAGAGGAATCTATACATCTCTCAGTGAGTCTATGGGTCTATGTGAGTGTATTGCCCTCCAGGGGAATCTATAGATCTCTGAGTGAGTCTGTGGGTCTATGTGGGTGTGTGGTCCTCCAGGGGAATCTATAGATCTCTGGGTGAGTCTGTGGGTTTATGTGGGTTTGAGGTCGTCCAGGGGAATCTATAGATCTCTGAGTCAGTCTGTGTGCCTATATGAGTGTATGGTCATCGAGGGGAATATATAGATCTGAGTGAAAAAACCAAAGAGTAATCTCTGAGTGTGTCTGTGGGTCTATGTGATTGTATGGTCCTCCAGGGAAATCTATAGAACTCTGAGTGAGTCTGTGGGTCTATGTTGGTGTGTGGTCCTCCAGGGGAATCTATAGATCTCTGAGTGAGTCTATGGGTCTATGTTGGTGTATGGTCCTCCAGGGGAATCTATAGATCTCTGAGTGAGTATGTGGGTCTATGTGGGAGTGTGGTCCTCAAGGGGAATCTATACATCTCTGAGTGAGTCTGTGGGTCTATGTGGGTGTTTGATCCTCCATGGGAATCTAAATATCTGTGAGTGAGTCTGTGGGTCTATGTGGGTATATGGCCCTCCCATGGAATCTAAAGATCTCTGAGTGAGTCTGTGGGTCTATATGGGTGTATGGTCCTCCAGGGGAATCTATAGATCTCTGCGTGAGTCTGCGGGTCTGTGTGGGTGTGTGGTCCTCTAGGGAAATGTATAGATCTCCGAGTGATTCCGGGTGTATGTGGGTGTATGGACCTCCAGGCGAATCTATAGATCTCTGAATGAGCCTGTGGGTTTATGTGGGTGTATGGACCTCCAGCGGAATCTATAGATCTCTGAGTGAGTCTGTGGGTCTATGTGGGCGTATGGTCCTCCAGGGGAATCTTAATATCTCTGAGTGAGTCTGTCTGTCTATGTGGGTGTATGGCCCTCCAGGGGAATCTATAGATATTTGAGTGAGTCTGTGGGTCTATGTGGGTGTATGGTCCTCCAGGGGAATCTATATATCTCTGAGTATGTGGGTCTATGTGGGTGTGTGGTCCTCCAGGGGAATCTAAATATCTCTTGAATTTTGATTTAAAGCTTTCGTGACTTCAGTAATTCATATTCTTAGTTCTTTCAGTAAAGTCACGTTGAAGGGAAACAATAAAATAATAAAATATATAAAACAATAAAAATTCTCACGATGTTTCGACCATAACACAAACGGTCGTCATCAGGTGTGTCGGTTTGCATAAATGTATTTATTTTTTAACGGTGTATTTATTTATAAAAAAAAAACATTAGCGCCACGCGCAGCGATTTGGCAGTTTATTTAGAAGGACTAGTCCATCTATGTTCTGAAAAGAGGAGGGGGGAGACGAAAAATGTAATGTATGCTGTCTGAAAGCCACTGTAAGCGTGAACAATCAATTAAGTCCTGAAATGGTTTATCAAATTTTTTCAATGATTGCTAAGCCAGAATCAATCTTCTCGGTTGAAATTGTCTCTGTGCTTGTATATGTGGATAGCCTCATGAACGAATCTCTCATGGTAGCCAGATGGCTTACAAAGAACCTCTGTCTCTGCGTGAGTCTGTGAGTCTATGAGGGCGTATGGTCCTCCAGGGGAACTTAAATATCTCTGCGTGAGTCTGTGGGTCTGTGTGGGACTCCAGGGGAATCTATAGATCTCTGAGCGAGTCTATGGGTCTATGTGGGTGTATGATCCTCTAGAGGAATCTATACATCTCTCAGTGAGTCTATGGGTCTATGTGAGTGTATGGCCCTCCAGGGGAATCTATAGATCTCTGAGTGAGTCTGTGGGTCTATGTGGGTGTGTGGTCCTCCAGGGGAATCTATAGATCTCTGGGTGAGTCTGTGGGTTTATGTGGGTTTGTGGTCGTCCAGGGGAATCTATAGATCTCTGAGTCAGTCTGTGTGCCTATATGAGTGTATGGTCCTCGAGGGGAATATATAGATCTGAGTGAAAAAACCAAAGAGTAATCTCTGAGTGAGTCTGTGGGTTTATGTGATTGTATGGTCCTCCAGGGAAATCTATAGAACTCTGAGTGAGTCTGTGGGTCTATGTTGGTGTGTGGTCCTCCAGGGGAATCTATAGATCTCTGAGTGAGTCTATGGGTCTATGTTGGTGTATGGTCCTCCAGGGGAATCTATAGAACTCTGAGTGAGTCTGTGGGTCTATGTTGGTGTGTGGTCCTCCAGGGGAATCTATAGATCTCTGAGTGAGTCTATGGGTCTATGTTGGTGTATGGTCCTCCAGGGGAATCTATAGATATCTGAGTGAGTGTGTGGGTCTATGCGGGTGCATGGACCTTCAAGGGAATGTATAGATATCTGAGTGAGTCTGTGGGTCTATGTGGTCGTATGGTCCTCCAGGGGAATCTATAGATCTCTGCGTGAGTCTGCGGGTCTATGTGGGTGTATGGCCCTCCAGGGGAATCTATAGATCTCTGAGTCAGTCTGTGGGTCTATATGGGTGTATGGACCTCCAAGGGAATCTAAAGATCTCTGAGTGAGTCTGTGGTTCTATGTGGGAGTATGATCCTCCAGGGGAATCTATAGATCTTTGAGTGAGTATGTGGGTCTATTTGGGTGTGTGGTCCTCCAGGGGAATATATAGATCTCTGCGTGAGTCTGTGGGGCTATGAGGGCGTATGGTCCTCCAGGGGAACCTATATATATCTGCGTGAGTCTGTGGGTCTGTGTGGCACTCCAGGGGAATCTATAGATCTCTGAGTGAGCCTATGGGTCTATGTGGGTGTATGTTCCTCCAGGGGAATCTATAGATCTCTGAGTGAGGCTGTGGGTCTATGTGGGTGTATGATCCTCCAGGGGAATCTAAATATCTCTGAGTAGGTCTGTCTGTCTATGTGGGTGTATGGCTCTCCAGGGGAATCTATAGATATCTGAGTGAGTATGTGGGTCTATATGGGTGTATGGTCCTCCACAGGAATCTATAGATCTCTGAGTGAGTCTGTGGGTCTATGTTGGTGTGTGGTCCTCCAGGGGAATCTATAGATATCTGAGTGAGCCTATGGGTCTATGTGGGTGTATGATCCTGAAGGGGATTCTATAGATCTCTGAATGATTTTGTGGGTCTATGTGAGTGTATGGCCATCCAGGGGAATCTATAGATCTCTGAGTGAGTCTGTGGGTCTATGTGGGTTTATGGTCCTCCAGCGGAATCTATAGATCTCTGAGTGAGTATGTGGGTCTATTTGGGAGTGTGGTCCTCCAGGGGAATGTATACATCTCTGAGTGAGTCTGTGGGTCTATGTGGGTGTATGATCCTCCAGGGGAACCGCAATATCTCTGAGTGAGTCTGTGGGTCTATGTGGGAGTGTGGTCCTCAAGGGGAATCTATACATCTCTGGGTGAGTCTGTGGGTCTATGTGGGTGTTTGATCCTCCATGGGATCTAAATATCTGTGAGTGAGTCTGTGGGTCTATGTGGGTATATGGCCCTCCCATGGAATCTAAAGATCTCTGAGTGAGTCTGTGGGTCTTTATGGGTGTATGGTCCTCCAGGGGAATCTATAGATCTCTGCGTGAGTCTGCGGCTCTGTGTCGGTGTGTGGTCCTCTAGGGAAATATATAGATCTCCGAGTGATTCCGGGTGTATGTGGGTGTATGGACCTCCAGGCGAATCTATAGATCTCTGAATGAGCCTGTGGGTTTATGTGGGTGTATGGACCTCCAGCGGAATCTATAGATCTCTGAGTGAGTCTGTGGGTCTATGTGGGCGTATGGTCCTCTAGGGGAATCTTAATATCTCTGAGTGAGTCTGTCTGTCTATGTGGGTGTATGGCCCTCCAGGGGAATCTATAGATATTTGAGTGAGTCTGTGGGTCTATGTGGGTGTATGGTCCTCCAGGGGAATCTATAGATCTCTGAGTGAGTCTGTGGGTCTATGTGGGTGTGTGGTCCTCCAGAGGAATCTATACATCTCTGAGTGAGTCTTTGGGTCTATGTGGATGTATGGTCCTCCAGGGGAATCTATATATCTCTGAGTATGTGGGTCTATGTGGGTGTGTGGTCCTCCAGGGGAATCTAAATATCTCTTGAATTTTGATTTAAAGCTTTCGTGACTTCAGTAATTCATATTCTTAGTTCTTTCAGTAAAGTCACGTTGAAGGGAAACAATAAAATAATAAAATATATAAAACAATAAAAATTCTCACGATGTTTCGACCATAACACAAACGGTCGTCATCAGGTGTGTCGGTTTGCATACATTTATTTATTTTTAAACGGTGTATTTATTTATAAAAAAAAACGTTAGCGCCACGCGCAGCGATTTGCCAGTTTATTTAGAAGGACTAGTCCATCTATGTTCTGAAAAGAGGAGGGGGGAGACGAAAAATGTAATGTATGCTGTCTGAAAGCCACTGTAAGCGTGAACAATAAATTAAGTCCTGAAATGGTTTATCAAATTTTTTTAATGATTGCTAAGCCAGAATCAATCTTCTCGGTTGAAATTGTCTCTGTGCTTGTATATGTGGATAGCCTCATGAACGAATCTCTCATGGTAGCCAGATGGCTTACAAAGAACCTCTGTCTCTGCGTGAGTCTGTGAGTCTATGAGGGCGTATGGTCCTCCAGGGGAACTTAAATATCTCTGCGTGAGTCTGTGGGTCTGTGTGGGACTCCAGGGGAATCTATAGATCTCTGAGCGAGTCTATGGGTCTATGTGGGTGTATGATCCTCTAGAGGAATCTATACATCTCTCAGTGAGTCTATGGGTCTATGTGAGTGTATGGCCCTCGAGGGGAATCTATAGATCTCTGAGTGAGTCTGTGGGTCTATGTGGGTGTGTGGTCCTCCAGGGGAATCTATAGATCTCTGGGTGAGTCTGTGGGTTTATGTGGGTTTGTGGTCGTCCAGGGGAATCTATAGATCTCTGAGTCAGTCTGTGTGCCTATATGAGTGTATGGTCCTTGAGGGGAATATATAGATCTGAGTGAAAAAAACAAAGAGTAATCTCTGAGTGAGTCTGTGGGTTTATGTGATTGTATGGTCCTCCAGGGAAATCTATAGAACTCTGAGTGAGTCTGTGGGTCTATGTTGGTGTGTGGTCCTCCAGGGGAATATATAGATCTCTGAGTGAGTCTATGGGTCTATGTTGGTGTATGGTCCTCCAGGGGAATCTATAGAACTCTGAGTGAGTCTGTGGGTCTATGTTGGTGTGTGGTCCTCCAGGGGAATCTTTAGATCTCTGAGTGAGTCTATGGGTCTATGTTGGTGTATGGTCCTCCAGGGGAATCTATAGATATATGAGTGAGTGTGTGGGTCTATGCCGGTGCATGGACCTTCAAGGGAATGTATAGATATCTGAGTGAGTCTGTGGGTCTATGTGGTCGTATGGTCCTCCAGGGGAATCTATAGATCTCTGCGTGAGTCTGCGGGTCTATGTGGGTGTATGGCCCTCCAGGGGAATGTATAGATCTCTGAGTCAGTCTGTGGGTCTATATGGGTGTATGGACCTCCAAGGGCATCTAAAGATCTCTGAGTGAGTCTGTGGTTCTATGTGGGAGTATGATCCTCCAGGGAATCTATAGATCTCTGAGTGAGTATGTGGGTCTATGTGGGTGTGTGGTCCTCCAGGGGAATATATAGATCTCTGCGTGAGTCTGTGGGGCTATGAGGGCGTATGGTCCTCCAGGGGAACCTATATATATCTGCGTGAGTCTGTGGGTCTGTGTGGCACTCCAGGGGAATCTATAGATCTCTGAGTGAGCCTATGGGTCTATGTGGGTGTATGATTCTCCAGGGGAATCTATAGATCTCTGAGTGAGGCTGTGGGTCTATGTGGGTGTATGATCCTCCAGGGGAATCTAAATATCTCTGAGTGGGTCCGTCTGTCTATGTGGGTGTATGGCTCTCCAGGGGAATCTATAGATATCTGAGTGAGTATGTGGGTCTATATGGGTGTATGGTCCTCCACAGGAATCTATAGATCTCTGAGTGAGTCTGTGGGTCTATGTTGGTGTGTGGTCCTCCTGGGGAATCTATAGATATCTGAGTGAGTCTATGGGTCTATGTGGGTGTATGATCCTGAAGGGGAATCTATAGATCTCTGAATGATTTTGTGGGTCTATGTGAGTGTATGGCCATCCAGGGGAATCTATAGATCTCTGAGTGAGTCTGTGGGTCTATGTGGGTTTATGGTCCTCCAGCGGAATCTATAGATCTCTGAGTGAGTATGTGGGTCTATTTGGGAGTGTGGTCCTCCAGGGGAATGTATACATCTCTGAGTGAGTCTGTGGGTCTATGTGGGTGTATGATCCTCCAGGGGAACCTCAATATCTCTGAGTGAGTCTGTGGGTCTATGTGGGTATATAGCCCTCCAGGGGAATCTATAGATCTCTGAGTGAGTATGTGGGTCTATGTGGGCATATGGTCTTCGAGGGGAATCTATAGAACTATGCGTGAGTCTGTGGGTCTGTGGGGATGTGTGGTCCTCTAGGGAAATATATATAGATCTCTGAGTGATTCCGGTTGTATGTGGGTGTATGCACCTCCAGGCGAATCTATAGATCTCTGAGTGAGCCTGTGGGTCTATGTGGGTGTATGGACCTCCAGGGGAATCTATAGATCTCTGAGTGAGTCTGTGGGTCTATGTGGGTGTATGATCCTCCAGGGGAATCTAAATATCTCTGAGTGGGTCCGTCTGTCTATGTGAGTGTATGGCTCTCCAGGGGAATCTATAGAAATCTGAGTGAGTATGTGGGTCTATATGGGTGTATGGTCCTCCACAGGAATCTATAGATCTCTGAGTGAGTCTGTGGGTCTATGTTGGTGTGTGGTCCTCCTGGGGAATCTATAGATATCTGAGTGATTCCGGTTGTATGTGGGTGTATGCACCTCCAGGCGAATCTATAGATCTCTGAGTGAGCCTGTGGGTCTATGTGGGTGTATGGACCTCCAGGGGAATCTATAGATCTCTGAGTGAGTCTGTGGGTTTGTTTGAGTGTACGATCCTCTAGGGGAATCTATAGATCTCTGAATGGGTCTGTGGGTCTATGTGGGTATGTGGTCCTCCAGGGGAATCCATAGATCTCTGAGTGAGTCTGTGGGTCTATGTGGATATATGGACCTCCAGGGGAATCTATAGATCTCTGATTGAATCTGTGGGTCTATGTGCGTGTATGAACCTCTACGGGAATCTATAGATCTCTGAGTGAGTCTGTGGGTCTATATGGGAGTATGGTCCTCCAGGGGAATCTATAGATCTCTGAATGTGCCTGTGGGTCTATATGGGTGTATTGTCCTTCAGGGGAATCTATACATCTCTGAGTGAGTCTGTGGGTCTATGTGGGTGTTTGATCCTCCAGGGGAATCTAAATATCTCTGAGTGTGTCTGTGGGTCTATGTGGGTATATGGACCTCCAGGCGAATCTATAGATCTCTGAATGAGCTTGTGGGTTTATGTGGGTGTCTGGACCTCCAGCGGAATCTATAGATCTCTGAGTGAGTCTGTGGGTTTATGTGAATGTACGATCGTCTAGGGGAATCTATAGATGTCTGAGTGGGTCTGTGGGTCTATGTGGCTGCGTGGTCCTCCAGGGGAATCTATAGATCTCTGAGTGAGCCTGTGGGTTTATGTGGGTGTATGGACCTCCAGGGGAATCTATAGATCTTTTAGTGAGTCTGTGGGTCTATGTGGGTGTGTGATCCTCCAGGGGAATCTAAATATCTCTGAGTGAGTCTGTCTGTCTATGTGGGTGTATGGCCCTCCAGGGGAATCTATAGATATCTGAGTGAATCTGTGGGTCTATATGGGTGTATGGTCCTCCAGGGGAATCTATAGATCTCTGAGTGAGTCTGTGGGTCTATGTGGGTGTATGATCCTCCAGGGGCATCTACATATCTCTGAGTGAGTCTGTGGGTCTATGTGGAAGTATGAACCTCTACGGGAATCTATAGATCTCTGAGTGAGTCTGTGGGTCTATATGGGAGTATGGTCCTCCAGGGGAATCTATAGATCTCTGAATGTGTCTGTGGGTCTATATGGGTTTATGGTCCTCCAGGGGAATCTATACATCTCTGAGTGAGTCTGTGGGTCTATGTGGGTGTTTGATCCTCCAGGGGAATCAAAATATCTCTGAGTGAGTCTGTGGGTCTATGTGGGCATATGGCCCTCCAGGGAATCTTTAGATCTCTGAGTGAGTCTCTGGGTCTATATGGGCGTATTGTCCTCCAGGGGAATCTATAGATCTCTGCATGAGTCTGCAGCTCTGTGTGGGTGTGTGGTCCTCTAGGGAAATATATAGATCTCTGAGTGATTCCGGGTGTATGTGGGTGTATGGACCTCCAGGCGAATCTATAGATCTCTGAATGAGCCTGTGGGTTTTTGTGGGTGTATGTACCTCCAGCGGAATCTATAGATCTCTGAGTGAGTCTGTGGGTTTATGTGAATGTACGATCGTCTAGGGGAATCTATAGATCTTTGAGTGGGTCTTTGGGTCTATGTGGGTGTGTGGTCCTCCAGGGGAATCTATAGATCTCTGAGTGAGTCTGTGGGTCTATGTGGATGTATGGACCTCCAGAGGAATCTATATATCTCTGAGTGAGTCTGTGGGTCTATGTGCGTGTATGATCTTCCAGGGGAATCTAAATATCTCTGAGTGAGTCTGTCTGTCTATGTGGGTGTATGGCCCTCCAGGGGAATCTATAGATATCTGAGTGAGTCTGTGGGTCTATATGGGTGTATGGTCCTCCAGGGGAATCTATAGATCTCTGAGTTAGTCTGTAGGTCTATGTTGGTGTGTGGTCCTCCAGGGGAATCTATCGATCTCTGAGTGAGTCTATGGGTCTATGTGGGTGTATGATCCTGAAGGGGAATCTATAGATCTCTGAATGAGTTTGTGGGTCTATGTGAGTGTATGGCCATCCAGGGGAATGTATAGACCTCTGAGTGAGTCTGTGGGTGTATGGTCCTCCAGGTGAATGTGTAGATCTCTGAGTGAGTATGTGGATCTATGTGGGAGTGTGGTCCTCCAGGGGAATGTATAGATCTCTGAATGTGTCTGTGGGTCTATGTGGGTGTATGGTCCTCCAGGTGAATCTATAGATCTCTGAGTGAGTAGGTGTGTCTATGTGGGAGTGTGGTCCTCCAGGAGAATGTATAGATCTCTGAATGTATCTGTGGGTCTATATGGGTGTATGGTCCTCCAGGGGAATCTATACATCTGTGAGTGAATCTGTGGGTCTATGTGTGCATATGGCCCTCCAGCAGAATCTTTAGATCTCTGAGTGAGTCTGTGGGTCTATATGGGCGTATGGTCCTCCAGGGGAATCTATAGATCTCTGAGTCAGTCTGTGGGTCTATGTGGGCCTATGGTCCTCCAGGGGAATCTATAGATCTCTGCGTGAGTCTGCGTGTCTGTGTGGGTGTGTGGTCCTCTAGGGAAATATATAGATCTCTGAGTGATTTCGGGTGTATGTGGGTGTATGGACCTACAGGCGAATCTATAGATCTCTGAGTGAGCCTGTGGGTCTATGTGGGTGTATGGACCTCCAGGGAATTCTATAGATCTGTGAGTGAGTCTGTGGGTTCATGTGAGTGTATGATCCTCTAGGGGAATCTATAGATCTCTGAGTGAGTCTGTGGGTCTATATGGGTGTATGGACCTCCAGGGGAATCTAAAGATCTCTGAGTGAGTATGTGGGTCTATTTGTGTGTATGGTCACCAAGGGGAATCTATAGATCTCTGAGTGAATCTGTGGGTCTTTGTGGATGTATCATTCTCCAGGGGAATCTAAATATCTCTGAGTGAGTCTGTGGGTCTATGTGGGCATATGGCCCTCCAGGGGAATCTTTATATCTCTGAGTGAGTATGTGGGTCTATATGGGCGTATGGTCCTCCAGGGAAATCTATAGATCTCTGAGTGAGTCTGTGGGTCTATGTGGGTGTATGATCCTCCAGGGGCATCTAAATATCTCTGAGTAAGTCTGTGGGTCTATGTGGGAGTATGAACCTCTACGGGAATCTATAGATCTCTGAGTGAGTATGTGGGTCTATATGGGAGTGTGGTCCTCCAGGGGAATCTATACATCTCTGTGTGAGTCTGTGGGTCTATGTGGGCATATGGCCCTCCAGGGGAATCTTTAGATCTCTGAGTGAGTCTTTGGGTCTATATGGGCGTATGGTCCTCCAGGGGAATCTATAGATCTCTGCATGAGTCTGCGGGTCTGTGTGGTTGTGTGGTCCTCTAGGGAAATATATAGATCTCTGAGTGATTCCGGGTGTATGTGGGTGTATGGACCTCCAGGCGAATCTATAGATCTCTGAATGAGCCTGTGGGTTTTTGTGGGTGTATGGACCTCCAGCGGAATCTATAGATCTCTGAGTGAGTCTGTGGGTTTATGTGAATGTACGATTGTCTAGGGGAATCTATAGATCTCTGAGTGGGACTGTGGGTCTATGTGTATGTATGGACCTTCAGAGGAATCTATAGATCGCTGAGTGAGTCTGTGGGTCTATGTGGGTGTATGATCCTCCTGGGGAATCTAAATATTTCTGAGTGAGTCTGTCTGTCTATGTGGGTGTTTGGCCCTCCAGGTGAATCTATAGATATCTGAGTGAGTCTGTGGGTCTATATGGGTGTATGGTCCTCCAGGGGAATCTATAGATCTCTGAGTGAGTCTGTGGGTCTATGTTGGTGTGTGGTCCTCCAGGGGAATCTATCGATCTCTGAGTGAGTCTATGGGTCTATGTGGGTGTATGATCCTGAAGGGGAATCTATAGATCTCTGAATGAGTTTGTGGGTCTATGTGAGTGTATGGCCATCCAGGGGAATGTATAGACCTCTGAGTGAGTCTGCGGGTCTATGTGTGTGTATTTTCCTCCAGGTGAATCTATAGATCTCTGAGTGAGTATGTGGGTCTATGTGGGTGTATGGCCCTCCAGGGGAATCTATAGATCTCTGAGTCAGTCTGTGGGTCTATGTGGGCCTATGGTCCTCCAGGGGAATCTATAGATCTCTGCGTGAGTCTGCGGGTCTGTGTGGGTGTGTGGTCCTCTAGGGAAATATATAGATCTCTGAGTGATTCCGGGTGTATGTGGGTGTATGGACCTCCAGGCGAATCTATAGATCTCTGAGTGAGCCTGTGGGTCTATGTGGGTGTATGGACCTCCAGGGAATTCTATAGATCTCTGAGTGAGTCTGTGGGTTTATGTGAGTGTATGCTCCTCTAGGGGAATCTATAGATCTCTGAGTGAGTCTGTGGGTCTATATGGGTGTATGGACCTCCAGGGAAATCTATAGATCTCTGAGTGAGTCTGTGGGTCTATGTGGGTGTATGATCCTCCAGGGGCATCTAAATATCTCTGAGTGAGTCTGTGGGTCTATGTGGGAGTATGAACCTCTACGGGAATCTATAGATCTCTGAGTGAGTCTGTGGGTCTATATGGGAGTGTGGTCCTCCAGGGGAATCTATACATCTCTGAGTGATTCCGGGTGTATGTGGGTGTATGGACCTCCAGGCGAATCTATAGATCTCTGAATGAGCCTGTGGGTTTTTGTGGGTGTATGGACCTCCAGCGGAATCTATAGATCTCTGAGTGAGTCTGTGGGTTTATGTGAATGTACGATTGTCTAGGGGAATCTATAGATCTCTGAGTGGGACTGTGGGTCTATGTGGATGTATGGACCTTCAGAGGAATCTATAGATCGCTGAGTGAGTCTGTGGGTCTATGTGGGTGTATGATCCTCCAGGGGAATCTAAATATCTCTGAGTGAGTCTGTCTGTCTATGTGGGTGTATGGCCCTCCAGGGGAATCTATAGATATCTGAGTGAGTCTGTGGGTCTATATGGGTGTATGGTCCTCCAGGGGAATCTATAGATCTCTGAGTGAGTCTGTGGGTCTATGTTGGTGTGTGGTCCTCCAGGGGAATCTATCGATCTCTGAGTGAGTCTATGGGTCTATGTGGGTCTATGATCCTGAAGGGGAATCTATAGATCTCTGAATGAGTTTGTGGGGCTATGTGAGTGTATGGCCATCCAGGGGAATGTATAGACCTCTGAGTGAGTCTGCGGGTCTATGTGTGTGTATTTTCCTCCAGGTGAATCTATAGATCTCTGAGTGAGTATGTGGGTCTATGTGGGTGTATGGCCCTCCAGGGGAATCTATAGATCTCTGAGTCAGTTTGTGGGTCTATGTGGGCCCATGGTCCTCCAGGGGAATCTATAGATCTCTGCGTGAGTCTGCGGGTCTGTGTGGGTGTGTGGTCCTCTAGGGAAATATATAGATCTCTGAGTGATTCCGGGTGAATGTGGGAGTATGGACCTACAGGCGAATCTATAGATCTCTGAGTGAGCCTGTGGGTCTATGTGGGTGTATGGACCTCCAGGGAATTCTATAGATCTCTGAGTGAGTCTGTGGGTTTATGTGAGTGTATGCTCCTCTAGGGGAATCTATAGATCTCTGAGTGAGTCTGTGGGTCTATATGGGTGTATGGACCTCCAGGGGAATCTAAAGATCTCTGAGTGAGTCTGTGGGTCTATGTGGGTGTATGGCCCTCCACGGGAATCTATAGATCTCTGAGTGAGTCTGTGGGTCTATGTGGATGTATGGTCCTCCAGGGAAATCTATAGATCTCTGAGTGAGTCTGTGGGTCTATGTGGGTGTATGATCCTCCAGGGGCATCTAAATATCTCTGAGTGAGTATGTGGGTCTATGTTGGTGTGTGGTCCTCCAGGGGAATCTATCGATCTCTGAGTGAGTCTATGGGTCTATGTGGGTGTATGATCCTGAAGGGGAATCTATAGATCTCTGAATGAGTTTGTGGGTCTATGTGAGTGTATGGCCATCCAGGGGAATGTATAGACCTCTGAGTGAGTCTGTGGGTGTATGGTCCTCCAGGTGAATCTGTAGATCTCTGAGTGAGTATGTGGGTCTATGTGGGAGTGTGGTCCTCCAGGGGAATGTATAGATCTCTGAATGTGTCTGTGGGTCTATGTGGGTGTATGGTCCTCCAGGGGAATCTATAGATCTCTGCATGAGTCTGCGGGTCTGTGTGGGTGTGTGGTCCTCTAGGGAAATATATAGATCTCTGAGTGATTCCGGGTGTATGTGGGTGTAGGGACCTCCAGGCGAATCTATATATCTCTGAATGAGCCTGTGGGTTTTTGTGGTTGTATGGACCTCCAGCGGAATCTATAGATCTCTGAGTGAGTCTGTGGGTTTATGTGAATGTACGATTGTCTAGGGGAATCTATAGATCTCTGAGTGGGACTGTGGGTCTATGTGGATGTATGGACCTTCAGAGGAATCTATAGATCGCTGAGTGAGTCTGTGGGTCTATGTGGGTGTATGATCCTCCAGGGGAATCTAAATATCTCTGAGTGAGTCTGTCTGTCTATGTGGGTGTTTGGCCCTCCAGGGGAATCTATAGATCTCTGAGTGAGTCTGTGGGTCTATGTTGGTGTGTGGTCCTCCAGGGGAATCTATAGATCTCTGAGTGAGTCTATGGGTCTATGTGGGTGTATGATCCTGAAGGGGAATCTATAGATCTCTGAATGAGTTTGTGGGTCTATGTGAGTGTATGGCCATCCAGGGGAATGTATAGACCTCTGAGTGAGTCTGCGGGTCTATGTGTGTGTATTTTCCTCCAGGTGAATCTATAGATCTCTGAGTGAGTATGTGGGTCTATGTGGGTGTATGGCCCTCCAGGGGAATCTATAGATCTCTGAGTCAGTCTGTGGGTCTATGTGGGCCTATGGTCCTCCAGGGGAATCTATAGATCTCTGCGTGAGTCTGCGGGTCTGTGTGGCTGTGTGGTCCTCTAGGGAAATATATAGATCTCTGAGTGATTCCGGGTGTATGTGGGTGTATAGACCTCCAGGCGAATCTATAGATCTCTGAGTGAGCCTGTGGGTCTATGTGGGTGTATGGACCTCCAGGGAATTCTATAGATCTCTGAGTGAGTCTGTGGGTTTATGTGAGTGTATGCTCCTCTAGGGGAATCTATAGATCTCTGAGTGAGTCTGTGCGTCTATATGGGTGTATGGACCTCCAGGGAAATCTATAGATCTCTGAATGAGTCTGTGGGTCTATGTGGGTGTATCATCCTCCAGGGGCATCTAAATATCTCTGAGTGAGTCTGTGGGTCTATGTGGGAGTATGAACCTCTACGGGAATCTATAGATCTCTGAGTGAGTCTGTGGGTCTATATGGGAGTGTGGTCCTCCAGGGGAATCTATACATCTCTGAGTGATTCCGGGTGTATGTGGGTGTATAGACCTCCAGGCGAATCTATAGATCTCTGAATGAGCCTGTGGGTTTTTGTGGGTGTATGGACCTCCAGCGGAATCTATAGATCTCTGAGTGGGACTGTGGGTCTATGTGGATGTATCGACCTTCAGAGGAATCTATAGATCGCTGAGTGAGTCTGTGGGTCTATGTGGGTGTATGATCCTCCAGGGGAATCTAAATATCTCTGAGTGAGTCTGTCTGTCTATGTGGGTGTATGGCCCTCCAGAGGAATCTATAGATCTCTGAGTGTGTCTATGGGTTTATGGGAGTGTATGATCCTCTAGGGGAATCTATAGATCTCTGAGTGAGTCTGTGGGTCTATGTTGGTGTGTGGTCCTCCAGGGGAATCTATCGATCTCTGAGTGAGTCTGTGGGTCTATGTGGGTGTATGATCCTGAAGGGGAATCTATAGATCTCTGAATGAGTTTGTGGATCTATGTGAGTGTATGGCCATCCAGGGGAATGTATAGACCTCTGAGTGAGTCTGTGGGTGTATGGTCCTCCAGGTGAATGTGTAGATCTCTGAGTGAGTATGTGGATCTATGTGGGAGTGTGGTCCTCCAGGGGAATGTATAGATCTCTGAATGTGTCTGTGGGTCTATGTGGGTGTATGGTCCTCCAGGTGAATCTATAGATCTCTGAGTGAGTAGGTGTGTCTATGTGGGAGTGTGGTCCTCCAGGAGAATGTATAGATCTCTGAATGTATCTGTGGGTCTATATGGGTGTATGGTCCTCCAGGGGAATCTATACATCTGTGAGTGAATCTGTGGGTCTATGTGGGCATATGGCCCTCCAGCAGAATCTTTAGATCTCTGAGTGAGTCTGTGGGTCTATATGGGCGTATGGTCCTCCAGGGGAATCTATAGATCTCTGCATGAGTCTGCGGGTCTGTGTGGGTGTGTGGTCCTCTAGGGAAATATATAGATCTCTGAGTGATTCCGGGTGTATGTGGGTGTATGGACCTCCAGGCGAATCTATAGATCTCAGAATGAGCCTGTGGGTTTTTGTGGTTGTATGGACCTCCAGCGGAATCTATAGATCTCTGAGTGAGTCTGTGGGTTTATGTGAATGTACGATCGTCTAGGGGAATCTATAGATCTCTGAGTGGGACTGTGGGTCTATGTGGATATGTGGTCCTCCATGGGATTCTATAGATCTCTGAGTGAGTCTGTGGATCTATGTGGATGTATGGACCTTCAGAGGAATCTATAGATCTCTGAGTCAGTCTGTGGGTCTATGTGGGCCTATGGCCCTCCAGGGGAATCTATAGATCTCTGAGTCAGTCTGTGGGTCTATGTGGGCCTATGGTCCTCCAGGGGAATCTATAGATCTCTGCGTGAGTCTGCGTGTCTGTGTGGGTGTGTGGTCCTCTAGGGAAATATATAGATCTCTGAGTGATTTCGGGTGTATGTGGGTGTATGGACCTACAGGCGAATCTATAGATCTCTGAGTGAGCCTGTGGGTCTATGTGGGTGTATGGACCTCCAGGGAATTCTATAGATCTGTGAGTGAGTCTGTGGGTTCATGTGAGTGTATGATCCTCTAGGGGAATCTATAGATCTCTGAGTGAGTCTGTGGGTCTATATGGGTGTATGGACCTCCAGGGGAATCTAAAGATCTCTGAGTGAGTATGTGGGTCTATTTGTGTGTATGGTCACCAAGGGGAATCTATAGATCTCTGAGTGAATCTGTGGGTCTTTGTGGATGTATCATTCTCCAGGGGAATCTAAATATCTCTGAGTGAGTCTGTGGGTCTATGTGGGCATATGGCCCTCCAGGGGAATCTTTATATCTCTGAGTGAGTATGTGGGTCTATATGGGCGTATGGTCCTCCAGGGAAATCTATAGATCTCTGAGTGAGTCTGTGGGTCTATGTGGGTGTATGATCCTCCAGGGGCATCTAAATATCTCTGAGTAAGTCTGTGGGTCTATGTGGGAGTATGAACCTCTACGGGAATCTATAGATCTCTGAGTGAGTCTGTGGGTCTATATGGGAGTGTGGTCCTCCAGGGGAATCTATACATCTCTGTGTGAGTCTGTGGGTCTATGTGGGCATATGGCCCTCCAGGGGAATCTTTAGATCTCTGAGTGAGTCTTTGGGTCTATATGGGCGTATGGTCCTCCAGGGGAATCTATAGATCTCTGCATGAGTCTGCGGGTCTGTGTGGTTGTGTGGTCCTCTAGGGAAATATATAGATCTCTGAGTGATTCCGGGTGTATGTGGGTGTATGGACCTCCAGGCGAATCTATAGATCTCTGAATGAGCCTGTGGGTTTTTGTGGGTGTATGGACCTCCAGCGGAATCTATAGATCTCTGAGTGAGTCTGTGGGTTTATGTGAATGTACGATTGTCTAGGGGAATCTATAGATCTCTGAGTGGGACTGTGGGTCTATGTGTATGTATGGACCTTCAGAGGAATCTATAGATCGCTGAGTGAGTCTGTGGGTCTATGTGGGTGTATGATCCTCCAGGGGAATCTAAATATTTCTGAGTGAGTCTGTCTGTCTATGTGGGTGTTTGGCCCTCCAGGGGAATCTATAGATATCTGAGTGAGTCTGTGGGTCTATATGGGTGTATGGTCCTCCAGGGGAATCTATAGATCTCTGAGTGAGTCTGTGGGTCTATGTTGGTGTGTGGTCCTCCAGGGGAATCTATCGATCTCTGAGTGAGTCTATGGGTCTATGTGGGTGTATGATCCTGAAGGGGAATCTATAGATCTCTGAATGAGTTTGTGGGTCTATGTGAGTGTATGGCCATCCAGGGGAATGTATAGACCTCTGAGTGAGTCCTCGGGTCTATGTGTGTGTATTTTCCTCCAGGTGAATCTATAGATCTCTGAGTGAGTATGTGGGTCTATGTGGGTGTATGGCCCTCCAGGGGAATCTATAGATCTCTGAGTCAGTCTGTGGGTCTATGTGGGCCTATGGTCCTCCAGGGGAATCTATAGATCTCTGCGTGAGTCTGCGGGTCTGTGTGGGTGTGTGGTCCTCTAGGGAAATATATAGATCTCTGAGTGATTCCGGGTGTATGTGGGTGTATGGACCTCCAGGCGAATCTATAGATCTCTGAGTGAGCCTGTGGGTCTATGTGGGTGTATGGACCTCCAGGGAATTCTATAGATCTCTGAGTGAGTCTGTGGGTTTATGTGAGTGTATGCTCCTCTAGGGGAATCTATAGATCTCTGAGTGAGTCTGTGGGTCTATATGGGTGTATGGACCTCCAGGGAAATCTATAGATCTCTGAGTGAGTCTGTGGGTCTATGTGGGTGTATGATCCTCCAGGGGCATCTAAATATCTCTGAGTGAGTCTGTGGGTCTATGTGGGAGTATGAACCTCTACGGGAATCTATAGATCTCTGAGTGAGTCTGTGGGTCTATATGGGAGTGTGGTCCTCCAGGGGAATCTATACATCTCTGAGTGATTCCGGGTGTATGTGGGTGTATGGACCTCCAGGCGAATCTATAGATCTCTGAATGAGCCTGTGGGTTTTTGTGGGTGTATGGACCTCCAGCGGAATCTATAGATCTCTGAGTGAGTCTGTGGGTTTATGTGAATGTACGATTGTCTAGGGGAATCTATAGATCTCTGAGTGGGACTGTGGGTCTATGTGGATGTATGGACCTTCAGAGGAATCTATAGATCGCTGAGTGAGTCTGTGGGTCTATGTGGGTGTATGATCCTCCAGGGGAATCTAAATATCTCTGAGTGAGTCTGTCTGTCTATGTGGGTGTATGGCCCTCCAGGGGAATCTATAGATATCTGAGTGAGTCTGTGGGTCTATATGGGTGTATGGTCCTCCAGGGGAATCTATAGATCTCTGAGTGAGTCTGTGGGTCTATGTTGGTGTGTGGTCCTCCAGGGGAATCTATCGATCTCTGAGTGAGTCTATGGGTCTATGTGGGTCTATGATCCTGAAGGGGAATCTATAGATCTCTGAATGAGTTTGTGGGGCTATGTGAGTGTATGGCCATCCAGGGGAATGTATAGACCTCTGAGTGAGTCTGCGGGTCTATGTGTGTGTATTTTCCTCCAGGTGAATCTATAGATCTCTGAGTGAGTATGTGGGTCTATGTGGGTGTATGGCCCTCCAGGGGAATCTATAGATCTCTGAGTCAGTTTGTGGGTCTATGTGGGCCCATGGTCCTCCAGGGGAATCTATAGATCTCTGCGTGAGTCTGGGGGTCTGTGTGGGTGTGTGGTCCTCTAGGGAAATATATAGATCTCTGAGTGATTCCGGGTGAATGTGGGAGTATGGACCTCCAGGCGAATCTATAGATCTCTGAGTGAGCCTGTGGGTCTATGTGGGTGTATGGACCTCCAGGGAATTCTATAGATCTATGAGTGAGTCTGTGGGTTTATGTGAGTGTATGCTCCTCTAGGGGAATCTATAGATCTCTGAGTGAGTCTGTGGGTCTATATGGGTGTATGGACCTCCAGGGGAATCTAAAGATCTCTGAGTGAGTCTGTGGGTCTATGTGGGTGTATGGCCCTCCACGGGAATCTATAGATCTCTGAGTGAGTCTGTGGGTCTATGTGGATGTATGGTCCTCCAGGGAAATCTATAGATCTCTGAGTGAGTCTGTGGGTCTATGTGGGTGTATGATCCTCCAGGGGCATCTAAATATCTCTGAGTGAGTATGTGGGTCTATGTTGGTGTGTGGTCCTCCAGGGGAATCTATCGATCTCTGAGTGAGTCTATGGGTCTATGTGGGTGTATGATCCTGAAGGGGAATCTATAGATCTCTGAATGAGTTTGTGGGTCTATGTGAGTGTATGGCCATCCAGGGGAATGTATAGACCTCTGAGTGAGTCTGTGGGTGTATGGTCCTCCAGGTGAATCTGTAGATCTCTGAGTGAGTATGTGGGTCTATGTGGGAGTGTGGTCCTCCAGGGGAATGTATAGATCTCTGAATGTGTCTGTGGGTCTATGTGGGTGTATGGTCCTCCAGGGGAATCTATAGATCTCTGCATGAGTCTGCGGGTCTGTGTGGGTGTGTGGTCCTCTAGGGAAATATATAGATCTCTGAGTGATTCCGGGTGTATGTGGGTGTAGGGACCTCCAGGCGAATCTATATATCTCTGAATGAGCCTGTGGGTTTTTGTGGTTGTATGGACCTCCAGCGGAATCTATAGATCTCTGAGTGAGTCTGTGGGTTTATGTGAATGTACGATTGTCTAGGGGAATCTATAGATCTCTGAGTGGGACTGTGGGTCTATGTGGATGTATGGACCTTCAGAGGAATCTATAGATCGCTGAGTGAGTCTGTGGGTCTATGTGGGTGTATGATCCTCCAGGGGAATCTAAATATCTCTGAGTGAGTCTGTCTGTCTATGTGGGTGTTTGGCCCTCCAGGGGAATCTATAGATCTCTGAGTGAGTCTGTGGGTCTATGTTGGTGTGTGGTCCTCCAGGGGAATCTATAGATCTCTGAGTGAGTCTATGGGTCTATGTGGGTGTATGATCCTGAAGGGGAATCTATAGATCTCTGAATGAGTTTGTGGGTCTATGTGAGTGTATGGCCATCCAGGGGAATGTATAGACCTCTGAGTGAGTCTGCGGGTCTATGTGTGTGTATTTTCCTCCAGGTGAATCTATAGATCTCTGAGTGAGTATGTGGGTCTATGTGGGTGTATGGCCCTCCAGGGGAATCTATAGATCTCTGAGTCAGTCTGTGGGTCTATGTGGGCCTATGGTCCTCCAGGGGAATCTATAGATCTCTGCGTGAGTCTGCGGGTCTGTGTGGCTGTGTGGTCCTCTAGGGAAATATATAGATCTCTGAGTGATTCCGGGTGTATGTGGGTGTATAGACCTCCAGGCGAATCTATAGATCTCTGAGTGAGCCTGTGGGTCTATGTGGGTGTATGGACCTCCAGGGAATTCTATAGATCTCTGAGTGAGTCTGTGGGTTTATGTGAGTGTATGCTCCTCTAGGGGAATCTATAGATCTCTGAGTGAGTCTGTGGGTCTATATGGGTGTATGGACCTCCAGGGAAATCTATAGATCTCTGAATGAGTCTGTGGGTCTATGTGGGTGTATCATCCTCCAGGGGCATCTAAATATCTCTGAGTGAGTCTGTGGGTCTATGTGGGAGTATGAACCTCTACGGGAATCTATAGATCTCTGAGTGAGTCTGTGGGTCTATATGGGAGTGTGGTCCTCCAGGGGAATCTATACATCTCTGAGTGATTCCGGGTGTATGTGGGTGTATGGACCTCCAGGCGAATCTATAGATCTCTGAATGAGCCTGTGGGTTTTTGTGGGTGTATGGACCTCCAGCGGAATCTATAGATCTCTGAGTGAGTCTGTGGGTTTATGTGAATGTACGATTGTCTAGGGGAATTTATAGATCTCTGAGTGGGACTGTGGGTCTATGTGGATGTATCGACCTTCAGAGGAATCTATAGATCGCTGAGTGAGTCTGTGGGTCTATGTGGGTGTATGATCCTCCAGGGGAATCTAAATATCTCTGAGTGAGTCTGTCTGTCTATGTGGGTGTATGGCCCTCCAGGGGAATCTATAGATATCTGAGTGAGTCTGTGGGTCTATATGGGTGTATGGTCCTCCAGGGGAATCTATAGATCTCTGAGTGAGTCTGTGGGTCTATGTTGGTGTGTGGTCCTCCAGGGGAATCTATCGATCTCTGAGTGAGTCTGTGGGTCTATGTGGGTGTATGATCCTGAAGGGGAATCTATAGATCTCTGAATGAGTTTGTGGATCTATGTGAGTGTATGGCCATCCAGGGGAATGTATAGACCTCTGAGTGAGTCTGCGGGTCTATGTGTGTGTATTTTCCTCCAGGTGAATCTATAGATCTCTGAGTGAGTATGTGGGTCTATGTGGGTGTATGGCCCTCCAGGGGAATCTATAGATCTCTGAGTCAGTCTGTGGGTCTATGTGGGCCTATGGTCCTCCAGGGGAATCTATAGATCTCTGCGTGAGTCTGGGGGTCTGTGTGGGTGTGTGGTCCTCTAGGGAAATATATAGATCTCTGAGTGATTCCGGGTGAATGTGGGAGTATGGACCTCCAGGCGAATCTATAGATCTCTGAGTGAGCCTGTGGGTCTATGTGGGTGTATGGACCTCCAGGGAATTCTATAGATCTATGAGTGAGTCTGTGGGTTTATGTGAGTGTATGCTCCTCTAGGGGAATCTATAGATCTCTGAGTGAGTCTGTGGGTCTATATGGGTGTATGGACCTCCAGGGGAATCTAAAGATCTCTGAGTGAGTCTGTGGGTCTATGTGGGTGTATGGCCCTCCACGGGAATCTATAGATCTCTGAGTGAGTCTGTGGGTCTATGTGGATGTATGGTCCTCCAGGGAAATATATAGATCTCTGAGTGAGTCTGTGGGTCTATGTGGGTGTATGATCCTCCAGGGGCATCTAAATATCTCTGAGTGAGTATGTGGGTCTATGTTGGTGTGTGGTCCTCCAGGGGAATCTATCGATCTCTGAGTGAGTCTATGGGTCTATGTGGGTGTATGATCCTGAAGGGGAATCTATAGATCTCTGAATGAGTTTGTGGGTCTATGTGAGTGTATGGCCATCCAGGGGAATGTATAGACCTCTGAGTGAGTCTGTGGGTGTATGGTCCTCCAGGTGAATCTGTAGATCTCTGAGTGAGTATGTGGGTCTATGTGGGAGTGTGGTCCTCCAGGGGAATGTATAGATCTCTGAATGTGTCTGTGGGTCTATGTGGGTGTATGGTCCTCCAGGGGAATCTATAGATCTCTGCATGAGTCTGCGGGTCTGTGTGGGTGTGTGGTCCTCTAGGGAAATATATAGATCTCTGAGTGATTCCGGGTGTATGTGGGTGTAGGGACCTCCAGGCGAATCTATATATCTCTGAATGAGCCTGTGGGTTTTTGTGGTTGTATGGACCTCCAGCGGAATCTATAGATCTCTGAGTGAGTCTGTGGGTTTATGTGAATGTACGATTGTCTAGGGGAATCTATAGATCTCTGAGTGGGACTGTGGGTCTATGTGGATGTATGGACCTTCAGAGGAATCTATAGATCGCTGAGTGAGTCTGTGGGTCTATGTGGGTGTATGATCCTCCAGGGGAATCTAAATATCTCTGAGTGAGTCTGTCTGTCTATGTGGGTGTTTGGCCCTCCAGGGGAATCTATAGATCTCTGAGTGAGTCTGTGGGTCTATGTTGGTGTGTGGTCCTCCAGGGGAATCTATAGATCTCTGAGTGAGTCTATGGGTCTATGTGGGTGTATGATCCTGAAGGGGAATCTATAGATCTCTGAATGAGTTTGTGGGTCTATGTGAGTGTATGGCCATCCAGGGGAATGTATAGACCTCTGAGTGAGTCTGCGGGTCTATGTGTGTGTATTTTCCTCCAGGTGAATCTATAGATCTCTGAGTGAGTATGTGGGTCTATGTGGGTGTATGGCCCTCCAGGGGAATCTATAGATCTCTGAGTCAGTCTGTGGGTCTATGTGGGCCTATGGTCCTCCAGGGGAATCTATAGATCTCTGCGTGAGTCTGCGGGTCTGTGTGGCTGTGTGGTCCTCTAGGGAAATATATAGATCTCTGAGTGATTCCGGGTGTATGTGGGTGTATAGACCTCCAGGCGAATCTATAGATCTCTGAGTGAGCCTGTGGGTCTATGTGGGTGTATGGACCTCCAGGGAATTCTATAGATCTCTGAGTGAGTCTGTGGGTTTATGTGAGTGTATGCTCCTCTAGGGGAATCTATAGATCTCTGAGTGAGTCTGTGGGTCTATATGGGTGTATGGACCTCCAGGGAAATCTATAGATCTCTGAATGAGTCTGTGGGTCTATGTGGGTGTATCATCCTCCAGGGGCATCTAAATATCTCTGAGTGAGTCTGTGGGTCTATGTGGGAGTATGAACCTCTACGGGAATCTATAGATCTCTGAGTGAGTCTGTGGGTCTATATGGGAGTGTGGTCCTCCAGGGGAATCTATACATCTCTGAGTGATTCCGGGTGTATGTGGGTGTATGGACCTCCAGGCGAATCTATAGATCTCTGAATGAGCCTGTGGGTTTTTGTGGGTGTATGGACCTCCAGCGGAATCTATAGATCTCTGAGTGAGTCTGTGGGTTTATGTGAATGTACGATTGTCTAGGGGAATTTATAGATCTCTGAGTGGGACTGTGGGTCTATGTGGATGTATCGACCTTCAGAGGAATCTATAGATCGCTGAGTGAGTCTGTGGGTCTATGTGGGTGTATGATCCTCCAGGGGAATGTAAATATCTCTGAGTGAGTCTGTCTGTCTATGTGGGTGTATGGCCCTCCAGGGGAATCTATAGATATCTGAGTGAGTCTGTGGGTCTATGTTGGTGTGTGGTCCTCCAGGGGAATCTATCGATCTCTGAGTGAGTCTGTGGGTCTATGTGGGTGTATGATCCTGAAGGGGAATCTATAGATCTCTGAATGAGTTTGTGGATCTATGTGAGTGTATGGCCATCCAGGGGAATGTATAGACCTCTGAGTGAGTCTGCGGGTCTATGTGTGTGTATTTTCCTCCAGGTGAATCTATAGATCTCTGAGTGAGTATGTGGGTCTATGTGGGTGTATGGCCCTCCAGGGGAATCTATAGATCTCTGAGTCAGTCTGTGGGTCTATGTGGGCCTATGGTCCTCCAGGGGAATCTATAGATCTCTGCGTGAGTCTGCGGGTCTGTGTGGGTGTGTGGTCCTCTAGGGAAATATATAGATCTCTGAGTGATTCCGGGTGTATATGGGTGTATGGACCTCCAGGCGAATCTATAGATCTCTGAGTGAGCCTGTGGGTCTATGTGGGTGTATGGACCTCCAGGGAATTCTATAGATCTCTGAGTGAGTCTGTGGGTTTATGTGAGTGTATGCTCCTCTAGGGGAATCTATAGATCTCTGAGTGAGTCTGTGGGTCTATATGGGTGTATGGACCTCCAGGGGAATCTAAAGATCTCTGAGTGAGTCTGTGTGTCTATGTGGGTGTATGGCCCTCCACGGGAATCTATAGATCTCTGAGTGAGTCTGTGGGTCTATGTGGATGTATGGTCCTCCAGGGAAATCCATAGATCTCTGAGTGAGTCTGTGGGTCTATGTGGGTGTATGATCCTCCAGGGGCATCTAAATATCTCTGAGTGAGTCTGTGGGTCTATGTGGGAGTATGAACCTCTACGGGAATCTATAGATCTCTGAGTGAGTCTGTGGGTCTATTTGGGAGTATGGTCCTCCAGGGGAATCTATAGATCTCGGAATGTGTCTGTGGGTCTATATGGGTGTATGGTCCTCCAGAGGAATCTATACATCTCTGAGTGAGTCTGTGGGTCTATGTGGGCATATGGCCCTCCAGGGAAATCTTTAGATATCTGAGTGAGTCTGTGGGTCTATATGGGCGTATGGTCCTCCAGGGGAATCTGTAGATCTCTGCATGAGTCTGAGGGTCTGTGTGGGTGTGTGGTCCTCTAGGGAAATATATAGATCTCTGAGTGATTCCGGGTGTATGTGGGTGTATGGACCTCCAGGCGAATCTATAGATCTCTGAATGAGCCTGTGGGTTTTTGTGGGTGTATGGACCTCCAGCGGAATCTATAGATCTCTGAGTGAGTCTGTGGGTTTATGTGAATGTACGATCGTCTAGGGAATCTATAGATCTCTGAGTGGGACTGTGGGTCTATGTGGGTGTGTGGTCCTCCAGGGGAATCTATAGATCTCTGAGTGAGTCTGTGGGTCTATGTGGATGTATGGACCTTCAGAGGAATCTATAAATCTCTGAGTGAGTCTGTGGGTCTATGTGGGTGTATGATCCTCCAGGGGAATCTAAATATCTCTGAATGAGTCTGTCTGTCTATGTGGGTGTATGGCCCTCCAGGGGAATCTATAGATATCTTAGTGAGTCTGTGGGACTATATGGGTGTATGGTCCTCCAGCGGAATCTATAGATCTCTGAGTGAGTCTGTGGGTCTTTGTTGGTGTGTGGTCCTCCAGGGGAATCTATCGATCTCTGAGTGAGTCTATGGGTCTATGTGGGTGTATGATCCTGAAGGGAAATCTATAGATCTCTGAATGAGTTTGTGGGTCTATGTGAGTGTATGGCCATCCAGGGGAATGTATAGACCTCTGAGTGAGTCTGTGGGTGTATGGTCCTCCAGGTGAATCTGTAGATCTCTGAGTGAGTATGTGGGTCTATGTGGGAGTGTGGTCCTCCAGGGAAATGTATAGATCTCTGAATGTGTCTGTGGGTCTATGTGGGTGTATGGTCCTCCAGGTGAATGGGTGGGACTGTGGGTCTATGTGGATGTATGGACCTTCAGAGGAATTCTATAGATCTCTGAATGAGTCTGTGGGTTTATGTGAGTGTATGCTCCTCTAGGGGAATCTATAGATCTCTGAGTGAGTCTGTGGGTCTATATGGGTGTATGGACCTCCAGGGGAATCTAAAGATCTCTGAGTGAGTCTGTGGGTCTATGTGGGTGTATGGCCCTCCACGGGAATCTATAGATCTCTGAGTGAGTCTGTGGGTCTATGTGGATGTATGGTCGTCCAGGGAAATCTATAGATATCTGAGTGAGTCTGTGGGTCTATGTGGGTGTATGATCCTCCAGGGGCATCTAAATATCTCTGAGTGAGTCTGTGGGTCTATGTGGGAGTATGAACCTCTACGGGGATCTATAGATCTCTGAGTGAGTCTTTGGGTCTATATGGGAGTATGGTCCTCCAGGGGAATCTATAGATCTCTGAATGTGTCTGTGGGTCTATATGGGTGTATGGTCCTCCAGGGGAATCTATACATCTCTGAGTGAGTCTGTGGGTCTATGTGGGCATATGGCCCTCCAGGGGAATCTTTAGATATCTGAGTGAGTCTGTGGGTCTATATGGGCGTATGGTCCTCCAGGGGAATCTGTAGATCTCTGCATGAGTCTGCGGGTCTGTGTGGGTGTATGATCCTCCAGGGGAATCTATAGATCTCTGAGTGAGTCTGTGGGTCTATGTGGGTGCATGGCCCTCCAGGGGAATCTATAGATCTCTGAGTGAGTCTATCGGTTTATGTGAGTGTATGATCCTCTACGGGAATCTATAGATCTCTGAGTAAAACAAACAAAGAGTAATCTCTGAGTGAGTCTGTGGGTCTATGTTGGTGTGTGGTCCTCCAGGGGAATCTATAGATCTCTGCGTGAGTCTCTGGGTCTAAGTAGGTGTATGATCCTGAAGGGGAATCTATAGATATCTGAGTGAGTCTGTGGGTCTATGTGGGTGTATAGTCCTCCAGGGGAATCTATAGATCTCTGAGTGAGTATGTGGGTCTATGTTGGTGTGAGGTCCTCCAGGGGAATCTATACATCTCTGAGTGAGTCTGTTGGTGTATGTGATTGTATGAACCTCCACGGGAATCTAAATATCTCTGAGTGAGTCTGTGGGTCTATGTGGGTATATGGCCCTCCCGGGGAATCTATAGATCTCTGAGTGAGTCTGTGGGTCTATGTGGGAGTATGGTCCTCCAGGGGAATCTATAGATCTCTGCGTGAGTCTGCGGGTCTGTGTGGGTGTGTGGTCCTCTAGGGAAATAAATAGATCTCTGAGTAAATTCCGGGTGTATGTGGGTGTATGGACCTCCAGGCGAATCTATAGATCTCTGAGTGAGCCTTTGGGTCTTTGTGGGTGTATGGACCTCTAGGCGAATCTATAGATCTCGGAGTGAGTCTGTGGGTTTATGTGAGTGTATGATCCTCTAGGGGAATCTATAGATCTCCAAGTGGGCCTGTGGGTCTATGTGGGTGTGTGGTCCTCCAGGGGAATCTATAGATCTCTGAGTGGTTATGTGGGTCTATGTGGGTGTGTGGTCCTCCAGGGAAATCTATAGATCTCTGAGTGAGTATGTGGGTCTATGTGGGTGTATGGTCCTCCAGGGAAATCTATAGATCTCTGCGTGAGTATGTGGGTCTATGTGGGTGTGTGGTCCTCCAGGGGAATCTATAGATCTCTGAGTGAGTCTGTGGGTCTTTGTGGGCATATTGTCCGCCAGGGGAATCTATAGATCTCTGCGTGAGTCTGCGGCTCTGTGTGGGTGTGTGGTCCTCTAGGGAAATATATAGATCTCTGAGTGAGTCCGGGTGTACGTCGGTGTATGGACCTCCAGGCGAATCTATAGATCTCTGATTGAGCCTGTAGGTCTATGTGGGTGTATGGACCTCCAGGGGAATCTATAGATCTCTGAGTGAGTCTGTGGGTTTATGTGAGTGTATGATCCTCTCGGGGAATCTATAGATCTCTGGTGAGTCTGGGGGTCTATTTGGGTGTATGGACCTCCAGGGGAATCTATAGATCTCTGAGTGAGTCTGTGGGTCTATATGGGTGTATGATCCTCAAGGGGAATCTATATATCTCTGAGTGAGTCTGTGGGTCTATGTGAGTGTATGATCCTCTAGGGGAATCTATAGATCTCTGAGTGAGTCTGTAGGTCTATATGGGTATATGGTCCTCCAGGGGGATCTATCGATCTCTGAATGAGTCTGTGGGTCTATATGGGTGTTTGGTCCTCCAGGGGAATCTATAAATATCTGAGTGAGTATGTGGGTCTCTGTGTGTGTGTGGTCCTCCAGAGGAATCTAAATATCTCTGAGTGAGTCTGTGGGTCTATGTGGGTGTATGGCCATCCAGGGGAATGTATAGATCTCTGCATGAGTCTGTGGGTCTATGAGGGCGTATGGTCCTCCAGGGGAATCTATATATCTCTGCGTGAGTCTGTGGGTCTGTGTGGCACCCCAGGGGCATTTATGGATCTCTGTTTGAGTATATGGGTCTATCTGAGTGTATGGCCCTCCAGGGGAATCTATAGGTCTCTGAGTGAGTATGTGGGTCTATGTGGGTGTGTGGTCCTCCAGGGGAATCTATAGGTCTCTGAGTGAGTCTGTTGGTCTATGTGAGTGTATGGTTCTCCACGGGAATTTATACATCTCTGAGTGAGCATGTGGGTCTATGGGGGTGTATGAACCTCCAGGCAGGGGAATCTATAGATCTCTGAGTGAGTCTATGGGTTAATGGGAGTGTATGATCCTCTAGGGGAAACTATAGATCTCTGAGTGAGTCTATGGGTTAATGGGAGTGTATGATCCTCTAGGGGAAGCTATAGATCTCTGAGTGAGTCTGTGGGTCTATATGGGTGTACGGTCCTCCAGGGGAATCTATTGATCTCTGAGTGAGTATGTGGGTCTATGTGGGTGTATGATCCTCCAGGGGAATCTATAGATCTCTGAGTGAGTCTGTGGGTCAATGTGGGTGTATGATCCTCCAGGGGAATCTAAATATCTCTGAGTGAGTCTGTGGTTCTATGTGGGTGTATGGCCCTCCAGGGGAATCTATAGATCTCTGCGTGATTCTATCGGTTTATGTGAGTGTATGATCCTCTACGGGAATCTATAGATCTCTGAGTAAAACAAACAAAGAGTAATCTCTGAGTGAGTCTGTGGGTCTATGTTGGTGTGTGGTCCTCCAGGGGAATCTATAGATCTCTGCGTGAGTCTCTGGGTCTAAGTGGGTGTATGATCCTGAAGGGGAATCTATAGATATCTGAGTGAGTATGTGGGTCTATGTTGGTGTGAGGTCCTCCAGGGGAATCTATACATCTCTGAGTGAGTCTGTGGGTGTATGTGATTGTATGAACCTCCACGGGAATCTAAATATCTTTGAGTGAGTCTGTGGGTCTATGTGGGTATATGGCCCTCCCGGGGAATCTATAGATCTCTGAGTGAGTCTGTGGGTCTATGTGGGAGTATGGTCCTCCAGGGGAATCTATAGATCTCTGCGTGAGTCTGCGGGTCTGTGTGGGTGTGTGGTCCTCTAGGGAAATAAATAGATCTCTGAGTAAATTCCGGGTGTATGTGGGTGTATGGACCTCCAGGCGAATCTATAGATCTCTGAGTGAGCCTTTGGGTCTTTGTGGGTGTATGGACCTCTAGGGGAATCTATAGATCTCCAAGTGGGCCTGTGGGTCTATGTGGGTGTGTGGTCCTTCAGGGGAATCTATAGATCTCTGAGTGAGTCTGTGGGTCTGTGTGGGTGTATGATCCTCCAGGGGAATCTAAATATCTCTGAGTGAGTCTGTCTGTCTATGTGGGTGTATGGCCCTCCAGAGGAATCTATAGATCTCTGAGTGTGTCTATGGGTTTATGGGAGTGTATGATCCTCTAGGGGAATCTATAGATCTCTGAGTGAGTCTGTGGGAAAATATGGGAGTAATGTCCTCCAGTGGAATCTATAGATCTCTGAGTGAGGCTGTGGGTCTATGTGGGTGTATGATCCTCGAGGGGAATATAAATATCTCTGAGTGAGTCTGTGGGTCTATGTGGGTGTATGATCCTCCTGGGGAATCTAAATATCTCTGAGTGAGTCTGTGGGTGTATGTGGGTGTATGGCCCTCCAGGGGTTTCTATAGATCTCTGAGTGAGTCTATGGGTTTGTGTGAGTGTATGATCCTCTAGGGGAATCTATAGATCTCCGAGTGAGCCTGCAGGTCTATATGGGTGTATGGTCCTCCAGGGGAATCTATAGATCTCTGAATGAGTCTGTTGGTCTATTTGGGTGTATGGTCCTCCAGGGGAATCTATAGATCTCTGAGTGGTTATGTGGGTCTATGTGGGTGTGTGGTCCTCCAGGGAAATCTATAGATCTCTGAGTGAGTATGTGGGTCTTTGTGGGTGTATGGTCCTCCAGGGAAATCTATAGATCTCTGAGTGAGTATGTGGGTCTATGTGGGTGTGTGGTCCTCCAGGGGAATCTATAGATCTCTGAGTGAGTCTGTGGGTCTTTGTGGGCATATTGTCCGCCAGGGGAATCTATAGATCTCTGCGTGAGTCTGCGGCTCTGTGTGGGTGTGTGGTCCTCTAGGGAAATATATAGATCTCTGAGTGAGTCCGGGTGTACGTCGGTGTATGGACCTCCAGGCGAATCTATAGATCTCTGATTGAGCCTGTAGGTCTATGTGGGTGTATGGACCTCCAGGGGAATCTATAGATCTCTGAGTGAGTCTGTGGGTTTATGTGAGTGTATGATCCTCTCGGGGAATCTATAGATCTCTGGTGAGTCTGGGGGTCTATTTGGGTGTATGGACCTCCAGGGGAATCTATAGATCTCTGAGTGAGTCTGTGGGTCTATATGGGTGTATGGTCCTCCATGGGAATATATAGATCTCTGAGTGAGTCTGTGGGTATATGTGGGTGTATGATCCTCAAGGGGAATCTATATATCTCTGAGTGAGTCTGTGGGTCTATGTGAGTGTATGATCCTCTAGGGGAATCTATAGATCTCTGAGTGAGTCTGTAGGTCTATATGGGTATATGGTCCTCCAGGGGGATCTATCGATCTCTGAATGAGTCTGTGGGTCTATATGGGTGTTTGGTCCTCCAGGGGAATCTATAAATCTCTGAGTGAGTATGTGGGTCTCTGTGTGTGTGTGGTCCTCCAGAGGAATCTAAATATCTCTGAGTGAGTCTGTGGGTCTATGTGGGTGTATGGCCATCCAGGGGAATGTATAGATCTCTGCATGAGTCTGTGGGTCTATGAGGGCGCATGGTCCTCCAGGGGAATCTATATATCTCTGCGTGAGTCTGTGGGTCTGTGTGGCACCCCAGGGGCATTTATAGATTGCTGTTTGAGTATATGGGTCTATCTGAGTGTATGGCCCTCCAGGGGAATCTATAGATCTCTGAGTGAGTATGTGCGTCTATGTGGGTGTGTGGTCCTCCAGGGGAATCTATAGGTCTCTGAGTGAGTCTGTTGGTCTATGTGAGTGTATGGTTCTCCACGGGAATTTATACATCTCTGAGTGAGCATGTGGGTCTATGGGGGTGTGTGGTCCTCCAGGGGAATATGTAGATCTCTGAGTGAGTCTGTCTGTCTATGTGGGTGTATGGACCTCCAGGGGAATCTATAGATCTCTGAGTGAGTCTATGGGTTAATGGGAGTGTAAGATCCTCTAGGGGAATCGATTGATCTCTGAGTGAGTCTGTGGGTCCATGTGGGTGTGTGGACCTCCAGGGGTATATGTAGATCTCTAAGTGAGTCTGTCTGTCTATGTGGGTGTATGGACCTCCAGGCAGGGGAATCTATAGATCTCTGAGTGAGTTTATGGGTTAATGGGAGTGTATGATCCTCTAGGGGAATCTATAGATCTCTGAGTGAGTCTGTGGGTCTATGTGGGTGTGTGGACCTCCAGGGGAATATGTAGATCTCTGAGTGAGTCTGTCTGTATATGTGGGTGTATGGACCTCCAGGCAGGGGAATCTATATATCTCTTTGTGAGTCTATGGGTTAATGGGAGTGTATGATCCTCTTTGGGAATCTTTAGAGCTCTGAGTGAGACTATGGGTTCATAGGAGTGTATGATCCTCTAGGGGAATCTATAGATCTCTGAGTGAGTATGTGGGTCTATATGGGTGTACGGTCCTCCAGGAGAATCTTTTGATCTCTGAGTGAGTATGTGGGTCTATGTGGGTGTATGATCCTCCAGGGGAATCTATAGATCTCTGAGTGAGTCTGTGGGTCTATGTGGGTGTATGATCCTCCAGGGGAATCTAAATATCTCTGAGTGAGTCTGTAGGTCTATGTGGGTGTATGGCCCTCCAGGGGAATCTATAGATCTCTGAGTGAGTCTATCGGTTCATGTGAGTGTATGATTCTCTACGGGAATCTATAGATCTCTGAGTGAAAAAAACAAAGAGTAATCTCTGAGTGAGTCTGTGGGTCTATGTGATTGTATGGTCCTCCAGGGAAATCTATATTACTCTGAGTGAGTCTCTGGGTCTAAGTGGGTGTATGATCCTGAAGGGGAATCTATAGATATCTGAGTGAGTCTGTCGGTCTATGTGGGTGTATAGTCCTCCAAGGGAATCTATAGATCTCTGAGTGAGTATGTGGGTCTATGTTGGTGTGTGGTCCTCCAGGGGAATCTATACATCTCTGAGTGAGTCTGTGGGTGTATGTGATTGTATGAACCTCCACGGGAATCTAAATATCTCTGAGTGAGTCTGTGGGTCTATGTGGGTATATGGCCCTCCCGGCGAATCTATAGATCTCTGAGTGAGTCTGTGGGTCTATGTGGGAGTATGGTCCTCCAGGGGAATCTATAGATTTCTGCGTGAGTCTGCGGGTCTGTGTGGGTGTGTGGTCCTCTAGGGAAATAAATAGATATCTGAGTGATTCCGGGTGTATGTGGGTGTATGGACATCCAGGCGAATCTATAGATCTCTGAGTGAACCTTTGGGTCTTTTTGGGTGTATGGACCTCTAGGGGAATCTATAGATCTCTGAGTGAGTCTGTGGGTTTTGTGAGTGTATGATCCTCTAGGGGAATCTATAGATCTCTAAGTGGGTCTGTGGGTCTATGTGGGTTTGTGGTCCTTCAGGGGAATCTATAGATCTCTGAGTGAGTCTGTGGGTCTGTGTGGGTGTATGATCCTCCAGGGGAATCCAAATATCTCTGAGTGAGTCTGTCTGTCTATGTGGGTGTATGGCCCTCCTGGGGAATCTATAGATCTCTGAGTGTGTCTATGGGTTTATGGGAGTGTATGATCCTCTAGGGGAATCTATAGATCTCTGAGTGAGTCTGTGGGTCTATATGGGAGTAATATCCTCCAGTGGAATCTATAGATCTCTGAGTGAGGCTGTGGGTTTATGTGGGTGTATGATCCTCGAGGGGAATCTAAATATCTCTGAGTGAGTCTGTGGGTCTATGTGGGTGTATGATCCTCCAGGGGAATCTAAATATCTCTGAGTGAGTCTGTGGGTGTATGTGGGTGTATGGCCCTCAAGGGGTTTTTTATAGATCTCTGAGTGAGTCTATGGGTTTATGTGAGTGTATGATCCGCTAGGGGAATCTATAGATCTCCGAGTGACCCTGCAGGTCTGTATGGGTGTATGGTCCTCCAGGGGAATCTATAGATCTCTGAATGAGTCTGTGGGTCTATATGGGTGTATGGTCCTCCAGGGGAATCTAAAGATCTCTGAGTGGTTATGTGGGTCTATGTGGGTGTGTGGTCCTTCAGGGAAATCTAAAGATCTCTGAGTGAGTATGTGGGTCTATGTGGGTGTATGGTCCTCCAGGGAAATCTATAGATCTCTGAGTGAGTTTGTGGGTCTTTGTGGGCATATTGTCCGCCAGGGGAATATATAGATCTCTGCGTGAGTCTGCGGCTCTGTGTGGGTGTGTGGTCCTCTAGGGAAATATATAGATATCTGAGAGAGTCCGGGTGTATGTCGGTGTATGGACCTCCAGGCGAATCTATAGATCTATAAGTGAGCCTGTAGGTCTATGTGGGTGTATGGACCTCCAGGGGAATCTATTTATAGATCTCTGAGTGAGTCTTTGGGTCTATGTGGGTGTATTATCCTCCAGGGGAATCTAAATAATTCTGAGTTAGTATGTGGGTTTATGTGGGTGTGTGATCCTCCAGTGGAATCTATAGATCTCTGAGTGAGCCTGTGTTTCTACGTGGGTGTATGATCCTCCAGGGGTATCTAAATATCTCTGAGTGAGTCTGTGGGTCTATGTGGGTGTATGGCCCTCCAGGGGAATCTATAGATCTCTGAGTGAGTCTATAGATCTCTGAGTGGGTATGTGGGTCTTTGTGGGTGTGTGGTCCTCCAGAGGAATCTATAGATCTCTGAGTGCGCCTGTGGGTCTATGTGGGTGTATGGACCTCCAGGGGAATCTATAGATCTCTGAGTGAGTCTGTGGGTCTATGTGGGTGTATGATCCTCCAGGGGAATCTATATATCAAGGAGTCAGTCTGTCTGTCTCTGTGGGTGTATGGCCCTCCAGGGGAATCTATACATCTCTGAGTGAGTCTATGGGTTTACATGAGTGTATGATCCTCTAGGGGAATCTATAGATCTCTGAGTGAGTCTGTGGGTCTATATGGGTGTATGGTCCTCCAGGGGAACCTATAGATCTCTGATTGAGTATGTGGGTCTATGTGGGTGTATGATCCTCCAGGGGAATCTATAGATCTCTGAGTGAGTCTGTGGGTCTATGTGGGTATATGGCCCTCCCGGGGAATCTATAGATCTCTGAGTGAGTCTGTGGGTCTATGTGGGAGTATGGTCCTCCAGGGGAATCTATAGATCTCTGCGTGAGTCTGCGGGTCTGTGTGGGTGTGTGGTCCTCTAGGGAAATAAATAGATCTCTGAGTGATTCCGGGTGTATGTGCGTGTATGGACATCCAGGCGAATCTATAGATCTCTGAGTGAGCCTTTGGGTCTTTTTGGGTGTATGGACCTCTAGGGGAATCTATAGATCTCTGAGTGAGTCTGTGGGTTTTTGTGAGTGTATGATCCTCTAGGGGCATCTATAGATCTCTAAGTGGGTCTGTGGGTCTATGTGGGTGTGTGGTCCTTCAGGGGAATCTATAGATCTCTGAGTGAGTCTGTGGGTCTGTGTGGATGTATGATCCTCCAGGGGAATCTAAATATCTCTGAGTGAGTCTGTCTGTCTATGTGGGTGTATGGCCCTCCAGGGGAATCTATAGATCTCTGAGTGTGTCTATGGGTTTATGGGAGTGTATGATCCTCTAGGGGAATCTATAGATCTCTGAGTGAGTCTGTGGGTCTATATGGGAGTAATGTCCTCCATTGGAATCTATAGATCTCTGAGTGAGGCTGTGGGTCTATGTGGGTGTATGATCCTCGAGGGGAATCTAAATATCTCTGAGTGAGTCTGTGGGTCTATGTGGGTGTATGATCCTCCAGGGGAATCTAAATATCTCTGAGTGAGTCTGTGGGTGTATGTGGGTGTATGGCCCTCCAGGGGTTTCTATAGATCTCTGAGTGAGTCTATGGGTTTATGTGAGTGTATGAACCGCTAGGGGAATCTATAGATCTCCGAGTGACCCTGCAGGTCTGTATGGGTGTATGGTCCTCCAGGGGAATCTATAGATCTCTGAATGAGTCTGTGGGTCTATATGGGTGTATGGTCCTCCAGGGGAATCTATAGGTCTCTGAGTGAGTCTGTTGGTCTATGTGAGTGTATGGTTCTCCACGGGAATTTATACATCTCTGAGTGAGCATGTGGGTCTATGGGGGTGTGTGGTCCTCCAGGGGAATATGTAGATCTCTGAGTGAGTCTGTCTGTCTATGTGGGTGTATGGACCTCCAGGGGAATCTATAGATCTCTGAGTGAGTCTATGGGTTAATGGGAGTGTATGATCCTCTAGGGGAATCGATTGATCTCTGAGTGAGTCTGTGGGTCCATGTGGGTGTGTGGACCTCCAGGGGTATATGTAGATCTCTAAGTGAGTCTGTCTGTCTATGTGGGTGTATGGACCTCCAGGCAGGGGAATCTATAGATCTCTGAGTGAGTTTATGGGTTAATGGGAGTGTATGATCCTCTAGGGGAATCTATAGATCTCTGAGTGAGTCTGTGGGTCTATGTGGGTGTGTGGACCTCCAGGGGAATATGTAGATCTCTGAGTGAGTCTGTCTGTATATGTGGGTGTATGGACCTCCAGGCAGGGGAATCTATATATCTCTTTGTGAGTCTATGGGTTAATGGGAGTGTATGATCCTCTTTGGGAATCTTTAGATCTCTGAGTGAGACTATGGGTTAATAGGAGTGTATGATCCTCTAGGGGAATCTATAGATCTCTGAGTGAGTATGTGGGTCTATATGGGTGTACGGTCCTCCAGGAGAATCTTTTGATCTCTGAGTGAGTATGTGGGTCTATGTGGGTGTATGATCCTCCAGGGGAATCTATAGATCTCTGAGTGAGTCTGTGGGTCTATGTGGGTGTATGATCCTCCAGGGGAATCTAAATATCTCTGAGTGAGTCTGTAGGTCTATGTGGGTGTATGGCCCTCCAGGGGAATCTATAGATCTCTGAGTGAGTCTATCGGTTCATGTGAGTGTATGATTCTCTACGGGAATCTATAGATCTCTGAGTGAAAAAAACAAAGAGTAATCTCTGAGTGAGTCTGTGGGTCTATGTGATTGTATGGTCCTCCAGGGAAATCTATATTACTCTGAGTGAGTCTCTGGGTCTAAGTGGGTGTATGATCCTGAAGGGGAATCTATAGATATCTGAGTGAGTCTGTCGGTCTATGTGGGTGTATAGTCCTCCAAGGGAATCTATAGATCTCTGAGTGAGTATGTGGGTCTATGTTGGTGTGTGGTCCTCCAGGGGAATCTATACATCTCTGAGTGAGTCTGTGGGTGTATGTGATTGTATGAACCTCCACGGGAATCTAAATATCTCTGAGTGAGTCTGTGGGTCTATGTGGGTATATGGCCCTCCCGGCGAATCTATAGATCTCTGAGTGAGTCTGTGGGTCTATGTGGGAGTATGGTCCTCCAGGGGAATCTATAGATTTCTGCGTGAGTCTGCGGGTCTGTGTGGGTGTGTGGTCCTCTAGGGAAATAAATAGATATCTGAGTGATTCCGGGTGTATGTGGGTGTATGGACATCCAGGCGAATCTATAGATCTCTGAGTGAACCTTTGGGTCTTTTTGGGTGTATGGACCTCTAGGGGAATCTATAGATCTCTGAGTGAGTCTGTGGGTTTTTGTGAGTGTATGATCCTCTAGGGGAATCTATAGATCTCTAAGTGGGTCTGTGGGTCTATGTGGGTTTGTGGTCCTTCAGGGGAATCTATAGATCTCTGAGTGAGTCTGTGGGTCTGTGTGGGTGTATGATCCTCCAGGGGAATCCAAATATCTCTGAGTGAGTCTGTCTGTCTATGTGGGTGTATGGCCCTCCAGGGGAATCTATAGATCTCTGAGTGTGTCTATGGGTTTATGGGAGTGTATGATCCTCTAGGGGAATCTATAGATCTCTGAGTGAGTCTGTGGGTCTATATGGGAGTAATATCCTCCAGTGGAATCTATAGATCTCTGAGTGAGGCTGTGGGTTTATGTGGGTGTATGATCCTCGAGGGGAATCTAAATATCTCTGAGTGAGTCTGTGGGTCTATGTGGGTGTATGATCCTCCAGGGGAATCTAAATATCTCTGAGTGAGTCTGTGGGTGTATGTGGGTGTATGGCCCTCAAGGGGTTTTTTATAGATCTCTGAGTGAGTCTATGGGTTTATGTGAGTGTATGATCCGCTAGGGGAATCTATAGATCTCCGAGTGACCCTGCAGGTCTGTATGGGTGTATGGTCCTCCAGGGGAATCTATAGATCTCTGAATGAGTCTGTGGGTCTATATGGGTGTATGGTCCTCCAGGGGAATCTATAGATCTCTGAGTGGTTATGTGGGTCTATGTGGGTGTGTGGTCCTTCAGGGAAATCTAAAGATCTCTGAGTGAGTATGTGGGTCTATGTGGGTGTATGGTCCTCCAGGGAAATCTATAGATCTCTGAGTGAGTTTGTGGGTCTTTGTGGGCATATTGTCCGCCAGGGGAATATATAGATCTCTGCGTGAGTCTGCGGCTCTGTGTGGGTGTGTGGTCCTCTAGGGAAATATATAGATATCTGAGAGAGTCCGGGTGTATGTCGGTGTATGGACCTCCAGGCGAATCTATAGATCTATAAGTGAGCCTGTAGGTCTATGTGGGTGTATGGACCTCCAGGGGAATCTATTTATAGATCTCTGAGTGAGTCTTTGGGTCTATGTGGGTGTATTATCCTCCAGGGGAATCTAAATAATTCTGAGTTAGTATGTGGGTTTATGTGGGTGTGTGATCCTCCAGTGGAATCTATAGATCTCTGAGTGAGCCTGTGTTTCTACGTGGGTGTATGATCCTCCAGGGGTATCTAAATATCTCTGAGTGAGTCTGTGGGTCTATGTGGGTGTATGGCCCTCCAGGGGAATCTATAGATCTCTGAGTGAGTCTATAGATCTCTGAGTGGGTATGTGGGTCTTTGTGGGTGTGTGGTCCTCCAGAGGAATCTATAGATCTCTGAGTGCGCCTGTGGGTCTATGTGGGTGTATGGACCTCCAGGGGAATCTATAGATCTCTGAGTGAGTCTGTGGGTCTATGTGGGTGTATGATCCTCCAGGGGAATCTATATATCAAGGAGTCAGTCTGTCTGTCTCTGTGGGTGTATGGCCCTCCAGGGGAATCTATACATCTCTGAGTGAGTCTATGGGTTTACATGAGTGTATGATCCTCTAGGGGAATCTATAGATCTCTGAGTGAGGCTGTGGGTCTATATGGGTGTATGGTCCTCCAGGGGAACCTATAGATCTCTGATTGAGTATGTGGGTCTATGTGGGTGTATGATCCTCCAGGGGAATCTATAGATCTCTGAGTGAGTCTGTGGGTCTATGTGGGTGTATGATCCTCCAGGGGAATCTCAATATCTCGATGTGAGTCTGTGGGTCTATGTGGGTGTATGGCCCTCCAGGGGAATCTATAGATCTCTGAGTGAGTATGTGGGTCTATGTTGGTGTGTGGTCCTCCAGGGGAATCTATACATCTCTGAGTGAGTCTGTGGGTGTATGTGATTGTATGAACCTCCACGGGAATCTAAATATCTCTGAGTGAGTCTGTGGGTCTATGTGGGTATATGGCCCTCCCGGGGAATCTATAGATCTCTGAGTGAGTCTGTGGGTCTATGTGGGAGTATGGTCCTCCAGGGGAATCTATAGATCTCTGCGTGAGTCTGCGGGTCTGTGTGGGTGTGTGGTCCTCTAGGGAAATAAATAGATCTCTGAGTGATTCCGGGTGTATGTGCGTGTATGGACATCCAGGCGAATCTATAGATCTCTGAGTGAGCCTTTGGGTCTTTTTGGGTGTATGGACCTCTAGGGGAATCTATAGATCTCTGAGTGAGTCTGTGGGTTTTTGTGAGTGTATGATCCTCTAGGGGCATCTATAGATCTCTAAGTGGGTCTGTGGGTCTATGTGGGTGTGTGGTCCTTCAGGGGAATCTATAGATCTCTGAGTGAGTCTGTGGGTCTGTGTGGATGTATGATCCTCCAGGGGAATCTAAATATCTCTGAGTGAGTCTGTCTGTCTATGTGGGTGTATGGCCCTCCAGGGGAATCTATAGATCTCTGAGTGTGTCTATGGGTTTATGGGAGTGTATGATCCTCTAGGGGAATCTATAGATCTCTGAGTGAGTCTGTAGGTCTATATGGGAGTAATATCCTCCAGTGGAATCTATAGATCTCTGAGTGAGGCTGTGGGTTTATGTGGGTGTATGATCCTCGAGGGGAATCTAAATATCTCTGAGTGAGTCTGTGGGTCTATGTGGGTGTATGATCCTCCAGGGGAATCTAAATATCTCTGAGTGAGTCTGTGGGTGTATGTGGGTGTATGGCCCTCAAGGGGTTTTTTATAGATCTCTGAGTGAGTCTATGGGTTTATGTGAGTGTATGATCCGCTAGGGGAATCTATAGATCTCCGAGTGACCCTGCAGGTCTGTATGGGTGTATGGTCCTCCAGGGGAATCTATAGATCTCTGAATGAGTCTGTGGGTCTATATGGGTGTATGGTCCTCCAGGGGAATCTATAGATCTCTGAGTGGTTATGTGGGTCTATGTGGGTGTGTGGTCCTTCAGGGAAATCTAAAGATCTCTGAGTGAGTATGTGGGTCTATGTGGGTGTATGGTCCTCCAGGGAAATCTATAGATCTCTGAGTGAGTTTGTGGGTCTTTGTGGGCATATTGTCCGCCAGGGGAATATATAGATCTCTGCGTGAGTCTGCGGCTCTGTGTGGGTGTGTGGTCCTCTAGGGAAATATATAGATATCTGAGAGAGTCCGGGTGTATGTCGGTGTATGGACCTCCAGGCGAATCTATAGATCTATAAGTGAGCCTGTAGGTCTATGTGGGTGTATGGACCTCCAGGGGAATCTATTTATAGATCTCTGAGTGAGTCTTTGGGTCTATGTGGGTGTATTATCCTCCAGGGGAATCTAAATAATTCTGAGTTAGTATGTGGGTTTATGTGGGTGTGTGATCCTCCAGTGGAATCTATAGATCTCTGAGTGAGCCTGTGTTTCTACGTGGGTGTATGATCCTCCAGGGGTATCTAAATATCTCTGAGTGAGTCTGTGGGTCTATGTGGGTGTATGGCCCTCCAGGGGAATCTATAGATCTCTGAGTGAGTCTATAGATCTCTGAGTGGGTATGTGGGTCTTTGTGGGTGTGTGGTCCTCCAGAGGAATCTATAGATCTCTGAGTGCGCCTGTGGGTCTATGTGGGTGTATGGACCTCCAGGGGAATCTATAGATCTCTGAGTGAGTCTGTGGGTCTATGTGGGTGTATGATCCTCCAGGGGAATCTATATATCAAGGAGTCAGTCTGTCTGTCTCTGTGGGTGTATGGCCCTCCAGGGGAATCTATACATCTCTGAGTGAGTCTATGGGTTTACATGAGTGTATGATCCTCTAGGGGAATCTATAGATCTCTGAGTGAGTCTGTGGGTCTATATGGGTGTATGGTCCTCCAGGGGAACCTATAGATCTCTGATTGAGTATGTGGGTCTATGTGGGTGTATGATCCTCCAGGGGAATCTATAGATCTCTGAGTGAGTCTGTGGGTCTATGTGGGTGTATGATCCTCCAGGGGAATCTCAATATCTCGATGTGAGTCTGTGGGTCTATGTGGGTGTATGGCCCTCCAGGGGAATCTATAGATCTCTGAGTGAGTATGTGGGTCTATGTTGGTGTGTGGTCCTCCAGGGGAATCTATACATCTCTGAGTGAGTCTGTGGGTGTATGTGATTGTATGAACCTCCACGGGAATCTAAATATCTCTGAGTGAGTCTGTGGGTCTATGTGGGTATATGGCCCTCCCGGGGAATCTATAGATCTCTGAGTGAGTCTGTGGGTCTATGTGGGAGTATGGTCCTCCAGGGGAATCTATAGATCTCTGCGTGAGTCTGCGGGTCTGTGTGGGTGTGTGGTCCTCTAGGGAAATAAATAGATCTCTGAGTGATTCCGGGTGTATGTGCGTGTATGGACATCCAGGCGAATCTATAGATCTCTGAGTGAGCCTTTGGGTCTTTTTGGGTGTATGGACCTCTAGGGGAATCTATAGATCTCTGAGTGAGTCTGTGGGTTTTTGTGAGTGTATGATCCTCTAGGGGCATCTATAGATCTCTAAGTGGGTCTGTGGGTCTATGTGGGTGTGTGGTCCTTCAGGGGAATCTATAGATCTCTGAGTGAGTCTGTGGGTCTGTGTGGATGTATGATCCTCCAGGGGAATCTAAATATCTCTGAGTGAGTCTGTCTGTCTATGTGGGTGTATGGCCCTCCAGGGGAATCTATAGATCTCTGAGTGTGTCTATGGGTTTATGGGAGTGTATGATCCTCTAGGGGAATCTATAGATCTCTGAGTGAGTCTGTGGGTCTATATGGGAGTAATGTCCTCCATTGGAATCTATAGATCTCTGAGTGAGGCTGTGGGTCTATGTGGGTGTATGATCCTCGAGGGGAATCTAAATATCTCTGAGTGAGTCTGTGGGTCTATGTGGGTGTATGATCCTCCAGGGGAATCTAAATATCTCTGAGTGAGTCTGTGGGTGTATGTGGGTGTATGGCCCTCCAGGGGTTTCTATAGATCTCTGAGTGAGTCTATGGGTTTATGTGAGTGTATGAACCGCTAGGGGAATCTATAGATCTCCGAGTGACCCTGCAGGTCTGTATGGGTGTATGGTCCTCCAGGGGAATCTATAGATCTCTGAATGAGTCTGTGGGTCTATATGGGTGTATGGTCCTCCAGGGGAATCTATAGATCTCTGAGTGGTTATGTGGGTCTATGTGGGTGTGTGGTCCTCCAGGGAAATCTATAGATCTCTGAGTGAGTATGTGGGTCTATGTGGGTGTATGGTCCTCCAGGGAAATCTATAGATCTCTGAGTGAGTTTGTGGGTCTTTGTGGGCATATTGTCCGGAAGGGGAATATATAGATCTCTGCGTGAGTCTGCGGCTCTGTGTGGGTGTGTGGTCCTATAGGGAAATATATAGATATCTGAGTGAGTCCGGGTGTATGTCGGTGTATGGACCTCCAGGCGAATCTATAGTTCTATGAGTGAGCCTGTAGGTCTATGTGGGTGTATGGACCTCCAGGGGAATCTATTTATAGATCTCTGAGTGAGTCTGTGGGTCTATGTGGGTGTATTATCCTCCAGGGGAATCTAAATATCTCTGCGTGAGTCTGTGGGTCTATGTGGGTGTATGGCCCTCCAGGGGAATCTATAGATCTCTGAGTGAGTCTATAGATCTCTGAGTGGGTATGTGGGTCTTTGTGGGTGTGTGGTCCTCCAGAGAAATCTATAGATCTCTGAGTGCGTCTGTGGGTCTATGTGGGTGTATGGACCTACAGGGGAATCTATAGATCTCTGAGTCAGTCTGTGGGTCTATGTGGGTGTATGATCCTCCAGGGGAATCTATATGTCAAGGAGTCAGTCTGTCTGTCTATGTGGGTGTATGGCCCTCCAGGGGAATCTATAGATCTCTGAGTGAGTCTATGGGTTTACATGAGTGTATGATCCTCTAGGGGAATCTATAGATCTCTGAGTGTGTCTGTTTGTCTATATGGGTGTATGGTCCTCCAGGGGAATCTATAGATCTCTGAGTGAGTCTGTGGGTGTATGTGGGTGTATGGTCCTCCAGGGGAATCTATAGATCTCTGATTGAGTATGTGGGTCTATGTGGGTGTATGATCCTCCAGGGGAATCTCAATATCTCTGAGTGAGTCTGTGGGTCTATGTGGGTGTATGGCCCTCCAGGGGAATCTATAGATCTCTGAGTGAGTCTGTAGGTTTATATGGGTGTATGGTCCTCCAGGGGAATCTATAGATCTCTGAGTGAGCCTTTGGGTCTTTTTGGGTGTATGGACCTCTAGGGGAATCTATAGATCTCTGAGTGAGTCTGTGGGTTTTTGTGAGTGTATGATCCTCTAGGGGCATCTATAGATCTCTAAGTGGGTCTGTGGGTCTATGTGGGTGTGTGGTCCTTCAGGGGAATCTATAGATCTCTGAGTGAGTCTGTGGGTCTGTGTGGATGTATGATCCTCCAGGGGAATCTAAATATCTCTGAGTGAGTCTGTCTGTCTATGTGGGTGTATGGCCCTCCAGGGGAATCTATAGATCTCTGAGTGTGTCTATGGGTTTATGGGAGTGTATGATCCTCTAGGGGAATCTATAGATCTCTGAGTGAGTCTGTGGGTCTATATGGGAGTAATGTCCTCCATTGGAATCTATAGATCTCTGAGTGAGGCTGTGGGTCTATGTGGGTGTATGATCCTCGAGGGGAATCTAAATATCTCTGAGTGAGTCTGTGGGTCTATGTGGGTGTATGATCCTCCAGGGGAATCTAAATATCTCTGAGTGAGTCTGTGGGTGTATGTGGGTGTATGGCCCTCCAGGGGTTTCTATAGATCTCTGAGTGAGTCTATGGGTTTATGTGAGTGTATGAACCGCTAGGGGAATCTATAGATCTCCGAGTGACCCTGCAGGTCTGTATGGGTGTATGGTCCTCCAGGGGAATCTATAGATCTCTGAATGAGTCTGTGGGTCTATATGGGTGTATGGTCCTCCAGGGGAATCTATAGATCTCTGAGTGGTTATGTGGGTCTATGTGGGTGTGTGGTCCTCCAGGGAAATCTATAGATCTCTGAGTGAGTATGTGGGTCTATGTGGGTGTATGGTCCTCCAGGGAAATCTATAGATCTCTGAGTGAGTTTGTGGGTCTTTGTGGGCATATTGTCCGGAAGGGGAATATATAGATCTCTGCGTGAGTCTGCGGCTCTGTGTGGGTGTGTGGTCCTATAGGGAAATATATAGATATCTGAGTGAGTCCGGGTGTATGTCGGTGTATGGACCTCCAGGCGAATCTATAGTTCTATGAGTGAGCCTGTAGGTCTATGTGGGTGTATGGACCTCCAGGGGAATCTATTTATAGATCTCTGAGTGAGTCTGTGGGTCTATGTGGGTGTATTATCCTCCAGGGGAATCTAAATATCTCTGCGTGAGTCTGTGGGTCTATGTGGGTGTATGGCCCTCCAGGGGAATCTATAGATCTCTGAGTGAGTCTATAGATCTCTGAGTGGGTATGTGGGTCTTTGTGGGTGTGTGGTCCTCCAGAGAAATCTATAGATCTCTGAGTGCGTCTGTGGGTCTATGTGGGTGTATGGACCTACAGGGGAATCTATAGATCTCTGAGTCAGTCTGTGGGTCTATGTGGGTGTATGATCCTCCAGGGGAATCTATATGTCAAGGAGTCAGTCTGTCTGTCTATGTGGGTGTATGGCCCTCCAGGGGAATCTATAGATCTCTGAGTGAGTCTATGGGTTTACATGAGTGTATGATCCTCTAGGGGAATCTATAGATCTCTGAGTGTGTCTGTTTGTCTATATGGGTGTATGGTCCTCCAGGGGAATCTATAGATCTCTGATTGAGTATGTGGGTCTATGTGGGTGTATGATCCTCCAGGGGAATCTCAATATCTCTGAGTGAGTCTGTGGGTCTATGTGGGTGTATGGCCCTCCAGGGGAATCTATAGATCTCTGAGTGAGTCTGTAGGTTTATATGGGTGTATGGTCCTCCAGGGGAATCTATAGATCTCTGAGTGAGTCTGTGGGTCTATGTGGGTCTATTATCCTCCAGGGGAATCTAAATATTTCTGAGTGAGTATGTTGGTCTATGTGGGTGTGTGATCCTCCAGTGGAATCTATAGATCTCTGAGTGAGCCTGTGTTTCTACGTGGGTGTATGATCCTCCAGGGGTATCTAAATATCTCTGAGTGAGTCTGTGGGTCTATGTGGGTGTATGGCCCTCCAAGGGAATCTATAGATCTCTGAGTGAGTCTATCGGTTTTTGTGAGTGTATGATCCTCTAGGGGAATCTATAGATCTCTGAGTGGGTCTATGGGTCTATATGGGTGTATGGTCCTCCAGCGGAATCTATAGATCTCTGAATGAGTCTGTGGGTCTATATGGGTGTATGGTCCTCCAGGGGAATGTATAGATGTCTGAGTGGTAATGTGGGTCTATGTGGGTGTGTTGTTCTCCAGGGAAATCTAAATATCGCGGAGTCAGTCTGTCTGTCTATGTGGGTGTATGGCCCTCCAAGCGAATCTATAGAGTTCTGAGTGAGCCTGTTGGTTTATATGGGTGTATGGCCCTACAGGGGATCTATAGATCTCTCAGTGAGTCTATGGGTCTATGTGACTGTATGGTCCTCCAGGGGAAATATAGATCTCTGAGTGAAAAAAAACAAAGAGCAATCTCTTAGTGAGCCTGTGGGTCTATGTGATTGCATGATCCTCCAGGGAAATCTATAGAACTCTTAGTGAGTCTGTGGGTCTATGTTGGTGTTTGGTCCTCCAGGGGAATCTATAGATCTCTGAGTGAATCCATGGGTCTATGTGGGTGTAAGATCCTGATGGGGAATCTATAGATCTCTGAACGAATCTATGGGTCTGTGTGAGTGTATGGCCTTCCAGGGGAATCTATAGATCTCTGAGTGAGTCTGTGCGTCTATGTGGGTGTATGGTCCTCCAGGCGAATCTATAGATCTCTGAGTGAGTATGTGGGTCTATGTGGGTGTGTGGTTCTCCAGGGGAATCTAAACATCTCTGAGTGAGTCTGTGGGTCTATGTGGGTGTATGATCCTCCAGGGGAATCTAAATATCTCTGAGTGATTCTGTGGGTCTATGTGGGTATATGGCCCTCCAGGGGAATCTATAGATCTCTGCGTGAGTCTGCGGGTCTGTGTGGGTGTGTGGTCCTCTAGGGAATTATATAGATCTCTGAGTGATTCAGGGTGTATTGGGGTATATGGACCTCCAGGCGAATCTATAGATCTCTGAGTGAGCCTGTGGGTTTATGTCGGTGTATGGACCTGCAGGGGAATCTATAGATCTCTGAGTGAGTCTGTGGGTTTATGTGAGTGTATGATCCTCTAGGGGAATCTATAGATCTCTGAGTGGGTATGTGGGTCGTTGCGGGTGTGTGGTCCTCCAGAAGAATCAATAGATCTCTGAGTGCGTCTGTGGGTCTATGTGGGTGTATGGCCCTCCAAGGGAATCTATAGATCTCTGAGTGAGTCTATCGGTTTTTGTGAGTGTATGATCCTCTAGGGGAATCTATAGATCTCTGAGTGAGTCTGTGGGTCTATATGGGTGTATGGTCCTCCAGGGGAACCTAAAGATCTCTGATTGAGTATGTGGGTCTATGTGGGTGTATGATCCTCCAGGGGAATCTATAGATCTCTGAGTGAGTCTGTGGGTCTATGTGGGTGTATGATCCTCCAGGGGAATCTCAATATCTCTGAGTGAGTCTGTGGGTCTATGTGGGTGTATGGCCCTCCAGGGGAATCTATAGATCTCTGAGTGAGTCTGTGGGTCTATGTGGGTGTATGATCCTCCAGGGGAATCTCAATATCTCTGAGTGAGTCTGTGGGTCTATGTGGGTGTATGGCCCTCCAGGGGAATCTATAGATCTCTGAGTGATTCTATGGGTTCATGTGAGTGTATGATCCTCTACGGGAATCTATAGATCTCTGAGTGAGTCTGTGGGTCTATATGGGTGTATGGTCCTCCAGGGGAATCTATAGATCTCTGAGTGATTCTATGGGTTCATGTGAGTGTATGATCCTCTACGGGAATCTATAGATCTCTGAGTGAGTCTGTGGGTCTATATGGGTGTATGGTCCTCCAGGGGAATCTATAGATCTCTGAATGAGTCTGTGGGTTTATGTGGGTTTGTGGTCCTCCAGGGGAATCTATAGATCTCTGAGTGAGTATGTGGGTCTATGTGGGTGTGTGGTTCTCCAGGGGAATCTATAGATCTCTGAGTGAGTCTGTGCGTCTATGTGGGTGTATGGTCCTCCAGGCGAATCTATAGATCTCTGAGTGAGTATGTGGGTCTATGTGGGTGTGTGGTTCTCCAGGGGAATCTAAACATCTCTGAGTGAGTCTGTGGGTCTATGTGGGTGTATGATCCTCCAGGGGAATCTAAATATCTCTGAGTGATTCTGTGGGTCTATGTGGGTATATGGCCCTCCAGGGGAATCTATAGATCTCTGCGTGAGTCTGCGGGTCTGTGTGGGTGTGTGGTCCTCTAGGGAAATATATAGATCTCTGAGTGATTCAGGGTGTATTGGGGTATATGGACCTCCAGGCGAATCTATAGATCTCTGAGTGAGCCTGTGGGTTTATGTCGGTGTATGGACCTGCAGGGGAATCTATAGATCTCTGAGTGAGTCTGTGGGTTTATGTGAGTGTATGATCCTCTAGGGGAATCTATAGATCTCTGAGTGGGTATGTGGGTCGTTGCGGGTGTGTGGTCCTCCAGAAGAATCAATAGATCTCTGAGTGCGTCTGTGGGTCTATGTGGGTGTATGGCCCTCCAAGGGAATCTATAGATCTCTGAGTGAGTCTATCGGTTTTTGTGAGTGTATGATCCTCTAGGGGAATCTATAGATCTCTGAGTGAGTCTGTGGGTCTATATGGGTGTATGGTCCTCCAGGGGAACCTAAAGATCTCTGATTGAGTATGTGGGTCTATGTGGGTGTATGATCCTCCAGGGGAATCTATAGATCTCTGAGTGAGTCTGTGGGTCTATGTGGGTGTATGATCCTCCAGGGGAATCTCAATATCTCTGAGTGAGTCTGTGGGTCTATGTGGGTGTATGGCCCTCCAGGGGAATCTATAGATCTCTGAGTGATTCTATGGGTTCATGTGAGTGTATGATCCTCTACGGGAATCTATAGATCTCTGAGTGAGTCTGTGGGTCTATATGGGTGTATGGTCCTCCAGGGGAATCTATAGATCTCTGAATGAGTCTGTGGGTTTATGTGGGTTTGTGGTCCTCCAGGGGAATCTATAGATCTCTGAGTCAGTCTGTGTTTCTACGTGAGTGTATGGTCCTCCAGGGGAATATATAGATCTCTGAGTGAAAAAACCAAAGAGTAATCTCTGAGTGTGTCTGTGGGTCTATGTGATTGCATGGTCCTCCAGTGAAATCTATAGAACTCTGAGTGAGTCTGTGGGTCTATGTTGGTGTGTGGTCCTCCAGGGGAATCTATAGATCTCTGAGTGAGTCTATGGGCCTATGTGAGTGTATGATCCTGAAGGGGAATCTATAGATCTACGAATGAGTCTCTGTGTCTATGTGAGTGTATGGCCCTCCAGTGGAATCTATAGATCTCTGAGTGAGTCTGTGGGTCTATGTGGGCGTATGGTCCTCCAGCGGAATCTATAGATCTCTGCTTGAGTCTGCGGATTTGTGTGAGTGTGTGGTCCTCTAGAGAAATATATAGATCTCTGAGTGATTCTGGGTGTATGTGGGTGTATGGAACTGCAGGCGAATCTATAGATCTCTGAGTGAGCCTGTGGGTTTATGTGGCTGTATGGACCTCCAGGGGAATCTACAGATCTCTGAGTGAGTCTGTGGGTTTATGTAAGTGTATGATCCTCTAGGGGAATCTATAGATCTCTGAATGGGTATGTGGGTCTATGTGGGTGTGTGGACCTCCAGGGGAATCTATAGATCTCTGAGTGAGTCTGTGGGCCTATGTGGGTGTATGGGTCTCCAGGGGAATCTATAGATCTCTGAGTGAGTCTCTGTGTCAATGTGGGTGTATGATCCTCCAGGGGAATCAAAATATCTCTGAGTGAGTCTGTCTGCCTATGCGGGTGTATGGCCCTCCAGGGGAATCTATAGATCTCTGAGTGAGTCTATGGGTTGATGGGAGTGTATGATCCTCTAGGGGAATCTATAGATCTCTGAGTGATTCTGTGTTTCTATATGGGTGTACGGTCCTCCAGCGGAATCTATTGATCTCTGAGTGAGTATATGGGTCTATGTGGGTGTATGATCCTCCAGGGGAATCTATAGATCTCTGAGTGAGTCTGTGGGTCTATGTGCGTGTATGATCCTCCAGGGGAATCTAAATATCTCTGAGTGAGTCTGTGGGTCTATGTGGGTGTATGGCCCTCCAGGGGAATCTATAGATCTCTGAGTCAGTCTGTGTGTCTATGTGAGTTTATGGTCCTCCAGAGGAATATATAGATCTCTGAGTGAAAAAACCAAAGAGTAATATCTAAGTGAGTCTGTGGGTCTATGTGATTGTATGGTCCTCCAGGGAAATCTATAGAACTCTGAGTGAGTCTGTGGGTCTATGTTGGTGTGTGGTCCTCCAGGGGAATCTATAGATCTCTGAGTGAGTCTATGGGTCTATGTGGGTATATGATCCTGAAGGGGAATCTATAGATATCTTAGTGAGTCTGTGGGTCTATGTGGGTGTATGGTCCTCCAGGGGAATCTATAGATCTCTGAGTGAGTATGTGGGTCTATGTGGGCGTGTGGTCCTCCAGGGGAATCTATACATCTCTGAGTGAGTCTGTGGGTGTATGTGATTGTATGAACCTCCAGGTGAGTCTAAATATATCTGAGTGAGTCTGTGGGTCTATGTGGGTATATGGCCCTCCAGGGGAATCTATAGATCTCTGATTGAGTCTGTGGGTCTATGTGGGCGTATGATCCTCCAGGGGAATCTATAGATCTCTGCGTGAGTCTGCGGGTCTGTGTGGGTGTGTGGTCCACTAGGGAAATATATAGATCTCTGAGTGATTCCGGGTGTATGTAGGTGTATGGACCTCTAGGCGAATCTATAGATCTCTGAGTGAGCCTGTGGGTCTATGTGGGTGTTTAGACCTCCAGGGGAATCTATAGATCTCTGAGTGAGTCTGTGGGTTTATGTGAGTGTATGATCCTCTAGGGGAATCTATAGATCTCTGAGTGGGTCTGTGGGTCTATGTGGGTGTGTGGTCCTTCAGGGGAATCTATAGATATTTGAGTGAGTCTGTGGTTCTATGTGGGTGTATGGACCTCCAGGGGAATCTATAGATCTCTGAGTGAGTCTGTGGGTCTATGTGGGTGTATCATCCTCCAGGTGACTCTAAATATCTCTGAGTGAGTCTGTATGTCTATGTGGGTGTATGGCCCTCCAGGGGAATCTATAGATCTCTGAGTGTGTCTATGGGTTTATGGGAGTGTATGATCCTCTAGGGGAATCTATAGATCTCTGAGTGAGTCTGTGGGTCTATATGGGTGTAAGGTCCTCCAGGGGAATCTATAGATCTGTGAATGAGTCTGTGGGTCTATGTGGGTGTATGATCCTCCAGGGGAATCTAAATATCTCTGAGTGAGTCTGTGGGTGTATGTGGGTGTATGGCCCGCCAGGGGTTTATATAGATCTCTGAGTGAGTCTATGGATTTATGTGAGTGTATGATCCTCTAGTGGAATCTATAGATCTCCGAGTGAGTATGTAGGTCTATATGGGTGTATGGACCTCCAGGGGAATCTATAGATATCTGAGTGAGTCTGTGGGTCTATGTGGGTGTATGATCCTCCAGGTGAATCTAAATATCTCTGAGTGAGTCTGTCTGTCTATGTGGGTGTATGGCCCTCCAGTGGAATCTATAGATCTCTGAGTGAGTCTGTGGGTCTATGTGGGCGTATGGTCCTCCAGCGGAATCTATAGATCTCTGCGTGAGTCTGCGGGTTTGTGTGAGTGTGTGGTCCTCTAGGGAAATATATAGATCTCTGAGTGAGTCTGTGGGTCTATGTGGCTGTATGGACCTCCAGGGGAATCTACAGATCTCTGAGTGAGTCTGTGGGTTTATGTGAGTGTATCATCCTCTAGGGGAATCTATAGATCCCTGAATGGGTCTGTGGGTCTATGTGGGTGTGTGGACCTCCAGGGGAATCTATAGATCTCTGAGTGAGTCTGTGGGCCTATGTGGGTGTATGGATCTCCAGGGGAATCTATAGATCTCTGAGTGAGTCTCTGTGTCAATGTGGGTGTATGATCCTCCAGCGGAATCTATTGATCTCTGAGTGAGTATGTGGGTCTATGTGGGTGTATGATCGTCCAGGGGAATCTATAGATCTCTGAGTGAGTCTGTGGGTCTATGTGCGTGTATGATCCTCGAGGGGAATCTAAATATCTCTGAGTGAGTCTGTGGGTCTATGTGGGTGTATGGCCCTCCAGGGGAATCTATAGATTTCTGAGTGAGTCTGTGGGTCTATATGGGTGTATGTTCCTTCAGAGGAATCTATAGATCTCTGAGTCAGTCTGTGTGTCTATGTGAGTGTATGGTCCTCCAGAGGAATATATAGATCTCTGAGTGAAAAAATCAAAGAGTAATCTCTGAGTGAGTCTGTGGGTCTATGTGATTGTATGGTCCTCCAGGGAAATCTATAGAACTCTGAGTGAGTCTGTGGGTCTATGTTGGTGTGTGGTCCTCCAGGGGAATCTATAGATCTCTGAGTGAGTCTATGGGTCTATGTGGGTATATGATCCTGAAGGGGAATCTATAGATATCTGTGTGAGTCTGTGGGTCTATGTGGGTGTATGGTCCTCCAGGGGAATCTATAGATCTCTGAGTGAGTATGTGGGTCTATGTGGGCGTGTGATCGTCCAGGTGAATCTATACATCTCTGAGTGAGTCTGTGGGTGTATGTGATTGTATGAACCTCCAGGGGAGTCTAAATATATCTGAGTGAGTCTGTGGGTCTATGTGGGTATATGGCCCTCCAGGGGAATCTATAGATCTCTGAGTGAGTCTGTGGGTCTATGTGGGCGTATGGTCCTCCAGGGGAATCTATAGATCTCTGAGTGAGTCTGTGGGCCTATGTGGGTGTATGGATCTCCAGGGGAATCTATAGATCTCTGAGTGAGTCTCTGTGTCAATGTGGGTGTATGATCCTCCAGGGGAATCAAAATATATCTGAGTGAGTCTGTCTGCCTATGCGGGTGTATGGCCCTCCAGGGGAATCTATAGATCTCTGAGTGAGTCTATGTGTTCATGGGAGTGTATGATCCTCTAGGGGAATCTATAGATCTCTGAGTGATTCTGTGTTTCTATATGGGTGTACGGTCCTCCAGCGGAATCTATTGATCTCTGAGTGAGTATGTGGGTCTATGTGGGTGTATGATCCTCCAGGGGAATCTATATATCTCTGAGTGAGTCTGTGGGTCTATGTTGGTGTGTGGTCCTCCAGGGGAATCTATAGATCTCTGAGTGAGTCTATGGGTCTATGTGGGTATATGATCCTGAAGGGGAATCTATAGATATCTTAGTGAGTCTGTGGGTCTATGTGGGTGTATGGTCCTCCAGGGGAATCTATAGATCTCTGAGTGAGTATGTGGGTCTATGTGGGCGTGTGGTCCTCCAGGGGAATCTATACATTTCTGAGTGAATCTGTGGGTGTATGTGATTGTATGAACCTCCAGGTGAGTCTAAATATATCTGAGTGAGTCTGTGGGTCTATGTGGGTATATGGCCCTCCAGGGGAATCTATAGATCTCTGATTGAGTCTGTGGGTCTATGTGGGCATATGGTCCTCCAGGGGAATCTATAGATCTCTGCGTGAGTCTGCGGGTCTGTGTGGGTGTGTGGTCCTCTAGGGAAATATATAGATCTCTGAGTGATTCCGGGTGTATGTAGGTGTATGGACCTCCAGGCGAATCTATAGATCTCTGAGTGAGCCTGTGGGTCTATGTGGGTGTTTAGACCTCCAGGGGAATCTATAGATCTCTGAGTGAGTCTGTGGGTTTATGTGAGTGTATGATCCTCTAGGGGAATCTATAGATCTCTGAGTGGGTCTGTGGGTCTATGTGGGTGTGTGGTCCTTCAGGGGAATCTATAGATCTTTGAGTGAGTCTGTGGTTCTATGTGGGTGTATGGACCTCCAGGGGAATCTATAGATCTCTGAGTGAGTCTGTGGGTCTATGTGGGTGTATCATCCTCCAGGTGACTCTAAATATCTCTGAGTGAGTCTGTATGTCTATGTGGGTGTATGGCCCTCCAGGGGAATCTATAGATCTCTGAGTGTGTCTATGGGTTTATGGGAGTGTATGATCCTCTAGGGGAATCTATAGATCTCTGAGTGAGTCTGTGGGTCTATATGGGTGTAAGGTCCTCCAGGGGAATCTATAGATCTGTGAATGAGTCTGTGGGTCTATGTGGGTGTATGATCCTCCAGGGGAATCTAAATATCTCTGAGTGAGTCTGTGGGTGTATGTGGGTGTATGGCCCGCCAGGGGTTTATATAGATCTCTGAGTGAGTCTATGGATTTATGTGAGTATATGATCCTCTAGTGGAATCTATAGATCTCTGAGTGAGTATGTAGGTCTATATGGGTGTATGGACCTCCAGGGGAATCTATAGATATCTGAGTGAGTCTGTGGGTCTATGTGGGTGTATGATCCTCCAGAAGAATCTAAATATCTCTGAGTGAGTCTGTCTGTCTATGTGGGTGTATGGCCCTCCAGTGGAATCTATAGATCTCTGAGTGAGTCTGTGGGTCTATGTGGGCGTATGGTCCTCCAGCGGAATCTATAGATCTCTGCGTGAGTCTGCGGGTTTGTGTGAGTGTGTGGTCCTCTAGGGAAATATATAGATCTCTGAGTGAGTCTGTGGGTCTATGTGGCTGTATGGACCTCCAGGGGAATCTATAGATCTCTGAGTGAGTCTATGGGTCTATGTGATTGTATGGTCCTCCAGGGAAATCTATAGAACTCTGAGTGAGTCTGTGGGTCTATGTTGGTGTGTGGTCCTCCAGGGGAATCTATAGATCTCTGAGTGAGTCTATGGGTCTATGTGGGTATATGATCCTGAAGGGGAATCTATAGATATCTGAGTGAGTCTGTGGGTCTATGTGGGTGTATGGTCCTCCAGGGGAATCTATAGATCTCTGAGTGAGTATGTGGGTCTATGTGGGCGTGTGGTCTTCCAGGGGAATCTATACATCTCTGAGTGAGTCTGTGGGTGTATGTGATTGTATGAACCTCCAGGGGAGTCTAAATATATCTGAGTGAGTCTGTGGGTCTATGTGGGTATATGGCCCTCCAGGGGAATCTATAGATCTCTGAGTGAGTCTGTGGGTCTATGTGGGCGTATGGTCCTCCAGGGGAATCTATAGATCTCTGAGTGAGTCTGTGGGCCTATGTGGGTGTATGGATCTCCAGGGGAATCTATAGATCTCTGAGTGAGTCTCTGTGTCAATGTGGGTGTATGATCCTCCAGGGGAATCAAAATATCTCTGAGTGAGTCTGTCTGCCTATGCGGGTGTATGGCCCTCCAGGGGAATCTATAGATCTCTGAGTGAGTCTATGTGTTCATGGGAGTGTATGATCCTCTAGGGGAATCTATAGATCTCTGAGTGATTCTGTGTTTCTATATGGGTGTACGGTCCTCCAGCAGAATCTATTGATCTCTGAGTGAGTATGTGGGTCTATGTGGGTGTATGATCCTCCAGGGGAATCTATAGATCTCTGAGTGAGTCTGTGGGTCTATGTGCGTGTATGATCCTCCAGGGGAATCTAAATATCTCTGAGTGAGTCTGTGGGTCTATGTGGGTGTATGGCCCTCCAGGGGAATCTATAGATCTCTGAGTGAGTCTATGGGTTTACGTGAGTGTATGATCCTATACGGGAATCTATATATCTCTGAGTGAGTCTGTGGGTCTGTGTGGGTGTGTGGTCCTCTAGGGAAATATGTAGATCTCTGAGTGATTCCGGGTGTATGTAGGTGTATGGACCTCCAGACGAATCTATAGATATCTGAGTGAGTCTGTGGGTCTATGTGGGTGTATGGTCCTCCAGGGGAATCTATAGATCTCTGAGTGAGTATGTGGGTCTATGTGGGCGTGTGGTCTTCCAGGGGAATCTATACATCTCTGAGTGAGTCTGTGGGTGTATGTGATTGTATGAACCTCCAGGGGAGTCTAAATATATCTGAGTGAGTCTGTGGGTCTATGTGGGTATATGGCCCTCCAGGGGAATCTATAGATCTCTGAGTGAGTCTATGGATTTATGTGAGTGTATGATCCTCTAGTGGAATCTATAGATCTCCGAGTGAGTATGTAGGTCTATATGGGTGTATGGACCTCCAGGGGAATCTATAGATATCTGAGTGAGTCTGTGGGTCTATGTGGGTGTATGATCCTCCAGGGGAATCTAAATATCTCTGAGTGAGTCGGTCTGTCTATGTGGGTGTATGGCCCTCCAGTGGATTCTATAGATCTCTGAGTGAGTCTGTGGGTCTATGTGGGCGTATGGTCCTCCAGCGGAATCTATAAATCTCTGCGTGAGTCTGCGGGTTTGTGTGAGTGTGTGGTCCTCTAGGGAAATATATAGATCTCTGAGTGAGTCTGTGGGTCTATGTGGCTGTATGGACCTCCAGGGGAATCTACAGATCTCTGAGTGAGTCTGTGGGCCTATGTGGGTGTATGGATCTCCAGGGGAATCTATAGATCTCTGAGTGAGTCTCTGTGTCAATGTGGGTGTATGATCCTCCAGCGGAATCTATTGATCTCTGAGTGAGTATGTGGGTCTATGTGGGTGTATGATCCTCCAGGGGAATCTATAGATCTCTGAGTGAGTCTGTGGGTCTATGTGCGTGTATGATCCTCCAGGGGAATCTAAATATCTCTGAGTGAGTCTGTGGGTCTATGTGGGTGTATGGCCCTCCAGGGGAATCTATAGATCTCTGAGTGAGTCTGTGGGTCTATATGGGTGTATGTTCCTTCAGGGGAATCTATAGATCTCTGAGTCAGTCTGTGTGTCTATGTGAGTGTATGGTCCTCCAGAGGAATATATAGATCTCCGAGGGAAAAAACCAAAGAGTAATCTCTGAGTGAGTCTGTGGGTCTATGTGATTGTATGGTCCTCCAGGGAAATCTATAGAACTCTGAGTGAATCTGTGGGTCTATGTTGGTGTGTGGTCCTCCAGGGGAACCTATAGATCTCTGAGTGAGTCTATGGGTCTATGTGGGTATATGATCCTGAAGGGGAATCTATAGATATCTGAGTGAGTCTGTGGGTCTATGTGGGTGTATGGTCCTCCAGGGGAATCTATAGATCTCTGAGTGAGTATGTGGGTCTATGTGGGCGTGTGGTCTTCCAGGGGAATCTATACATCTCTGAGTGAGTCTGTGGGTGTATGTGATTGTATGAACCTCCAGGGGAGTCTAAATATATCTGAGTGAGTCTGTGGGTCTATGTGGGTATATGGCCCTCCAGGGGAATCTATAGATCTCTGAGTGAGTCTGTCGGTCTATGTGGGCGTATGGTCCTCCAGGGGAATCTATAGATCTCTGAGTGAGTCTGTGGGCCTATGTGGGTGTATGGATCTCCAGGGGAATCTATAGATCTCTGAGTGAGTCTGTCTGCCTATGCGGGTGTATGGCCCTCCAGGGGAATCTATAGATCTCTGAGTGAGTCTATGTGTTCATGGGAGTGTATGATCCTCTAGGGGAATCTATAGATCTCTGAGTGATTCTGTGTTTCTATATGGGTGTATGGTCCTGCAGCGGAATCTATTGATCTCTGAGTGAGTATGTGGGTCTATGTGGGTGTATGATCCTCCAGGGGAATCTATAGATCTCTGAGTGAGTCTGTGGGTCTATGTGCGTGTATGATCCTCCAGGGGAATCTATATATCTCTGAGTGAGTCTGTGGGTCTATGTGGGTGTATGGCCCTCCAGGGGAATCTATAGATCTCTGAGTGAGTCTATGGGTTTACGTGAGTGTATGATCCTCTACGGGAATCTATATATCTCTGAGTGAGTCTGTGGGTCTGTGTGGGTGTGTGGTCCTCTAGGGAAATATGTAGATCTCTGAGTGATTCCGGGTGTATGTAGGTGTATGGACCTCCAGACGAATCTATAGATCTCTGAGTGGGTCTGTGGGTCTATGTGGGTGTGTGGTCCTTCAGGGGAATCTATAGATCTTTGAGTGAGTCTGTGGTTCTATGTGGGTGTATGGACCTCCAGGGGAATCTATAGATCTCTGAGTGAGTCTGTGGGTCTATGTGGGTGTATCATCCTCCAGGTGACTCTAAATATCTCTGAGTGAGTCTGTATGTCTATGTGGGTGTATGGCCCTCCAGGGGAATCTATAGATCTCTGAGTGTGTCTATGGGTTTATGGGAGTGTATGATCCTCTAGGGGAATCTATAGATATCTGAGTGAGTCTGTGGGTCTATATGGGTGTAAGGTCCTCCAGGGGAATCTATAGATCTGTGAATGAGTCTGTGGGTCTATGTGGGTGTATGATCCTCCAGGGGAATCTAAATATCTCTGAGTGAGTCTGTGGGTGTATGTGGGTGTATGGCCCGAGGGGGTTTATATAGATCTCTGAGTGAGTCTATGGATTTATGTGAGTGTATGAACCTCTAGTGGAATTGATAGATCTCCGAGTGAGTATGTAGGTCTATATGGGTGTATGGACCTCCAGGGGAATCTATAGATCTCTGAGTGAGTCCGTGGGTCTATGTGGGTGTATGATCCTCCAGGGGAATCTAAATATCTCTGAGTGAGTCTGTCTGTCTATGCGGGTGTATCGCCCTCCAGTGGAATCTATAGATCTCTGAGTGAGTCTGTGGGTCTATGTGGGCGTTTGGTCCTCCAGCGGAATCTATAGATCTCTGCGTGAGTCTGCGGGTTTGTGTGAGTGTGTGGTCCTCTAGGGAAATATATAGATCTCTGAGTGATTCTGGGTGTATGTGGGTGTATGGACCTGCAGGCGAATCTATAGATCTCTGAGTGAGCCTGTGGGTCTATGTGGCTGTATGGACCTCCAGGGGAATCTACAGATCTCTGAGTGAGTCTGTGGGTTTATGTGAGTGTATGATCCTCTAGGGGAATCTATAGATCTCTGAATGGGTCTGTGGGTCTATGTGGGTGTGTGGACCTCCAGGGGAATCTATAGATCTCTGAGTGAGTCTGTGGGCCTATGTGGGTGTATGGATCTCCAGGGGAATCTATATATCTCTGAGTGAGTCTCTGTGTCAATGTGGGTGTATGATCCTCCAGGGGAATCAAAATATCTCTGAGTGAGTCTGTCTGCCTATGCGGGTGTATGGCCCTCCAGGGGAATCTATAGATCTCTGAGTGAGTCTATGGGTTCATGGGAGTGTATGATCCTCTAGGGGAATCTATAGATCTCTGAGTGATTCTGTGTTTCTATATGGGTGTACGGTCCTCCAGCGGAATCTATTGATCTCTGAGTGAGTATGTGGGTCTATGTGGGTGTATGATCCTCCAGGGGAATCTATAGATCTCTGAGTGAGTCTGTGGGTCTATGTGCGTGTATGATCCTCCAGGGGAATCTAAATATCTCTGAGTGAGTCTGTGGGTCTATGTGGGTGTATGGCCCTCCAGGGGAATCTATAGATCTCTGAGTGAGTCTATGGGTTTACGTGAGTGTATGATCCTCTACGGGAATCTATATATCTCTGAGTGAGTCTGTGGGTCTGTGTGGGTGTGTGGTCCTCTAGGGAAATATGTAGATCTCTGAGTGATTCCGGGTGTATGTAGGTGTATGGACCTCCAGACGAATCTATAGATCTCTGAGTGGGTCTGTGGGTCTATGTGGGTGTGTGGTCCTTCAGGGGAATCTATAGATCTTTGAGTGAGTCTGTGGTTCTATGTGGGTGTATGGACCTCCAGGGGAATCTATAGATCTCTGAGTGAGTCTGTGGGTCTATGTGGGTGTATCATCCTCCAGGTGACTCTAAATATCTCTGAGTGAGTCTGTATGTCTATGTGGGTGTATGGTCCTCCAGGGGAATCTATAGATCTGTGAATGAGTCTGTGGGTCTATGTGGGTGTATGATCCTCCAGGGGAATCTAAATATCTCTGAGTGAGTCTGTGGGTGTATGTGGGTGTATGGCCCGAGGGGGTTTATATAGATCTCTGAGTGAGTCTATGGATTTATGTGAGTGTATGATCCTCTAGTGGAATTTATAGATCTCCGAGTTAGTATGTAGGTCTATATGGGTGTATGGACCTCCAGGGGAATCTAAATATCTCTGAGTGAGTATGTCTGTCTATGCGGGTGTATCGCCCTCCAGTGGAATCTATAGATCTCTGAGTGAGTCTGTGGGTCTATGTGGGCGTATGGTCCTCCAGCGGAATCTATAGATCTCTGCGTGAGTCTGCGGGTTTGTGTGAGTGTGTGGTCCTCTAGGGAAATATATAGATCTCTGAGTGCTTCTGGGTGTATTTGGGTGTATGGACCTGCAGGCGAATCTATAGATCTCTGAGTGAGCCTGTGGGTCTATGTGGCTGTATGGACCTCCAGGGGAATCTATAGATCTCTGAGTGAGTCTATGGGTTCATTGGAGTGTATGATCCTCTAGGGGAATCTATAGATCTCTGAGTGATTCTGTGTTTCTATATGGGTGTACGGTCCTCCAGCGGAATCTATTGATCTCTGAGTGAGTATGTGGGTCTATGTGGGTGTATGATCCTCCAGGGGAATCTATAGATCTCTGAGTGAGTCTGTGGGTCTATGTGCGTGTATGATCCTCCAGGGGAATCTAAATATCTCTGAGTGAGTCTGTCTGCCTATGCGGGTGTATGGCCCTCCAGGGGAATCTATAGATCTCTGAGTGAGTCTATGGGTTCATGGGAGTGTATGATCCTCTAGGGGAATCTATAGATCTCTGAGTGATTCTGTGTTTCTATATGGGTGTACGGTCCTCCAGCGGAATCTATTGATCTCTGAGTGAGTATGTGGGTCTATGTGGGTGTATGATCCTCCAGGGGAATCTATAGATCTCTGAGTGAGTCTGTGGGTCTATGTGCGTGTATGATCCTCCAGGGGAATCTAAATATCTCTGAGTGAGTCTGTGGGTCTATGTGGGTGTATGGCCCTCCAGGGGAATCTATAGATCTCTGAGTGAGTCTATGGGTTTACGTGAGTGTATGATCCTCTACGGGAATCTATATATCTCTGAGTGAGTCTGTGGGTCTGTGTGGGTGTGTGGTCCTCTAGGGAAATATGTAGATCTCTGAGTGATTCCGGGTGTATGTAGGTGTATGGACCTCCAGACGAATCTATAGATCTCTGAGTGGGTCTGTGGGTCTATGTGGGTGTGTGGTCCTTCAGGGGAATCTATAGATCTTTGAGTGAGTCTGTGGTTCTATGTGGGTGTATGGACCTCCAGGGGAATCTATAGATCTCTGAGTGAGTCTGTGGGTCTATGTGGGTGTATCATCCTCCAGGTGACTCTAAATATCTCTGAGTGAGTCTGTATGTCTATGTGGGTGTATGGTCCTCCAGGGGAATCTATAGATCTGTGAATGAGTCTGTGGGTCTATGTGGGTGTATGATCCTCCAGGGGAATCTAAATATCTCTGAGTGAGTCTGTGGGTGTATGTGGGTGTATGGCCCGAGGGGGTTTATATAGATCTCTGAGTGAGTCTATGGATTTATGTGAGTGTATGATCCTCTAGTGGAATTTATAGATCTCCGAGTTAGTATGTAGGTCTATATGGGTGTATGGACCTCCAGGGGAATCTAAATATCTCTGAGTGAGTATGTCTGTCTATGCGGGTGTATCGCCCTCCAGTGGAATCTATAGATCTCTGAGTGAGTCTGTGGGTCTATGTGGGCGTATGGTCCTCCAGCGGAATCTATAGATCTCTGCGTGAGTCTGCGGGTTTGTGTGAGTGTGTGGTCCTCTAGGGAAATATATAGATCTCTGAGTGATTCTGGGTGTATTTGGGTGTATGGACCTGCAGGCGAATCTATAGATCTCTGAGTGAGCCTGTGGGTCTATGTGGCTGTATGGACCTCCAGGGGAATCTATAGATCTCTGAGTGAGTCTATGGGTTCATTGGAGTGTATGATCCTCTAGGGGAATCTATAGATCTCTGAGTGATTCTGTGTTTCTATATGGGTGTACGGTCCTCCAGCGGAATCTATTGATCTCTGAGTGAGTATGTGGGTCTATGTGGGTGTATGATCCTCCAGGGGAATCTATAGATCTCTGAGTGAGTCTGTGGGTCTATGTGCGTGTATGATCCTCCAGGGGAATCTAAATATCTCTGAGTGAGTCTGTAGGTCTATGTGGGTGTATGGCCCTCCAGGGGAATCTATAGATCTCTTAGTGAGTCTATGGGTTTACGTGAGTGTATGATCCTCTACGGGAATCTATATATCTCTGAGTGAGTCTATGGGTCTATATGGGTGTATGTTCCTCCAGGGGAATCTATAGATCTCTGAGTCAGTCTGTGTGTCTATGTGAGTGTATGGTCCTCCAGAGTAATATATAGAACTCTGAGTGAGTCTGTGGGTCTATGTTGGTGTGTGGTCCTCCAGTGGAATCTATAGATCTCTGAGTGAGTCTATGGGTCTATGTGGGTATATGATCCTGAAGGGGAATCTATAGATATCTGAGTGAGTCTGTGGGTCTATGTGATTGTATGGTCCTCCAGGGGAATCTATACATCTCTGAGTGAGTCTGTGGGTGTATGTGATTGTATGAACCTCCAGGGGAGTCTAATTATACCTGAGTGAGTTTGTGGGTCTATGTGGGTATATGGCCCTCCAGGGGAATCTATAGATCTCTGAGTGAGTCTGTGGGTCTATGTGGGCGTTTGGTCCTCCAGGGGAATCTATAGATCTCTGCGTGAGTCAGCGGGTCTGTGTGGGTGTGTGGTCCTCTAGGGAAATATATAGATATCTGAGTGATTCCGGGTGTATGTAGGTGTATGGACCTCCAGGCGAATCTATAGATCTCTGAGTGAGCCTGTGGGTCTATGTGGGTGTTTGGACCTCCAGGGGAATCTATAGATCTCTGAGTGAGTCTGTGGGTTTATGTGAGTGTATGATCCTCTAAGGGAATCTATAGATGTCTGAGTGGGTCTGTGGGTCTATGTGGGTGTGTGGTCCTTCAGGGGAATCTATAGATCTCTGAGTGAGTCTGTGGTTCTATGTGGGTGTATGGACCTCCAGGGGAAGCTATAGATCTCTGAGTGAGTCTGTGGGTCTATGTGGGTGTATCATCCTCCAGGTGACTCTAAATATCTCTGAGTGAGTCTGTATGTCTATGTGGGTGTATGGCCCTCCAGGGGAATCTATAGATCTCTGAGTGTGTCTATGGGTTTATGGGAGTGTATGATCCTCTAGGGGAATCTATAGATCTCTGAGTGAGTCTGTGGGTCTATATGGGTGCAAGTTCCTCCAGGGGAGTCTATAGATCCGTGAATGAGTCTGTGGGTCTATGTGGGTGTATGATCCTCCAGGGGAATCTAAACATCTCTGAGTGAGTCTGTGGGTGTATGTGGGTGTATGGCCCTCCAGGGGTTTCTATAGATCTCTGAGTGAGTCTATGGATTTATGTGAGTGTATGATCCTCTAGTGGAATCTATAGATCTCCGAGTGAGTATATAGGTCTATATGGGTGTATGGACCTCCAGGGGAATCTATAGATCCCTGAGTGAGTCTGTGGGTCTATGTGGGTGTATGATCCTCCAGGGGAATCTAAATATCTCTGAGTGAGTCTGTCTGCCTATGTGGGTGTATGGCCCTCCAGGGGAATCTATAGATCTCTGAGTGTGTCTATGGCTTCATGGGAGTGTATGATCCTCTAGGGGAATCTATAGTTCTCTGAGTGAGGCTGTGGGTCTATGTGGGTGTATGATCCTCGAGGGGAATCTAAATATCTATGAGTGAGTCTGTGGGTGTATGTGGGTGTATGGACCTCCAGGGGTTTCTATAGATCTCTGAGTGAGTCTATGGGTTTATGTGAGTATATGATCCTCTAGGGGAATCTATAGATCTCCGAGTGAGTCTGTAGGTCTATATGGGTGTATGGTCCTCCAGGGGAATCTATAGATCGCTGAGTGAGTCTGTGGGTCTATGTGGATGTATGATCCTCCAGGGGAATCTAAATATCTCTGAGTGAGTATGTGGGTCTATGTGGGTGTGTGATCCTCCAGGGGAATCTATAGATCTCTGAGTGAGCCTGTGTTTCTACGTGGGTGTATGATCCTCCAGGGGTATCTAAATATCTCTGAGTGAGTCTGTGGGTCTATGTGGGTGTATGGCCCTCCAGGGGAATCTATAGATCTCTGAGTGAGTCTATGGGTTTTTGTGAGTGTATGACCTTCTAGGGGAATGTATAGATCTCTGAGTGAGTCTGTGGGTCTATATGGGTGTGTGGTCCTCCAGGGGAATCTATAGATCTCTGAATGAGTCTGTGGGTCTATATGGGTGTATGGTCCTCCAGGGGAATCTATAGATCTCTGAGTGGTTATGTGGGTCTATGTGGGTGTGTGGTCCTCCAGTGAAATCTATAGATCTCTGAGTGAGTCTGTGGGTCTTAGTGGGTGTATGGTCCTCCAGGGAAATCTATAGATCTCTGAGTGAGTATGTGGGTCTATGTGGGTGTATGGCCATCCAGGGGAATGTATAGATCTCTGCATGCGTCTGTGGGTCTATGAGGGCGTATGGTCCTCCAGGGGAATCTATATATCTCTGCGTGAGTCTGTGGGTCTGTGTGGCACTCCAGGGGAATTTATAGATCTCTGTTTGAGTACATGGGTCTATCTGAGTGTATGGCTCTCCAGGGGAATCTATAGATCTCTGAGTGAGTATGTGGATCTATGTGGGTGTGTGGTCCTCCACGGGAATCTATAGATCTCTGAGTGAGCATGTGGGTCTATGTGGGTGTATGGCCCTCCAGGGGAATGTATAGATCTCTGCATGAGTCAGTGGGTCTATGACGGCGTATGGTCCTCCAGGGGAATCTATATATCTCTGCGTGAATCTGTGGGTCTGTGTGGCACTCCAGGGGAATCTATAAATCTCTGAGTGAGTATATGGGTCTATGTGAGTGTATGGCCCTCCAGGGGAATCTATAGATCTCTGAGTCAGTCTGTGGGTCTATGTGGGTGTGTGGTCCTCCAGGGGAATCTATAGATCTCTGAGTCACTCTGTGGGTCTATGTGGGTGTGTGGTCCTCCAGGGGAATCTATAGATCTCTGAGTGAGTTTGTGGGTCTATGTGGTTGTATGGACCTCCAGGGAAATCTATAGATCTCTGAGTGAATCTGTGGATCTATATGGGTGTATGGTCCTCCAAGGGAATCTATAGTTCTCTGAGTGAGTCTGTGGGTCTATGTGGGTGTATTATCCTCCAGGGGAATCTAAATATCTCTGAGTGAGTCTGTGGTTCTATGTGGGTGTATGGACCTCCAGGGGAAGCTATAGATCTCTGAGTGAGTCTGTGGGTCTATGTGGGTGTATCATCCTCCAGGTGACTCTAAATATCTCTGAGTGAGTCTGTATGTCTATGTGGGTGTATGGCCCTCCAGGGGAATCTATAGATCTCTGAGTGTGTCTATGGGTTTATGGGAGTGTATGATCCTCTAGGGGAATCTATAGATCTCTGAGTGAGTCTGTGGGTCTATATGGGTGCAAGTTCCTCCAGGGGAGTCTATAGATCTGTGAATGAGTCTGTGGGTCTATGTGGGTGTATGATCCTCCAGGGGAATCTAAATATCTCTGAGTGAGTCTGTGGGTGTATGTGGGTGTATGGCCCTCCAGGGGTTTCTATAGATCTCTGAGTGAGTCTATGGATTTATGTGAGTGTATGATCCTCTAGTGGAATCTATAGATCTCCGAGTGAGTATATAGGTCTATATGGGTGTATGGACCTCCAGGGGAATCTATAGATCTCTGAGTGAGTCTGTGGGTCTATGTGGGTGTATGATCCTCCAGGGGAATCTAAATATCTCTGAGTGAGTCTGTCTGCCTATGTGGGTGTATGGCCCTCCAGGGGAATCTATAGATCTCTGAGTGTGTCTATGGCTTTATGGGAGTGTATGATCCTCTAGGGGAATCTATAGTTCTCTGAGTGAGGCTGTGGGTCTATGTGGGTGTATGATCCTCGAGGGGAATCTAAATATCTATGAGTGAGTCTGTGGGTGTATGTGGGTGTATGGACCTCCAGGGGTTTCTATAGATCTCTGAGTGAGTCTATGGGTTTATGTGAGTATATGATCCTCTAGGGGAATCTATAGATCTCCGAGTGAGTCTGTAGGTCTATATGGGTGTATGGTCCTCCAGGGGAATCTATAGATCGCTGAGTGAGTCTGTGGGTCTATGTGGATGTATGATCCTCCAGGGGAATCTAAATATCTCTGAGTGAGTATGTGGGTCTATGTGGGTGTGTGATCCTCCAGGGGAATCTATAGATCTATGAGTGAGCCTGTGTTTCTACGTGGGTGTATGATCCTCCAGGGGTATCTAAATATCTCTGAGTGAGTCTGTGGGTCTATGTGGGTGTATGGCCCTCCAGGGGAATCTATAGATCTCTGAGTGAGTCTATGGGTTTTTGTGAGTGTATGATCTTCTAGGGGAATGTATAGATCTCTGAGTCAGTCTGTGGGTCTATATGGGTGTGTGGTCCTCCAGGGGAATCTATAGATCTCTGAATGAGTCTGTGGGTCTATATGGGTGTATGGTCATCCAGGGGAATCTATAGATCTCTGAGTGGTTATGTGGGTCTATGTGGGTGTGTGGTCCTCCAGTGAAATCTATAGATCTCTGAGTGAGTCTGTGGGTCTATGTGGGTGTATGGTCCTCCAGGGAAATCTATAGATCTCTGAGTGAGTATGTGGGTCTATGTGGGTGTATGTCCATCCAGGGGAATGTATAGATCTCTGCATGCGTCTGTGGGTCTATGAGGGCGTATGGTCCTCCAGGGGAATCTATATATCTCTGCGTGAGTCTGTGGGTCTGTGTGGCACTCCAGGGGAATTTATAGATCTCTGTTTGAGTACATGGGTCTATCTGAGTGTATGGCTCTCCAGGGGAATCTATAGATCTCTGAGTGAGTATGTGGATCTATGTGGGTGTGTGGTCCTCCACGGGAATCTATAGATCTCTGAGTGAGCATGTGGGTCTATGTGGGTGTATGGCCCTCCAGGGGAATGTATAGATCTCTGCATGAGTCAGTGGGTCTATGACGGCGTATGGTCCTCCAGGGGAATCTATATATCTCTGCGTGAATCTGTGGGTCTGTGTGGCACTCCAGGGGAATCTATAAATCTCTGAGTGAGTATATGGGTCTATGTGAGTGTATGGCCCTCCAGGGGAATCTATAGATCTCTGAGTCAGTCTGTGGGTCTATGTGGGTGTGTGGTCCTCCAGGGGAATCTATAGATCTCTGAGTCACTCTGTGGGTCTATATGGGTGTGTGGTCCTCCAGGGGAATCTATAGATCTCTGAGTGAGTTTGTGGGTCTATGTGGTTGTATGGACCTCCAGGGAAATCTATAGATCTCTGAGTGAATCTGTGGATCTATATGGGTGTATGGTCCTCCAAGGGAATTTATAGATCTCTGAGTGAGTCTGTGGGTCTATGTGGGTGTATTATCCTCCAGGGGAATCTAAATATCTCTGAGTGAGTCTGTGGGTCTATTTGAGTGTATGATCCTCTAGGAGAATCTATACATCTCTGAGTGAGTCTGTGGGTCTATATGGGTGTATGGTCCTCCAGGGGTATCTATAGATCTCTGAGTGAGTCTATGGGTCTATGTGCGTGTATGATCCTCCAGGGGAATCTATAGATCTCTGAGTGAGTATATGGGTCTATGTGAGTGTATGGCCCTCCAGGGGAATCTATAGATCTCTGAGTGAGTCTGTGGGTCTATGTGGGTGTGTGGTCCTCCAGGGGAATCTTTAGATCTCTGAGTGAGTCTGTGGGTGTATGTGGGTTTGTGGTCCTACAGGAGAATATATAGATCTCTGAGTCAGTCTGTGGGTCTAAACGGGTGTGTGGTCCTCCAGGGGAATCTATAGATCTCTGAGTGAGTCTGTGGGGCTATGTGGGTGTGTGGTCCTCCAGGGGAATCAAGATATATCTGAGTGAGTCATTGGGTCTATGTGAGCGGATGGCCCTCCAGAAGAATCTATAGACCTCTGAGTGAGTCTATGGGTCTATGTGGGTGTATGGTCCTCCAGGGGAATCTATAGATCTCTGAGTGATTCTGTGGGTTTATGTGAGTGTTTGATCCTTCAGGGGAATCTATCGATATCTGCGTGAGTCTGTAGGTTTATGTGAGTGTATGATCCTCCAGGGGAATCTATAGATCTCTGAGTGAGTCTGTGGGTCTTTGTGGGTGTATGGTCATCCAGTGGAATCTATAGATCTCTGAGTGAGTCTGTGGGTCTATGTGGGTGTGTGGTCCTCCAGGCGAATCTATAGATCTCTGAGTGAGTATGTGGGTCTATGTGGGTGTGTGGTCCTCCAGGGGAATCTATAGATCTCTGAGTGTGTCTGTGGGTCTTTGTGGGCGTATTGTCCGCCAGGGGAATCTATATATCTCTGCGTGAGTCTGCGGCTCTGTTTGGGTGTGTGGTCCTCTAGGGAAATATATAGATCTCTGAGTGAGTTTTCGGGTGTACGTCGGTGTATGGACCTCCAGGCGGATCTATATATCTCTGAGTGAGCCTGTAGGTCTATGTGGGTGTATGGACCTCCAGGGGAATCTATAGATCTCTGAGAGGGTCTGTGGGTTTATGTGAGTGTATGATCCTCTAGGGAATCTATAGATCTCTGAGTGAGTCTGTGGGTCTATGTTTGTATATGGCCCTCCAGGGGAATCTATAGATCTCTGAGTGAGTCTGTGGGTCTATGTGGGCGTATGGTCCTCCAGGGGAATCTATAGATCTCTGCGTGAGTCTGCGGGTCTGTGTGGGTGTGTGGTCCTCTAGGGAAATATCTAGATCTCTGAGTGATTCCGGGTGTATGTAGGTGTATGGACCTCCAGGCGAATCTATAGATCTCTGAGTGAGCTTGTGGGTCTATGTGGGTGTTTGGACCTCCAGGGGAATCTATAGATCTCTGAGTGAGTCTGTGGGTTTATGTGAGTGTATGATCCTCTACGGGAATCTATAGATCTCTGAGTTGGTCTGTGGGTCTATGTGGTGTGTGGTCCTTCAGGGGAATCTATAGATCTCTGAGTGAGTCTGTGGTTCTATGTGGGTGTATGGACCTCCGGGGGAATCTATAGATCTCTGAGTGAGTCTGTGGGTCTTTGTGGGGGTATCATCCTCCAGGTGACTCTAAATATCTCTGAGTGAGTCTGTATGTCTATGTGGGTGTATGGCCCTCCAGGGGAATCTATAGATCTCTGAGTGTTTCTATGGGATTATGGGAGTGTATGATCCTCTAGGGGAATCTATAGATCACTGAGTGAGTCTGTGGGTCTATATGGGTGTAAGGTCCTCCAGGGGAGTCTATAGATCTGTGAATGAGTCTGTGAGTCTATGTGGGTGTATGATCCTCCAGGGGAATCTAAATATCTCTGAGTGAGTCTGTGGGTGTATGTGGGTGTATGGCCCTCCAAGGGTTTCTATAGATCTCTGAGTGAGTCTATGGATTTATGTGAGTGTATGATCCTCTAGTGGAATCTATAGATCTCCGAGTGAGTATATAGGTCTATATGGGTGTATGGACCTCCAGGGGTTTCTATAGATCTCTGAGTGAGTCTATGGGTTTATGTGAGTATATGATCCGCTAGGGGAATCTAAAGATCTCCGAGTGAGTCTGTAGGTCTATATGGGTGTATGGTCCTCCAGGGGAATCTATAGATCGCTGAGTGAGTCTGTGGGTCTATGTGGGTGTGTGGTCCTCCAGGGGAATCTTTAGATCTCTGAGTGAGTCTGTGGGTGTATGTGGGTTTGTGGTCCTACAGGAGAATATATAGATCTCTGAGTCAGTCTGTGGGTCTAAACGGGTGTGTGGTCCTCCAGGGGAATCTATAGATCTCTGAGTGTGTCTGTGGGGCTATGTGGGTGTGTGGTCCTCCAGGGGAATCTATAGATCTCTGAGTGAGTCTGTGGTTTTATGTGGGTGTGTGGTCCTCCAGGGGAATCAAGATATATCTGAGTGAGTCATTGGGTCTATATGAGCGGATGGCCCTCCAGAAGAATCTATAGACCTCTGAGTGAGTCTATGGGTCTATGTGGGTGTATGGTCCTCCAGGGGAATCTATAGATCTCTGAGTGATTCTGTGGGTTTATGTGAGTGTTTGATCCTTCAGGGGAATCTATCGATATCTGAGTGAGTCTGTAGGTTTATGTGAGTGTATGATCCTCCAGGGGAATCTATAGATCTCTGAGTGAGTCTGTGGGTCTTTGTGGGTGTATGGTCCTCCAGTGGAATCTATAGATCTCTGAGTGAGTCTGTGGGTCTATGTGGGTGTGTGGTCCTCCAGGGGAATCTATAGATCTCTGAGTGAGTATGTGGGTCTATGTGGGTGTGTGGTCCTCCAGGGGAATCTATAGATCTCTGAGTGTTTCTGTGGGTCTTTGTGGGCGTATTGTCCGCCAGGGGAATCTATAGATCTCTGCGTGAGTCTGCGGCTCTGTTTGGGTGTGTGGTCCTCTAGGGAAATATATAGATCTCTGAGTGAGTTTTCGGGTGTACGTCGGTGTATGGACCTCCAGGCGGATCTATATATCTCTGAGTGAGCCTGTAGGTCTATGTGGGTGTATGGACCTCCAGGGGAATCTATAGATCTCTGAGAGGGTCTGTGGTTTCATGTGAGTGTATGATTCTCTAGGGAATCTATAGATCTCTGAGTGAGTCTGTGGGTCTATGTGGGCATATGGCCCTCCAGGGGAATCTATAGATCTCTGAGTGAGTCTGTGGGTCTATGTGGGCGTATGGTCCTCCAGGGGAATCTATAGATCTTTGCGTGAGTCTGCGGGTCTGTGTGGGTGTGTGGTCCTCTAGGGAAATATATAGATCTCTGAGTGATTCCGGGTGTATGTAGGTGTATGGACCTCCAGGCGAATCTATAGATCTCTGAGTGAGCTTGTGGGTCTATCTGGGTGTTTGGACCTCCAGGGGAATCTATAGATCTCTGAGTGAGTCTGTGGGTTTATGTGAGTGTATGATCCTCTACGGGAATCTATAGATCTCTGAGTGGGTCTGTGGGTCTATGTGGTGTGTGGTCCTTCAGGGGAATCTATAGATCTCTCAGTGAGTCTGTGGTTCTATGTGGGTGTATGGACCTCCGGGGGAATCTATAGATCTCTGAGTGAGTCTGTGGGTCTTTGTGGGTGTATCATCCTCCAGGTGACTCTAAATATCTCTGAGTGAGTCTGTATGTCGATGTGGGTGTATGGCCCTCCAGGGGAATCTATAGATCTCTGAGTGTGTCTATGGGTTTATGGGAGTGTATGATCCTCTAGGGGAATCTATAGATCACTGAGTGAGTCTGTGGGTCTATATGGATGTAAGGTCCTCCAGGGGAGTCTATAGATCTGTGAATGAGTCTGTGAGTCTATGTGGGTGTATGATCCTCCAGGGGAATCTAAATATCTCTGAGTGAGTCTGTGGGTGTATGTGGTTGTATGGCCCTCCAAGGGTTTCTATAGATCTCTGAGTGAGTCTATGGATTTATGTGAGTGTATGATCCTCTAGTGGAATCTATAGATCTCCGAGTGAGTATATAGGTCTATATGGGTGTATGGACATCCAGGGGAATCTATAGACCTCTGAGTGAGTCTGTGGGTCTATGTGGGTGTATGATCCTCCAGGGGAATCTAAATATCTCTGAGTGAGTCTGTCTGCCTATGTGGGTGTATGGCCCTCCAGGGGAATCTATAGATCTCTGAGTGTGCCTATGGCTTTATGGGAGTGTATGATCCTCTAGGGGAATCTATAGTTCTCTGAGTGAGGCTGTGGGTCTATGTGGGTGTATGATCCTCGAGGGGAATCTAAATATCTATGAGTGAGTCTGTGGGTGTATGTGGGTGTATGGACCTCCAGGGGTTTCTATAGATCTCTGAGTGAGTCTATGGGTTTATGTGAGTATATGATCCGCTAGGGGAATCTATAGACCTCCGAGTGAGTCTGTAGGTCTATATGGGTGTATGGTCCTCCAGGGGAATCTATAGATCGCTGAGTGAGTCTGTGGGTCTATGTGGATGTATTATCCTCCAGGGGAATCTAAATATCTCTGAGTGAGTCTGTGGGTCTATGTGGGTGTATGGCCCTCCAGGGGAATCTATAGATCTCTGAGTGAGTCTATGGGTTTTTGTGAGTGTATGGTCCTCCAGGGGAATCTATAGATCTCTGAGTGGTTATGTGGGTCTATGTGGGTGTGTGGTCCTCCAGGGGAATCTATAGATCTCTGAATGAGTCTGTGGGTCCATATGGGTGTATGGTCCTCCAGGGGAATCTATAGATCTCTGAGTGGTTATGTGGGTCTATGTGGGTGTGTGGTCCTCCAGTGAAATCTATAGATCTCTGAGTGAGTCTGTGGGTCTATGTGGGTGTATGGTCCTCCAGGGAAATCTATAGATCTCTGAGTGAGTATGTGGGTCTATGTGGGTGTATGGCCATCCAGGGGAATGTATAGATCTCTGCATGCGTCTGTGGGTCTATGAGGGCATATGGTCCTCCAGGGGAATCTATATATCTCTGCGTGAATCTGTGGGTCTTTGTGGCACTCCAGGGGAATCTATGAATCTCTGAGTGAGTATATGGGTCTATGTGAGTGTCTGGCCCTCCAGGGGAATCTATAGATCTCTGAGTCAGTCTGTGGGTCTATGTGGGTGTGTGGTCCTCCAGGGGAATCTATAGATCTCTGAGTCACTCTGTGGGTCTATGTGGGTGTGTGGTCCTCCAGGGGAATCTATAGATCTCTGAGTGAGTTTGTGGGTCTATGTGGTTGTATGGACCTCCAGGGAAATCTATAGATCTCTGAGTGAATCTGTGGATCTATATGGGTGTATGGTCCTCCAAGGGAATCTATAGATCTCTGAGTGAGTCTGTGGGTCTATGTGGGTGTATTATCCTCCAGTGGAATCTAAATATCTCTGAGTGAGTCTGTGGGTCTATTTGAGTGTATGATCCTCTAGGAGAATCTATACATCTCTGAGTGAGTCTGTGGGTCTATATGGGTGTATGGTCCTCCAGGGGTATCTATAGATCTCTGAGTGAGTCTATGGGTGTATGTGGGTGTATGATCCTCCAGGGGAATCTATAGATCTCTGAGTGAGTATATGGGTCTATGTGAGTGTATGGCCCTCCAGGGGAATCTATAGATCTCTGAGTGAGTCTGTGGGTCTATGTGGGTGTGTGGTCCTCCAGGGGAATCTTTAGATTTCTGAGTGAGTCTGTGGGTGTATGTGGGTTTGTGGTCCTACAGGAGAATATATAGATCTCTGAGTCAGTCTGTGGGTCTAAACGGGTGTGTGGTCCTCCAGGGGAATCTATAGATCTCTGAGTGAGTCTGTGGTTTTATGTGGGTGTGTGGTCCTCCAGGGGAATCTAGATATATCTGAGTGAGTCATTGGGTCTATGTGAGCGGATGGCCCTCCAGAAGAATCTATAGACCTCTGAGTGAGTCTATGGGTCTATGTGGGTGTATGGTCCTCCAGGGGAATCTATAGATCTCTGAGTGATTCTGTGGGTTTATGTGAGTGTTTGATCCTTCAGGGGAATCTATCGATATCTGAGTGAGTCTGTAGGTTTATGTGAGTGTTTGATCCTCCAGGGGAATCTATAGATCTCTGAGTGAGTCTGTGGGTCTTTGTGGGTGTATGGTCCTCCAGGGGAATCTATAGATCTCTGAGTGAGTCTCTGGGTCTATGTGGGTGTGTGGTCCTCCAGGGGAATCTATAGATCTCTTATGTGGGTGTGTGTTCCTCCAGGGGAATCTATAGATATCTGCGTGAGTCTGTCTGTCTATGTGCGTGTGTGGTCCTCCAGGGGAATCTATAGATCTTTGAGTGAGGCTGTGGGTCTACATGAGCGTATGGCCCTCCAGGGGAATCTATAGATCTCTGAGTGAGTCTATGGGCTTATGTGGGTGTATAGTCCTCCAGGGAAATCTATGGATCTCTGAGTGAGTCTGTGGGTCTATGTGGGTGTATGGTCCTCCAGGGGAATCTTTAGATCTCTGAGTGAGTCGATGGATCTATTTGGGTGTATGGTCCTCCAGGGGAATCTATAGATCTCTCAGTGGGTCTGTGGGTCTATGTGGGTGTGTGGTCCTCCAAGGGGAATCTTTAGATCTATGCGTGAGTCTATGGGTCTATGTGGGTGTGTGGTCCTCCAGGGGAATCTATAGATCTATGAGTGAGTATATGGGTCTTTGTGGGTGTGTGGTCCTCCAGGGGAATCTATAGATCTCTGAGTGAGTCTGTGGGTCTATGTGGGTGTGTGGTCCTCCAGGGGAATCTTTAGATTTCTGAGTGAGTCTGTGGGTGTATGTGGGTTTGTGGTCCTACAGGAGAATATATAGATCTCTGAGTCAGTCTGTGGGTCTAAACGGGTGTGTGGTCCTCCAGGGGAATCTATAGATCTCTGAGTGAGTCTGTGGTTTTATGTGGGTGTGTGGTCCTCCAGGGGAATCTAGATATATCTGAGTGAGTCATTGGGTCTATGTGAGCGGATGGCCCTCCAGAAGAATCTATAGACCTCTGAGTGAGTCTATGGGTCTATGTGGGTGTATGGTCCTCCAGGGGAATCTATAGATCTCTGAGTGATTCTGTGGGTTTATGTGAGTGTTTGATCCTTCAGGGGAATCTATCGATATCTGAGTGAGTCTGTAGGTTTATGTGAGTGTTTGATCCTCCAGGGGAATCTATAGATCTCTGAGTGAGTCTGTGGGTCTTTGTGGGTGTATGGTCCTCCAGGGGAATCTATAGATCTCTGAGTGAGTCTCTGGGTCTATGTGGGTGTGTGGTCCTCCAGGGGAATCTATAGATCTCTTATGTGGGTGTGTGTTCCTCCAGGGGAATCTATAGATATCTGCGTGAGTCTGTCTGTCTATGTGCGTGTGTGGTCCTCCAGGGGAATCTATAGATCTCTGAGTGAGGCTGTGGGTCTACATGAGCGTATGGCCCTCCAGGGGAATCTATAGATCTCTGAGTGAGTCTATGGGCTTATGTGGGTGTATAGTCCTCCAGGGAAATCTATGGATCTCTGAGTGAGTCTGTGGGTCTATGTGGGTGTATGGTCCTCCAGGGGAATCTTTAGATCTCTGAGTGAGTCGATGGATCTATTTGGGTGTATGGTCCTCCAGGGGAATCTATAGATCTCTCAGTGGGTCTGTGGGTCTATGTGGGTGTGTGGTCCTCCAAGGGGAATCTTTAGATCTATGCGTGAGTCTATGGGTCTATGTGGGTGTGTGGTCCTCCAGGGGAATCTATAGATCTATGAGTGAGTATATGGGTCTTTGTGGGTGTGTGGTCCTCCAGGGGAATCTATAGATCTCTGAGTGATTCTATGGGTCTATGTGGTCCTCCAGGGGAATCTATAGATCTCTGAGTGAGTCTGTGGGTCTATGTGGGTGTGTGGTCCTCAAAGGGGAATCTTTAGATCTATGCGTGAGTCTATGGGTCTATGTGGGTGTGTGGTCCTCCACGGGAATCTATAGATCTATGAGTGAGTATATGGGTTTTTGTGGGTGTGTGGTCCTCCAGGGGAATCTATAGATCTCTGAGTAATTATATGGGTCTATGTGGTCCTCCAGGGGAATCTATAGATCTCTGAGTGAGTCTGTGGGTCTATGTGGGTGTGTGGTCCTCCAGGGGAATCTAGATATCTCTGAGTGCGTCTATGGGTTTATGTGGGTGTGTGATTCTCCAGGGGAATCTATAGATCTCTGAGTGAGTCTGTGGGTCTTTGAGGGCGTATCGTCCTCCAGGGGAATCTATAGATCTCTGATTGATCATATGAGTCCATGTGGGTTTGCGGTCTTTCCAGGGGAATCTATAGATCTCTGAGTGAGTCTATGGGTCTTTGTGGGTGTGTGGTCCTCCAGGGTAATCTATAGATCTCTGAGTGAGTCTGTGGTTCTATGTGAATGTATGATCCTTCAGGGGAATCTATAGATCTCTGAGTGAGTCTGTGGGTCTATGTGGGTGTATGATCCTCCACTGGAATCTATGAATCTCTGAGTGAGTCATTGGGTCTATGTGAGCGGATGGCCCTCCAGAAGAATCTATAGATCTCTGAGTGAGTCTATGTGTCTATGTGGGTGTATGGTCCTCCGGGGGAATCTATCGATATCTGAGTGAGTCTGTGGGTTTATTTGAGTGTATGATACTACAGGGGAATCTATAGATCTCTGAGTGAGTCTGTGGGTCTTCGTGGGTGTATGGTCCTCCAGGGGAATCTATAGATCTCTGAGTGAATCTGTGGGTCTATGTGGGTGTATGGTTCTCCAGGGGAATCTATAGATCTCTGAGTGAGTATGTGGGTGTATGTGGGTTTGTGGTCCTACAGGAGAATATATAGATCTCTGAGTCAGTCTGTGGGTCTAAACGGGTGTGTGGTCCTCCAGGGGAATCTATAGATCTCTGAGTGAGTCTGTGGGGCTATGCGGGTGTGTGGTCCTCCAGGGGAATCTATAGATCTCTGAGTGAGTCTGTGGTTTTATGTGGGTGTGTGGTCCTCCAGGGGAATCTAGATATATCTGAGTGAGTCATTGGGTCTATGTGAGCGGATGGCCCTCAAGAAGAATCTATAGACCTCTGAGTGAGTATATGGGTCTATGTGGGTGTATGGTCTTCCAGGGGAATCTATAGATCTCTGAGTGATTATGTGGGTTTATGTGAGTGTTTGATCCTTCAGGGTAATCTATCGATATCTGAGTGAGTCTGTAGGTTTATGTGAGTGTATGATCCTCCAGGGGAATCTATAGATCTCTGAGTGAGTCTGTGGGTCTTTGTGGGTGTATGGTCCTCCAGGGGAATCTATAGATCTCTGAGTGAGTCTGTGGGTCTATGTGGGTGTGTGGTCCTCCAGGGGAATCTATAGATCTCTTATGTGGGTGTGTGTTCCTCTAGGGGAATCTATAGATATCTGCGTGAGTCTGTCTGTCTATGTGCGTGTGTGGTCCTCCAGGGGAATCTATAGATCTCTGAGTGAGGCTGTGGGTCTACATGAGCGTATGGCCCTCCAGGGGAATCTATAGATCTCTGAGTGGGTCTCTGGGCTTATGTGGGTGTATAGTCCTCCAGGGAAATCTATGGATCTCTGAGTGAGTCTCTGGGTCTATGTGGGTGTATGGTCCTCCAGGGGAATCTTTAGATCTCTGAGTGAGTCGATGGATCTATTTGGGTGTATGGTCCTCCAGGGGATTCTATAGATCTCTCAGTGAGTCTGTGGGTCTATGTGGGTGTGTGGTCCTCCAAGGGGAATCTTTAGATCTATGCGTGAGTCTATGGGTCTATGTGGGTGTGTGGTCCTCCAGGGGAATCTAAAGATCTATGAGTGAGTATATGGGTCTTTGTGGGTGTGTGGTCCTCCAGGGGAATCTATAGATCTCTGAGTGATTCTATGGGTCTATGTGGTCCTCCAGGGGAATCTATAGATCTCTGAGTGAGTCTGTGGGTCTATGTGGGTGTGTGGTCCTCCAGTGGAATCTAGATATCTCTGAGTGCGTCTATGGGTTTATGTGGGTGTGCGATTCTCCAGGGGAATCTATAGATCTCTGAGTGAGTCTGTGGGTCTTTGAGGGCGTATCGTCCTCCAGGGGAATCTATAGATCTCTGATTGATCATATGAGTCCATGTGGGTTTGCGGTCTTTCCAGGGGAATCTATAGATCTCTGAGTGAGTCTATGGGTCTATGTGGGTGTGTGGTCCTCCAGGGTAATCTATAGATCTCTGAGTGAGTCTGTGGTTCTATGTGAATGTATGATCCTTCAGGGGAATCTATAGATCTCAGAGTGAGTCTATGGGTCTATGTGGGTGTATGATCCTCCACTGGAATCTATGAATCTCTGAGTGAGTCATTGGGTCTATGTGAGCGGATGGCCCTCCAGAAGAATCTATAGATCTCTGAGTGAGTCTATGTGTCTATGTGGGTGTATGGTCCTCCAGGGGAATCAATCGATATCTGAGTGAGTCTGTGGGTTTACTTGAGTGTATGATCCTACAGGGGAATCTATAGATCTCTGAGTGAGTCTGTGGGTCTTTGTGGGTGTATGGTCCTCCAGGGGAATCTATAGATCTCTGAGTGAGTCTGTGGGTCTATGTGGGTGTATGGTCCTCCAGGGGAATCTATAGATCTCTGAGTGAGTATGTGGGTCTTTGTGGGTGTGTGGTCCTCCAGGGGAATCTATAGATCTCTTACGTGGGTGTGTGTTCCTCCAGGGGAATCTATAGATATCTGCGTGAGTCTGTCTGTCTATGTGCGTGTGTGGTCCTCCATGGGAATCTATAGATCTCTGAGTGAGGCTGTGGGTCTACGTGAGCATATGGCCCTCCAGGGGAATCTATAGATCTCTGAGTGAGTCTATGGGCTTATGTGGGTGTATATTCCTCCAGGGAAATCTATAGATCTCTGAGTGAGTCTGTGGGTAAATGTGGGTGTATGGTCCTCCAGGGGAATCTTTAGATCTCTGAGTGAATCGATGGATCTATGTGGGTGTATGGTCCTCCAGGGGAATCTATAGATCTCTCAGTGAGTCTGTGGGTCTATTTGAGTGTATGGCCCTCCAGCGGAATCTATAGTTCTCTGAGTGAGTCGGTGGGTCTATGTGGGTGTGTGGTTCTCCCAGAGGAATCTATAGATCTATGCGTGAGTCTATGGGTCTATGTGGGTGTGTGGTCCTCCAGGGGAATCTAGAGATCTCTGAGTGCCTCTGTGGGTTTATGTGGGTGTGTGATTCTCCAGGGGAATCTATAGATCTCTGAGTGAGTCTGTGGGTCTTTGAGGGCGTATCGTCCTACAGGGGAATCTATACATCTCTGCGTGAGTCTGTGGGTCTGTGTGGCACTCTAGGGGATCTATAGATCTCTGAGTGAGTCTATGGGTCTATGTGGGTGTATTATCCTCCAGGGGAATCTATAGATCTCTGAGTGATTGTATGGGTCGATGTGGGTGTATGGACCTCCAGCGGAATGTATTTCTCTAAGTGAGTCTGTGTGTCTATGTGGGTGTGTGGTCCTCCATGGGAATCTATAGATCTCTGAGTGAGTCTATGGTTCTATGTGGGTGTATGATCCTCCAGGCGAATCTATATATTTCGGAATGAGTTTGTGGGTCTATGTGAGTGTATGGCCCTCCAGGGGAATCTATAGATCTCTGAGTGATTCTGTGGTTTTATGTGAGTGTATGATCCTTCAGGGGAATCTAAAGATCTCTGAGTGAGTATGTGGGTCTTTGTGGGTGTGTTGTCCTCCAGGGGAATCTATAGGTATCTTATGTGGGTGTGTGTTCCTCCAGGGGAATCTAAAGATATCTGCGTGAGTCTGTCTGTCTATGTGCGTGTGTGGTCCTCCAGGGGAATCTAGATATATCTGAGTGAGTCATTGGGTCTATGTGAGCGGATGGCCCTCCAGAAGAATCTATAGACCTCTGAGTGAGTCTATGGGTCTATGTGGGTGTATGGTCCTCCAGGGGAATCTATAGATCTCTGAGTGATTCTGTGGGTTTATGTGAGTGTTTGATCCTTCAGGGGAATCTATCGATATCTGAGTGAGTCTGTAGGTTTATGTGAGTGTACGATCCTCCAGGGGAATCTATAGATCTCTGAGTGAGTCTGTGGGTCTTTGTGGGTGTATGGTCCTCCAGGGGAATCTATAGATCTCTGCGTGAGTCTGTGGGTCTTTGTGGGTGTATGGTCCTCCAGGGGAATCTATAGATCTCTGAGTGAGTCTGTGGGTCTTTGTGGGTGTATGATCCTCCAGGGGAATCTATAGATCTCTGAGTGAGTCTGTGGGTCTTTGTGGGTGTATGGTCCTCCAGGGGAATCTATAGATCTCTGCGTGAGTCTGCAGGTCTGTGTGGGTGTGTGGTCCTCTAGGGAAATATATAGATCTCTGAGTGATTCCGGGTGTATGTAGGTGTATGGACCTCCAGGCGAATCTATAGATCTCTGAGTGAGCTTGTGGGTCTATGTGGGTGTTTGGACCTCCAGGGGAATCTATAGATCTCTGAGTGAGTCTGTGGGTTTATGTGAGTGATCCTCTACGGGAATCTATAGATCTCTGAGTTGGTCTGTGGGTCTATGTGGTGTGTGGTCCTTCAGGGGAATCTATAGATCTCTGAGTGAGTCTGTGGTTCTATGTGGGTGTATGGACCTCCGGGGGAATCTATAGATCTCTGAGTGAGTCTGTGGGTCTTTGTGGGTGTATCATCCTCCAGGTGACTCTAAATATCTCTGAGTGAGTCTGTATGTCTATGTGGGTGTATGGCCCTCCAGGGGAATCTATAGATCTCTGAGTGATTCTGTGGTTTTATGTGAGTGTATGATCCTTCAGGGGAATCTAAAGATCTCTGAGTGAGTATGTGGGTCTTTGTGGGTGTGTTGTCCTCCAGGGGAATCTATAGGTATCTTATGTGGGTGTGTGTTCCTCCAGGGGAATCTAAAGATATCTGCGTGAGTCTGTCTGTCTATGTGCGTGTGTGGTCCTCCAGGGGAATCTAGATATATCTGAGTGAGTCATTGGGTCTATGTGAGCGGATGGCCCTCCAGAAGAATCTATAGACCTCTGAGTGAGTCTATGGGTCTATGTGGGTGTATGGTCCTCCAGGGGAATCTATAGATCTCTGAGTGATTCTGTGGGTTTATGTGAGTGTTTGATCCTTCAGGGGAATCTATCGATATCTGAGTGAGTCTGTAGGTTTATGTGAGTGTACGATCCTCCAGGGGAATCTATAGATCTCTGAGTGAGTCTGTGGGTCTTTGTGGGTGTATGGTCCTCCAGGGGAATCTATAGATCTCTGAGTGAGTCTGTGGGTCTATGTGGGTGTGTGGTCCTCCAGGGGAATCTAGATATCTCTGAGTGTGTCTGTGGGTCTATGTGGGTGTATGATCCTCCAGGGGAATCTATAGATCTCTGAGTGAGTCTGTGGGTCTTTGTGGGTGTATGGTCCTCCAGGGGAATCTATAGATCTCTGCGTGAGTCTGCGGGTCTGTGTGGGTGTGTGGTCCTCTAGGGAAATATATAGATCTCTGAGTGATTCCGGGTGTATGTAGGTGTATGGACCTCCAGGCGAATCTATAGATCTCTGAGTGAGCTTGTGGGTCTATGTGGGTGTTTGGACCTCCAGGGGAATCTATAGATCTCTGAGTGAGTCTGTGGGTTTATGTGAGTGTATGATCCTCTACGGGAATCTATAGATCTCTGAGTTGGTCTGTGGGTCTATGTGGTGTGTGGTCCTTCAGGGGAATCTATAGATCTCTGAGTGAGTCTGTGGTTCTATGTGGGTGTATGGACCTCCGGGGGAATCTATAGATCTCTGAGTGAGTCTGTGGGTCTTTGTGGGTGTATCATCCTCCAGGTGACTCTAAATATCTCTGAGTGAGTCTGTATGTCTATGTGGGTGTATGGCCCTCCAGGGGAATCTATAGATCTCTGAGTGTGTCTATGGGTTTATGGGAGTGTATGATCCTCTAGGGGAATCTATAGATCACTGAGTGAGTCTGTGGGTCTATATGGGTGTAAGGTCCTCCAGGGGAGTCTATAGATCTGTGAATGAGTCTGTGAGTCTATGTGGGTGTATGATCCTCCAGGGGAATCTAAATATCTCTGAGTGAGTCTGTGGGTGTATGTGGGTGTATGGCCCTCCAAGGGTTTCTATAGATCTCTGAGTGAGTCTATGGATTTATGTGAGTGTATGATCCTCTAGTGGAATCTATAGATCTCCGAGTGAGTATATAGGTCTATATGGGTGTATGGACCTCCAGGGGTTTCTATAGATCTCTGAGTGAGTCTATGGGTTTATGTGAGTATATGATCCGCTAGGGGAATCTATAGATCTCCGAGTGAGTCTGTAGGTCTATATGGGTGTGTGGTCCTCCAGGGGAATCTTTAGATCTCTGAGTGAGTCTGTGGGTGTATGTGTGTTTGTGGTCCTACAGGAGAATATATAGATCTCTGAGTCAGTCTGTGGGTCTAAACGGGTGTGTGGTCCTCCAGGGGAATCTATAGATCTCTGAGTGTGTCTGTGGGGCTATGTGGGTGTGTGGTCCTCCAGGGGAATCTATAGATCTCTGAGTGAGTCTGTGGTTTTATGTGGGTGTGTGGTCCTCCAGGGGAATCAAGATATATCTGAGTGAGTCATTGGGTCTATATGAGCGGATGGCCCTCCAGAAGAATCTATAGACCTCTGAGTGAGTCTATGGGTCTATGTGGGTGTATGGTCCTCCAGGGGAATCTATACATCTCTGAGTGATTCTGTGGGTTTATGTGAGTGTTTGATCCTTCAGGGGAATCTATCGATATCAGAGTGAGTCTGTAGGTTTATGTGAGTGTATGATCCTCCAGGGGAATCTATAGATCTCTGAGTGAGTCTGTGGGTCTTTGTGGGTGTATGGTCCTCCAGTGGAATCTATAGATCTCTGAGTGAGTCTGTGGGTCTATGTGGGTGTGTGGTCCTCCAGGGGAATCTATAGATCTCTGAGTGAGTATGTGGGTCTATGTGGGTGTGTGGTCCTCCAGGGGAATCTATAGATCTCTGAGTGTTTCTGTGGGTCTTTGTGGGCGTATTGTCCGCCAGGGGAATCTATAGATCTCTGCGTGAGTCTGCGGCTCTGTTTGGGTGTGTGGTCCTCTAGGGAAATATATAGATCTCTGAGTGAGTTTTCGGGTGTACGTCGGTGTATGGACCTCCAGGCGGATCTATATATCTCTGAGTGAGCCTGTAGGTCTATGTGGGTGTATGGACCTCCAGGGGAATCTATAGATCTCTGAGAGGGTCTGTGGGTTTATGTGAGTGTATGATTCTCTATGGAAACTATAGATCTCTGAGTGAGTCTGTGGGTCTATGTGGGTATATGGCCCTCCAGGGGAATCTATAGATCTCTGAGTGAGTCTGTGGGTCTATGTGGGCGTATGGTCCTCCAGGGGAATCTATAGATCTCTGCGTGAGTCTGCGGGTCTGTGTGGGTGTGTGGTCCTCTAGGGAAATATATAGATCTCTGAGTGATTCCGGGTGTATGTAGGTGAATGGACCTCCAGGCGAATCTATAGATCTCTGAGTGAGCTTGTGGGTCTATGTGGGTGTTTGGACCTCCAGGGGAATCTATAGATCTCTGAGTGAGTCTGTGGGTTTATGTGAGTGTATGATCCTCTACGGGAATCTATAGATCTCTGAGTTGGTCTGTGGGTCTATGTGGTGTGTGGTCCTTCAGGGGAATCTATAGATGTCTGAGTGAGTCTGTGGTTCTATGTGGGTGTATGGACCTCCGGGGGAATCTATAGATCTCTGAGTGAGTCTGTGGGTCTTTGTGGGTGTATCATCCTCCAGGTGACTCTAAATATCTCTGAGTGAGTCTGTATGTCTATGTGGGTGTATGGCCCTCCAGGGGAATCTATAGATCTCTGAGTGTGTCTATGGGTTTATGGGAGTGTATGATCCTCTAGGGGAATCTATAGATCACTGAGTGAGTCTGTGGGTCTATATGGGTGTAAGGTCCTCCAGGGGAGTCTATAGATCTGTGAATGAGTCTGTGAGTCTATGTGGGTGTATGATCCTCCAGGGGAATCTAAATATCTCTGAGTGAGTCTGTGGGTGTATGTGGGTGTATGGCCCTCCAAGGGTTTCTATAGATCTCTGAGTGAGTCTATGGATTTATGTGAGTGTATTATCCTCTAGTGGAATCTATAGATCTCCGAGTGAGTATATAGGTCTATATGGGTGTATGGACCTCCAGGGGTTTCTATGGATCTCTGAGTGAGTCTATGGGTTTATGTGAGTATATGATCCGCTAGGGGAATCTATAGATCTCCGAGTGAGTCTGTAGGTCTATATGGGTGTGTGGTCCTCCAGGGGAATCTTTAGATCTCTGAGTGAGTCTGTGGGTGTATGTGTGTTTGTGGTCCTACAGGAGAATATATAGATCTCTGAGTCAGTCTGTGGGTCTAAACGGGTGTGTGGTCCTCCAGGGGAATCTATAGATCTCTGAGTGTGTCTGTGGGGCTATGTGGGTGTGTGGTCCTCCAGGGGAATCTATAGATCTCTGAGTGAGTCTGTGGTTTTATGTGGATGTGTGGTCCTCCAGGGGAATCAAGATATATCTGAGTGAGTCATTGGGTCTATATGAGCGGATGGCCCTCCAGAAGAATCTATAGACCTCTGAGTGAGTCTATGGGGCTATGTGGGTGTATGGTCCTCCAGGGGAATCTATACATCTCTGAGTGATTCTGTGGGTTTATGTGAGTGTTTGATCCTTCAGGGGAATCTATCGATATCAGAGTGAGTCTGTAGGTTTATGTGAGTGTATGATCCTCCAGGGGAATCTATAGATCTCTGAGTGAGTCTGTGGGTCTTTGTGGGTGTATGGTCCTCCAGTGGAATCTATAGATCTCTGAGTGAGTATGTGGGTCTATGTGGGTGTGTGGTCCTCCAGGGGAATCTATAGATCTCTGAGTGTTTCTGTGGGTCTTTGTGGGCGTATTGTCCGCCAGGGGAATCTATAGATCTCTGCGTGAGTCTGCGGCTCTGTTTGGGTGTGTGGTCCTCTAGGGAAATATATAGATCTCTGAGTGAGTTTTCGGGTGTACGTCGGTGTATGGACCTCCAGGCGGATCTATATATCTCTGAGTGAGCCTGTAGGTCTATGTGGGTGTATGGACCTCCAGGGGAATCTATAGATCTCTGAGAGGGTCTGTGGGTTTATGTGAGTGTATGATTCTCTATGGAAACTATAGATCTCTGAGTGAGTCTGTGGGTCTATGTGGGTATATGGCCCTCCAGGGGAATCTATAGATCTCTGAGTGAGTCTGTGGGTCTATGTGGGCGTATGGTCCTCCAGGGGAATCTATAGATCTTTGCGTGAGTCTGCGGGTCTGTGTGGGTGTGTGGTCCTCTAGGGAAATATATAGATCTCTGAGTGATTCCGGGTGTATGTAGGTGTATGGACCTCCAGGCGAATCTATAGATCTCTGAGTGAGCTTGTGGGTCTATCTGGGGGTTTGGACCTCCAGGGGAATCTATAGATCTCTGAGTGAGTCTGTGGGTTTATGTGAGTGTATGATCCTCTACGGGAATCTATAGATCTCTGAGTGGGTCTGTGGGTCTATGTGGTGTGTGGTCCTTCAGGGGAATCTATAGATCTCTCAGTGAGTCTGTGGTTCTATGTGGGTGTATGGACCTCCGGGGGAATCTATAGATCTCTGAGTGAGTCTGTGGGTCTTTGTGGGTGTATCATCCTCCAGGTGACTCTAAATATCTCTGAGTGAGTCTGTATGTCTATGTGGGTGTATGGCCCTCCAGGGGAATCTATAGATCTCTGAGTGTGTCTATGGGTTTATGGGAGTGTATGATCCTCTAGGGGAATCTATAGATCACTGAGTGAGTCTGTGGGTCTATATGGATGTAAGGTCCTCCAGGGGAGTCTATAGATCTGTGTATGAGTCTGTGAGTCTATGTGGGTGTATGATCCTCCAGGGGAATCTAAATATCTCTGAGTGAGTCTGTGGGTGTATGTGGGTATATGGCCCTCCAAGGGTTTCTATAGATCTCTGAGTGAGTCTATGGATTTATGTGAGTGTATGATCCTCTAGTGGAATCTATAGATCTCCGAGTGAGTATATAGGTCTATATGGGTGTATGGACCTCCAGGGGAATCTATAGATCTCTGAGTGAGTCTGTGGGTCTATGTGGGTGTATGATCCTCCATGGGAATCTAAATATCTCTGAGTGAGTCTGTCTGCCTATGTGGGTGTATGGCCCTCCAGGGGAATCTATAGATCTCTGAGTGTGCCTATGGCTTTATGGGAGTGTATGATCCTCTAGGGGAATCTATAGTTCTCTGAGTGAGGCTGTGGGTCTATGTGGGTGTATGATCCTCGAGGGGAATCTAAATATCTATGAGTGAGTCTGTGGGTGTATGTGGGTGTATGGACCTCCAGGGGTTTCTATAGATCTCTGAGTGAGTCTATGGGTTTATGTGAGTATATGATCCGCTAGGGGAATCTATAGATCTCCGAGTGAGTCTGTAGGTCTATATGGGTGTATGGTCCTCCAGGGGAATCTATAGATCGCTGAGTGAGTCTGTGGGTCTATGTGGATGTATTATCCTCCAGGGGAATCTAAATATCTCTGAGTGAGTCTGTGGGTCTATGTGGGTGTATGGCCCTCCAGGGGAATCTATAGATCTCTGAGTGAGTCTATTGGTTTTTGTGAGTGTATGGTCCTCCAGGGGAATCTATAGATCTCTGAGTGGTTATGTGGGTCTATGTGGGTGTGTGGTCCTACAGGGGAATCTATAGATCTCTGAATGAGTCTGTGGGTCTATATGGGTGTATGGTCCTCCAGGGGAATCTATAGATCTCTGAGTGGTTATGTGGGTCTATGTGGGTGTGTGGTCCTCCAGTGAAATCTATAGATCTCTGAGTGAGTCTGTGGGTCTATGTGGGTGTCTGGTCCTCTAGGGAAATCTATAGATCTCTGAGTGAGTATGTGGGTCTATGTGGGTGTATGGCCATCCAGGGGAATGTATAGATCTCTGAGTCAATCTGTGGGTCTATGAGGGCGTATGGTCCTCCAGGGGAATCTATATATCTCTGCGTGAATCTGTGGGTCTTTGTGGCACTCCAGGGGAATCTATAAATCTCTGAGTGAGTATATGGGTCTATGTGAGTGTATGGCCCTCCAGGGGAATCTATAGATCTCTGAGTCAATCTGTGGGTCTATGTGGGTGTGTGGTCCTCCAGGGGAATCTATAGATCTCTGAGTCACTCTGTGGGTCTATGTGGGTGTGTGGTCCTCCAGGGGAATCTATAGATCTCTGAGTGAGTTTGTGGGTGTATGTGGTTGTATGGACCTCCAGGGAAATCTATAGATCTCTGAGTGAATCTGTGGATCTATATGGGTGTATGGTCCTCCAAGGGAATCTATAGATCTCTGAGTGAGTCTGTGGGTCTATGTGGGTGTATTATCCTCCAGTGGAATCTAAATATCTCTGAGTGAGTCTGTGGGTCTATTTGAGTGTATGATCCTCTAGGAGAATCTATACATCTCTGAGTGAGTCTGTGGGTCTATATGGGTGTATGGTCCTCCAGGGGTATCTATAGATCTCTGAGTGAGTCTATGGGTGTATGTGGGTGTATGATCCTCCAGGGGAATCTATAGATCTCTGAGTGAGTATATGGGTCTATGTGAGTGTATGGCCCTCCAGGGGAATCTATAGATCTCTGAGTGAGTCTGTGGGTCTATGTGGGTGTGTGGTCCTCCAGGGGAATCTTTAGATCTCTGAGTGAGTCTGTGGGTGTATGTGGGTTTGTGGTCCTACAGGAGAATATATAGATCTCTGAGTCAGTCTGTGGGTCTAAACGGGTGTGTGGTCCTCCAGGGGAATCTATAGATCTCTGAGTGAGTCTGTGGGGCTATGTGGGTGTGTGGTCCTCCAGGGGAATCTATAGATCTCTGAGTGAGTCTGTGGTTTTATGTGGGTGTGTGGTCCTCCAGGGGAATCTAGATATATCTGAGTGAGTCATTGGGTCTATGTGAGCGGATGGCCCTCCAGAAGAATCTATAGACCTCTGAGTGAGTCTATGGGTCTATGTGGGTGTATGGTCCTCAAGGGGAATCTATAGATCTCTGAGTGATTCTGTGGGTTTATGTGAGTGTTTGATCCTTCAGGGGAATCTATCGATATCTGAGTGAGTCTGTAGGTTTATGTGAGTGTTTGATCCTCCAGGGGAATCTATAGATCTCTGAGTGAGTCTGTGGGTCTTTGTGGGTGTATGGTCCTCCAGGGGAATCTATAGATCTCTGAGTGAGTCTGTGGGTCTATGTGGGTGTGTGGTCCTCCAGGGGAATCTATAGATCTCTTATGTGGGTGTGTGTTCCTCCAGGGGAATCTATAGATATCTGCGTGAGTCTGTCTGTCTATGTGCGTGTGTGGTCCTCCAGGGGAATCTATAGATCTCTGAGTGAGGCTGTGGGTCTACATGAGCGTATGGCCCTCCAGGGGAATCTATAGATCTCTGAGTGAGTCTATGGGCTTATGTGGGTGTATAGTCCTCCAGGGAAATCTATGGATCTCTGAGTGAGTCTGTGGGTCTATGTTGGTGTATGGTCCTCCAGGGGAATCTTTAGATCTCTGAGTGAGTCGATGGTTCTATTTGGGTGTATGGTCCTCCAGGGGAATCTATAGATCTCTCAGTGGGTCTGTGGGTCTATGTGGGTGTGTGGTCCTCCAAGGGGAATCTTTAGATCTATGCGTGAGTCTATGGGTCTATGTGGGTGTGTGGTCCTCCAGGGGAATCTATAGATCTATGAGTGAGTATATGGGTCTTTGTGGGTGTGTGGTCCTCCAGGGGAATCTATAGATCTCTGAGTGATTCTATGGGTCTATGTGGTCCTCCAGGGGAATCTATAGATCTCTGAGTGAGTCTGTGGGTCTATGTGGGTGTGTGGTCCTCAAAGGGGAATCTTTAGATCTATGCGTGAGTCTATGGGTCTATGTGGGTGTGTGGTCCTCCACGGGAATCTATAGATCTATGAGTGAGTATATGGGTTTTTGTGGGTGTGTGGTCCTCCAGGGGAATCTATAGATCTCTGAGTAATTCTATGGGTCTATGTGGTCCTCCAGGGGAATCTATAGATCTCTGAGTGAGTCTGTGGGTCTATGTGGGTGTGTGGTCCTCCAGGGGAATCTAGATATCTCTGAGTGCGTCTATGGGTTTATGTGGGTGTGTGATTCTCCAGGGGAATCTATAGATCTCTGAGTGAGTCTGTGGGTCTTTGAGGGCGTATCGTCCTCCAGGGGAATCTATAGATCTCTGATTGATCATATGAGTCCATGTGGGTTTGCGGTCTTTCCAGGGGAATCTATAGATCTCTGAGTGAGTCTATGGGTCTTTGTGGGTGTGTGGTCCTCCAGGGTAATCTATAGATCTCTGAGTGAGTCTGTGGTTCTATGTGAATGTATGATCCTTCAGGGGAATCTATAGATCTCTGAGTGAGTCTGTGGGTCTATGTGGGTGTATGATCCTCCACTGGAATCTATGAATCTCTGAGTGAGTCATTGGGTCTATGTGAGCGGATGGCCCTCCAGAAGAATCTATAGATCTCTGAGTGAGTCTATGTGTCTATGTGGGTGTATGGTCCTCCAGGGGAATCTAGATATCTCTGAGTGCGTCTGTGGGTCTATGTGGGTGTATGATCCTCCAGGGGAATCTATAGATCTCTGAGTGAGTCTGTGGGTCTTTGTGGGTGTATGGTCCTCCAGGGGAATCTATAGATCTCTGCGTGAGTCTGCGGGTCTGTGTGGGTGTGTGGTCCTCTAGGGAAATATATAGATCTCTGAGTGATTCCGGGTGTATGTAGGTGTATGGACCTCCAGGCGAATCTATAGATCTCTGAGTGAGCTTGTGGGTCTATGTGGGTGTTTGGACCTCCAGGGGAATCTATAGATCTCTGAGTGAGTCTGTGGGTTTATGTGAGTGTATGATCCTCTACGGGAATCTATAGATCTCTGAGTTGGTCTGTGGGTCTATGTGGTGTGTGGTCCTTCAGGGGAATCTATAGATCTCTGAGTGAGTCTGTGGTTCTATGTGGGTGTATGGACCTCCGGGGGAATCTATAGATCTCTGAGTGAGTCTGTGGGTCTTTGTGGGTGTATCATCCTCCAGGTGACTCTAAATATCTCTGAGTGAGTCTGTATGTCTATGAGGGTGTATGGCCCTCCAGGGGAATCTATAGATCTCTGAGTGTGTATATGGGTTTATGGGAGTGTATGATCCTCTAGGGGAATCTATAGATCACTGAGTGAGTCTGTGGGTCTATATGGGTGTAAGGTCCTCCAGGGGAGTCTATAGATCTGTGAATGAGTCTGTGAGTCTATGTGGGTGTATAATCCTCCAGGGGAATCTAAATGTCTCTGAGTGAGTCTGTGGGTGTATGTGGGTGTATGGCCCTCCAAGGGTTTCTATAGATCTCTGAGTGAGTCTATGGATTTATGTGAGTGTATGATCCTCTAGTGGAATCTATAGATCTCCGAGTGAGTATATAGGTCTATATGGGTGTATGGACCTCCAGGGGTTTCTATAGATCTCTGAGTGAGTCTATGGGTTTATGTGAGTATATGATCCGCTAGGGGAATCTATAGATCTCCGAGTGAGTCTGTAGGTCTATATGGGTGTATGGTCCTCCAGGGGAATCTATAGATCGCTGAGTGAGTCTGTGGGTCTATGTGGGTGTGTGGTCCTCCAGTGGAATCTTTAGATCTCTGATTGAGTCTGTGGGTGTATGTGGGTTTGTGGTCCTACAGGAGAATATATAGATCTCTGAGTCAGTCTGTGGGTCTAAACGGGTGTGTGGTCCTCCAGGGGAATCTATAGATCTCTGAGTGTGTCTGTGGGGCTATGTGGGTGTGTGGTCCTCCAGGGGAATCTATAGATCTCTGAGTGAGTCTGTGGTTTTATGTGGGTGTGTGGTCCTCCAGGGGAATCAAGATATATCTGAGTGAGTCATTGGGTCTATATGAGCGGATGGCCCTCCAGAAGAATCTATAGACCTCTGAGTGAGTCTATGGGTCTATGTGGGTGTATGGTCCTCCAGGGGAATCTATAGATCTCTGAGTGATTCTGTGGGTTTATGTGAGTGTTTGATCCTTCAGGGGAATCTATCGATATCTGAGTGAGTCTGTAGGTTTATGTGAGTGTATGATCCTCCAGGGGAATCTATAGATCTCTGAGTGAGTCTGTGGGTCTTTGTGGGTGTATGGTCCTCCAGTGGAATCTATAGATCTCTGAGTGAGTCTGTGGGTCTATGTGGGTGTGTGGTCCTCCAGGGGAATCTATAGATCTCTGAGTGAGTATGTGGGTCTATGTGGGTGTGTTGTCCTCCAGGGGAATCTATAGATCTCTGAGTGTTTCTGTGGGTCTTTGTGGGCGTATTGTCCGCCAGGGGAATCTATAGATCTCTGCGTGAGTCTGCGGCTCTGTTTGGGTGTGTGGTCCTCTAGGGAAATATATAGATCTCTGAGTGAGTTTTCGGGTGTACGTCGGTGTATGGACCTCCAGGCGGATCTATATATCTCTGAGTGAGCCTGTAGGTCTATGTGGGTGTATGGACCTCCAGGGGAATCTATAGATCTCTGAGAGGGTCTGTGGGTTTATGTGAGTGTATGATTCTCTAGGGAAACTATAGATCTCTGAGTGAGTCTGTGGGTCTATGTGGGCGTATGGTCCTCCAGGGGAATCTATAGATCTTTGCGTGAGTCTGCGGGTCTGTGTGGGTGTGTGGTCCTCTAAGGAAATATATAGATCTCTGAGTGATTCCGGGTGTATGTAGGTGTATGGACCTCCAGGCGAATCTATAGATCTCTGAGTGAGCTTGTGGGTCTATCTGGGTGTTTGGACCTCCAGGGGAATCTATAGATCTCTGAGTGAGTCTGTGGGTTTATGTGAGTGTATGATCCTCTACGGGAATCTATAGATCTCTGAGTGGGTCTGTGGGTCTATGTGGTGTGTGGTCCTTCAGCGGAATCTATAGATCTCTCAGTGAGTCTGTGGTTCTATGTGGGTGTATGGACCTCCGGGGGAATCTATAGATCTCTGAGTGAGTCTGTGGGTCTTTGTGGGTGTATCATCCTCCAGGTGACTCTAAATATCTCTGAGTGAGTCTGTATGTCTATGTGGGTGTATGGCCCTCCAGGGGAATCTATAGATCTCTGAGTGTGTCCATGGGTTTATGGGAGTGTATGATCCTCTAGGGGAATCTATAGATCACTGAGTGAGTCTGTGGGTCTATATGGATGTAAGGTCCTCCAGGGGAGTCTATAGATCTGTGAATGAGTCTGTGAGTCTATGTGGGTGTATGATCCTCCAGGGGAATCTAAATATCTCTGAGTGAGTCTGTGGGTGTATGTGGGTGTATGGCCCTCCAAGGGTTTCTATAGATCTCTGAGTGAGTCTATGGATTTATGTGAGTGTATGATCCTCTAGTGGAATCTATAGATCTCCGAGTGAGTATATAGGTCTATATGGGTGTATGGACCTCCAGGGGAATCTATAGATCTCTGAGTGAGTCTGTGGGTCTATGTGGGTGTATGATCCTCCAGGGGAATCTAAATATCTCTGAGTGAGTCTGTCTGCCTATGTGGGTGTATGGCCCTCCAGGGGAATCTATAGATCTCTGAGTGTGCCTATGGCTTTATGGGAGTGTATGATCCTCTAGGGGAATCTATAGTTCTCTGAGTGAGGCTGTGGGTCTATGTGGGTGTATGATCCTCGAGGGGAATCTAAATATCTATGAGTGAGTCTGTGGGTGTATGTGGGTGTATGGACCTCCAGGGGTTTCTATAGATCTCTGAGTGAGTCTATGGGTTTATGTGAGTATATGATCCGCTAGGGGAATCTATAGATCTCCGAGTGAGTCTGTAGGTCTATATGGGTGTATGGTCCTCCAGGGGAATCTATAGATCGCTGAGTGAGTCTGTGGGTCTATGTGGATGTATTATCCTCCAGGGGAATCTAAATATCTCTGAGTGAGTCTGTGGGTCTATGTGGGTGTATGGCCCTCCAGGGGAATCTATAGATCTCTGAGTGAGTCTATGGGTTTATGTGAGTGTATGGTCCTCCAGGGGAATCTATAGATCTCTGAGTGGTTATGTGGGTCTATGTGGCTGTGTGGTCCTCCAGGGGAATCTATAGATCTCTGAATGAGTCTGTGGGTCTATATGGGTGTATGGTCCTCCAGGGGAATCTATAGATCTCTGAGTGGTTATGTGGGTCTATGTGGGTGTGTGGTCCTCCAGTGAAATCTATAGATCTCTGAGTGAGTCTGTGGGTCTATGTGGGTGTATGGTCCTCTAGGGAAATCTATAGATCTCTGAGTGAGTATGTGGGTCTATGTGGGTGTATGGCCATCCAGGGGAATGTATAGATCTCTGCATGCGTCTGTGGGTCTATGAGGGCGTATGGTCCTCCAGGGGAATCTATATATCTCTGCGTGAATCTTGTGGGTCTTTGTGGCACTCCAGGGGAATCTATAAATCTCTGAGTGAGTATATGGGTCTATGTGAGTGTATGGCCCTCCAGGGGAATCTATAGATCTCTGAGTCAGTCTGTGGGTCTATGTGGGTGTGTGGTCCTCCAGGGGAATCTATAGATCTCTGAGTCACTCTGTGGGTCTATGTGGGTGTGTGGTCCTCCAGGGGAATCTATAGATCTCTGAGTGAGTTTGTGGGTGTATGTGGTTGTATGGACCTCCAGGGAAATCTATAGATCTCTGAGTGAATCTGTGGATCTATATGGGTGTATCGTCCTCCAAGGGAATCTATAGATCTCTGAGTGAGTCTGTGGGTCTATGTGGGTGTATTATCCTCCAGTGGAATCTAAATATCTCTGAGTGAGTCTGTGGGTCTATTTGAGTGTATGATCCTCTAGGAGAATCTATACATCTCTGAGTGAGTCTGTGGGTCTATATGGGTGTATGGTCCTCCAAAGGTATCTATAGATCTCTGAGTGAGTCTATGGGTGTATGTGGGTGTATGATCCTCCAGGGGAATCTATAGATCTCTGAGTGAGTCTGTGGGTCTATGTGGGTGTGTGGTCCTCCAGGGGAATCTTTAGATCTCTGAGTGAGTCTGTGGGTGTATGTGGGTTTTTGGTCCTACAGGAGAATGTATAGATCTCTGAGTCAGTCTGTGGGTCTAAACGGGTGTGTGGTCCTCCAGGGGAATCTATAGATCTCTGAGTGAGTCTGTGGGGCTATGTGGGTGTGTGGTCCTCCAGGGGAATCTATAGATCTCTGAGTGAGTCTGTGGTTTTATGTGGGTGTGTGGTCCTCCAGGGGAATCTAGATATATCTGAGTGAGTCATTGGGTCTATGTGAGCAGATGGCCCTCCAGAAGAATCTATAGACCTCTGAGTGAGTCTATGGGTCTATGTGGGTGTATGGTCCTCCAGAGGAATCTATAGATCTCTGAGTGATTCTGTGGGTTTATGTGAGTGTTTGATCCTTCAGGGGAATCTATCGATATCTGAGTGAGTCTGTAGGTTTATGTGAGTGTTTGATCCTCCAGGGGAATCTATAGATCTCTGAGTGAGTCTGTGGGTCTTTGTGGGTGTATGGTCCTCCAGGGGAATCTATAGATCTCTGAGTGAGTCTGTGGGTCTATGTGGGTGTCTGGTCCTCCAGGGGAATCTATAGATCTCTTATGTGGGTGTGTGTTCCTCCAGGGGAATCTATAGATATCTGCGTGAGTCTGTCTGTCTATGTGCGTGTGTGGTCCTCCAGGGGAATCTATAGATCTCTGAGTGAGGCTGTGGGTCTACATGAGCGTATGGCCCTCCAGGGGAATCTATAGATCTCTGAGTGAGTCTATGGGCTTATGTGGGTGTATAGTCCTCCAGGGAAATCTATGGATCTCTGAGTGAGTCTGTGGGTCTATGTGGGTGTATGGTCCTCCAGGGGAATCTTTAGATCTATGCGTGAGTCTATGGGTCTATGTGGGTGTGTGGTCCTCCAGGGGAATCTATAGATCTATGAGTGAGTATATGGGTCTATGTGGGTGTGTGGTCCTCCAGGGGAATCTATAGATCTCTGAGTGATTCTATGGGTCTATGTGGTCCTCCAGGGGAATCTATAGATCTCTGAGTGAGTCTGTGGGTCTATGTGGGTGTGTGGTCCTCAAAGGGGAATCTTTAGATCTATGCGTGAGTCTATGGGTCTATGTGGGTGTGTGGTCCTCCACGGGAATCTATAGATCTATGAGTGAGTATATGGGTTTTTGTGGGTGTGTGGTCCTCCAGGGGAATCTATAGATCTCTGAGTAATTCTATGGGTCTATGTGGTCCTCCAGGGGAATCTATAGATCTCTGAGTGAGTCTGTGGGTCTATGTGGGTGTGTGGTCCTCCAGGGGAATCTAGATATCTCTGAGTGCGTCTATGGGTTTATGTGGGTGTGTGATTCTCCAGGGGAATCTATAGATCTCTGAGTGAGTCTGTGGGTCTTTGAGGGCGTATCGTCCTCCAGGGGAATCTATAGATCTCTGATTGATCATATGAGTCCATGTGGGTTTGCGGTCTTTCCACGGGAATCTATAGATCTCTGAGTGAGTCTATGGGTCTTTGTGGGTGTGTGGTCCTCCAGGGTAATCTATAGATCTCTGAGTGAGTCTGTGGTTCTATGTGAATGTATGATCCTTCAGGGGAATCTATAGATCTCTGAGTGAGTCTGTGAGTCTATGTGGGTGTATGATCCTCCACTGGAATATATGAATCTCTGAGTGAGTCATTGGGTCTATGTGAGCGGATGGCCCTCCAGAAGAATCTATAGATCTCTGAGTGAGTCTATGTGTCTATGTGGGTGTATGGTCCTCCAGGGGAATCTATCGATATCTGAGTGAGTCTGTGGGTTTATTTGAGTGTATGATCCTACAGGGGAATCTATAGATCTCTGAGTGAATCTGTGGGTCTTTGTGGGTGTATGGTCCTCCAGGGGAATCTATAGATCTCTGAGTGAATCTGTGGGTCTATGTGGGTGTATGGTTCTCCAGGGGAATCTATAGATCTCTGAGTGAGTATGTGGGTGTATGTGGGTTTGTGGTCCTACAGGAGAATATATAGATCTCTGAGTCAGTCTGTGGGTCTAAACGGGTGTGTGGTCCTCCAGGGGAATCTATAGATCTCTGAGTGAGTCTGTGGGGCTATGTGGGTGTGTGGTCCTCCAGGGGAATCTATAGATCTCTGAGTGAGTCTGTGGTTTTATGTGGGTGTGTGGTCCTCCAGGGGAATCTAGATATATCTGAGTGAGTCATTGGGTCTATGTGAGCGGATGGCCCTCCAGAAGAATCTATAGACCTCTGAGTGAGTCTATGGGTCTATGTGGGTGTATGGTCCTCCAGGGGAATCTATAGATCTCTGAGTGATTCTGTGGGTTTATGTGAGTGTTTGATCCTTCAGGGTAATCTATCGATATCTGAGTGAGTCTGTAGGTATATGTGAGTGTATGATCCTCCAGGGGAATCTATAGATCTCTGAGTGAGTCTGTGGGTCTTTGTGGGTGTATGGTCCTCCAGGGGAATCTATAGATCTCTGAGTGAGTCTGTGGGTCTATGTGGGTGTGTGGTCCTCCAGGGGAATCTATAGATCTCTTATGTGGGTGTGTGTTCCTCCAGGGGAATCTATAGATATCTGCGTGAGTCTGTCTGTCTATGTGCGTGTGTGGTCCTCCAGGGGAATCTATAGATCTCTGAGTGAGGCTGTGGGTCTACATGAGCGTATGGCCCTCCAGGGGAATCTATAGATCTCTGAGTGGGTCTCTGGGCTTATGTGGGTGTATAGTCCTCCAGGGAAATCTATGGATCTCTGAGTGAGTCTGTGGGTCTATGTGGGTGTATGGTCCTCCAGGGGAATCTTTAGATCTCTGAGTGAGTCGATGGATCTATTTGGGTGTATGGTCCTCCAGGGGATTCTATAGATCTCTCAGTGAGTCTGTGGGTCTATGTGGGTGTGTGGTCCTCCAAGGGGAATCTTTAGATCTATGCGTGAGTCTATGGGTCTATGTGGGTGTGTGGTCCTCCAGGGGAATCTATAGATCTATGAGTGAGTATATGGGTCTTTGTGGGTGTGTGGTCCTCCAGGGGAATCTATAGATCTCTGAGTGATTCTATGGGTCTATGTGGTCCTCCAGGGGAATCTATAGATCTCTGAGTGAGTCTGTGTGTCTATGTGGGTGTGTGGTCCTCCAGTGGAATCTAGATATCTCTGAGTGCGTCTATGGGTTTATGTGGGTGTGCGATTCTCCAGGGGAATCTATAGATCTCTGAGTGAGTCTGTGGGTCTTTGAGGGCGTATCGTCCTCCAGGGGAATCTATAGATCTCTGATTGATCATATGAGTCCATGTGGGTTTGCGGTCTTTCCAGGGGAATCTATAGATCTCTGAGTGAGTCTATGGGTCTTTGTGGGTGTGTGGTCCTCCAGGGTAATCTATAGATCTCTGAGTGAGTCTGTGGTTCTATGTGAATGTATGATCCTTCAGGGGAATCTATAGATCTCTGAGTGAGTCTGTGGGTCTATGTGGGTGTATGATCCTCCACTGGAATCTATGAATCTCTGAGTGAGTCATTGGGTCTATGTGAGCGGATGGCCCTCCAGAAGAATCTATAGATCTCTGAGTGAGTCTATGTGTCTATGTGGGTGTATGGTCCTCCAGGGGAATCTATCGATATCTGAGTGAGTCTGTGGGTTTATTTGAGTGTATGATCCTACAGGGGAATCTATAGATCTCTGAGTGAGTCTGTGGGTCTTTGTGGGTGTATGGTCCTCCAGGGGAATCTATAGATCTCTGAGTGAATCTGTGGGTCTATGTGGGTGTATGGTTCTCCAGGGGAATCTATAGATCTCTGAGTGAGTATGTGGGTGTATGTGGGTTTGTGGTCCTACAGGAGAATATATAGATCTCTGAGTCAGTCTGTGGGTCTAAACGGGTGTGTGGTCCTCCAGGGTAATCTATAGATCTCTGAGTGAGTCTGTGGTTCTATGTGAATGTATGATCCTTCAGGGGAATCTATAGATCTCTGAGTGAGTCTGTGGGTCTATGTGGGTGTATGATCCTCCACTGGAATCTATGAATCTCTGAGTGAGTCATTGGGTCTATGTGAGCGGATGGCCCTCCAGAAGAATCTATAGATCTCTGAGTGAGTCTATGTGTCTATGTGGGTGTATGGTCCTCCAGGGGAATCTATCGATATCTGAGTGAGTCTGTGGGTTTATTTGAGTGTATGATCCTACAGGGGAATCTATAGATCTCTGAGTGAGTCTGTGGGTCTTTGTGGGTGTATGGTCCTCCAGGGGAATCTATAGATCTCTGAGTGAATCTGTGGGTCTATGTGGGTGTATGGTTCTCCAGGGGAATCTATAGATCTCTGAGTGAGTATGTGGGTGTATGTGGGTTTGTGGTCCTACAGGAGAATATATAGATCTCTGAGTCAGTCTGTGGGTCTAAACGGGTGTGTGGTCCTCCAGGGGAATCTATAGATCTCTGAGTGAGTCTGTGGTTTTATGTGGGTGTGTGGTCCTCCAGGGGAATCTAGATATATCTGAGTGAGTCATTGGGTCTATGTGAGCGGATGGCCCTCCAGAAGAATCTATAGACCTCTGAGTGAGTCTATGGGTCTATGTGGGTGTATGGTCCTCCAGGGGAATCTATAGATCTCTGAGTGATTCTGTGGGTTTATGTGAGTGTTTGATCCTTCAGGGTAATCTATCGATATCTGAGTGAGTCTGTAGGTTTATGTGAGTGTATGATCCTCCAGGGGAATCTATAGATCTCTGAGTGAGTCTGCGGGTCTTTGTGGGTGTATGGTCCTCCAGGGGAATCTATAGATCTCTGAGTGAGTCTGTGGGTCTATGTGGGTGTGTGGTCCTCCAGGGGAATCTATAGATCTCTTATGTGGGTGTGTGTTCCTCCAGGGGAATCTATAGATATCTGCGTGAGTCTGTCTGTCTATGTGCGTGTGTGGTCCTCCAGGGGAATCTATAGATCTCTGAGTGAGGCTGTGGGTCTACATGAGCGTATGGCCCTCCAGGGGAATCTATAGATCTCTGAGTGGGTCTCTGGGCTTATGTGGGTGTATAGTCCTCCAGGGAAATCTATGGATCTCTGAGTGAGTCTGTGGGTCTATGTGGGTGTATGGTCCTCCAGGGGAATCTTTAGATCTCTGAGTGAGTCGATGGATCTATTTGGGTGTATGGTCCTCCAGGGGATTCTATAGATCTCTCAGTGAGTCTGTGGGTCTATATGGGTGTGTGGTCCTCCAAGGGGAATCTTTAGATCTATGCGTGAGTCTATGGGTCTATGTGGGTGTGTAGTCCTCCAGGGGAATCTATAGATCTATGAGTGAGTATATGGGTCTTTGTGGGTGTGTGGTCCTCCAGGGGAATCTATAGATCTCTGAGTGATTCTATGGGTCTATGTGGTCCTCCAGGGGAATCTATAGATCTCTGAGTGAGTCTGTGTGTCTATGTGGGTGTGTGGTCCTCCAGTGGAATCTAGATATCTCTGAGTGCGTCTATGGGTTTATGTCGGTGTGCGATTCTCCAGGGGAATCTATAGATCTCTGAGTGAGTCTGTGGGTCTTTGAGGGCGTATCGTCCTCCAGGAGAATCTATAGATCTCTGATTGATCATATGAGTCCATGTGGGTTTGCGGTCTTTCCAGGGGAATCTATAGATCTCTGAGTGAGTCTATGGGTCTATGTGGGTGTGTGGTCCTCCAGGGTAATCTATAGATCTCTGAGTGAGTCTGTGGTTCTATGTGAATGTATGATCCTTCAGGGGAATCTATAGATCTCAGAGTGAGTCTGTGGTTCTATGTGGGTGTATGATCCTCCACTGGAATCTATGAATCTCTGAGTGAGTCATTGGGTCTATGTGAGCGGATGGCCCTCCAGAAGAATCTATAGATCTCTGAGTGAGTCTATGTGTCTATGTGGGTGTATGGTCCTCCAGGGGAATCTATCGATATCTGAGTGAGTCTGTGGGTTTACTTGAGTGTATGATCCTACAGGGGAATCTATAGATCTCTGAGTGAGTCTGTGGGTCTTTGTGGGTGTATGGTCCTCCAGGGGAATCTATAGATCTCTGAGTGAGTCTGTGGGTCTATGTGGGTGTATGGTCCTCCAGGGGAATCTATAGATCTCTGAGTGAGTATGTGGGTCTTTGTGGGTGTGTGACCCTCCAGGGGAATCTATAGATATCTGCGTGAGTCTGTATGTCTATGTGCGTGTGTGGTCCTCCATGGGAATCTATAGATCTCTGAGTGAGGCTGTGGGTCTACGTGAGCGTATGGCCCTCCAGGGGAATCTATAGATCTCTGAGTGAGTCTATGGGCTTATGTGGGTGTATATTCCTCCAGGGAAATCTATAGATCTCTGAGTGAGTCTGTGGGTAAATGTGGGTGTATGGTCCTCCAGGGGAATCTTTAGATCTCTGAGTGAATCGATGGATCTATGTGGGTGTATGGTCCTCCAGGGGAATCTATAGATCTCTCAGTGAGTCTGTGGGTCTATTTGAGTGTATGGCCCTCCAGCGGAATCTATAGTTCTCTGAGTGAGTCGGTGGGTCTATGTGGGTGTGTGGTCCTCCCAGAGGAATCTATAGATCTATGCGTGAGTCTATGGGTCTATGTGGGTGTGTGGTCCTCCAGGGGAATCTAGAGATCTCTGAGTGCCTCTGTGGGTTTATGTGGGTGTGTGATTCTCCAGGGGAATCTATAGATCTCTGAGTGAGTCTGTGGGTCTTTGAGGGCGTATCGTCCTACAGGGGAATCTATAGATCTCTGCGTGAGTCTGTGGGTCTGTGTGGCACTCTAGGGGATCTATAGATCTCTGAGTGAGTCTATGGGTCTATGTGGGTGTATTATCCTCCAGGGGAATCTATAGATCTCTGAGTGATTGTATGGGTCGATGTGGGTGTATGGACCTCCAGCGGAATGTATTTCTCTAAGTGAGTCTGTGTGTCTATGTGGGTGTGTGGTCCTCCATGGGAATCTATAGATCTCTGAGTGAGTCTATGGTTCTATGTGGGTGTATGATCCTCCAGGCGAATCTATATATTTCGGAATGAGTTTGTGGGTCTATGTGAGTGTATGGCCCTTCAGGGGAATCTATAGATCTCTGAGTGATTCTGTGGGTTTATGTGAGTGTATGATCCTTCAGGGGAATCTAAAGATCTCTGAGTGAGTATGTGGGTCTTTGTGGGTGTGTTGTCCTCCAGGGGAATCTATAGGTATCTTATGTGGGTGTGTGTTCCTCCAGGGGAATCTAAAGATATCTGCGTGAGTCTGTCTGTCTATGTGCGTGTGTGGTCCTCCAGGGGAATCTAGATATATCTGAGTGAGTCATTGGGTCTATGTGAGCGGATGGCCCTCCAGAAGAATCTAGAGACCTCTGAGTGAGTCTATGGGTCTATGTGGGTGTATGGTCCTCCAGGGGAATCTATAGATCTCTGAGTGATTCTGTGGGTTTATGTGAGTGTTTGATCCTTCAGGGGAATCTATCGATATCTGAGTGAGTCTGTAGGTTTATGTGAGTGTATGATCCTCCAGGGGAATCTATAGATCTCTGAGTGAGTCTGTGGGTCTTTGTGGGTGTATGGTCCTCCAGGGGAATCTATAGATCTCTGAGTGAGTCTGTGGGTCTATGTGGGTGTGTGGTCCTCCAGGGGAATCTAGATATCTCTGAGTGCGTCTATGGGTTTATGTGGGTGTGTGATTCTCCAGGGGAATCTATAGATCTCTGAGTGAGTCTGTGGGTCTTTGAGGGCGTATCGTCCTCCAGGGGAATCTATAGATCTCTGATTGATCATATGAGTCCATGTGGGTTTGCGGTCTTTCCAGGGGAATCTATAGATCTCTGAGTGAGTCTATGGGTCTTTGTGGGTGTGTGGACCTCCAGGGCAATCGATAGATCTCTGAGTGAGTCTGTGGTTCTATGTGAATGTATGATCCTTCAGGGGAATCTATAGATCTCTGAGTGAGTCTGTGGGTCTATGTGGGTGTATGATCCTCCACTGGAATCTATGAATCTCTGAGTGAGTCATTGGGTCTATGTGAGCGGATGGCCCTCCAGAAGAATCTATAGATCTCTGAGTGAGTCTATATGTCTATGTGGGTGTATGGTCCTCCAGGGGAATCTATCGATATCTGAGTGAGTCTGTGGGTTTATTTGAGTGTATGATCCTACAGGGGAATCTATAGATCTCTGAGTGAGTCTGTGGGTCTTTGTGGGTGTATGGTCCTCCAGGGGAATCTATAGATCTCTGAGTGAGTCTGTGGGTCTATGTGGGTGTATGGTTCTCCAGGGGAATCTATAGATCTCTGAGTGAGTATGTGGGTGTATGTGGGTTTGTGGTCCTACAGGAGAATATATAGATCTCTGAGTCAGTCTGTGGGTCTAAACGGGTGTGTGGTCCTCCAGGGGAATCTATAGATCTCTGAGTGAGTCTGTGGGGCTATGTGGGTGTGTGGTCCTCCAGGGGAATCTATAGATCTCTGAGTGAGTCTGTGGTTTTATGTGGGTGTGTGGTCCTCCAGGGGAATCTAGATATATCTGAGTGAGTCATTGGGTCTATGTGAGCGGATGGCCCTCCAGAAGAATCTATAGACCTCTGAGTGAGTCTATGGGTCTATGTGGGTGTATGGTCCTCCAGGGGAATCTATAGATCTCTGAGTGATTCTGTGGGTTTATGTGAGTGTTTGATCCTTCAGGGTAATCTATCGATATCTGAGTGAGTCTGTAGGTTTATGTGAGTGTATGATCCTCCAGGGGAATCTATAGATCTCTGAGTGAGTCTGTGGGTCTTTGTGGGTGTATGGTCCTCCAGGGGAATCTATAGATCTCTGAGTGAGTCTGTGGGTCTATGTGGGTGTGTGGTCCTCCAGGGGAATCTATAGATCTCTTATGTGGGTGTGTGTTCCTCCAGGGGAATCTATAGATATCTGCGTGAGTCTGTCTGTCTATGTGCGTGTGTGGTCCTCCAGGGGAATCTATAGATCTCTGAGTGAGGCTGTGGGTCTACATGAGCGTATGGCCCTCCAGGGGAATCTATAGATCTCTGAGTGAGTCTGTGGGTCTATGTGGGTGTATGGTCCTCCAGGGGAATCTTTAGATCTCTGAGTGAGTCGATGGATCTATTTGGGTGTATGGTCCTCCAGGGGATTCTATAGATCTCTGAGTGAGTCTATGGGTCTTTGTGGGTGTGTGGTCCTCCAGGGTAATCTATAGATCTCTGAGTGAGTCTGTGGTTCTATGTGAATGTATGATCCTTCAAGGGAATCTATAGATCTCTGAGTGAGTCTGTGGGTCTATGTGGGTGTATGATCCTCCACTGGAATCTATGAATCTCTGAGTGAGTCATTGGGTCTATGTGAGCGGATGGCCCTCCAGAAGAATCTATAGATCTCTGAGTGAGTCTATGTGTCTATGTGGGTGTATGGTCCTCCAGGGGAATCTATCGATATCTGAGTGAGTCTGTGGGTTTATTTGAGTGTATGATCCTACAGGGGAATCTATAGATCTCTGAGTGAGTCTGTGGGTCTTTGTGGGTGTATGGTCCTCCAGGGGAATCTATAGATCTCTGAGTGAGTCTGTCGGTCTATGTGGGTGTATGGTCCTCCAGGGGAATCTATAGATCTCTGAGTGAGTATGTGGGTCTTTGTGGGTGTGTGACCCTCCAGGGGAATCTATAGATATCTGCGTGAGTCTGTATGTCTATGTGCGTGTGTGGTCCTCCAGGGGAATCTATAGATCTCTGAGTGAGGCTGTGGGTCTACGTGAGCGTATGGCCCTCCAGGGGAATCTATAGATCTCTGAGTGAGTCTATGGGCTAATGTGGTTGTATATTCCTCCAGGGAAATCTATAGATCTCTGAGTGAGTCTGTGGGTAAATGTGGGTGTATGGTCCTCCAGGGGAATCTTTAGATCTCTGAGTGAGTCGATGGATCTATGTGGGTGTATGGTCCTCCATGGGAATCTATAGATCTCTCAGTGAGTCTGTGGGTCTATGTGAGTGTATGGCCCTCCAGCGGAATCTATAGTTCTCTGAGTGATTCGGTGGGTCTATGTGGGTGTGTGGTCCTCCAAGAGGAATCTATAGATCTATGCGTGAGTCTATGGGTCTATGTGGGTGTGTGGTCCTCCAGGGGAATCTAGAGATCTCTGAGTGCCTCTGTGGGTTCATGTGGGTGTGTGATTCTCCAGGGGAATCTATAGATCTCTGAGTGAGTCTGTGGGTCTTTGAGGGCGTATCGTCCTCCAGGGGAATCTATAGATCTCTGCGTGAGTCTGTGGGTCTGTGTGGCACTCTAGGGGATCTATAGATCTCTGAGTGAGTCTATGGGTCTATGTGGGTGTATTATCCTCCAGGGGAATCTATAGATCTCTGAGTGATTGTATGGGTCGATGTGGGTGTATGGACCTCCAGCGGAATGTATTTCTCTAAGTGAGTCTGTGTGTCTATGTGGGTGTGTGGTCCTCCAGGGGAATCTATAGATCTCTGAGTGCTTCTATGGGTCTATGTGGTCCTCCAGTCGAATCTATAGATCTCTGCGTGAGTCTGTGGGTCTATGTGGGTGTGTGGTCCTCCAGCGGATTTTAGAGATCTCTGAGTGACTCTATGGGTTTATGTGGGTTTGTGATTCTCCAGGGGAATCTATAGATCTCTGAGTGAGTCTGTGGGTCTTTGAGGGCGTATCGTCCTCCAGGGGAATCTATAGATCTCTGCGTGAGTCTGTGGGTCTATGTAGGTGTATGATCCTCCAGGGGAATCTATAGATCTCTGAGTGAGTCTATGGGCTAATGTGGTTGTATATTCCTCCAGGGAAATCTATAGATCTCTGAGTGAGTCTGTGGGTAAATGTGGGTGTATGGTCCTCCAGGGGAATCTTTAGATCTCTGAGTGAGTCGATGGATCTATGTGGGTGTATGGTCCTCCAGGGGAATCTATAGATCTCTCAGTGAGTCTGTGGGTCTATGTGAGTGTATTGCCCTCCAGCGGAATCTATAGTTCTCTGAGTGATTCGGTGGGTCTATGTGGGTGTGTGGTCCTCCAAGAGGAATCTATAGATCTATGCGTGAGTCTATGGGTCTATGTGGGTGTGTGGTCCTCCAGGGGAATCTAGAGATCTCTGAGTGCCTCTGTGGGTTCATGTGGGTGTGTGATTCTCCAGGGGAATCTATAGATCTCTGAGTGAGTCTGTGGGTCTTTGAGGGCGTATCGTCCTCCAGGGGAATCTATAGATCTCTGCGTGAGTCTGTGGGTCTGTGTGGCACTCTAGGGGATCTATAGATCTCTGAGTGAGTCTATGGGTCTATGTGGGTGTATTATCCTCCAGGGGAATCTATAGATCTCTGAGTGATTGTATGGGTCGATGTGGGTGTATGGACCTCCAGCGGAATGTATTTCTCTAAGTGAGTCTGTGTGTCTATGTGGGTGTGTGGTCCTCCAGGGGAATCTATAGATCTCTGAGTGCTTCTATGGGTCTATGTGGTCCTCCAGTCGAATCTATAGATCTCTGCGTGAGTCTGTGGGTCTATGTGGGTGTGTGGTCCTCCAGCGGATTTTAGAGATCTCTGAGTGACTCTATGGGTTTATGTGGGTTTGTGATTCTCCAGGGGAATCTATAGATCTCTGAGTGAGTCTGTGGGTCTTTGAGGGCGTATCGTCCTCCAGGGGAATCTATAGATCTCTGCGTGAGTCTGTGGGTCTATGTAGGTGTATGATCCTCCAGGGGAATCTATAGATCTCTGAGTGAGTCTATGGGCTTATGTGGGTGTATAGTCCTCCAGGGAAATCTATAGATGTCTGAGTGAGTCTGTGGGTCTATGTGGGTGTATGGTCCTCCAGGGGAATCTTTAGATCTCTGAGTGAGTCGATGGATCTATGTGGGTGTATGGTCCTCCAGGGGAATCTATAGATCTCTCAGTGAGTCTGTGGGTCTATGTGAGTGTATGGCCCTCCAGCGGAATCTATAGATCTCTGAGTGAGTCTGTGGGTCTATGTGGGTGTGTGGTCCTCCAAGAGGAATCTATAGATCTATGCGTGAGTCTATGGGTCTATGTGGGTGTGTGGTCCTCCAGGGGAATCTATAGATCTATGAGTGAGTATATGGGTCTTTGTGGGTTTGTGGTCCTCCAGGGGAATCTATAGATCTCTGAGTGATTCTATGGGTCTATGTGGTCCTCCAGTCGAATCTATAGATCTCTGAGTGAGTCTGTGGGTCTATGTGGGTGTGTGGTCCTCCAGGGGAATCTAGAGATCTCTGAGTGCCTCTATGGGTTTATGTGGGTTTGTGATTCTCCAGGGGAATCTATAGATCTCTGAGTGAGTCTGTGGGTCTTTGAGGGCGTATCTTACTCCAGGGGAATCTATAGATCTCTGCGTGAGTCTGTGGGTCTATGTAGGTGTATGATCCTCCAGGGGAATCTATAGATCTCTGAGTGAGTGTATGGGTCGATGTGGGTGTATGGACCTCCAGGGGAATGTATATTTCTAAGTGAGTCTGTGTGTCTATGTGAGTGTGTGGTCCTCCATGGGAATCTATAGATCTCTGAGTGAGTCTATGGTTCTATGTGGGTGTATGATCCTCCAGGGGAATCTATAGATTTCTGAATGAGTTTGTTGGTCTATGTGAGTGTATGGCCCTTCAGGGGAATTTATAGATCTCTGAGTGAGTCTGTGGGTCTATGTGGGTGAGTGGTCCTCCAGGGGAATCTATCGATCTCTGAGAGAGTCTGTGGGTCTATGTGGGTGTGTCGTCCTCAGGAGAATGGATAGATCTCTGAGTGAGTCTGTGGGTCTATGTGGGTTTGTTGTCCTCCAGGGGAATCTATAGATCTCTGAGTCAGTCTGTGTGTCTATGTGGGTGTATGGTCCTCCAGGGGAATCATTAGATATCTGAGTGAGTGTTTGGGTCTATGTGGCTATATGGTCCTCCAGGGGAATCTATAGATCTCTGAGTGAGTATGTGGGTCTTTGTGGGTGTGTTGTCCTCCAAGGGAATCTATAGATCTCTTATGTGGGTGTGTGTTCCTCGAGAAGAATCTATAGATATCTGCGTGAGTCTGTCTGTCTATGTGCGTGTGTGGTCCTCCAGGGGAATCAATAGATCTCTGAGTGAGGTGGTGGGTCTACGTGAGCGTATGGGCCTCCAGGGGAATCTATATATCTCTGAGTGAGTCTATCGGCTTATGTGGGTGTATAGTCCTCCAGGGAAATCTGTAGATCTCTGAGTGAGTCTGTGGGTCTATGTGGGTGTATGGTCCTCCACGGGAATATTTAGATCTCTGAGGGAGTCTGTGCTTCTATGTGGGTTTGTGATCCTCCACTGGAATCTATGGATCTCTGAGTGAGTCTGTGGGTCTATGTGGGTGTGTCGTCCTCCAGTTGAATCTATAGATCTCTGTGTAAGTATATAGGTCTATGTGGATGTGTTGCTCTCCAGAGGAATCTATAGATCTCTGAGTGAGTCTATGGGTCTATGTGGGTGTATGATCCTCCAGGGGAATCTAAATGTCTCTGAGTGAGTCTGTGGGTCTATATGAGTGTATGATCCTCTAGGGGATTCTATACATCTCTGAGTGAGTCTGTGGTCGTATATGGGTGTATGGTCCTCCAGGGGTATCTATAGATCTCTGAGTGAGTCTATGGGTCTATGTGGGTGTATGATCCTCCAGGGGAATCTATAGATCTCTGAGTGAGTATATGGGTCTATGTGAGTGTATGGCCCTCCAGGGAAATCTATAGATCTCTGAGTGAGTCTGTGGGTCTATGTGGGTGTGTGGTCCTCCAGGGGAATCTTTAGATCTCTGAGTGAGTCTGTGGGTGCATGTGGGTTTGTGGTCCTCCAGGAGAATCTATAGATCTCTGAGTCAGTCTGTGGGTCTATACGGGTGTGTGGTCCTCCAGGGGAATCTATAGATCTCTGAGTGAGTCTGTGGGGCTATGTGAGTGTATGGTCCTCCAGGGGAATCTATTGATCTCTGAGTGAGTATATAAGTCTATGTGGGTGTGCGGTCTTACAGGGGAATCTATAGATCTCTGAGTGAGTCTATGGGTCAATGTGGGTGTGTGGTCCTCCAGGGGAATCCATAGTTCTCTGAGTGAGTTTGTGGTTTTATGTGCATCTATGATCCTCCACTGGAATCTATGGATCTCTGAGTGAGTCTGTGGGTCTATGTGGGTGTGTGGTCCTCCAGGGGAATCTAAATATATCTGAGTGAGTCCTTGGGTCTATGTAAGCGTATGGCCCTCCAGGGGTATCTATAGATCTCTGATTGATTATATAAGTCCATGTGGGTTTGCGGTCTTTCCAGGGGAATCTATAGATGTCTGAGTGAGTCTATGGGTCTATGTGGGTGTGTGGTCCTCAAGGGAAATCTATAGATCTCTGAGTGAGTCTGTGGTTCTATGGGAATGTATGATCCTTCAGGGGAATCTATAGATCTCTGAGTGAGTCTGTGGGTCTATGTGGGTGTATGATCCTCCACTGGAATATTTGAATCTCTGAGTGAGTCATTGGGTCTATGTGAGCGGATGGGCCTCCAGAAGAATCTATAGATCTCTGAGTGAGTCTATGTGTCTATGTGGGTGTATGGTCCTCCAGGGGAATCTATCGATATCTGAATGAGTCTGTGGGTCTTTGTGGGTGTATGATCCTCCAGGGGAATCTATAGATCTCTGAGTGAGTCTGTGGGTCTATGTGGGTGTATGGTCCTCCAGGGGAATCTATAGATCTCTGAGTGAGTATGTGGTTCTTTGTGGGTGTGTGGTCCTCCAGGGGAATCTATAGATCTCTTATGTAGGTGTGTGTTCCTCCAGGGGAATCTATAGATATCTGCGTGAGTCTGTCTGTCTATGTGCGTGTGTGGTCCTCCAGGGGAATCTATAGATCTCTGAGTGAGGCTGTGGGTCTACGAGAGGGTATGGCCCTCCAGGGGAATCTATAGATCTCTGAGTGAGTCTATGGGCTTATGTGGGTGTATAGTCCTCCAGGGATATCTATAGATCTCTGAGTGAGTCTGTGGGTAAATGTGGGTGTGTGGTCCTCCAGGGGATTCTTTAGATCTCTGAGTGAGTCGATGGATCTATTTGGGTGTATGGTCCTCCAGGGGAATCTATAGATCTCTCAGTGAGTCTGTGGGTCTATGTGAGTGTATGGCCCTCCAGCGGAATCTATAGATCTCTGAGTGAGTCGGTGGGTCTATGTGGGTGTGTGGTCCTCCAAGAGGAATCTTTAGATCTATGCGTGAGTCTATGGGTCTATGTGGGTGTGTGGTCCTCCAGGGGAATCTTTAGATCTATGAGTGATTCTATAGGTCTATGTGGTCCTCCAGGGGAATCTATAGATCTCTGAGTGAGTCTGTGGGTCTATGTGGGTGTGTGGTCCTCCAGGGGAATCCAGAGATCTCTGAGTGCCTCTATGGGTTTATGTGGGGGTGTGATTCTCCAGGGGAATCTATAGATCTCTGAGTGAGTCGTGAGTCTGTGGGTCTTTGAGGGCGTATCGTCCTCCAGGGGAATCTATAGATCTCTGCGTGAGTCTGTGGGTCTGTGTGGCACTCCCGGGGATCTATAGATCTCTGAGTGAGTCTATGGGTCTATGTGGGTGTATGATCCTCCAGGGGAATCTATAGATCTCTGAGTGAGTGTATGGGTCGATGTGGGTGTATGGACCTCCAGGGGAATATATTTCTCTAAGTGAGTCTGTGTGTCTATGTGGGTGTGTGGTCCTCCATGGGAATCTATAGATCTCTGAGTGAGTCTATGGTTCTATGTGGGTGTATGATCCTCCAGGGGAATCTATATATTTCTGAATGAGTTTGTGGGTCTATGTGAGTGCATGGCCCTCCAGAAAAATCTATAGATCTCTGAGTGATTCTGTGGGTTTATGTGAGTGTATGATCCTTCAGGGGAATCTATCGATATCTGAGTGAGTCTGTGGGTTTATGTGAGTGTATGATCCTCCAGGGGAATCTATAGATCTCTGAGTGAGTCTGTGGGTCTATGTGGGTTTGTTGTCCTCCAGGGGAATCTATAGATCTCTGAGTCAGTATGTGGGTCTATGTGGGTGTATGGTCCTCCAGGGGAATCTATAGATCTCTGCGTGAGTATGTGGGTCTTTGTGGGTGTGTTGTCCTCCAGGGGCATCTAAAGATCTCTTATGTGGGTGTGTGTTCCTCCAGGGGAATCTATAGATATCTGCGTGAGTCTGTCTGTCTATGTGCATGTGTGGTCCTCCAGGGGAATCTATAGATCTCTGAGTGAGGCTGTGGGTCTACGTGAGCGTATGGGCCTCCAGGGGAATCTATATATCTCTGAGTGAGTCTTTGGGCTTATGTGGGTGTATAGACATCCAGTGAAATCTGTAGATCTCTGAGTGAGTCTGTGGGTCTATGTGGGTGTATGGTCCTCCAGGGGAATCTTTAGATCTTTGAGTGAGTCGATGGATCTATGTGGGTGTATGGTCCTCCAGGGGAATCTACAGATCTCTCAATGAGTCTGTGGGTCTATGTGAGTGTATGGCCCTCCAGCGGAATCTATAGATCTATGCGTGAGTCTATGGGTCTAGGTGGGTGTGTGGTCCTCCAGGGGAATCTATAGATCTCTGAGTGATTCTATGGGTCTATGTGGTCCTCCAGGGGAATCTATAGATATCTGAGTGAGTCTGTGGGTCTATGTGGGTGTGTGGTCCTCCAGGGGAATCTAGAGATCTCTGAGTGCCTCTATGGGTTTATGTGGGTTTGTGATTCTCCAGGGGAATCTATAGATCTCTGAGTGAGTCTGTGGGTCATTGAGGGCGTATCGTCCTCCAGGGAAATCTATAGATCTCTGCGTGAGTCTGTGGGTCTGTGTGGCACTCCAGGGGATCTATAGATCTCTGAGTGAGTGTATGGGTCTATGTGGGTTTATGGACCTCCAGGGGAATGTATATCTATAAGTGAGTCTGTGTGTCTATGTGGGTGTGTGGTCCTCCATGGGAATCTATAGATCTCTGAGTGAGTCTGTGGGTCTATGTGGGTGAGTGGTCCTCCAGGGGAATCTATCGATCTCTGAGAGTGTCTGTGGGTCTATGTGGGTGTGTTGTCCTCCTGGGGAATCTATAGATCTCTGAGTGAGTCTGTGGGTCTATGTGGGTTTGTGGTCCTCCAGGGGAATCTATAGATCTCTGAGTCAGTCTGTGGGTCTATGTGGGTGTGTGGTCCTCCAGGGGAATCTATAGATCTCTGAGTGAGTATATAGGTATATGTCGGTGTGCGGTCTTCCAGGGGAATCTATAGATCTCTGAGTGAGTCTTTGGGTCTCTGTGGTTGTGTAGTCCTCCAGGGGAATCTATAGATTTCTGAGTGAGTCTGTGGTTCTATGTGAATGTATGATCCTTCAGGGCAATCTATAGATCTCTGAGTGATTCTGTGGGTCTATGTGGGTGTATGATCCTCCACTGGAATCTATGAATCTCTGAGTGAGTCATTGGGTCTATGTGAGCGGATGGCCCTCCAGAAGAATCTATAGATCTCTGAGTGAGTCTATGTGTCTATGTGGGTGTATGGTCCTCCAGGGGATCTATAGATCTCTGAGTGATTCTGTGGGTTTATGTGAGTGTATGATCCTTCATGGGAATCTATCGATATATGAGTTTGTCTGTGGGTTTATGTGAGTGTATGATCCTCCAGGGGAATCTATAGATCTCTGAGTGAGTCTGTGGGTCTTTGTGGGTGTATGGTCCTCCAGGGGAATCCATAGATCTCTGAGTGAGTCTGTGGGTCTATGTGGGTGTATGGTCCTCCAGGAGAATCTATAGATCTCTGAGTGAGTATGTGGGTCTATGTGGGTGTATGGTCCTCCAGGGGAATCTATAGATCTCTGAGCGATTCTGTGGGTTTATGTGAGTGTATGATCCTTCAGGGGAATCTATCAATATCTGAGTGAGTCTGTGGGTTTATGTGAGTGTATGATCCTCCAGGGGAATCTATAGATCTCTGAGTGAGTCTGTGGGTCTTTGTGGGTGTTTGGTCCTCCAGGGGAATCTATAGATATCTGCGTGAGTCTGTCTGTCTATGTGCGTGTGTGGTCCTCCAGGGGAATCTCTAGATCTCTGAGTGAGTCTATGGGCTTATGTGGGTGTATAGTCCTCCAGAGAAATCTATAGATGTCTGAGTGAGTCTGTGGGTCTATGTGGGTGTATGGTCCTCCAGGGGAATCTTTAGATCTCTGAGTGAGTCGATGGATTTATGTGGGTGTATGGTCCTCCAGGGGAATCTATAGATCTCTGAGTGATTCTGTGGGTCTATGTAGGTGTGTTGTCCTCTAAGAGGAATCTATAGATCTCTGAGTGCCTCTATGCGTTTATGTGGGTGTGTGATTCTCCAGGGGAATCTATAGATCTCTGAGTGAGTCTGTGGGTCTGTGTGGCACTCCAGGGGATCTATAGATCTCTGAGTGAGTCTGTGGGTCTATGTGGGTGTATGATCCTCCAGGGGAATCTATAGATCTCTGAGTGAACGGATGGGTCGATGTGGGTGTATGGACCTCCAAGGGAATGTATATCTCTAAGTGAGTCTGTGTGTCTATGTGGGTGTGTGGTCCTCCATGGGAATCTATAGATCTCTGAGTGAGTCTATGGTTCTATGTGGGTGTATGATCCTCCAGGGGAATCTATGGATTTCTGAATGAGTTTGTGGGTCTATGTGAATGTATGGCCCTCCAGGGGAATATATAGATCTCTGAGTGAGTCTGTGGGTCTATGAGGGTGAGTGGTCCTCCAGGGGAATCTATCAATCTCTGAGTAATTCTGTGGGTTTAAGTGAGTGTATGATCCTTCAGGGGAATCTATCGATATCTGAGTGAGTCTGTGGTTTTATGTGATTATATGATCCTCCAGGGGAATCTATAGATCTCTGAGTGAGTCTGTGGGTCTTTGTGGGTGTATGGTCCTTCAGAGGAATCTATAGATCTCTGAGTGAGTCTGTGGGTCTATGTGGGTGTATGGTCCTCCAGGGGAATCTATAGATCTCTGAGTGAGTATGTGGGTCTATGTGGGTGTATGGTCCTCCAGGGGAATCTATAGATCTCTGAGCGATTCTGAGGGTTTATGTGAGTGTATGATCCTTCAGGGGAATCTATCGATATCTGAATGAGTCTGTGGGTTTATGTGAGTCTATGATCCTCCAGGGGAATCTATAGATCTCTGAGTGAGTCTGTGGGTCTTTGTGGGTGTATGGTCCTCCAGGGAAATCTATAGATATCTGCGTGAGTCTGTCTGTCTATGTGCGTGTGTGGTCCTCCAGGGGAATCTATAGATCTCTGAGTGAGGCTGTGGGTCTACGTGAGCGTATGGCCCTCCAGGGGAATCTCTAGATCTCTGAGTGAGTCTATGGGCTTATGTGGGTGTCTGGCCCTCCAGGGGAATCTATAGATTTCTGAGTGAGTCTCTGGGTCTATGTGTGTGTATTGCCCTCCAGGGGAATTTGATCTCTGAGTGAGTCTGTGGGTCTATGTGAGTGTATGGCCCTCGAGGGGAATCTATAGATCTCTGATTGAGTATGTGGGTCTATCTGGCTGTGTGGTCCTCCAGGGGCATGTATAGATCTCTGAGTGAGTCTGTGGGTCTATGCGGGTGTGTGGTCCTCCAAGGGAATCTATAGATCTCTGCGTGAGTCTATGGGTATATGTGGGTATGTGGTCCTCCAAGGGAAATCCATAGATCTCTGCGTGAGTCTATGGGTCTATGTTGGTGTGTGGTCCTCCAGGGGAATCCATAAATCTCTGAGTGAGTCTATGGGTCTATTTGGTCCTCCAGGGGCATGTATATAACTCTGAGTGAGTCTGTTGGTCTATGTGGGTTTGTCGTCCTCCAGGGGAATCTAAAATCTCTGAGTCAGTCTGTGGGTCTATGTGGGTGTGCGGTCTTCCAGGGGAATCTATAGATCTCTGAGTGAGTCTTTGGGTCTCTGTGGGTGTGTGGTCCTCCAGGGGAATCTATAGATCTCTGAGTGAGTCTGTGGGTCTATGTGAATGTATTATCGTCCAGGGGAATCTATAGATCTTTGAGTGAGTCAGTGGTTCTATGTGGGTGTGTGATCCTCCACTGGAATCTATGGATCTCTGAGGGAGGCTGTGGGTCTATGTGGGTGTGTGGTCCTCCAGAGGAATCTATAGAACTCTGAGTGAGTCTATGGATCTATGTGGGTGTTTTGCCCTCCAAGGGAATCTATAGATATCTGAGTGAATCTGTGGGTTTATCTGAGTGTGTGATCCTTCAGGGGAATCTATAGATCTTTTTGTGAGTCTGTGGGTCTATGTGGGTGTATGGTCCTCCAGGGGAACCTATAGATCTCTGATTGAGTATGTGGGTCTATGTGAGTGTCTGATCCTCCAGGGGAATCTATAGATCTCTGAGTGAGTCTGTGGGTCTATGTGGTTGTATGGTCCTCCAGGGGAATCTATAGATCCCTGATTGAGTCTGTTGGTCTACGTGAGCGTATGGCCCTCTAGGGGAATCTTTAGATCTCTGAGTGAGTCTATGGATCTATGTGGGTGTATGGTCCTCCAGGGGAATCTATAGATTTCTGAGTGAGTCTCTGGGTCTATGTGGGTGTATTGCCCTCCAGGGGAATCTGATCTCTAAGTGAGTCTGTGGGTCTATGTGAGTGTATGGCCCTCCAGGGGAATCTATAGATCTCTGATTGAGTCTGTGGGTCTATGTGGCTGTGTGGTCCTCCAGGGGCATGTATAGATCTCTGAGTGAGTCTGTGGGTCTATGTGGGTGTGTGGTCCTCCAGGGGAATCTATAGATCTCTGCGTGAGTCTATGGATCTATGTGGGTGTTTTGCCCTCCAAGGGAATCTATAGATATCTGAGTGAATCTGTGGGTTTATCTGAGTGTGTGATCCTTCAGGGGAATCTATAGATCTTTTTGTGAGTCTGTGGGTCTATGTGGGTGTATGGTCCTCCAGGGGAACCTATAGATCTCTGATTGAGTATGTGGGTCTATGTGAGTGTCTGATCCTCCAGGGGAATCTATAGATCTCTGAGTGAGTCTGTGGGTCTATGTGGTTGTATGGTCCTCCAGGGGAATCTATAGATCCCTGATTGAGTCTGTTGGTCTACGTGAGCGTATGGCCCTCTAGGGGAATCTTTAGATCTCTGAGTGAGTCTATGGATCTATGTGGGTGTATGGTCCTCCAGGGGAATCTATAGATTTCTGAGTGAGTCTCTGGGTCTATGTGGGTGTATTGCCCTCCAGGGGAATCTGATCTCTAAGTGAGTCTGTGGGTCTATGTGAGTGTATGGCCCTCCAGGGGAATCTATAGATCTCTGATTGAGTCTGTGGGTCTATGTGGCTGTGTGGTCCTCCAGGGGCATGTATAGATCTCTGAGTGAGTCTGTGGGTCTATGTGGGTGTGTGGTCCTCCAGGGGAATCTATAGATCTCTGCGTGAGTTTATGGGTATATGTGGGTATGTGGTCCTCCAGGGGAATCCATAGATCTCTGCGTGAGTCTATGGGTCTACGTGGGTGTGTGGTCCTCCAGGGGAATCCATAAATCTCTGAGTGAGTCTATGGGTCTCTTTGGTCCTCCATGGGAATCTATAGATCTCTGAGTGTGTCTGTGGGTCTATGTGAGCGTATGGCCCTCTAGCGGAATCTTTATATCTCTGAGTGAGTCTGTGGGTCTATGTGGGTGTGTGGTCCTCCAGGGGAATCTATAGATCTCTAAGTGAGTCTGTGGTTCTATGTGGGTGTGTGATCCTCCACTGGAATCTATGGATCTCTGAGTGAGTCTGTGGGTCTATGTGGGTGTGTGGTCCTCCAGGGGAATCTATAAATCTCTGAGTCAGCCTGTGCGTCTATGTGGGTGTGCGGTCTTCAGGGGAATCTATAGATCTCTGAGTGAGTCTGTGGGTCTCTGTGGGTGTGTGGTCCTCCAGGGGAATCTATAGATCTCTGAGTGAGTCTGTGGGTCTAGGTGAATGTATTATCCTCCAGGGGAATCTATAGGTCTCTGAGTGAGTCTGTGGTTCGATGTTGGTGTGATCCTCCACTGGAATCTATGGATCCCTGAGGGAGTCTGTGGGTCTATGTGGGTGTGTGGTCCTCCAGAGGAATGTATAGAACTCTGAGTGAATCTGTGGGTTTATGTGAGTGTGTGATCCTTCAGGGGAATCTATAGATCTTTTTGTGAGTCTGTGGGTCTATGTGGGTGTATGGTCCTCCAGGGGAACCTATAGATCTCTGATTGAGTATGTGGGTCTATGTGAGTGTCTGATCCTCCAGGGGAATCTATAGATCTCTGAGTGAGTCTGTGGGTCTATGTGGTTGTATGGTCCTCCAGGGGAATCTATAGATCCCTGATTGAGTCTGTTGGTCTACGTGAGCGTATGGCCCTCTAGGGGAATCTTTAGATCTCTGAGTGAGTCTATGGATCTATGTGGGTGTATGGTCCTCCAGGGGAATCTATAGATTTCTGAGTGAGTCTCTGGGTCTATGTGGGTGTATTGCCCTCCAGGGGAATCTGATCTCTAAGTGAGTCTGTGGGTCTATGTGAGTGTATGGCCCTCCAGGGGAATCTATAGATCTCTGATTGAGTCTGTGGGTCTATGTGGCTGTGTGGTCCTCCAGGGGCATGTATAGATCTCTGAGTGAGTCTGTGGGTCTATGTGGGTGTGTGGTCCTCCAGGGGAATCTATAGATCTCTGCGTGAGTTTATGGGTATATGTGGGTATGTGGTCCTCCAGGGGAATCCATAGATCTCTGCGTGAGTCTATGGGTCTACGTGGGTGTGTGGTCCTCCAGGGGAATCCATAAATCTCTGAGTGAGTCTATGGGTCTCTTTGGTCCTCCATGGGAATCTATAGATCTCTGAGTGTGTCTGTGGGTCTATGTGAGCGTATGGCCCTCTAGCGGAATCTTTATATCTCTGAGTGAGTCTGTGGGTCTATGTGGGTGTGTGGTCCTCCAGGGGAATCTATAGATCTCTAAGTGAGTCTGTGGTTCTATGTGGGTGTGTGATCCTCCACTGGAATCTATGGATCTCTGAGTGAGTCTGTGGGTCTATGTGGGTGTGTGGTCCTCCAGGGGAATCTATAAATCTCTGAGTCAGCCTGTGCGTCTATGTGGGTGTGCGGTCTTCAGGGGAATCTATAGATCTCTGAGTGAGTCTGTGGGTCTCTGTGGGTGTGTGGTCCTCCAGGGGAATCTATAGATCTCTGAGTGAGTCTGTGGGTCTAGGTGAATGTATTATCCTCCAGGGGAATCTATAGGTCTCTGAGTGAGTCTGTGGTTCGATGTTGGTGTGATCCTCCACTGGAATCTATGGATCCCTGAGGGAGTCTGTGGGTCTATGTGGGTGTGTGGTCCTCCAGAGGAATGTATAGAACTCTGAGTGAATCTGTGGGTTTATGTGAGTGTGTGATCCTTCAGGGGAATCTATAGATCTTTGTGTGAGTCTGTGGTTCTATGTGTGTGTATGGACCTCCAGGGGAATCTCTAGATCTGTGAGTGAGTCTGTGGGTCTATGTGAGTATCTGATCCTCCAGGGGAATCTATAGATCTCTGAGTGAGTCTGTGGGTCTATTTGGGTATATGATCCCCCACTGGAATCTATAGATCTCTGAGTGAGTCTGTGGGTCTATGTGGGTGTATGGTCCTCCAGGGGAATCTATAGATATCTGAGTGGGTCTATGGATTTATATGGTTGTGTCGTCCTCCAGGGGAATCTATAGATCTCTGAGTGAGTCTGTGGGTCTATTTGGATGTATGGTCCTCCAGGGGAATCTAAATAACTCTGAGTGAGGCTGTGGGTCTATGTGAGCGTATGGCCTTCCAGGGGAATCTATAGATCTCTGAGTGAGTCTATGGTTTATGTGGGTGTATGGTCCTTCAGGGGAATCTATAGATATCTGAGTGATTCTGTGGGTCTTCGTGAGCGTATGGCCCTCTTGGGGAATCTTTAGATCTCTGAGTGAGCCTATCGATCTATGTGGGTGTATGGTCCTCCAGGGGAATCTATAGATCTCTGAGTGAGTCTTTTGGTCTATGTGGGTGTATTGCCCTCCAGGGGAATCTGATCTCTGAGTGAGTCTGTGGGTCTATGTGAGTGTATGGCCCTCCAGTGGAATCTATATATCTCTGAGTGAGTCTGTGGGTCTATGTGGCTGTGTGGTCCTCCAGGGGCATCTATAGATCTTTCAGTGAGTCTATGGGTCTATGTGGGGGTGTGGTCCTCCAGGGGAATCCATAGATCTCTGAATGAGTCTATGGGTCTATTTGGTCCTCCAGGGGAATCTATAGATCTCTGAGTGAGTCTGTGGGTCTACGTGGGCTTATGGCCCTCTAGGGGAATCTTTAGATCTCTGAGTGAGTCTATGGATCTATGTGGGTGTATGGTCCTCCAGGGGAATCTATAGCTCTCTGAGTGAGTCTGTGGGTCTATGTGGGTGTATTGCCCTCCAGGGGAATCTGATCTCTGAGTGAGTCTGTGGGTCTATGTGATTGTATGGCCCTCCAGGGGAATATATAGATCTCTGAGTGAGTCTGTGTTTCTATGTCGCTGTGTGGTCATCCAGGGGAATCTATAGATCTCTGAGTGAGTCTGTGGGTCTATGTGGCTGTGTGGTCATCCAGGGGAATCTATAGATCTCTGAGTGAGTCTGTGGGTCTATGTGGGTGTGTGGTCCTCCAGGGGATTCTATAGATATCTGAGTGGATCTCTGTGTTTATGTGGGTGTGTGGTTATCCACGGAAATCTATATATCTCTGAGTGTGTATGTGGGTTAATGTGGGTGTATGGTCCTCCAGGGGAATCTGTGGATCTCTGTGTGAGTCTGTGGGTCTTTGTGAGTGTGTGGTCCTCCAGGGGAATCTACAGATCTCTGAGTGATTCTTAATAACCCAAATGTCCTGGTTTCCAAGTATATTTTGTGAACACTGGGATTTTCTCTCCGGTATAAACATTTATGGAATAAAAGCTTCAACTCATGATAAGAGCGAGCGACGAGGCTCCCCGAGTTGTGGGCGAGGCTCCCCGAGTTGTGGGCGAGGCTACCCGAGCAGTGGGCTGGGCTACCTGAGTAGTGGGCGGGGTTACCTGAGTAGAGAGCGAGGTCAATGCCAACCAGTATTTCCCGCACGCTGTGTGTGTCGTGCAGTGATTGAGTGGGCGCGGCTGTGTCGATGTGGGCATTGCTGGTTGAGCGAGGCTCTGCCAGCTCACCACGTTTCCTGGTTAAGTCTCCCATAAATGTGGCAGCCCTCGTGAACAGACTCACTGTCGTCATTTGAACCTCATAGCGGGACCCCGGGGTCCCATAAGCCCCCGGCCCTCGCATAAACCGCGTTGCGACGTCATTTTACGTCTGTTGAAGGCGGACAATACGGCAATCTATTTCTCTCGACGAGCTCTACACGATGACCTAATCAAAGTTGTCTTTCTTCTGTGCATTCGTCCTCGCTGCTGTGCTTGGAGGACAATGAGAACAGAATGATCCGTGCCAGGTGGGTCTCGGCGTTTATGTGCGCGGTGGGACAGAGTCGCCAAAAATTTATAAATGAATTACGATTTTGATTTCCGTTTATTTGCGACCCAGGGTCCCGCCATGAGGTTAATTTACAGATTAATTTTAATTATCGTTTCTCGAATTGAAGTGGCTGTAAGAATAGGGGTTTTCCCCTTTTTTCTGGCAACAAAACAAAGCCTTTTGGCGTCATCTGGTCGAGCACCAATTGGGTCGAGGCTCAAAAGAAAGCCGTCCCTTGGTGTGGACCAATCAGTTTCAAGGACAATGCATATATTATCATAGTATGTTTTTTGTTTACATTTTGACTGCAGGTATTGTGGTTAATGCAGACGTGAATCCTTGTAAAAAAAAAGGTTTCAGTTTTGTTGCCAGAACAAAGGGGAATAACCCTACTATTATATTTTGGTACTGGCAAAGGAGGTCTAATGATGTAGATGCTCACCCGAGCCCTCATTACTTTGATAGTGGCAATGTCTTTGAGCTGTACGCCTTTTGGCGTCATCTGGTCGAGCACCAATTGGGTCGAGGCTCAAAAGAAAGCCGTCCCTTGGTGTGGACCAATCAGTTTCAAGGACAATGCATACATTATCATAGTATTCTTTTTGTTTGCATTTTGACTGCAGGTATTGTGGTTAATACAGACATGAATCCTTGTAAAAAGGTTTCAGTTTTGTTGCCAGAACAAAGGGAAAAAAACCCTACTATTATTACATTTTTTGGTACTGGCAAAGGAGGTCACCATGCCTCGCACGTAATCCCCGTGTGACTCCGAATCTTGAGTGAACAATCAGCCATTGAGGCCACAGCGATCACATGGCACCCTGTCCGAGTTCGTTTACTTAATTAACCAGGTGAGAGCTCGAGAGGCCACGTACGTCCCGTTTGTAGGAGTGACCCTGATGGTGGAGGGGTGACCTCCTGCCGCTGGGCAAGAACCACGTGACCGCGAGCCATACATGTCCAGCCGATCATGACTCGGAATACATGATCAACCAAAGTTCTGTTCTTGAAGCTCCTGTCTCCTGTGTAGGGGACTGGGCCAGACTGTTATTTCAATTTTTTTTTTATTAATCACGGTTAACGAGCGCAGGTCCAAAGGCCCAAAACGCCAAATCTCCAGGGACGCATTGCCCAATTGAAGGTGTAATAGATACGAGTTAACGCGTTTACTTGATTGAGCAAGGTTATAAGAATGTGGGAACAGAGACGATGGGAGGGAATTCCAGAGTTGAGCAGTGCCAGGGAAGAAGCAGAGACAGAGAGAGAGCAGTGCTGTGACCTGCAGTGTGGTGACTGGGTAGGTGAGTGGATGGGTGAGTGAGCGGGCGAGTGGGTGAGCGTGTTGTTGTGAGCTGCGGTGTGATGGTTGAACACAGTCAGTCTGGCAGATCGAGTCCTCTAGATGGGTGGAGGAATGAATAAGTGAAGTGCACAGGAACAGCAACAATGGTAATAGCAACAGAAGAGCGATAAGGAGGCGACTAACTGGAGGTGAGCGGAGTGAATCCGTGGATGCTAGATCATCAATCACCCCAACTGCTGCTTTATGTTGAATCCTATCGCGTGTAGCGAAATAGGAGCTCGGTGCTCCACCCCAGATGTGATAGCAGGATTCCAACTTCGGTCGGAATATGTTCTTTGTACAGCAGCGGTCATAATTATTCAGAATTAAGGGAGCCTTTGGCACTGCAAAAGTGACTTCCAGCAGAGAAAATCCTCTGGCGTTGCTCCTCAAGCCGGCAGTCGGATCCCACGGAGAGGGAGCTCAGGTAAAGCCGCTGCGATTAATGGATTTTCTCTTTTTATTTTCAATGCTGAATTGAATTCTCAGTGGTGTGACTGCGCGTCTTCCAGTGCTGTAATTTATGCAAAGCTCAGCAGATCCCTTTTAACGCAGGAGGCTAATTTAACTTCTTCCCCCGCTCCGCCTGCCCTCCCCCACCAGGTTACTCGACGTGAATAATGCGCGCGCGCTCGCGATTGGCTGCGCCCGTGCCCTCTAGAAAATTGCAAAAGATCTACCCCGGAGAGAGAGAAGAGAGAGGCCTCCGCTACTCCTCTCCCCTCTCTCTGTCATCGATCTGAACCGCTGCACTCTCCTCCAGCAAACCACGGCCCCGTTGACAGAGCCCGTGGTCAAATCACTAACCCGCAAGAGCTCATTACTTGTCGATGACCCTGCCATCTAGAGTTTCCCCCCCCCCACCCCACCCTCCTGTTCATCTGCACTGGTGACGTCCTTTCCTCTTCTAAAGTCCAGGCTGAAGGCCCTCCTCCTCTACCTGAGAGTCGTGATGCCTTCAATTGGTTGCGCTCCTGACATTTCCACCTCCATCCCCGCCTCTCTTATCACCACCACTATCACTGAGCGCTAGCGCTGTGCAACAGCCCACGACCGCATCACCTCTGGTTGCGCCCGATCTTATCGTATCGCGGAAGCTAAGCACGATTTGGGACTGGCTCGTGCTTAGGTTGAGATCTCGAGTGCTGTGGGCATTAACTCGCGAAATGTTCTGGAGATGGCAGTATAGCCAAAGATTATTGAACCGAGCTGTGCGGGGATTTATCTCCTTATATGCAAACTTGATTTGGCGCTTTCGTGACTGCAGGAATTACCCTTTGGTTATTTCGGTAAAGTCACGTAGAAAGAGAAAAAATAAAATTAAATCATAGCATACGACGTTTCGATTGCAACACGAGCAATCATCATCAGGTACAAATGAAAGAGAAAACAAACCTAGTAAACTTAGAAATATAATGCAATACAACACAGAGAGTCGGCTAACATAACAGTCAACACCCTACCTGGTTGATTAACGTTCTTCCAAAGATTGCTCAATTTAAGCGTTAGATATATGCAGCTGCGCGGCAGGGTGGGCCAGTAGTAATATTTGTGCCTCACAGCAAGAAGTTTCCTGGGTTAGATTCCCGAAGCGGGCCACTTTGCATGGGGTTTGTATGTTCCCTACTTTTCTGCATGAATTTTATCCGGCTTCTACATTTTCCTCCCATAGCGAACATAAAACCCCCAACACAATATCACCGCATGGGCCAAACCATCCCAACGCTGAACAATTACCTGCAAATGACTCAATTGGGATTGCGCATAGCAGCAAGATCGCCTCCGTCCTGCGTCAAGCTTGGCAGGAACCTCCTGAGGACGAGTCTCGAGACTCGATGATAGTTTTCTGGATGAGGGAGTTCTCATTACCGACTCGCATCGAGAGCCGCGGTCGAATTCCTGCAAGGCCACTGATGCCACGTGCATTGCGTTCACAATGGCAGGGTTCTCGATGCGTTGTGCTTGCTCCTTCAAGCCAGGCCCCGTCCGATGAAAGAGGAGGCGTCTGCGTGGCGTTACGCAATTTGACATCCATCGGTTGTAATCGGGATGCTTTATACTGTATACGATGTATAAATACACAGGGCCTTCAGAAGGGTTTGAGATCAGAGCAGTAAAACTGCCATAGCCATCTATCATTATAATGCAATCGTATTATTTATTGTTGTGGAACATTGAGAAACTAAAATTACGATGAACTTCGGACCCGCGGCCCCACCACGGGAAGGGGGGAGTAGAATAGATGATGTAAGGTGTGGGATGATGTGAGGTGTGGGATGATGTAAGGTGTGGGATGATGTAAGGTGTGGGATGATGTAAGGTGTGGGATGATGTCAGGTGTGGGATGATGTAAGGTGTGGGATGATGTAAGGTGTGGGATAATGTAAGGTGTGCGATGATGTAAGGTGTGGGATGATGTAAGGTGTGGGATGATCTAAGGGGTGGGATGATGTAAGGTGTGGGATGATGTAAGGTGTGGGATGATGTAAGGTGTGGGATGATGTACGGTGTGGTATTATGTAAGGTGTGGGATGATGTAAGGTGTGGGATGATGTAAGGTGTGGGATGATCTAAGGTGTGGGATGATGTAAGGTGTGGGATGATGTCAGGTGTGGGATGATGTAAGGTGTGGTATTATGTAAGGTGTGGGATGATATAAGGTGTGGCATGATGTAAGGTGTGGTATTATATAAGGTGTGGTATTATGTAAGGTGTGGGATGATATAAGGTGTGGGATGATGTAATGTGTGGGATGATGTAAGGTGTGGGATGATGTACGGTGTGGTATTATGTAAGGTGTGGGATGATGTACGGTGTGGTATTATTTAAGGTGTGGGATGATGTAAGGTGTGGGATGATGTACGGTGTGGGATGATGTACGGTGTGGTCTTATGTAAGATGTGGGGACAGGGAAAGGAACGGGAGAGCGACTTGAGAAGAGACGTAGATGATGGAATAGGATTTGGAGAAACGGGAAAACACGGTCAGGAGAGGTGAGTATTGGCGTTGGGTCGCGCCACACACAGATTCACATACCACTCGCCACTGATGTTAGCCGTGCCTGGGGATAGAGCTCGGATCGCCGGGTTCATCGGTTTGCCGAACCAGGGACCCACCTCAATCTGACGTTAATTGTATTGCGAAGGGTGTAGTTATGTGCTAATAGAATAAGTGCATTGGTGTCAGGGTTTACGACACGAGAATGTAATGTTGGTGTGTGAGTGATGGTAATCATAATTATTTTCCTATTATGTGTACGGTGCCTCTCGTAAAGTGTCAAAGTTTATTTTCTGCAACCTCATTTGCGTTTTCATTTTATTTTAATCGCGTTAACAAATAATGTTAGTCAGGCCTACTCAAGAGAATGGTTTACAGATGATTAGGTTTCACGTTGCCCCGGTGGTGAGAGAAACGTGGCCGAGCCGTGTCGAGGTTGTCGCCCGTCAGTCTCGCGATCGAGCTGAGTCGGTCGCCCTGGTTAATACTGCGCCGTCTTATTCGCAGTGTCAACGTCGAAAACAACAACAAAAAAACCCATTTAAAAAGAGCAGGCCGTTGTGTGCCAGCTTCACTGTCCAAATTTTCCAACATTGAAAGTTAACCGCAAGTGATTCTGCAAACGACGTTGTGGTTTACAGGGTGAGTGACCGTCGCTGTTTCATGGTTGAGACTTCATCATCATCTGCGTGGGACGCTTCATTGGAATTGATGATGCGCTGCACTCCGCTCTCGCGAGCCGACAAACAGCCGCGGCAGCAGAATTCCGCTTGCCGATGGCATTACGACGGGAAGTAAAAGACTGTTTAAATATTTGAGAAGGGGCAGTATTTGTTTATTGCGATTTTTGCTGACACCAGCCGATAAGAAAAGCGAGCGTCGAGGCCTTGCTTACGCGGCCACGTTGTGCAACGGAGAGCGGCGACTGCAACTCCGTGCGCGCGCGAGGCGTGCGCTCGCTCAGTTGCAACAATCCGCTCCCCGTGGCGAGGACATCGCGCTTTTTTTGCTGCAAACAGCAAAAAAAACCCCACCCATGAAAGTGAGAATCTGATGGCGGATTTTTGTTGTTGTTTTGGTTAGGATTTTGTTGTTGTTGTTGTCACTCTTTTTTGCTCGGTTAACAGCAGATACAATAAATACATGACTTACTGGCGGCGTCGCACATGACACCGCGCAATGGTGGGGAGGGGCACGGGCGGGGGGGGGGAGCAGCGTCTCGAGAAGCCTCGAGCCAAATCGGAGAAAGCCGTTCTGACGATCGGCTCCGGTCGCCCTGAGCACGTTCGCTCGGAAATGAACGCGCGCGCGCGATAATGAATTGCCGGAAAAATTGTGACTACTGCGGCAATTTCCCCACCCCTCTCCACCCCATTTTCCTGCCCCCGCGGAGCCGTCAGCGAGGGGGCCCTCCTCGCCACCGTCATCGCTCATGCGGGCAGCGATCCGCGGCTATTTCTCCGCGGCGCGGGGGGTAATGCCTCCGCTCCGAAACGCAAACCTGATGACCGTCACCGCCGCGGCGGCGATGCACAAACGTGCGGCTTTACCGCTCTCCTCTAAGTAACAACACAAATTGCGTGCGCGGATCGCGCGCCTCTCTCTCTTTTCGGCGCGGAGAGCGCGCGCGCGCGTGCGCGCGGCCCGTGACTCACCCGTCAATCACGCCTCGGCCTCCATCAGCTTCTCATTTAGATTAATGTCAAGATTTGCCAAACCTGCACCACCACCCTCCCCCCCACACACACACCCTGCGCTCCCGGCAGCCGTGCCGCTGCGATGTTTAAATGTAATGGTGTTTCCGGACCCAGTGTTTCCCACCCTGCACTTATCTCCCCAGCAGGAACACATTGTGTCTGCGTGTGCGCGATGACAATACCCAGCGGTTCTGGCGTCGACATTGCGAGCGTGTCGTCTTATCGCCGTCGTTCTATAAAGTTAGGGCAAAGGCGCAGCCCTGCGATTGCTCGTTCACGTCACTCCTGGAGGAAGAGGCTCCGTTAGAGGGAGCTCTAGAAAGCTCTTAAAGGGAAAAATGCGTCGCATCTTGCATGCTGGATAGACGTGTTGGAAGAGGTGGGAGTAGCCACGCTTTACCCCGCTACACACGACCTGGCAATCGACTAACTGTGAACATACCCCGCTATTCTTATGGGTGGAAAGAGGAGAACCGGCGACCTCTGGATTGCAATTCGAATGCTCAAAGCGTGACACTGCCGTGGCAGCGCCCCTGCCATTAAAGCAGTAACGACTACGGTATTGATGACGGCGGCCATCTCGCGTGCGTGTGTGTGTGTGTGCACGTGCGTGTGTGTGTGCACGTGCGTGTGTGTGTGCACGTGTATGCGTGCGCGTGCGTGTGTGTGTGCACGCGCGTGCGTGACCCCCGACCCTGCAGGATGATGTCTCCGGGGAGCAGCTCCTGCCTCATCACGGGGCTGCTGCCGGGCGTCGGGTACCAGGTGTGCGTGCTCGCCATCTACTACGACGGCACCATCGTGCCCTCGGTGGCCGCCACGCGCCTGCTGGGCTGCGTCGACTTCGTGACGGAGGAGACCGGCGACGGCGACTCCTCGCTCTGCTCCTCCTCCTCCTCCATCTCATCCTCCATGGCCAACGACGGCGCCGTCATGCCGGGCCAGCTCCTCGGAGGCACCATGGTCATCATCATCGGAGGCATCATCGTTGCCTGCCTGCTCGTCTTCACCGTCATCCTCGTCATCGGCTACAAAGCCTGCGCCGCCAACGACGGCACCACCAAGACGTCGAGTCGGGCGAACGGCGCGGGGGGGACCGCGGCCGGCGGCACCTCGGGCGCCGCCGGCCCGGCCGACGGCTACTCCGCCGCGACCGCCGTGGCCGCGAGCCACCCCAACAGCAACAGCAGCAACAGCAACGGCAACAACGGCGGAGCGGCGGCCCCCGCAGGACTGCCGGCGCAGGCCAGCTACGGCGACGTGGTGCGTGAGCTGAACCAGCTGAAGCTCGCCAAAGCGCCCGACCCAGCGTCCGACGTGAAGCCGGCCACGCTGCCCCGCGCGCCACGCACCGCGCGGCTCGGCGCCGATCTGGGGGCCGAGTCGCCGCCGCCGCCGGCTGCTGCTGCGACGGAACGCGCCACGCTGCCGCGACGGCTCACAGCGCACCGGCGGTCCGTAGCGTCGATGCCGCAGCGCTCGGGGGACGTTTCTCCTCCGGCGGACAGCTCGACGCCTGCGGTGTGGCCGCGCGGGGTCGGGCGCAGGGCGACGCGCAGCCTGTCGTTCGACGGCGGCAGCTTCCCCCACGGAGTCCCCTCGCTCGGGCTGAGCGGCGCCGGGCAGCCCCGACGGGCGGGCGGCATGTGGACCAAGCGAAGCATGTCCGTCAACGGGATGGTGCCCAGCGTTGAGGACGGGAAGTTGTCCGGACGCAAAGCCATCTTCAGCAGCTCCGACTGGATCCTCGAGAGCACTGTATGAGCGCGGGGAAGCGGCGCTCGCAAAAAAAACGACCGCGGCGAGTGATGGACGAACCTCCCCCCCCCCCGCTTTTGGGAATACGTCAGCGGAGATAACAAGAGCACAGGAAGGACACTGCGACAGCAAATGTAACCAGAGATTTAAATAAAGCAAAACAAAAAAAGATAAAATATATTGTAAAAGTATTTAAGGCTTCAGTGGCTCGCTCAGATTTTTTTTTAAAGCATGCACCAACTACGAAGCGCCTTTACCCCGGAGAGCGTGCGGCGTGTCTGGCCATGAGTCGCCCCACCCACCCAGCGTCAACGCGCCCCGTTCCGGCCATCGCATCAACCTCGGCGCGTCGGGGAGTGGGTATTGGCAGCGACCCGCGAATAACCCCGTTTACAGAGCAGCAGATGTATGATTTGCCCGTGGGCGCGACGGTATGCAAGAGTGACTAGCGAGCGACTCGAGGTGGAGGTGGCTCCTGTAGCCTGCGCTGGCACTCCACTGTCCACCGCCCACGAGTTTCCGTGCCAGCGCCTCCTCCTCCTTCTTCTTCTGTGCAATACGCGGAGCCGCGCAGAGCGAGCCCGAGTCCTTTGGAGCACCAGCGCGCAAAGAGGGCGGCTCTGCGCTTGGCCGGGCAGCACATCGGCCTAAGCAGTTTCCTCGACAAGAGAATGCAAATAAAATGATAACGACGACGACGATGATGATAACGACGATGATGATTTAAAAAAAAATGCAAAATTTGTTGGCAATGTACAACGGCCTGCATATAAACACAGCGGTTGTAATTAACGGTCGATGTTTTTTTTGTGTGTGTGGATTCATTCCGATGTCACGCTCGTCGTTCGCAAGCGGCGACTCCTTGCCTGGTGGATAGGGGGGTGGGTGGGGGGTTGGTGAGCTTGGGACCGTTGATGCCCCTTAACGTTCTATTTGTGTGATTCCCGGAGGCAGCCCGCTACTTGCTTTTCAGCCTCACTACGAGCATCGCTAAATGGGATGAGTTGATCGACTACTTAATTTATATTTTCAATCTTACAGTTTACTCAAGTGCTATATATTTATCAACTGGCAAGAGGAGGGGAAGGAGCGGCTGTGATTTCGTTTTGTATACTCCTCCCGCGAACGTACAATGTGCGAGTCATTCAATTGACCCTATTGTGTTTCGGTAAAGAGATGTGGACCCACTGCTGTGTACATTATGTCAACACGGGGCCAGGTGTACATATGGTGCTTTTTAAAAGTGGATTAATCAGTTCACGTGTGCGGTCAGTGCTTGAATGTTGGTTCTTTTGGAGCGATGGTGGTAACTTCCTTGGTGTACAAAGTGAAGTAAACTCGATGTAAATACTTCTCTCCGTCATTATTGCCACCGGTGCCACGCGTAACATGCACACACACACACGAAGACAACGATCCCCCCCTATAGGCCTTTAACTAACTGTTGGGCTAAGGTGCTATTAGAGAGCACATATTATACATATATACATAGCACACGCATGACGCACTGTCGCCAGTGTTGCCAACTCTGCGAGTTTGTCACAAGATCTAGCGATTTTAGCGATTTCCCGAGAGACAACATGTTGCCAGCGACATGCCCCGAACGGCTTTCTGAGACCGACCCATGAGTCCGATTTCAGAGCCGACTCCGCAGTGCGTCTAACAATTCGTCGATCGTTCGGTGACATTTTTGTTCATTCGTCGAACAAGTCCGACTTCACGAATTCTTGTCGCTAGTTGGCAACACTCGCTCACGCGACTGCGATTTGGAAAGGCAGCCGAGCCGCTCGGCAGCCGAGCCGCTCGGCGCTGTGCCACGTGAGAAGGCAGCGAAGCAGGCACGACTCTGCTCTCGGGGGCAACAGCTGCTCCAAGAGCAACGCTGGTCCCGGAACCCGGGTTGCACACCTGGGAAATCAGTTTGCACTCAACTCGGTTGCACGCAACTGAATCTATTGCACGTGGACGTCCCCGCAAGTGGTTGCGCAACAGCTTGCTCACCGCGGATTGCGGACTCTGCTCGGTCGACTCGGAGGGACGCATTCCATTGCGAGCTTCGTATTGGCGGGAGCTGTGATCGGTCAACGCCATCCCGGAATGCGCCGTCCGATTTCCTCGTTGGGCAAAAAAACTGTCTCAATAATCGAGGTTCTGCTCCGCGCAGATGTGGACAGAGCAGCCGCGCGATGATTGCCAGAGATCGATTGGGGTCGCCGGGACCGATCGCCCCGGGGCGGTCGTGCCCCCCCCCCCCACCGGCCGGGGGTGCCCACCGCCCTCTTTCCCATGTGGAAGGGGCCCACAGAGCAACCTGCCACCCCAGCCCCTCCAGCCACCAGGCCGTTGGAAAACAAACGCACACATCTGAAAAACATCGGAGGTAAATATTAAAGTTGGATCCTTTTTTCACGTCTCCCATCCAAGAGCCCTGACCTTCTTTCAAGATTAATCGTGTTTTTGCTTTTCGTTCTCTCAGCTCATTAATCTGAGCAACATCAGGGCTGGCAGTAGTTAGCCGTGTAATAAGACGACACCAATTAGTCGCGTGTAATTAACAGGCGCGCGCGTCATTATCTCGCGCCAGCATTGAGAGACGCTCGGCCAATGGCGTCCTCTCTGTGCGCGGATATCTAATTGGCGCTATTAATTGGAAAGCGACTTTACGGGTGTTTTATTTTTATTTTTGAAGCCTCAAAAGAAAGTGATTTACATGTTTTTTTTATTATTAAAATTGAATTATTAGCCGGGGAGAACATGCACGGGTGAGAATTGGTAATTGGTAGCCGTGAGGAGCCGTGAGGAGCCGTGAGGAGGCCCCCTCCTCTTGCTGGAAGCAGCAGGGGCACTGTCAAGTAACAACTCATTAATTACATGCATCGTCAGAGCAATTGCGTCAACTGTTGTGTTCGTTTAAATAAGCAACAAGTTGCATGCGACAGAATCGGACTCGGATAAAAAAAAATACACATACGAGGGCGTTTCTGCAACCAGTTGCGAGGAGTTGCGCAACCGATTGCTTACAGTGGAGACTGACACTTGTAAGCACCGATCCGCTTGGCGATTCGTCGCCACGTGCTTTATTATTATACGGCGCACAATTTCCAACTGTGAATTAGTTGTTGCGATCGCTGGTTTATTTTTATTCAATTCGCACGTCCACTCGCTCAGATGTGGACAAAGCAGCTGCAGGCGGCTATGTTGCGCGATGGCCTCGAGGGCGTTTGGTTGGGACAACTGGTCGCTTGGGTGAGCAGGAGGAGGAGGAGGGGGGAGGAGGAGGGAGGAGGAGGGGGGAGGAGGGAGGAGGCGGGAGGAGGAGGAAGGAGGCGGGAGGAGGAGGGAGGAGGAGGGAGGAGGGGGGAGAAGGGAGGATGAGGAGGAAGGAGGATGAGGGAGGAGGAGAAGGAGGAGAAGAGAGGAGGAGGGAGGAGGAGGAGGAAGGAGGAGGTGGAGGGAGAAGGGAGGATGAGGAGGGAGGAGGATGAGGGAGAAGGGAGAAGGAGGAGGAGGGAGGAGGAGAAGGGAGGAGAAGGAGGGAGGAGGAGGACCCGGCTTTGGGACTGCGGGCGATCGAAACCCATCGGTGAATCACGCTGCGAGCCAGCGACGGCGCCTGGAGGAGAGCAACTCCGACAGCTCGGAGCGATTTCCGTGAAAATGAAACTGGCCGCTGGCGTGAGTTGTTGCGCTTTTTCTGCCCAAACTCTCCGATGTGCTCTCAGGTCGTACCGCGGGCGTCCTTCGCCGCGATGCCCGACGTTTCGCTGCACGTCGCTGGGAGCTTCTTTATCGTGCCAACACAGCCGTGGTACAACACCGAGTTCCCACATGCTCGGGCAGTCGGACCCACTCCGGCCCCCACCGCGCGCCGTCTGTATCGCGGCGCGCGGCTCAGTATGGAGGGGGGCGAGCCGCTGGCTCCGATTCCAGGTCCGCGGGGCCCTCGTGCGCAGCGCAGTCAGGCTTCCTGTGGCCATCGATCCGCCCATTAGTTGACGTTGCGCCCAGGCAACGCACCACCGCAGTCAGGCGGGAGCCAGAGCATGCCCTACCGGATTCACCGCGCCGAGTTCCACCCGTGACGAGGCCATCTGACAGCTTGCTTCGCCGCACGCTCTCGTGTCTATACAAGGCCAACTTGGCCTTCGACTTGATCGTCATCACCAACAGGCGTGGTCCATCCACTGCTGGATGAAGGCCTCTGCAAGACGTCAACACCTCTCGCGATCCTGCGAATAATTTGTCCGCCGAACACAAGCACGCGAGCACATTTGCATCGCTCCATCTCCGCGGTCGACGTGCCCCTTGGACGCGTTCCATCCCTTGGCTGGCATTATTCTTGACCGTTGGCCATCGTCCGTCGTAGCTCCAACGTGCGCTGCCCAGGTCCACTCACTTTTATTTAATCATTATTTGAGTGGTGTCTCTGCCATGCGTGTGTTGTCTCATCCACGCGTTCCCGTTTCTGTCTCTCGGTCCAGCAGCAAGTCGCCGCTAGAACGCGCGGCCTCCGCGATCAATCTTCACGGGCTTTGAGCAATTGTTCTCTCAAACGACGGAGGTGGAAGGGGGAGGGTAATTTACCAAGATGTTGTTGATAAGAATTAGCACCGTTCATCACGCTCCGCTAAATTGGCCGAACCCCTAACAAAAAAAAACTCCACAAAACAACCATCGCGGAATCAGCGAAAAGGGGAGCCATTGGTGGTGGTGGTGGCGGCGGCGGCGGTTGGGGTGCGGTGTGGTTGATTGTGTTTACGAGAGACGATAGTTATTTTATTTTTGCGAGACTTGCATGTGGACCTCTTATTAAACAAAAAAACGAATAAGGAAGGTCTGATCGTCGCAATGTCAAATTATATAGAGTACGAGCATGGCAGACTATAACAACAACAACAACACAGCCTTGTGTCCAGTCGGTGCTGGATGAAGACCTTTGCATACTACAATCGGTCATTGCGAATTATTTTATCATATTTCACCACGCCGGTCATTGCAGGTCGGTGAAGGGCGAGGTACCAATGACCGGTCCGAGATATCACTCGTCGTGGTGGACAGACATTCAACTCGGGACGCAGTGCCCCTAACCACCGCACTCTTCATTTACATATCAGCGCACAGAGGTCTGGGGTGGGATGGGGCGCGTGCGGGTCTCGGGGCAGAGGTCACGGCTCTTGAGTGCACGCGAGGGAAGCGTTGCGCGCCACGCGCCACTTATACGCAAAGCTCCCACTGATCCGTCTGTCCGGGCAAAGCGTGGAGATTCTGAGTCAGCGTGACATGGTGGCGCGGGAACCGTGCGTAAAATAGTCGCGCCGTCCAGCGTTATTGCCGCTGTTTCAGATACGAACGCGACGAGTGAATGTCTGAACAATGCACGCTATTAAATCGCCGATCTGTCCTGGGATCAAGCCTAAGTGCTTCGTTTACAAAAATAGCCGCCGCTTTTAAATGTGATTTCCGTAGCTTAGCCATGCACTTCAGAATTCGAGCGAGCGAACGGTGCCACGTAAACGTCTCTCGTTTGACGATGCTTAAACGGCCACGACTGGGCAATGAATCAATCAAAATAATGGGGAAGGCACTTCGATCTAATTAAATGGCACGAAAGAGCAGACGAAGGTATTTATTTATTATGTTTTAATATTTCCCCAGCTTCATCGTAACGCGGATAATCAATTTTGAACTCTTCGAAAGCAGTGCGACCCTCCATGTTAGAGAACGGCACACGGAAGCGGATATCATAGAGCTACCTCTGAGATCCGTCCTAGTGACCCCTGGTCCACATAGCACGGAGGGCATCACTCTCCCACCCGTTCGTCCACTGAGTAGAGACAGTGGCATGAGAGAACAAAAATTTTAAATTTTTAGAGCTCGAATTTAGCCCAATTAAGTGCGGAAACAAATGTAATGTGACGGGGTTTGTGTGCGCAGGAGTCGGTGACCGGGTTGAGACCATCAACTCACTACACAAACACAGCCCAGCTTCATCACAGTGGTCGACCACACGTGGATACTGGATTCGAACCCAGGCTTTCGGCGGTGCCAGCTCAGCGTCTCGCAACGTATGAGCCAACCGGTCACCTGCGAGACGAACCTATCCCACGTCCTCGCCATGGCAAGGCAACGGCGTGCAGGGGCCGGCGTCGGTGGAGTGAATAGGTCGTTAGACACGGCGTGGCCCGCGATGCCCTGTCAACCAACGTATGCTTCTTCGTGTGTCCTCCACGCCTCTGGGTATCGTCTCACACGAGAGCGTTCGGGCTTTTCCAGACGGAAGCAATTAGTTTTATACGGCGCAACATCTGACTGTTGTTACAGCAACATCACTGTTAATTAGCACTGAGGCTGTGCCATCTGCGTTCGCCGAGCGCATTTGATTGCGGATATGTTTTTAGCGGGTGAGATTTATAAATACAAGCGTAAAAATGTTTAATTGCACCATATGTCCACACACGATGTCTTCATGAAGAGATTCGCGTTGCTCATCGCAGGACGTGGGGAATGGGGTTTTGTTTGTGCGTCAGTTTGAACGGCTCGCGGTGTTCCAAGCGGCGTCACGGTGTTTGTACCACGTGATCACGACATTCTCAGCCTTGCCGAGACCACCAACTCGAGCTGTGAAAGCGTGGCCGTTCAGGGCAGGCAGCAGCGAAGCAGAGCGCCCACTGTAGACAAATCTCGTCCGCGGCACGCCTCATCGGTTTACGCGATTTACACAAAGTGTTGGATTTCTAAACGCCAACGAATGGGAGCGACCGTGCACGTGTTGGGTGCGCGCAACGTTAAAGACGTAGCAGAATACGCTTCCTGAACTTTCTTACATGTGTTAGATATTCTGCTGGAAAGGACATTGGTTTGCACATGCAAGAAAAACAGCCAATGACAATGATCGAAATGAACACGAACGTATCGCGGCTGAGCTCTAACCCCCCAGGGGGGGGGCTTCTGAAGGGCTGCGCCCACGCAGGGAGAGGCCCCCAGCTCACTCCCTCGGAGGAGGAGGCTTCTCTGCAAACGTGACCCCCCCCCCCACCCCGGAAATGGCCGGCGCAGGGACATCGTCGCCTTTGGCCACGCGGCAGCAGCAGCGAGGGGCTGAGAGCAGGGACGCAGCAAGGGACGCCTCCATCGCCGGTGGTGGGAGGGGGGTGTGGGGAGGGGGGGACAATCCACCCCAGTGGTATTCGAAACTCTGCGGTAAGTAGGGGGGGGGCTCGGTTGTACGGCTCGCGATCTCGAAGGTCGCGTGTTCAAATTCCCTGTTGTGGGTTCACGCGGCCAGTCATCTCTCCGGAATCGATTAAAAAAAACAAGTTCCGCTTCGTGGGGAAGTCCACGGCGGTTGACCTATGGAGATACTAGTACAGTACAACAATGGATTTTGCTGCAGAGTCTTTTGCTAACAACTCAACGGAGCAGCAGCAGCATCATACAACACCCGTTTTATGTGGTGACGGTGGTGGTGACCGCCCGTCAAAGTGCTATCCAGGCTCAGCTCTGTTTAGATCGGGCGGAATTCCTGCTGATTTGGTCGGAGGACCGCTGGTGGCTCGGCCTTCGGAGAGATTTGTCGCGACTCGGGCCCTCTTCTCTCGTCCACAAGCACCGGCACCACCAACCCCTCTCGCACTCCACTCGTGGCCCCTTTGGGCTCCCACTAAATGAAGGCCCTCTGGGTATTGTTTTTGGTACAAATTTAGCGCTCCACTTTGGCTGTATCATTCTCCCGTTCAATATTTAAGCCAATTCAAATACAAACCGCACGCTCTGGGAAAGAATATGCGCGTATTAATTTTAATGGTTGTAAAAAAATCTGACAGTAGGCCTAGAGCAATGATTGATTTTTTTTGCTACATTCCCTTATGCCCCAGAGCACCTCGCGGTACAATGTCATAAGCGGCACGTCAAATGTCTATTCTTTTACGTATTAACTTGCATACGTATTTATCATTGTTATTCTAAAATGCAGTAACAAACGGACAATTAACCACGAGTAAACCTACATTCATCTACGTAAGTATTTGGCGGAGCAGTGGTGCGGTGTTTAATGCAATGTGCTCTGAACTCAGCAACCTTCGATTCCAGACCGTGGCTAACATCAGTGACGAGTGAATATCTGAACCGGTCGTGGCTCCCTCTTCACCAACCCCCACTGAGCAGTGTGGCGAAGTATGGCCAAACAACTCCCATTGCCGGCACAGCGTGGTGAGGTTTTCATCCAGTAGTGGACTGACAAAGGGTTGTCATTTCTTTTTGCTGTCGGCAAGGTGCGACGTGGACTATTACAGCGCAGGTCCGTACGAGCGTGGCAGCGGCTTTTAGTCGCACTCAGTCCAGCAGTGGATTGAACTTGGCCGAAGACGATACAATTAAGCCGACCGGTGTCTTTAAGCGTCACAAAAAAAACTCCAATGTCCTCTTTGAACAGAAACAACCGTGGGGTGAAACGCGAATTGGTAACCCAACGCTAAATTTGAAACTGCCAGTGGCAGTGAGCGATCGGGGCAAGGGTGGGCGTCGTTGGGGGCGGGTGGCGCGGCTGGTGGATCGCTTCTGGACGGTGGCTCCCACTTTCCCGTCGTACTCCTCTGAGCTGTGCAGCCGCGGTCGCCCGCAGCGAACCCTGGACATGAAAACCGGGCCGTCGCACCGCCGCAACGCCACACCGCCACTCCGCCACTCTATCACACCATCACACCAGGCAGCCACCTGGCCAGACGAGAGCCAAAAACAAACCCCCCATCTACCCACCCAGCCTCCACTTTGTGCTTCTAAATAACAATAAAAATAAAACATAGATATATTCCATGCCCCCCCCCCCAAAACGCCAAGAAATCCTGCTGATGTTGTACAGTTGGCTTCCATTAATGGTGTATCAGACTATCTAGAGCTTACATGTTACAAATTACAATCATTTATGGCCCACACGTACGCTCACTGCAGCAACAGAAGTAGCAGCAGCAGCACACAACATCGCGCTCACAGCTAACGCGGTGCAAACACAGCGGACACTTGCGCAGGGTGTTACATTTATTCGTTACTGGCAACGTTTGGTGGTCGCAACGAATAAAACATCAAGACGTCGCCTTCCAACGAGGGCTCTGTTGACTGTCCGAAGATACCGTTGCGATCTACACGCCCACTAAGGCGAATTGAGTGCCTTATTCATAGCCTGGTGCAATTAAGTCAAAGTATTTGATATCCGGTTGCTTCCCCGGAGAATCGACGGCAATTGACGCAGAATTGTCTCTTCAGCTTAAATAGGTGTGGGTTATAAATGAGTGCATCTGCCGCAGGCCAGTGCTCCTAACTTGTCTCGCATCTCAATTTTCGCAACGGCACTCTCAAATTGCTCGAGCCCAGCGGTTCTGTAGCCGAGGGGCGATAAGGAAAAAAAAACAATTCCGTGGAATATCGGTCCCAGATCTCGACTGCCCATTGACGACAGCTGTCAGCCCTTATCACAAATCGGGGCTCATCTCGGCCAATTACGGCGGCTCTTACACGCAGGGCCTATTGGATTAAATTATTTCTAACAAGGCGCACAGTTTGTTGCCGTTTGTACTCGGGATCGACGCATCACGGTGGAAATAAATCGAGTTGTGTCCGCGTTGCACTTTTTGCGCTCTGCGTGCACGTGTGTGTGTGTGTGTATGTGCACGTGTGTGTGTGTACGTGCGTGTGCACGTGTGTGTGTGCCTGTGTGTGTGTATGTGTTGACCTGGTCAAGGCCTATGATACCATCAGTAGGCCTGGGCTCTGGGTTGTTCTTCGTGCTTTTGGAGTACCTGACCCTCTGCTCACGATCATTAAGGACCTTCATGATGGTGAGCGTGGCCGGGAGTCAGAGCCATTCCCTGTACTCCTTGGGGTGCGACAGGGATGTCCTCTGGCTCCCACATTATTTAACATCTATTTTGACCACGTAGTTCGTGAAACCTTCAATAGCTGTACCTGGGGAATCTCCATATGGTACAAATATAATGGAAGGCTGATCGATGCCCGGGTGCGGTCAAGGGATGGCTCCCTATTGCTCAACCACGTTATGTATGCTGATGATTTGGTAATAGCTGCTCATTCAAAGGAGGAGTTGGAGACGCTGCTGCTGAGACTGGAGCGTGCCACGAAGAGGTGGGGCCTTACCATCAGCCCCACCAAAACTAAGCACCTGCTTGGGTATTTTGTACCATCGGACACTCCACCTCCACAACTACCAATCGGTGATGGGGCAGTTGTGGAGAGAGTGGAGAGTTTCCCATACCTGGGCAGTGTGCTTATGACTGGCTCCAGTTTAACAGCAGAGGTCTCACTCAGAATCAGTCGAGCGGAAATATCTTTTCATCGGTTGCGTAACGCTGTGTGGAAGCAACCTGGTCTGTCGCTCCGCACTAAGCTTCAGGTCTTCTCGGCCACGGTCATTCCCTCCCTTCTCTACGCTTGCGAAACGTGGACCCCCCCCCCTAATGGAACATCATCGCCGGTTAGAAACATTTAGGCTGGCCTGCCTACGATCCATCATGGGTTTAACCAGACTGGATTGTGTGAAGAGCTCACAAATCCTTGAAAGATCTGGGCAAGGTCCCATCGGTGAGCTCCTCCGGCGGGCAAGGCTGCGATGGCTGGGTCATGTAGCCCGCATGCCCAGCCACCCTTTGTCGAAACAGCTTTTGTTCGGCCGGATTGAGGGGGCTAAACGGGCGCGGCACGGGCTAGAGAAGAGATGGAGTGATGTGGTACAGGAGGACGTGGAGCTGAGTGGACTTGCCGATGACTGGTACCAGCGGTGTCAAGATCGGCCTCTGTGGAGGAGGCTCGTGAAGGACGCTACTGGGCAGTTGGAGGTAGTCGCCCTCCAACAACAACGGAGGGCAGAGGAGCGACGCTCACAACAACGAGCGGAGCGCCGGGTGGCTGAAGTACAGCGGGTTGGCACAGTAGGGGGCACAGGTGGTGCATCAGCCAGTCATCTCAGTCAGTCGACCCGTGGCACCTGGGTCTGCCCCGTGACCTCCTGCCAGCGGGCGTTCGACACTTCACGTGGCCTCAGGATGCACATAGCCTGGCACAAGCGTCGTGGTGACGTCACCACCACTTAGTGATGAATGGCGGTTGTTGTTGTGTGTGTATGTATGTGTGTGTGTATGTGTGTGTATGTGAGTGTGTATGTGTGTGTGTGTATGTGTGTGTCCCGGGCCTCCCCTAGGTCGACTCAGCCTCAAATGAGTACCTGGTACGGTGTGTAAACATCGCCACTGGGGAGGCAAAGGCGGCCGGGCGCGGTGCTGGCCACCCACCCCCCTCGTGTGCCGTGCCGGCCCTCACAGAGGCGGGCAACACAGCACTTGCCCCTACCGCCTGTCCAGGCTATGCGGCGAGCATCGCGCAAGAGAGACGCATGGGTTCGGTCGCGACTTCGCGTCCAACGCGATCATCGACGCAGGAGATAATTCCATCAGAGTTTGCTTCGAGACGGTCCGAGCGACGAGCGTCGCCTTTCGAGTGACACCCGTCTCGCGCTCTCCGCGTTTGAATAGCCGAGCGATTCCAAAGCTCCCGTGACTCCTCCACTCGTTGTTTTGTTTTGATGGAATTGTGCAAATGACCCTCTCAAAACGGGCAGCAACAACTGCCCCACCACCACCACCACCTCCACCCATCCACCTTCTATAAACAACTGAAATAATTGACCGGGCCAATACAACAACAAAAAAATAGCCGCAATCCGTCTTAACAAAAAACCCGCGGCAGCTCGGCAGTGGCACAGGTTAATGATGACGATGATGAAGGCAGAAGCGCCACCTTGCAGCGGCTGCGGGCGGGGGGTGGGGCGGAGGAAGGGGGTGAGGGGGGGGCTGCATCCTCCAGCGTGGATCTGAATGTTGATGTTAGATGCTGGCGCCAATTAAAGGCAACTGGCGGGGCAGACCGCTCTGCCTCCCGGTGCTGCGATTCACCACCCGCTTCGTTTCCTCTCGGCGCGCCCCGCCAGCTGCATCTCGCTGAAGAAAAGGTTTAGCCGGTGGGTAATTGGGCCCTCAATGTTGTGATTTAGTTTCGCCTATTTGTCCACAGGCTGGCAGTGCCACACGAGCAGCCCCTCATTGCACAAGGCTGCTCGGTGGTTCTCAACACGTGCCAGTCGACGGCGCGCATACATTACAGGTAAAGGCGCAGCCCTGAAATCGCTCGCTCTACGCCACTGCTGGCTAGAGGGAGCTTCAGAAAGGCCCTCGAGAGGGAGAGTAGTTTAGGCCACTCCTACACGTTAAGCCAAATATATTGGAAAAATATGGGAATGCCCACATTTTTCCCCACCACGCGGTCTGTGAAATGGCAGCTCCTTCGTTAATTCCTCTCGCTGTAGGATTCTAAATCTATTCATGCTATGAGTTGACACTGCTGGGTGGAGAGAGGCTCGATGATTTGAGAAACTTGCATCTTATTGTTTCGCCTGCCGCGCCGGAAGATCGAACCCAAGCGGCGACAGCGGGCTTGCACGTGCAGCGTGCGAACCATCGCAGCCCCGGCAGCAGCAGTAGCAGCAGTAGCAGCAGCAATAGCAGCAGCATGAGCAGCAGCATTAGCAGCAGCAGTATCAGCAGGAGCAGCAGTAGCAGCAGTAGCAGCAGCAATAGCAGCGGCAGGAGCAGCGGCAGCAGCAGCGGCAGCAGCAGCAGGAGCAGCAGCAGTAGCAGCTGGAGCAGCAGCAATAGCAGCAGTAGCATTAGCAGCAGTAGCAGCAGCAACAGCTTCCCTGCCGCACTCAATGCGAGCGAGTAGCAGCTGATGCGCCAAGCGTGTTGACCTTTTGCGGGCAGAAAATTAGACAAGAGGAGCCATGAGTACATTTTACTTCTATCGACACTTTGAGGCGACCTATAAACGGTTCTCTAACTCCCTCCCCACCCCACGAAAAAAATCGTCGAATGTCCTTTCTTTCATCCGGGCAGGAAGCTTAGAAGCCCGGAGCATTCAGAGCCATCCGCGACAAAAATATCGAGGCACGTATCGTCTGTCGAGGCCGGCGTGACCTTATCGCCCAGCTGGAAGGGGTGGGGGGTGGGAGACACACACTCGCCGAGCCACGGACACCCCCTCCCCCCCGATCGATGGGAGACAATTTATCAACTATCGACTCAAACGGTGAAAGCTCCAAAAGCCTTTCATTCATCACGGCCGAGTCGGAGACTGTCTGCGGGACGGTGTCATGGAGGCCTCGTGCGGCGAGGAGCGAGCAACGCACCGGGTCCACGGGGCCGGATGCGGCGACCCCTACGGTGACCACGCCCCTAGGTTGACCTCGCCGATAGGGTGACCTTGCCCATAGGGTGACCTCGCTGATAGGGTGACCTCGCTGATAGGGTGACCTTGCCCATAGGGTGACCTCGCTGATAGGGTGACCTTGCCCATAGGGTGACCTCGCTGATAAGGTGACCTCGCCGAGTCAAGCCATGTCGGGTTCTTTCGAAGTATTATTACAGCTACAGTTATTATTCTTATGGCCACATTGCTCTGGGGTTAGGCCGCCCAAGTCTCCCTCCTCCACTTGTGCTCTATGTGCCAACATACATAAGCGGACGGAATGTTTCTCCTCCGCACATACAATCCGTCTCCCTCCACAAACAACGAACGCGTTCCTTACAAAACGCATCGGCCGCACGGCCCTCTGGGAGTGCGATAATTTCAGCAGCGTTGTGTCAAGACAAGCGCAACTCTGGACCGGTTTCGACATACAGCGTCTCATCAGCAGAGTGCCGTCGGCGTATTTATTTGTGTCATTTATATTCTCGAGAACGATGCTGATGGTTACGTTGAGCTGAGTCCGTGTAAGGTCTCCCCCCCCCCCACCACCCCCCGAGTCGCCCGCCCTGTCCCTCGTTGCCACCCCAGCCCCTCTCACGCCCCTCGCTATGTCGATTATTCCAGCTCACCTCCACTCCCACCTCCCTCCTCACCTTCCTCTCATCTCTGTTGTAAGCACGTTGGCGATTATACATCCCTCCTCACTACGCATGAAAAGTTTGAAAGTTCCTTGGGACTGATTCTTAAGAGCATCCATTTGGGCAATTAGACACTCACCCCCCCCCCCCCACTTTTCCCTCTCTCCCCAACCCCCTTCCATTTGTATCTTCTTCTCCTGGATTATGAGAGCTTAGGAAGACACCAGGGAGTTGTAGAGTTGATTGAAACGTGCGGTTTAGGCAGGTTTCCATTGCACTGCGATCCTCAATGTGTTGTCTGCGCTGGTGTCCTCTGCGTTGTGTACCTGATATCGTTTTGTGAATAAAATACATTTTGGATAGAAAAAAAACAAGTTCCTTGGGGTTGCGGCGGATGCTGCCGAGAAGTCTCAAGGATCTCAGGCTGCTCCTCTCCCCCCGTCACCGCGGTTTGTTACTGGACGTTTTGCACGTTCCTCCACATCACCACACGGCACTTGTTCGAGTGGCGCGCGAAGTGGTGGGGGGTTGTTTACCAATTCCATCTCCACCGCATAATTCAATGCAAAGCGCGATTTCGCCACGTAATATCGCAATACGTTTAACTCAGCGGTGGCATTAAACAGCTGCCGCGGTTGGCGATGTGAGCCACTGCGCGCACCGTAGCGTCCCGTGTGCCACAACATTTCCTTTGTGCGAGAATTCAAGACGAGATTTTTGGACAATGCCCCTTCATCCGCGATGCTTCGCAAACCTGCAACAATGCCGCATCTAGGAATAGGTTTTACCCTTTTAACTGGCACAAAAACTGACATCTTTATTCAAGGCATCATGTTTGCAATAACCACAACACAAGCAGTCAAAATGCAAACAAAAAAAGACAACTCTGATAATAATATGCACTGTCCTTGAATTTGATTGGTCCACACCCGAGACGGCTTTTCTTAGAGCCTAGCCTCCATTGGTGTTGGACCAGAAGACGCCAAAAGGCGTACAACTCTAAAACAGCGCACTATCAGAATATTGAGGGCTCGGGGTGAGCATTTACATTATGAGACCTCCTTTGCCAGTAACAAGATATAGGAATAGGTTTTACCCTTTTAACTGGCACAAAAACTGACACCTTTATTCAAGGCATCATGTTTGCAATAACCACAACACAAGCAGTCAAAATGCAAACAAAAAAGACAACTCTGATAATAATATGCACTGTCCTTGAATTTGATTGGTCCACACCCGAGGCGGCTTTCTTAGAGCCTCGTCTCCACTGGTGTTGGACCAGAAGACGCCAAAAGGCGTACAACTCAAAAACAGTGCAGTTAAAAGGGTAGAACCTATTCCTATATCTTGTTACTGGCAAAGGAGGTCTCATAATGTAAATGCTCACCCCGAGCCCTCAATACTCTGATAGTGCGCTGTTTTTGAGTTGTACGCCTTTTGGCGTCTTCTGGTCCAACACCAATGGAGACTAAAGGGCTCTAAGAAAAGCCGTCTCGGGTGTGGACCAATCAAATTCAAGGACAGTGCATATTATTATCAGAGTTGTCTCTTTTGTTTGCATTTTGACTGCTTGTGTTGTGGTTATTGCAAACATGATGCCTTGAATAAAGGTGTCAGTTTTTGTGCCAGTTAAAAGGGTAAAACCTATTCCTATATCTTGTTACTGGCAAAGGAGGTCTCATAATGTAAATGCCGCATCTCTTTCTCACGCTGGGCCCATTCGCAGGTGAGTCGGTGTTCCACAGTGCACTTGACTCATCACCTCACCATAGTCCGTATCTTGCTTTCATCATAACAAATATGTTGCATTTTCGATTGTACAAATCGCCAGTATAACTTGTAGAGCTCAATGGGTTTTCTGTTGTCATTTGCCGTGACTGCTTTTGTATTTTCTCGACTAACACACGTCCCGCTTGAAGATTGTGGACTCGAAATGTGGTCTCACTCAAATTCCGTCTCGGTACAGAGAGTCGGATTGACATTCAACACAGACACCTCCTCCCCTTCACGAGCGCTTCCACCCTAATGGATACGTTCAATTTGAATATGCATTTAATTGAGGGGCTGTGTTATTGTTGTCTTTGTGTGTGGTCTGGCACTATTGTTGTTGTTGTTGTTTTTGTGTTGTGTTGTTGCCTTGCCTTATCTTGCATTTGGTATCCACAAATGTGCAGGAATTCATGTACTCATGCAATTTGCACTGATATAATTTTTGTTTATTAAAATTGTTTCGTGACTTGCTTACCTTTTCCCTATTTTGCACTCCAATCGCGCTGTTACATTGTTCGTCGTTGTGCCTCGCTGACCCGCCCCAAACCTGGACATCTGTGAAAGATTATCTCCATAGCTTATCGGATTCCTCCTCCAAGTCTATATCAAGATTCTGATTCTGAGTATCAACGGCCATTGCTGAAAACGCTCCATCGATCTTGGTTCTATTTGGGGGTGGCTCCGTGCACCCTGCTCTCCTGGGGGGGGGGTCAAAGGGCAATACCCCCCCCCCCGCCCGCCACACACAAAAAATGGCCCCACAATGGGCCTGTTTTTGTCTCTAATGAATGAGGGCTCACCTGGAATTCTCGTATTCAGGCCCTGGCCTACAAGAACTTCTGTGCAGCGCTGGTCTTGACTGCAGAGATCCTGCCCCCTGCTCCGCAAGAGAGTCATGGCTTAGGTCGCTCGACTCGTCCTCTGCCTGCGGCTGTCTCTCTCTCTCTCTCGAGCGGCTTCGTCTCCTGTCACGTCGTCTCTGGCCCGCCGCATTCCCCGATGAAAAATAACCTTCCCATCGCCCCCTGTGGCTCTCTAGATGACCGTGACTCCCCGTCTCGAGATGCCGCCGCATGAACACGCTCTCGTGCATCCAAATCGCGGTGCATTATATCTACACCGAGGGCAGAGTGGTGGCGCAGTGGTGAGGGCACTGATGCCTACCCTGCGATTCACGGGCTCAGCCGCCATCGGTGGCGAGTCACGTTTGAACTTGTCCTGCACCTTCCACCCCACCCCCCTCTTTCTTCGTTCACCCACCCACAATGACCAGCGTGGTGAATTGTGATCAAAAAGCCCCCACCGCCACGTGAAATTTGTGGCTTTCCCAAGGTCCAAGTGGCGCAAGGCGCCTGATATTCTAATTTACACCTTGTTCTAAACATGGCGCAGCATACAAAAAATTAAATCGTTAAATATTTAAAATGTGCGGAATTTGTGTAAAAAAAACTGTCTAAGCTGTGTAAACACCGCATTTAACTCGGGTGTATGTTCTGTGAACGTGTAACAGCGCGCTTTTGAGCCATTCCGCGCTTCCTGCGGAATAATAAAATCCATAAAATGATAATTTTCCTCCTAGAAGTGCCAACTAAGTGTGCCGGAGATCCCAGGAGTGTTACGCTCCAATCCACCGCCACCAGAACCCATTTGGCGGCATTCCAAGCCATCCGCCGCGAGGTCATTTGACGGTAAATATTGCATTGCCTGCGCTAATGCTTTAACACTCTTGACTCGTTCGGCGGAGCGCACTGACCCTAAATTGAGGCATCTTAGCGCGCTTGATGTGACTCGCATTGAAATGAGAACTTTGCATGTGACTCTCCTGATAAGCTTCAAACGCCCTCTTGTGGGTCATGAAGAAACCCGTGCCTCTGCCGACGGCCTTGATGGTCTCGCGAGCTCCAGATACGAACCCCGTGCACATCCTCAGCGACACGCAGGCCGCTCTGCAGCAGTGCCACCATTTAACCCCGTACGGTGGAGGGTACATTTCGGCGCACCGCTCGTTTCGACGCTTTGACGCTGCAGCTCCGCGTGTCCCCTGCTTGTGCTCGGTTTCACAAGCCCCCTCCGAGTGAGAGGGGGACCTGCTCTATAGAAAAGTGGAGGCGGTGCCGCTCATCTCTCATTTACAGCGCTGAGCCCGTGGCGGGAATTCCACATTCCCATGTTGGGGGTGAGTCTATTTCCGTAGGACCGACTTAATATTTAATGCAGCACACACTCTGTGTCGGTGTTCTGATTGATGATGATTTAGGCCCTTTAAGTACATCACTAAATCTGGCCGCCCTCATTAGCTGAGCTTGACACATAAGAGCCCGGGCAGTTTAAAACAGACACGCACGCATGCAAGCGTGCGACCTCACATGGGCTTAATTACTGCGAGGAGCACAGTTGCAGACGCAGCGGAGTGCAGTCCCTTTGCCCGGTGGCCACGATCGATTTTATTTTGTTGTTGTTGCAGGAATTGCTCCTGTAACAATCGCCTCTCTCTTTTCATTCCAAGTCCGTCCCTAGCTCACGACGATCTCGGCACAGGCGGCGTTCCGTGCGTCGCGTCGCCGCTGTGGCGCACGGAGCCCGTTTCTCGGGCCAAATCCGCCTCGCTCACCTCAACAGGACTTTCTCTGAATAGGACCTCCCTCGTGGCGTATCTCGCCAGCGACACATATCGACTTACGCAGCTGCCGGGTCTCCTCCCCCCTCCCCTCCCCCCCCCCCAGTCTTCATTCTCTGCTCTGCCCCGCAAAACTCCGCTGAAGCATGGGCCGTGTCCGAAAGCGAGAGTGAGGCCCGCAGGAAAAAAAAAACATAAGAATAATCCCCTCTTTCCGGAAAACAAAAAAATGACATTAAAACTGTGAACGGAGGCCGCAAACCGGCAACTGCGCGGTTTAAAAAGGCCGCGCGTGCAACCTCGGGGCAGCGCGCGGTCGTGAGCAGTGGGGGGGCGTTCGACGCCGCGGTTCAGTGCGGGGGAAGCTCGCACGCGTTCGTGATTCTGTTCGGAATAAATGGACTCACGGCGGCCGGCCGACCGCAAGCTGGGGCACGGCAGCCCGTTTATTTAACGAAGAGTCAACAGATTTGTCAGCGACACTGCCCTGAAAGGAGACACGCGTACACGTATATTGGGCGACGTTTCGGATAACGGCTAATGCACTCCTACGGAGGAATGTTTCCCGAGGATGATGAGAGATGATCTCTTTCCTATCTTGATTTGAAGCTTTTGTGACTGCAGAAATCCATACTCTCTGGTCCTTTCGGTCATCGACACCTGACGACGGACGCCTGTGTTGCGACCGAAACGTCGTGTTCTTTTATATTTTTTTCTATCTACGTGACTTTACCGAAAGAACCAGAGAGTATGATCTCTTTCCTATAAAGGAATACCATTGTCAAAAAAAGCAATGCCTATTATGTTTTATTTTTAAAGCCACGGTGTTGTCGACGAATGCCCTTGACTTATTTTTGTTTGTTAAGGGACGTTATGCATTTCGAGTGCAGGATCACGAATCAAATATTTAATTTACCGAGTGGCCAGCCTAAAAATCTCAACGTCGTGATTGCTTTAAGTGAGCACACAAGCCAGCAAGAGGAGAACGGGGCAGTGGGGGAGGGGGGATCACACAGAAGACATTAATGACATAAATGTCAAATCTTGTGTCGCCTTTAATTAGCCTTGCTTACTTAACCCGCTGCCATTACGGCGCATGTCAGACACGTGACCTTATGTCACCAGCGTGGCGGCGGCTGTGGTGAAGCGGCGAGGTGGTGGCGCGTGTTGGAGCAGCGTAAGCCTTTCAAGAATGTCTAATTGAAACATTCGCTGCCTTCTGCCGAGCACTCCCACCTGCCCCCGGGCCAGGTGGAGGGCTTGGTGAGAAGGGGAGGTCACGTGGGAGAGTCTGGCTTCCGTTCCGCGAGACTGCGAACTCTCAACACAAACCAGGTTTGCTCTGAATTTTAAGAAGCCGCTGGCTTTTTTTTTAATCTGTGATTTTAACAGGACCCGGTAAATGAATCTGCCGACAGAGTAACTGTTTTTCTTTTTGAGTTATCGAACAGCTAGCGGCTAGCCAGGGTGGAGGTGTATCTGGAGACTTGTTAAATCTGACATGCCTTTAGGGAATGTTACAATTCCCAGTTGGTGATTTCATACCATTGCACGCGTGTAACAGCATAAGTGGGTTTCTTTGTTGTACGCGTGCCTGGAATGCATAAAATGGCCACAGTTGCACAAAGTAAGTTAACACTTTAAAATAGTACATTACACACATACTTACATAGATAAACGCACACACACAGCAACAATACGCTAGAGGTGCAAAACAATGAAAAAGTGGATATGTTTGTATAGTTTGTATTAATATCTCCTACGTGATAAATTTTGCAATAACTCGGATAAAAGTTTCGTAGTGCTTGCACTCAAAAGTTTTCCGCTGGCTTTCAGAACCAACGCGCCCAGTTGACAAATTGCAGCTTCACTAGAGCCAGAATTAGCCCTAGAGTTTGGCCGAGGCAGTCCCCGATGGTTTCAGAAAAAGGCAGTCTCAGGGTGACCCTAACCCCGCCGAAGTTTTTTGCGAAAATCAGGATTTTGTCCCCGGTTTAAAATAGTGCGGCCTCGTGTTCGACTCGTGATAAGGGGCTGAGCTACCTGAGATGTGGGCGCAGCTCCCTGGGGAGTGGGCGGGGCTATCTTAGGAATGGGCGGAGCTACCTGAGTAGTGGGCGGAGCTACATGGGGAGTGGGTGGGACTACCTGAGGAGTGGGCGGAGCTATCTGAGTGGGCAAAGCTACTTGAGGAGTAGGCGGAGCTACCTGATGAGTGGGCGGAGCTACCTGAGGAGTGGGCGGAGCTACCGGAGTGGGCGGGTTCTACTTGATGAGTGGGCGGAGCTACCGGAGCTGTGGGCGGAGATACCTGAGGTGTGGGCGGGGCTACCTTGGGAATGGGTGGAGCTGCCTGAGCTGTGGGCGGAGCTACCTGAGGAGTGGGATGAGCTAACTCCGTGGGCGGAGCCACCCGGGGAGTGGGCGGTGCTCGTTATTAGGTGGGTTTTGGTTTACCTGAAAAGCGGTCAGAGCTGGCATGGTGCAGGGGCTGCCAGCTCAGCGCGCGTTCCAGTTGAGCCTCCTAAAAAGATTTCGATTTAAAGCTTTTGTGACTGCAGGGATTCATCTTCTTGGTTCTTTCGGTAAAGTCACGTAAAATGGAAATAAAATAATAAAAACAAAACATAATTTAAAAATGTGGACAATTGAAGCTCCACACTGGAAGCTAATGGTCCAAGCCCCAGGCCAGTGGTTCTTTATTAACCTGGGGTGCACGCATCCCCTGGGGGTGCGAGATGCCCTTTCTGGGGGTGCGAGACATGGCCAGATTTTTTTAGTAGGTAAATCATCGAATACACAAAATCAGCACGGGAACGTAAGTACAAATACTTTGTTTAATCGAATCTATGTATTTATTAACATTGCATATTATAATGATTGATAATCAAAGGGGCGCAGGCTGCAGTGAAGGTTAATAACCACCGCTCTAGGCTGTAGGGTGCTCCAAACAGCTTTTTTCTGTATCGATGGGGGAGCACAGAACATAGGAATACCCCCCCCCATCCCCCAGTTTTGAACAGGGAGTAGAGCCATATACAGTGCCCCCAAATCATCATCATCATCCATAGGGCAAGTGCGGTGCGTGATCACGACTTCGTTTCTTTGAGAACCAAAGAAGCTTTGGAAAGCGTGTAAAATCACACCGTATCGGTCCGCATGACCTGCAGTATGGGAAACACGATTCTGCAATACTGTACTGTATACAGTCTCGACACAGATGGTGGCATGGGCCGCCCAGAGAAGAAGTGGGGGGAAGGGGGATCAAATGGATGTGTCCCAAGCGGTCACGCAAAGGAGGGACCCACAGCACCTGTGCGTTGTTTTTTTTAGAGTCATTAATGGATAACGAGCCCCCTGCGAAGGATTCCACCCCGGGCCTCCAGGAGCCGCTGGGCAGACTGTGATGGCATTTTTTTTATATATATGAAAAAATAATAATAGGTTTTACCCTTTCTATTTGATGTGCAAACACCAATTAGAAACCTTTTTGCAAAATCTAATTCAAAGACAATGCATATATAATTATTAAAGTATTGTGTGTGGTTAATGTTTATATTGTGTTTGAACATCTTAACACAACCGTTTATTTGCCAGAAAGGGTAACACCTAATTCGTATTTTCTCATACTTTGATACTGGTAAAAAGGTCCCATTTTGGCATTTTTTTTGGTCGGGTTAATCCCGCTCGTCGTGGGGGTTGATTATGCCCCCTGGCTCTGAGCTCAACTCGGTGCGCGGCCTCCGAGGTTGGCACCGAGCCTTGACAGCCACCCTAATTGCCCTTTTCTCGCCGCGGATGCCGCCTGTTGTGAACTCGACTGGATGAGCGCGCGAGAAATTTGTCTATCAGCCAGCAGCGCCCATCGACCCCCCCCACCCCACCCCCGTGGCGAATCTAGGGCCGTGGGTTTGGTCGAAGGTGTTAATTACAGCAGAGGCAACGAAACCGAGGTGAACGCTCGCCTTTCTTAACCCGCGCACTCCTTGCATTTCGTTTACGTACGCGCGCGTGCGCGTGTGTGCGTGGCGCGCGCGCGCGCGCGTGCACGTGCGGCAAGCGAGTAGTGACGCGGTGGAAAACCGACCACCTTGAGTTCGATTCCCGGCTCAGGGACAATGCCAGTCGCGGATATCTAAACCGATCCCGGGCCTCCGCTAGGTCGACTCAGCCTTAAACAAGTACCTGGTGCGGTGTGTAAACATCAGCACTAAATAAAAGACGAAGGCGGCCGCGCGTGGTGCTGGCCACCCCGCCGCCTCTTTTGCCGTGCCGACATTCCCAGGCGCAACTCGCTAACAGCACGTGCCCCAACAGTCTGTTCGAGGCTATATACGGGGAGGATCCGTGGTTGTCTGTGCGCCTAATGCCGCCGTTGTTGTTCTGTCTTTAACCCCTCTAGCATCCGCGAGCCGCTTGAGGGAAGGAAAGTCACCTTAACGCAAATGCGCATCGATAATGAATTGCCGGCGCCACATCCATCACAGAGCGGGGCATCCCCCCCCCACTCGCACCCCCCCCCCACTCGCACCCCCCCCCCACTCGCACCCCCCCCCCCACTCGCAGCCCCCCCCCCACTCGCACCCCCACCACTCGCACCCCCACCCCACACTTGCACCCCCCCCCACTCGCACCCCCCCCACTCGCACCCCCACCCCACACTTGCACCCCCCCCACTCGCACCCCCACTCGCACCCCCCCCACTCGCACCCCCACTTGCACCCCCCCACTCGCACCCCCACTCGCACCCCCACCCCACACTTGCACCCCCCCCTCCACCCTCACCACCTTCGAGGGGATCGTCTTACCACCACTCTGCCGAGCCCCCTCCGCGCCACCACCCCACCCCCGCCCCCCCCCCCCCCCCAGTAACGTCATAACATCATCATACTCTTTGATTCGTTCGGTAAACTCACGTAGATAGAAAATAAAAAATACAAACAACAACAACGACGACAAGCGATCGTCATCACGTGATGACGATCGCTTGTCGTCGCGATCTATTATTTTTATTTTCTACCCACGTGACTTTACCGAAAGAACCACAGGGTATGGATTCCTGCCTTCACGAAAGCCGACAAGCCGACATCATCACCTTTCACGCCGGCTGTATGCGTGCAGACGGATAGCGCGTCACAAAAAGTCAGACCACCCCTCGAATATGACGTCACAAAGCTCTGCCCCCCCCCCCAAAAATAAAACATGCTTCAAATCGCTTTAAACTATTGTCATTGTAGTGTGTATTTAATGTGGCACTGCACTGTGATGTTGTAGGATAAAACATTAATTAAAAAGTCTATTTAATTAAGTAGAACGTGTCGTCTATATTTATTTAAAGTTGCGCATTTTGATGTGACGTCACATTTGTCACCCCCCCCCCCCTTCGTCACACATCGTCACAAATGTCTGACCCCCCCCCCCCTAGGTGCGTGACGTCATTTATGGACGGCCCCACCAAAGCGCGCGTGGCTACGTCAGCCTCTTTATAAGCTTTCGACACCAATGTCAACTCCTTGCCGGAGACTAGTGACGACAGGACCGAGAATGATTTTAATTACTCACACGAGCTTACCCAGGGTAAAGCTTGCACGAGCTTACCCAGGGTAAAGCTCTCACGAGTTTACCCAGGGTAAAGCTCTCACGAGCTTACCCAGGGTAAAGCTCTCACGAGTTTACCCAGGGAGAGCTCACACGAGTTTACCCAGGGTAAAGTTCACACGAGGTTACCCAGGGTAAAGTTCGCACGAGGTTACCCAGGGTAAAGCTCTCACGAGTTTACCCAGGGTAAAGCTCTCACGAGCTTACCCAGGGTAAAGCTCTCACGAGTTTACCCAGGGTAAAGCTCTCACGAGTTTACCCAGGGTAAAGCTCTCACGAGTTTACCCAGGGTAAAGCTCTCACGAGTTTACCCAGGGTAAAGCTCTCACGAGTTTACCCAGGGTAAAGCTCTCACGAGTTTACCCAGGGTTCACACGAGCTTACCCAGGGTAAAGTTCACACGAGTTTACCCAGGGTAAAGTTCACACGAGCTTACCCAGGGAAAGCTCACACGAGCTTACCCAGGGTAAAGCTCGCACGAGTTTACCCAGGGTAAAGCTCTCACGAGTTTACCCAGGGTTCACACGAGCTTACCCAGGGTAAAGCTCTCACGAGTTTACCCAGGGTAAAGCTCTCACGAGTTTACCCAGGGTTCACACGAGCTTACCCAGGGTAAAGTTCGCACGAGCTTACCCAGGGTAAAGCTCACACGAGCTTACCCAGGGAGAGCTCACACGAGCTTACCCAGGGTAAAGTTCACACGAGGTTACCCAGGGAAAGCCTGGCTGAGTCTCAACTCTTTCAGGGGGGTCCTGACACATTTTTAATTTTCGCAGGAGTAGGAGGGGTGGGTGCAATATTACTCAGTACTGCATGTGAAATTTCTATTGAGTAATTTTGCTGGTGGTTTTTCAGCATAGGTTTGTTTTGAACCAATAACAATTAAAGTGTACGTGTGTTTTATTATGTAGCCAAGGGGAGGAAACTCAGAGTAAACCCATGCAGAACAAGTGGTGGCGGGATCGAACCCAGACGCTACGCAAACCTTGCCGCTGAAGGCAGAGAGAGAGAGAGGGGGGGAGACAATCTAATTTGCGGTGGTGAGTGGGGGGCACCCAGACCGCTCAATCCTCCCGCCCCCTCCCAGTGTAACACGGCAGTGAGAGGAGGCTGCGAGAGCAGACGCCTTGGGAGGACACGAGGTGCCCGTTTGTGCAACTGCTGCGCGATCTGGCAGAAGGAAGGAAGCGGTGGCTGAGGGGCGGTGGCAGCAATGGCATTGGCCATGTTGACCTCTTTAGGTTGAACCCGATTGCCTCAACAGCCAATCCGAGGCGGTGCCTTTGAAGGGGAGGGGGAAGAAAGGTGAAATAATTCGCACGTCCACGGACCTGGCATAACGTCTGCTGCGCCACTTCGTGTGGTACGAGCGGGTAGCGCGTTCGGCGAAGATTTTTGTCGATGTTCGCGGTTCGATTCCAGCGGCGGCCCTGGTTATCACTGCGGGTGTCTTAACCGAACAACCACAACGCGCCCTCTGACTCACAGTGGACGTTAAAAATCCCGTGACGTCAGTTGCGACGTTCAAATATGAAAAGCTACCGGAAAATCACTCCGTTGGAACATCGACGGCAATCACCGCCCCCCCTACTTCGCAAACTTTTGGCAGGGCCCAACTGAAAAAAAAAGTATCACGAGACTCGGCGAGGCTTTCCTGAGTAAAGCGAGGGCAATAATAGAGTACGATAAATATCAGCTAATGCCGTGCAGGCCCCAGGGCAGCAGAGTAACTTGATGGCGAGACGCTGACAATCTCGTTAGGAAGCCCTTCCGCTGTAAATTGCCCTCTTATGATGTTGAATTTGGCTGCCGCGGGATTTTGGCATCAGCTGTGCGAGGAGACGGTGGTCGAGACCAAGCGGCGCTCGGGATGAGACAGGAAGACGCGTGGCAAGGAGGTATTGTGAGCGCGTGCGTGTTGTGTTCAGCGGCAGCGGGGAGCGCGCCGCGCCACGAACCTGGCGACCCGAGCCAGATTCGCGCTCACCGCCAATATCAATGACGAATATCTGATGCGGTCATCGGCCTCCTTTAAGTCGACTCAGCCTCAAGTGAGAATCGGGCGCGGTGTTGACTACACTTCCACCCCCTCGTTGCCTTGCGCTGGTCGTCATCGGTGTTCCCTAACACAACTTGCCCCGACAGCACGTGAAGGCTACACGAGGGGTGGAGGGGTCTTTATCTTTGTGCGTGTGGATTGTTTTTTTTTTCTTTCTCTCCCTATTTCTCCAGAAGCATGATGGAGCTGACGTTGAGGTTTTCTACAGAAGAGTCTCGCATTAGACCCGTCAGCCGCCTTTTGTTCCTCCGGTGGGGATTCAAACACATTTGTTGTGTGTGCGTGTGTGTGTGTGTGGGCGACCGGGCGCCGAAGCCATTTAGCGAGAGGCCACGGGTCTCGACCGACATGAATAGTGCATGCGCAAGTGGCAGTGGCCCAGCAACGCGCGTGGGTGTCACGCGGCGCGCGTGGCTCGCTCGCTCTCCCGAGTCGCGCACGCGCACCCAAGCGGCGCGACAGCGCGTCCCCTCAACCCTGAGCTGAAGCACGTGCTGCGACACGTGACCAGGACGCGTCCTGGGCACTGCGTGGGCCCTGCAACACTGCACAATCCTGACGACCACGGGTTAGATTCCCGGAAAGGTCTATTATATCAGCGGCACGGAGCAACTCGATCTGTCTTTTGAGCCTCCCTTTAGGTCGAGTCTGCCGAAGCAGCACCTGCTGTTGTGTGTGAACCTGAGCGTTGGGGAGTCAAAGAACGGACGATGACCACCAGGGCCACCGAGACGCGGGGACAGAAAGGGGGAAATTATCCCAGGCCTAAATTTCGATTCAAAGCTTTCGTGACTGCAAGGATTCATCTTCTTTGGTTCTTTCGGTAAAGTCACGTAGAATGAGAATAAAATAATACATTGATAAAATAAAATAACACAATAATATTCTCACGACGATTCGGCCACAACACAAGCGGCCTGTGTTGTGGCCGAAACGTCGTGAGAATATTATTGTTATTTTATTTTATCAATTTATTATTTTATTCTCATTCTACGTGACTTTACCGAAAGAACCAAAGAAGATGTAACCCAGGCCTCACACAAAAAGAGGGCCTCAGAACGAGCCTCGTTTTGTCGCTGATGGATATGGGCGGGGGGGGGGGGCAAGTGGCAGCACTGATGACAAAATCTGGTTTATGACCAAAACACCCGCAATGTGCCAGATCTCTTCAGGTCTCAGAAACCCAGCCGGGTATCGCCTGGTTAATGTTTGGATGTGCCGCCAAAATGCGTACAAGAAGTTGGTGCATGGTGCCGCGTGGGCTACGTTAATAAGGCACTTTACATCCAGGCTGTTTCTTGTGAAATATTACACTACCGCATAATTGAATAAAACACGCTTTAATACGTTCACTTAACGCGTTCTAAATAATTTGATCTATGCTCATACCTATTGTGGGCTTAAGCGTTATTAATTGTGCCTGATCGCGGCTTTCGAGGCGCGCTAAATAAGGGGGAGACGAGGAGGCCGGAGGGGTGGCGGTGGACGTGGGGGGCCGCGGCGAACCACGTGGCTCCTCGTCACTCGGAATATAAAAGGTGGGAATCACGATCATCAGCATCATCATCACCATCATCGCAAATCCACCAACCACCATCACGATCATCCGACGATGGTCAATACGTTCAGTGGCGTGCAATTGAAGGGATGAGCAACCAGGGCTTGCCAGGGTGTCGTAGGCGTGGGGCTGCGAGGTGCGGCCAGGAGCTAGCGGTGCTGAATGTCCGCACCTCCGTCCCCGCCATTTCCCGGTGGAATGCGCGGTGCCGAATTTTTATCCCCGGGGCCTCTGGTTTCATCCCACGCGAAGCCAACCTCGCACAGATTAAGCGAATCGCGCCGCCGCAGCAGGAACCCTGCCGAGCGGCCGAGGCTCTCCTGGCCAATGGGGAATCGTTATTGCTGACCTCAATATGTTCTTCAGACGACACCGATTAGTTTTAATTGTTCGCGTGTGGTTTCCACTTCGCCCACCGATTGCTATTCGTGAGAGGTTGACAACGCCGCGCACGGCGCTCGCGTTTACCGCGCGACTCTCACGACGCGCACGCATCATCATCACTACCACCACGACCACCAATCGGCTCAGAGGCACTCTGAAGACTGCCGCCGGTGGCGGCGAGGTGGAGTTGTGAATAACCTCGCGAGGCGCAGCACAGCCCGTGATCATCTTGCCGGGTCCCACGAGAGCAAGGCCGTAGCCATGGAGTCAACATTGGGGGGGACCAAATCTTCCAGGGGGTCTGCCCCCCCCCCCCTCCGAAAATAAATCTAAATTTGAAAATAGTTTCCTGCCATTTCCTGCCTAAAATAGTAAAAAAATACCTTTTCTTGTTTCATTGTATGTAATGGCAGAGATTAGGGATTTATAAAGTACAACCATAACCACAATCATATACACAGAAATCTAGTTTATAGCAATATATTGGGGGGGACATTTTGAGCATATTTGAATATTGGGGGGGATGTGTCCCCCCCAATATATATTGTAATTACGGCCTTGCACGAGAGCGACTTTAAATTATTCCAGTGACGACACTTCACCGGATCCTACAGCTCAGCGCGGTAATGAAATAATGGTTGGTGAAATGCGCTTGTTAACACACTCTATGTTGTAATTCAAACGAGGACGAGGATTCGTGTTTAATGAAGTGCTCTACATGAAGCTGCATCTCAAATCGCTTTACAAAACACGCGCCAGGAAATTACAACCCACACCACCCCCACCTGATGCCAGGACCCATCCCCATCAAGCCACACCATGTCCACAGATTCACCGTTGGCTCAATCACAACAACCACCAATACACACCCTATCCAAACACCACCAACCAACCACACCCAATGACCACCACCCATGCACACCAATAAATCACCTCCACCCACACCATCTCACCTCCACCCACACCATCTCACCTCCACCCACACCACCTCACCTCCACCCACACCACCTCACATCCACCCACACCACCTCACCTCCACCCACACCATCTTACATCCACCCACACCATCTTACCTCCACCCACACCAGCTCATCTCCACCCACACCATGTCACCTCCACCCACACCACCTCACCTCCACCCACACCATCTCACCTCCACCCACACCACATCACCTCCACCCACACCACCTCACCTCCACCCACACCACCTCACCTCCACCCACACCACCTCACCTCCACCCACACCATCTCACCTCCACCCACACCACCTCACCTCCACCCACACCACCTCACCTCCACCCACACCACCTCACATCCACCCACACCACCTCACCTCCACCCACACCACCTCACCTCCACCCACACCACCTCACCTCCACCCACACCACCTCACCTCCACCCACACCACCTCACATCCACCCACACCACCTCACATCCACCCACACCACCTCACATCCACCCACACCATCTCGCATCCACCCACACCACCTCACCTCCACCCACACCACCTCACCTCCACCCACACCACCTCCACCCACCCCACCTCACACCCTACCCAATCACCGTCATGCCTGCTCCACCCACGCGGTGCCGAGTTGCTGGAGCAGCCAGGGCCCATGAGAGGCGCTGTGTCAAGTGGCAAGACCCAACCTTTTGGATAAAGCTGCTTAAACAAACATTAATACGTCTATATTCGCTTCATGAAAGGGTCGCTTTAATTAAAGATTGTAATGTAAATTGGAATTTTATTATTTAACCTCATGAGTCATTTGCATTATTTTGGAACCAAAGTGCCTATTTACAATGCAAATTAGCGGAAGGATCAGCGTTGAGACAACGTTACTTATTTCAATAAGGACAAGCTGCGTGTTTGCAGTTCAAAGTGTCCAGCGACCTAAGCTCAACTCCTGGATACGGCTGAACATCGGTAGCGAGTTTTATTTGGACCCCCCACCTTCGCCAAACCGCACTGACAAAGCGTGGTGAAGTATGGTCTAACATACCCCATGAACAACGCGGTGTGCGATTCCCCTGGTCCGGCAGTAGATTGTAAACCACGACACGCTTTACCGTCGTTGCTGTTGATGGGAACGATTTGCCCGTCCAGCCACACGGTGACCCGGCGATGACTTGCAGGGGTTAAGAGATCCCTGGCACAACACGTGTGATGAGGATAAAACCATCCAATCACGCTGGGCACTTTCTCTCCCGAGTGTTCGCAGCGAGGGCTTTCCACGCAGCCACTCGGCCTCCACTGCACCGACTGCACGTGCAGGTTTAATGGCGCTGCATCACGACCCCGACGCCCCCCTGGAGTTCGATCCCTGGCACTGGTCCAACATCGGCGACGGATATCTCAACCGGTCCAGGGCCTCCCTTAGGTCGAACCAGAATTACATGAGTGCCTGTTGCGTTGCGTAAGCATCAGCACCGGGGAAACAAAGACGGCTGGGCGTGGCGCTTGCCACCCACGACCCCCCCCCCGTGTTGCCGTGCCGGCCTTGACGGGCGCTCGCTGACAGCACTTTTCCTCAATGGTCTGTTGGGGCTATACGGGGGTGGGGGGGAGCTTTGTCTGTGTGCGCGTGCACAGCACTACGTGGGCCGCTGCCGCCGCTGCTGCTGCCGCATGCCACCTGCTGGCATCGCCTTGTTAACGTCTCAGCTTGGGTCTCGCCGAACGGCGGGCGCCGCAGTAACCATAAAAGCTCAATTTGCCCTCCCCGGTGTGACCGTGGCGGCGTGCGTGTCGTTTCTCTGGCAGCAGGACGGCCATTCGGTTTTTTTTTCTTTTCTTTCATTTAAACGATCTTAGGCTGCTCCGTCTGCGGTGGTGCAGAAGCATCGCGCAACAGCAAAAAAAACTCAACACGTTCGTCATCAATAACACGTACGGCACTACCCTGAAAAGGGGCAAATATATTTACGAAGAAGTGACGCTTCGGGAAATGGACCCTGATGTATACGCAGTTGAAGGACCGTTGCCTGCAACGACATCTGTCACTGATTGTTCCTCTTTGCTTTTATTGTTCACTCTGCAAAACAAACGAGTGCGGTTTGTGGCCAAATGAAGCTGAGGATGACCATTCAAAATTAGGCCGATTCAAGGCAGCTTGCTGTGCAACCCCAGCCTGGCCACAGTCGTTCGTGAAGTAACGACGCGCGCGGCTCCGCTTATGCTTTTGCCAGGCTGCCCCAAATACATTTATTTACGCAGTGCGAGCCGTTACGCGAGCGTGAGAATTTACTCCGCGCAGACGCGCAGAGGGCCCCGTTCCCCGGGCTCTGTTTGTACTCGGCTGAGCAATAAAGCCACGCTCGCGTTGTGCTGTTTTGATCGTTACCCATGCAACGCGCGGAGAGCCGCCGAACACGCTGCTCAGCGCGCGCGGTGAGATCTCGTCGGGCAACGGGAGGATTTTTTTCTAAAGTGACGACGGCGCGACCCAGCGTTGAACCCACGTGTGTGAACGCGCGCGGCCACCACCCGTGTCTTGCCCGCGCGTTAATGCAGCGACGGCACCCTCCGGCAGCGACTGTGAACCGCGGGGAAGACGTGCCCACCTTCGGGCTCCACCTTACCGCCAAAGTACGGTTCACATCGGCAGGCGATTTTTTTCCAAAACGTAAACAAGCCGTTATATTTTAAATCGGTTTGTAAAAAATTTTTTACGCGTTCATTCATTTGCAGTTTTATTCAGGAACAGTAGCGATTATACATCCTCACCACCTGCAATTTTTCGGAAATTGGGCTTCATCTGCAATCACCGTCCGTGCTGATTCAAAATCTGCACACTATTTATCAGCAAGCCAGGGCTGGGCAGCCCCGCCGCCAGCGCCGCCCCCGTGGAGTTTCTCTGGAACGCTTCCAGCGATCGCGCGGTGGCACCCCTGGTGGCCGTGCGCACAGCGGCCGGCGCGACTCCAATCGGAGCGCGAGCGTCCCCGCCGCACTCGACCGTAGCGGAGGGCCCCGGGCGATCGCGTGCCCTCGTTACGGGGCGGCTCATCTCAGGAGGAATCCTGCCCCGAGCCAGTCGCCCTCCTCCAGGGAGAAGCGCGCCGTGCCGACGTAGCGTGCCGCTCCGCCGACCTCCACGATCACGGCTGGGAACCGGCCGCATCGCAGCTCCTGCGGCACACGGTGCGGCACGCGCGACTCATTACGGGCGAGGACCCGCCGATGACCCCCCCCCCCCCCCCCTCGGCGCCTTAAATCATTATTCACCGTTCGATTTACGCTCGTCGACGAGTGGCCAAACGGGGACGGCTGAGGGCCCCCGGAGGGCCCGCGTCAGGTGCGCCAGACGGATTTAAGGTGAACTGTGAGGAAGGCCATCAATCACTCAGCCAACGATATTGGGCACACTCCACCTGGGAATTCTGGGGAACCCAGGCCGACTCATTTTGTTCCGCCGTCAGGGAGCAACAACAAAATAAAAAATGAACCCTGCTAATTTTAAATCTCAACTCCTCGGTGCCTTGCGGACACAGCGGATTAATCATCTCCGATGTAACAAACCTTCGGTCCTGAGGTTAAAGGGGCGAGCCTTGCCGGGAGGGCGAATGCTTGCGTCGAAGGCAGGAGCATGCGAGCGTTTCGTGTGCGTGCGCGGCGACCGAAACGCGCGCGATGTCGCGCACGCTGGGAGCGACGCCGGTTTTACTTGAGACTCTGCGGAACTCTCCGGGAGGAAGCTCCCGGGGCCCCTCGACCCCCATCGTCCCGAGTGCGGCTGCTCGGCTTAATTTGAATCGAGAGAAGGGATCCCACGGTCGGTTGCGAGGCACCAACCGAGCGGAAAGCGTACACCCGAAGCCTTCGGTCAACCGGCATGTTTGACAACATGCATTACGGTCACCCTCCAGAGACGCTCCTATTATTATTACTAGTTAAAGAAGCCGTGGTGCAGCGTGCGGACTGCAGCCATTCTTGGGCCACGTTTGGGAGCCAACGCGAGCCGAGAAGCCCCGCGAGCACCGCTCTCCATTTGCTTCGCCACACGCGTGTGAATGCACGTGCGACCGACAGAGAAGATCGCCTACGTAATAACTCATGGCCCCATGTGAATACACGGCTGGACGAAGGGGCCTCCTCGTCTAAGGTCGGCGAAACGGTTTCCGGTGTCACTCGCCGCTCACGTTATACCGTGGCCATGGGGTCAAACTCGTGCTTTCTGGTCCGTAAGCACGGCGCGCAAAGCAACTGCAGCGCTACGCCCCCCCCTCCCCACCCCCTCAAACGCGAGCATCATATCAGCACGTCATTTACATATCCATTGCGTAATCACCGACTCGTCAATTCTCGTGCTCAAACTCTGGCGCGCGTACCGGTCTGTTACTCGATGCACCGCGACCTGGCTGTTATGAAACAGCGGGCTAGCCGACCCTCTGAAGCAGGCCTACGGTACAGGGTGAACCATCCCAATGATGACAACACAATCGTCAATAACAACGCGACCTTGAAAAGTAAAACAAACAAAAATAGGTAATGTTTCAGGCAATGGCCCTTCCTCAGGGCACACAGAGCGGTGGCGTGGATACGAGTTGCACCTTATATACCACGGCGGGACATGATGAGAATTATATTATGAAGGAAAAAAATCCTGGGCAAACAGTTTTTTACATAATCCCCTTAGTGATGCATTCCTGGGCGAAATTCTCATTTGAATCGGGGATTATAATCAGCATAATGCACTCAGTGATGTATTGCTGGGCTCTATTCAATCCCCCTGATTTATAAGGACCCTATTTTCTTTCTTCTCAACAGTAGGTGGAATTATTGTTAAAGCAATGGCCTCATAACTTTCATGGGGAATGTCAAAATATTGTATAAGTGCACTGGGATTGGAGGGAGATATGCACAGGCATTGAAGTTTATCAAATGTTTTATCCGTAATTTTTCACGATTCGGATTTCGCTGCTGATTTCCGGATGAACCTGAGAAAAATAAAAATGAGGACTGGGTATATGAAATTCCCGATTATCCAAAAAAAAAAATGTCTGGTGTTGTGTTCTTGCCAGACACTGGGAGCACGTTCATGATGGGCAGAAATGATCGGCAAAGCAACATGTAAGCACCGTCACTTAAATAACCTCCCGCACATTTCCATAAAAATTGGCGTCACGTGCCATCGGGCGACATTCACATCGCAGCTCCGATTTGCACGGTTGGCTACCTGCGGGGCACGAGTACGTGACGCGAGTATGTGATACGGGTACGTGACACCAGTACGTGACACGTATGTGACGTGGGCACGTGACGCGAGTACATGACACGAGCACAGGACGTGAGTGACATGAGCACGTGACACGCGTACGTGACGCGAGTATGCAACGTGCAACGACCAGGACAACCTAAATCAAAACTCCGGAAAAAAATTATCCGTACGAATCCGAAATCCCAAACGTTTCAATCCAGAACCCCTCCCGACCATTTTCTCGGGGGGTGTCTGTACACGGATGAGCCCGTGCGGTGAGACACGCCGACGGTGGAGGGCCCCCGTGTCTCGGCCGGAGCGCCGCTCACCGCGATGGCCTTGCCGCTGAACACGGAGCCCGTGGTGCCGCTCTCAAAGCGCCGCGTCTGGCCAAGGCTCAGGAGGCCCCTGCGATGCTGCAAGGCGACGCGGGCCGTCACCCCCGACCCCGTGGGGCTCCGGTCCACCTGGGGCACAATTCGCAGTGTTCAACGCGACAGTGGCCGGGTGGCCCCTGAGGCCAGCCGCGGAGCGTCTGGGTTCGAATGCAGATAGCGGTCGCCTGTAATTGGACGGGTGGCTCAGCAGGGGAGTGAGTAGAAGGAGTGAGCAAGGTTGGGAGTTCAAATCCGGCTTGGGAGTTAACTCGGCCCATCATCCCTCCAGGGTCGACAAATAGTGAAGAATTAAAAACGTCAGTTTCACGTAGGACAAATAATATTTGCGCTGTGTGGATAAAGATGCTTAATTGAAGTGATAATCTTCCGAGGCTGTTCTCTCACACAGGGTGATGCCATGCCAGCTGCAGTGCTCTGAATCGAAGTCTGTTAATCTAATGACATGGTCATGATAGCACAATTTATATATCATTTGTAAACATATATAAAAAGAAAAACGAAGTACAGCCGTTTGTTGGTCTGTCACTGGATAAAGGCCTCCTCACGATGCATTCGGTCATGGAGCTTTTTTGACCATACTTCACCACGCTGGTCACTGCTGGTTGGCAAATGGTAGAACAGATCATGACTGGTTTAGATATCACCCACCGCAGATGTAAACCGTGGTCGGGAATCAAACTCGGGTTTGCAGGATCGTAGGGAGGGTGCGCTCGCCGCTGCACCACCGCCCGGCGAATACAAAGCGAAGGGTGCCGGCGCTACCTGGGCGTCTGCGAAGACGCATACGTTGGCCGTGGGCTCCTCCGAGAATCCGTCACTCCCGTCGGTGAGGATGGTGCCATAGAGGAACGCCAGCTCCTCGCCGTCCGGGTGGAAGAGCCGCACCTGCCAGGGCAGCGCAGTACGTGAACACGAACCGCACCGACGCGGACCAAACCAACTACAGCGACACGGACCAGACAGACATGAACCACGCCAACACGAACCGCACCAACGCCAACCGCGCCAACGCAAGGCGCTCCAACGGCAAACCGTGCCAACGCTAACCGGGCGAACGCTGGCCGCACACGCCGCTACCGAATCCCTTGACCCGCACTGCCATGAATCCAACGCGGTGCCACCGCTCGTGACGTGCTGCTTGTGCGTACACGCACAGCTATGATGCGCTTGTTAATCCGCTGCTGGATGAGGGCCTCCCCATGGATTAGGTCCTCCCCATGCCAATCTTGCGGTGGGGTTATCTGGCAGTACTTCACCATGTCGGGTTAGTGCACGTTCGTTAAAGAGGATGAGCGTAGATTGTTGGAGCACGGCACATTACAACAGACGATGTTGCTACGCTGCCCTCTGCTGCCGACAACGCAGCTCCGGCACCGGTCAGGCGCGGCGATCGCCCATCCAAGCGCCATCCAGGATCAACCCTGCTTCATTGCCGAGATACGATGGAGATCGCACGCATTCCGCGAGATTTCATCGTAAATGCGTGTGTGTGTGTGTGTGGACACACGTGTGTGAGGGCAGCACGTTCTCGTGATTCATCGCCGAATCGGAATGAAAGCGCAATTTCTGGCATCTGTCCTCGCTCTCGCACAATATATCTGTCGAGCCGTTCCAGCAAAGGCAACAGCGCAAAAAAAAAATCCTGACATTTTGGGCTACAATTGGGGGGTGAAAATACCCCCCCGCATACGAATTCCTTTCAGATACAAAAGTGTAAAGGTGAATATCGCTCCGCTACCGAAATCTGTCATCCCTCTATTCCTGTCCCTACCCAAAGAATGTCCTGGGCTCTTTGACCAATCCAATGACATTTCCTGGCTATAGACCAGCAACACGTTGCATTGCTTCGGATAGTGGGTGATGGGGGGGGGCGCGCTTCACCGAAAAGGTCAAAGGACGTCACGACGTTCCCAGGAATGTCACGGACACGGGTTGCTGCAGGTTTATGTATTCTGTATATTATTAGAGACATCACCGTGAAAGAAACCTTGGTGCCTGTGAAGCTTGCACGTTGCAGCAGCGTCGTGCTTTGCGAGAAAGGATGCCGATAAAACCACGAGGCAAATGTTACTCGTCATCGTCGTCATCGTCGTCGCCACCGAAATGTTAACACCAATTCAGAAGACGGGCGACGATAAGAAAAACCCACCACGTTGGGCAATAACGCCGCGGCGCTGTCTGGAAAAATATGGACCAGGTGACGTTGCAGACAAAGGCCCTTCCTCGTAGCGCACGTTTGTTCTTTGTTAATCGTGCCGGGGCGCAACCGCAAACAACCGCAGCAGCGTCACCAAATAATCCACGGCACGCGATGTTAGACAATAGTATGCAGGGTGGGAAACATTGACAAGGGAGAACACAACGCAAATGATGGCGGTTAAAATATTACCCTGAAATGTCCAAACCTGAGAAGGGGGGGAGGGGTGGGGGGTGGGGGCCGAGACACCGTGCCGGCGTTAATGCTGCGCGGGCGCTGTGACGACCGCCTCCACCCACGACCACAGCGCCGCCACGGAGAGACTCACGGGCAGTGAGGGCACGACAGGAGCCTCGCGTGAGCCAGGGGCGGCGCAGTGGCGGCGGCGGCGGCGGAGATGAATATTTGCTCTTGCGAGACAAGGGAGGAAATTCCGAAGCCTCGGATTGCAGGGGTTTACCTGAGGACTTCGTACGTCTCCAATCGTTTTCGGTAAATGCCTTAGCGCGAACAAATGCGTGTGTGCCATTGGCAGTGTGGCGGTTGGTGCGCGGCGCCACAAACCAGGCCACCCGAGTTCAATTCCCAGTCACGGCCAACATCGGTGACGATTATCTGAACCGGTCCTGGGCCTTCCCTAGGTCGACTCAGCCTTAAATAAGTACCCGGTGCGATGTGTAGACATCGCCACTAGGGAGACAAAGGCGGTCGGGCGTGGTACTGGCCATACAACCACGTCCTCGTGTGCCTTGTCGGCCTTCATCAGTGCTCGCTAACAACACTTGCCCAGCAGCCTGTTAGAGGGTATACGGGGGATCTTTGTAGCCTTGCACTGCCATGTGACAGGAGTTGAAACATGGAGTGGAACGTTTTTGGCAGCAGGGAGCCTTCGTGTGTGGAGTTTGTCTCTACTCCCCCTGTTCTGCGTGAGGTTCCTCTGGGTTCTCCGATTTATTCCCAAGTAAAAAAAGATACGTCACTGTTATTGGCCAAACATCCCAAACGCTGACAAATTACCTGCAGATTACTCTGTTGTGATTATACAGAGCAGCAACATCGCTGCCTACTGCAATAGACTTGGCAGGACCCTCCTGAGTCTTGAGACTCAGTAAGCCTTTTATGGATAAACAAGCAGAAAAATAATGTCTTCTTGGTTCTTTCAGTAAAGTCACGTAGAGTGGAAACAAAATAATAAAGATAATAATAAAACATAATAAAATAAAATTCTCACGACGTTTCAGCCACAACACAAGCAGCCTTCTTCAGGTGTTGTGGCCGAAACGTCGTGAGAATTTTATTTTATTATGTATTATTATTATCTTTATTATTTTGTTTCCACTCTACGTGACTTTACCGAAAGAACCAAGAAGATGAATCCCTGCAGTCACGAAAGCTTTAAATAGAAAAATAATGCTCAAAATAATAAAAGCGAAAGACTTTGGTGCGTGGGAATCCCTCGCCATGAAAGCATAATAATCAGCAGACGATTGGCTTTGGATTAAACCTCCACTAGGGGTGTGCACCAGGGCCCTCTCGTCCAGCCTCTCCTTCTGGACCTCCTGCGGGTCCAGCCAAGGTTGTGGGAGGCTCAGGTGAGAGGGCGAAACGAGCGTACGACACTGACCGCACAAGCGAGGAGCCTTACAAACCCATCCCCGCGTGGGTCTCCCCCGTCTCCCCTTGCTTGCCTGCTTCTTCACCGCCTCCGTCACTGCGGTGGCCCCTTCGACCAGCGCCTTGGTGGAGGACGAGCGGACGTCCAGGCCCAGCGACGAGGCGCTCAGGAAGGCGTAGAACGTGCCGCCGTAGGCGACGTCCACGGCCAGCTGTCCGTAGCCCGGCACCGCAACCAGCTCGTCTGCACGGCAGCGGCGGCGGCAGCAGCGGCGGCGGTGAGATCGGTGTGCCCCAGGGGGCACGGGAAGGTGGCCAAGCGTGGCGCGGAGGATGAGGATGAGGAGGCGCCGCGGGCAAGAGCCGCTGCACCGCTAACGGATTGACTGATGAGACGAGGCTGGCACCGGGATGCGGGTCGATACGGCGCTCGCTACGGCGCGCACGACTAATATGAAATGTAATTGAAAATAAAATTGAAGATCCATCGCCCGCGACGCCGCCTTCGCGCCATCAGGGGTCGTCGCTCGCTTTGCGCTCCGAGCGTCGGGCCGCCGGTGCCGAGCACCGCGTGCACGCAGCCAATTTGCAGCGCGCCGGGGCCGCCAGCCACGGCCACTACCGTGGCCACCCCCCCCACCGCCCGCTACACCCCCCCCCCCCCCCCCCCGCACACCGCCAGGAACCGGCGCTCACCCAGGCAGAAGGCGAAGGCGGGCACGCTGTGGAAGCGGACGTGGGGGTCGCTGGCTCCGTCGGCGCCGCGCCGCACAAACGCGGTGACCAGCCCGCACGGCACCTCGATGCGCACCTCCGTCTCTGGCTCGGCGCCCTCCGCCGTGGGGGCGGAGGGCGGGGGCGGCGCCAGGCCGAAGTCGACGGCGAAACGGCCGAGCGCCAGCACGGCGTGGCCGCACATGGTGCTGCAGCCCTCGTTGTGCATGAAGGCGGCCGCCAGGTGGGCCCCCGGCTCGGCCGGCTCGGCCAGCACGGCGCCGTACATGTCCCGGTGGCCGCGCGGCTCGTTCATCAGCAGGCGGCGCGCCGCGTCGTGCCGCGCGCCGGCCAGCAGGGCCCTCCGCGTGGCGGCCGCGCCGGGCCCCAGCGCCGCCTCGTCGGGCCAGCCGGCCAGCACGACCCGCAGCGGCTCGCCGCCCGTGTGCATGTCCAGCACGGACACGGGTGGAGTCGCGCCGCAGCCCGGGAGGGACCCGGTGGTGTCGGCCGCGATCCTCGCCAGGGTGGCGCGAACGCCGGAGCCCGGGCCGCTCATGGCCACTGCTGAATGCGTGGGTGTGTGGCTGGGTGGGTGACTGGGTGGGTGGGTGTGTAGGTGAGTGACTGATTGGGTGGGTGATTAGATGGGTGGGTGTGTGGGTGACTGAGTGAGTGGGTGTGTAGGTGAGTGACTGATTGGGTAGGTGATTAGATGGGTGGGTGTGTGGGTGACTGAGTGGGTGGGTGATTAGATGGGTGGGTGTGTGGGTGACTGAGTGGGTGGGTGTGTAGGTGAGTGACTGATTGGGTGGGTGATTCGATGGGTGGGTGTGTGGGTGACTGAGTGAGTGGGTGTGTAGGTGAGTGACTGATTGGGTGGGTGATTCGATGGGTGGGTGTGTGGGTGACGGAGTGAGTGGGTGTGTAGGTGAGTGACTGATTGGGTGGGTGATTAGATGGGTGGGTGTGTGGGTGACTGAGTGGGTGGGTGATTAGATGGGTGGGTGTGTGGGTGACTGAGTGGGTGGGTGTGTAGTTGAGTGACTGATTGGGTGGGTGATTAGATGGGTGGGTGTGTGGGTGACTGAGTGGGTGGATGATTGGGTGGGTGGGTGAGTGCGTGGGTGACTGAGTGGCTGGGTGTGTAGGTGAGTGACCAATTGGGTGGGTGATTAGATGGGTGGGTGTGTGGGTGACTGATTGGGTGGGTGATTAGATGGGTGGGTGTGTGGGTGACTGAGTGGGTGGGTGATTGGGTGGGTGGGTGATTGGGTGGGTGGGTGTGTGAGTGACTGAGTGGGTGGGTGTGTAGGTGAGTGATTGATTGGGTGGGTGATTATATGGGTGGGTGTGTGCGTGACTGATTGGGTGGGTGATTGGATGGGTGGGTGTGTGGGTGACTGAGTGGGTGGGTGATTGGGTGGGTGGGTGTGTGGGTAACTGAGTGGGTGTGTGGGTGAGTGACTTGGTGTGTGGGTGATTGTGTGGGTGTGTAAGTGGCTGTATGGGTGAGTGGCTGTGTGGATGACTGAGTGAGTGGATGGGTGAGTGGCTGTGTGGGTGATTGGGTGAGTGAGTGGCTGTGTGGATGAGTGACTGGGGTGGGTGAATTAATGAAGACGGGGTGGGTAGATTAATGTGTGTGGTTTACTGTGGGTGGGTGATGGCAAGGTGGATGGTAGTGTGAGCGGGTGGTTCTCTGCGTGGATCGGTGGTGACTGTGAGTGGCTATGGTCCAGTGGCTAATCGTGGATGGGTGTCCGGAGGTGGATATGACTGGATGTGTGTGGCACGAGGTGGGAAAGTGTGGAACGCAAAACTGTATCTCAACACAGAGGACAAAAAGGAAAACTTAGGGGCCGTCCATAAATGACGTCACATCAAAATGCGCAACTTTAAATAAATACTGTATAGACAACACGTGCTACTTATTTAAATAGATTTTTTAAATAAATGTTTTCTCTAACAAAATCAGAGTACAGCGCCACATTAAATACGCACTACAATGACAATAGTTTAAAGCGATTTGAAGCATGTTTTATCTTCAAAATGGAAAGGTTTTTTTTTGGGGGGGGGGGGGCAGAGCTTTGTGACGTCATATTTTTGTGACGCCGTGTGACGAGGGGGGGGGTTAAAAATCGTCCAAATTCGCGTGACGTCATTTATGGACGGCCCCTTATTACCGTATTCTCCGCATCATAAGACACCTTTTCCCTGTACTGTACATGTGACCAGCTTTACAGAACTTTATTGAACAGATGGACTGCTCGATTGTTCACTTTTCGGGAGCTTATCACAGCTCAATGTAGCGACGGCAAGCGCTGGTGACAATTCCACATTTCCAGGGCAAGAACCGATCCTCTCAAAATGTACGACCACTCGACTGCCCAACAAAGCTGTACAGTACTGAATGTAGCGACCGCGGCGAGATGATGGGCCTAGTAAAGCCGCAAAGCAGCCCCCGCTACTGCGAGGTGACCGTGATAATCGCCGCTCGCGATACGATATTCGAGTTGACGATTATCGCGATATCGGTTTCCCTTAAACCTCGTAATTGTTGCATCACGGGACCCGGACAGAGGGCGACGGTTGTGGGGATGGGCTGGGGGGGGAGGGGTCCTTCATCCAGCAGTGGATTGACCACGGCTGCCGATGCTGCTGAACAAATGCGTAAACCGTTGCAGTGACGAGACGCCGCTAGCTGGTTGCGCTGAATGCGGGGATTTACAAACCGTGTAGCTGAGCGCGATGCGAGGAATGTCGCCGTCTCTACTCCCTCCCCCACCGTCTCTGTCTCTCTTCAACTCGCTGCGTCGACAGCACCACCCACGGAGTGGCCACGTCGCGGCAAGAACTTCCTGCGACTGCAACTCTCTCTCCTCTCTCCTCCTCCCTTTCCTCCCTCCCCCTCCCGTTCCTCTCTCCCCCTCCCTTTCCTCTCTCCTCCCTTTCCTCTCCCCCTCCCTTTCCTCTCTCCTCCCTCCCTTTCCTCTCTCCTCCCTTTCCTCTCTCCCCCTCCCTTTCCTCTCTCCTCCCTTTCCTCTCTCCCCCTCCCTTTCCTCTCTCCCCCTCTCCCGTTCCTCTCCCCCTCCCTTTCCTCTCTTTTTTACGATCAGAGGAAACAAGAAGATGCTCGGTGTAGTCGGCACTTTGCTTCGTTCATCATTTTGGTTTTTTTTCTCTCCTCCCGTTCCTCTCTTTTTTTTTAGGCCCAACAGACTTCATGTAATGTTTAAAAAATAATTTCATGACTTAGTCCAAGATAACAAAGTTTTGCAAATACGTTTAAATTTGGATGCACTTTTCGATGTATACAGTTCACCAGGACACAAACTTTCATATTTTCCAACCTCCCCTGTCCCGTTCCTCCCCCCTCTCTCTAGACCCCTGGGAAAAGGGGATCCCCTGTTGGTGAAGGGGAGAGGGGGGGGCACATAAAACAAAGCATTGAAAGAAAAACCCAAAAAAATCGAAATGACGAACGAAGCAAAGTTCCGACTACACTGAGCATCTTGTTGTTTCCTCTGATCGTAAAGAGAGAGGGGTGATGACACGGGTGGTAGTGGCTGGGGTAAGTGGCGGATGAAGCTCGCGTGACGCCTGTAGCATATGTTATAAAGGGGCCCTAAATAAAAAAACATTAAAACGCACATTTTTTACTTGCATAGTAAAGTACTGTAATTGTTTTTTTTCATTTGCTATACAGCCAGACAATAGGCATTATGCCGGATTATCCTCGTAGCTAAAGTAGCTCATAGTTCCATTTCCATTTATTTGGTATAGCCCTGTGAGCCATTCGGCTCTTGAATCGGGTGCAACCGCAAAAAAACAAAAACATGAACAAAAAACATCTTAAAGTGACTATGTGACTGTGCAAACAGAAAATCCCGGAACAAAACATCAAAATATTCCTGAAATAGCACCGTACACCAACGCTGTGTGCAAAAATCCCAGTGGGATGCAAGTCAAACAACAACAACCACAAGACAACTAAGATTAAGGCCATAAGATTAAGGCCAGTCTAACTCCGTACTACAATAAACAAAAACATCGCCAAACCAAAAAAAGTTTTCGAAATCACCAAAATAAAAGCCATAGATGCAATGTAACAGTGATCATAGGGACTGTGACCGAATTTGTAACAATAAACTACATAAATAACATGTAACACCAAATCCTAGAGCCATATTTTAGGCCACTGAATAGCAGTGGCAGCTAGGGGTATACAACTCCTCTAGAGCAGTTTTGAGTGAAGATCTCATAGGTAGTGATTCAAGTTGCAGTTTATTGGCAATAGCATTCCAGACCCTGGGGGCATCAATAGCAAAGGCCCTTCCTCCGGTTTATATATACTTTCAAGCTATCAAATCCGGTTCAACGATTCTGCACTTGCTCTATTACTATAGTACTATACCGCCTTCAACTTTTACGAACGACTGGGTGTTTAAGGTTAGCGATTTGTCGTATTATCTGGCTGTACAGCAAATGAAAATACAATTACTTTACTATGCAAGTGTAGAGGTGTTAACTACGCGCTGTTGCGTAACCTGCGTTGCCACCAGGGCAGTGCAGCATTACCCCTGGGTACAACGGTTGGGGTCAGTCGAGGTGAAACGGATCGTGGCCAGGGTTTGGTGCGAACCAATCAGACGGTTCCACGTGGGAATGTATGATTGGTTCTACCTGGCCACGAAGGGGTATAAGACGGGTGACCCAACGGACCTGGAGGAGTTCTCTCCCTGCACGAAGACAAGACTGGGCTGAAGCCTAGCTAGGACCCTGGACCAGCCTTTCAGCCCTTCTAAGGGCTAAGGCTCGGCATACCCAGTGGTCAGGACCCACCGGGCCAGCGGTGGGTCAGATAGCCTCCCCTAGGTCCTAGCCGGAGGACTAGGATAGCGGTAGACGTGTGAGTCCCGCCAAGTCCGGAGGTTGTACCTCCTTAGGTATCAAGGAGGTTAGCGGTAGACGTGTGAGTCCCGCCAGGTACGGAGGCTGTACCTCCCTAGGGTATCGGGTGAGGGGACCGAATATCCCTCTGTGTGTGTTAAGCGTTGCATAAGGAAATAATACAATAAACAGAGTGTGCCTCCTAAAGAAGTCTGCTCGTCCTTACAACACTACAACTGGAGTCAGAAGTGGTTGGAAATGGAAACCAGAAGTTCAGCCCACGCGCAGAGCCAGAACGAAGATAACGCTGTCTCACCTCCAAGCACCGCCAGCTCCGCTGAAAACGCCGCCGCGTTGACGGCCGCCCAGCCACCGGTTGAGCAGCCGGTTGCTCCCCCTGCCATGGGGGATGGACTCAGGGCAGCACACGGCCGTCTCGCTCAACTCCTACATGCCGCGGCCTCCATTCTTGAAGAGATCAACTTGGAGGTTGCGGGCAGGCCGAGTCAACCGCCGGCAGACGTTCCCGCCATCGGCCAGGGCAGACATTTTGATTTTCCCGCCGGGGAACCACGTGATTCCGCCGGAAGCGGAAGCCAGGGGCATCCTGGGAACGCGGGGGGCCCATCACAACCCGCAACGTCATCAGCACGCGACGCTGCGAATTCAACTTTCTCAGCGGACGCCGCGTCATCACTGTACCGACACGGTACAGTAGACTCTATCGGCCGGGAAATCGCCGATCTCCGGCTCGAGACGGTACAAGCTGAGGGGGAGACGACGTCCGCCCTCCAACAACGCCTGCCCATCTTCCGAGAATTCACATCTGAAGGGGGCGACTGGGCGGCGTTCCAGCGTCGCTTCCTGAGCCACCAAGAGATGGTGGGCTGGTCGGACGCACAGGCGCTCCGAGCACTACCGGCCACTTTGGATGACGACGCTCTCGCCTCGCTCCTCACCATCCCCAGGCAACAAAGGGCGACTCTTCAATCGGCCCTTCGACGGATGTCCGACGTGTACGGGCCTCCATCCGACGTCCGCAGCCGATTTTACGACAGGCGACGCCGCCCTAAAGAGTCTCCGTTGGCATTCCGGACCGCTCTACTGGCGATGGCAAGAGCGGGTTACCCTCGCATGGACGACGAGGCCATCGATGCCATCGTTCTCCAGAAGATGCTGGAGCTGGCGCGCGAGCTGCGCATCGCCATCCAAGCGGTGGACGACGACGGTATGTGCTCGCTACGAGCCGCTCGGTGCATCCACGCACATCTGCTGCTCCACACGGAATCGACCATCGCCGCCTCGGCTTCGACGTCGGAGCCTGCCAGCAGGGACGCCGAGTTCTCCCCCGACCGGGCCTTCATAGCGACCAGGTCAACGGGCCGGCGATCGTCCGACCACGCTGGTCGCCGCAACGACCAGCAGCGGGGACGGCCTGCTCCACGCGGCGACGTGACGTGCTTCAACTGTGGCCGACGAGGCCACATCTCCTCTGACTGCCGTGCGCCTCGACGACGCCCCTCCGCATCCCGGGGCCAGGACTACAGGACGTCCACGGCATCGCGGCAAAACCAGGCAAGTCGCGACGCCTCTCACGCTCGGCCCTCATTCACACCATACACACTGCAACGCACCATAAGAAGGGCTCGCGATTCGGCGTGTGATGGGGGGTATTCTGGCGTTTGTTCGCGGCCACTCGGACCTGGGCAGTGGTCTGAGTTGGCCCATAGGGTAGTCGCGGCGACGGCAGGTTCGTCCGTGGTTGTCGGATCAATCGAGGGTGTGGAATTTCGCGTGTTGGTCAATACTGGTGCGTCGGCTACGATCATTTCGGATCTGATTTACAATATACTGCCCGTACGATGCCGCCCCTTGGAACGGGTTTCTATCCCGTGTTTCGCCGCTAATGGCAGTTCACTTGGCATTATTGGGCAAATTCGGGCGCAAATTTCGATTGGAGACATTAAATTGGCAGGGCCTATTTTGGTCTCTTCTTCCCTCGCCGTGCCGTGTTTGTTAGGCACTAATTTTCTCGCGAAAATGCCTATTAAGATCCTTGTAGATCAAGGCTGCATCGAACTCCCGTCGGGTCGACGGATGGCGTTCTTGCCCACACCCTCACATCCGCGCATGGCTAGTGAAACGGTGCAGGCGTTTGTTGCGAGCACAGTCCGCATTCCGCCAGGGACACAAATGCTCGTGCCCTTGCAACTTAAAAAAACGCTAGCCCCGGAGGCCTCGGCACATGGCATTTTGCTGGGGCCTTCAAACGCAGCTGCTAAGGGGTTAGATTTGGTGGCTGCACAGACCCTCGTAGCAGCCGACAGGGAGCCGTTCTTGCAGGTTTTGAATGTCGGATTGTCCACAACCGTCATTCCGCAAGGAACTGTGCTCGCTCACGCGACCCCGGTGCCGTTGGGGACCGGAGTCGCGGGACACGTGCATGACACGCCGCAGGTCCCACCTCCTTCCGAATCGGATGAGAGATGGTTGGACGCGCTCTGCACAGACACGGGTGATCTGTCTCATTCGCAGCGAATTAAATTGCGCGCTCTTCTGCGAGAATTTTCCGATGTCTTTAGTAAATCTAAATTTGATATTGGCTGCACCAAGCTGCTGCGTCACCACATTGATACTGGTGACGCTGCCCCGATTCGACAAAACCCGTTTCGGCTTAGCCCGGCGGAGAAACAGCATGTTAAATCGGCTGTGGATGACATGCTGAAGGCCGATATAATTTCTCCCTCCACTAGTCCCTGGGGTGCTCCAATAGTGCTGGTCAAAAAGCACGATGGCAGTCTCCGTTTTTGCGTTGATTTTCGGTGCCTAAATAAAATCTCGGTAGCGGACGCCTACCCTCTCCCTCGTATTGACGAGTCATTGGATGCCCTGGCAGGGGCGCACTATTTCTCCACCTTGGACCTTCTGTCGGGGTTTTGGCAACTCCCCCTCGACGAATCGTCAAAACCTAAGACTGCTTTTCGGACACCACAGGGCCTTTTCGAGTTTAATAGATTGCCCATGGGTCTCCACTCGGCCCCAGCGACGTTCCAGAGGCTCATGGAGCTGGTCCTCGCTGGGCTCCAGTGGGACTCATGTCTCATTTATCTTGACGACGTCATCGTCTTTAGCCGCACGTTCGGCGAACACATCGAACGGTTGCGTGCTGTCTTCTTGAAAATGCGGGCCGCTAACTTGAAATTCAAGCCGCAGAAGTGTCACCTTCTGCGTGAGTCTGTGCGCTATCTGGGCCACATAGTTAGCCGCTCGGGCATTTCTACCGACCCTGAAAAAATCAAATGTGTTCAACATTGGCCGACCCCTACATCTGTGGGCGATGTTCGTAGTTTTATTGGTTTTGCGTCGTACTACCGCCGGTTTGTTGCTGGCTTCGCGACGATTGCCAAGCCGCTCCACGCCCTTACGTCAAAAGGGGTGGCGTTTCATTGGGGGGACGCAGAACAGGCTGCGTTCGACTCCTTGCGGAACGCGCTCGTGACGGCACCGTCCCTTGCGTACCCCGATTTTTCCGTGCCATTCGTGTTGGACACCGACGCTAGCAATACGGGGATTGGGGGTGTTCTGTCACAAAAAGTTGATGGCATTGAAAGGGTTGTTGCCTATGGTAGCAGAGTCTTGTCTCTTGCTGAACAAAGATACTGTGTGACCAGACGTGAGCTGCTGGCCATTGTTTTTTTTATTCAGCAATACAGGCCGTACCTGTATGGTCAGCATTTTACCGTGCGATCTGATCATTCGGCTTTACAGTACGCTCTGCGGGTTGACCAACCGTCCGGGCAGCTTTCTCGGTGGCTCGAAGTCCTTCAGGACTACGATTTCAATGTCACTTACCGTAGGGGTGCACAACACACGAATGCCGATGCATTGTCTCGCCTTCCGCCGGCTCAAAAATGTGCGTGTTTTTTGGGCTCGGGCCGTTGTAAGCCGCCACTGCCTGCGCAGGTCGCGCCTCTCACAACGGTGTCAGCCGCACTTCCCGCCGCCTCAGCGCCGATGTTGGATCATGCAGATCCAATGGCCAGTGACGATTTGCTGGGGCTAACTTTGGCCGAATGGGGTCGGCACCAGGGCGAGGACATGTCATTATTGAGGTTGCGTCGCCACGCGAATAATGCGGTTCCAAGACAGGGCAAATTTAATTCATTTGTCATGAAGCGCGGCTTGTTGATGCATTGGGATGCTGACTCGTGTCAACATAAAATCGTCGTGCCATCCGCCTTGCGATGCAAGGCCGTATGGGCAGCGCATGAGCGTTTATTGCACCTGGGTGTTCATAAGACCATTGGGTTGTTGCGGTTGCAATTTTTCTGGCCGGGCATGCTGCGCGACGTCACTGACATTTTGCTGGGATGCACCCATTGTGCGCAACGTAAACCGCCGGCTAAACCGGCATGCCCGCCCCTGCAACCCATTTCGGTCTCTCGTATAAATGAGTTGGTGGCTCTCGATATTTTGGGCCCTTTTCCTACTACGCCACGGGGTAATAAGTACCTTCTGGTTGGGGTAGAGTATTTTACACGGTGGCCTATGGCCTGGGCCCTCCCCAACCAGTCGGCGGCGGCCGTTGTGGACGCCTTTGTTCAAGGCTACGTCCTGGACAAGGGCGCACCAGAACGGTTGCTGACCGATCAGGGAAGAAATTTTTCGGGAGCCTTGCTGACTGATGTGTGCCGCCTGTTGGGCACTAAGAAAGTGCGCACTTCGCCCTACCATCCCCAGACCGACGGCATGGTGGAGCGCCTTCATAGAACTCTCACCGCTATGTTATGCCATCAGGTCGATGAATCCCACCTCGATTGGGACTTGCAGGTTCCGGGGGTCCTCGCCGCATACCGTATGGCACCTCACGCGGCGACGGGATTTTCCCCGTTCTTTCTAATGTACGGCAGGGATGACTTTCCTCCCGCCGACGTTCGGCTGGAAATCGAACAGCCACCGCAAAAGTCAAAGCTCGTTGACCACTTGCGATTCAACCTCCGTAAGTTGGCCGAGGCACGGGAGGCCGCCATTGAAAATTCGGCTTCCCGCCAACGGGCGAATTTGCGACTGCGGGACCCTCGGTCGTACACGCATCGGTGGGCACCGGGAGACAGGGCATGGCTCCACTGCCCCCAGGTGCCGGTGTCCACGTCGGCCAAACTCCTCAGACCATGGCGAGGCCTGGTTGAGGTAGTGGAAGTCCTGCGTCCCCAATGTGTTAAAATTAGCTGGGGACGGCGTCGCTGGTGCGTTCACCCCTCTCGGTTAAAACCCTTCGTCACGCCACGCGTCCCTCCACAACACACACGACATGGGGGCCGAGTGTGCGACGCGTCCGACGAGCCGGATATTGCCCCGTTGGTGCCTAACCCACAGCGCAGGCGTGTCATTCCTCCTGCAGATGACGCGGGAGTGACGGCTTCATGCAGGCCACGTTCGGCCTCAATGGACCGTGGAGCAGCAGGTGTCCCCGTGGAGATGCCTAAAGGCCCACCGGATGCTCTGGCTCATCCTCCTCCTTCCCTTGTGCCGCCAACAAAGCCTGCCATCCCCTACGATGGTCCCGCGAAACGCACGCGCGCGAAATCTCGCCGGTTGTTATAATGTTTTTTTTGGCATGTCTAGTGCCTTGTACATACGTTATGTTGTTAAGGGGGGTATTTATAGGGGTTTAATTGTTCTTGTTGTTCGTGAGGCACACTCACAATTCTTCTACCGTTGGTAATTTCAGAGTTCCCATTGTTGCAGCCGGGACGGCTGGAGCTTTCGAAGGAGGGGGTGATGTAGAGGTGTTAACTACGCGCTGTTGCGTAACCTGCGTTGCCACCAGGGCAGTGCAGCATTACCCCTGGGTACAACGGTTGGGGTCAGTCGAGGTGAAACGGATCGTGGCCAGGATTTGGTGCGAACCAATCAGACGGTTCCACGTGGGAATGTATGATTGGTTCTACCTGGCCACGAAGGGGTATAAGACGGGTGACCCAACGGACCTGGAGGAGTTCTCTCCCTGCACGAAGACAAGACTGGGCTGAAGCCTAGCTAGGACCCTGGACCAGCCTTTCAGCCCTTCTAAGGGCTAAGGCTCGGCATACCCAGTGGTCAGGACCCACCGGGCCAGCGGTGGGTCAGATAGCCTCCCCTAGGTCCTAGCCGGAGGACTAGGATAGCGGTAGACGTGTGAGTCCCGCCAAGTCCGGAGGTTGTACCTCCTTAGGTATCAAGGAGGTTAGCGGTAGACGTGTGAGTCCCGCCAGGTACGGAGGCTGTACCTCCCTAGGGTATCGGGTGAGGGGACCGAATATCCCTCTGTGTGTGTTAAGCGTTGCATAAGGAAATAATACAATAAACAGAGTGTGCCTCCTAAAGAAGTCTGCTCGTCCTTACAACACTACACAAGTAAAAAAAAATTGTGTTTTGATATTTTTTTTTATATATAGGGCCCTTTTATAACATATGCTCCAGGCCACGCATTAGCCTTAATCCGGCACTGAGCAAACCCAAATCACTCTCGCGTCGATGCTCCTTGCGCCTTCAACGCGCACTTAACCGAGCGTGGGGAAGTATGGTCCAAATCTATCGCCCACGAAGCGCAATCCAGCAGTGGATTGACAAAGCAGTGCATTTTTCGTGTAGAATAAGACGACAAACTTGAGGCCAGCTTCACAATGAGACGTCGGAGAAGCTCTCGCGTTCACGTGCTGATAACGCGTTTAGCACCGCAGTTGAAAGTCTAAAACGGCCTTTAAAATTTTCTCGAAAAATTCGTGTCCGTACCCTATAGCTGATCCCGTCAAATGATCGCTCTCCCAAGGGTTCGCCCATTCTGCGCCAGTCCCGTGTTGGAGCGGCGATCCCACGGCTCCCTCAGCCAGACGGGACTCGATGGGAGGGTCCCTCTTTGTTTTTGGCTGGCCGCAGGTCTGAAACTCAATCACGCGAAAGATAACGAAGTCATCATCGTGGGCGAGAAAGCAAATATAATCAGCACTCCGTCCCGTGTCTAACACATGAATAGTATATTGCTTTAGTGTTGACCTTCCAGACCAATAAAATCAAGTGGCATTTGTTCAAGAAGGAAAACTATAGGCCGGCTTCGGACGTACATTCTGCCGACTCCATCGGGGTCTTAAAGCCCCGTTTTAAGGCCTCGACTTTTCTCCTCCGTCCGCGCGCGGATGTTCATGTGAGTTGGGCCGTAAATCCGCGTTTACAACTGCGGTTTATACTTTTGTCGGTGACCCCGACAGGGCCGTGTAAATCAATCAGTTTGTATAAATCAACCCAAGACCTCCCCTGCAGAGTGGCCCGTGTCTCCAAACGACGTGGAACCATAAGCGAGGACGAAGTCCAGATTGCATCGCATCTCGCACAATGTGAAGGTGTCACGGTGGATGCTGTGAGTATTGGGAGCGTTTTACAATTTCAAGGTTTTTATTTTGAATGATGATGGTGGCGGCGGTGCCGCAGTCGGTTCGCGCGCACAGAGCTTTGGACCCGGCCACCTGGGTTTGTTTCCCGGCCACGGCTAACATCAGTAGCGAGCGATATCTAAACAATATGGACAGCTCCTGGGTAACCCCTACAACCCCGCACTGATCAGGGTGGTGAAGTATGGTCAAGCAACAGGCATTGTGAGGCCTTCATCCAGAAGTAGATTGACAAGCGGCAGTATTCATCAGCATCTTTTAAAACGTGAAGAATCTGGACCTGTTTCGATCTTTTGAGTCTCATCAGAGCGATTGTTGGCAAGAACACTCCCTCCAAACGACAGGGATACGTTCAGTGGACATGTCAATGTTGTATTAAAACAATCCCTTTAATCGCTGTTTTTATTCTTTTTTTCATCATGACGTTTGTTTACACAGGAAAGCCTGAGTCTCAATATTGTTTTTCAGCAGGGTCCTGGCGAGTACTTTGCACGTGTCAATCAATCAGCATAACTGTATATGCTTCGTTCTTCCCTTAAAACGCACATATGTCACTTTGCTTACCAAAACTCCCCTTCCCTTCCCCATCATTAACTCCATCCCTCTTCCCAACTTGCCTACCCATCCATCACACTCACTCATCATCATCAACCAATCACTGTCACTTTCATCCTCGTTTATTTTACGCACCGTCATATTCATCACGCATTGCCATCCTCATCAACTCATCTCATCCCATTACCCTATTCTGCCGTTCAAATAGTTCATTATTTGTTCAGCGCCTTGGTCAAGACGCTATATAAATTAAAATAAGATAAGACGCAGATTTTGTTTAGCCCTGGGATGTTTGGCCAAGGCTCAGAACCAAGCACGTTGATGGTTTTACCCACGACACTGCAGATGTGCCCCCCCCCACCCCTTTCTCCACAAACAGGAATCAAATGGCTTGCATCTCCGGCACGTCTGCAATCGCTACAGCGCTTCCAATGCTCAAGATTGGGTACAGCGCGCAAAATTACCCGCCACTTTTGCGTCGAAATAGCGTCGAGAAATATAAAAAAACAAGTATTTCTCCTTTTCTTTCACCGAATGTCCGCATCTCCAGTGAGTGCCAACCGAACACTCGGGAATGTATTTATTTTATCACGCATAATTGGCGACGTCTTTGGCCATTTGAGTTAAAACTTCAAGGAGAGTAACCGCGTTTGTTGTTGTTGTTGTTTACGTGCGTTGTTGTTGTTGTCGTAAACCCGCTCGGCGTGCTCTGTCCAGAGGTCCCTGACCCAGGTGCTTGTTTACCGGGCTCTCCATCCGGTCGGGTTCCAAGGCGCCGCTCTGACCACCATCTCTACATATTTATATTGTCTCACAAATCACAGTAACGGGCTGTATATTCCTCTCAATGGTGGATCGTTTCGACTTGTCTACATCTTTTGCACGAACCTCGCCCGAATATTTACTCTGGGCCGCAATTGTAAACCCCGACTTTTTCCATTCTTTTATGATGTCGGGACGTTTTAAGCGTGCCACTGTGTACACAATTCGTTATTTGCACGGCACGACCGCCGCACGTTTACGATTGTGAGAAAGCGTAACGCGACGGCAGCGCATCATCTCGAGGGTTCATGATTCGGGTCACGATCCGAGCGAACGCACACGCGATACGGGCAGGCATCGCGAAGCGAGCGACCTCAAATCTCATCACCAGCACGCACCTTGCATTCGAGAGGTAGCTGAGCATGTTCGCGCCCGGGGCAAGGCGCACCCTCCCCTCCTCCCTCCTCCTGCTGCTGTTGCTGCGGCGCCGGCACCGCCCCACCCACAATTTGAACCACCACGGCCGTCAACTGCTTTGCTCTGTTTCGAACAATTCCTGCTCCGCTCTATGGAGCGGCGCCTCCCCCTGGATGGGTGTCCGTGGCGGCCTTCGCGCCCTTGCTCCGACACGGCCTGGCACTGCCTGGCACCACTTGCTGCGGTGTTCATGTTTACCGTATTCTGCTCCGGAAAGTAAGGCTCCACAAATTGCAATTTAGCCAAACCCTCACGTTGCTACGGGGGGGGCGTGGTGGAGTACGCGGCGTGGTGATGAATTGACTCACCACGAGGCCACCCGGTTCATTTGGCTCGGAAAATTGAAACGGCGGCTCCTGCTGCCCTCGGCTCATGATCAGGTCACGGGTCAGGTCAGAGGATCGCGACCCAGACCACAACCACTTTCTTTCATACCGAGTCCCCCCCGCCCCCTCCTTCCACCCACGTACCCGTCCTGCCCCCCCAATGTTGGAAAATAAACACGTGTGTGGCCTGAGTGCCAATGTAAAATCGTGACTTCATCAGCAGCAGTCATGCTCTATCACTGCTGAAGGTTCCACGATCTCACAAGCCATCTCACTCCTGCATATGAGCTTATCTCATAACTCGCATCTCAAATATCCTCATAGGTCATGATCGTTCATGGTCTATCTACTGCTGAACAAAGGCCTCCACCCACGCCGTCTCCGTCTTTCAAGGTCCCGGTGATGCTACGATCCATCTCGCTCGTGCACATGAACCGCTTTCATCGCTCCATCTCCGCGGTGGTTGCCCTCCTTGGGCGCGTTTTCTCCCGTGACTGCCATTCCGTGACCGCGCAAACTCATCCATCGGCCGTGACAAATTCTGGTGCCACTCTCTTCCATAAACATCGCACTGCTACCCGTGGGATGGCCTCAAAACAAATGGGGGATGTGTGCGGCAGGACTTGGTGCTCAGCGGTTAAATTATTTTTGTGTTTTCATTTGCCCCAAATATCATCTTCATTGCGCTATTGGAGGCATCCACATGACGAGGAACCAATCCGGATCACTCGAAGGGCCATGCAACTCTGCACGATATAGAATGGCCGGCGGAAGCGGATTTCACAGAGATAGCTTTAAGATCCCTTCAAGTGACCTGGCCCACATATTAGAGGGCAGCACTTCGCCACCAACTTGTCGCGTGACCGGAAAACCGATATTTAAAATGTTCAGAGTTGGAATTTAACCAAATCAAGTTCAGAACCAAACGTATTGGTGGCTCGGCTTTGGCTCTGCTTCTTACATGCGGCTCGTCTCGGGTTGGAGCTGCTCAGTTGCCTCCAAAGACGCATCAGCGGCTCAGCCGTGGACTGGCTCAGGCTACGCTCATGGAAATCCTCAGCACGGCTGGGAGCATGTTAGAGCTGGCTCAAGTGCAGTGTAGCTGTGAGTCGGCTTATTGGAGCCAGAGCCAAGCCTGAGGCCGAACCGTGACGAAAGAATGCACGGACCTTAATGTTATATTTTTCTGTGCAGCCACTGGTGACCGGGCTGAGGCCATCAGCTCGCTCTACAGGACATCTGTGAAAATTATCTAGAAAGCTCATCGGATTCTTCCATTTATCAATAAACGTGCTTATTCTCAACAGGCGGCTGAAAGACCAGGATCTAAGCCCAGGACTCTCAGCGATTGCCGGCTCAGCGTCTCTCGGTACCACCTGAATGTCACGACAGCCGCCTTCGTGGTGCGAGCCGCGTCCTCCTCCGCCACCGCCGCCCAGAGGTGGGGCGAGGTTATGGGAGCACAACGATGGGGGGCGGTGGGGGTGGGGGCATGGAAGGGGTGGGGGGGGGGGCTCGCTGGAAATTGGTTTCCACGTCAAAGCTTTACAAACACTCATTACTGCAGTGATGTATGTGGCCCCGTGGCTAGCCGGGTGAGCGGTTGCGAGGTGAGGGTGAGCAGGGTTGCGTGCCGGTGTGCATAGAAACAAGCGAGGGGTGGAGGGGAGGGGGTTTGGGGGATGCGATGAGGTAGTCGAGTGGGGGGGGTGCGTGGTGAGCAAGAGCGGTGTGACGATGCATCGTTCATTTGCCGCACGCTATTGAGTCACCAACGCAAGCAGTCGCACCGTAATCGCGCACTCTTCGTACTCGGCTGGGTTTCACGTGATCCCGGCAGCCACTAGAGGTCGCTACATGCACCAGATGGAAAAGTGAAAGGATCGCGACTGTGTTGAGTTTAAATGCCACGTGTGCGGCATACGTGGCCACGTCATTCAGATGATTTTGTTCAACACGTAGGATTTCGCGACTAATGTCATCCATAATATAGTTTGTTATGGGGGGGTTAGATCGCGTAAATATGTACATGTGCTGTTAAACCCGCCATACACACACGACACGGCCAATTGATAAGGTTTGTTTCGTAAACAAAACATGCCAATTCGTTACAATGTTTTGTTTACGTGACAAGCCTTACTAATTTGCTGTGTCGGATAGTGGCGGGTTTAACGACACATTTGTATTTACGCGATCGAACCCCATAAAAAACCTCTACTTTGGATATTGGACGCGAAAGTCTATTTCCGTGTTCAACAATATGCAGATAGACTATCGCGACCTACCAGCGGCGTGTGATTACCATCTCGGAGGCCTTCACCACACGGAAACAGGTTGCGGGGTTCACAGACGGGCGGAACCTTTGCGAGAGGAAGTTCAGCTCCCCCCGCCGTGTTTGCGTTGCGAACGCGAATGCTTCCGTGACCTTGAGAAGCTCCCCAGCGCGTAGAGCGAAACGTCAGACATCATCATCATACCCTAACAAACACGCTCTGACGTCGCCAAATGAAAAAAAAAACTCACCGGAGAGAACCACGGATCACAGCCGCGACAAGAGAGGCAACAGGAGGGACGTGAATGGCACTGCAACTCCCGCGTGTGGGAAGCTCATGCTGGACTACGGTGGGAGTTGGGGTGGGGGGGCAGTACTTGCGATAGGCAGGTGCGGGGAGGGCCACCCAAGCAGAAATTATGACCGCATTATGTCATGGTTGTTGTGCCATTAAGTCACAGTTGTTGTCACGTAATTAAGGCAATAGGCGAATTACCACAGACTAATTACGATTACACGTGCAGTGAGTCACTTCGGAGACACTAATAGTAGGAGGCACATACGTTTATTCTACACTTTAACACTTCTGTTCGCACACGGGATAACCACGGACGGGTCAGGACAGCCGGCACGCTGCCTGACCCACGGCGCCGAGGAGACGAAGACGCAGCACGACGGGTTCCATTCCAAACGACAGCTCTGATCCATCCTCGGGACCTCCCTTTTATTCTCCCCAGCATGGCCTGGCTCCGCCCTCGGCCACGCCCCCTTCTGGAACCTACAAGAAGGTTCTGGACTATACCCCACGTGTCCCCTCTATCACCTTTGCCCTACATCCCTTACCCCGGCCTATCACGTGCCCTGTTAGCCGACCAGGCTGCTACGTCCTCAGATGCCCTCTCTCTGCCAGCAACCAGCACTACGCACCCTAGTGACCCATTCCATGGCATCGCATGCTCTGCTGGCAGATCGGCTGCTACACCCACAATTCCCCTCTCTGACAGGAACCAGCGCTACGCGCCGTAGTGTCCCATTCTATGTCACTACATATGTGTTAGTGACATCGTTGGATGTCACCATGCTGTGGGTGCAGCACCGGCCCTAGAAGGGCACGGTGTGTGTGTAGTGACATCGCTGGATGTCACCATGTTGTAAGTGCAGTTCCGGCCCTAGCGGGCACGGTGTGTGTGTGTCGACCTGAAGGGAAGGTCAGGTAAGACCATGACAGTCTGGTTGACCCAGGAGGACACGTGACCGGTTAGAATTACAGGGGGGCCCCCCAAGAGGGGGCTGTGAGGGTCACGTGATAGGAACCGAGGTTCTTTGTGAAGGTTCTGGAAAGGGGGCCTGGCCAGGGGCGGAGCCTGGCCACGCCGGAGAGAATATAAGCCGAGTCCCGAGAGGGATCGTGATTGTCCGTCCCGGGGAAGAAACCCTTTGTTTATAATCTCCGTTCTGCGAGTCTTCCAGCACGTGGACCCGGGCAGTATGTTGTCGGTCCCGGGTCCGGAGTTAATAGTGACTCAGTAACCAGTGTAGTTAGCCAGGGTGGTTACCACCCTAGGTCGTTGTCTTGTTAAAGGGTGAAGTCATCCCGTTGTGTTGGAACTAAATAAATGCGCTGCCTCCAAGTCTAAGAGTGCGACTCAGTTGAACCCACGAGACATGTATTCAAGTAGTCTTGTTAGAATGATGAGCTTCTTGTGTTTGTTATGAACCTAAGTTAGAACTGGTCGTTTAATGTGCGACTCTTTTTTCTCATGAATACGAAGGCCTCCCCCCTCCTCCCCCCCCCCCCCACCTTGCGCTACGTGGGGTCCTGAGCTTGTGCCTCAGTTGGTCCGTGCCGAGCGCACCACCGCGGGAGTCGGCCCGGCGGCAGGTTTACTGAATGAACTTGGGGGAGCGAGGGATGGAGGGAGCTCTTTTTTGTTTCTAATAGTTGCTGAGCAAAGGCTGAGCACGTCCAGCGGCTGGCAACGCACAGCACCATCATCGTAAGTTGTAATAGATAAGAGTTGACAAGTTCATTGAATTGAAGAAGGTTATTATTATATGAGCTTGGGGGAAACTAACAAAAAAACTATATTGTAGGGGTCTTTCGGTAAAATCAAGTAGATAGGTTCAAATAAAATAACAAAAAACGACGATGTTCCGATCGCAACACAAGCGTTCGGCATCAGGAAGTAAAAAGAGGGGGACAGCTGCTGAGGCAGACTGTTTTAAAGGTTTAAAATGGGCGTAGCCCAAGGGTCATAAATGAAGTGGGCGGGGCTAGTTATGTTAATGTGAGAAATTAGCATGTAAATGCAAGATCAGAGGGCGGCCTCCACGACGGGGGCACGGAAGTGGCTATGTTAATGTGAGAGATTAGCATGTCAATGTTACATTAGCATGTCAATGTTACATTAGCATGTTAATGTTACATTAGCATGTTAATGTTAGATTAGCATGTTAATGTTAGATTAGCATGTCAATGTTACATTAGCATGTCAATGTTAGATTAGCATGTTAATGTTAGATTAGCATGTTAATGTTAGATTAGCATGTCAATGTTACATTAGCATGCCAATGTTACATTATCATGTTAATGTGAGAGATTAGCATGTCAATGTTAGATTAGCATGTTAATGTGAGAGATTAGCATGTTAATGTTACATTAGCATGCTAATGTTAGATTAGCATGTTAATGTTACATTAGCATGTTAATGTTAGATTAGCATGTCAATGTTACATTAGCATGTCAATGTTAGATTAGCATGTCAATGTTACATTAGCATGTTAATGTGAGAGATTAGCATGTCAATGTTAGATTAGCATGTTAATATGAGGGATTAGCATGTTAATGTTACATTGGCATGCTAATGTTAGATTAGCATGTTAATGTTAGATTAGCATGTTAATGTTAGATTAGCATGTTAATCTGAGAGATCAGCATGTTAATGTTACATTAGCATGTCAATGAGAAAGATTATCATGTTAATGTTAGATTAGCATGTTAATGTGAGAGATTAGCATGTTAATGTGAGAGATTAGCATGTCAATGTTAGATTAGCATGTTAATGTGATAGATTAGCATGTTAATCTTAGATTAGCATGTTAATGTGAGATATTAGCATGTTAATGTTACATTAGCATGTTAATCTTAGATTAGCATGTTAATGTGAGAGATTAGCATGTTAATGTGAGAGATTAGCATGTTAATGTGAGAAATTAGCATGTTAATGTGAGATATTAGCATGTTAATGTGAGAGATTAGCATGTTAATGTGAGAGATTAGGATGTAAATGTTACATTAGCATGTCAATGAGAAAGATTATCATGTTAATGTTAGATTAGCATGTTAATGTGAGAGATTAGCATGTTAATGTGAGAGATTAGCATGTCAATGTTAGATTAGCATGTTAATGTGATAGATTAGCATGTTAATCTTAGATTAGCATGTTAATGTGAGATATTAGCATGTTAATGTTACATTAGCATATTAATCTTAGATTAGCATGTTAATGTGAGAGATTAGCATGTTAATGTGAGAGATTAGCATGTTAATGTGAGAAATTAGCATGTTAATGTGAGATATTAGCATGTTAATGTGAGAGATTAGCATGTTAATGTGAGAGATTAGGATGTAAATGTGAGATATTAGCATGTTAATGTGAGAGATTAGGATGTTAATGTGAGAGATTAGCATGTTAATGTGAGAGATTAGCATGTAAATGTGAGAGATTAGGATGTTAATGTGAGAGATTATCATGTTAATGTGAGAGATTAGGATGTTAATGTGAGAGATTATCATGTTAATGCGAGAGATTAGGATGTTAATGTGAGAGATTATCATGTTAATGTGAGAGATTAGGATGTTAATGTGAGAGATTAGGATGTTAATGTGAGAGATTATCATGTTAATGTGAGAGATTATCATGTTAATGTGAGAGATTATCATGTTAATGTGAGAGATTAGGATGTTAATGTGAGAGATTAGGATGTTAATGTGAGATCGCAGAGCAGCAACGTTGAGCTCGGCGAGCGAGGTGGCTGTGTGGGAAATTTAACTTGTTAATGTAAAATCTGATGACGAACGTTTGTGTTGTGGTCGAAACGTCGTAGTTTTTTGTTATTTTTTGTTATTGTCTTTGAACCTATCTACCGAAAGACCCAATAATATGAATGCCTGCAGTCACGAAAGCTTTAAGTCAAGATCTAACAAAAACTATGCAACTGTTTTTATTTTATTTTACCAGGTAAGACCCGCTGAGCTGTTATAGCTCTTTTCCAGAAGTGACCTGGTCACAAATGACAGCTCAACAAACGTGGCTTATCATGCTGAAATGAAAATCAAACTCCAAATATACAGGGCTCGAATCCACAACCTCATGTCGACCAGGCGAGGTAGTTAACATCTCGCCACTGTGGCGCGCCCTAAGAAGAGACGATGGGAAGGGAATTCCAAAGGGGTGGGTGGGGGGAGTGCGCAGCAGTGCGAGGGAAGAAGCAACGAGAGAAGTGTTTGTTGACACGGCTGGAGGAAACGACGAGTTCACGGGGACTGTAGCCATGGTGGTAGTAGTAGCAGGGACCTAAGAGTGACAAGGAGGCGAGCGAGTGAGGGGCCATCCATTTAGTCCGCACGCATGGAAGGGGAGGGGGGGTTAACCCAAATGCGTACGCTTGCGTATGGGGGGGGTCTACTGACAATGTACGTACGCATAGGAAATGGGGGGGGGTGAAGCCTCGATAACAATTTCTTCTACATTGGCCTTCAAATGGGCCACAGTTCAGCTGTCAGACAAGTACTACCGGGAGAAGTGGGGCCTGTGGGAGAGGTGTCACTCGTGTGCCACCGTGCCCTTGACTGCAGCTATCACGCAGCTCAGTAAAAATAAGTGGCTAAGGTACGCAACTTAATTATTTAATGCAGCCGGCGGTGGACTATATATGTTTGCTTAAACACGTTAACATTATTAATCCTCGATTTTTTTGTCTGCGTGGATTCAATATCGGCCGTTCTATAGGATTCGGAGGGGGTGCGTCAGGCTGTACGTACGCAGGTGGTGGGGGGAGCGGGGTTTTAAAAGTCCGCGTGCGTACAGGGAGGTGGGGGTCAAGTTTTGACAGAGTTTTGCGTACCTACTCAATGGATGGCCCCTAGCCGCTCGACGCTATCCCATTCGTGATTTCTGGCTGCTTTGGAGGCACGGCAGCCTTCCCCTCCTCCCGCCCCAACGCAGCGCAGAACCACAGGAACCTCCCCTCCTCCCCCCGGGGGTCTCGACAAGCGCTAATCAATTAGCCGCCCGCGCAAACTTTGTTTCCGTTCGTACACCCGAACCGGGCGTTCGCTCCTCGCCACGCCGGGGTGAGTGAGGTACACAGCGAGGGAGCGAGTGTCTGCGGGTGGATCGGGTCAGACGAGGAGCAGAGAGAGACGCGTTAGGCGAGGGACGCTCGGACGCGCGTTTGGCTTGAGACGGGGAACTGAAAAGTAAAGGCGAGGCGCTCTTGACGCGCGGCGCGGATGTCGCGGCCATGGGCTGCAGAGGAAACAAGACTTGCTGCGGGCACTGCTGGGGCTGGGTGGTGGCCCTGGCCTATTTCGGCTACCTGCTGATAGGAGCCGCCGTGTTCCAGGCCCTGGAGAAGGCGACCGAAACGTCGAACCAGGAGAACCTGCAGCTGGAGAAACTGGAGTTTCTCCGCAACTACACTTGCCTGGACGCAGAGGCGCTGAAGCAGTTTGCGCAGGTAAAACCACTGCACGTTCATGTGGTATATTCAACACCCTCCCGTGGTGCGTTCGCCTGTAACAACAACAACACCACACCCCCAGTATGTGATGTTATCACGCATAGGACCTAATGTCTTACTCGATACTTTCCGGATCGCGTCTGGGTTAGCTCGGAGTAGGGAGCATCTGCTTAACACAGTCGCAACGGCATTGTTAATTTTGTACTTTTTATAGTCATGGGATGGCATGATTCGTAACATTGGCCATCAGAGCCAGTCCTGTCGCTCGTTTAAGACGAGCGGTCCCGTGTCAGAGATCCCCCGTGTGTGGTTCCGGACTCCCCCAGAGAACCCACGTGTGGTTCCAGACTCCCCCAGAGAATCCCCGTGCGTGGTTCCAGACTCCCCCAGAGAACCCTTTGTGTGTAGTTCCAGACTCCCCCAGAGAACCCACGTGTGGTTCCAGACTCCCCCAGAGAACCCCCGTGCGTGGTTCCAGACTCCCCCAGAGAACCCTTTGTGTGTAGTTCCAGACTCCCCCAGAGAACCCACGTGTGGTTCCAGACTCCCCCAGAGAACCCACGTGTGTGGTTCCAGACTCCCCTAGAGAACCCTCTGTGTGTAGTTCCAGACTCCCCCAGAGAACCCACGTGTGGTTCCAGACTCCCCCAGAGAACCCCCGTGCGTGGTTCCAGACTCCCCCAGAGAACCCTTTGTGTGTAGTTCCAGACTCCCCCAGAGAACCCCTGTGTGTGGTTCCAGACTCCCCCAGAGAACCCCCGTGTGTGGTTCCAGACTCCCCCAGAGAACCCCCGTGTGTGGTTCCAGACTCCCCCAGAGAACCCACGTGTGTGGTTCCAGACTCCTCCAGAGAACCCCCGTGCGTGGTTCCGGACTGCCCCAGAGAACCCCCGTGTGTGGTTCCAGACTCCCCCAGAGAACCCCCGTGTGTGGTTCCAGACTCCCCCAGAGAACCCCCGTGTGTGGTTCCAGACTGCCCCAGAGAACCCCCGTGTGTGGTTCCAGACTCCCCCAGAGAACCCACGTGTGTGGTTCCGGACTGCCCCAGAGAACCCCCGTGTGTGGATCCGGACTCTCCGAGCTCACAAACGTTTCCCCTGGCAGGTGGTCGTGGAGGCCATGTCGAAGGGTCTGCACCCCGAGGGGAACTTCTCCAGCATCACCAACTGGGATTTCAGCTCCTCGTTCTTCTTCGCCGGGACGGTGGTGACCACGATAGGTTGTTGAGCGGCGTGGAGCTGGGGGAAACATTTATCAAATATATGAATGATACTCTTTGGTTCTTTTGGTAAAGTCACGTAGGTAGACAAAATATGAATGATAATTCACTGTGTAACAAAAATAATGTTGTTCCTGAGTAGTAAGTGTTATTTCCTAATTGCTTATGCCTCAAACGTACAGAAATGACTATTGTTTCACACAAACTTTGCTTTTGTGACCAGGACATTGATATTTTGAAACTTACCTATTTTCAATGAGAAAACGTGTGGATTCGTGTCTTTCGTTCACATAAAGTCCTGGTCACAAAAGCAAAGTTTGTGGGGAATAACAATAGCCATTTTCTGTACTTTTTATGCATAAGCAATAGAAAAATAACACTCAGTACCCAGGAACAAATATTATGTTTCGTAGTGGAACCTACAGATAAAGGCGCAGCACTGCAATTGCTGTCAGACGCTGCCTTCCGCTACAGAACCCCTCGTGAGGTGTTTTTGGACTACTCTTACATGCTGGGGAGATATCTTTGGAGAGGTGGGAGTACCCACGATTTACATCACCAAGAGCGATTTTGTCGATCGGCCAATTTTGGTGAGCCCATTTATACGCTGCTACATATTTAAGGAACGTGCCCCCTTGTTTCAATTGTCGCGCCGGGAGATGAAACCGGCGACCTCTGGATTGCAAGTCCGATAACCATGACCCCATTGCAGCATCCAACAGCATCATCATTATTATTCATGATGAATATTATTCTTCACCCAGGAAAGCCTCGATAAGTCTTAAGGCTTTTTTTTCAGGAGGGTCCTGCTGCATCGGATTTGTATTTGCAGATGTTTTCACCCAGTTCATGAGTTGCGTTCATTATACAACTTGGAGGAAACCAGAGCACCGGAAAAACTCCATGCACACGAGGGGGTAACAATATTTCCCCGTACAGATAGAAACAGATGCCGATTAGTCCACACGTTGCTGTACTGCCTTCTCCTGGCGAACCAGGTTGTGGCACCTCGATGCCCACGGGAAGGTGGTGATCCACAAACCCTCACTGCCTTCACAGCGTTGGATAGCAGGCAGCCACTTGCATAGCCACCACCAGCCGGCTAAAAATAAAAAAAATAAACCTTCCTTGGTCGATGGCTTAAATGGATACACGGTATTGTATTTCATTTACACAATGGAGCAACACCGTACTACCTGTTCAGAACATCATTAGATATATGTAGCATTACGACTTCAGACACTTGGGGGATTTTATAAATAGCAGGTGCTCAGTGCACGCCGATAGTACAAAGTGGGCAGTAAGACTGAGACGTTGATCTTAGTAACCTATGGCAGGTAAAAAGCAAGTGTGCGAGGTCATAGGGTTCCAGAGAAAATCACGGCATTCGGGGGGAATGGATGGGGGAGAAGCAAAGGGAGAAAGAATGTGTGCCCTGCAGTCGAGGAGTTAAAGACGGCGTGAGCCGTGGCGATGGCTATGGCATTTACGATGTGCTCTGCAGAAGGGACATTGCCCAAAACATCACCTATTATATACTGCCGTACTTCCTGTTAAGGCCGCAGGGTCAGTGATGAATGCGTTGAGATTTGATTTTGTTTACTTCTGGGGAGGTGCGGCATTGGCATAGCAGCCACCCTGATACCGACGACACTACCTGGCTGGCCCTGACTACGGCGCTGTGAAGAAGGGCCATCTGCCTCGAAACGTCACCAAATGTACGTTCCTTCTCAGGCCACCAGTGTTACTGACGATAGGTGTTGAGTTGTTGTTATCATGGTTGTCGTCTCGCAACGTCGACTGGGCGTGCGGCTCTTGCACCGTGCCCCGTGCTGATTCGGCTCCATGGCTTCTCAGGGCTCTGCGCTCACCTGCGGTGGCATTTTGCCTTCCCAGCCCATCCCGATCCCCAGCTACAGGCACACCGCCTCTTGTTTGAACGATTTCGTAAAAAATATATATTCAAAGATCAAGCCCAAAAACAATGTTTAATGTGAGCTTCATTGCTCTACCACCATCTATTTTATATATCCAGTATATATGCATCTAAGGGCACTCACTGTACAGTCGTGTGTAATATGAATGCCAAATATGAAAATTTAACAGAGAATGGGAAAGGGGCGCTGGGGTAAGGTTAGGGTCCGTGGGAGGAGTAGTGCTAGTGGCTGGTTAACTAGTTCGTATCTGATGGGCTAACTGCTTAAGCTCGAGGGGTAGGGCTAGTTATCTCAGAATCATTATTTACGATGGAGGAATTCGATAAGCTACGAAGTTATTTTTCACAAATGTCCAGCAGTGGGTCAGCGAGTTTCTTCAACAAACGATACAAACAACGATATTAGAGCAAGAAAGAGATAAGGTAAGCAAGTCTCTCAAAATAAATAAATAAAATTTACAAGTACACGTTGCATAAGCACATATTTCTGCCGAATTGTCAACACCAAATGCAAGCTTGGGCGAGGCAACAAACTGCAACACCATAATAACACACAATAGTCCCTCAATTGCATTGTGCATTGACATCGAACTATACATATCTTATTCTTAGTTCTTTCGGTAAAGTCACGTTGAAGGGAAACAACAAAATAATAAAAAATATACAATTATTTTTATTGCTTTATATATTTTATTATTTTGTTGTTTCCCTTCAACGTGACTTTACCAAAAGAACTAAGAATATGAATTACTGCAGTCACGAAAGCTTTAAATCAAAATTTATACATATAAGATTTACGATGTTAAGGAAGGAAACAAGGTTGTTCCAAAAACGTTGGTGCTGCAACGGCTTTTGTCACCTATTCCAATTCTTGTTCTTAGAGTAATGACGCCGACACGTTGGAACTATTATGTGCCTTTATTCGGACACAGCACTCTCTCGGCCCAGACTTGTTCTCGTCTTGGACTCCGGTCTTCACTTGGACCTCTCCTCTCCTCGTGCTCTCCCCTTTTATCCTCCCGAGCCCTCTTTCTCAAACCTCCTCTCACCCCACTCTCCTCATCCAATCATCTTCCTTCTTCCCCCAACGGTTGACAACCGTCGTCTTTACAGTCTAACTTCGCTTTCCACCTTTTCCGTTCAAACCTCCCCTCCGATCCCATTGAATATTGCCTCCCAATCAATCTCTGGAGGCCTCTCTGTGCCAATCCGAGGCCTTGGCCTACTTTCTGGTAGTCCGTTTACTTCGGGTCAGTGATCTGGATTTTCGGTCATTACATTAGGATAGGCAATTAGATGGATGTCTAAGGTTTCTTGGGTTTGACAATGGGGATGACGAATTAGCTAAGTATAGCGCAGCTTTGCAAATAAGGATTTTATGGATGAACAGGGCCCAGTGTACATTTCGTCTTGCATCAAGTGATGGGAGATTGGATTTTAAGTAGAAGTCACAATGGTGGGTCCTGTATAGTCCATCCAGTGCAAATCGAAGAGCAGAATGATGAAGCGGGTATTAGTCTGTTTAGTGATTCATTAGAAGCTGATCGGTAAGCAGCGATGCAGTAGTAAAAATGATAGAATTATAGCCTAAACAATTTGCAGGCGCAGTCGAATTGGAAAACTGCGTTTCTGTATAAATCCCATAATTTTTATAACATTTGAGATGTGATCAATATGGAGTCGGAATATAAGTTTTGAATCAATCAGTAAACCGTATTTGTAGCGCTACGTTTGCTGTATGTACGTTGAACGTCTTTCGCACTGTACGTAGCCCACCGTGCTCATCAGCTGTTGTCTGTTGTTTCCCCATGCCTCAGAATCATAAATAAATCCTGAGCACATTACAAACGTGCAACTTGAATGCTGCTCAACTGTCTTGGCAGGCTACGGTCACCTCTCGCCCAATACGGTGGGCGGGCAGGTGTTCTGCGCCTTCTACGCGCTCTTCGGAATCCCCTTCAACGTGATCGTGCTCAACATGGTCGGCAAGAGCATCACGCGCCACGCCAAGCGTCTGGAGATACAGATCCGGAAAAAGGGCTTCAACAAGGCAAGGAGGCAGCCCGGGCGAACGCGCTTGCTCGCTCTTGCGCACACATGCACGCACAAGCACACGGCGCCAGTGTGCAGCCTGTGCGGACCGTTGGGGCAAGCGCCACTAGCGAGTGGCACCTGTGAAGGCCGGCAGGGCACACGAAGAACGGAGTGGTGCGGCCATGCCCTGGCCGCCTTTGCCTCTCCGGTGCTGCGCCAGGTATTCGATTACGGGGACTCCTCTACTTACGAACGAGTTAGGTTCCAGAGGTCTGTTCGTAAGACGATTTGTTCGTGAGTCCAACTTTACTTCTGTCGATTCCAAACGTGTTGTACAGCGTGTATACTAAATCACAGGGAATGGCTTTAAAAGTTGTATAAGCTCCTGTAGATGCAGATGCCACTGGTACTTCATGTACTGCAGATGTAGTTGCCACTGGTTCATGTTCTGTAGATGTAGATGCCACTGGTTCTTCATGTTCTGCAGATGTAGATGCCACTGGTTTTTCATGTTCTGCAGATGTAGATGCCACTGGTTCTTCATGTTCTGCAGATGTAGATGCCACTGGTTCTTCATGTTCTGCAGATGTAGATGCCACTGGTTCTTCATGTTCTGTAGATGTAGATGCTAATTCCCTTTGGCACTCGTGTTTTCTCTTTACTCTCTTGAAAAACTCGTTTCGAACAGGCAAATGGACATACGGACAGGTTTTGTTCGTATCTCAGAACGTTCGTAAGTCGAATGTTCGTAAGTAGAGGAATCCTTGTACAGCAGAGTTGTGTGAGGTCAGGTCAGGAACCAGTTCTGATATCACAGGCAACTGATGTAGCCATGGTTGGGAATCAAACCCAGGTTGCCTGGTTCTAAGTGCAGTGGGCTATGCACTGTATCGCCACTCACGCACTGTACACGCTGTAGGCGCAGCTTTCATGTACCAAAAATAAACTACGCCTTAACCTAAGTGGAGCAATGAGTCTGACGCATGTTTGAGGTGTCTCAAATCAAGAACTGTTTCTTTATTTCTTCGTTGCAACAAAACGAACGGTTCCCAAAGTTACATCTCGTTTCTACTTTATCACGTGATCACACGTGGTCAAAAGACTGCGTCCACTCGCTCCATTTTAAGGTACTCCTGGCTTCCGTTTTGCTGCCAGACCGGAAGTTACGTCATGGGTTCAACCAATGGTATAGCCCTGTGAGCCATTCGGCTCTTGAAACGGGTGCAACCACAACAAACAAAAAAAAATACGAACTAGAAAAACATCTTAAAGTGACTATGTGAGTGTGCAAACAGAAAATCCATGGAAAAAAAGAGCAAAAATATTCCTGAAAAAAAGCACCGCACACCAACGCTGTGTGCAAAAAATCCCAGTGGGATGCAAGTCAAACAACAACAACCACCACAAGAAAACTTAGATTAAAGCCATCAGTCTAACTCCGTACTAGAACCAAACAAACATGTCCAAACCAAAAAACTTTTTTCCAAATCAAAAAATAAAGCCATAATTGCAACGTAACAGTGATCCCAAGGACTGTGACCGAATTTTTACAATAAACTACATAAATAACATGTAACACCAAATCCTAGAGCATCTAACCAAGGGGGATTCTAAACAGTTGACTATTCCAAGTCAAATATTCCCAATCTTAAATAAATGTATGACATGTACATCAAATGTATATGAATAATACATTCACTTTCTGTCTTATGGCTCTTACACACGCACACACTTGCAAAGGACAGGTGGCTCAGCTGGAGAGCGAGCACATCACGATTGGAAGCTTGCGAGTTCAAATTCCGGTTGGGGGTTGACCATCTTCTCACCAGGGTCGAAAAAATATAGTACCACTTTGTGGTGAAGTCAACAGCGATTGACCTATGTAAGCACTCGTTCCTGCCATGAGAACGTACAATTTCCACTCCTGGCTAAGGACATGATTTAAAGGACCGCTTTACGCACACGCGCCAACCACGTGCCAACGTTGGTGCAACGTTGCCTGCTAAACCTGCCGCACGCGACGTTCCTACGCAGAGGAAGGTGAAGGTGGCCATCGCGCTGCTGTCGTTGCTGGGAGGGACGGTGCTCTTCCTGCTGCTGCCCCCGCTCGTGTTCGGCGTGCTGGAGGGCTGGACCTACACCGAGGGCTTCTACTACGCTTTCATCACGCTCAGCACCATCGGCTTCGGGGACTATGTTGTCGGTGAGTGGCACGGAGGGCGCGATCGCCCTGCGCCGTCGCCCTGAGCGAGGCTTTAATGATGACACACGCGATGAGTTCATCTGTAGCCCGGTGTTGTTGTAGTTATTACCACTATGCTTGTTCACCCAGGAAAGCCTCGCTGAGTCTGATGACAATTTTTTAGGTGTCCTGTCAGGTTTTCGCATTCGGGGAGGGCTACGATTGCTGTGTGTTTCCCAATTAACTAATCTGGCATGTTATAGGATCATGATGCTGACACACAGTGCCCTAACTCTTCTTCAACTGTGACGTAAACGGTACGTTATAATTTTACAATGAATACACCTGCGGTGATAGACAGGGCGACTCGCTGCAGTGTGTACACATCACTACTAGGGAGACAAAGGAGGCCGGGCACGGTGCCGGCTGCCCACACCCTTGCGCGCCATGCCGAGCCTTCATTAGGTGTTCACGAATGGCACTCTCCCCAACAGTGTCAGAGGCCACAAGGGGGACCTTTTGTCTTTTTGTACGTCCATGCACCGCAGGAAACAACCCAAACCGCACGTACGCGCACAGCTACCGCGGACTGGTTGCCCTCTGGATCATATTCGGCATCGCCTGGCTTGCCATCATCTTCAACCTGTTCATGGGCATCATAGAGGAGTCCAAGAGAGTGCTGAACAAGGTTCGTTTCAAGCCGCGACAGAACGGGAAGTTCTGCGTGCTGATGTGCGCCGACGCTCCCATCCAGAAGTCGGGCAGCGCCTCTGACGAGAAACTGGGCACCGCCTACGGCTCCGCAGCGACGCCCGAGAAGGAGAGCGCGGAGCCCCTGGGCGTCTCCGGGACGCCGTCCTCCACGGGCAGCACCGACGGGGGCGAGGCCGAGATAGCCCTCAAAGCGTTGGGGGTCGCCAACGCGCACTGACGTCGTCGTTCCGCGTAGCTCTCCGTCCGATGGGTGAAGGGGGAGTCGTGTGGGCGGGGGGCGGGGGAACAAGCGAGGCGCTCCAGTCGCCTCCTGAAAAAGCTGCCAGCAGGTGGAGTGAAACACTCGGCGTCATCGTCGCGAAACACACCGGGAGTGCTCCGCAAAGTAAAACGCTTGACAAAACGACGAGGGAAAAAGCCGCGCACGACGCGCACGAATTCCGCAACGCTTTTCAACGTCCTCGGAAGCATTTCGCGAGCGATCATGATGTCACGTTTTAAGCCGCACAATGACACGAAGTCGCACACAGTGCCGCAATCGGGAGGCGAGGCACGAATGCTGATGTGTGACGTCATTACCTTGGCCAGCAAGGAAAAACCTTTTAGTGCTGGTTTTTATTACTCAGTTATGGGAACCTCTTTGGTCAATTTGGCAGATGGTGTCTCGGGTCAGTCCTTAATTGTAACGCTACTTTAAACTGAAATTATGTTAACATTGGATCATATCCCACCCCCTCCCCCTATTGTATCTATCACGACCATGTAGGATAGCAAGGCCAGCGTGGTAGCTTTGCTTAGACATTTTTTTGGATAAACAAGGGTACTGTAGTACGTTTGGTAGAGAATACAAAATATGTATGGACATGAACAATAAATATTATGCTTATTAAAACGGTATTGAAACTAATATTACAGCCCATGGTGGTGAAAACTGGTAGCCTTTCCCAAAGTGGAACCGGCCAACCGCCTTGGACAATGGCCAGTCTTTGTTCCACACAGAGGAGGCTGTTGTGGGGTCGCTTAAAGGGAAATGGTATTGTACCAGACCTGCGTATCAGTCCCTATCTCTGGCAGGGAGAATATTTAACTTGTAAAGGTGTAACGGTTATGAGGGCAGTCCATTTGTGTGCTGGACCAGACAGGGTTCACCCTGACCAGCGTTATCATAACTTCCTTGTGAAGGAATCGACGAGCCCGCCTGTGCCCCACCTGTGCCCCACATGTGCACGACCCAATGATGCAACAAATTCGCTTCAATCGTCGTGGTACACGAGCCAGAAGTCTTGTCTGAAAGACGCGTCCGTTTGAAGACACCGAGGTTTCTTGTGCATTCTCACAGAGTGCACGAACGGTTAAACGCAGTGCCTCACGTTTTTACCGCCCGTGCGAGTTGACTAATAGCGAGACGGCACTTGCAACACAACTTCTTATCTCCTGGCAAAGTGTACTCCTTACCGAATAGACCTATAGTTTACAACTTTGGACTTGATATGTAAACAGCTGTGGTTTTTTCCTCCTTCCAAGGATTCAATGATACGTTATTGGTAACTTACTTTTTTAGTTTTTATTTAACTGTTGAACATCTTGTGCTTTACATTTGCGTCTTTCAAGGCCACGTAAAATATATCTATAATCTAGCGGGCAAAGGGAACAAAGAGAGATTTCGACGCGGGGCGTTCTCAGTCGCACGCCGTCGCCTGTCGGTCCGCTTGGGCATGGCGCGGCAACTGGGGCCTGGGGCTGTGTCGGTGGGGGGCTGTGCGATCAAACCGAAGGACGATGATCTTTGCACACCTGCGGTTCCTCCCACTCCCGACGCCGCTTGGGAGCCGCAGCCGTATAGAGTGTCAGCGCTTTGTCGCGAGTTTATCAAGAGCACAGCTCAACAATCGTCAAAACCTTGCTGCATGTGTAGAGGCCGTAATCGCGCGCACATCTCTGAAAATAAACTGAAATACATTCTTTATTTACGAATTTATAAACTCTTGCGGTTTTTTTTCTTGAGACGTTCGTGCTGCAAATGTTTTTATGTTTTCAGAACTGATGTTGGTGATGTTAATCAGCAGCATAATTATATTATCCGAGTGCCGAATAGTGTTTCTCGAATATACTCATTGGATGGACACTGCAAAATTGAGGCAACGTGTATGCAAAAATGATATAAGCCGAATTTCTCTTGCAACACGCATGCCCTCTTACCGTGAATAAGCTGCAAATTCTACACAACACCTTTTCCTGCCGTCGAAATGAGACTCCTGTCCAGGTTGTGGTGCCGTGGGCAATGCGATAGGCTCAATGCATCCTCGAATGGATTTCCTCATTTTGTCAAAGTCTTGAGCGATGGGTGGGTGGGGGGAACAAAGCGCTCTTTGGGCTTAGAGCTCACACCTGCGGGGCTGAGAGCTCGCACCTACGTCTGTACACAGCCTGCAACCTCCGGTGCCTTTCCCGCATTGTTCCCATTCGCACGTCAAACATGGGGTTGCCAACGGAGCAACCAAACGCAAACTCAAAGGGGGTTCTTGTATTTGCGCAACACACATGCCGCCGAGGGAAAGCCAGGTAGCTCGCCAACTGCATTAACGATCGCGCACGGCTCCATTATTAATCCACCGCTGAATGAGGGCCTCCAGTCACCGTGAAGGTAGTGGGCAATTGTTTTTTTTTACCATACTTTACCACGCCCGTCAGTGCGGGTTGGTGATGGCGGGGAGCACAGAGGTACAGCCCAAGGAATTTTTCAGCACTGCCCTCTGCTGTCCACCGTACTGCTCCATAAACTGTAAGCTCTGGCAGTGGTGATAAATCCAGCTGTGCCATAAACAGGAGCTCGGAGAGAACTTACAAAACCGTGCTACATGTGCAAAACAACTCAACACATTCATCAATAATACTGCCTTAAAATAAATATATAACAGGCCCTCTTTGGCGAATGTGTTCATTTGTTATTTGTGCTTTGTGCGTCGCTTAGCACTCTGTCGTGTGGGAGGTCTTAATATTTAATAATCTCATTAGTCTCATTGTCTAGGGGTATGTTCTTTTTTCATATCAAATATAGGACCTTTTCACATGCCAAAGGTCACAAGGTCTCGCCAGCAGCATGCAAACCCAGAATTGAGGAGCATACTGCGTTGATGAATAAAACCACACGAGACCGAAGCCGCATTTTAATATTTTAATAACATTTAAATATCAATCGGCACCAGCGGGGAGGCGTGCGCCACCAGGTTCCAGCGACCGACCGCCACGCACCATCGCGAGACCCGCATCCATCGCCGGCGTGAAGCCATGCATCCACAGAGGTGCAAGTGTCACGAGCACTTAAGAGATATGAAGTCTGATAAAAAAAAAACATTAAGGAATATTTTTTTGTAAAATCTCCAGACTAGAACAAACCGATCACTGTTGCCTCCCAGCGTGACATCTCAAGCCGGTTGAATCTGATTTAAATGAAATGTGGTGTGAAGCTGGGGAAGGGGGGGGGGGAGTAGTGGTTTCCAGGCACACTGGGTTAGTGGACTGGAAGTGACACCGCGCTCTCTTACCCACGCGTCGGCCGAGGTTGACGAAGCCCGAGCACACGAGCGCATTAATATCCAGCGCGACTAACCAAAAGCGACGCTTTGTGCACGAGTGTCCATCAGGTGGCATTTAAAGCGCAGCCACAGCGCGCACGTGCAGGGGAAAAATCAGGCCACCCACAAATCCAAACGAGACATGTTTGGGGACGAAAAAATTAATAATGTAGTCGTAGTTACGTAAGGATTGTTATTTTTTTAAAGGTTGTTCGTCGTTTCAACTACATGGGTTTAACGATGTTCATACCTGCCAAGCCCTTATCAGTGCCTCCCTTATTACAGACCAATTCAGACCTTATTGGTCACCCCGTGGCGTTATAAATCTCAACGTTTATCCTACAAAGTCCCATCACAAGGAAAAAAATAGACACACAAAAACATATGCCTGTTTTGAAACGGTTGTACGCCGTATGGACCTGAAAACTTAATTGCCCCGCACAGAAATACGGTGTAAACCCAACGGGTTGACAGCTATGGATTTGTACATGGCGGGCGGTCGGCGTCTGCAACTTATATCGGCGTTTGATAACCATTTCACGTGAGACGACGGACGTCGATAAGTGACGACGAATATCGCGAAGTATTAACGTGAATGCAATTACTATTGTAATGAATGAAACTTAAAAAGAATTGAACCTGTAAACTCTGTGCAAACTGGCTCAGTGGGTGAGTGTGCTGATGACTCTCATATCCGGTTACTCAGTAACTCGTATTGCACGGTAATGATTACATTTGTACACTCACGCGTCAAATCGTGCGCAAAGTGGTACATCGGTTAACGTAAACATAAAGTACTTGCAGGATACATGCTCCAACTAAATTTCGTATGACAATGGAGTGACCAAAACTGTACGAATGAGACGTGTAAATACGAATGAGATAAAACTATTCTAAGTGACTTTACCGAAAGAACCAAAGAGTAGTTTTTTTCAGTTTATTTATTTTGGTATAGCCCTGTGAGCCATTCGGCTCTTGAATCGGGTGCAACCGCAACAAACAAAAAAACAAAAACACGAACAAGAAAAACGTCTTAAAGTGACTATGTGACTGTGCAAACAGAAAATCCCGGAACAAAACATACAAATATTCATGAAATAGCACCGTACACCAACACTGTGTGCAAAAAAATCCCAGTGGAATGCAAGTCAAACAACAACAACAACAACCACAAGAAAACTTAGATTAAGGCCATCAGTCTAACTCCGTACTACAACAAAATAAACATGTCCAAACCAAAAAACGTTTCGAAATCACCAAAAAATAAAGCCATAATTGCAACGTAACAGTGATCATAGGGACTGTGACCGAATTTTTACAATAAACTACATAAATAACATGTAACACCAAATTGTAGAGCCATAGCTGGCTGCATGAGTTACTCCATACCAACAGAAGCATCAGTCGGAGTATCACATTTTTCAATGCACCTTTAAGATCAGCACACTAAATCAAAATACAGATAATAGTTTGCAGCCTCATCCGGTGTGAAACATTTTATTTAATTTTACGCCAATGAATACCAGTGGCAGCTAGGGGTGTACAACACCTCTAGAGCAGTTTTGAGAGAAGATCTCATTGGTAGCGATTCAAGTTGCAGTTTATTGGCAATAGCATTCCAGACCCTGGGGGCATTAATAGCAAAGGCCCTCCCTCCAGTTTTTGTACGGCAATAGGGAATGTGAAGCTGGTAAATGAGCGAAGACCTGAGGTCAAATTTGTTCTTTGAAACAGAGAGGAGATTCAGCAGGTAGTCTGCGGATTTTTTTGTAAGTACATCGTGAATAATTAAGATCTGGTGCACAAGCCGTCGAACATTAAGAGATGTTAAGTTTGACCAAATGTAGAGATCACAGTGGTGAGTCCTATATGGGCAGTTCACTGTAAATCTTAAGGCCGAGTGATAGATGGAATCAAGCTTCTTCAGTACAGTACTTGGGGCTGATTTATACACGATGTCAAAGTTGTCAAGTAGAGGCAGTATGGTCGCTTTTATCAATTCCAAACGGGACATTGGGGGGAAGCAGTGCTTGTGTCGATACAGAAAACCAATTTTTATTTTTGTCTTTTTACCAATAGAATCAATGTGATCTTCAAAATTCAGTTTTGAATCCAGGATGACCCCAAGATACTTATAGATCTAGACTTGCCCTATTTGATAATTATTTAAGGAATGCAATTGGGGGAAAATAACTTCCTGCTTTAGTCCTGGTGAGAAGCATAGCACCTTGGTTTTGGAGGTATTCAGGACTAGTTTAAGAACAACTAGCTGATGTTGTAGTTTGTTTAAATCACCCTGTAGCTTGGCAATTACGTCATCCGGAGAGCGGCCAGCTGTAATCAGTATCGTGTAATCTGCAAAAAGATTTACCCTGGAATGATCCAGGTCAGTGCCCAAGTCATTGACATAAAGACAGAACAAAAGGGGGCCAAGGATGGAACCCTGTGGAACCCCTTTTGTTATCTTAACACTGTTTGACCTCCAACCATCTGTGAATACAGTTTGGGTGCGAGTAAATAGGTAATTTCGTAACCATTTTACTGCGTTTTCGGAAAAAACCGAGGCAACTTAGTTTACTCAGCAGGGTGTTGTGGTCTACTGTATCAAAAGCTTTGGACAGGTCTAGAAAAAGACAGGCACATTTCTGATTATTATCAAGGCTACTGTAAATGTGATTCAGAGAGTCTAATGCAGAGATGTGGTGCTGTATTTATTTCGGAACCCAGATTGTTTTAGATGTAGTAGATTGTTGGTGGACAGGAAACTGCTAATTTGGTAGGTCAATAATTTTTCAAAAAATTTCATCAACGAGGCCAAAATTGAGATAGGTCAGTAGTTATTTGGATCATCTTTAGGGCCCCCTTTGTGAAGTGGACAGACATAGGAATGTTTCCATTCTAGAGGAACTGATGCTTCTTTGATGGACAGGTTGAAAATATGGGCTATAGGTTTGTATATTAGGTGACCAACAGTAGAGCAAAGACGGAAATACTATCTTCTCCGGTAAAGGAGGACCCTTTGAGGTAGGACAGTTGTTTCAGAACATTACTTTCGTGGATTGGCTGGAAACAATTCATTTAATGTTTGGACAGGGGTGTAGGAATTTGCATGAGCAGGAGTGACTCCCAATACATTATCAAAAAGATTACCAGCTTCAGAAAAATGAAGGTTAAAATTGTCAACTATTTTTTGGGGGGATCTGAAAAACTATTCCCCATTTCGGGTAAGCTCAACGGGCAGATTGTCTGTTTTGGATGCCTTTTTCGATACATTTGATTGTTTTCCAGAAAATCCTGGCATTTCCATGTGATCCCAGGAGAGTGGAGGAAAAGTAGGCATTTTTGCATGCCGTATTTTTTTTGACGCATCTATTCCTTAAAATCCTGTATTCTAGCCAGTCAAATGAGATGGTAAAAAAAAGATCCAAAATACGTTTGGCCGACGTGGAGGCGGCGCTTCCGCCAGCGGAACGTTGCAGTGGACTGCACCGTTACGTTTTGCGCGTTCGCTACAGCCACCTTGCGTACGGGAGCGTCATCACAAGAATGTCCGGCTGGAGAAACGCGAGCGGTTCATCGCTGTGCGGCTGCTCACAGTGGGGGTGGCGGGGGGGGGGGCGTCACGGCAATCGTTCCGCGGTGGAGCGCAGCATCGAGCGGCTCCCTCGGGCGACGGCAGCGTCGGTCGGAGAACCCCCGGGGGCTGCGCGGGACAGCGGCCGCACGCGCCGAGCGAGCACACGTCGCAAACTTTTGCCCACTGCGACCCCCTCCACCAAAGCCAACTTCCACCTCGTAGAGTTTGGTGACCCCCTAAATTGTGGAGAAGGTGGAGAGTGGTCGGAGAGGGGGGGGGGGGGTGATACGGTGGTGGGGAGGCAAAGCCACCAGGGCTGGAGATGTTCCATTTACCACTGGTTGAAAATCTGGCATTACTGTCACAATGATTAGATACGAGCTCTTGGTGGCTCAGAGGGCTAAAACTACGACGTCAAAGCAATGAGCTGGTTGCGCTGAGATCCTGGATTTGAATCTCGGAAAGCCACCGATGATGAATCGCGGCTCTCAAGAGTAGAAAGTTAATGGTCTCAGCTATGTCCCCAAAGGCTGCGCAAACAAAAACAACATTCATTTTGGATTTTCACTTTGGCATATTCCGGCTATGAGAATTAAACATTGATTTGACGTGCGACAAAGGCGTATAACAACTCTATACCCTTCGTATGCAGGACAGGCCTATCGGAAGTGCGCTCGAGGTGACTCGTCTCCTGGGGTTTTTCTCCAACACAAGGTGGTGCACTGCTGACTGCAGAAGTTCTGAAATAGAAGTCTGATTCGTCTCGCGATGTAAACGTATTCGTCGAGTGGGAATGCGTATGGCCCAAAAAATAATACACCAAAGAAATTCATAACAGAGGTTTGATTTGTAGTTTTTTGGGTTAGAGCGCGTAAATATATAAATGTGTCGTTAAAACCCGCCACCACCCGACACAGCCAACTAGTACGGGTTGTCACGTAAACAGAACGTGGCCAATTCATCACTAGCACAGCACACCGGTGTGTTGGAGAGCCAAGCCACGACATTTACAATCTGAGTACGACGTTTCACCAGTAATTGCAACTAGCTTCATCATATAGAGGCGGAGATGATATATATATTGAAACGAAACAGGTGGAGTTCTCCACAAATATGGTTGTCGCCTGATGAAGCTATTACTGGCGAAACGTCGTACTCAGATTGTAAATGTTGTGGCTCGGCTCTCCAACACACCGGTGTGCTGTGCTAGTGATGAATCGGCCACGTTCTGTTTACGTTACAACCCTTACTAGTTGGCTGTGTCGGGTGGTGGCGGGTTTTAACGACACATTTATATATTTATGCGATTTAACCACCCCCCCCCCCCCCAAAAAAAAACCTCTATTATGAATGATATTGCTCGCGAAAGCCAACTACGTGTTAAACTGACCAAAGAAATTGTCACGCGGAGGGTTTTTTGTTGTTGTTCCCCACTGCGCGTGCCACTGGCGTGCAGCCGTCAGTCACCAAAGGGGCGTCTGGCACGGCGGCTCGACGGTAGAGCGAGCGGCCTAAACGCGGGTTCCTGCGTCTTACAGCACACGCGCTCCGCCGTCTCGTCTGTTCGGTAAACAGCTATTATACAACGGGAAACCGTCTACGCAAACACCATTTGCTCGTTTATCGCGGCGCAAAAAACAAATAAAAACAGTCATTTCCTGCTTAAATCAAGCATTGAGTGTGGTCCTCGTTTTCTGCTTACAGCTGCTTACAGAGTGGGAACTCTACGTTCCTATCGTGATGGCGAGTTTATCCATAGGACGACTGCTGTTGGCTTCTCTCCACAAACACAATTTTAACTCACAACCTTCCAATTGCGAGCTGCTCGCTCTACTGCTGAGCCACATCGCTGTTTGGTACAAGCTTTCATAATCATGGGGTGTCATCAAAGCAGTTGATAGCCCATAGATGTAGGGCCGAGCCAGATTTGGACGGCGCTAAGCTAGTCTCACAAGACATCTGAATCTGTCTCAGGGCCAAGCAGGGCCAGGGGCAGAGCTAGTGACTCATTCATTGCATGTGACGTCAGCGGGCACGGCTCGGCTTCTGCAGTGGAAATACAACCTGGTGCCTCCCGCGTCGCGGTGGGCTGGCTGGGCACCACTGTTGTGGGCCGGCTACTCCTCGTCGCACGCACAGCCACGTCCACACCTTCGAGACAGCGTCAGCGAGTCGCCGCAAGGAGGGAACACCCCCCCCCACACACCGCTCATCCTGGCCACTCTGCAGGCGTCACACACCGGGCCTCACTCGCCGCATGTAGTCGCCCCTCTCTCCCACTACGAGCCGGGGCTGCAGGCTTGCCAACTCCAAGCAAGAAGTCACCGGATAAAGCTCAAAATGTCGCTAGATTGTCGCTATTTTGACGTTCGAAGGTCGTCGAAATAAAGTCTCCAGAATACTTACGGAGTAATCCAGAGAGTAAATCTCTATAAATTGCTAGACGTCACGATTCGAAGTACTTTAGACGAAGGCGAGTGCAGGCGTTGAAGTGGCATCCGTGACGACTTTGTAACAAGTGCAGTGAGCCCATAAGAGTGCTGGACGGTGGTGAGGTGGTGCTGGAATCGGGTAGGATTGAAGGCAGTGCGTTGGATGGGCACTGATGAAACGCGGAGTAGCTGAGTGTGAGCATGTGGTTTATAATGCGATAAGGGAGGGGGGGGGAGCGTAGTTACGAGGTGGGGACGAGCCCTCGGTGCGTGTCGTCACATCGCCTTCGAACGCAGGAGGGCTTCCATTTAAATCTCAAAATCGGAGCTCCCTGCACAGCAGCGCTCGGCGGTGACCCTCGCAATGAATAGCCATCATGTTGGCGTCTTCGATGTCACTTTATCGCCGCTGTCCGCATTAAAAAGGTCCCCGAGAATTGTCGCTGGTCGCTATCATGCTTCTTTTTGCCTTCTTCCTCGCAAGAAACACGCAAAAGCCGACAGATCTGGCGATAAATTCGTTAAGTGGGCGACACTGCAGGGGGCTAAACCAGTGACGTGGGGCTCTGCTGGCTGGTGGTAGGCATGTGAGCAGGACACGGGTTCCGGAGTAGTTCTGGCAAACGTGTCGATTGTTTAAAAGTAACCGGACTGCCGAAGCCATTCTGTCACCCAAGTGACCGCCGACGATCGCAAAAAAAGGAATAATTTTTAAAAAGCATCAACGACTATGAAAAATCCGGTGCGAGTCTTGTACCGTGTCGACTGGGAGCAGCGTTCTAGCACGTGACCCTGCGAAGGAGCATGCGGTGGCAGTGGTGACAACGTGTGCGTCTCTTTCTGCACGTCTGCCTGTGCTGTTCCCGCGTCTATGTTTTATCATTAATTCTTACCTGATGATGGTTGCTTGTGTTGCAACCGAAACGTCGTATTCTATTATTACGACATATCATTTTCTACGTGACTTTACCGAAAGAACCAAAGAGTTTTACAAACTAGACTTTTTTTTTATCTGCCAGCGCAATCTGACCCAACCGCCACCACTCCCATTTAACAAACGTGTTTGGCAGCGATAGGTTTTGTGAATGACTCATGTTGAGAACAAACGAACGAGTGTCACCCGCAGCTGCACCGGTGCCCCCACTGCTTTGCATTTCAGTTACAATTATTTACACGAGAACATTTCACGGAGCGACTTTTCATTTAACAAAAAAATGCAGCATAAAAGTGCACAGAGGCCGTCCATAAATAACGTCACGCACCTGGGGGGGGGGGGGGTCAGACATTTGTGACGATGTGTGACGAGGGGGAGGGGGGCTTTGAAAAATGTGACGTCACATCAAAATGCGCAAATTTAAATAAATATAGAATTGTTATAACAACACTAATTGTTATAACACTCCTACAACATCAGAGTGCAGCGCCACATTAAATACACACTACAATGACAATACATTTTTATTTAAAGCTTTCGTGACTGCAGTAATTCATATTTTCAGCTCTTTCGGTAAAGTCACGTTGAAGGGAAACAATAAAATAATAAAATATATAAAACAATTAAAAATTCTCACGACGTTTCGACCATAACGCAAACGGTCATCAATGACAATAGTTTAAAGCGATTCGAAGCATGTTTTATTTTCAAAATGGAAATATGGTTTTGGGGGGGGTCAAAAATCGTGTGACGAGGGGGGGGTCAAAAATCGTCCAAAATCGCGTGACATCATTTATGGACGGCCCCACACACCAATTGTAACTTGCATCCCCATTGTTTTGTCAAACCCCACGCCAAGATATCGAACCGATCCAGTGCGCTAACCATTCTCCTGTACCCACGGCAGCATGTGCCGGGCATTGGAGATACAGCAGCGCTTGCAAGGAGCAGCGCCCACAGCGGGCGCGATATCATGGGTACGGCTCCTGCGGCAGCCGCTGGGCTGCTGGGCTACTCCTTGTTGTATTGGTGTTGATGTGTTGCGTTTATGTGTGGTTGTTGGTGTGTTGTTCTTGTGTTGTTTGTGGTTGTGTTGGAGCACACGCGCCGGCTGCATCCTGCATCACAGGATGCAAAAAAAAACCCATCCAGCTCCTTCACACGAGCCGTCCATCACTCCGTCTCAAATATCAACGAAACCATCATTATGGGTCATGGTCCGTCCACTGTTGGATGAAGACCTCCCCTTTCCAGTCGCCATTTTGCATGTGCTCATGATGTCACTATGACCCATGGTGATGTTTTTTTTAGTTGGAGTCAAAAGATAAGTTGTGCAGGTCAGCTTCACAGATCTAAATGGGTTAATTGTATCTACGGTAAAACCCTGGATAGCTGGTTTGGCTATTTGAGGTTTTACTGTAAAATAAAGGATACAGACTCCACATTCCTCCACTTGCTTGTGGAATTCGCCAAACATCCCAACGTAGCAGGACCCTCCTGAAGCAAATAATCGAGTCTCAGCGAGGCTCTCCTGGGTAAATAATTGACATTACAGGTATGCCTTGCTTTACGAAGGTTTGGTTTATAACATTTCGCGTGATCACAATTGACAATTTCCGCGTAGACGGCTGTGATGGCGGGAGGTGTAATCTCCCGACAGCAGTTGAAACAAAACACAATAAAAGACTGTCGGCTTGTCCAAGGAGATGCTATGATCCTCTGGAAAGTAAGACACATCTCCATATATTTTTTTGAAATAGTGGAAAAAAGCATTATTTTAATGTGGAGAATACAGCATAAAATATGTGGCGGTGTTTGCCAACTGCTCGCGAGCACTGATGTAACACAGAAATATAACACGTGGATTCAGTTAGGTATTGGAAAAGCGTTTAATTGCAAGGTCGTAATAAATGCCACAAAACAATCTTCCAAGTATATTAAGTGTAAGCACTTGCAAATAACAATATTTCCAATACAACACAATTTCACTGTATCATTTTTTTGGAATGCAATTTCCAGTTTGATATTTATTACAATAAGCCAATGTGGCACAATACCCGAATCAACTGTGTTTTTTTGTATACAGCATTTAAGTGTCAAATAATACGAATCAATGGCCGTGAAGACCCCCCCCCCCCCTCCAAGCCGTCACCATTCCGCACGACCACCACAATCATTGAGAACACTGCGTCCGATCCGATCTCATTGCTCTGTCTCCTTTGTGGATCTCCTCTCGAGTAAGTTTCCCCTCCTTTGGCAGCTACTCCGCGATCATCCGTGGTCACCTGCCATCATCACCTCTGGCAACGTGTCCCCTGCTCAAGTCAAAACCATGTCTCCAACTGGGCATATGTTCTGTCTGTAAATGTAATTACAAGCATGTGCCCCCTGATGCTGCTTTGCACTCTTCAGATTTTTGCTCCATGTTCTTTGCCAACGTCCACGATTCTGATACAAGTCATAGCAGGAAATTTGCGCTGATTGACAACTTTCTTCTCAAGCCACATTGGTATGCTGCCTTTCAACCTGCTCATGTCCAACTTATGTCCTCACTTTAATCCAGGTCCCTCTTAAATAACTCGCACGGGTATTCATACTCTCGTTGCTCTAAAGGTGCGTCCCTTCGAAATCAGTTTGCTTCACTGTTGAGTTTTAGATAGTTTTTCCAGTTCGTAAAAAGATAAATGTGACTCTCACATGAAGCAATTTCAAACACAGATTCCAATCGTGCGAACGCTCCATGTGCTTGAACACAATATTGTTGCATAAAAAAGGCGTTTCGAAATCATAGTTGTTTCTTAAGACGACCAACATTTGAACATGCCAGCCTTTAAAAAATGTTTGATTATTATGATCAGGACATAGTATAACACATATTAAAAAAAAACCCTTCATAGATATTCAGCATTCAGCCATGAGTGTACATGTTTATAATGTTGTGCACAATGTTCTTGGCTTCCCTGCATATCCAGGCTCTTACTGTTATAGCAAAATATACACATCAATCTCCAGTTAACAAACGTATACCGAGGGATTGCGCAATCAAAGTAAAATAACATACCATAAAGAAACGTCATCTTCAGTCGCGAGTTGTTTTTACAAAAGGGTAACTTAAGAGGTGCACACTTGCCATGTTTAATTCTTCCATTTTATTTGCTGAAAAGAGAAAAAAAAAACAATGTAATGTATTACACCTGATGAGCAATGTTTACATTTCTGGCACATGTATGTATGTAGAACTTCTTTCACACTGCATGTAGCCAACCGTGCTAATCGGAGGTGTGGGGAAAGGACAACACAATAAAAGCAAAAGGCAATTCTAAAGAAATAGTTTTCAATCTAGATTTAAAACCAGAATTCCAAGTCTTGCTCAATGTGATACACTCCAAACCCAAGCTGTAATATAAAGTACATAACCAGTCCCATTGTACATAATATAATTAAACAGATTATCATTATTCATGGTCAATCCACTGCTGGATGAAATGCTCCCCAAGCCACTACCGCCCCTCGCAATCCTTTGATGTAACACGCCGCGTAGCACCTGCACACCAACTGATTTAATCGCTCTATCGCTCCGTGGACTGCTATACCTCATACTTATTACAGATAGTTAACAGCACTTTGCCATGTATTACATTACGATTGCCATGGTTATGATGATGATGATTGAGGTGGGAGTGGCGCCATTGGGGTTTGCGCGCTGTGCTACGAGCCCATAAACCACTTCGATCAGCAGCCACGACTCACGTTATTTAATGTCATGCCTCATGAATGACACCTGGCTATGACGGCGCCATTTACACAAAATAGTAAATATGGCAAAGCGAAAAATAAACATCTCACTGGGTTATGCAGGACTTCAACAATCCTTTGTTCCACCTGGGAGCCAGGCTCCACTTCCTTCTTGTACTGAAGCAGTTGCTGACGATCCCTCATTTGGCACAGCATCTACGGTGCCCGGCAAGAGAGCAGCAGAACGACGACATCACCCGCACCGCTCCGTCAAGCCCCTCTCTCACCGGCGCACAACGTTCACAATGGCGTGACCGTGCATCAATTAAAAGGATTAAATGGAAATAACACAATTTCAGCAAAACACGGCGTGTTCCAAACACCCACGGCGCCACCATCTGTGTGTACTCCAGGTACCCCACGATGCATGCAGATGAATTGGGGGTTGAGATACAAGATGGAAAAAAATCTTCACAACCACCACCATCTTAGTTTTTTCGGTAAAGTCACGTTGGTCGAAACGTCGTGAGAATTTTTTATTGTTTTATATATTTTGTTATTTTGTTGTTTCTCTTCAACGTGACTTTACCGAAAAAACTAAGAATATGAATTACTGCAGTCACGAAAGCTTTAAATCAAAATTTAACCACCACCATCGTCAAACACTGCTTATTGACTAGCTATTACCCTTCTACACTGCTGCCAATGCAGTCTTTGGAAAATGAGTGATGTTGTGCTGGGTATAGAGGCAAAATGTGTATTAATCTGCATGACCCATGGTTAATCTACTGCCGGATTAAAGCCTCCCCCAATCCACCACTACCTCTATTTTTGTATAATTATGGACAAATCCCGCAAACATTTATTACTTTTTTTAAATATAAAGGTATTACTGTGCGCACGTAACTTCGATGTATTATTTTTGATACCCATGGTATTATTACGTTCTGTTAATATGAAAAATGAATACGCTTTCTGCAATTTAACTTTCAATGCATTTTAAAAAAAGCCTTAAGCACGTCAGGGGCTCACAACACACAAGTATGTTAATGCGTTGTTGGAGATTGTGCCTTGGAACAACCCGTGTTGTAAATTGCGCATTATAAATGAACGCAATGATAAACGATGTCTTACATCCACAACGATGGCATGACACTTGTGCTTGATGGCAAGATTCAGCTTCAGCTCTTCATCCGCCACCAGCATAATGTATTCATGCAGAACCTGAGACCCAACACAGTTATCATTCATGATACATCCTTGCTGCATTCATACAGAACTTGTATGTATGTTGAACTTCTTTCGCACCGTACGTAGCCAACCGTGATAACCGGAGGTGCGGATCTTAAGATACAAGCACAGTTAACATGATGTATTCATACAGAATCTATGCCACAATCGCCATGAGTATTTGTGAGCAATGTGTACATCAACAAGCATTAAGCTATAACCACTGAAAACACATTCACAATAATGACATTGCTTCAGTTTGCAATGTGTATGTAATAATTAAAGATGTTATTTAAGCATTTCAATATCGTGAGTTGGCAGTTACGTAGATTATAATTAGTAGTTATTTTTTTAAATGCTTGACCTGGAAAATCCCTTGAGATGGAAAATCTCGTTTGCAACAGTGTACCCGGGAGTCGATTGGGATACATAGCAGCAAAAACAACAACCGCCATTCACCAATAAATGGTATTGATATCACCACGGCACTTGTGCGAGGCCACGTAAAGTGTCGAACGCCTGCTGACAGTTCACGGGACAGACCGAGGTGCTCTGGATTGACTGAGATGACTCGCTGATGCACCACTTGTGCCCCCTATTGTGCTAATTTGCTGTGTCTTAGCCACCCGGCACTCCGCTCGTTGTTGTGAGCATCGCTCCTCTGCCCCCTGTTGTTACTGGAGGGTGATTGCCTCCATCTGCCCAGTAGTGTCCTTCACGAGCCTCCTCCATAGGCTGATGTTGACACCGCTGATACCAGTCTTTGGCAAGTCCACTCAGCTCTACATCCTCTTGCACCACACCACTCCATCCCTTCTCTAGCCCGTGGAAACGTAGCAAACACGTAATGACATGCTTATACGAACAATTGAAATGCATAAAGATGCTATGCCTTCCAGATGGGTCTCCTCAACACAGTTTTGATGTTTAACTTTTTAAATATCTGCTTATGTGATATGTCCCAAACAACACAGTTTTGATGTTTAACTTTTTAAATATCTGCTTATGTGATATGTCCCAAACAATATTTTTTAAGGATACATCACTTTTAAGTACAACCACTGTTTTGCAAGATCTTTGTCCACATTTGTTCAACTCAAAAGGTGGGGACTAACGATAACGCGCGTGGAGAACGTCAACTCACGTTTGGCGGTGCGTTGTTTTTGCTGACAATGTCCACCACCCTGTGAAACCCTATTGGGGCCGTCTTCTTGAGTGTTCCAAACCATCGCTGTGAAAGAGTAATCCAGCAGACTTAGTCTTCACAACAGTATGATGCAGACATCGTGTCATTACCACTGCTTTACAAAGCTCACATTTAGCCATGGTCAGAATCTTGCTGCTGCACCCAGGTCCTACCTCACCATACTTGACAGAATTCAACATAAAGAAGTAAAGTTTATTGATGATCCAACACTCATTGGTTCACTCCAGTCACTCAGTTACCCGGTAGTCAGTCGTTTCCTTTTCACTCTTCTATTGTTACCAGTAGTATTCTAGATTTGAAGTTTTCGTGACTGCAGCGATCCATACTGTTTGTTGCTTTCGGTAAAGTCACGTAGGTATAAAATAAAAAATAACGCTGTGGGCTCTCATGACATTGTTTTTTTTCCGAGACCAAGTTACTCCGCAAACCTTAGGGCTACTATCAAAGGTTTGTTCATAAAGCCATCCAGATATATGAACATAGACATAACTTCAACCCAGAAGATGGATACAAATTGAGCAATCATTGGAAGGATGTAATTAACCAGGTAAAACCTTAACTGCTTTATGGTGTTGCCTTCATATCCGCATCTCCTGTTGCTTCAGCTCCCCACTCCCAGCCCTGCTCACTTCCCCCCCCCCCCAGCATTTTGCCGTGCTCGCCCTTTTCCTAATCCTCCCTACCCCACACCCCCCTCTCTATCTCTCCTCCCTGGCTCCTCCCCCCCTCTCTTACCTATATAGCCTCTTGTTACAGCAGCCTTTTTGCCCACTTCAGCAATTGTTTCTTGCTGTGGTTGTCCCACCTGATGACGGACGCTTGTGTTGCGCCCAAAATGTCGTGATTTAATTTTATTTTATACCTACGTGACTTTACCGAAAGAACCAAAGAGTACCAGTAGTATTGTTTCTGGAAACTCCAGTCATTGATTACCCCCACCCATGTTTGGGACTTAGTCTACCAGACTGTTTCATCTCATCCATGTGTAGTGACATCGCGGATGTCACTGTGTGGTGCCGGCCTTAGAGGGGCACGGCGTGCGATGTACTCACATCGTGGACATCAGGTACGTAACGACATCGTGAATGTCACCGAGTAATGCCGGCTCTAGCGAGGCATGGCGTGCAATGCATTGTCATTGCGGACACCCCGTAGGTGGGTGTAGTACCAGCCCTAGAGGGGGCTCGGTGAGCGCTGGGTCATAGCGCTCAGTGGCACCACACGTAGCGTGCAGTACTGACTCCTACAGGAGGGAGTGTGAGAGTGTCAGCCATGGGATGAAGTTACCCCAGGCCATGGCACTCTGGTTGACCCTGGAAGGCACGTGACGAGTAAGATCTACACAAGGGCCCCAGGTGGGGGCTTGGGGGTGGTTACGTGTCAGGGTGAGATCCTATGGGAAGCGTCGAGAAACGACAAGAGGTTTCTCGAAGGTGGTCGTGGCCAAGGGCGGGGCCAGCCACGACCCGGGGGTATATAAACCGGGTCCCCACAGGGACCGGGGCTCTCGGCGTTGCTGTTGTCATCTGAAGATCTATGACCTACGTTCTAGGTCCAAGAAGAAGTCACCAACACGTGGACGAGGACCCAAGCCAGGGTCCTGTCCGTTGTAGCTATTCCCAGTAACTAGCGTAGTTAGCCTGGTGGTCCACCACCATAAGTTATCTGGTAAAGGGGCATTAACCCCTTTGTGTTAATGTGTTGGTGTTAATAAATGTGTTGCCTCCAAGAAGTACGTCTGCAACTCAGTTGAATCCACGATACATGCAACCGCGAGGCCTTGCCACTGTCCCAAATATAAAGATATTGGAATGGTGAGATAAGAGATGGGAGTACCTTGGTGGTCAGAAGACTGTCCACATCTGTCCACTCCTTAAGCTTGGACCTTGCTGCCAGCGCCGTCCACAAAAACTGCTTGTCCGTGATCTGCGTCACACGCCAGATGAGAACGTAATTTAGATTTGTAGCACTGGCAGCATTTACATACACGGCTTAAGTAGTGAAACGATTTAAAGCTTTCGTGACTGCAAGGATTCATCTTCTTTGATTCTTTCGGTAAAGTCACGTAGAATAAAACGTCGTGAGAATTTTATTGTTTTATTTTATTATTTTATTCTCATTCTACGTGACTTTACCGAAAGAACCAAGGAAGTAGTGTAACGATGAAAACACTGAAAGAGATCATTACTTACGCTGAAATTCTTTCGCAAATTGAGAGGGCAACTCAGTGACCCCTACGAGAAAGAAGAAGAAACACAACACATAAAACACAATGAAAATCGCCCGAGCAAGTAGATAACAAACTTTTCTTAAATACAGTTTGTCCTACTAAATACACATGTTTGTGTCAAGAGGGAGAATCCAAGCCTATTTGTATGTGTGTGTTGAACTTATTTTGCACCGTACGTAGCAATCCGTGCTAATTGTAGGTGCGGGGGAAGGACAACAAACACAAAAAGCAGTTCTAAAGCAATTAATTTTCAATCAATATTTAAAAGTGTATAGCTCCATTGGCTTCCTAACATCAGAAGAGTGTTCTAGATGGCCTCAAAAGCGCATCTGAAAGTGCGGGATAGAGTGATCGTCTTTGTTCGATGGCTAGGCAAAAGCCACTGCGTTGATGACTGGAAAATTTCATCGAGCAATGCCAAGAGCGGCTAAATTAGACTTGGGGAAGCTGGACAAGGCTGACTTGAGATGGTGACTCGATAAAGGCTTGGGAGTGATGGCAGTGACTGGCCTCCTGCTCCGCGTAGTGGTAGAAGCAGCAGTAGTAGAAGGTGGTCACGAGAGGCATGAACAGGATGGACGCCTTGCGTGGGTACTTCTTGAAGATCTCCAGTGTCCCTGCCGCCTCCACCTTCTTGTCGTTGGCCTGCGAGGCCACAGCAACGCAGTTTTGTCATGTTGTGATGATTATGGTCATTTGAATGTGCAAACATACCTCATCCGTTTTTACACGTGAAATAATACTGACATACAAAAATAGCCCAAATATACAACTTTGGAAACCTTTACAAATGTACTCCAACGTCAACACAATGGGGTACAATGGGGTACAATGGTGGCATAATGGTGGTGCGCTGCACTGTGAACCCAGCGACGCAAGTTCGATTCCCGACCAGGGCTAGTGAGATCTGAACCGGTACTGGGCCCCCTTTTGTCAACCTGCACTGACAAGTGTGGTGAAGTATGATCACCAAATTCCTATGACTGACACAGCATGCATGGGTAGGGATGTGAATTACCGTTAATAACACATTGCACATGTAGTTGCATTACGCTGCTGTCAATATTCTGCTTGATCTTGACCCATGGTATATATGTATGTACGTTGAACTTCTTTCGTACCGTACGTAGCCAACCGTGCTAATCAGAGGTGCGGGGAAAGGAAAACAAACTAAACACAAAAAGCAGTTTAATTAAAGGAGTTTTCAAGCTAAATTTAAAAGTGCATAGCTCCAGTGACTTCCTAATATTGGAAGAGCGTTCTAGATGGCCACAGAAGTGCATCTGAAAGCACGCAATGTAGTGACCATCTTTGTTTGATGGGTAGCCAGAAGCCTCTGCTGCGAGTATGACTGGAGTTTGCGTGATGGATTATGCTTTTGACGAGATCAGCAAGGTATTGTGCTTCATTTGTGGCAAGCACTTTGTGTGTAATGAGTGCGAGCTTCTAATGTATCAGTTCAGTAACCGGAAGCCAATGCAACTTGGCGAGCACTGAACGGGCACGGTCGGATCTTGCAGTACCCGTCATGACATCTGCCAAAGAATGTTGTAACGCTGGAGCTTGGTAATGTTTTTGCCAGATGTCCCGTAGAGTAGTGAGTTGCCATAATCGAGCCTTGTCAATATTTTGCTACAGTATACTATGGTGACACTACCTCAATGATGATCTGTCGTTCCAGGAGGGTGTATTGATCACGAATGTGCCCCGAGTCCTCCATGCTGAACGGCAGGCTGTCGCGCACAGGCCAAGTCCATAACCAACCCCAGACAATAAATAGATGCAAGAGACATTTACAACAGCCATAACATATTGGCATGCAACACATTTACTTTAAGACTCAATTAACATTATGTATAGTATGGGAATGACCACCATAAAGACATGAAACCAAGTAAAAGCAATAACATTAAAAACACAAATATGAATAATATACAGAACAAAACAACCGATGAATTTTGAATTACCTGAAACATCTCTTTAAGAAAGCAACTCTTTTATCAGGGTCCCGCATTGTTTGATGAGTCTTGTATTCCATGAGCTTGAACAACAGGAAACACGCATCAGCATAAACAGTACAGATATGCTTCACGGTACTTAAACACTGGCTGTATATTGTAAGGACTGAAAAATGCTATATTTTTAAAAGACGCACTTACTGCAGCTTCGTCTGCCTTTCCCATTGACCTGGAATGAAAAATGCAAATATAATTCATGATTTTCATCAACACTATATTCACATTACAATCCTCTGTATCACCATAATTTCTCCCCCAAAATAATGCACATGCCGTATTCTCCGTTGAAGACACACTTCCTTTCCCTGTATTCTAAAGCAAAAGTTAGGGGTGTGTTTTATAATCCTGTATGTGTGCGACCAGATTATCTAACTTGATTGACATCAGGCAGTTAACTCTGCATTCAATAACTTTATACTTTGCACAATTATTTCCTGCATTCCCTGAATGTCAAATTTTCTGATTTTTTATTTTATTTGGGGTGCATTTTGCTTAGCCAGAGGATCTTATAAGCTATAGGATAACACATGGGTATGCATAGTTTCGTACCTTATTCTCCAGATTATAAAGTTAAAACCAATTGAATATAGCGGCTTCTGTGGCCATTAGATTAGGTACGTAAAGTGATGCTTTGCGCACCCACCCCAAGGGTGAAGCGGGGCGCAAGGGGATGGGGGAGGGGATGTGTGGCCTCACGTGAGCAGCTCCACAAGCATCTTCCAGTCCCTGCTCCGCTTGAGCAGGTGCACCAGGTGATTAGCGGCCACCGTCCGAGTTATGAGCTCGCCAAACAGCACCTCTGTGGGAAAGAAGCACAGCCCGCGCGTCACTGCGAGCTCGCTGGACATTCGGATGAGCCGCAAGGCCAAGCAGCCGTTGTCTTATAATCAACTGCCATTTGCTTCGTGTGGTAACATGCTTTGTAAAAAAATCAACATCGTTCGTAACAGAATAACAACACATATATAGGTCAATCAACCCACAAGAGCAGGTTGCTTTCATAAAACATTTTATAACATTAACTGGACACGTAATATGAATCTATATCGGACAGATATCATATAACAATAGGTTTTACCCTTTCTGGCAATAATGTGCAGTTCACCTTTTGGCGTTCTCTGGTTTAACACCGTTTGAGACGAGGTTTAAAAGAAAGCTGTCTCTGGTGTGGACCAATCCGTTTCAAAGACAATGCATATATTATCAGAGTATGTTTTTTGTGTGCATGTTCACTACAAGTACGTGCAGTTGATGCAGACAGGATTCCTTTAAAAAGGTTTCAGTTTGGTGTTTTTAACATCTTAACACCTGCTTTATTGACAGAAATTGGAAAAACTATTGTTATATTTTGATACTGCCAAGAAAGGTCCCATATTATGAGATATCATAAACAATTTTTCCTGTTTTTTGCAGACTATGAATAGGCGTTTAATTCAATGTAAACTAATGCAGTCATCCAAACGCTCACAAAACGAGGGTAATAAAAAAAGGTAAATAAGTAGTCATGCGTTGCAAAATCAAGTGCATGTGTTTGCTGTGATAATCATTTAATGGCCGTATCATATTTACCTTTTCTCAGAGTAGACTTTAGAAAAATCAGTATCTGCACAAAAATAACTTGGTTATTGATATCCTTCTTCAAAAGTTATTATGTGATATAACATGTCTGACTGCATAACAATACAAATGATTTTGCACCTTCGAAGTTTTGGCCTTACAAAGAGAAAAAAAACCATGTATATGCATGGATTATGTAACTCTTTCCAACATGTCTGTCTCTGGAAATAATCTCAATAATAATGTCATGCGCCATGTGATATCACATGTCGTCGGGAGGGGGAGGCGATTCTCACTAAGTATGACGCCACGAGATAACAGCACTTGTGTTGACGACATCTGGAAATGTCATGCGTAATTAAATCGCGTTGGCCGAAAAGGCAAATACTTTTAGCGCTTATGTTTTCCACCAAGTTTTAGGTGACCTTTTGATAAATCTTCATGGTTTTCTACCGTGCAAGCCCCTAAAAGCAACAATAAATATACGATCATTTTTTATTTACGTTTGATCAAGATAATTAACGTGAATCCACATTACAGACACGCGGACAGATGGACTGAGATAAAACATTCAAACTTTTCACTTTAGTTAAGACAGTGTAAAAATCACACTCACAGCTGTGATGACATTGCCATCATGAAACTGAACTGCACGGTCCAGAAGTTCCAGCTTTTCCTTCAGTGACCTGTATTGTTCCAGACTGTAGGGCTACACAAGAGGGACAACGTTTTACATTTCAGGAGAAATGTTTATTGCAGTGTCCTGTTCATGTCTATGTCATGGTCATATGTATACAAATTGCGAGCATGCCATAATAAAGCACTGTGACCATCTCTTTGCTCTGGATTATTTAAGATTTTTTAACAGTGTACATGAGTACACATACAGCACTTTTTCACCCACGACATGGGGAGGCCATGTCGTGTAGGTCATGAGGGTTATTTGACTATACTTCACCATGCTGACTGATCAGTGCAGATTTGTGAAAGTGAAATGCATAAACATGGGAGCATAGAAGTACAGTACACCAATGGATCTTTCTGCACTGCCCTCTGCTGCCCATCACACAGCCCAGAAGGTTATAACACCTGTTACGAATGGTGGTGGACCACTCAGGCACTATCCAGGCGATACTGTTCAACATTAGTGAGGTGTAATCATGTTAGTAGTGTGTCATTATATTACTAAGATAATAACATAAAATGTAGGTTACCCACATTGCCCTTCAACATCTTCCAGATTGTCTCCTCTGGCGACAAATGTTCAGTTTTCCCAGTCTGCAGATTCATGAAAAAGCATACCACGCACAAGTGAATTCAAAGTGTATGTGGCAGAGCTACACATAACCACAATGTGAGCCTGGTCTGTATTTCAAAGGAGTTTGAATAATTAAGCTTTGGGCTTTTAGCGAGATATGCAAAATGTGATAGCCTGCAACTATACTTGGAACCAACAAAGCCAAACCAATACCAAATGGCTTTGAAAAAATTATTCTGCTTTTCAATCTAATATCGTTTGGCTTAAGCAGCTTGTGGCACCTACCTGCAAGCTAAACCAAAATGCGTAGGCTGAGATATTTGCAAGCAAGATGTGTGAGCTTTACACACACATCTTGCTTGCAATATTTACTCTTGGGGGGGGGGGTGGGGGGCGCAGATGACTGATACTCTTGACAACGATTCCCTTCTGAGTGGGCACCAGCTGTGCTATCCATTGTGCCTCTACCCACTGGGTCACTTTTGAAAACCAGATCACTCTTGAAAATTTGACTATTCGGGTCTGTTGAGCTCTTAACCATTTTAAACAAATACATTAGACTTGACAATAAAGCTCCACATGTGTCGAGGTTTTTAGTATACATCGACATCTCTATTTTTTTGGTCAATCCACTGCTGGATGAAGGCCTCCCCGAGGTCATGCAGCTCATGGGGGTTCTTAGATCATACTTCATCAGGCTAGTTCGTGTGGGTTAAAGGGGGAGAAGCACAGAAGTACAGAAAAATAATGACTTTTTCTGCATTGCCCTCTGCTGCCGTACCTGTAGCCAAGTGTTGGCACTAGACATGGTGCGCCAGTACCTGCTGCAGACGGCGGAGTCGCTGATTATCGCTGGAGGGTCGAGGCAACGCACTCTCCACAACTATGTGCGCAACAAACACAAGACACTAATGCTAAAACAATGGCAACAGGCAACCCAAATGATAATTAATGGTATTGATGCGTAATGAGAGAACATACACCACACATGTTTTTCTAATAATATGATTATCCTGTACAACTACTGTGGTAGAAAGTTAAATTGAATAAAATACTCAAAATAAAACACTCACCTTCAGAAATCGACAGGGAGCTACCAAAGTGACCTCCTGCAGAAGTGTCTTGTCCAAAGCTTGGCACTGCAAAATAACGTTACGTCACAAATTTAACTTGAGAACAAATACATTTTTGAATACAGCTCACTCTGGATTGACTATGCTTCAGTCACACACACGAGCCAAGCCCCAGCAGGTGTTGGTCATGAGCTGCGAGGCACCTTTAGCCGGCATGCCCAGCGAGGTGAGCGAGTGACCGGAAGACAAGCTGCGCATGGAGGAAGACAAAGCCGGCCGGGAGGGGCGGCTGTCCCTCATGCCACCCAGGAAGCGCTGTGCTGACCCCAAGACTCCGGATCCTCGGCCGCTTGGAGCCCCAGCAGAGCCCTCCAGGGTTAACGGTGGCCGAACTGGTCTTGCCTCTACACGTCAGGCAGCCAGGAGGTAATGTAACAACAGCTGAGTGATGTTTGAAAATATAATTCGTTACAATTTTAATTTACGTAATGTCTAAATGCAACTGCATCTAAAGACACAATAAGGAAACAATGGGAATATTTAACTCAACATTTTACGTTTTAGATAGATGTACATAACTGAATTTTTCTTCAAATTACCGGTTAGCCGAAACAATAATACTTGGCGTGTTGTTAAAAAGTGTGGAAACAGCGTGACAATTTTATTTGTTTGGCTGTGCCGGGTGGTGGAGTATCCTGGGACAGATATTTGGTTAGATCATAACGTTGTGGCCTCACCCAAATATTCTGAATCAGTGGGTATATTTTATGTGGAGAATGAGACAAATAGAGGGAAAATGGTCTTGGACATTAATATTTAAATAGAGGCAGGGAGTCCACAGCATGTATGAATATGTAATGGGTGTTCTAGACAATGCGGGCAGCAGAATAGAGCGAGCAACCTCACTCCAAAAATATTAGTGCCAGAGGACATTTAATTTATAATTGATGCAACTTCTTTAAAATCAATTATAATGTAGTACACGTGTTTAGGATTATTTTCAATCGCAATAAAAAATAACTCCAACCTTTAACGGTGGCCTCACTCCAGCTGATGCTTTCAAAAGAATCGTCCTCATCGTCGTTGTCCAAGGCGCTGAAGCTTTTCATACTGCGCACCGTTTTCTTCGACTCCGAGAGCTGCACACAGTGAGCAGTGGTCAAAAGCCGATTGCTCAGTGCGGCGCACACACCGCGGGGACACACACGAAACGTATTGCTCACCGACACGCGGTTAACACTGTGCTAGCTGTAACACCACCACCACGTGTGCTTACCTGACCCATGTCATCGTCAAAGTCGAAACCCTTACACTTGGACCCATTCCAGTATTCGTTGTCATCTTCCAAACTCTGCTTGGTCGACTGCAAACAAATCGCAAAATTAGGAACTTAGACTTCACATTAGTATTTACACAACATTCGTACACTCACACATTCGTATTTACACAACATTCGTACACTCACACATTCGTATTTACACAACATTCGTACACTCACACATTCGTATTTACACAACATTCGTAAACTCACACATTAGTACTTACACTCACACATCAGTATTTACACAATATTCGTACACTCACACATTCGTACTTACATATTAGTATTTACAAAACATTAGTACTTACACTCACATAGTACTTACACAAACACAATTCCACCATTAATGATTCACGAATCAGTGCTGTCAAACGTTTCATTACCATCATCATTGGCCATCGCCAATCCACCTGCCATCTATCACAATGTTGCAAATGTAAACACCGCAGCACATAAACCAATTTCATCGCTCCATCTCCTCGGCCGTTAACTTTTCTGGGACGCTTTCCATTCGTCGACGACTGGAAGGAGGACTGAATAGTTTCGCCACGAAGGGGCGATGACATTCTCCCCGCCGGAAGCGATCAAGCAGATGAATGAAAACCCAGAGTGCGCCATGCAGGGCACAAAACAGCTCAACGCGAGACAAATGGACATATCGGATGTGGTACGCGAATGCATGGCAACAGCAAACTAATTGGAGGTGGGGTTGGTGGATGACGCAAAGATTGCGTCTGCCATGCCGCACCAAAGTGCTGAGCAACGAGGTCACTGTCACAGTACAACAAGAAGATATTCAACCCATCTGTGCGTCGTATCCGTGGTTTCTCCACTTCACTTGCAATCGGTCAGACGCTGTTAACACCCAAATTAGAACAGTTTAACTTCCGCACAGTGGCCCTCTGCATATACAAACACTACACGTAAATTTTACGTACGTTCATGTAGTCTTGCAAATAATGTCATAAACGTACAGTATATTTAGCAGGGCTACGTTGTAGGGTGCAGAGGGCAGTGCAGAAACATCAATTGTACTATACTAATACAACACGCCTATGCTGTCCCGTATGTACTACCAGAGTTCGATTCCCGACCACGGCTATCACCAGTGACGAATTATATCTGAACCAGACCTGGGCCTCCCCCTTCATCAGCATGATGAAGTATGGTTACACAACCGCTAGGACTCGTACGGAACCCTTAATCCAGCAGTTGATTGACAAACGACTGCACCATTACAAGTGGAATTGACCAACGTCTGACTGCATGGCCCTCCCGCGCCTTGACATTCAGCGAAGTTTAGCTTGACAAATTAGTGACAATATGTACCGTCACCATTGTCACGAACAGTATAATATTTCCAAACAGATATCGCCTTACCAATGACATCGCATTCACGTCACAGTGCAACGCGCCGCCGCCGCCGCTGTGGTCGAGGGACCGCTCGGCTGCGCCTCCACTACCGCCTTCCCCTCGCCGCCCCCGGCAGGCTAACTAGGCGAGGAGCGGTCGTGCGGGGCCCTTCAGGTTGGCGCACCGCCACGGAGAACACCGTCGCCGCTCGATCGACGCAGACGCCGGCCCGAGCACCACCACCCCACCGGCCCCACCACAGGCGGCGAGTGCGGCCGCCTCTCAGGCGAAGCCGCAGTCGAGGAACGAAGCGGTGGGCATCGCCAGCAAGGGAGGAGCGAGTCGGCAACTCCCTTGCGGGATCACGTGAGCGATCGGCCGTGTGATCGCGGTCACGTGAGTGATCAGCAGTACATATTTAAAAGGCGACGTTTCGAGCAATGTGGCGTTCTAGGATAAATTTGTTTGCCGTGAAAAAAAACGCCGTTGGCCGAAAACGTCGACTGTTCGCGAAGCCGCGGCGTCATTGACGAATGTGTTGAGTTTCCAGCAATGTCTACTGGGACACCTGTGAAACTACTGGGGCACCTGTGAAATTACCGGGACACCTGTGAAAAAAATCCGGACATCTGTAAGGGGGGGGGGGGGGCAAGAGCTTTATAGCTCATCGGATTCCTCCAGTGTCAATACATTTTGTAGGGTCGCTGTCCTTTCGAATGCGCGCACGTGATTGTCACGTGACACGGAGCCAGTGGCCCGGATTGCCAGCGGCCATCTTGGGTGAGGGAACCGAGAAAGATTCTGAGGAGCGGGGGGGGGGTGGAGGCCCGGGCGGAGACGTCCGCTGTAGAAGTGGACGGAGTTCTCTTCTCTCCCCACCCCCCTTGTCTTACCCAGCGTGGCCGCCGTGTGGCGAGTCGCGGTTAAACTCACCGGACGACGAGGCAGCGACCCGGAGGTTCCCCGCCGCTTCGCCGCGTTAAAGAGACCGCCGCTCGTGAGCGACAACTTCCCACACGGCCCGGGGCCTCCTCCTCCTCCATCGTCGCCGCCGCCGCCACCGCCCAGCCATGTCCTGCGAAAACTTCGAGACTCTTCAAGAGGAGTACCTGAGCATTTACCAGAGTCTCAAGGCGAAGCTGGACAGCACGCTGCCGCGATGCCACGGGGGTGAGACGGGCGGGCGGGCGGGCGAGCACCGGCCCACTAGCTCGGAGTTCAGCCTGTGCTCCCCCACCCCCTCCCCGTAATGTTTATTTCGTTTAGTTAGAATGTTGTTGTTTCCACAACACAAAGGGGGCAAGAATACGTTGAGATTAAACTCGCGGTGTGTGTGTGTGACAGACTCCGTGCGAGGTGTTCAACGTTAAACGTAATTAAAATAAACTCCCCGTTGCACTGTCAACAAGTTGGGACCGTTTTTAATTCCTTAAAATCCTGGTTGGAGGTTGACTCGACCCATCATCTTTCTGGGATCGATACAATGAGGTTCCCCATTTCGCCATCGCCATAAGAATTAGGAATTTCCACCACGGACTTAGGGCTGTAAACAGGATATGACCACTGCCTCAATGCTTGTTTTTGGCAGGAAATCAATTCTGCCTTTACTATATTATTTAGCAATTGTACATAATATAGTCACAGATGGGTTGTGCCTCTTCTTGTTAACATTCATTCGAACAACTTGTTTAAATTGGACCAGGAATGAACGTGCTGCATTGGCCCAATGTTTAGTCTTGTCACCGACAACGGCGCAGTTCTTAGATTGGGTTACAATTTGCTGCACAGGACAGTCCGTGACCACGGTGCTTGCAGCGATGTTGGTCACAGGTGGCATTTGAGTGATTGTTCGTTATTGGCCCAGAGCAGCCTATTCGCCGAAACGGAATGGCAGCAAGTGAATTAATTCACTAACGTCTCGTTATTTGCTCTGCAGAGGAGAAGAAGCGGGTGACCAGGGAAATTGAAAGGAGTTCGGAAGAAGCTTACCTGCTGGTACCTCTTTCACCTCAACTCCAGTCTCTGCGAACTTCCGGCGTCACATCACTGGGGTGCCACGGTGTCGAGATGTTAACTACCTCGCGTGGTATACAGGATGGTCGTGGGTTCGATCCCGACCCTGACGCCTGCTGCTGTATATTTAGAGTTTGCGTAGCTCCCCGTGGTCGCGTGGATTTTTATCCAGATCTTCCGGTTTTTTTTCCCTCCACATTTAGAAGCATGCATGTAGAGTATTTGGTTGCTATAAATGTCCACATGATAAGCCACTTTGTTAAGCTATCAGTTGTGGCCAAGTAGCTTCTGACAACATGCGTCTGTCTCTGTAAATATAGGTCAGTGAGCCTTATACGTGGTGAAATAAAGATAGTAAAGGTAGTCTTCTCCAACATTATGCTCTGTGCAATGTACATTATCAGCCATTTTGTTAATCCACTGCTGGATGAGAGCCTTCCCATGCCTTCCGAGTCGTTTTTACTATACTTCGCTTCGTTGGTTAGTGCAGTTAGTTAAGGTGGGGATCACACGTGGGAGCATAGTAAATCACAGCAATGGGCTTTACTGCACTACCCTTAATGCAGCCCCATAGCCTTTAACACCAGTTTTATAACGTGATGGTCACCCATCTAAGCACTATTCATTCTCAAACTTTACTGAGATTTGAAGAGACTGGTTGCATTGATTTGATCATAAGGCCCCCTGGAAAATCTGCACATGGAATGCGGGCACTGTCTGCTGCAAATAGCTGGCCTTTTGAACTCCAAAAGGCAGTCACGACATGTCTCCTTAGCATCAAGGAAATGCCACAGCTACAGCTACTGATAGCATCAGTGAGCCCAGAGGCATTTGAAAGAATAGTGTTATACCTCTAATAAGCATTGTTGCCTATGTACTGTGTGAAATATTTTATACACCTTTCAATAAATGATAATTGGTCATGAATGAAGAGGCATATTGCCGAGAAGACTATAACAAATGGCTCTTCAATTAAAGTAATGCAGAGTGTTGGCCAATATCTTTCAACTACAGATCTTGCGACCAACACCCCTCAGTCTACCTTTTTGTGATACCTATCTTTACATTTTCATGTAACTAAAGCCACCGCACACTGCACACACCTCAGTTCATCATCAATGAAAAACTGTACCACGGTGCATGGGTCGCGAAGACTGAAGTTGAGAGACAACTGCCCTACATCGTGCAGTACAAAGAAATGAGAACTGTTTTTTTCAACATGACCATCCGTAAGTCTGTCTTGCGCATCGCACGTTGACGTCTGTGGCTTCTCCCGCTGCCCACAGCTGCAAGAGATGGAGGAGGAGTTGAAGGGGGCCCCGGCGCCGTTCCGCATGCAGATGGTGTCGCGCATGCGTGACTACCGACGGGACCTGGAGCGCATCACGCGAGAGACCCGGCGTGCCACGGACCCAGCTCTCTCCGCCCGCTCCGACCTGCTGAGCGGAGGCTTGTTTGCAGCTCAGAACAAGGAAAGCGTAAGTCGCCAGCTCCATTACCTAGGAACATCTAACCCTTTTTTTTTCAGAAGAGTTTTCAAAGAGGAATGAAAAGCATTGCACATGTTTTTAATCTAAGTTTGAAAGTGTTAAAGCATTAGTTCTTGTCCGTCTGCGTGTAACCGTGGGATACGATGACTCGTAACAATCCTACGAATATAAAAAAAAACTCGGCACATTTGTTCCAAACACTGCGGTCTTCAAAGGAGATGTATTTAATCGCTGACGTTTCTCGCAATGACTCTTCTTCATAGCACATCTATGAAGATGAAAATTTCTAGCGTAAAGTTGTGTTCCTATTCGGGACTTACAGAATATTGGCCACCTTGATCCAAAGGGTTGCCAGCACCGTCCCTGGCAGAGCTGCTTTCTACGCCTGATCTCACCATGGTCTGCGCCTGCTGTGATTGCTCCTGTTACTTGTAAATTAAACTTGCCCAAGGATCAAAGCATACTGAAAGCATTACAAAATTCATTCACGTGCATGATTTTTCTTACTGGTGTATATTTTTTTTGGGCTGGCTATGACAGCGTTTTCAGGTAATATGCAGAGGAGTCCGCTATTTACACTGAGGAATGTTTTCCACCTGCTCTTTGCGTGTGTGTGTGCACCCATGCGGGTCTCCCTGATGCGAGGTAGGCCCAGGTGGCCTCGGACCGCGCACGACTGCTACAGGGCACCGAAAGCCTGGGCCGCGCTTCGGCCAGCGTTGAGCGTTCGCATCGCGTTGCTGTTGAGACGGAGCAGATTGGGAATGAGATCATCGACGAGTTGGGAACACAGCGCGAACAGCTGGACAGGACGCGTGACCGGGTACGCAGTCAGTGGAGACACTGTCACCACAAGACAGGATTTCCCAAATACAAATTGAACCCCATAACGCCCATAAAAACAGGTCCCTGCAGGGTGGGCTGGTAGGACAAGTCTCTGCACTGTCTATTGCTGATTTTACACCCAACAGCACGAGATTTCACTTTGTTAAAGTATTTAAAGGGGACGGACGGACGGACACACTAATCTATTGCAGGCTGGTACGCTCAGTTTACAACTTCGTTCCTACCAGTACAAGACCACATCACATTAGACGCTCCGTAAATTCACATTGTATTTGAGATGTATTTTTCGATTTAAAGCTTTCGTGACTGCAATGATTCATCTTCTTTGGTTCTTTCGGTAAAGTCACGTAGAATGAGAATAAAATAATAAATTGATAAAATAAAATAACACAATAATATTCTCACGACGTTTCGGCCACAACACAAGCGGCCTTCATCAGGTGAAGGGACGAGACTGTCTGGTAGGACAGCGCTGGAGTGAAAGAGCCACGTTCAGATCACGGCCTTTAAGCTGTGAGAGGAACAAAGCGCCCTTTGTTTATGTTGAAGGCCGCTTGTGTTGTGGCCGAAACGTCGTGAGAATATTGTTATTTTATTTGAGATGTGTTTTCAGTTGAGTTAAGTAATTGAATTATGCCATTGTTATATGTTGAATTTTATTTTCTTTCAGCTTACAAATACAGGACAAAACCTATCAAAAAGCAGGAAAATACTGACTACAATGTCACGCAAGTAAGTCCTACAATTCGCCACGATTTCTCCTGGTATTTAAAACGCGCTTTGTATCATGGAGAAGTTTATGATCGTGGTGACACATTCATACTTGCATTGTAGGAAGAGAATTAACGATCTATTTCTGCTGGTGGTTTTTCAGGCTTGTGACCAATAAACTCCTACTTGGCTTCATCATCATCCTCGAACTTGGCATTCTGGGTGCTGCTGTATACTTGAAATTTTTCAAGAAATGAGCATGTTATATTCCAGTGTTTAAAAAATGTGAAACTTATAAAGCTAAAACATATATTGTAAATACCACACTATCCTTTGATATTGGCATGTGTAGATTCAGTATGCTCTAACTTTGCATCACAATGAATAAGTGATGTTGCTTTATAAGATGTGCCACATGAGGTGGAGCAAGTGGCAAGGTGGTTAACGCCCTGCACTTTTAACTGTGTGAGTTTGATTCTGGGGCATGGCTAACATCTGTGGTGAGTGATATCTGAATCGGACCTGGGACCTCCCTTCACCACCTGCACTGACCAGTGTGGTGAAGTATGGTCAAGCAACCCTCATGACTGACATGGCATCGTAAGTGGATTAACAAAGATCTGTATATTACCATACCACAAATTAAAATGTGTATGATTTAGAGCACAAGTAACTTCGTTATTTGTATTATCACATGTTTGTCATGTAAAACTTGTAAATACAATTTGCTGTTTTGCCATGGATGCACTTGGAGGAGAAATGTTTAGAATATTTTGAAAGATGTAAATGTTGAAAGTGGAAACAAATATGCCCAATAAAATAAAACTGTGCTGCTTGAATTTAGGTTGTATACTTTTGATCAAATAAAAATTACATGAAGACGATTTTTGTCTTATCTGTTATCTTTTGAGAATACACGTGAGAAGCTGTCATACCAACTGGAAGTATAGTGGTCCGTGGAACCGGTATAATAGGACCCAAATGCGTTGTCTTAATTGTCATGAAAATACCTCAAGAATCTAAAACAGCAAAATGTTCATCCAGCCGTTTCGTATGGTGCTCTACTGTTCCTCTGTTCCTGCCATTGTTGCGAGGCCATGTGGACATCAGCCAATACAATCCACTGCTGGATGAAGACTTCACCAAACAGTTGCCATCTCAAGTCATACATCACGGTGCCCTAATAGCCCAAGCTGGACGTGAGCGGTGCCTGGGAGCCCTGGAGGGCACAATCACACCAAGCCCTCCATGGGCGTCCCACAATAAAACAAACTCTGGGATGTGGGGTGGCCGATTTCTCGTGCTCCTTTACACATGGTAGCCGCCCTGACGCTCTGCTTTTCGAAGGCTCATAAGTGAAATCTGACACGAAATAAGTGTCACAAAATCACGTGTCGGCTCTGCTCCTCTCATTGGTAGTGCAGTGCTGATGCATGCTCTGTGGGTGGAGCTGTTGGTCTACACTGCAAGTCTGGATATTGCAAGTCTGGAGTTGTTGACAACTCCATTATAAACGTGGCCCCTTGGTTGTTAAAGTCCGTTAAAGATGTAAAGTGTGGGGTTTATTGCCACGCTTAAATGCGAACAAAGTATTTAATTTCTCTAAATTGTATCGCCATTTTATTTTGTCTTGTTAAGAGTTTAAAAATGCAAACACGTGCTGAAAGTTGATAACCGAGTGACAGTCCCTTGTGATACTATTTTTTTAAACAGGAGACCTGCACCGTAAATGGTGACCACCCTTCAAACAACGTGGTACAAGTACATCTGGAGATGTGTATTAGTATTTGGGCTCGTGGAAGAGGCATGTGTCAAAGTAAATGCCTGGATATAAAATAAAACCTGCACCTCGCTTCACCACTGAACAGCCCAGGAGTCAGCGCCACATTTCCCAGCCGTGAAGACAATTCCTCCAGGCTCGAGAGCCTGGTTGAGACTGTATACCTGTCAAACCCTTGGTGCCTACCTGAATACATACCAATTCAGGTCTTATTGGTCACCCCGTGCCCTTAAAATATCCAACGTTCATCCTACAAAGTCTCATGACAAGAGAGAACACAAACAAATAGACATTTTATTGTCCGGATTGAAACGGCTGTATGTCGCGTGGACCTGAAAACTAAATTTCTCTATTCAAAAATACGGGCAGACCGTATGAGTTGACACGGTGTGAAACCACGTGAGATGGCTCTGGAAGCCGGGATGTTTTGGTTAGTGGGGCCTAACTGAGGCCCCGTAGGATATTCCTAGAAGTGAAATGTCTGAGCTGGAATGTCTGGCTGAGGACCCATTCCAACTCCAATCCGGTAAAGTAAAAGCCAACTCTGCAGAGCTTCCAAAAAGAGAGAAAACCGTACACAGTTGCAATCTGGAATACTAAAAAAACCCTCGTCCTACATCTGACCAAATCAACCGGAATATGCCCAAATCTTGGATTGTAAGTGAGATTGAGCCTGGATAGTACTTACGGTGGGCGACCGCCGCGAATAACACAGACATCGTCAGGCTACTGTGAGGCTACGATGTCAGCAGAGGGCGCTGCAACAGAGTCAATTACTGTGCTGCTGTGCTTCTCCGCTGCCGCCTTCGCCAACCCGTAACTGTCGAGCGTGGTCAAGCCACATGGTGAACAACTCCGAAACGATCGCCACGACTCGCAGCACCTGCCCGGGGACACTCGCATTCCGGCAGTGGATTGACAAAGGTTGGGGGGGGGGGCTTTACAAGTGCGCGTTGTTATTGTGGGGGATTTGTTGTTGTCTATGCTAATTTAGAACGCACGTGGGACGAAGAACAATCGAAACGCCAAAGGAGTCCCGAAATGAGCGAGAGATCGGTTTGGCGGATCACAAAAAACTTCGTGCGCGCGTCTCGCCGGGACACCTCCAGTGAGCTCGCCCATCCCCGCTCCTCAAAGCGGCTATTTTGGACTCAGGAATGCGCACAGCTGCTCCTTGTTAGTGGCCGTGTGCGTGCCATTAGGCAGTCAGCCGCCCGAACACACGGCAAACACACAGCAGAGTCGCCCCACTCTGCCGAAACACACGCGTCGTTTGCAGGGTTTACGCGCGGTCCCTTTAGACCTCGGGTGAGGCTGATGGGTACGAGCGGCAGGTGATTTGCGGTCCAACGGAGACTAAGTGCTCGTATTCCTGTAGCTCCGGAATTGAACCTTGATTGCATGCATGTTGAACTTCTTTCGCACCGTACGTACCCAACCGTCCTCGCGGAGGTGATTACGGGCATGTCACGGTAAGAAGTGTTCATACCGGTCTCTCGCAGAGCAGGGCAACCCTTCGTGTTGGAGAATGATCCAAGCGGATATAACGGAGCTACTTCTAAGATCCCTTTAAGTGACGTGATACACTCAGTAAGGGGGCATCACTTTCCCACCCACTCTGCCATAAGAGAGTAATATCAACTCAAATGTAATGTGGTGTTCGATTTCAGCAAGTAATCCGTGACCGGACTGAGACGACACTGGATTTGAACCCCAGGACCTCAGCAGTGCCCGATCAGCGCTCTGACCTCTTAGCCACCCAACCACCTTTTTTCTTTCTTGTGTTTAAGCATTTGAGAGGCATCGATTGGTGAGAATAGTGGCCTAATGTAAGGGTGCCAATGTAGGGAGTCCTCATCCGGTTTCCACAGAGCTCTTCTTTATGAAGGCAGATGCTACTTAGGTATGAAAAAAACTGGATTTGCCAATGAACTTGATCAAGTAAACCAATGTGGCTCAAGGAGAATACCGCATTTCAATCATTGCATATGAACTGTAATGGCGTGGATCAAATACATGGAGACAGGTAACGAAATTGAAACAAAAGTATAAACATGTGCCAAGAAACGTGAAGATGTGCGTGCTGACAATTACACAAAGAGACAGAGGAGTAAATGAATAATTAAGCAAAGGCCAGTTGGAGACATCGCTACTATGATTCAGCGCCGCTTATGTGCAGGTCGAGGTTGGCGAGTGAGCCAGTGGACGGCTTCACGAGTGTCCTGGTGAACATCTGAAACGCTTCAGATGTTCACCAGGGCAAGAAGGCACTACGATGGCTGTGTGCTTTTTGAAACACATTTTGTCTTGTTTGAAAGTTATGGTGTTGCTGCATGCACTATGTTTCTGTTATAAATGGCTTTTCCCGTCTCTTTCATATTTTACAGATTTCAAATATATTCTGTATTTTAATGCGTGGCCAAACCGATCTGGAGTTTTTCTCGTCTTGAATGAACGCTGCTGAATTTGTGATCTCCTAAAGGCCGTTGTGAAATAAATACTTTTATTTTTGTATGTGCAGAGACGGATATGTGAAGGGGGCATATTGTCTGTTCGTTTATTGTGCTAACGTGGCAGGGCTGGTAAGCCTAGCAGGGTTGGTAAGTCTTACCTAATGTGTGTTTACCGAGGCGATATTTAAATTCCCCATCTCACAGGAATTCACTTGGCTAAATTGCATTCTTCAAGGGACGGCGTTTACGTGCGAACTTCTCTCTAGTCTCCTACAAGCGTCTGCTCCACATTACCGAAACGCCTTGCCCCCCCCCCCCCCCCGGCTTTAGCGCAAAAAAAAAACGCGATGAGATCAGAACGGCGCGGCTCTCATGGAGAGGGGGAGCGCTGTAAACGCAAAGCGGCCACCAGGGAAAACAATCGCCGCCCCTTTCATCCCGCCGCGGTGAGAGGCACAGAGAGCGTCTTCCCACGACGTTCCAGGCGCAGACTCGTCACCAAGACCCGGGCCCGACACGGGCGCACTCGGAGATCCGCGGCGGCACGAAGGCCACGCCGCGGTGGCATTTGCTCGGCTCGCTCTCCCCCTTGCGAGGTTTTTGGTTGTTGTTGTTGTTGTTTGCCGGTCGTTGCCAAGAGCGACGCGCATGCTCAGTGTTTTAGATACGTCCCGGCAGCGAGAGAACGTTGGTTTCCGTTGTCTGCGAAGGTTCAAAAGGACTCGTGGAAGAGATGGATGGTCACGTCCAGCGGATGGGTGCTTGTTGGTTTCAGCAGAACACATTGGCTCAGATTGACATCATTGGTTTTGTAATATCTGCTTCTGCAGACAGTTCTCTGTCATGTGTGTGCTATGAAGAATGGCAAATTTTCCTGAAACGTCACGTTATATTTTCAAATTTTAAAGGCCAAATTGTTACGAAGGTCGTGTTCAGTTTTTTTTTTATAAAAGCGTTTGTCACCCCAATGCATGTCTATTCACTAGTCTGAAGCTACCATTCTTTTACATTGCATCTCATTTTTTTCAACAGTTCGTTTTCTGGGGATATAGCCAAACATGAAGTATTATCCACAACTGCCATTGTAATACTGTCATTGACCCAGACGCCACCCTCACACGATCCTCTGCCGGGTTCCCACGCCATGTGATCGGCTGGACAAAAAAAAACCCTCCGTCAAAATATCTAAACTCGGTCGAATTTGCTAAACCGCCGATGGGCAGTTCTTGGTGGCAAAAGTGTACACAACTGGCACCGTGCCGAGATACACAAGTACGTTCCATTGAGCACCGTGTGATTGTGGACTGTGATGAGAGCGCACCACCACGTGTGAACGATCCATTCCGATTGCTGCGACGGAGTGGAAACATTCTTAAAAATAATACAAGGCGCCCCCATCCAGACGCACGAAGCGCTCCACCCACGGCCACGCGAGGCGCTGCCACCCACAGCTTCGCGTGGGAGTCAAGCCGAAAACTTTGCGAGAAACCAAAAAAAACCCGGAGGGCACACGTTCAACAGTGCCGATTTGCCCGGCTACCTCCCAGCCCGCGCCTGCTGTGGACAATGGAAAACGTTTGATTTGACAGTCGTGGGCGAACATTTTGCAGTCCCGAGACGGCGATTGTGAAAGATTGCGCCGATGAAGTGTATTTAGCATTCACAACTAGCAGTGCTGGCCTTGATTCTAACTTGCTCCTTTACTCAAATAAACACGGCAGAAACAGGATAGGAAAAGGTAATTGCGTGCCCATTGTTCAACTACAACTGCGATGGCATCCAAGAGTATGGTAACAATTTTCACGGTATTCAAGTGAACGTTCCTGTAATGTTAATGACATTTCAAGGGAAGCGAAGTCGGACGTCGCAGAAAACAAATGACTGGAGATTCCTGTGGAAATTAACGTTTCGTTTTATTTGTGCTGTTCGCAGCAATTTACAGTGCTCTACAGAAGCGACGCTTTTACAGGCCCCCTGCCGAGCGCGCGGTCGTCGCGCGCAAGTGTCGCGCGCGGTCGTCACGCTCGAGTGTCACGCGCAAGTGTCACGCGCAAGTGACACGCTCTCGGCCCGCGTCCACGCCGAAGTATCACGCTCTCCACGCGGGCGGCCCACAGCTCGCGCCAGCACGGACACCCAGGGGAGTGGCAGAGCGGCGTGGGGGGGGGGGGGGGCCTCCCTCCCCCTCATCGCGTGGAGCAAAAGCGGCGAAAAGGAGACCTCACATCAGGCCTTGATCGTTGACACCATCCCTCGTTGGATTTTTTTTTAATATAATTGGATTTTTTTCTTCTTTTCAAAACGGGACTTAAACGGTATGCTTTCAATGTAGGATGGCAATAAATCTCTGTACAAGATATTTAATTTATTTTTAATAGCTTCATGTTGCCCCCCACCCACTCCTCCTCCGACGCACACGCGATTTCCTCTCCACTGCCCCCTATCGACATCGGGTGATGAGACCAAGAATCCGTCAACTGTTGTTGAAGAGCAGTGAGACACCGCATGATAGAGCATGCCCCCGCCCCCCCCCCCCCCCGTGGAAGTGGATATCAGATAACTACAGAAATCCCTGTTTATCCATAGGAGGAGACAACACTTTTCCACCTGCCCTGCTACAGCAATGTTTGTCAGTGAAACCAATGTTTCGCATTGTCAGACTTGCAATTCAGTCAGATTAAGGTGGCCCATGCGTACAGGATCACTGCCAAAACCTACCACAGTTGCTCCCCAAATTCAGTGCAAACCCAGTTAATGTGATCGTTCGTTCGTGCAGTCATTGGTGACCAGGCTGAGGCCATCAACTCGCCGCGAGACCCGAGAAGCCGGTTCCATCACAGGTCGGCTGCCCAGATTCCGACTGGGGATCTCCAGCGGTGCCAGCTCAGAGTTCCAACCTCTGACCCACCCGGCTGCCCCCGCACGGACCCTTTTTATAAACACACACACACAGAATGGAGCGAATGACACGCGACCCAATGTTGACTCGCTGCCGTCAGGGAGCCCGCTGCTACACAACGCCCACAGCCCATCCTTCCAGAGTAATCGACATGGAAGGTTCATTGAGCTGTAATGTTTTAGACCCTGCTACCACAAACCCCAGAGACAACATTCCACCCGACGTAACTGAGCGAGTATTGTAGTTTCAGTTCCCTTAGAAAAGAAACACGGTGATACATCATCCTTAAAATGCATCGTGCCCTCTAAGTTTTAACTCATTTTCTTCGCTGCCTTGAAGACGTTGATTGTTGAATACATCTGTGCCGAGTGTTCACCGTTACCTCCTGGTATGTCCAGAATGGACTCTGCTCGGTTGGTTACCTCCCATACGAAGCCAAAGTCTCATTCACGGAAATGGCCAAACATCTCAATGTAGAAGGACCCTCCTGAAAGAGCACCTTGAGACTCGGCAAGTCCTTCCTGGGTAAACTATGGGCATCACTATTATTGTTTCTTATTTAAGTTAATAACCCATCCCTGTGGCCCACTGCACAAAAATCGATCTCCGGTCTGGCCGTGCTTGGTTGAAGACTCAGAAAATCATTGGCTGATGTTGTCTAACTTGAGCAGACAGTCGTAGCTACAAAAGCAGGGCTTCATTTCTCATGGAATGCTTTCTGGGGGACTCGAACCCAAAAATTCCAGGAGCCTGAAATATTATCTGGAGCTCTGCCCTGGACAGCTCCGGCTGAAACGAAACCGTTCGTAACAAGGAACAGCAGCAGCAGACTGTGGCTATGCCGGCTTTGGGGAATTCTGAACACAAGCAACACCAGAGGAAACCTCCCAGTTGTTTCCAACCTAATCGCCACGACCATGAGATTAATAAATTACTATTTAGATTTAATGTTTAATATATAAATTAGGGCTTATTCAGAGAGTTGAGGTACCCAACAGCAACTTGTAGAGCGAGCATCCGTCCACGCTGACGCTCGAGACAGCCTCCCCTGGCGGGCACCCTCGCGAGTTGCGTCGAGTTGGAACGCGGGCAGTGGCGCACTGCTCTGCCACGCGGAACACGGGCAGTGGCGTGCCGCTCTGCCACCCGGAACGCGGGCAGTTGTGCTCCACTCTGCCGGTGGGACCGCGGGCAGTGGCGCGCCGCTCTGCCACTCGAAACGCGTGAACAAAAGTGCCAGCGTATCGCTTCGTTTCTGTCTCGTTCATATTCAGCCCCAAACAAGGTTTCTCCATGATCGCCTTGCGGAATTCAAGGCAAGATGTTCCAGCCAATAAAAAATATATATAAAAACAAAATACACTTTCATTATCTGTATTCCGAGCGATCAAAAACAACTAAATAAGTCAGCAACTAGCTCCAGTTATACTTAATTACATTAAAGTTTAGTTCTTTAGTACATTAGCTTTATAATTATTCTGTTATTAAAAATATAGAAATAACATTGCCAAAGCATTAACAAACAGCGCGACACACACGAGCCGACAAAAATACACCTGTACAGAAACAGAGAGCACAAGCCACATGGAATGCCTGAACGGATACTTTGGGAGAGAGATAACTCAGAAAGGCAGATACATTCATTCATGACAATTCTTTCTTTCCCCGTCTGACATTATCTCCTTTTGCATCTTGTACGTCGAGTGGTGATACTTGATTGCGACTGATGACACCAGAGCCTAATCAATTTTAACACAGAGTAAGCTGTGTGTGTATGTGTCAGAATGTAAAAACTGGATTTATAAAATAAAACATTACTTTAAAATAAAATAATAAATTAAAAAGTTAGTCAATTTTCTTCCGACTGGCCTCATCAGGCTGTGATGAGGCTCGTCAGCCTACACATTGACGAACTTGTGGCTTCACCTCACTGTGTACTCATCAGCATGGGTTCTAACGAGCGACGTGGCAATAACTTATAGGAAGTCGACCGCCGTTTGAGTTAACGAGAAGATCTAAGCTACGGGCGGCACTTGGGGTTCTGGAATGGCCCAACATTAAACCTGCGAGCAGTGCAAGTACCTTTCATGAAAAACAAAATTATAACTTGGATATAAACAACACCGTGTTTGCGACAATGCAGCAATAGTATTAGATCTCTGAATTGGTACGGCCCGCCCAAGAACACCACGTGTACTGACATCATGAGAACTCTGCTTGATCTCAACAAAAAACGAAGTCAAAAAGACATTGCTATGAACGTCAGATATTTACATTATCACATCCTATATAGTGCTTTTTTAAAAATAAAATATGAAGAGTAAGCAAGACAAAACAAATCTATAAGCTAAATTGAAAAAGGTGCTATTAAGGCTTTCTCGACGGCTGTAACGAATTTCGAACAAATCGATCTCCTTGTCCGTCTTCTCTGTGACGTCGCCACCCATCGTCCATGCTGCCCACTCTCCGACGGCCCAAGGTCCCAACGCTCCAGCTGCCCAACACAGCCATCAGCTGAGCAACACAGGCATGAGCCGTCCAACACAGCCATCAGCTGAGCAACACAGCCATGAGCCGCACAACACAGCCATCAGCTGAGCAACACAGGCATGAGCTGTCCCAACAGTCTCGCCTGAGGTCGCCCAAGCTGGCTGACAAAATCGGCATTCATTTTCCCGATGATGAGAATATTTTTTTTTTATCTTCTTGAAAATGTGGACGAGAGTGACTGCGATGACGCAGTTCTAGGAAATCATACGGGGTTGACCGTTATATATAAAAAAAACGTTATATAATTTTGTTTCCATGTCGATCGTTTTTATTTTTGTTTGAACCTTGCAGAATTATCTACAAAGCGCTATCGGGGGAAGAGGGGCTTCGAGGGCAGCAGAAAGTGCACATTGCAGAAGAGTCAAGCACTGGGAAGAGCAAGAGACGGCAGGGCACCCTCCGCCGGCCGGCAGGAGGCCTGGAGGGCGAAGTCCGTGGCTCCGGTGGGGGGGTGCGTGGGGTCGCGGGGTCGCCGGGATGCGCGGCTGTGTCACACGCTGGCGCCGCTGGGGCTGATCATGCTGTAGTAGCCGCTGTAGCGAGGGTCCGGCTCTGCCAGGCGCTGGACCTTGGCCGCGTTGTTCAGCGGCGGCTTTACCACTGCTGCCGCTGCCGCTGTGGTGGCGGTGGCGGCCGTGTTCTTGTCCAGGTCGTTGTTCAGGTAGACCGTCTGCGGACACGGAAAAAGACGATAAACGAGTAAGGGGATACTGTAATATGAATTGAGATATCAAACAGAAACGTGGACATCAAGATGGAATTGGAACAAAAGCTTACAATAGGTGTCTATAGTTGGTACCGGCAAAAAAGGTCCCATAGATCGAAGCTGATGAGTGCGCATGGAGAGAAGCATGCTTGCAATTAGACTCAGAGACAGGAGGTGGAAAGCATGGATTCGAGAACACCCGCTTCGCATGTGTTTCCTTCCACGTGTTATGTGAACAGTCCAAGTTTCAAGTTAATTTTGTTTAACCCAGTGAGAACTCGAGAGACCAGGAGAGAGTCTCATTTGCAAGAGTAACCCGCAGAATTAATTTGCCAGTAGGGGGCAACAATTGCTGCTGCCTGTATAATCCCGATTGAGTAATTTGCAGGTAAATTTCGATTCTGGGCATGTGGACCCCGACGCGAGCACGCAATGATGGCCAACCCTTGCGAGTGACATCACAGGATCTTTAACGTCCGATGCGAAACAGACGGCGCGTAGTGTTACCATGGCTGAATTCGAGCCGTGAACGTCCGCTAGGTGTGCTGCCGCTGTGCCACGGCCTCACCGCCATCGCGCGAGCTACGCGCGCGTCCTGCATACGAGAGGAGTGTCTCTCGCTCGCTGGCGGCCCCTGGCCAATGCTCCGCACACCACTGGGTGCTCCGCAAGGCCCTGGAAAGCGGTCCGCGATACCCGCCGCAGACGCGGCCATTTGGGGTCGCTTCAAACTCGAGAAATTGCCGTTGGTGCGCGGCGGTCCACCAATTTTGTTCGGGGTCGACGGAGAGAGGGCAGCGGGCCCAACAACTTTGGGAACCATCGGACGCCGCGCGCGTCACATGGACCACCGTGGCGCGCGCGCGAGGCGCGAGGCGCGTCCCGTGTGCGCCGCGCGCGTGTGGAGGGGCGCCGTGCCTTGACGGGCGGCTTGTAGAGCTGCAGGGGAATCCACTGGCGCCGCCGCGAGTGCAGGAGCAGCACGAGCACGACCAGCAGACCCAGCGCCAGCGCGCCGATCACCACCCAGAGCGGCCACACGTCCGCACCACCGGCACCGCCGCCGCGCCGGTCTACGCTTGCCCCGTCCACGGCACGCTCGCACCCCAACTCGTCTGGAGTGGCGTGTACACGTAAAACAGACAGACGGACGCACACGTCGGGGACGCGTCGGGACACGTGCATGGACACACGATAATAAACAAGAGTTCCCCTGCAGAGCTGCACCAGTAGCGCGCCGCTAGCGAGCACACGTCGTCACGGTGACGGAACGCGGCTGGGAACGTGAACAGCCCTGCCGGATGAAGGCCTTCCAAAGACCATGTGGGGTTGTGGGGGTTATCTGACCCCATACTTGACCATGCTGGTCAGTGCTGTTTAGAGTTCAATGAAGGTGGGGAGCATAGGCACGGGAGCAAAGGTGTATTTTTGTACTGCCCTCTGCTGCTCACAGCCACAAAGCCACACAGCCACACAGTACCACAGCCACACAGTATCACAGCCACACAGCCACACAGTACCACAGCCCCACAGCCACACAGTACCACAGCCCCACAGCCACACAGTACCACAGCCACACAGCCACACAGTACCACAGCATCACAGCCCCACAGCCACACAGTACCACAGCATCACAGCATCACAGCTGCACAGCACTACAGCCACACAGCCCCACAGCCTCACAGCCACACAGTACCACAGCCCCACAGCCCCACAGCCACACAGCCCCACAGCCACACAGCCCCACAGCCACACAGCCCCACAGCCCCACAGCCTCACAGCCACACAGCCGCACAGTACCACAGCATCACAGCCGCACAGCCACACAGCCCCACAACATCTGTTAGGGTGGTCGCCCATACACTCACTTTCCAGATCAAACTCATTCCAGGCGATTTGAATTAAGAACATTAGTCCTGCACCAAACAAGATGTGGGCTCTTACTGGAATCCTCCGACAGCGGCCCCATGACGCAAGCGACGGGAACGTCCTCTGTGATGGCCTCGACTTCGTTGGACCTCTCAGCGGGCACGCTCGCGGGCTCCGAAGGCAGCTCGTCATCTGAAATGAGACGCCCCGCGCTCCACATTAAGCTTTTCAGAGACACATTCTGCGAGCGGCGTGCGGCCGTACGTCAACAATCGCCCCGTTCGCCTGCCCACAAACGGGAAAACTCAAAAGAGCACGAGAGATGCGGGGCAGCTCGACTCTCAGCTTCTGCAATAATGTCCTGCGCATTCGTGACACTACCGCCACCACCACCACTACGGCCACCACCTCCACCACAGCTATCGCCACCACTTTCGTCACCACCACAACTACCGGAACTCCTGCCACCACTGACATTATTGCCATCGCCACCAACACTACCGCCACCAACCCCGCCACCACCACCACCACCACCACACCGACGCAGCATACCTGGGCACGCGAGGCAGCAGGATCCGTCAAGGCGGACGGGGCGGCTGCAGGAGGGCCGCAGGCAGTCCTCAACGATGCACACGGCCTCGCCGTTGCGACAGTGGCAGTGCGTGCACTGGTCGGGGCTCCAGCGCTCGCCCTCCCCGTAGATCTGGTCCCCGTAGTAGCAAACCTTGAGCGGCACGATCACTTCTGCAACGGCGAGAGGACACGCGCCGTCGCGGGACGGTGAGCGGCGGCGCTGGACTTGCGACCCAGAGGCCGGTGGTTCCATTGCAACTCCCCGGGCGCGGCGGTCGAAACAACGGCGCAAGTTTCTTAAATCCGACCAAGCCGCTACCCACCCCGGCGGCACGGAGAAGTACACCGCAGTTAGTCTATCGGGGCAGGTCGCGTATGGTGAGGTCAAGTGTGGGTACTCCCACCTCTCCCAAGACATCTGTGGAAGGGTAGACCAAAAAGTCTCTCGTGGAGGCCCTTCTGCCACGGGTAGCATGAGCGAGCAATTACAGCGCTGCGCCTTTGCCTTCATTTCCCAATCGTATTGCATTTGAGATGTTTGGGGTGGGTGGAGGGTGTTGGTGGGTGGAGGGTGGTGGGTGGAGGGTGGTGGGTGGAGGGTGGTGGTGGGTGGAAGGTGGTGGGTGGAGGGTGGTGCGTGGATGGTGGTGTTGGGTGGAGGGTGGTGGGTGTAGGGTGCTGGTGGGTGGAGGGTGGTGCATGAGGGTGATGGTGGGTGGTGCGTGGAGGGTGGTGATGGGTGGTGGTGGGTGGAGGGAGGGTGGTGGTTGGTGAAGGGTGGTGGTGGTTTCAGTTTCGGTTTTCGGTTTTATTTATTAGGTATAGCCCTGTGAGCCATTCGGCTCTTGAATCGAGTGCAACCGCAACAAACAAAAAACTCACTACCTCGCCTGGAATGCAGGAGGTCGTGGGTTCGATCCCGACCCCGACGCCTGCTGGTGTATATCTGGAATCTGCGTGTGTCTCTCTCCCCATGGTCGCGTGGATTTTTCTCTGGGTCCTCCTGTTTTTCCCTTAAGCACATTATCGGATGACACGTTGCTACTGCTTTCCTTCAGTTTCAGTGGTGGGTGGAGGGTGGAGGTGGGTGGAGGGTGGGTGGAGGGTGGTGGCGGGCGCTCACCCAGGCAGTACGGGCAGCATTGTCCCTTGCGCAGGACGGGCCGGCGGCAACTGACGGGCGGGCAGCGCTCCGCGAAGCGCACGATGCGACCCTCGCGGCACACACGGCTCTCGCACGCGTTCGGCTTCCACACCTCGCCCTCCAGGAAGATGTCTCCGTCCTCCGACACGCAGTACTGCGGCGCGACGCCGCCGACGCCGCCGCTACTCCCGTTGCCGTTCGGCGCCGGCGTCTCCGAGGCGCCCGCTGGCGTGAAAGACGTAAAAACAAGATGTAATTCAAGGAAGACAAAAAGTCACGCACGCGATTTGGATTCCGCGGGCGGCGTGGGGAAACGCTGCATCGCAATCGAGCCCGGGTGGCTACCGCTCGACCCACGTGCTCGACGCGCAGCTTCACATGCCCCGTAGCGACACCTGCCGCCCCGGCCCTCTGCCCATCAACCCCCGCCCCCCCCCCCCACCCCACACACCCACACACTCAATACGGCTGTCCCGTACGGCACCGCGCAATTGAGCCCGGAGAGCGAGCGCACGCACCCGGCAGCTCGCTCGCTCTCTCCGCGCCGCCCACGCGACCCGTTTACGTGAGCGGCGTGGGTATGGGGCGCTCGGTGTGGGCGCATTGCGAGTGCACGGGCGGCGGACTTCATGGCGGGCCGCGCTGCCTGCAGGTGGAGCGCCAGCTGGCACGCGGCGCGGGGAAGCTCTGCGGTGCGCGCGCCCATCTGGGCACCACCACCCCCCGCCCTCCCCCCCTGCCGCCCCGTTCCATCCCATTTCCGCGCTCGGCTGGAAGAGTCAACTTCACCGCCGAGGGAAATCGCCGCGCCGTTCCCGCCGTTGCCGGCTGTCGGCGGCGCGCTCGCGATAAACAGTTCGGAATGGGGGGAAAATCGTTTTGCAAATTTCACGCGCTGAAGAAAAACAAAACCGACTGCATAAAATGCACCTGAAATTAAATGCCCATCAGAAACGTGTCCATTATTTTTCTGCCAATTTGCACTAACGATAAATATCCGTGATACACCCCGGGGAGGAGGTCGGGGGGGGGGGGGGGGGTTGGGGTGGGTGGGTGGGCGACCGACCAGCGGCTCGCACAGTGGGGCCGTCCCACGGCGAACAAACTCCGCATGGCCCGGAGGATCGGCATGCCCACGAGCGAGCGGGCGGGCGGGCGTACCTGGGCAGGAGAGGCAGCAGGATCCCTTGGCACGCACGGGGTCGTGGCACAGCAGCGGCGGGCACACCTCGGTGTCGCAGAGCACGCGTCCCGCGTGGCACGTGCACTGGGTGCACGAGTCGGCGCTCCAGCTCTGTCCCTCCACGTAGTACTCCCCGCCGAACGCCTGGCACACAGCGTGCGGTGCCTGCTCGGGCCGCTCGGCCAGCGAGTCGTCTGCGAGGGCCACGCAAAAAGCAGCAGCAGCAGCAGCTAAGCGACGGAGGCAACGCTCGTGCCAGGCTAGGTGCGCGTTGAGGCCACGCGCAGAGCGGAGGGAATCGTTTCGCCGATGCTTCTGCCGCGTTCGCGGTGGCGCACGAGTGCAATTGGCAACGGCGCGACACGTTCGTCGCTAACACTTGAAATGAAATATATACGAACGGTGACGTTTGGGGGTAATGGCTGTTCTTCATGGCCCAACAATACATTTTGTTTTATGAAGGAGGGTCATTTGCCTGAAACGTCGCCGATTGTATATTTTTCACTTTAAGGCAGTGTTATTGACGATCGTGTTGAGTGTTTTTTGGTGACGTATGGAAGGCCCGCTTGCTGGCAGGAGAAAGTTACGGAAAAGACCCAAGGTGTTTCAGCTTGACCGAGATGACTGGAAGATGCACCCCCTGTGCTCCCCAATGTGCAGCAAGGGAACCGTGCGCACGCACAAAGACAAAGATCCCCCGCATAGCCCGTGACAGACTGTTGGGGCAAGTGCTGTTAGCGAGCACCTATGAAGGCCGGCACAGCACACGAGGGGGGTGGGCGGCCAACACCACGCCCGTCCGCCTTTGTCTCCCTCGTGGCAATGTTTACACACTGCACCAGGTGCTCATTTGAGGCTGACTCGACGTAGGGGAGGCCCAGGACCGGTTCAGATAATCGTCACTGGTGTTGGCCATGAGCGGCAAACGAACCCAGGTCACCAGGTTGGTAGCACAGCGCACTAACCACCACACTACCGCTGCCCCTATGTGCACACGCACACGTGCACGACCAGACGCTCGCACACACACACGCGTGCGTGCATGCGTACTGTGACGCACGGAATTCCCTAACTTGCGTGCGTTGGAATAGGGGATCAATATTTGCGCACGCATTCCGTCGGCGATTTTGAAAATAACAAAATATTGGATGCGAAACGCTCCTGTTTATTTTGTTTTCAAAGGGTTTTTAGAGCCGGGAGTAATGAATACTGCAGCAATAAACACCGCCGGGGGATGAGGGAGGGGGGGGGGGGTGGTGATGACGCGTGTTGGTGCGAGCGTCGCCCGTGGCTCGACCTGCCAGGCCAACGCGGCGGCTCGCGCTAGTTAAAACCAAACACAGGGCCATCGATTCAGGATTTTTTAGATTGCGCTCGTTTCCACAGGGCGCACAAACGGCCGGGGACTTGCGTTGCTCCTTCTAGCGGTTGAACACATAAAGGGGGCCTGTGTCCCGCAGCCAAGGAAATGTCAGGGCCTTAGCAAAATGTTTTAAGAGGCGAGCCAGCATGCTGCGCACAAAGCGAGAAAAAAAAAAACCCCAGCCCTAATGAATGGCTTCCCCTGTTATCCGCTCAAAGAGACGGCAGAAACGGCGCTGACCACAAAGGGACGGAATTCCCCGTACGATTTGTACTAAATTTAAACACTGTAGAAGTTTGGGAACAGAAAAATTTCAGCACGGCTGACTTTTAACCTCTTTTGTTTACCAGAACGTTCTGTGGAACATTTTGATGGGGTTTTTTTTTTTGCCATGCGCGCACAAAATCACAGTCACGGTGCCTTTCTTCTGAATTGTAAACGTGGAGTCAAATGAGCCCCGACTAAATTGATATCCGGAGTTTGAGATTTCCTCCATTATATCAGGCACATGCCACGATTTACCGCGAAACAAAGCGGCCATTGTTACCTTCATACAAAATAATTCCCATTCAGCTGCGATGAATATTCAAAGGTTACTTGCCCAGGGTTGCAAAAGAGACACGGGTGTGTGTAGGCTCATGTAACAGGCCCATCAGAATCCATTCAAGTCACTCTGAAATCTACTTTGTGATGACCTCTCACGAGAGGCTTACGTGCGAGAGCTGTCATTGTGTGGTGGCGGGGGGGGGGGGGGTCGCGCAAAGGGGGTACCGGGCCGGGGGGGCCTGGGCGTGCGACCTTCCCAACGCAGCCGCTATAGCCAGACACGTTTCAAACTGCGGCCCCCCCAAAAAAGAAACAAGCTTCTCGCCTTGCTTGAGGTTTCCGAGGGCAGTCCCCGACCTTGACACTGAGCAGACTCTTTAAAACCCACGGTCAGGATACGTGAACCACTCGGACCGACGCCGCTTTGGTCGTGGCATCACAAGGGTGTTTTTTTAAAAGTTCAATTCCTCTCCTCTCTGCGTGTGCGCGGTCGCGGTTGGCACCTCCGGGGAAAAAGCGGCATCTTGTCCCTGTGCTGTGCCTCGGGACGACGAGGAGGCCGCCGGGCGGCCCAGGAGCCAGACCGCCGAGCTCGCGTCGCCGAGGGCGCGGGTTCAAATCCAGGCAGCTGCCAGTCGCTAGCCTGACCTCTCTGAATTTGTGCTGTAAAGAAGCGGTGGCCCATTGTCCCCGACTGTTGCCTATTTAATATATTTTCATATTTAGGCCGCAGTGTTATTGACGGATGTGTTGTATTTATTCGTCCGTAAACTGGTTTCTCCAGCGTAGCGAGTTGATGGTCGCAGCTCAGTTACCAATGATGTAAAAAAAAAAACCCACCATGACACTCAATTAGGTCACAACATTCCAACTCCGAAAATTTTTAATCATCGGATTGACTGCCATGCGATGATCATTGCTCTCAATCGGCCTGGGAATGTGATGCCCACCTACAGTGTGGATCAGAGGTCACTCAAAGGGATCTCACGAGTAGCTCTGCAATGTCCACTTCCGCAGTCCGTTCTCGAACGCGAAGCGTGCGGCGCACTCGCTCTGTGAGAGTCTTGAACAGTCTGTTCATTGTGGAACTGTTCTTTGTTTTAAAGGCCTGGCAATAGGCTCCTCCTGCCTGGCCTCGTCCTTGCTCCCAGGACCATTGGCTTCACTATTGGTGGCCACTATGCCTCCCTCCTTCTGGAGCTCCCTTCCCAAGGCAATGCAATCCACCACCCTCTCCTGCTTTTCAAGCCTTCCTCTACAATCCCCGCGTTTCCGTTACCACCTCTTCTCTCGCTCCGTCCATCCCCCGTTCCCCCACCGCCCTTCCCTCGTATTTCTGTGCCGAGAGACGTCCGACACGTCGTCGCAATAACGACGACGTGTCCCGCGGCGCCGCCGGCCACGGGGGCGCACGACCAAAGTGAGCGTTACCGGAATTCGGCGACCGTACCGGCGCAAGCTGGGCAGCAGTGTCCTTGGCGCAACTCCGGCGTGGGGCACCTTGGCACAGGACAGGCGATGAGCGCGCACATCTCGCGCCCGCCCTGGCAGTAGCAGTCGCGGCAGCCGTCGTGCCAGCTCTCCCCGTCGGCGTAGCGCCGCCCGTCCATCGACGTGCACGAGCCGGTGGCGACCGGCGGCGCCGGCGGCCCTGGCGCGACTGGAAAAAAAAAAAGAATTCGGAGGTTACCGGGGATCGAGGCCGTAGACTGGCTACATCTTGAGAGACCTTGTTTGGTCACGGGCGGCTGCCCCAATTCGAACCCGGCATCGTGCTCTCGCCTTCGCCGACCCGCGCCGACCAGCGTGGCGCGGTATGGTCAAAAAACCTCCACAACCCACGTGGCGCGGAGGGTCCAGTGGGTCGCAGACCCCGGGGCGTCGACCGATGATGCGTCGCAACCTGGCGCCGCGGCGTCTCCCATCGGAGACGCGAGGGATTTCGTCACGGTCGTCACACGGCACTGCAAAATCCGCGTCGTCCCCTCGTGGTGAAATCCACGTCGTACCTTTGCACCTGCAGAGCAGGCAGCCCTTGCCGTTCTCCGCGTAGCCGTGGAGGCAGAACTTGTCACACACCAAGTCGGGGCACTTGACGCAGCGGCAGCTGTCGCAGCCGTGCTTGTTCTTGCTGCGGATCGCAAACGCACCACGCACGCCGTGGAGGTCAAGGGGCAGCCGCGTGGCTCGCTGGGCATCGATGCGCAGTCAACAGCCACGCCAGCCCAGGCACCGCGGAGATCCGGGGTTTAAATCCGAGGTTTGGCCGTCCGTGATTACATCGGGTTTTACGGTCGTGTGGTGAGCCCATTATCTCAGCCCAGTCATCAACAGATACCAATGTTATCATTAACCTTGGTTTTTGTCACTTCACTTGGATTTTTCCACGTACGAGAATGCAACGTTTTGCTTCATTCGAACAACGCGCGGCAGGTGCGGCCAGTTGCTTCGTGAAACGGAAGCGTCGCCCGACCGTGAAATGTGGTGAAGTGCTATCTGTCGATAGCGTAACCGACCAATGCGCACTACGCGTTCACACCTCGCATGGGAGCGACGGCCGCTACACATCGTGCGACTCCCGATGCCGTGGAATCAATTACGCGGTGATAACGTTTTGAAAAATTGCCTTTCGAATGCCCTATGAGAGGACTCCTAACAGATGGCACAACTGTAATATAATTTTGGGAGAGGAAAGCGACAATAAAAAATACCGGCCCTCGCGTGGACCTGCACCAGCAGGCGCCCAGTCACCTCGACAGGACATGACAGACACGGGCACCCGGCCAATGTGCAACGTTGGCCGAACGTTTCCCCGACGTTCCCCGCTAACTGGGCGGACGGCCGGAGGGACGGCCGGCACGGGGTGGTTCGGGGCGGTTCGGGGCGGTTCGGCGCGCTCACATGTATCCGTTGGGGCAGCGCTTAGCGCAGGCGACGTGGCGACACTTCTTGGGTTGCGGGCGGCACTGGCACACCTCGCAGCCGTGCCGGTCGGTGGCCATGCCGTGGGGGCAGTCGAGTCGGCAGCCCGAGATGACGCTGCGGCAGTGCTCCGCTTCTGTGGGACGGGGGGGGGGCGGGGGGACAGGGGGTGCGTGAGTCGCGTCATCGGCACCGTGGGCACGCGGCGGCGGCGGCGTCTGAGCGGCCGGCCGTAGCCGGGTGCGGCGCGCGCGCGACTCACTCGTCTTGCAGCGACAGGTTCGGCACCCGTCTGAGTCGAGCCAGAAGCCGTACGGGCAGCTGTCGTCCGTGAGCGAGCAGCCGAGCAGCGGGGAGCAGAGCGGCGGGCGGATGGTGATGAACGTCGGCTCTGGAAAATGAAATAAAACACGTCACGAGCGGCAATAACCCCAAAGTCTCGCGTTCGTTCCATTGCACAGGAGACACAAGTGAAGGCGCGCACATTTTCGTTGCTAATTACTTATTCCACATGCAAATCTCATCGTGGCATTACATTAATGTTGCCAGCCTAGCAGGCACGTCATGAAAGTTATATTTACTAAGCGTGGATTTAATATTACTAAATAAAATCCACTCACATGGCCTGAGATTCTTTTAAAGAATCAATTACTTTTTTTACCTGTGAGGTGGCAATGTAGCACTTCACACGGCTGCAGGGGTCAGATGAACTAATTAAGTGCGATTTGGACAACGAAAGAAATGATAAAAATGGAAAATAGAATCAACGAGCATTAGAACCGCATCTTGTTGGCGGGTCGACACATCACTGCGACGCTCGGCGTGCACGCTGGGCGTGCACGCGAATAAACCCAAGGAATCGTCCCAGAAGGTCGGCACGTCATCATCAGGGGCTCTGAGAAGAACGACCCCCGGTCCGGCAGGCGTGGACTCGCTGTGCGCAGCCCCCCACGTGGATGCGCTGTGTGTGTGTGTGTGTGCAGGCACGCGGCACAGCTTAGCCCTGCTGCTGCTGCTGCTGTGTGGCTGGGCCAAAGCCAAGCACAAGCACACAAACGCGCACGTACATACACACGCACACACGCACACACGCACACACGCGCGCGCCCACAGAAAACACACCCGCGCTTGTACGCCGCTCTCCAAATAAAGCGCGTCCAATTACTCTCTACCCCCCCCCCCCCCCCAACGCTAACGCTGGTATTTGGGCGCGGGTTATAAATGCAAAAAAAAAACGGGACCTGTTTGTGTTGTGCAGTTGCTGTTGGTTATGAGAATGTGGTTTGAGACCGAGGCTCGGCCACTTAAAACTTCCTGCGCGGAAATAGGCGGAGGACTGCGGAGCACATTCGTTCTGCTCCCCCCCCCCCACACCGCTGGACACAAACGACGGGAACCTTCGAGATCCAGAGCCACTCGCACTCCGCGGTGAGCGGACGGAGCCTCCGCCGCGCCCCCCCGCCACTGCCCCCACCGCCAACACGAGGCCAACCCGAGTTCACACCGGAGCGAATTAATAGTGCAAGTGACTGGCCACTTTATGAGTTAAGAGAGCCCCAAGAATGTAATATCGTCCACGGGATTACGTCCTGTGATGGGTAGGTTTTCAATAAGCTCTCGAGCCTTTTGGCATTTCATTAAAATCCACCAGTTGAAATTGGCCGCGGGATTGGCCGAAAGAGTTACACACTTTCAAAAATACCTTCATATCCCTTTCAATCAATCCGAGCCCATGGCAGCGCCAAAATTAACAGCACTGAAATAGCGTACGCGCTATTCTATTCGGTAGGGAAAACCAAAAGCGCCGCTACCGCGACCACTACCGCCGCTGCCGCCACCGCACATCTCTCAACAATTCCCCCGAGCGTGGCAACTCGGTACATCTTGTATTCCGGGAGCTGATGCGCGCGGTGCCAGCACAGAACGTCAACAGCGGCTCGGCCGCCCCACGGCCCCCCTGAGCAATGTCACCGGACAGTACGCATCGACACATTTTTATTCAGTGGCATCACGGAGAGCGACGGAGAGCGAGCACAAGGAGCAAAAGGCCGCTCTCGTGCCGTGGCTGTTTACCATCGGAAACTTTGCTGGATCATCGGATAAGAAAAAGGCACCAGCGATGGCTACAAATATTCGGGAAGCGAGGGTACAAGCATCGTCCTGATGTCTCGTGCCTTCTGCTGCGGTTGTTCCTCTCTGCTCTGACTCACAAGATACCACCGTACGTGCTCTCCGCCCAGCACTTCCGATGGGCGTGTGAGTGACTGTGCGAGTGAGCGTGTGCGAGAGTGAGCTTGTGTGTATGTGTTTGTGAGTGTGTGTGTGCACACAATTTTTTTTCTCTCGCAAAAAAATGTTTCCACTCGTGCTGCCAATAAAAACCTCCCCAGCTGTGAAATCTGGGTCAGAACTCGGCAAGATCCTGCTGGAAACATTTTCGGACTGACGGGCGGGTGTGGGGGCGGGGACCCGATGGCCTTTTTAAAAAATCCTGCCCCATCGAGGGACTCTTGAGGGTCAGTGCAACCGGCGACGCGAAGAGAGCGGCAACGCCGAGACAGTCGCGCGTACGCGCGCGCTCTTTGGAAACTATTGCGAATGCTCCGGTGAATCCCAAGCCAGTGGCTTCATCCAGAATTAGCCAGGCAATGTTTTGTGCCCAAAACAAAAGGGCTAATTTAGCTTCCATCTAATTTGGCTCCAGCCTGGCTATAAATAATACAATCTATTTTATTCAGGAGCCTATCCCGAGAAGCCAAAGTACAACCAGAAAAACCTTGATGAACTACGTGCGAGCTCTGCGCTTGAGTTACTCTCATTCACTCATGCATTGATTCGTTCACTTGCTCACTCACCCACCTGCTCATTCTCCCACTCGCTCATCCATTACCTCACTCGTTAATCCAATCTATTGCTCATTCATTCACCGATTCACTCACTCACTGATTCATTCATTCTATCACTGTCACTCAGCCTATCATCCATTAACTTATCCACGATCACTCATTCAGTCAATATAACTCAATCACTCACATTTTACCACACAATTACTCACACATCCACCCTAATACTTTCATTCACACTGTCACTCATTCACCCTGTCATTGACTCACTCATTTAATGGCTCACTCAACTATCAAATCACTCACTCATGAAATCATCAACAAAATCACCCATTTGTACACACACCGCATCACTCGCCATTCACTCTCCGGCTTATTGACCTGTTGACGGTGGTGCTAGCAGTGGTAGTGGTAGCGGTGATAGTGATGGGGGTGGCAGTAGGGGTGGCAATGGGGGTGGCGTTGGTGGTAGCGGTGGGGGCGGCAGTGGTAGCGGTGGTAGTGGTAGCGGTGGCAATGGGGGTTTGCCATGGTGGTAGCGCTAGCGGGGGGTTGGTAGCGGTGATGGTAGCGGTATGGGTGGCAGTGGCAGCGGTGGAGGTGGTCGTGGCGGCAGTGACGGTAGCGGTGGTGGCAGCGAAAGCGGTGGCGGTGGCGATGGCAGCGGCAGCCGCGGCGGCGGTGACGGCAATGGCGGCGGCGGGGGTGGCGATGGCGGTGCCGTACCCTCGCAGACGGGACAGCACTCCCCCGGCACGCGGATCGGGTTGAGGCAGCTCTGGCCGCACGCCGTCGCGGTGCAGTGGTGCTCGCCGTTCACGCACTGGCAGAACGTGCAGTCGTCCTCGCGCCACCGGTCTCCGTGCGCACGGATCTGCCCCTTGGCAAAGCAGCCCGCGGGGTTGCTCACGGGGAAGACGGGATCTGTGCGGGAGGGGCGACGTGGAGAGAGGAGCGAGGGGGTGTCAAGAAGGATGATGAAAAAGTGGGAAGTTAGGTAGGACGTAGGAGGAGTGAGTAGGAGCGAGAGAGGCAATGCAGGGACTCGGTCAGCCCCGCGTGCTAACCGAGAGGATCACCAACGCAGTCAGCGAGGGGGCCGCACACGAGCAGGCCGACTCTCAAAGCGCACGACGCAGGCTCTGCCAACGGCGTCCCGTCTCCTGAACATCGGCGCCACAGAAATCGGCCACACCACGGCTTGTGGAAACCAACGGCTGATCCCAAACGACTAGTGATGGCCTCTCAACAGGGGTTCATTCCCCTCCCCCCAAGACACCAGATGAGCGGGGGGGGGGGGGATGGCAGGGGAAGAATTTTCCGGATCTCAGCCTCACACAGCTCCGGCCGACTGAGATGCGGTGCCGGCAATCGCCCTCACACACAGGGCAGCACTCACCCTCACACACGGGGCAGCACTCACCCTCACACACGGGGCAGCACTCACCCTCACACACGGGGCAGCACTCACCCTCACACACAGGGCAGCACTCACCCTCACACACAGGGCAGCACTCACCCTCGCACACAGGGCAGCACACTCACCCTCACACACGGGGCAGCACTCACCCTCACACACGGGGCAGCACTCACCCTCACACACGGGGCAGCACTCACCCTCACACACGGGGCAGCACTCACCCTCACACACTGGGCAGCACTCACCCTCACACACGGGGCAGCACTCACCCTCGCACACAGGGCAGCACTCACCCTCACACACGGGGCAGCACTCACCCTCACACACGGGGCAGCACTCACCCTCACACACGGGGCAGCACTCACCCTCACACACTGGGCAGCACTCACCCTCACACACTGGGCAGCACTCGCCCTCACACACGGGGCAGCACTCACCCTCACACACGGGGCAGCACTCACCCTCACACACGGGGCAGCACTCACCCTCACACACGGGGCAGCACTCGCCCTCACACACGGGGCAGCACTCACCCTCACACACGGGGCAGCACTCACCCTCACACACAGGGCAGCACTCACCCTCACACACGGGGCAGCACTCACCCTCACACACAGGGCAGCACTCACCCTCACACACGGGGCAGCACTCACCCTCACACACGGGGCAGCACTCACCCTCACACACGGGGCAGCACTCACCCTCACACACTGGGCAGCACTCGCCCTCACACACGGGGCAGCACTCACCCTCACACACGGGGCAGCACTCACCCTCACACACGGGGCAGCACTCACCCTCACACACGGGGCAGCACTCACCCTCACACACGGGGCAGCACTCGCCCTCGGGCACGTAGTAGCGCTGGCACGCGAGCGCGCCGCACTGCGCCGAGAAGCAGAAGGAGACGCCGTTGTGGCAGCGGCAGAAGCGGCACGCGTCCATGCGGTACATCTCCCCGTCCGCGTGCTCCATCCCGTTAAACGTGCACGACGACCTCGTGTCTGCAGGGGGCGGCGGGTGGGTGGGTGGGTTAGTGGTGGGGTTGGTGGGTTGGTTGGTGTGTGGGTGAGTCAGCGATGGGGTTTGGTGGGTCGGTCGGCGGAGGAAGTTGGTGGGTGCGTGAGTTAGTGTTGGGGTTGATGATGGGTAAGTCAGCGATGGGGTTAGTGGGTGGGGTTGGTCGGTGCGGTCGGTGGTAGGGTTGTTGATGGGTAAGTCAGCAATGGGGTTGGTGGGTGCGTTGGTGCATCAGTTGGCGGTGGGATCAGTGAGTGGGGTCGGTAGTGGGTGGGGTTGGCGGGACGGGTGTGGGATGGGGAAACAGGGGAACATGTGCTAAGCAAGAGATGCGGTCGATGCTGGCAGCCCGCCTGGGGTAAATGGGGCGGGGGGGGGGGGTTAATGGCCGCACTGCAAGGATTTAGCCGGCGCCGGTGTGCAGCCAAGTGAAGCGTGCACCGCTCACGCAGGCGACCGAGGTGTGTTATAAAAGTGAACCGAGAGCCACGGGGTACGAAGTGATCGGGGGGGGGGGGGGGCCGTCAAGTCCCAACGGGATGTCCAGAGCAAAACAGCGGGGACTCATCGCCACGCCCCCTAACGGGTCGCACCCAACCTATACCCCCCCCCCCCACCCCCACCCCGGAGTCACGGTCACTCACTTGAGAAGCGAGGCCCCTAAAGAGCACCGGCCACCCCCTCTCCCCGCAAAAGCCACGAAGACATTATCCATTCCGCACGTGTCACGAGGAGGAGACGCACGTGAGGAGGGGGGAGGGGGAGAGGGGGGTGAAGTGACGTTGACACCTCTCGGCGCGATCGAGGCCGCTCGACCCCTCCGCGGGTTCGAGCGGCCGCAGCGTGGCACCGCTCGACGTTTCCGGCCCGTGAGCCGACACGGAGTGAACACACGTCTCTGGTTTGCCACCCTGCTGCAACATTCCTCGGCGCCGCCTATTTTCCGAGGCTCGTCTGTTGACGAGGCTTATATTTGGCGTGGCCGATGCACTTTATTCCTCCACTATATATTTTTGCTTCCCGCGCGTGCGGCTGCCTGCGATTAGAAAGCGCACTCTTGTGCGTTCTCGGCACGCCACCCACTTGCCGTAGCCTTACCAAATCTCGACCACTCGCCGTAGCCTTACCAAATCGCGACCGTCACACGCGAGCCCCCCCCCCTTCTCGGGGGAGACGGCCACAAACCGACCCAGTGCTACGAGCGCGCATGGGGCGCAAAGCCACCAATGTGCGACATATTTTGTGCACGGTACTTTCTTATTGAAAATTCACAACTGGCACTGTACTGCACAGGAGGGGTGGGAATCGTGCATCGTCCATGTGTCACCGCATCTCAGAAGACCACCTGGGAGAGCTGTGTGGCTCAAAATAATTTGATCGAGATCTTATATGAATAAAGAGGCAGTCTGTCACGGACAGAGGAAACGGAAACTCTTAAGCCTTGGGTTAAACAGGAGCAAGGAGTTGATCGCTTGGACGACTGGGGGAGGGAGGTGGAGGCTAAAAAGGCCGCAGAGAAGAATGAGCGACCTCCCACCTAGCGAAGGCTGTAGAGCACGATTTCTTCGTAAATACGCCCCAATGTAAGTGTGTGTAAAATCGCATCAGGGTGGAGAATTCCATTTACAAAAACAGCTCTTCCTCAATTGATCCATCACTCACGTCGAGGCCCTCTACCCAGAGCCAAGCCACCCACGAATTGCAACAAAAATGTCTCTGATGTTCAATTGCTGCCCAAGCGGCATGGGGCGTAAGCATCTCCGATCTACCGGAGCAGATGTGAATGATCGCCGAGATTTACACGAATCCACGAAACAGGGCCTAAAGTGAACGCTTCCCTTGGCAGGGGGCCACCCGCTAACGCTGAGCGGCTGATGACATCATTATTTTTATTGAAACATCTTTCCGCTATATTTTTTTGTTCTGATTTTAAATGTGCCAATAAAACCCTTTTAAAAAAATGTGCAGGAAGGAAAGTGGAAGTGTGCCAATGAACAGAAAAAAAATTGGCCCTGGAGATTTAGGGTCCGTGAACTAAAAATAAATAATAAAATAATCCCTTAAGCAAACCTCCGATGTGTTACACGGCTGAGCTAATAACAGTGCGTGCGCGGCTATCCCGTTACGGTTTTTGTTATTTCAATAACGAAAGTAAAACGGGATATTTCGTTAAATGATTTAAACGAAAGATCTGTGCAGCTCAACATCGCTGCCAATGTCCTGGACGCGCTCGGGGACAAAGCGTTGCATCAGAGAGGCAGAGCAGAGGCTCCGGCGGGGACCGGTGCCACCACCTCCACAAAGCACACCCAGCTGCCAGCCCCCCATCCCCCCGCCCCCGCGTCGGTGCATGCCAGCGACCCGGTGCCTCGTCGGCGGGGCCAGCGGTTCGCTCGACACCCCCTCCGCCGACTCGGCTACGACGCGATCGGTCAATGGTGGCGCCAGCGAGCGTCTCGCTGTCCTGGCTGCGTGGATATACAAGCGCTATCCCCGTCGTGCGGGCGGTGGCTTTTCCCCGGGTTCTCCGGTCTCGCCGCACACAAAGCCAAACGAATCAAACCTCGCCCCACCCCCCCCCCCCCGACGTAGCGGGACCCCGTCCCTGGAAGGGAACCTCACAATGCCGCTACCGCCACCACCGTTATTGTTGTTGTTGTTGACGTACGGGGAGGAAATACGTGCGCACAACTGGCAGCTGGACATGGGGCGCTCAAAAAAAGAAAACAAAAACCCCCCCAGCAGCTGCAAGTCACAGCTTGGGCCGAGCGTGTGGACGCCGAGCGGAGGGAGAGTGCGCCCCGGGGAGCGGCCCCGGGGCCCCCCCCTGCACGCCCACCGGATTTTAGCAGCATCCTGTGCAAACACGTCCAAGCACCACGGCGGCCTGCCGGAACCGTGCGGCCTTTTATTTTTGGTTGCGCGTCTCTCTTAAAATTTCGCGTTGTGCCTGGGCGCCGTGCCAAGCGGTGATCCCAACACGACTCCGTGCTCGGTCGCTCGCCCTCTACTCCCTGGCCCAGGCCAGTTCGTCGCCGGCGGGGACGGCTTGTATCCGCGCGGGTTGGCGTCGTGGTTATTTTCGCACGGGTCGTCAAACCGTGGCCGCTGGTCCACCAATGTGAGAAATCGTAATGACGCCGACGTCACCGGGCAGCGAGTGCCCAGCTGTGTAACGCTCCTCAAGCGAAGCGTCCCCGTGCGTCACGCAACGCGAGGGGAAAATATCACCCCGGGACGTTTCATGTAACAGACCCAAGGTTCCCGAACGATGCCCCAACTAAGAAAAATAGACAGGCAACGAACCCAAGCCCGACCTTTGACCTTTGGACTCACCTTCGAACTAGCCTCAACAATAACTTTAGAGTGCGCTTAAGAGTATCTACATCGATACTCTCGTGAAATAATTAACAAACGAATTTTATCGTAGCAGCAATTAGTCATGAAGAGTGGAAGGTATGGGACGCTCATTTGCCGGATGATGTCAAAGTCACCCGGAATGCGCCCCCCCCCCCATCTCATCAAATCTCAGAAGCCGAGCAGTGTTGAGCATGACTTGTGCTAGGGTGGGGCTTACCATCGTGCATAACAGCTGTTATAGGCTGCTGCGAGACTAAGTAGTCAGCAGAGGGTAGTGCGTAAAAATCCATCGTTGCACTGTGCTTTGCTCCAATGTCTATGCTCGCCACCTTCACGAACCCACACTGACCAGCCTGGTAAAAGTACGATTGCGTAATCCCCATGACCCACACAGCATGGGAAGGTGCTCATCCAGCAGTGGATTAGCACAGGGGCTGTGCATGTGTCCACTGCGTCACATCACCACTAAAGTCCCATCAGAACCGTTCTGTGGGAAATAAGCAGGACTTGCCCTACGAATAGATTGGCCCCCACTATCAGGACGTGGAATTTCCAGAGCTGAGTTTCAGGCCAGAAGATTTTTCAAAGATCTGCACGCGTACAGTTTCCCGTCGCCGCAGACAGCATGGCTCCGTTGCCGAGTGTTGCCGAGCGTTGCCGTACGTTGCTGTGCGTTGCCCGCCCAGCGGCGGCCCCTTACCGTTGGCGCACTCGTACTCGTCGCAGCAGCTCTCCACGCTGCCGTTGCCGTGGGCGACGAGTCGCAGCACCATCCCGGCGTCGCACGTCGGCTTCTCGCACAGCACGGGACACTCACACCTAGAGGAGGCACGTGGGGGAGCGGGGGGGGGGACGGGCGTCACGGCACAATAAGGTCACCACCGTACAGCGACATGCGCGCCCGGGAACAGGGCCGCCGAGCGAACGGTGGCCTGGGTGGCTCACGAATTGCGGAACTGAGCCACCCGGATTGGGTTCCAGGTTTCAGCCACCAAAAATGGGTCATCGAATGCTTTATTTAACCAGGGGAAATGACGTCAAGCCACGTGCGAAACATGAACCACTACAGCCTCTTTTGCAACAGGTTACGTGAAAGACATCAGCCCATTTCGCTGATCACCGGCATGTAAAATACATTTAATCCGAAAGCCTAGCGTAGGCCCGAGCTCGTTGCTCTCGGGAGCCGAGAGACGGGCCGCGGACGCGGAACTCACCGCGCGGGAAGCAGGCAGCAGCCATCATGGCTCTCGGTGCCCAACGCCACGAAGCTGCCGGGGGGACACGTCACCTCGGGCACCGGGGGGCAATCCTCAGGGATGCACGTCCGTCCTCGCGCTACAGAGACAAAGATCCCCCCATGTAGCCGACACGGACTGTTGGGGGCGAGGGCTCACGTGAGGCGGTGCTGTGGCCAACACCGCCACCCCCCAGGGCCGCCCTTTTCTCTTCCAGTGCCGATGTTTAAACACCACGCCCGGGATGAGAACTCAAGAGCCCAGAATAGTTTGTATTTGCTTGCGTGGCCGGGGTCATTAAAATGACAAAGAGCAATAACGTACAAAAAAAGTATGACAATGAAGCGACGAGAAATCAGAGCAAAAACAATTTGAGAGATCACTCGCCATGGTTGGGAATTTAATTCTGATCGCTAGCTTCAGAGCGCAGTGCACTAATCACTGTGTCGCTGCTCCACCTTCGTGCTATGCGCACGCCAAACACACACACACAGCCGTGTGGGTAATTCCAAGTGTGACAGCCGCTAGATTCGACCTCTCGGCGTGGCAGTTGAAACAACGGGGCAAGTTTCTCAAATCCCCGTCAAGCAACGTAAAGGGGCTCACCGCATACACAGTCGATCGGAAGGTTCGCATACAGTGGGGTAAAGTGTGGGTAAATTCCACGACTTCCGAGACATCTGGCCAGCGCGGAATAGAGGGCCAAAATACTCCCTGGTAGGGTGGAGGTGGGGGGGGTGGTCTCTGACTTGGGCCTGGCCCTTCTGTCAGCAGTGGCGGGAGCGAGACACTGCAGGGCTGCGCCTTTTCCATTTCACCTTTGACCCAGCGATGAGTAAACACAGTTGTACGGGACGGCGCGTGTGGGCGTTTGTTTAATGTGCGAGCTTGCGTCCGCGCGAGCGGTTCTCTGAGAGCCATGTGGGGTCCTGTCGGGTGCTGGTGTGGGGTGGGTGGTGGTGGTGGTGGTTATGAGGATGGGGGCCGGTTAGGAGGTTTGGGGTGTAGGATGAAGTGCACCTCCTCAATCTATTAAAATCCATCCCCCCGATTAGCGGCGGCCATGAATGTGAAACGGGAATCAACATGCGCATGCCGAGAGCGCGCTGCTTCCTCTGTGGGAGAAGATGAAATTAGACAAGGAATCTTTGTGCGCTGTTTTTTTGGCTTTTCCTGCCACAGTCCGGCATTGGCAGTTTTGAAAGGGTGGCCTCTGTTTATCCCTGGCTGCCAAGAAACCCATCGTATACACATTGGCGCTTGATCTCATTTTCTACAACTGCCCAAAACATTTTAAGTACTGGAAGTAAAAAAAAAAGGACTGAGGAGGTCTCTGTGTTTCTTTCGTACACTTCGGGTTGCGCTCCTTCACAGCGTTTAACCTCCTAAAATAACTATGTGACAGCTCCGTCATGTGATTGCAACAAAGCGTGGAGAACTTTCAATAAGCATAGGACAACCTCCCACTCAGAAACAAACTCAACGACGTTCGTCAATAACACTTGTGCGGGCTTAAAATAAAGACAGACACTCTACGTAGTAATTGGTGAAGTTTTAGACAACGACCGTTCTTCATCGCGCACGATCGCGCACCCAGAACGACCAACCAAGGCATCACAAACACGTCCACGGGAGCTCCACCTGTGAACTCCGCTCCCTCTTCGTGCTGACCACGAAGCCTCACCAGAGTGAAGGGTTCCAACGGGGGGAGGGGGGGGGGAGGACGAGTGCGTTGGGAGCAGGATTGACAATTGTCGCGCGAGTCCCCATGGGTCAGTGTCCCCGCGGTGCGTAAACGAACGTCCGTGATAGCCAATCACCTTCGGGCACCTGCCGCGACCACTGGGCTTCATTTGCGCACGTTTATCAAGGACTCGTCATTGCGTAGAGGTGGAGCGTGGAGACGGTGGGGGTCGCGAGGGTCGCGAGCGGACAATGCACCGCGTCGAACTACTCCCCAAGAGTTAGAGTGTCCGCCCCCCCCCCCCCCCCCCACACAGTCAGAGCGACCACCAAAAGCCAACATGTCATACGATGGCCCGATCACCCGCAGCAGAGGGATCGGCACTCGTGGCAGGGGTGCAACATCCCGGCGGGAACCGCCGCGCCGCAGGCCCGCCGCTCCCGGCTCACCGTCGGACCGCGGAGCGCAGACGTGGAGGTCGCAGCAGCGGCCGGGCGTGCGCTGGGCCTCTGCCACGAGCACTCGCACGCCCCCGCGGGGGCAGTCGGGCAGCGTGCAGCGGGCCGGGTCGCACTCGCAGCGCGAGGGCAGCGCGCAGCACTCGCCGAGCGGGACGTGGCCCAGGCGCAGCGCCGAGTCGATGGGGCACACGGGCGGCGGCGGCTGGTCCTCGCACACCACGTCCAGGCAGCCGGGCGGAACCTCTGCGCGAGCGTGGAGGGATGGAGAGAGAGGGGCGGACGCTCAGGCGGTGCCGCCGCGTCGCCGTCGCCTCCCGGGAATCTCGGCAACGCCGTCGACCAACTATGCCAACTATATCATCACCATCGTTATCTGCTGAACATTATCGTGATCGTGGTCATTTCCTATGCATCAGTTTAATATGGCTATCATCATCATCAACTCCTTACATCATCATTTTTATATCATTATCATCATCACCTCCTTACATCATCTTAATATTATCATCAGTTACTAGTTACCAAGCATCAACTTACTATCAATCTCATCATATTGTAAGCTTCTTCAACAGCCATGATTACTCCACTGCTGGATGAAGCCCTCCCCAAACAGTAGCCGCTTGCGCATCACGGGGAACACACCGAGCGGGTTTCATTCTGAAGAGGCGAGGCCATCACGGGCACAGGAAGAAAAAGGACACACCTGTGCTGCTGTCTGTGGGCGTCGGGAAACACGAGAGACCACATTAAAGTGCGATCAGAATGGTGGTGGGATGGGTGGTTGGTGGTGGTGGCTTTGTGGGGTAATCGCTGTGTTGACATTTGGAGCTCTCTTGGCTGCATCAGCTGGACGTGACGTCCCGTGCCAGTGAAGGGCCCCCACAACACGACACCACACGACTACTTCTGGAATCACTCGACCCGGAGGTTGTTATTTTTTTTGCGCCCAAATTATAAAGTGACATCTGAACCGGTCGCGGGACAACTTCATAAACCCGCGCCGATCAGTGCGGTGAAGTACGGTCAAGTAAGCCCCATGACCGACACGGTGTGTGGCACAGGCAAAGTGCAATCGTGTCATAAAATATGGTATGCATGTCCCTAACAGGAAGATTCTCAAAACATGCCCCACAGAACCTCCTGCTACTGTCCATGTCATGTGATGAATGGCCTTCTGCAAACAAAGCATGTCTGGAAAAATGTAATCGATCAACAAACATGAGACGCAACACCCAGGGAGACCTGGGTATTTTTGAAAGTGAAATTTTTGGTTCGATTAATGAAGTCGCGGCCATCAGACGACGGAGCGATTGGCAAGCGAACGTGGGAGAGGATGATGCAGCAGCGTTTATGCCGCGAGGGCCTAAACGGGAGGCTCAGGTGCGGAGTCCAAAGGTGAGCCCCGTCTCAGGCGAGTGACCTCACGACCCGGGGAGTACCGCGTGTCAGCATCAACAACAATAGCAACAACAATGGTAACGACAACAATGGCAACAACAGTAGCAACAATAACAAGAGCAAAAACAGTTGCAAGCCCACCAAGTCAGCACACGCGGGACTTAATTTCTCACTGAACTGTATTTGTGGGTCAGTGGTAGACTGGAGTAGGTGGTGCAGAGCTGAAGGTATACTGGATGTGGTGGGCAACAGATGAGAATTGGCGCTTTGGCAATTTCACCTTCACCGAGTGAGCAAAAATCTCGAACGTCGTGAGAATTGTTATTGTTATATATATTTTATTATTTTATTGTTTCCCTTCAACGTGACTTTACCGAAAGAACTAAGAATATGAATTTAAATTTAAAGGAATTAAGAAAAGGGTTGTCTTCATCCAGCAGTGGACAAAACGTGGCCCGTGATGATTATGGCATTGGTTGTTCTAAATATAAGGCAGCTGAAATGATGCAATGTGTTTACTGAATGGAGCGTAGGAAGAGGGCTAAGCTCCACCAACTGGGCCAACCGCGATCCCACACCAGACCACACTCACCTGGCCTAATCACTCACCTGGGGTGACTGTACTCACCTGGGAAAGTACTCACCCTGGCGAACAACACCCACACAAGCTAACCGCAATTAGTTCCGCGGGAGCAACTTTAAGGGTGTGGCCAGAGTGAAACGTTGTGACAGCAAAACTAATCACGTTACAATAATAATCATTTACCGAGCCTTGTCAAATCCACTTCTGGATGAGGGCCTCCTCAATGCCATTTCAGTAACGGGTGTTGTTTGGCTGGTCAGTGCGGTGGTTAGGTGGATCGACCAGGCCCAAGTCAGATATCAACTCGGGTTACAAGGTTCATGGCGCAGTGCCACCCTAACCATGACCAACCCGCGCACAACAAGCTTAACTCGCACGGAACTCTCGAACATAACCGACCATGCAGCTGCTGCGGCCTGGAAAATTCCTGGCAAATTTTGCGCGCGATTTCGTAAACCATTTTCAGAAAGCTACCGCCATAAACCTAACTGCTGTGAATTGGCACCTAGCGAGGTGTGGACTCGCGCCGTTGCGACATCTCCTGGGCGTTCTCCCACCGCCGACGCCTGCGAGCCACTGGCAGTCCGTGGACCATGGCCGTGTCTCCTGGGGGTTTCAGGCGCAGCCACAGCCAGACCCCCACATCTGCAATCGCATGGCGAATCGGAGCTCGTGACGAGGACGCCCGCACGGAATGCACGCGATGGAGGGAAACAGCCGTGCTAAGAGACGGAATCCAGCAATTTGTTTTTATTACAACAGAGTGTCCCACATTCGCGTGCCCGTCTCTGCACAAGCACATCCCGCTCATGGTGACCTTTCTTGCGTGGTGATAAAACAATGAATCGATGAACGGTCACAAACCTACGCGAGGTGATGTCAGCAATTCCTTTCACCCCCAGCCTAAGGGGCTTTGGGAGGGCCTTGCAAACATTGGGAAGTTTGGACCATTTCACGAACGAGATTTTGGCATCGTGTCGTGGTGAACCCTGGAGAAATCCCCCATGCGTACAAGGCTGGATTCTGTACTGTCATCTATTGGTCACCCAGCGGTCCATCGCAACTGACGCGTGCCCTGACGGCACCGGCGGACGACTGCAGCGTGCAACGGACACCGCTAGCGAGGAACCGGCCATGCTGAGCGACGAGGGGGCGATAGCGTGACGGCGCCAGCGCACTCCTACGCGCGGGACGCGGTCGCTTTAGGACTTCAAACAGTCACCAACTACAGCCGCCTGGCTTTTAAAAGTAAAAAATTCAAAATAGATCGGGAAACACGACCTACGAATGCGTCCAGCTGGGCGCAGCGAAGGACACACCGCGGCGCGTCGATGCGCTCTCCGTAGCGGCTGTGTTTACGCGACGGGAGGTTCCATTGGCGTCACCGCCATGAGCGTTGCACTCCCACGCTGCCAGGCAAGTCGCCGTGTGCCCTGCCATGACCCCGCGACTCAGTAGAAATGTCACGGTCGCGGGTTCACGGGTTCCATCGAGAATCGGTTAAATTTTTGGCTACCCGCGGTGCCGTACTGACGACCTCGTGTTTTTTCTGCAGTCTCGTTCGCAAGTTTTTGGGCCGAAGACGCCGATCACCGAGGACAATCACCGGAGGGGCCCGAACAGCTAGGCAGGATCGATGTTTGTCCGACGGAGGGGCGACATTCCACGCAGCAGAAGTCGCTCTTGCCAAGCTGCTGCGGTTCTTGTCTCCGGCGCCGACATCAGCCAAATCAAGAAGCTCAAGAAATGTTGAAGGCAAGAAGGAAGGCCCGGGAAAACCGCACGCGGACGTCCAAGGCTGAGAGATCTCTGTCTATGCTCGGTTTCTTCCGAATCCTTCTGCTTGAACGTACCCGCGGGACGTCACACCGCGCTCAAGGATACTCTTTGCTTGACCCCGCAATCTCTCCGCACCCCCCCTCCCCCGTTTGTAGAGAGGATTTTTAATGAAATAAGAAGGAAGTAAAGCTGGGGCACAACATTCACGAGCGGCCGGCCCGAAGCCTCCCGAGGCTACTGCGCTCCGACCAATGGGGAACTCGCCCGCTGCAGGGGCTGCATTGCCCGCGGCGTCGAGAGGGGGAACTCGCCAGTAACGACACCCGACTCTGCTGATGGGACCCGGAAGGTCGAAACCAATCCAGAGGTTGGCATTGCATTTGAGTGTGGGCACCTACGTCTTGTAAGGCCAATGCACTTGATTGGCACATCTTACCGGGATAGTCCCTTAAAACGGGAACAACCCGTTTGCAAGAGCGTCTAGGGTAAGACTGAAGAAAAAGGAAGCCGCTTACTTGCCCGTGGAAGACAGCAGAGAAGTCGGTTTTACTCACAACATTTGATTCCCCACAATGTTCCGTAGCACCACACCACCCGGCAAGCTGAAGACTCCCCGCATCCGAGAGGTTCCCCCAAAGCCCCCCCCCCCCGCCTCCTACGTCGCCCCCCCCCCCCTTCCTCCTCAACTCCTCCAACTCCCCCAACCCCAGGCCACAAATTAGAAGCGAGCAAGTTCTAAATAGCCAGAGGGTAGGGTGGCGAGCCGTGCTGGTGGGGGTGGGTGGGGAGGCGGGGGGTGAGACGTGGGGGCGGTGGGGGCTAAGGTGGAGGGGGTGAGTGTCGTGGTGAGTGCTGGGGCGAGACTCGGGGTGCGAGCAAGAAGGAGGTCCAAACCCACGACCACAGGCATTTCTACCGTTGCCTCCGCCACTTAAAACAAACAGTTGGACGAGACATTTTTTTTTCGTGTCGCTGGTATGTTAGACACAACAACGCCCTCCTCCCTCCACTCCCCCAGAAATGCAAGCACGCACGCACACGCGCGCCCCGCCCGGCACCTCCCCATCCAAAGGTTCCTCCTCCACCCCCGTGTAGCCTCAACAGACTGTTGGGGCAAGTAGCAGCACCTATGAAGGCCGTGAAGGCGCACGAGAGGGTGGGTGGGTAGCACCACGCCCGACCGCCTTTGTCTCCCGAGTGGTGACGGTTACACACCGCGCCAGGTACTTCACTGGACATCTGTGGAAAGGAGCTTTATAGCTCATCGGACTCCTCCGGTATGAGATTCTGATCCTGACTCATTTGAGACTGAGTCGACCTAGGGGGGGTCCGGGACCGGTTCAGATAATCGTCACCGGAGTTGGCCCTGAGTGGGAGCCGAACTCGGGTGGCCGGGCTTCGTAACGCAGCAAAATAACCGCTCCGCGTATCTACACACAGACACACGTACACACGCACCACCCTGCCGCCCACTCCGAACAACACCCCCCGCCCCACACGCGGACGCACGCACTGGCCTGCCCGCTGCCCGCTTGTTTTTCCCGTTTCCCGTGAGCGTGCGAACGAACGAACGGCGACGACGATGATGATGCGGTGGTGGCGTGTAGCGGTCGGTCGCCTCGTCTGGCCTCGCGGATTCCTCCGGCGGTCTTGTTTACTCATCGCTTTGGCGTCGTCCTTTTTCCCCCTCGCTCGCTCGGGCAACGCTCCTCTCATCTGCGCGAGTTCCAGACATTCCTTTCTGCCACTCGGCCGAACACACCCCGCTCGCTCGCCCTCGCTCGCCCTCTCGCCCACAATGCTGCACTTGAGGCCCATAGATACGCGGCACGGATAGAGTAATTACTCAGCTCCCGTGTGCCCCCCCCCCCCATCAACCACCCCCCCTCCTCTACCCCCGACGAATCGACAAACACGCGGGGCTCACCTCGGCCGTGATGACCTCGTGGTAACTCTTCCCAAAACCACGGGGGCTCCGCGCACGACCGCGGATACCCGCGCCCCACTGTTGCAGCACGCGCCCGACCATCGCTCGTGTTCGACCCCACTGCTTGACGAGGACCCCCCCCCCCCCCGTGCCCCCGCCGTGGCGTGGCTATTTGACCGCACCAGGTTGGTGAAGGAGCGTAGACACAGAAGTAGGGTGCGAGACATTAAAAAATAAAATTCTGAAATCTTCTCCGCTATCCATCACGTAACGGCGACGCCGCGCTAATGCCGACCTGCGGCGCGTGTTGCGTGGCGGTCACGCCCGCGAGGACAATGCGGGCTCAGCCCCGAGCTGAGCGTTCCAAGTGGTGATGGAGAATCGGGCGCAGTCCGATTCATTGGTCAAATGCCACCGCTCCAAGTCAAGGTGGTATCTTGCTCTCACGAGCCATGGAGTTAGAGCCCTGCAACTAGCAAGCGGTGGAAATTCCGCATTCCCATGGAGGTGGAGGGGGGAGTTTGGGCGGGTGGAGGAGGGGGGGGTCTATCCACAGGGCCACGATACTTTTGTACAAAAAGTAACTTTGGTGTAACACGGGCATTTCCTCTCCTCTCTTGAAATGGCGCGTGTGCCTGCTACACGCTGTCACGTGTGCTCACGGAGCGCCACGCCGGCACCGTGGACGATTCCTCAGGCACCCCGGAGCAGATGTTTCCTCTCCTGCGCTGTCGCGGCTTAAACCGGTGACCTTAACCAAACTTCCAACAGAAACTTTCGCTCTGACTAATCGACCTGAAAACGGCGATCAAGGAAACACCGCCTGCCGCCTTCTCTTCTGAGATTTTGACTCCCCACGTTCCTCAATTCCCAGACGGGCGTTGCGATAGCGTGGAAAATACCAACAACTCCCACACCGCCGAAGGGTAAGGCCACTCAATCCCACGGTTAAATTGATTTTTTTCTGAAAATCCATGACTTCCGTATTCGTGGAAATGACAAGCGAGAAGCAGCCCCTTGTGATCAACTACCGACGCCCTTCCCATGAATAGAGTTGAACAGAATAATCGAGTTTATAGCATCATCGAGTTTATTGAACAATCGTGAACCCATCCCCCAGTCACCTTCTACGAACGACCACTGCCGGCAGACTTTTTTTGCGTGGCGCAGCGCAGCGCGGTAAAAATGCCACCCCCGCCTTATATAACCTGCTACGGGTTCGCACTTCAAGCACGCAACACACGTAACACGCATGTAACACGCATGTGACACGCGCCCCAGGCTCCAGTGTAAGCGTGCGCATCGAATGTTAAACGCCCCCCGCCCCTCCACCAATAAAACTCTGACGTTGTTTTCAGGATGGAACGAGCGCTGGGCTGGTTGGTACGTCACAACGTTTGCTTGTTCAGGAAACTGCCAGCATGCGGTGCGAAACGTCGGGCATCAAAACGCGGTTCAACCCGAAACCACACTGTAGAGCCCAACCCTCTGCTACGCACACGGTGGTCACAACAACAACAACTCGGGGCAGCCCCGGGGCAGCCCGCCTGAGCTGCGGGGTTGACAGGGGGACCGTGACGGCTGCTCCTTCCCCGGCCATCGCTGGATTTTGTTCCAACACGTGGCCTCAAGTAACCCCGGGTGGAGACAATGGCCGTGGAAAACCCCCACAACCCCCACCCCAACCTCCGCATATCGGCATCCTCGGCATATTTCGTGGAATCTATGGACACTAAAGCTCTCCGCCGTGGTTTGTTATTTGTCGGTTACTTCACCATGAAAAGAGACGAGGCTCCTTTCCGGTTGTTTACCTTCAAAGTGAGGGGCCAAGGTCCCCGCCTGACACGCACACACGCACGCACGCACACACACGCACACACCCGCACCCACACACGCAATGCCTTCCTGTTTGTCTGGACAGGATCTGTGGTGTCCGGATTTCTCGGCCTTTTTGGCGACAAGCCGCTGCGGTTTCGAGCGCGGCTCTCTGCTCGACGAGCGCCCTCCGGAGAGGCGCGACCGCTCGTTGTTATTATTTTTCGCGTTGCGCCAGCGAGCTGACTCGACGCACGCGCGCGCACCCACGCGCGCACACCCACGCGCGCACACCCACGCGCGTTTGCACGAATGCTCCCGCGACGCGCCACCGCAGGCGAGCCCACCAGACCCCGCGCGTAGGACCGAGCCACCTCGTCCATGCGGCCCGTCGAGCGGCAAAGCGTGCACCGCCAGGAAGGCGCCCCTCGAGGCTTCAAGAAAACCAACGCAGTGCCAAACTGTGATGTCATTAAAAGAATTACGGAAAAAAAAAGAATCCGCTGCCAAACTTTATAACAATTATTTACGTCCCCTTTTTTTACAGGGAGTCCTTGGCAACTAAAATTCCATCCGTCGAGGTGCAGAGCGGATTGATCCCGGCGATTTTCTCTTTTCTTAACAATTCTTCGTGAGCTCCCCGCACGCGCCTGCTGCTCTCTCTCCGAACGACGCGAGACCTCGCGCGCGACAACAAAACAAATCGCGCGGCTTGCGCAAAGGTTTTGTTGTCGCGGTGAGGGCGCGCCGAGCCGAGCCGAGGAAGTGCCGTGGCGAGGAGAGGCGACGCGAGGACAAGTCGCGTCCCGCACACTGGCGGCGCTCCCGAGCACAACACCGCCGGCAGATTCCAGCCCCGGCACTCTCGCTCCGAGCGAGCAAGCCTGCACGGGGGCTTTTTTCCTTTCTCTTTTTGACGGCTACCGAATTGAACCGGCGCATCGCTGCCGCGACCGCCACGCGCTGGAAGCGAGCAGCTTAGCACTAATGTGCAGTGGCGTGCACGCGCTCACTTTACAGCTTACTGCGAGGCGGGGATTAACGAGGCTAAAAACAACCCCCGTTCGACAAATTCGTCAATTTGTCGCAGGGAATTTTCGTTTTCTGCGTTCGGATTCTTGCGGGGTTTGTTGCATGCATCGCACTGCGACACGAGACAGGCACTTGTATTTTCTGAAGATGCTGCAAAGAGCGAGTTGTGGTTATCGTGGCACGGTGACCGGCACGGTTCAAACCGAGTGTGCTTGGTGCGTGTAAATGCGTCTTGCAGGGCAGGAAAATGCACAAGGTCTCTTTATGGTCATCACGAGGGCTGCTTGAAATGTCTTAAGCGTAGTAATTCGGAGTTGCTATGCGCGGCATTTTTTCACGGTTAATAAATATAGACCATTCCGTTTATTATTTTATTGTTTCCCTTCTACGTGACTTTACCGAAAGAACCAAGAATATGACATTCCTTTCCTGTTTGTCGGTCTTGGAGGAGCGCGAATGCATTCTTGCAGAGGGACCTTGACGAGTGCAATCGCAATCAGGGCTCCCAGACGCCAGCCCAAAGCTGACTCGAACCAGAGCCAAAAAACCCGAGCCCGAGACAGGTCGGGCCCCTTTAATAAGCACGATGGAACCGCCTCTTCCGACACATCGGACACATGTGGAAGAGTAGACCAAAGACCCTCCGGAGCTCTCCTCCAGCGGATGCCCTTCCGCCAGCAGTGGCACGGGCAAGCAATTGCGGGGGCTGCGCCTTCACCCGGAGGCTTGAAATGCACGAGCCCGCGGTGACGGCACTCGGCTCCGCTCACGGCACACCTCGGACGCGTGCAGCGCGCCGTCGTCACCGGCGGCGCCGATAACGTCTCCCCGATGTGCCGCCAGCCGTGCCGAACCCGTGCCGTGCGCCCTCCCGCCAGCCCTCCCTGCGAGCCACGGTTCGGTCACCGGGCCTACGCGTGGGCAGACTCCGGCATGCAGCGCTGCCAAAAGCAATTGCCAGCGACGTGAAATGAGCAAAATGCGAGTTTTCTGTCTCACTGACAGACCCTTATATGGCCAAGAGGAATACTTGAGCAGTGTGTTCAGGCAGGAAATAGTGAAGTCACATTGGAACATGTTGCCCGAAATGTTATTTTTCAGTTCCGTTCGCATCTGAGAACCCACGCAACATGCCTTGCTTTTTTTGGTTTGGGTGGCCGTGATTATTGCACCACCGCCCGCCCTCAACCTCCTCCTCACAAATAAAAAAAGGGGACCTTCGCTTAAAAGCGAATCCATACATTCATCTTTGGCTTTGCGGCTCCCAAAGGACAGCCGCTAACAAAGGCACCATTATTGCAGCGCGACAAAAGCGGCGCCGACCGCTCATCACCTCCTGCACAGCGGCAGTGGCGACGCTCTGCACCCCCCCTGCCCCCCCCCCCTCCCCGAGCTGCCGGTTGCTTGCATCGCGGGTCCAGGAGGCTCCGCTCGGTTTCCGCAAAACTCTTGCAACCTCCAGGGAGTCCGTGAGTTTGGCTCGTGCCGAACGCGTTTGTCGGGACTTTGCCGGTCGCGAACCTGAATCGAAGCGCCTGCCGCCGCCGCCGTCACCGCCGTGCTCATCTTCGCTCGGTGGCCATCGCCACCGATTCTGCGCCAAAGTCCCGGTCGCGGATGCAATCTGAGGTCCGATGCCAGGAGTGCCATTTCCCTAGGCCCGGTATGGTGCGTGTGCGTGCGTGTGCGTGCGTGCGCGTGTGTAAACTCGGCCTCAAATGGGTACCTGGTGTCGAGGGTGTAAACATCGCCACTCGGGTGACAAAGGCGGCCGGGCGTGGATCTGGTCACCCGCCCCCTCGTGTGCCGTGACGACCTTGATTAGGCGTTCGCCAACAGCACTTTCTCTCCTACAGTCTGGCGAGGATTATATAGGGGAACTTTGTGTCTATTGCGCGTACGCCTGCATGCACGCGCGTGCGTGCGCGTATGTGTGCATAATCTGCATTGCTTCCAATGCGGTCCAAGGGATGGCCGCAGACCACATGAAACCCCGCCGCAACAAAAACACCGCGTGGACCACGTGCAGGCCAAGATACTGAACCGGCGGAACGGCTGCCATAGTTGCCACGGCTACGGGAGCGAGCGGGCGAGCGGGCGGGCGGGGAGGGGGTGGAAAAACTTCACCTAAACAAAAGCCCGGGGAAGCTCAAGCGCATTGACCTTTGCTCGGACGGGGTCACCCGCCTGCCCCCCCCATCCCTTATCTGCATGTCGTGCTGCAATACGGCCTCCGCCAAATGGGGATTTTAGCCTCGCCTCCGTCACTCGAGCGCGATAGCGCCGTGGTCAAAGGTGACGCAGCCACCGCATGAGCCACGATTGACTTTTAATTGGTAATCAAGTGCAGCACTGTGTCCACGAAAGTCGGAAGCTTTTCACCAATGGGAGAGAGAGGATGTGCTGTGGCTGGGTTTCCTCCCCAACAAAAAGCTTTGCTCCAATGCAATCTCTTTGGTTATGTTTGGGGGATGCAAGCCCACAGAATGTAATGACCCTCTGGCAAACGCTGCAAGGCGTGGAGCGGCGGAAGCAGTGGTTAACAGACTGCGCGAAGAACCCGACGATCCGAGTTCGACTCTCAGCGGCGAGCGACACATGAACTGCTCCTGGGCCACCCCCGCCACCCCCCTTACGCCAAACAGAATCAAGAATCGAGAAGGGAAATCCCACGGGCTAAACGGCGTATGGTGGCCTTCATCCAGCAGTGGATTGACCAAGGGCAGCACAGTATCGATGAAGGCTTGAACACCGAGAACGGCCGAGAATGTGCTGGGGGCAGAGAGGACAAAGACAAAATCCCCCGTATAGCCTTAACAAACCGTAGGGGCAAGTGCTGTTCAGGAGTCGCGCCTATGAAGGCCGGCACGGCACGCGATGGGTTGGGTGGCCAACACCACACCCGGCCGCCTTTGTCTCCCATAGTGGCGATGTTTACACATCGCACCAGGTACTCAATCGAGGCTGAGTCGACCTAGGGGAGGCCCAGGACCGGTTCAAATAAACGTCACTGGCGTTGACCGCGAGCGGGAGTCGAACACGGGTCGCCGGGATCGCGTTTGCGTCACGCACGCACGCGTCTGCCCAACCGCCTCGCATGGCGAGACGTCGTTGGCAGTGCCAGGCTAACAGACGTCCTTCAGTCCCCTGCGCCGTGCGTATATAATTACATATATTGCATATCCGTGCCCGGTGCCCTTTTAGCTCCTGTGAAGCGTCGCTGGAAAACAGTGTCGCGTTACCCCCGCCACGGTGTCACGTGGCACGCCCGTAGGGAACTGGGCAAACGCCGAGCACAACATTGAAGCTTTACGTGCTTTCACCTCCACCCCCCCCCCCCCCCCCCCCGAAACCAAACACCCTCCGCACCAGCCCTTTCGCGGCCACCTGCGAGCAAAGTTGACGGAATCTTCGCCGCGGATCGGCAGCGCTTCTCGCGGCCGCTGGGAAGGTCCCAGGTAGGCGCCACAGGGATTCCTCCAGCGGAGTTGCGCAAAGCGGCCCTGGCGGCGAGAGTTCAATGAGTGCGCCGAGGCGCTTGCCTTCGAGCGCCTCTGCGTTCGAGCTTCGAGAGGAAGGAATATTTGGGGGCGGCCGCGAGGAGCTTGCTTTGCGAGGCCACCACCTTCGACGGGTCTCAAGGATTATCGCCGCGGTGGTTCCAGGCATGGTGCCGTCATCGTGGCGTATTCGACGCCCGTCCGTTTTGTGTTCAAGCATCCGCGCCTCTTAAGTGGCCTCCGTGAAAGGTGTGGGGCCAAACATCCCAGAGAGCAGGAACCTCTTGGGGTTCGGCCAGGAGAGGGCAGTGCAGAGTGTCGCCCCCCTTCGTACCCGGGGGGGGGATGGTGGGAGGGGGGGATGGTGGGAGGGGGGGGGTCTCGAGGATCGTTCTCGTGTACCTCCCCCACACGATGCCAAACACGCGCTCGCGGAGTTGGCCAAATATCCCAATGTGTAAGCAGCACCCGACTTAAAACTAGTCTTGAGACTCGTGGGAGGGGGGGAGGGGAGCGGATGATTTGGCATTAGTTGGAAACAAGCCAACATTGGTCCATTGATAAAATAATTCCTAAGCAGTTTTTTCAGAGAACAACTTTTTGTCCAAGAAGCCATTGCCCTGAATTTCAAAAATAAATTCCTCTCTCTTTTCCCCTTGGCTAGGAAACCAAAAGGCCAATTCCCTCCCCCACCCCCCCGTACTTTGGCGTGTCGTAATTTATCCTTTAAAACACAGTCGATGTATTAAGACGGCGGCTTTCCGGCGAACACAGCGTCAAGAGGTGGTGGTGGGGGGGGGGGTTTCAAAGTGCGCAATGGCAGGAGAGAGCGAGAGTGGACTCGAGGCTCCATTAATACCAAAGGAATGCACCTCGGAGCGTCGGGTGACACTGTGCCCCTAATGGGAACGCGCGCACTTTTCACAACAAAAATGACGCCAATGATTTACCCGAGAAAGCCTCGCCGGGCCCGAGGACTCTCTTCCAGGAGGGCTTCTGCTACGTTGGGATGTTTGGTCAATGATGTTCATTAACGAGCGCTGGGCTTCGTGCGAGAGGAAAACGGAGAACGTGGAGCAAAGGCAACACCACACCGTTGCTGTGTCCGAGAGGATTTTCGGGGGCGGTAACTCTCGGCACTGCCATCTTCTGGCCACACGACGTAGTCCACGCCTACGACACCTGCCAAGGCCAGATACTGGTCACCCATCCATGTACTGAACAGGTTAAAAATCCCTGCTTAGCTTCCGAGATCCAACAGGGTCGGGAGAATTCTGGAAGATTTCTGGGCCCGGCGCACTACTCTTACGTTCAGTTCACGACTGTGCGCAGTCAATAGCTCCGTGTGTGTCTGTGCAGTCATGGGGAGCGGTAGCGTAGCGGTTAGCGCGCCACGCGACGAACACGGGTTCGATTCCCGAACACGGCCAACACCAGCGACGATTATCTGAACCGGTTCTGGGCCTCCCCTAGGTCGACTCAGCCTCGTGCGACTTGTAAAAACATCGCCACTGGGTGAGAGAAGGGCAGCCGGGCCTGGTGCTGGCCACCCACCCCTCGTGTGCCGTGCCGGCCTTCATAGGCGCTCGCAAATAGCCCTTGCCCCGACAGGTCTGTTAAGGCTACGCGGGGATCTTTGTCTTTGTAGTCATCCCGAGACTCGCCCGACTCTCGTCTCCAGCCGCGCACCGAGCGCCAAAGGTCTCGGCAGCGCTCTGCGCGAGACATCGGCGCGACGGTCTTAAAGGCTCTCGCCGGGCATGCTTCGACTGGAGGCACATGCCGACGACGTCGACACCGTGACGATGCAACAAGCCGGGGCTCCTTTCTCGCGTCACGGACGCCAAAGGACGCCGAGCTGTGCACGGAAGATGCTGCTACTGCCTGGACTGGGTTTAACCCCCGACCACGAATTAATTGGGGATCATATCTAAGCGGGTTTAGCCTGCCCAATGACCGGACGCGCTCAGGCTAGAGGGTGCGTTTAATTTAAAAGAGCTCCCAATCCTTTGTCGATCCACTGCTGGGCAAAGGCCGTGTTGGCCATGGGGGCCGTTTGACCAGATTTCACCACACTGGTCAGTGCAGGTTGGGGAAGCGAGGTGACTCAGATGTTACTCGCCACTGATGTTAGCCATGGCCGGGCATCGAACTTGGGTGACGAGGCTCAAAAGCCCAGTGCGTGAATCACTCCAGAGTTTGTTTTAGGATACCCCGTTAAAACACAACCCCCCCCCCCCACCCCGTGACTCCCACGCAGATGTGATGGTCGGGGATTACACGCGCAGACCTAAAAACAAAGAGAGGAACGCGCGGATCGCGGAACAAATGGAGGGAAACACACACAGACAGCAACTGTGGCTGTTGAGGAGGGCACGCGGACTTGGAACGCATCGGTGAGCAGGGACGGTGGGCGATGGACGAGCCCGGTGACGGAGTGGGAGCCAAAGGGAAAGGAGAGAACGCGCCCGAGGGGACGCCAGGGGCGAGCTGGAATGTGCAACCCCAGGAGGGATGGCGATGACGAGGCCGACCTTCATCCAGCAGTGGATAGACAATGGATGCTGCTGCTGATGATGATGATGGAAGGGAGACCATCGAGCTGATCATGACTCGCGATGATGATTGTGGTGGTTGACTTGGGGATGTTACGCATCCAGTGATGGAAATAATGAAGAAGTATAACCAAGGTTAACACGACAACTCAGCGATGATGGTAATGATGCCCAAGGTCCACGAAGATCAGGGTGACAATGTGGACGTCTCCGTGCAGCATTGGAGATGATGATATACAGACAACCTAACAGCCCACCTGAGCTCAAATTGCTGCTGCTGATGACCACCACCACCGCCACCGCCACAGAGCGCCCATCGACCCCCATTGCGCCCCAGCATCACAACGAGACAGAAAGCGAGCGAGCGAGCGAGAGAAATCCGTCACCGCCGTTGGGACTCACCCTCGCAGTGTCCCGGCGTCATGCTGAACCCGAATCGCGCGGCGAGTGGCTGCGCGCACCGCAGGCCCCGGTCGCACGTGCCCAGCATGTCGTACATGCCGCCGCACGCCTCGCCCACCTGCTTGGCGCACGCGTGGCAGCAGTGGCACACGTCAGGCACCGTGCCACCCGCGCAGCCACGCGGCGCCTCGCAGCGCGCGCGGTCGCAGAGGCACGAGAGGGCAGACGCCGAGGAGACGAGGAGGGCGCCCAGGAGGGCGCCGAGGAGGAGGCTGAGGAGGAGCGGGCGAGCGGGGCGCGCTCCGCGGCGCAGCGGAGCAGCCATGGCACGGACTTGTTCACTCGCTGCCGCTGGTGACGCTGCTGCTCGTGTCGACCGACAACGCAGCCTCCACTGCCTCTCGCCTCGCCTCTAGTCACTCGCGTATCCTGCTGGCTGACGCCCCAATGCTACCCACCGCTTGCAGTCAATCCCACTCCTCGCTTCACCGCTCCTGCCTCCAGACACGAACACGGCGAACTAACTGCTACAGTAACTCCGCTCCCTTTCCCCACCCCCCCTCTCTCTCTCCTCGTGGCTGACACTCGAGAAGACAACTCGCTTGCCACGCGTTCGCGCCCCCTATCACCACTCTGTGTGTGTGTGCAGGCAGATAAGACTCCGAGCGAATCTGTGCGTCTCTTGTGGGTTAGCTCCGCTTGCGTTGGAATAATTCGCGATGTCGGTTTTGTCGATCTCTCTGGGTTTACGCGTGGTGCGTGTGTGTGTAAGGTCTAACACTACCTGCAGTGTGAGAGAAGTGTACGTAAGCGCACGCACGCACACGCGTGTTTGTGTGCGTGCGTGGTGTTCCCGGGACTCCCCGCCCTGAGTGGCGCCCTAGACCGCACGCGTCTCGCTCGATGTTCCGAGATTCTCTCCCTCTCTCTCTCCTCTCCCCCAACTCTCTCGCTCTCCGAAGAGTAACGACGACAAGTCCCTCCAACTCAACGGTATGAATTATTCATACAGCTGGCTCGACAGCAACTTCCCTCCCCCAAAAATGTATCCTACCCTTCCTTACCTTCCTACCCTTATCCCGCCATGCGCAGCAGAAAAACAACGAACGGCAACAAGACCCCAACTTGTCTACGTCACACTGCCATTAGCAGCAGCAGCTGCAGCAGCTACAATCACCTCCAACTACACGTAACAGCTACGGAGTAGGAGACCGCGACTCGCCCTGGCTGTGTTATATATATCGCCTCTCAACCTCTAGCTTCGCACAAGTCTGGCTCTACGCTTCCCTTGCCCCCCGCTCTCTCTCTCTCTGCTTCCTCGAGTGCTGGCTCGGCTATGATGATGGAGACGCGGGCGGAGCAGAGCAACCGAGACGCCACCGCCCTCCGCCTTCTCTCCTCCCTCCCCCCCTTTCTGGGTCTCGCGCTGCGTGGGCTGTGCCGTGCGTTCCCTCCAACCCACGGTACTTTGAGTCGCTCAGCGCTCTCTCCCTCCCTCCCTCTCTCCACCCCACTACTTGGCTCGTTCAGTGCTGTCAATCACAGTCGCGCCTCCCTCTCTCATCCCCTCCTCGCTCGCCCTCCTCCCCCTGCCTCTCCGTAAGAGTTCAGCAGCGGCAGTAGTCGCGCGAATGCAAAGACAAAGATGCCCCCCGCGTAGCCTCTCGCTGACTTTTGGCGACAAGTGAACCTTACGGCGGGAACCCCGGGGTCCCGAATAAACGGACGGTCAAAATCATAATTAATTTATTTTTGGCGACTCGCAACATGAACGCCGCTTCCCACCAGCAATCAATCCTCTCCTCGTTCTTCACCAAGCACCCGACGTTGCCAAAGTTGCCGTAGTCATAAACAAAACTTTGGAACTTTGATTAGCGCATCGTGTAGTGTTCGTCAAGATAAATAATTTTGTCGTGTCGTTCGTTCGCGACACAGTTCATGCGAGAGCCGGGGGCTTATGGGACCCCGTGGTCCCTCCGTAAGGTTCAAGTGCTGTTGGCCAGCACCCTATGAAGGTCAGCCACGCCCACGAGGAGCCTGGCCTGGCCAGCACCACGCCCGGCCGCCTTTGTATCCCCTCAATGCCGACGCTTGCACACCGCACCTGGTGGTGCTCATTGAAGGCCGAGTCTGCCTCCAAGGGGGTGCAAGAGCCGCTTCAGAAATCACTCCGCCACTGATGTGAGCCGTGGCCGGCAATCGAACCCAGGTGGGGATGCTGATCACCCTTGCAGCCTGTGCATCGATCTCTTACCCGCTATGATACAGTATACACACGTGCGTGTGTGTGTGTGTACTGTAGAACTACCTGAAGGTTGTGGACCGACAGTGGGGGAAACAAAGGCGGTCTGGCGAGACATCGTGCTGCGAGCGAACACCTACCTACCGGCCTTAATAGGTGCTGGCTAACAGCGATCACAGCGGGGGGGGAGGGGGGGTGTAACGGGGCGGTGGCACGGCGATTCGCGCCCTGCGCCGTGTACCTGGCAGCCTGAGTTATCGGCTAACATCAGTGGCTCGTGGAGTCTGAATCCGGCCCTGGGCCTCCTTCCCCTTCACTAACCCGCACGAACCAGCATGGTGATGTATGGTCAAACAAGTTCGCATCAAACCGTTGTGATAGCAGTAGAGTGACTTTGGGGGGGGGGGAGGGGGGTTGAGTGTGAGTAGGGGGGGTGTGAGTTGGGGGGGGGTGTGAGTTGGGGGGGGGGGGCAGCCTCTGCGCTGTTCACTGTTTGTTCGGTACCGACTCCCGTGTGGTGCCGAGGAGGGGATGTGAGCGTTGTCGCCATCGGATGGAGGGGAGGGTTTTCCGCATTCCTCCCCGGTGGAATGTGACCCCCACCACCTCCTCCTCCTCCAGCATCACCACGCCAACATCACCACCATCACCACGCCAACATCACCACCATCACCACGCCAATATCACCACCATAACCACGCCAACATCACCACCATAACCACGCCAACATCACCACCATCACCACGCCAATATCACCACCATCACCACGCCAATATCACCACCATCACCCCGCCAACATCACCACCATCGCCACGCCAACATCACCACCATCACCACGCCAATATCACCACCATCACCACGCCAACATCATCACCATCACCACGCCAACATCACCACCATCACCACGCCAACACCACCCCCTGTGGGCAGGACCTCCTGGGCCCCTCCCTTCCCGGCCTGCGCTGGGGGTTGAGTGCCACCAGCCACCACCACCACCACCAACCACCACCACCAACCACCACCATCAACCACCACCACGCTCCTCACGTTGAGTCATCGAGCAGAGTCCGGCGGGACACCCTGACCCAGAGCCCTAGCCTGAGCAGAGACACGGGACACGGAGACAGAGACACGTGAGACAGAGACACGGAGACAGACGGCGGAGACAGAGACACGGGAGACAGCGACATGGAGACAGAGACACGGAGACAGAGACACGGGAGACAGAGACACGGAGACAGAGACACGGAGACAGAGACACGGGAGACAGCGACACGGAGACAGAGACACGGAGACAGAGACACGAAGACAGAGACACGAGAGACAGAGACACTGAGACAGAGACACGTGAGACAGAGACACTGAGACAGAGGCACGGGAGACAGAGACACGGGAGACAAAGACCCCCCCCCCCCGTATAGCCTTAACAGACTGTAGGGGCAAGAGCTATTAGCGAGCACCTATGAAGGCTGGCACGGCACACGAGGGGGTGGGTGGCCAGCACCACGCCCGGCCGCCTTTGTCTCACACTGAGAGAGCGTCAGCGAGTGCCACTGCCAGGAGGGTTTGCTGCTCCACTGGGAAACTTTGGCCGAGTCCATGAATGAGCGCGGTGATGGGCACCGCGCGGACCTCTCGGCTCGTCGCGGGACAGTGGCTGATTATTCGGCATGCAGGACGAGCGTGCATCATCAAGATGTCAACTCACGACCCAGCGAAGGCGGAGATTCTGCAACACGGCAAGGGCGAGGGATGAGGGGTGGGGGGACGTACTGGGGGGGTTGTGTTTCCAGACCCCCACCCCCCACCGCACCTCCCCCCTCGATGGATCAGAATAATATCGCAGTCGCAGACAAGGAATGGAACGCGTTTTGAGAGTGCGAACCCATCGAGGAGATGGACTCGATGAAATAAAAAAAAATGTTTGCGCGGGCGCTGGTCGGGTTACTACATCGCAGGATCGTGACAGGTGGCGGCGGCCCCGGTAGGCAGTCATCCAGCAGTGGATTGACCGTTCGCGCGATTGCGCTGACGATGCTCCAGGTGTTGGGACGCTCGATGTGAAAAAAAAAGTTTTTTTGGAATGAAACTAAAAGGGCAGACAAAATGTTGGTGGCCGGGTGTCGAATGTTCACCTGTTGCCGGATCAGAGGTGTGCTCACTTCAGAATCAGAATATTTATTTATACCGGAGGAGGAATCCGATGAGCTATGAAGCTCTTTTTCACAGACGTCCAGTCGGGGCACGGGGTAAGAACGTAACACAACAACACACGGTGCAACAACGTGATCGTCGTGAATAGTACAAGAAAGGTAAACTAAATTTTGATTTAAAGCTTTCGCGACTGCAGGGATGCATATTCTTGGTTCTTTCGGTAAAGTCACGTAGAAGGGAAACAATAAAATAATAAAAATATAAAACAATAAAAAAAATCTCACGACGTTTCGACTGCAACACAAGCAATCATCATCAGGTGTGATGATCAGGTGTGATGATGATTGCTTGTGTTGCAGTCGAAACGTCGTGAGAATTTTCTTGTTTTATATTTTTATTATTTTATTGTTTCCCTTCTACGTGACTTTACTGAAAGAACCAAGAATATAACGTGATCGTCGTGAATTTTTCAAGAAAGGTAAACTAATCACCGAAACGCACACAAATACAACAACTAAACCATCCCCATCCTATCAGGCAAAGCCCACTGAGGTGCTAACTTATTTTTTCAGAAGCGACCTGACCACAAAAAAGCTCAACAAAGTGGTTTATACTTTGGACATTTATGGCATAAAAATCATCTAAACGAGTGGTTTCTTAACCTGGGGTGCACGCTGCACCCCCTGGGGGTGCGAGATGCCCTTTCTGGGGGTGCGAGACGTGGCCAGATTTTTCTCGAAGATAAATAATCGACAACACAAATTAAGCACGGGCACGTTAAGTACAACGTACTTCGTTTCATGAAACCTGCGTCTGTATTAACATTATAATTTAGTTTTACGATGGAGAACCGAAAGAGGTTGCAAGGCTGCGCTAAAAGGTTTAAGAGACACCGCTCTAAACGATCTCAATGCCGGCTCGTGTTGCACGGCTGCGCATCGGGGCCCTCCCGTTCCGAGCGAGGCGTTGCCGGAGGGCCACCACCCCGCTCACCCTCCCGCCCGTGATCGCCCTGAGCGACGTGCACTGCTCCGGCAAGAGGGCGCTCGTGAGCGCGTAGTCATCGAGAGATTGGGCACCTTGTCAATGCAACGCCACCCGGCCCCTCCCCCTTGTCCTACGTGAGGTAACGTTGTAACAAAGACACCTCTCCCGAGTTCACGACGGCGTATTCAGTATGCGTTGTTGCTGCTGCTGCTGTTGTTATCAATCCACTTGTTTATCCAGGAAAGCCTCGCTGAGTCCTCACGACTCTTTTTGTTCGGACGGGTCCTGCCCAAATTGTTTTGCGGTAACGGGGCGACGATTGCCATGTGGATTCCAAATGAGCACTTTGCGGTGCAATTTTATCAAAGTCTGCAAACTTTCAAGCCGGAACACAAACGAGCCCCACTCCTGCGAATGCCGTCACGACATCTGTGACGTCGGCTGTGCGGAAGATGGCCCGAAGTGGCTGTACGGTGAGCAACACCCGCGGTATTAATCAGGGCGGCCACTCAATGTCGAACCGCGAACCCCCCCCCCCCCCTTGCAACGAAGCGGTTGACGCCCCTCCCCCCAGCTCGGCTGCGTCACGGCTTGGTAGTGGGCGACCTCAGCTCCCACGCCAGGGTCCTGACAAGAGGCGCTGGAGGATCGCGCTGGAGGGGCGTTTGGGCGGTGGTCGGGAGGTAAAGAGAGAGGGGTGGGGGGTGGGGTTCGGGTCTCTCCCCAATTAGTGTCAATTAATCACGAGAGAGGCGGCGATGCAATCCCGAATTACCATTGCCGACCGCAGCTCCATGGCGACACGAGGCATCGTGTTCACGCGCGCCTCGCCGATTGACGGCAATTTGCGGATTCCCATCGCTGGAATGAATGGCGAGCGTTCGACTCGTGTCGCTCCCCCCCCCCCGAACCCATCACATCATTCCTCGCTGACCCGCATTGACGAGCGCGGTGAAGTATGGTCAAATAACCCCACGTTTGATTGGAGGCCTACGTACAGCGGTGGATTGACACAAGGGAGGAGTCCCTGCACGCGCACGAGGCTGTGTGCACGGCGTACTGTGACAGCGTAAAGTTGTAGCCGCGAAATTGCATTCCGCAAAGTAATGCAATTGATTTAATTGAGCGTAAAGAATACACGGGGCAGACGAGACAATCCGCTATGTGAAGCCCGTCCCGCGCGCGGGTTCCGTGGTGCGAGCTGCAGATGTATTTGATCTCAACGTTAACGCGACGTGCCGAATCCGTTGCGCGTATTTTAACTCTCAAGGGCGATGCCACCGTGACCCGAGAACCGAGCAAACGGCTCGGCCGAAGCGACTTCTTTTTACTCAATGTCCAACCCAAGCTGCAGTCGCCGAAATGCCAGCAAAGTACACGCACTTCAGTGAAACCGTGTCACACGTTGCTGCGCGTGAAATTATATTGTCACTCTGGGCGACGATTCAGTCGCTCCAGAAAGATACATTTACGACTGCGGGATGGATTGTGGCTGCCACTCCTTCTTTCGTCTTGACCACGAGTCACCATCTCTACCAAGGAGCGCCGTGCCCTGTCCCAACCCGCTCCTATAACCAACACGACTCTCTGGTACTGCGCTGCCAAGTGTTGCACGATCACAAACAACAACAACAACAACACTCAACACGTTCGTCAATAGCACTGCCTTGAAATATGTAATGGATGATGATTCTCTGCTCTTCCGCCAACTTGCTTGTGTTCTCTATTGTAATAGTCAGCGTGATTTCGCTAACTTGCGTGTGCTTTCTATATAAATAGTGAGCATGATTCTGCAAACTTACTTGTGTTCTATATAGTAATAGTGAGTGTGATTCCGCTAACTTGCGTGCGTTCTCTATAGTAATAGTGAGCGTGATTCCGCTAACTTGCGTGTGTTCTCTATAGTAATAGTGAGCGTGATTCCGCTAACTTGCGTGTGTTTTCTATAGTAACAGTGAGCGTGATTCCGCTAACTTGCGTGTGTTTTCTATAGTAATAGTGAGCGTGATTCCGCTAACTTGCGTGTGTTCTCTATAGTAATAGTGAGCGTGATTCCGCTAACTTGCGTGTGTTCTCTATAGTAATAGTGAGCGTGATTCCGCTAACTTGCGTGTGTTCTCTATAGTAATAGTGAGCGTGATTCCGCTAACTTGCGTGTGTTCTCTATAGTAATAGTGAGCGTGATTCCGCTAACTTGCGTGTGTTCTCTATAGTAATAGTGAGCGTGATTCCGCTAACTTGCGTGTGTTCTCTATAGTAATAGTGAGCGTGATTCCGCTAACTTGCGTGTGTTCTCTATAGTAACAGTGAGCGTGATTCCGCTAACTTGCGTGTGTTCTCTATAGTAATAGTGAGCGTGATTCCGCTAACTTGCGTGTGTTCTCTATAGTAATAGTGAGCGTGATTCCGCTAACTTGCGTGTATTCTCTATAGTAACAGTGAGCGTGATTCCGCTAACTTGCGTGTGTTCTCTATAGTAATAGTGAGCGTGATTCCGCTAACTTGCGTGTGTTCTCTATAGTAATAGTGAGTGTGATTCCGCTAACTTGCGTGTGTTCTCTCTAGTAATAGTGAGCGTGATTCCGCTAACTTGCGTGTGTTCTCTATAGTAATAGTGAGCGTGATTCCGCTAACTTGCGTGTGTTCTCTATAGTAAGAGTGAGCGTGATTCCGCTAACTTGCGTGTGTTCTCTCTAGTAATAGTGAGCGTGATTCCGCTAACTTGCGTGTGTTCTCTATAGTAACAGTGAGCGGGATTCCGCTAACTTGCGTGTGTTCTCTATAGTAACAGTGAGCGTGATTCCGCTAACTTGCGTGTGTTTTCTATAGTAATAGTGAGTGTGATTCCGCTAACTTGCGTGTGTTCTCTATAGTAACAGTGAGCGTGATTCCGTTAACTTGCGTGCGTTCCCTTTTCCACGTCATGTTCCTCTTTCCGTCTCTAACTCTGCGTGGTTCAAGCCGCGTGGGAAGAAAAAAACACGGAACCTTTCGACTTTCGCGCTCTTCCGTATTTTATAAATCCGACAGAATAACTTCACTTCCTTGTAAATATCGTGGACGCTTCATTACAACACCACGAGTTATTTTGAGTATATAAATGTTATTATTACTATTCTTTGGTCTTTCGGTAACAAAGCCTCAACAGCTTTCCCGCTAGGTTTTCTCCTGATGACGATTGCTTGTGTTGCGATCGAAACGTCGTAGGTTTTTTTTGTTATTTTTTGTTATTTTCCTTGAACCTATCTACGTCACTTTACTGAAAGACCCAAAAATATGAATTCCTGCAGTCACAAAAACTTTAAGTCAAAATGTTAGTATTAAATTACAGATTTATCAAATGTCCACACAAGTAGAATGGCAAAGGTGCAGGCCTTTAGTTGGTCGCTGACGCCACTGCTGAAGGAAGGGCCTCGATGACACGATAGTTTGTAGAGGGTATTTGGCCTCCTTTTCCAACTTCAATGGGGTGAGCGTACCCCAAACTTGACCCTACCACACACGACCTGCCAATCGACCGAACCCATGGGCACTGCTGCAGGGTGGACGGAGGCGGTTGGTGGGACGGATTTGAGAGACTTAAGCCCATTGTTTAAACTGCCACGCAGGAAGATACGTTCAAATGAATTAGGTTGCTCGTGTCTTCTTTTTTTTATTTAATCGCACTGTGACTGGTTTAAACGATTCGCCGAGCAAATGCGACGTGCAGTGTGCGCTATTAAGGCGCACATTCGTAGACGCCTACATAAATGTGTACGATTCGTTATATAACGTCGCTCCACCAATAGACATCACGCCACGCTGTTGGTGGCAGCGGGGACAATTTTAATTATAATGAATGCAGTTTGGATGCGGTGTCCCGACGGTAATTAAAACCCCAAGATACAAATCACGATTACGAAACAAGCGGCGCATTGTGGCGCGCGCTGCGTGCGGGGCTCTCAGTCTTGGCATTGAGAGGTCGCATAAAGTCCCCCCCCCCTCTCTCTCTCTTCCCCCGCCGTGCAACGCCACGTACGCGCGATTTCCCAAGGCCCAGGCGGGCAGAGTGGCCCACGTTTCATCGGGCACAGGGACAGAAAGCGCGTTCACCAAACGCGACGCCGACACTGGGAAGGGAAGAAAAAAAGCAAACAACAAAAAAACCGCTGAAACATTTTGACTGATTTGTCAGTGATGCACGAGCACAAACTGTAGAAGGGTCATTGCCCGAATTGTCGTCGTAGTGTACATAGTTAATGTTGCGGAGCAGGTGGCCACGCGACGGGAGGCAGAGCACGGGGCAGCAACACGAATCGTTGCGCTGTACGTCTATGCTCCCCGCGTTCACCAACCCGCACCGACTATCGTGAAGAACCTTGGGTCAACTAAACTCCACGACCCGCACGGCATGGGGAGGCCCTCATCCAGCAGTGGATCGACAGGATGTGGGCAATCACGAGTGTGGCGAGCGTGTACACGAGGAGAGGATGTCATGGAGCGAGTCTGAATCTCGCAACTTGCACCCGTGTCTAGAGGTGTTCCCATCTCTATACGTGTAGCTGTGGGGCCGTCCATAAATGACGTCACGCACCTGGGGGGGGGAGGGGGTCAGACATTTGTGACGATGTGTGACGAGGGGGAGGGGGGGGTTTGAGAAATGTGACGTCACATCAAAATGCGCAACTTTAAATAAATATAGACAACACGTTCTACTTAATTAAATAGACTTTTTAATAAATGTTTTCTCCTACAACATCAGAGTGCAGCGCCAGATTAAATACGCACTACAATGACAATAGTTTAAAGCGTTTTGAAACATGTTTTATTTTGGGGGGGGGAGGGGGACAGAGCTTTGTGACGTCATATTTGAGGGGGGCTCTGACTTTTTGTGACGTCGGGTGACGAAGGGAGGGGGTCAAAAATCGTCCAAAATCGCGTGACGTCATGACCCCTGTACCAGTGGCGGAGGGTGGTTGGCATGGGCCCTGGCGCAAGGATTAAGGTGGGGTTGGGGGAGGGTGGGGGGGGTTTGGGGGGGGGCCCTCCCCACTGTCTCTTCCTACCCCGGCGCCTGGGCCCCTATTGCCCGTTAGCCCCGGTGCAGTTGCACCGCCTGCACGCTCAACAGATAGGCCGCATCTAAGCGAGTCGTCAAAGCGCCATCGCGAACGCGACACGAGAGGCGACGGCACGGGGAGGTCGAGCGGGGACCGACGCGGACTCTGGGTTCCGTCGGCACCTCCGATTGGCACGGTTGGCTACGTGCGGTGCGAAAGAAGTTGGACAAGTAATACACACAGTACGACATTCGCATAAAAAAAAACTCCGCTTCGTTCTCGCCGAGCAGTTCCTCACTTTGCCCCCTTTCTGTGTCTTTGTGCGCGAGAGGACGCAAGGAATTCCTGGAATTTACGCAACGGTCCGGCCCTAGTTATTAAAGAATCCCAGGACCCATGTAAACCCCCCTTCCCCCTCCCACCGTCGCCCAACCCCCCTGAATCCCCGTGTACCCTGCTACCCCCGCAGGGGGGTGAGGAGGGCTGGCCTCGTGGATTCGTGGCCTCTGTTGTTTTGTCTTGATCCCAAGAAAGAGGTCACGGACTCGGTCGCGTGCCTGCCGACGCTGTCGGGGTTTGGAGGGAACAGCTCAGAGCGTCACGCGTGACCGGTGCTGAGGTGGGTGGCCCCGTTCACCGCAGCCGAATGATGCCGCGCATTCGCCTCCGCGACCTCGGCTTCATCGTCAGCCGTGGTCAATCCACTGCTGGATGAGGGCCTCCCAAAGCCGCCGCGACCTCTCGCGTGCTTGTTTTGGTGTTTGGTTTGTTGTTGCTCTTCCCCCACACCTCCGATTAGGACGGTTGGCTACGCGCGGTGCGAAATAAGTTCAGCATGCGTCCTTGCGATGCAACAACTCACCCAGCACCCGCGCACAAAACGGATTTCATCGCTCCATCTCTCCCCGACAGACGCCCTCTCGGATCCACTTCCATTCTTTGGCTACCACTTCCTTCTTACTCTTGACTCTCGACCATCGCCCCAATCTCGTGCTGTGTCCTGGCTGGCAAAGCCCACTTCAATTTCTATCTCACCTCGATACCAGCGCTGGCGGCGCGATGGACTCTCCAACACCGCAGGGCCGTTGCGAGTTGTCCCTTCTCGTGAGTCGTCCCATACAGAGCCCTGTCCACTTACTTTTCATTGTGGTTTGGATGTTTTATTTTATTTTCATTTCTACCCACGTGACTTTACCGAAAGAACCAAAGAGTATGGATTCCTGCGGTCACGAAAGCTTCAAATCAATATTGGATGACATCATTAAGCCGCGTATGTTCTGTAATACGTGGGTTCCAATCTGTATTTCAATGTAATTCCAAGCATTGATCTCGATTGGCTTCACATCCGCCTCTGAATTGCCCTGACAGGTGTGTTTTCCGCGTGGCAGGTTTATCAGATATTGTGCTGCCCCATTCGCGGTTCCTGCTTGGCCCAGCGTGACTCCGGACCATGCCCAACTCTCGGTGCCTGCTTGTGCACAATCTTGATTAGAAGCTTTCGTGACTGCAGGATTTCATACTCTTGGGTTCTTTCGGTAAAGTAACGTAGATAGGAAAATTAATAAATAATAAGGCACGATGTTTAGATCGCAACAACCAGGGATCGTCCTCAGGTGAAAGAGAGAAACATGCCTCTGTCACGAGGCATCAAATAGAGGGGGAGGGGGGGGGGCCGTAAAGGGGCGAGAGGGTGGGGATACAATTCAAAGAGGGGTTGGCTGAGAGAGAGAAAAGACATGTGACAAGGAAGCCCAGATATCAAACTTAACAACATTTAGAAATGTAATGCAACTCAGGGAGTCGGCTAACACAACAGTTAACACTTTACCTGGTTGATCAACGTCCTTCCAAAGATTGCAAAATTTTGCATCCATCTTCGAGATTGAAATGATGTCTGAGTTGTGTGGCTTGGGTGAGAGATAGAGAGAAAAGAAAGGACGTTGATCAACCAGGTAAAGTGTTAACTGTTGCGTTAGCCGACTTTCCGAGTTGCATTACATTTCTAAATGTTGTTAAGTTTGATATCTCAGCTTCCTTGTCACATTTCTTTTCTCTCTCTCAGCCAACCCCTCTTTTAAGTGTATCCCCTCTCCCCCTCTATATAATGCAACTCGTCACAGAGGCATGTTTCTCTCTTTCACCTGAGGACGATCGCTGGTTTGTTGCGATCGAAACGTCGTGATGTATTATTTTTTTATTTTCCTATCTACGTGACTTTACCGAAATAGCCTAAGTGTATGCTTGTGCGCTCTTCAACGTTTGTTCCATTCCAATGGCAGTCTCCGTGTTTCCCATCCATTCCGAGCGCCAACCCCGGGCTGTCGACGAGACCCAAAACATGTCGAAACCTGTTCAGAGTTCAAACTAGATGCGAAGCTGGTCGTGACTGCAGGAATTACTCTTTGGTTCTTTCGGTAAAGTCACGTAGAAATCAATTAATTTAAATAATAATAAAATACGACGTTTCGATTGCAACACAAGCAACCATCATCAGGTACAAATCAATGAGAAAACAAACCTAGTAAACTTGGAAATGTAATGCAATACAACACAGAGAGTCGGGCAACACAAGAGTCAACACCCCACCTGGTTGATTACGTTCTTCCAAAGATTGCTAAATTTGAGAGAGAGACAAAACATAGACACGGAGACAGACACACAGGCAGAGAGAGAGAGACAACACAGAGACACAGAAAGAGAGACACACAGAGACACACAGACAGACACATAGGCAGAGAGAGAGACAATACAGAGACACACAGACAGACACACAAGCAGAGAGAGACTCACACAGAGACAAACAGAGAGAGACAGACAGACAGACACACAAGCAGAGAGAGACAACACAGAGACACACAGAGAGAGACACACAACATAGACACAGACAGACACACAAGCAGAGAGAGACAACACAGAGACACACAGAGAGAGACACACCGAGAGAACCAAAGAGCTGTCAGAGTTTGTTTAACGAATTGCTGTTTGGTGATGTTGGTGGGGAAAGCCCGTGGAATGACTGTGGATTATAACGCAGTTTATTTCTACGTGACTATGAAACGGCGACGATATTGGAATTCCACGCAGGCAATCATGATCGGTGGCGACGGCTTGGGGGAAGTTTTCATCCAGCAGTGGATTGCCCACGGCTGATGGTGGTGACACCTTGGCTACTGCTCGCTCTGCGCTCTTTGCAATTTTGTTAAATGCATTTTAATTCTGGGTTGATTGTTGTGTTGCTAGTTGTCGTTCTTTTGCTCTTTAACAACTGTCTGATCATCCTCGTCATTTCAAAAGTGGACCTGTAGACCTCTGGCTTTCGGGATGTCCGGTAATTGCCTGTCTGCCCTTCTCTCTGCAGGGTTCATTGCTTCTCGCTGGGTGGCTCGGCTGCTGGAGCTGCTTCCATTGCTGCCCATTAGTGGTAGAACACAGGGCTTCGTTTCTCACGAAATATTTTCCAGACATCCCCCCCCCAACTCCTGCCCCCCACCCCCTCCCAAAAAAAAGTTTAGGGTGGATGGCTGATAAATATTTTCTGGAGCTCAGCCCCGGACAGCTCCGGCTGAAATTCAGCATTTGGTTGTACAGACACAGAACTCGTGCATCACGAATGACCTTTCGCCCCAATGTTGAGCGTTCGCAATTTTGACAAGAAGCATACGTGCCGACAGAACAATGCTTTCCTTGAAGACAATGAGAACGATTCACTCTGTAAGAAAAACAGCAACCACAATCAGTGCCGCCGTACGCGAGCCAAAATTGGGAGCGCCACGTCCGCGCGGCGGTGATTTGTGAGGCCACTTTCCCCCAGTCGCTGCCCAGGATCGCATTTCTGTTATTTGTATCCTACCGCTCCAAGCGCCCGCGCGGGATCATCCCTCCAGGGCCCCTCGCTATCGCCACCATCGCCCCAATGATCGAGGAAGGGGGGAAGTGAGGAAGCGGCGAGTTTATCTGGCGAGAGAGCGAGAGTCGGAGCCAGAGCGAGGGTCAGAGCGAGGGTCAGAGCGAGAGTCAGAGCGAGAGCGAGAATCAGAGCGAGAGTCAGAGCGAGAATCAGAGCGAGAGTCAGAGCGAGAGTCAGAGCGAGAATCAGAGCGAGAGTCAGAGCGAGAATCAGAGCGAGAGTCAGAGCGAGAGTCAGAGCGAGAGTCAGAGCGAGAGTCAGAGCGAGAATCAGAGCGAGAGTCAGAGCGAGAGTCAGAGCGAGAATCAGAGCGAGCGCCAGAGCGAGAGCCAGAGCGAGAGTCAGAGCGAGAGTCAGAGCCAGAGCGAGAGCCAGAGCGAGAGTCAGAGCGAGAGTCAGAGCGAGAGTCAGAGCGAGAGTCAGAGCGAGAGCCAGAGCGAGAGTCAGAGCCAGAGCGAGAGTCAGAGCGAGAGTCAGAGCCAGAGCGAGAGCCAGAGCGAGAGTCAGAGCGAGAGTCACAGCGAGAGCCAGAGCGAGAGTCAGAGCGAGAGCCAGAGCGAGAGTCAGAGCCAGAGCGAGAGTCAGAGCGAGAGTCAGAGCCAGAGCGAGAGTCAGAGCGAGAGTCAGAGCGAGAGTCAAAGCGAGAGCCAGAGCGAGAGTCAGAGCGAGAGCCAGAGCGAGAGTCAGAGCCAGAGCCAGAGCGAGAGTCAGAGCGAGAGCCAGAGCCAGAGCGAGAGTCAGAGCGAGAGCCAGAGCGAGAGTCAGAGCGAGAGTCACAGCGAGAGTCAGAGCGAGAGCCAGAGCGAGAGTCAGAGCGAGAGCCAGAGCGAGAGTCAGAGCGAGAGCCAGAGCGAGAGTCAGAGCGAGAGTCACAGCGAGAGTCAGAGCGAGAGCGAGGGTCAGAGCGAGGGTCAGAGCGAGAGCCAGTGCGAGAGTCAGAGCGAGAGCCAGAGCGAGGGGTCCCCGCCGTCGGCCCACGCAGGCAGGATACTCCTCGAGGGAAGAATGCCAATTAGTGACTTCCTTCCAACTTTCAAACATCCCCAGGCCTTCTTCGCCAGGGCTTCCTGCGCCCTCCCACCCCTTCCCTGCTATCCACCTTCCAGCACGTCGCGTTGGGGACGATTGCCTTGCCAGTGTGGTCATTCCCCGGCTATTTTTGGGAGCAGCGGTGGTGGGGGGGGGGGGGCTACACTGAGGAGGACCGACACAAAATAGTTTATTTAGCACGTGACTCGGCACGCGTCGTCGCTGGCGAGGGCTGCACGATCGAGAGGTTCGAAAGCAGCGAGAGTGTGAAAATCGTTCGCGGCGAGGGACACTCGTGAGGCTGAGCTCACGAGCGCGGCGAGTGCAGCCCCACGAGCAACGCAGACGCTGGCTGGAGCAAGCGGCCTCTGCAAAGAGGGATAGAAGTGCGAGACGGTGCCCCAGGACGTTGCTCTTGTGACGTTAGCGCGTCGGTCACTGGGTTGCATACTCAACCTGTACGCGGCTCTGCTCGGGCGATATCACATGCTGGTCCCGTGCTCAGTTGCTTCAATACAGCTCCACGTGGGAAGGGCTTGGAGAACCCGGGGGTAACCCATGCAGAACAGAGGGAGAAATGACGGACAAATTTCACACACAGAGGCGCCCGAGCTTCGGGATCGCATCCAGGCTATTGTTGCTGTGAGGCACCAGTGTGGGCACTGCAAGATCACCCTGCCACCCCCGTGCATCACCTTGAGACGTGGTTGTAATGAAGTCGCCGCGATACCGATCCACGTTGTGTCGTATTCCCGTGGCTATCGTCAGAGGGAGACTGGAAGGGAGGATTGGGAAGGGCAAGGACGTGTTTTCTTGTGGACTTTAGTGGCGTGGGCGAGTTTGTTTTGAAAGTGAGTCCTTCGCAGGAGAATGGGTGAGGGGGGGGGGGGGTGCCCTTGGATCGCCGTGCATGAATCACTCGTGAGCTTGAGTCAGAGGATTCCCTCTGGGAACATTTCTGAGAGTAATTCCTCTCTCTCTCTCCTCTAGCCCACACACTGCCCGCCCACCTACTCACGGCCCCTGTTCGCTCATAGCATGGCCACCGCAGAAACCGCACGGAAAGGAAGCCTACAGAGGCGGCACGCAGCACCATCGCCGCTTCCGTGCGCCACCGTCCACGGAATGCCCAAAATTTAACAACGCAACCCAAGCCACTCTCTCCCCTAGGCCCCACCACCCCCTTCACCATCCTCCGCCCCAGCCCCAGCCAAATCGCGTAACGGGCCTCGGGCCCAGAATTCCCCTTGAACGTGCTTGGTTATTTGGGACAAAATGTGGAATTTCCCTGTGTGCTCTAACTTGACGAAACGCCTTTTCACAGCGTAGGTCTCTGGACAGGGATCGCACCGAAAACACTTACGTGGACTCCGGAACTCGCTGTTCCCAACACGCCACCTCGCGCGCGCAACTCAGTTCCCTTCGCTCCTCGTTGTGCCGTCCTCATTAGCGCCGTTCTCCTGTTTCTCCGGAAACACCTCGCTCGCCATAATTAATCACGCGTGTTCGCCGAACTGCGTCCCGAATGTTGTATTGGTGCCATCCTCTGAGATGACGAATGCGGCTGGGGCTCCGGCAGAGCCGTGCAATTAGTTGCGTTTGAGAATGGCACACAGAAGCAGACATCACGGAACAACTGCCCTCGAACAGAGTACTGTAATGTTCTTCTTACGACAGACAAACTAACGTTGTAATTTAACCAAATTATGTGCAGAACCATATCTGGTTTCACACTGTTTGTTCCAATCCCCTAAAGCAGGGGTCCCCAACCCCCGGGCCAAGGACCGGTACCGGCCCGTGGCCTGTTAGGAACCGGGCCGCACAGCAGCAGGAGGTGAGAGCGGTGAGTCCGCGCGTGGCCCGTCCCCATTATTTTATTATTTACCACTTCTGTCCGCGCCTCTTTCCCGCACTGCACACTTGTCTCAGTCACGTGGTGTTGGTAAGCCCACAAGCTCTAACCCCTAGTAGCCAAAATGAGTAAAAAAAACAAACGTCGCTGGAGAGCTTCTTTTAAAAGGGGGGAAGTCCCAATGATGAATTCCCCCCCCCCCCCCCACCGGTCCGTGAAAAAATTGTCTTCCACGAAACCGGTCCCTGGTGCCAAAAAGGTTGGGGACCGCTGTCCTAAAGGGGACATGTGTAGCGTAAGTTGTGAAAAATCTAAACAATATATGCTCACGAGCACAACTTTCATCTTGCATCAATGAGCAACGTAAATAAAGGCTTTGAATGACACAATTGATGAATCGTTACTTGGTCAATAATTAACAACTATAATGTCTGCACCAACGCATTTTTAGAATGGTAACAACGTCTCCTTATAATAATTATTACTCCGCTCGCTAACCCAAGAACGGCTCGCTGAGTCTCGACACTATTTAGTTTCAGCGCTGGGAAGTTTGGCCAAATACTGGTTACATTGCACGACTTGTTTTCATTTTCTATGGGGGGAGAACATACGAACTCCACACAGGAAGGCTCCTGGGTCAGGTATCGAACCCAGGTGCTTCTTGCTGCGAGACACGAGTGTTACCACTGCGCTGCCATCCAAAGACTCTGTGTCCCTGTGCATACATTTGAAGGGAATATCAAAACTCTTGCAAGCATCCCAGGTGAAGTTTCCCTTCTGTGGTGTGTGTTTGCATAATTACAACGTGTGTGTGTGTGTCGGTCTCTGTGTGTGTAGACAACAGCTGGGCCGATCTCCCACAAATAACCGGGAATCGCTATGACAGCATGAACATGTATTCTCTTAACTGTCTATGCAATATTTAACGTTTAAAGAAATCAATTCACTCTGGGCATTCATGAGTTTTCAGTGAGTGATAGAGGATACATTTCTAATGAAAAATGCTTGAACCTCACACTTTGCCTTCCAGCGTTCAGTAACATGCCTGCTTTGTGTTCAAGTCAAGTCGATTTTGTTTTACCGGGGTGCGAGCTCAAGAGACCAGGATAGAGTCTCATTTGCGAGAGTGACCACGGGGCATCAGTCCGCCAGCAGGGGGCGATTATTATCGCTGTGTGTGATCCCAATTGAGTTATTTGCGGGGTACATTTTGAATTTGACAAAAATTGTGGACTCTGACGGTGACACACAGTGGCTACACTATTGCAACTGACGTCAGGGGATTAGTTAACGTCCATCGTCGAGCAAACGACGCGTGATATGATCACGGTTCTTGCACACCGCAGTATTAACCAGGGCGGCTGCTGGTTTCGAACCATGAACCTCTACAACAAAGCGGTGAACGTGCTCCGCTGAGCCGCGCCACTGCCCAATGCATCATGGAATAATCTGTAAATGGAAGACTAAGCTGACCATTTCCTCACACCCGCCGAATAACATTCTGTACTGTACACACAGAGCAATAGACATTCTTTCCAAATATCCTGTTTACGCTGCTCACACAATAAGGTACGACTTGGGGGGGAGTTGGCAGGCACGCATTCTCGAAGCCTAATCGCAAAATGCAATCTCTGAAAACAAAAACAAAATGGAAAAATGCGTTGTTCTATGCAGGAACATTTAAAAAAAAAGCCACGGCGATTAGCGATTACATTAAAAAAAACTACTACCTCAATGGAAAGAGCAACAAACTTTAATTTTCGTTTGCCCCGGTTTGCAGTTCGCGACTCAAACGCTTGCGTGATGAAGAACGCCAAATCAGTTTGCCGCGTGCAGGACACCTTAATGCGCAGCTCGCACTTAGGTCCCGGGCACAAACCGAACGTTCCATCGGTGAATGCCACCAGGCCGTGACACCTGGTCCAGAAACACCGTGGGTCGTTCGTTTAAATAAATAAAAAAACACGGACCAAGAGCCGAGAGGCGCGCAAAGACACGTGGAGAGACGCATGCTCGGCGATACATAATGAGACATCGAGAGGAGCACCAAGTGGATCAGAGAACACACGCGGGTTCCTGGCATCACCCACCACTGTTAAGGAAGATCGAGGGGGGCTTGGGCTAGATGCGTCGCGGCTAGAAGGGGTTGACGGACGGCGGTCGAGAATAATAACGGAGTGGCAGCCAAGGGATGGAACGCGTCCGAGTGGACGTGCGCAGGGTGCATGGGTGGAGTATTACGTCGCGGGGTCATGCGTGGCGGCGGCTTAGGGAAGGCCTTCGTCCAGCAGTTGATTGACCACGGCTGATAATGATACATCTCAGATATTTATATATTTTTGAACAACAACAACAACAACAAATATTGCATTCCAAAGTCGGCTTCTCCGTGTATCCCTCTGCAGCTTGCGCTGCTGAAATTTCGATTCATTTATCTGTGGCCCTTGCCTAAAGGAGCTGTACGGTACTTTTTAATGTAACAAAGCTGTCATTGTGGTCCCCGTATTGCTGCTAATCTCCGCCTTGTCGCGTGACCTTGCTCACAAGAAAAGTGCTTCTTACACAACCCATCGGCGACTGAGTGCACGATTGCACCGAGACTATCAGCAGCAGCAGTGACAACACGTAGGCTTTCGCGACCAATATCATCCATGATAGGAGGCGGGTTTTACGCAATCTAACCCCCCAATAAACCCTCAATTATAGCAGCAGTGATGTCTCAAGAGAAGCAGAGCCTGCACTGATTCCGACATCGCAGTAACCCTCCGCCCTTCCTTCACGACGCAGGGGTCCAAGTTCATCGCTAAATTGTCGAATGCACAACTCAAGATGACAATGTGCGTCGTTGCTGAGAATATAAATGACAAAATAAAATCAGCGGACCGTACGTCTCCTGCGAATGCCCGTCTCTCCGCTTAAGATGTACATTGAAATTATCATTTATCTTACTCAATATATAATTTGCAGTATATCTAATTTTACATGTACATTTTTACTCAGTGCGTAAATTGTGGAGAGACGGACTTTACGTGAATGAGACACAGTGTGCTTCTTTTTACTATTCTCCACAACGACGCTAACAACTCTCATTGTTTAACACAAAGTTGGCTTTCGCGACCAATGTCATCCATGAAAGAGGTTTATTGGGTTAGATCGCGCAAATATATAAATGTGTCGTTAAAACCGGCCACCACCCGACACAGCCAACTAGTAAGGGTTGTCACGTAAACAGAACGTGGCCAATTCATCACTAGTACAGCACACCGGTGTGTTGGAGAGCCAAGCCACAACATTTACAATCTGAGTACGACGTTTCGCCAAGTAATTACAACTAGCTTCATCAGGCGACAGCCTACTCGATAAACTGACATTGTGTTACTTGACTCTGGAGGGAAACATTGGGGGGAGGGGGGCGCTGTTCAGTCGTCAGCTCCGGCGCCGGTTCCATCTGCTTGCGAGAGAGCACGGCGACGAGACTGCTTCCCATGAGAAGCGCCGAGATTGGCCCCTCTCCCTCCGGCTCGTTTCACGCAACACGCCGCGCGCGCAATAATCCTGCTCAGAGCGAGACTCACGTGCGACGACGCGCAGTCGCCGCCGGATAAAAGTGGAGAAGGGGCGAGTTTAACCCCGGCAGGAAATGTGAGCGCCGTCGTCCTAACGAGTGTCGACTCGGGGCATGGGAGGATGGCGGCGGAGGGGGTGGTGGGTGGGTGGGTGGGGGAGAAGATCGGAGCCCCGGGGCTGATCCCCCTGAGTCTTGCTCCGAGCCGCTCGTTCCCACCACCACCACCACCATCCCCCAAGAGAGCGCCTGGACCTGCCGAGCGCCGTGGGGTGAAGGTGGCGAATGGGACGACGCGACTCAACAAGATTCCTCCACTGCCATTTGTTCCACGTCCATTGAGAGAAGCCGCTTGGCAAAATTCCGCGTTGTGATGCGTGCATCGTCGTCGTCATCATCCTCAGCCATGGTCAATCCACAGCTGGATGAAGGCCTCCCAAAGCTGCTGCCACCTTTCACGATCCTGTGATGTAACAATCCACACAGCACCGGCATACGGACTGATTTAATCGCTCCATCTCCTCGGTGGACTGTTAATAGAGATTGAAGATACACTGTTTGTAATATTATGGTGGGAGGGGGCGTGGTGGAGCGGTGACGCAGCGGTTCGCGCACTTCGCCATGCACCTAGCTAACCCGAGTTCGATTCCCGACCAAGGCTATAATCAGTGCCTCGTGGTATGTGAACTAGTCCTGGGCCTTCCCCTCCCACCTTCGCCAACCTGCGCTGAAAAGTATGGTCCAGTATGGCCACGCAACCCCAATGACTGACACGGCCTGGGGAGGCCTTCATCCAGCAGTGGATTGACGCACGGCAGAATGGAATAAAGGGGGAACGATTGACGATAGCGACTACGGCAAAATCGTAACAACACAGCTGAAAAAAAAAACATTCGCATTGTTGCGCGATGTCGTAAAACAGAGCAATTATTAAATCGGTAACGTCTTTTCTAAAACTCGAAAAAACACAACAACAAACAACGCACTTTGTGTTTGGGCAATCACGTTCTTGCATTTGTCTTCAACTGCGTTCATGACGGCAGCGTCTCAGGAAGCAGGCACGAGGTCACTGACTCGCCGGTGACGTTGGCCACGCGAGCTGCTGCTGCTGCTGCCGTTTCATCGGTCGTGCAGCGCACAGCCACGCAAACCCGCAGGACTGATGCAAATGGTCAAGAATGTGCCTGCAGTGAGTCTAACTTATCCCTCCCCAGCGGCGGGGTCTGGCCTCTGGAGGAGCGCGGCGAGGGGAAGCTGGCTCGTGCTGGCGGATCCCGTGGAGGCTGCGCGCAGCTCGCATCTGCCCAAACGCTCAGACACGATTAAGCGTTTAAGGGGGGTCCACTCGCCACCCACTCTCCAACCCCCCCCCCCCCAACTTACTCCACCATACCCCATTTGCCCCCCACCCCACTCCCACTTTACCCCCACAATTTAACCTCCACCCCCCCCCCCCTCCCAACGTATTTCTCTATTCCGTTCTCGAACATTGTCACATTTCGTGACATGTCTGGCGTGCAGTATGGCCGCCGGGCGCTGCCAATGTGCGCCACTATCGACTCTGGCGAAGGTGGTGGGAGCGCGTGGTTTACCCGGGCTGTGTTCACGCGCGCTCTGCATATTCCTACGCAGTATAGTAGTAGACCGTAAATTATCGTCAGCAGCGGCGGCGGCGGCGGTCATGGTCAATCCACGCCAGGATGAAGGCCTCCCACCAAGTCTCCGCCACCGTTCACAAAGTGGCGATGTACAAACACAACTTAATAATTCGTGATAAAGTGGTGGGACGTGGTGGGAGGGTGAAACGCTCATGGTCCCAGCAGGGCCGGATTAAGATTTTGTAGGCCCCTGGGCTACAGGTACTTTGAGGCCCCCAGTAATATTTTCAAAAGGAAAACAAAGCTAGAGCAAAAATAAAATACATTTTTTTTACCAGACTAATAACAAATACAATTCAGCATTCACAAGTGAAATAACTTTTCACTTCATCTCTGGAGGCCCTCCAGCTGGCAAAGGCCCCTGGACTGCAGCCCCTAAAGCCCCGTGCCTTGATCCGGCCCTGGGTGCCAGTGGGTAATGTCACTACGCTGTGAACCTAGCGGCCTGAGTTCGATTCCCGGCCACGGCTAACACCAGCTGGGAGTCACATTCCAAGCATATGCGGTGGCATTTTAGCGCGAGGATGACGATGGCACATCGACACATTCAGGGCACAGTACTCAGGCCACCGTTGTCGTATTATCAAGGCGGTGTTGTTGACTAGCGTGAAGAGTTGTTGTTAAGTGTGTTTGTGCAACATTGACAATGCAGCAGCAACATCATCAGCACCGAAGAGAGTGATTAATTTAGTCGAAGGCATGACCACCGTGTGTGTGTGTGTGTCTGTTTTGTGGGGAGCGGTCGTGTAGCGGTTAGCGCGCTGCGCTATGAACCCGGCGATCCGGGTTCGATTCCCGCTCACGGCCAACACCCCCAGCTCGACTCAGCCTCAAATGGGTACCTGGTGCGGTGTGTAAACATCGCCACTGGGGAGACAAAGGCGGTCGGGCGTGGTGCTGGTCCACCCACCCCCTCGTGTGCCGTGCCGGAACTTGCCTCAACAGTCTGTTAAGGCTACACGGGGGATCTTTGTCTTTGTCCTGGCCGCACGGGTCTCCTCCCTCCTGTGGCGCTGGGGACGGGGAGAATTGCGCCCGCATGGAGTCATGGATCATGAGTGGCGTCACGAATCGGGTGGCACGGACAATCTTTTCGTGCCCCCCCTCTCACCCCCCTCCTACCCCAGTACCCCCCCCCCAAAAAAAAAACTGTCGTTCCATTCACACAAACACCCCCCCCACCACCACCACCGCCCATCCACTTCTCCAAGGGGCGGTGCGAAATATTTATTCATGCGGTTTATTTATTCGTGTGCTCGGATCGCGCCACCACCGCTCGCCTGGGTCAACAGCGGCCGCAGAGAGCCGTAAAAAAATCGGATTAACTTGAAACGTAAATTTATAATTATTCTATATAACGTGGACATTCCAGGCGCTCCGTTTTCTCGGCTATTAACCGCAGCCGGCTACGACCCAAGTGTCGCGGCCAGCCATGGGGGAATGCGGACCGCCTCATGCTGCTGCTGCTGCTCATGATGATGATTCACATCTTTGCGTGGGGTAGAGGTTAGGGGGGGGGTCTGTGCGTGTGGAATGTCGCTACAGGCACTCGCGAGTGAATGAGTAAACCGAACCCCCCGGCACGTTGTGGCTCGTAACTAGGCTGCTGGGAGGAGGAGGGGGGGGGTCCTGCGTGCTCGTGACAGAATAGAGTTTGTCGCAAAAGAACATGCTTGGTAAAAAAAAGCTCAATTAATTGTAAAACAAGATTCTGCTAGCGCGGCTGCAGCCAGGTATACCGTGCCGTCTTTATTCGGATGCTAAGACGGCACGGTATACCTCTGTGAGACAGCAAAGGGATGGGGGCGAATCTTATGATCCAGTTGGTCATGGTGTGTGTGTGTGATTGACAGAGAGAGAGAGAGACCAGATTTGCATGACTTTATGGAAACCAGGCACACGTGTGGGTTGGGTCTCACTCTCCGGAGCGTCTTACAATCCAGAGACCACTCGGTGACATCGCTGGAGTCGGGACGCTGCTCTCTCTCTCTCTGTTATAAAAACCTTCCCGGCAACACATTGGGTGGGGGGGGGGGTACTTGTGACTTCCTTAACACGCAGTGCCTCGGGGTAACTCGGTGTTGCACTGTAAGGCACCCCGTGTACAGTGCAGTCACCTGGAACCGTGTCCTGCTCAATTGAACTCGAGGTGGCGGTCATCTCTTATCTACAGCCCTGAGCCAGAGGTGGAAATTCCACATTCCTATGGCGGGGTTCAGTCTATTCAAAGGGCACCTTCTGCTGAGCTTCCACGGAGGGGTTCGCGTGGCACACAGATCCCGATGGGCGATGCGCGCCCACAGCTCCCCCCCCTGTTTGCCAATCCACTGCTGGATGAGCACTTCGCCGCACCGCGTCAGTCATGGGGGGGTGAGGAGGGATATTTGGGCGGAGTACAATACAACAACGGGGTTGTTATGCACTCGCCCTGCAGCCCACAACATCTGCTTCATAGACGGTGGCGGCCCATCCAAGAGCTCTCCAGTCTCACTCAACCCCTTTGCTAAGCATCTGAGATCTGACGAGATCGGGCGTATACCCGGCTGCCTTCTGTTTTGTTCTCGTCATGGGCACGCAACGTATTGTTCTCTGGATATATATATCATCCAGCGTACACTTTTGGGGAAGGAGATCCAGGTGACATACAGGGTGCATCAAAAATATGTTAACGCTTCGGAGAATTTGCGACAACACCACGAGAAATGCGCTGCCTCCGGGCTCTGGGAGACTACCTGGAGGAGATGAGCAGATGCCAGGCGTAGCGTTGGCGACGATGGCGAACGAGTGGGGGGGGGACTCTTTGACTTTTTGAAGCTATTAACATTACATTTGTTTTTATTCTTAGTTTTTTCGGTAAAGTCACGTTGAAGAGAAACAACAAAATAATAAAATATATATAAAACAATAAAAAAATTCTCACGACGTTTCGACCATAACTCAAACGATCGTCTTCAGGTGTGTTGGTTCGCATAAATTTATTTTTAAACGGGGCATTTATTTATTTATAAAAAACGTTAGCGCCACGCGCAGCGATTTGGCAGTTTACCCAGGACTAGTCCATCTATATTCTGAAAAGAGGAGGGGGGAGACGAAATTTTTTATACTGTATGCTGTCTGAAAGCCACTGTAAGCGTGAACAATCAATTAAGAACTGAAATGGTTTATCAAATCTTTCCAATGATTGCTAAGATAGAATCCATCTTCTCGGTTGAAATTGTCTCTGTGCTTGTATATGTGAAGATGGGAAAAAAAGTATTTGATCCCCTGATGATTTTGTACGTTTGCCCACTGACGAAGAAATTATCAGTCTATAATTTAGATAGTAGGTTTATTTGAACAGTGAGAGAATAACAACAAAAAATCCAGAAAAACGCATGTCAAAAATGTTATAAATTGATTTGCATTTTAATTAGGGAAATAAGTATTTGACCCCTCTGCAAAACATGACTTAGTACTTGGTGGCAAATCCCTTGTAGGCAATCACAGAGGTCAGACGTTTCTTGTAGTTGAGCACCAGGTTTGCACACATCTCAGGAGGGATTTTGTCCCACTCCTCTTTGCAGATCTTCTCCACGTCATTAAGGTTTCGAGGCTGACGTTTGGCAACTCGAACCTTCAGCTCCATCCACAGATTTTCTATGGGATTAAGGTCTGGAGACTGGCTAGGCCACTCCAGGACCTTAATGTGCTTCTTCTTGAGCCACTCCTTTGTTGCCTTGGCCGTGTGTTTTGGGTCATTGTCATGCTGGAATATCCATCCACGACCTATTTTCAATGCCCTGGCTGAGGGAAGGAGGTTCTCACCCAAGATTTGATGGTCCATGGCTCCGTCCATCGTTCCTTTGACACGGTGAAGTTGTCCTGTCCCCTGAGCAGAAAAACACCCCCAAAGCAGAATGTTTCCACCTCCATGTTTGACGGTGGGGATGGTGTTCTTGGGGTCATAGGCAGCATTCCTCCTCCTCCTCCTCCTCCAAACACAGCGAGTTGAGTTGATGCCAAAGAGCTCCATTTTGGTCTCATCTGACCACAACACTTTCACCCAGTTGTCCTCTGAATAATTCAGATGTTCATTGGCAAACTTTAGACGGGCATGTATATGTGCTTTCTTGAGCAGGGGGACCTTGCGGGCGCTACAGGATTTCAGTCCTTCACGGCATAGTGTGTTACCAATTGTTTTCTTGGTGACTATGGTCCCAGCTGCCTTGAGATCATTAACTAGATCCTCCCGTGTAGTTCTGGGCTGATTCCTCACCGTTCTCATGATCATTGGAACTCCACGAGGTGAGATCTTGCATGGAGCCCCAGGCCGAGGGAGATTGACAGTTCTTTTATGTTTCTTCCATTTGCGAATAATCGCATCAACTGTTGTCACCTTCTCACCAAGCTGCTTGGCAATGGTCTTGTAGACCATTCCAGCCTTGTGTAGGTCTACAATCTTGTCCTTGACATCCTTGGAGAGCTCTTTGGTCTTGGCCATGGTGGAGAGTTTGGAATCTGATTGATTGATTGCTTCTGTGGACAGGTGTCTTTTATACAGGTAACAAGCTGAGATTAGGAGCACACTCTTAAAGGGAGTGCTCCTAATCTCAGCTCGTTACCTGTATAGACACCTGGGAGCCAGAAATCTTTCTGATTGAGAGGGGGTCAAATACTTATTTCCCTCATTAAAATGCAAATCAATTTATAACATTTTTGACATGCGTTTTTCTGGATTTTGCTGTTGTTATTCTGTCTCTCACTGTTCAAATAAACCTACCATTAAAATTATAGACTGATGATTTCTTTGTCAGTGGGCAAACGTACAAAATCAGCAGGTGATCAAATACGTTTTTCCCTCACTGTAGCTGCGGCTCAGATCTGGTACCCGGATAGCCGTGGAAGCGGCCGCACGCGCCCGGCTCAGCGGGAGAAGTCCTCCGTGATTTGTGTCCGCTCGCCGTAAACGTATCCGTTACATATTCCTTAATGAGCAACAGGGGAACTGGGCTGTCATCCACCAGACTCTCTCTCTCTCACACACACACACAGGAGAAAATAATAATAAGAAGAAAAACACATCGCTGGAGAACGCGGTGTTTTTGGGATATTTCCGGCAGCCAGAACAACCCCCCCCTCCCCTCTTGTGCAAGATCGGAAAAATGGTGGGTGATCCATTCATAGACACCCCACTAAAATAAGTCGCGTCAACAGTGATGCCGTGGTCGAATGAGCATTCGCGACTCTGCTCGTCTCTCGTGTTACAGCCCTAAGCCAGCGGCCAGAATATTCCACATTCTTATGGCGAGGGTCGAATTCATCGACGGGGCAAACCAATGTTGACTTCCCCCGCAGTGTGCACGAATGGTATCGACCCTATGAGGGACGGTGAGCTGAGTGGACCAGCAACCAGGATGGGTAACTCGCGACCTTCCCATTGACAGCCGCCAACTCTCTTCTGTCGAGCCAACCTGGGCCGGCTATTAAGACAATTGGGGGGGGGGGTGGTTGGTTTATATAAATCAACGAGTGTGATTGTGGTCCTGTTAAGCAGGGAATCCGATACACGAGGCACATTTAAAGTTTGAAATCGATCTTTTGTCACAGAATATGCGATGCCATTTGTGAATCAATGTTCCTCTGCGGTAGCGCGTGCCCATGTAGCTCGTGGAATAGGCGCTGTGTATGTATGTGTATGTATGTGTGTGTATGTGTTTTTTACTTCCTCGGCACACCGCGCGGAGCCGACCGTGCCAATCGAAGGCACGGGGGGTTGTGGGCGGGTGGGTGTCTGCTGCACGTGCCATAGGAATGTGGAATTCCCAAACGCTGGCTCAGGGTTGTGAACGGGAGATTAGCCCCTCCTCGTTTCTCATTGGAGCCGGAAGCCGCTTTGACTTTGGTTGAGAGCAAAGCACACGGCGGTGCTTAGACATCTCCCGCGTGTCTACAGATGGATCACCGGGGCGGCGTACAGAGGACGCGTGTTTTTTTTTTGGGTTACAGAAGCCATTTCATTCTGTGCCTCGCACTTTGGTATCACTGGTCGTTGATGGACGTCGCCCAATTACATTCTCCGTCTCCTTCCTGTCTTGCCACACGCTCGCGTTGAAATGACAGAAATATGATAACTTTATAACCCCTGTGCGCGGCTGTTAGAAAAAAAAGAATCGGAGTGGGGGGGAAAAGGTCTTGCAATGCCGTGCGAGTGAAGGTAGTGTGTGTCCACTGCGCACGCACTACGCTGAGCTTGATGGGTCGTGGTTGTCCACTGGGGACGTTTGGCCATGTAGAGAGTTGTTTGGGGATGGTGGCGGAGCTTGCCAGGATCTCTCTATCATGGCAACAGTTCCGCAAAGGGAGAGCAGCCCTTCAATTTCTCGCTCGCACCGCTGCCTGCCACAGGGCCTCTCGTAGAGAGACACTTTAGAGCAGTGGTCCTTCTCATCCTGGGCTGTACGCGCCCCCTGGGGCTGCGAGATGCCCTTTCTGCGGGTGAGAGACGTGGCCAGATTATTTTAGAAGGTCAATCATCAAAAGAGAAATTAAGCACGGGCACATAAGTACAACCACTGTGTTTAATCAAACCTATGTTTTTGTTAACATTTCCATTTGGTTTACAATTGAGAAACCAAATGGGTGCAAGGCTGAAGTAAAGGTCAAGAACCACTGCTCTAGAGGGTAACACGGCCGACTCTTTCACGTTGGCTAACGTCTTGGAAGAGGTGGGAGTACACACACGTTATCCCACCTCACACGACCTTCCAGTCGACTAACTGTGGTTGAACCTATTATTAGTGCCACTGGGTGGACAGAGGAGGGGGCGGCAATGGGGATCGGGGGGGGGGGGGCTTTTAATTAATTTTCGCATTTGTTTCAATTGCCGTACCAGGAGATCGAATCAACCCGCCGACTTCTGGATTGCGGCCCAGGGCCGCTGACCATCTTTTCCAACAGCTCCCCCGGGTTGAATCTGAGCACAGCCGTTGGCACGTGCCAGTGAGGGGCTGGCCTCAGAGAGTGGCACCCTCGAAGGAGGGCCGCCGCACGGAGCACGCTCGGCGTTCCGTGCAGATTCTTGTTTTTTTTGTTGCCCCCAGCTACTTTCTTTCCTTCCACCTGCCCGGGAGCCCGCTCGCAGCACGGACGCTCTGTTCTATACTCGGCTGCCCACTGTTTCAAAAAAATTCTGTAAGTGAAAAAAAAGGTCCGCGGGTGCGTTTTTTTTTGGGAGGGGGGGAGCGGGGGGGGGGGGTTACACGCCGTATGAGCGGCAATGGCAAGCGACGCGAGATTTTTCTGGGTTTAGAAAAAAAACAGGAAAAAAAAACCGCTTTGCAGGCATTCCTTGAGCTTGCATGATGAGGAGGGGGGGGGGGGGGGCGGTGGCTCTCGTTGACCTGAACCGGGTGCGCACATTCCTCTGTGGTTTAAGCCCCACGGTGACCTCTAACCCCTCGAAACTCAACCGTATACCTCCGCCACTGTGAAGGTGAATTTCGAAACATTCCTCTGGCGCTGGCTTACAGCATCGAACTGTTACGCAAAAAGAGAAGGGGGTTAACTTTCCAGCGGAGCTGCTTTTTGCTGATGGCTAATTCTGGTCTCCGCTCAGCTCCTCCTATACGGACTACGAAGATCGCAGGGAGACACGGAGTCATTTCCCACCCCACGCCCCTCCCCCCCCCCCCCCAGACCAACCGAGATGTGCCGCCGGTCTCAGCTTATTGAAATTTTACAACATTTACAACGGTCGCAGCTCGCGTTGGACCACGGAGTAAACCGCTGCAGTTCTGCGCTCCTTCAAAGGATGAACAGCCAATAATGTACACGAACTCTCCACTGAAACCCCTCTCGTCGAGGCCAGGTGTAATGTTTGAATCGTGGAACAAAAACAAATTACTCGCGTCGGCGTCCGCGTTTACACCTCGCCCCTCCACCCAAACTCAATTCGGCAACAACAATGGCAACAGCACTCAACGCATTCATCGTGACCACTCTCACGTGCTATGAAGTGCAATTGACGAATGCGTGCTTGTATACTAGTGCCAATGGCAGCATCGCCAGGCAATCTGTTGAATCTCAATTAGCACCACGGAGCGAACCTCACCCACTTTAACAACAACCTCCATCGCCGCCGTGGAAATCCCGGGATGCGCCTCTCGGTGCGCGCGCGCGCTACAGGGCGAGATGGGGACCATGGCCCAACGAACGGAACGTGAAACCCCCGCCGTGTTGGGGTCGCGTGCAGCATCGGGAGCAGCATCAGTAGCAGCAGCAGCAGAATCAGCTGCATCAGCTGCTGCGACTGACGCATCAGCTGCTGCTGCTGCTACTGATGCTGCTGCTGCTGCTGATGCGGTTGCTGCTGCTGCTGCGAATGAGGACCAGACACGACCCAGTGAAGGCAGCGCTCGGCTCAGCCACTGCGATTGTGCACTTGATAATAATGTTAATACTACTGCGAATGTGTTCATTGTATAGAGCGCACTGTCTATCCACTACTGGTTGAAGATCTTCACCCACCCCCCAGCCCACCGTCCCCCACGCCGTGTCGGTCATGGGGGTTTGTTTGGCCATACTTCACCCCACGCTGGTCGGTTGCGAGTTGGTGAAATGTGGGGAAGCATAGGTGTGGGAGCATAGAAGTACAGTACACCACTTGATTTGTCTACACTGTCGTCAACAGCCCACCACACGTAGGTTAGGATCAGGAGGGTTAGGGGTTATGATTAGGGTTTAGGGTTTGGGTTAGGGGTAAGGGTTTAGGGTTATGGGTTCTGGTTTAGGGTTAGTTAGTTTGGGGATAGGGTTAGGGTTTTGGTCAGGGTTATGGTTGAAGGGTTAGGTGTTAGGGGTTAGGGTTAGAGGTTTAGGGTTAGAGAGTTAGGGGTCAGGGTTAACGGTTAGGGATTATGGTTACGGGTTAGGGATTATGGGTTAACGGTTAAGGGTTAGGGGTTCAGATTAGGAGTTATGGTTAGTGGTTAGGGTTAGGTGTTAGGTTTAGGGGTTAAGGTTAAGAGTTAGGGTTAATGTCTTTTGGGGTAGGGTCAGGGGTTATGGTTTAAGGTAAAGGTTAAAGGGTTTAGGGTTAGGTTTAGGGGTTAGGGTTAAGCTTCACAGATCGGCGTGTGACTGCCTGCCCCTCTCTAACGAAGAACACTCTCTCACTGTCTGCACCACGCCTTGAGATGCGGTCGCAATTAGACGCTCTCTCTACAGATCCACATTGTGTTGTGGTTGGCAAAGCGAGGTCACGTTACTTGCCAGTAAATTCTCGCGCGGCACAGACACGCAACGGTGCCGAACTCCACGACAATTATCACGTTGACAGATGCGGTGCCGCAGACACGACTGCCTGTACAATGTGCGCAGCTCATTATCCAGTCCCATCAGTCACGCCAGAAGCTCCCGCGTATCCTTGACACGTGCACTCCACCCGTCTAATTGGCCAAACCACAGATTTGGTTGGAGGGGGGGGGGGAGGTTAGGGTCCACGAGTTATGAGCGGCAATAATTTCACCTCGCACTCCACTCTCAGACGCTCGCAATTACCCTCAACTCCAGTCACGCTCCAGCTACGTTATGTGCAATGTGGCATTTCTTGAGTGTCAAGAGAGAGAGTGGATAATGCAGAGCGACTTGGAGGTTCGTTTCTCAGGAGGTAGTCAGGAGGTAGTCAGGAGGTAGTCAGGTGGTAGTCAGGAGGTAGTCAGGTGGTAGTCAGGTGGTAGTCAGGAGGTAGTCAGGTGGTAGTCAGGAGGCAGTCAGGTGGTAGTCAGGAGGTAGTAAGGAGGTAGTAAACAGGTAGTCAGGTGGTAGTCAGGTGGTAGTCAGGAGGTAGTCAGGAGGGAGTCAGGAGGTAGTCAGGAGGTAGTCAGGAGGTAGTCAGGAGGTAGTCAGGAGGTAGTCAGGAGGTAGTCAGGAGGGAGTCAGGTGGTAGTCAGGAGGCAGTCAGGAGGTAGTCAGGAGGTAGTCAGGAGGGAGTCAGGTGGTAGTCAGGAGGCAGTCAGGAGGTAGTCAGGAGGGAGTCAGGAGGTAGTCAGGTGGTAGTCAGGAGGTAGTCAGGTGGTAGTCAGGTGGTAGTCAGGAGGTAGTCAGGAGGTAGTCAGGAGGGAGTCAGGTGGTAGTCAGGAGGCAGTCAGGAGGTAGTCAGGAGGGAGTCAGGAGGTAGTCAGGAGGGAGTCAGGTGGTAGTCAGGAGGTAGTCAGGAGGTAGTCAGGAGGGAGTCAGGTGGTAGTCAGGTGGTAGTCAGGAGGTAGTCAGGAGGGAGTCAGGTGGTAGTCAGGAGGGAGTCAGGTGGTAGTCAGGAGGTAGTCAGGAGGTAGTCAGGAGGGAGTCAGGTGGTAGTCAGGAGGCAGTCAGGAGGTAGTCAGGAGGTAGTCAGGTGGTAGTCAGGAGGTAGTCAGGAGGGAGTCAGGAGGTAGTCAGGAGGGAGTCAGGTGGTAGTCAGGAGGCAGTCAGGAGGTAGTCAGGAGGTAGTCAGGTGGTAGTCAGGAGGTAGTCAGGAGGTAGTCAGGTGGTAGTCAGGTGGTAGTCAGGAGGTAGTCAGGTGGTAGTCAGGAGGGAGTCAGGAGGTAGTCAGGTGGTAGTCAGGAGGTAGTCAGGAGGGAGTCAGGAGGTAGTCAGGAGGGAGTCAGGAGGTAGTCAGGAGGGAGTCAGGAGGTAGTCAGGTGGTAGTCAGGAGGTAGTCAGGAGGTAGTCAGGTGGTAGTCAGGAGGCAGTCAGGAGGTAGTCAGGAGGTAGTCAGGTGGTAGTCAGGAGGTAGTCAGGAGGTAGTCAGGAGGGAGTCAGGAGGTAGTCAGGTGGTAGTCAGGAGGTAGTCAGGACGTAGTCAGGAGGTAGTCAGGTGGTAGCCAGGAGGGAGTCAGGAGGTAGTCAGGAGGTAGTCAGGAGGTAGTCAGGTGGTAGTCAGGAGGTAGTCAGGAGGTAGTCAGGTGGTAGTCAGGAGGGAGTCAGGAGGTAGTCAGGTGGTAGTCAGGAGGTAGTCAGGAGGGAGTCAGGAGGTAGTCAGGAGGGAGTCAGGAGGTAGTCAGGAGGGAGTCAGGAGGTAGTCAGGAGGTAGTCAGGTGGTAGTCAGGAGGTAGTCAGGAGGTAGTCAGGTGGTAGTCAGGAGGCAGTCAGGAGGTAGTCAGGAGGTAGTCAGGTGGTAGTCAGGTGTTAGTCAGGAGGTAGTCAGGAGGTAGTCAGGAGGGAGTCAGGAGGTAGTCAGGAGGTAGTCAGGTGGTAGTCAGGAGGTAGTCAGGACGTAGTCAGGAGGTAGTCAGGTGGTAGCCAGGAGGGAGTCAGGAGGTAGTCAGGAGATAGTCAGGTGGTAGTCAGGAGGTAGTCAGGAGGTAGTCAGGAGGGAGTCAGGTGGTAGTCAGGAGGCAGTCAGGAGGTAGTCAGGAGGTAGTCAGGTGGTAGTCAGGAGGTAGTCAGGTGGTAGTCAGGTGGTAGTCAGGAGGTAGTCAGGAGGTAGTCAGGTGGTAGTCAGGAGAGAGTCAGGAGGTAGTCAGGTGGTAGTCAGGAGGTAGTCAGGAGGGAGTCAGGAGGTAGTCAGGAGGGAGTCAGGAGGTAGTCAGGAGGGAGTCAGGAGGTAGTCAGGTGGTAGTCAGGAGGTAGTCAGGAGGTAGTCAGGTGGTAGTCAGGAGGCAGTCAGGAGGTAGTCAGGAGGTAGTCAGGTGGTAGTCAGGAGGTAGTCAGGAGGTAGTCAGGAGGTAGTCAGGACGTAGTCAGGAGGTAGTCAGGTGGTAGCCAGGAGGGAGTCAGGAGGTAGTCAGGAGGTAGTTAGGAGGTAGTCAGGTGGTAGTCAGGAGGTAGTCAGGAGGTAGTCAGGTGGTAGTCAGGAGGGAGTCAGGAGGTAGTCAGGAGGGAGTCAGGAGGTAGTCAGGAGGGAGTCAGGAGGTAGTCAGGAGGGAGTCAGGAGGTAGTCAGGAGGTAGTCAGGTGGTAGTCAGGAGGTAGTCAGGAGGTAGTCAGGTGGTAGTCAGGAGGCAGTCAGGAGGTAGTCAGGAGGTAGTCAGGTGGTAGTCAGGTGTTAGTCAGGAGGTAGTCAGGAGGTAGTCAGGAGGTAGTCAGGAGGGAGTCAGGAGGTAGTCAGGAGGTAGTCAGGTGGTAGTCAGGAGGTAGTCAGGACGTAGTCAGGAGGTAGTCAGGTGGTAGCCAGGAGGGAGTCAGGAGGTAGTCAGGAGGTAGTCAGGAGGTAGTCAGCTGTACCTCAGATGGTGCGGCAAATCGGTCAGGTGGGGCCCCGATGTTTGATTCGTCTCGCACGGTCGCACCGAGGCTACAACATCGCGATTCCTCTTGCCCAATGACATCATTGCGCTCACGGTATCGAACATTTAACGCTGTAGGGGCGCTTGCGGTGGCTGTCAAGGGGGGCCCGCAACTCGTAGCTTTGGCCATCAGGAGGGAGGAGGAGGGCGAGGTACCTCCCCCCCGCCACCCACGCTCGTTACGCTACTGGCTGAGAGTGAATGTGATGCTGGGAGGGTTTCATTTGTGTCTGTGCGCCACTGCCAACGCAGTCACGTTTTGTTTAATCGCCGTGACCCGAGAATGTCGCTCCTCCAGCAATAAAATACTCGGGGCTGCCGCAGTGGATCTAGCAGCGTGCTATGAACCTAGCAACCTGAGTTCGACCTCCAGCCACGGATCAGTGGCGAGTGATAGCCGAGCTTGAGCAAACGCACGCGTATCGGCGCGGTGAAGTATGATGACTAAAACAACTTCAGCCAGACGTGGATTGACATCGTGCTGGAAACTGTCACCGACTCTTTATAGGCCCACGGAGGAGATGGGGGACGATGCAATCAGTTCGCGCGCACGTGCTGTGGGTGATCACTGCGTCGCAGGATCGTCAGGCGTAGCGGCAGCCTGTGGAAGTCTTAATCCAGCAGTGAATTGAGCGTGGCTGATAGTGATTAACAGTAGAACAAAGGGTAATAAGCCGGTTCACAAGGGTCAGCTAGCGAGCGTGGCTGTGATGAACACAGTCATTTTAATGTTAGAAAAATAGCACTTTTATATTAATGGTACCGCTGACCTAATTTTTTTTTACCTTTTAAACAGCACGGACATAATCTGGGGTTAATATTTAAGCATTTAGCAATTATTCATACCGAATTTAAAGTGAATAAAAAAATGTCTCTGGTGCTCTGCCCGGAGATGTTGGTGGAGCATGGGGGGGCGGGGGGGTGGGGGCGAGGGAGGAAGCGGAGAGGAGAGGGGTGGGGGGGGAGTGGTGGGGGGGCTGGGGGGGAATGGGGGAAGGGGAGAGTGGTGGAGGGGCGAGGGGGGTAGACGGGGGGAGAGGGGGGAGGGGCTGGGGGGACCATTCGCCGAACGACATCGCGGAGAGGAGGTGGAGGGCGCGGCATCGGCAGCGCTCGTATCGAGCCATCGGTTCGCCGTCGAGTGGAGAACTATTGCGATGACTCCAAACACTCTCCCGCATCCAGACCAAACACTTCATCTGGCAGACTAAACAAAGGGAGCCCGCGTGGTGAGGAGGCGGCGGCTGCGGGGTCGGGGGGGGGGGTCTAGGTGAGTGATTTAGAACTGAACATATTCTCGTGCAACTGGTCACGTCCTGGTTACTTATTCATTTCACCTTGGGACTTTTCTGATGCGTTAACCTCTCATTTGAGCCTGGGTCCAGGCTCCAAGAATGAATGGCATTTGCCCCTCCTCACCTCCCCCACCCCCCCATGTGCAGCAGTTGCCAATGTGTTAATGCTTACTGTGTAATAAAAAATAAAACAATAAAAAAACACGAGTCTGTAACGCGAGGTCAAGAATGTGCGTCCACTCACTGCGAGCGAAGCGAGCCCACGTGGCTCACACGAGAGGACGCCGTCTCTCCGACACGCGCACCAAGCTTCGAGGAGCCTCTTCTCACACATCCACAGACAGACACGGTGACAAAGGAGCAGCCCCTGAAATTGCTCGCTCGCGCGCCTGCCGCCTGCGGAGATGCTCTATACGGAAACCCCTGTGGAGGGCATTTTGGCTGATTTTTTCCACACTGGCCAGGAGACGCATTGGAAGACATGGGCTATGGAGTTCCCCCACTCGTTTTTATTTATTTTACCGGGTAAGGCCCACTGAGCTATATAGCGCTGTTTCAAAAACGGCCTGGCCACAAATGGTAGTTCAACGAAGTCGCTTATCACGTGGAAATGTATATCAGCCAAATACTACAAACACGCGTTTCTAAATGTGGAGGGAAAAATCGGAGGATCCGGAGAGAAATCCACGCGACTACGGGGAGAGAGAAACGCAAACTCCAGATTCCCAAGCAGGCGATAGGGTCGGGATCGAACCCACGACCTCCTGTATACGGGCGAGATAATTGACATCTCTCCACCGCGGCGCGTGGTGAGACCTACTGCATGTGACCGGCCGATCGACCGAGGGTGGTCCACACGTTGACACTGATGGGGTGGACAGAGGCGGAGGGATTGAATAAAAGTTGACCCATTGATTCAACTTCCGGTCAAGGAGCTCACACCCGCGACGTCTGGACAACAACCCTCGTATTCATAGATTGTATTAAAAGAGGCTGCTTTGTGTGGTAAATTAAAGAAATAACTTATTCACTGGTAATAGATTTATGACGGCCATTGATTATTTTATCTGTGCATACAGCATTCTGAGTGTGAACATTCTTCGTCGCGGGGTTTCTGCCAGTTCCTCGCGCGCGAAGCCAAACTCTCGTCCATGCAATTGAGAGTGGTGGCGCAGCGATTAGCACGCTGTGCCATGGAACCCTGGCGACCTGACTTACATTCCCAATAACTTGGTGGTGATAAAGTATTATCAGACAACCCCCATGACCGAGTAATGTGGAGAAGCCTTCATGCAGCAGTGGATTTACAAACGGACGTTCATTATTTTTTATGATACCGGAGTGTCACTTACTCATGTGAAATTATCACCAGCCTTCTGTATGTATGTACTGTATGGTAATCGGATGTGTTGGCAGAGGAATATTTGCGAAAACCTAACATTCGCTTCAATGTGCACGGTGACAACAACCGTAATAACTTACGCGGCCTCTCCGTAACTCCACAGACGAATTGTCGGTCATCGGACGTGTTCTATTTTCATTTCATATTTCCGACCGCGATCGGGTACAGGGCAGAACCAAGGTGTCACGGAGCACAGCGGGCGGCGCGAGGAGCACGAGGTACGAACGAGGAAATGACCCCCAGAGAGAGGAAAGGGAGGAGTAAGAATGGTTATGGGGGGGGGGGGGGGGTTGACCATACTTCACCTTGCAAGTACCAATGCAGGTTGGTGAACGGGTAGGGGTCCACACTCGCCACGTAGCCGTGGCTGCGAAACCATCATCGCCTCCTGGAAGACCTGCTCTCCCACACGATTACATGGCCGGGAATTGAACTCAGGTCAGCTCAGGTTCGCGGTGCGGTAACGTTCCCCAAAGTATACATTTTGCCATTCCCAAAACAGCAGACGCGAGATTCTAGGATAAGTGCGCATTCTCAGAAGTGAACGTCAGATGCGCGAGAAGGGGTGCGTATTTATTTAGGACTGTCGGTGATATTTGGCAGCCCGACTCTAGCTGTGTAGTGTTTACAGACTGGAAGCGGAGTGTCTGTAACGGAGCAGCCTCGACACGGACCGGAGGAGTGTCCGGAATCTCGTAAACAAAAAAGAACCGGGAGAGCCGCATGGACATGATGGGAGAGCCCTGGTAAGGGAGCGCGCTTTCACTTCACAGCAAACGCGATCCGTCAGTATCACCCAACGCGGTCCACTGCAACCGCACCGCGAGAGTCTCCGTACAAGAGTTGTTTGTGTTAAGATGTTGCAGCTGGAAATGCCGTACGCATGTAATGGGCTGTGACTGAAAATAGGCACGCATAATTGGTTAAATGCAGGCTATATGGACTGGCAATGGCAACATACAGTTTATTCTCTGGATTATAACACACACACACACATATCTTGTGCTTCAAACAAAAGGGGGGGGGGGGGGTGAGTGCAGAATCATCTTCATGGAAATCGGTTCTCCATAGCAGCACGTGACCACCCACAGGGTAGACGTTTCGCATCATCTTCCAGAAGACGTCTCTCCTCGTTACAAATATGCACGTTCACAATCACCTCCTGGAAGACATCTCTCCACAGTACTACATTCTCACGCAAAGTTTGTAACATATAAAATCACTCTAATATCTTCTTGTTTCTTTCGGTGAAGTCACGTAGAATGGGAATAAAATATTTTATAATGTTTTATTTTCATTATTTTATTTCCATTCTACGTGGTGACTTTACCGAAAGAACCAAGAAGATGAATCCCTGCAGTCACGAAAGCTTTGAATCGCAAAAATCACTCTAATAGTTTGAAGTGAGTCTTACCCCGCAGAAGACGGTACGTACTGTCCATGGCGGAGCTCGCTTGCGGTTCAGACCACGGACAGCTCCTGGGAGGCGTTGCGTTGTGAATTTTGAGTTTAATTCGAACAAGGGGAGATGACTTGGCCCACGCGATAGTAACCGTTTCCTCCTCGGTCGTAAATCAGACATAGCTAAGCACCCGCAGGCCTGTGCAAGTTTAGCAGCATGAACGGTTTTCAGAAATTGCCACCCCACCAAACTGAGCCCGTCCAGTTCCCCCCCCCGCCCGCCACGTGCGTTTGAAGGTTATAAAGAGAAACAACACAAGAGCACAATCGTGTCAAAATAAAAGTGCATGGGTTCAGTTTTTACTTTATTTGTGAAACCCAAATGAGAACTCGAAAGTCCAGGCTGGCTGCTTTTTGCAAGAGCGACCTGGGTCATCAAGATAAAAGCAATACATTAAAATGAGTACAACAAAAATGGAAATTGGAGCAAAATAACAGCGGCAGAGGAGAAATAAATTCAATGACGGATTGGCAATCAGGGCGCGGAACAACTCGGAGAGGACAGTCCAGTGAGAGAGACGGGGCGATGAAAGCAGCTCGTGTGTTCAGGTGCTGGGTGAATTAGTACCTTACAGGATCGAGTGAGATGACTGTGGCTTGGGAATGCCTTCATCCAGCAGTGGATTGACCATGGATGGTGATGATGATGAGTGCAGGCAGTCCATGAGGTATGGCTTTGGATGACTTGTTGAAGGGGCCGTGTTTGGAGCCCTGTGTATTGGCACGGACTCTTTCTCTGCTGTTTGGGGTTTGAATTTAATTTCTGGCACAGCGAGGAAGTGAACATAACAGAGAGGTCTGTTGCCAACGGGTGGAAAAAGGAGCATTTTCACAAAGCGCACGGCTGGAATTCCGAATGCTGCACTTGGCCATGCGGCTGTTTTAAATGCACGGAAACTAAATAACTAAACACAATTAAGATGGATTTGAATTTTCGTTGCCTGGTATTTAGAATTGGCCCCGGCGAGTGGGGTTGGACGTGACCGCGCGCCCGATGACAAACAGGGCGCTCTGTCGCTCCGAACACAACATTGTACGGCGTACCATTTAATGTTGACTGGAAACTGTAAGTGTATAATTATGCATCTGTATATTATTAATCTATTATTAACATTGAGTACGTAATTTTCCTGAATTTTACTGAAAAGGTTCAGAGCATTCTGTGGCAGTCGTGCTGACTTTTAGGGGGTATTCATCACAACATTCAAGTCTCTCGTGAAAGTAAATCATGGACTTAAATGCATCTACAAATCATCTGGTGCCGCTGCTGCTGCCCCATTGGCAGTGGTGCGCGAGCGCGATTAACAGCAACAACAAACACATTCGTCAAATACGCTGCCTTATTAGAAAATCATATATATAATGTGACGTCTGTGGTCAAAGGGCCCTTCTAATCACGTAGAGAAGCCAGGGAGATTGAGTTAATGAGGGTTGGAGACGGCACTTAACACCACGGAGCCTAATTAATACGTTTGTTTCAATTTGATTCTCATCTTGTTTTCGCTTAAGGCAGTGTTACTGGCGAGTGCTTTTGTTGTTGTTGTTAAATACTTCAACGTGAGGCTTCCTCAGAAATGAGTCAGCAACGGTGGGATTTATTTAGAATAAAGCTAAGGTTACCACTTAATCAAGTGACACGGGTCGCTAAATTAATGTCCGCAGCTGTCACGCCGGCATTTGGGGGGACCACGGTGGCTAGATGTTAACTACTTCGCCTGGTATACAGGAGATCGTGGGTTCGATCGCGACCCCGATGCCTGTATACGTGGAGTTTGCATGTTCTCCCCGTGGTCGTGGGGATTTCTCTCCGGGTCACCCAGTTTTTCCCTGAACATCGAGAAACCTGCGTCGAGAGTTTTTTTGGCCGCTGTAAATTTCCACGTGATAAGCCACTTCGTTGAGCTATCATTTGTGGCCAGGTCGCTACAGGGACTCCTCTACTTACGAACATTTGACATACGAACTTTCAGAGATATGAACAAACTTGTATGTCCAGTTGCCTGTTCGGACCGAGAGTCGAAAGTTCAAAAGCCGCGCAATAGATGGCAGTGGTGACATCTACATCTGCAGAACATGAAGAACCAGTGACATCTACAGGAGATTATACAACTTTTAAAGACATTCCCCGTGTGTAGTGCACGTGCCGTACGACATGTTTGGAATCGACAGGAGTAAAGTTGGACTTCCGAATAAATCCACTTAGAAACAGACCTCTCTAACCTAACTCGTTCGCAAGCAGAGGAGTCCCTTTATATAGCTCAGTAGGCCTTAACTGGTAAAATAAAAAAAATGGTCGATAATTTTATCTCCTGCGTGAGCCTGTAATGGAATTGTGCGCCTTACAACACAGGGGCCACCTTCACCGAATACAGTTATCACGGTGTTTGTTTTTCACTCCGTAAATAACGAGACCATTCATGCTTCTCGAACGTTTGGTGGTGGGAGGGAAAAAAAATGTCTCATTACAGAAAGAAAATATTGCTACTCGAATTTCATAACATTAAACACAACCTTCGGTGCTGTTTGTAGACCATCTTCTGCGTTCTGTTAAGTAAAATGAATTAAAGTAACCAGAAAGAGAGGGGGGGGGGGGGAACACACGCGCGCTCCGCAGGAATGACACAGCGCAGAGTGCCAGGGATGGATTAGATGAACGCCATTGACCGAGGTTATCTAAACGTCGTTGTCGGCCGGCTCAGCGGAATGACTCATTGCTGCCCACATAAATAATTTCTGCATGGACCCCGCGGAGCCAGGGAAGTGGAACCTGATGACCGCATTTCTAAAACAAATAAACCCTTGGGATAAAATTATCCGACTTGCCGCGGAGGAAAAGAACGGTGCGCCTTGCTCGCTACGCTAACACGTGACGGCGATGTCATTATTCCACAAAGACATGAACCAGCACAGGCAGGAGGGATGGTTTTGGGGTTGCGCAGGCAGTGTGCCATCATTAAGGCCGCGTTAACTCAGACGTTACATCTCCGGGAATATCGTGTAGCGTTTCACGCATTCATGCCGTAAAAGATAACTTTGGCGGAAGGATCCGCGAATGTATTCCGTTCGTAAATAAAGTCCGTTGAAAACAAATGAAATTATTTACCTGCATGGGCCCATTTGCCCGGTTTCGTAAATGAGTAAGATTGAGATCGTCACCGTCATCAGCTGCAAGGTCACCTGCCTGTGAAACCCCGCCCCTACTTTCAGACGTGCCCTGTAGCTCTCCTATCTTCTTTCACCCTGCACTACAGCCCCTGTCACCCTGCACTACAGCCCCTGTCACCCTGCACTACAACCCCTGTCACTCTGCACTACAGTCCGTGTCACCCTGCACTACAGCCTCTGTCACCCTGCACTACAGCCCCTGTCACCCTGCACTACAGCCCCTGTCACCCTGCACTACAGCTCCTGTCAACCTTATCTACAGCTTCTGTCACCCTGCACTACAGCCCCTGTCACCCTGCACTACAGCTCCTGTCACCCTGCACTACAGCCCCTGTCACCCTGCACTACAGCCCCTGTCACCCTGCACCACAGCTCCTGTCACCCTGCACTACAGCCCCTGTCACCCCGCACTACAGCCCCTGTCACCCTGCACTACAGCCCCTGTCACCCTGCACTACAGCCCCTGTCACCCTGCACTACAGCTCCTGTCACCCTGCACTACAGCCCCTGTCACCCTACACTACAGCCCGTGTCACCCTGCACTACAGCTCCTGTCACCCTGCACTACAGCCCCTGTCACCCTGCACTACAGCCCCTGTCACCCTGCACTACAGCCCCTGTCACCCTGCACTACAGCCCCTGTCACCCTGCACTACAGCTCCTGTCACCCTGCACTACAGCTCCTGTCACTCTACACTACAGCTCCTGTCACCCTGCACTACAGCTCCTGTCACCCTGCACTACAGCTCCTGTAACTCTACACTACAGCTCCTGTCACCCTGCACTACAGCTCCTGTCTCCCTGCACTACAGCTCCTGTCTCCCTGCACTACAGCTCCTGTCTCCCTGCACTACAGCTCCTGTCACCCTAGAACGCAGCTCACGGTGGAACTCTCAGCAGCAGCAGCAGCAGCGCGACCTCCTCCTCTCTGCACCGAGAGCCGCGTGCAAGTGAAGCTCTGCTGCACTGGGGCGAGCAAGGCTGCGCGCTGAGAGCGCGTGTTCGTCGTTTGGTGGTGGGGAGATGCCGTCGAGTGCTGCACCCTCGCACCGGCCCGGGGTGTCTCGCTGGGGACCCGGGGAGGGAGGTTCGAGTTGGGCTTTGGGCCCCGTGTTCACCTCCGAATGTTTCGGGGGCCGACGTGGGAAAGTGTAACCCCCCCCCCCCCCGCCCCTGAAGGGAGGTTCCATTCCGCGGTGCGAGTGAAATTAACGAGCGCCTGTGATTATCGTCGCGCGTGACGATTGTCGCGCGTGACGATAATCGCGCAGCTCTGGGCTTCTTTTGGACGGTGAGCGCGGTGGTTGTAAACAACAAGTCACACCCCATCCACTCCCCCCCCCCGTGGATAAAGGCCTCTCCGCGCCTATACAATCATGGAAGATGTTTGACCATACTTCACCAGCCTGATCCAGTGGCGGGCTGGTGAAGGGGGTTGGGCTTGTCCCAGAACCGCTTCGGCTGTCGCTCGCTACCGGCATTTGTCGAGATGCAGCTGGGCGGGCGGTGGAGCGGCCCTGCTACTGCCTGCTCACCCCACCGCTGGCCTTCTTGTGGCAGGGCCTGCGATGGAGGGGGAGCCCGAGAGAGTGATTCGTGAGGGTATTTGGCCTACTCATCCATTCTGGCCGGACAAGTAGGAAGTGCCTATACGCTGTGCCCTGCTGTGGTGGACAGAGGCAGTGTGGACAGGGAGGGGGGGGGGGTCAGATTCAGTGCATCATACTACTTTATATTCTCAATTTTTTGCTGACTTGAGGCCATGCGCCGTCCAGCGAGCTGAGGGGGGGGGGCACACGGACGGAGGCGCGCGATGGGGTGCGGTAGGGGAGTAGGGCTGGGGGGCATCGCGTGGGGTGCGGTGGGGGCCGTGCAGGCGTAGGGGGGGGGCACCGCGCGGAGCGGGGGGCGACTGGGGGGAGGGATATGCGGGCGGGAGGGGGCGGTGGTTGTCACGCGCAAGAGGAGGGCACCCTATGGGTGGGGAGGTGGGGACGTTGGGGGCGAGGGAGGACCGTCTGTCAAAACACGGGTACTTTCACTGTGTATGTTAAGTTTCGCTGGCTGGCTTCCTGGCTGGCTGGCTGGAGTTTGGGAGCGACGGGTGGACACATCCAACGGACGTGCGGGCTGATAATGAATGTGCGCCACAGCGATGCCAGTGCCTACTTGTACACAATGGGGAGCGGCACCTTTCCACGCATTTCAGGGCACTTTCTGACGAGGTGGATGTGGCGGTACTCGCCGTGAGTTGTCTTACTCAGTCAATTGCATCATGTATGATATTGAACAAAAAATATCGTCCGGGTTACTGAGTCAGATCGATGGGTATGGAACGGGAAAACATTGTTAAACATTAGCCATGCACATCTGTACTCCAGCTGCTTTATTTCTCAACAAAAATTAAATAAATAAATTGGATGACTTTTTTTTTTCTCCCTCTCGCTCCAAAAATAAAACCTCAGACATTTTGGAGCATTCCTCACGAGGGCGGTCTGCAGAACGACTGTCGCGTCCCGTGGCATCTTCAAAGCAAAGCACTGGGGCAGGGCACGACTGGCAGAGATCCTATAAACACACGCACACGCGGTCTCGGCTGCGTCCACCACTTGGCCGGGGCCGTGTTTGGAGAGGCGTGATTGATAACGCAGCAGCAGCAGCAGCATCATCATCGGCACTAAGAAGAGACCGGGGAATGCAATTAGCGTTCGTACACCACTGGCACATCCCCATAACACACGGCGAGCGAGCGCGACAGACATGGACTGCGCCACGTGTGAGAGTGGAATCCTCGTGGACTACGACTTTATCGGCGGCGAGTGATGTCTGAACAAACCTTTACCCAAATATACTGACCAGAGTGGTCAAGTATGGTTAACCCTCCCCCCCCCCCGCACCACGACCAACAAAGCACGGTCAGGATTTCATCCGGCAGTGGCTTGACAAAGGCTGTGAAGAATTAATAAATGTTTATATTATATTAATGAAAAGTATGAGTAACAGTCGAATTGTTGTTTCAAGCAAGATCTGACTTAAAACGGCAATAAGATAGAATAAACATTTATTGTACAATTGAATTCAACGAAAATTAGTCCAATAGGTGAATCAACGTGTCAGTGTGCTAATGCCTTTGGCTGCCGACGCAATAGTCACGGCTTGCCTGCAGCATCAATACTCGAGATGTCGCGATGGCGTCACTGATTAGCAGTTCATGATGCACGCGTAGAAACTGAGTGGCCTACACCACGTATCACCAGAGTATGTCTGTTTGCATGCTCACCACAGGTGGTTAAAGCGTGATTCCTTGCAAAAGGTTTCCGCTTGGTGTTCACACAGCTGTTTTGTTGCCAGAAAGGGTGAAGCCTTTTCTTAATATTCAAACTGAATGTAAAACAAGTGCGATTCTTGAATCAAGTCCCTGAATTACGTCGCTTGTTGGTTGTGGTGGTGTTGGTGTGCTGTGACACCTCCCACCACCATCGTCTGAACAACGCAGTGACGGGGAGAAGGTTTTACACTTGTGATAATGCCGAACGCACCACTAAATGACTCGTTTCAGAAAATAATGCTTCCAAAAAAATCAGTCTCGAAAATGAGAAAAGCGCTTGAGAAAATGTCACGCGCGCGATGGGGAAGGAAAACTGATGGCCCATTTAACCGGAGATGTCAGAGCGGCCGAGTTTTTAGCCTTTTTGGAATTTTGCAGTTTGACTTAATGTTTGTGGTTTTTCAAAATCCTCGTCAGGAATGCTGACCCGTGGAGAGGGAGAGCTGTGTCGGACACATGTAACATTTTACTGGAGACCGCAAGGTCTGGGGCCAACGAAGGTACGATCGCGATGCACGAAATGTGTACAAATTCCGGCAGATGGTGAGCTGCCGTCGAGCCGACATTGAGCCTCTCCCCTCTCCGAAGAGAGCGCCGACTTTAAATGCTCAGATTAGCGGTGACGTTTCAAAGCCGCCCGTTTTCCGTGTCTTAGGAAATGTAAGGCCCGACAGAGGGCGGCAGGGGGGAGGGCAAGGAGAGGGTCTCACTTATACGAGGGCTTTTGCGGGTTAATCCGCAACATTTTTGTTCGAGATAATTGTAGAATAGTGGCAGATCGCCGCCACTCGCAGTGGCAGAGCGGGTGAAGAAGGCGCTGCCCTCTACGGTTTGGAACAGAGGTCACTTCAAGAGATCTCAGAGGGTATCTCTATGATATCAGCTTCCGTTGGGCCGCTCTCTGACCACAGAGGGTCTCGCTGCGCTGCAAGAGATCTGAATGCATTGTCTCATGAATATAGTTTTTTTAAACGTTTTATATTTTAAAAAGGCGTTTGGTAAATTGTGCAGAATTGCGACTCTCAAATATTGGATGTAGTCGGCCAGTTAAAGGCAATACAGCAAAAGCACTTAAGTTTTGACTTAAAACTTTCGCGACTGCAGGAATTCATATTCTTGGTTCTTTCGGTAAAGTCACGTAGATAGAAAACAAAAAAAATTAAATACAAATAAAAAATGATGCATTCAAGATAATTAATTTAAAATAATAAAAGCAAAAAAACCCACAATAAAAATAAAATGTAGAAAAATAAAAAATAGTACAAAAAAATTAAAAATAAATTGAAGATAATAAAAGCAAAAAACCCACGACGTTTCGATCGCAACACAAGCGGTCTTATTGCGGTTATTTTTTAATTTTATTTTTTAGATGTTTTGTTTCATGTCTACGTGACTTTACCGAAAGAACCAAGAATATAACAAATACACTTGTGATCCATTTGACTCTCAATTTTGCAAATGCACTTGTGACTCATTTGACGCTAAATGTTGCATGCTGTCCTCCGTCTTATGCACCGTGAAATTTTTGTCCGAGTGCTCCGCCAACCTCCCGTATGAAGTGAACCACTCTTTGACGAATTAATGTCGAGCATCGCCATGCAGGGCCCTTCTGGAGAAGAGTTGTGAGGCTCCGTGAGGCTCCCTTGGGTGTGTATTGGTTGCGCAATGGTTCCACCAGCACACGAGTTGTTAGCGATGTGCCTCGACTTTCATTTGTATTTCTTCCAAAGACCTCAGCAAATTTGGGAAAGTACAAAAGCACAAGTAATGGAGGCCACTTTCCTTTTTTGTAATCGTTTATTTTAGATGAGAACAACTCGTTTAAAAAAAAACAATCTACGTAAACATTTTGTTTTGCACCGGGCAAGTGAACCGTGAATGAACTGTGCCATATTAATGGGAACGGCGGGCGGTGGACGGATGGGGGGGGGGGTGCGCAGCGGTGATTTTGATGACCGCCAGAGTCTTTAACGCTGGCAAATGAGCTAAAAATATCGCCCGTAATTTTTTTGTGAAATGTACCATGAACGCAGTAACTGGGAGTGTTTTTTTTTTCTCTCGTCACTCCTCCTGCCGCCAGCCACCCGGGGTGAGCGTCGTCAGACTGCAAGGGGCTCGCCACGCCGCCCCGCAATTACTACGGAGAGCTCATTTGCAGTTCCTGTTGTGTGCGACATAAAAGCGTGAGAGTGAGATAAACGCTGGATGTGCGTGCCCGTTGTCCGCAGGGGTTGCCGATCTGCCGTGCTGCTTTCCAGTGTGCGCGTCTGTGCGCGTCTAAGCGGCGCGCCACATGTGTTAGTTGTGAAACGGTAACGCGGTAAGTAATAGCGTGCAATAAATATGCCCGTGGCGGTCTGTTTCATTTTACTCTCTGTTTTTATTTTTTATTTATGCGGTCAAAACAAATTTTGATATTAAAATTATTTAGTTTTCTGGGTTTTTTTTAATTCAAATGGATGCTAATTTTAACTTATTTGGGTTTCTATAAGCAAAGCAATTTATTTGTTTTTTTTATAATCTTTAGCCGCTGGATTTAGACATACCGCGCATTTTTTCTCGAGTATTAAATCAAACGGGCCCTTGTTATAAGGCTTTAGTTGTGCCTGTCTAAGACCCAACCTTTAAGAGATTCCAGACAAGAATTTCCCAGTTTCACAATGCCCAAAGACTGCAACCATATGGCAATAATTTCGTGATTTATAAACCTTTTGATGTTCTTTTTTTATATATATAGAACGCTAACAACAACAGGTGTGTCCCTTTGAAACCCTCGTGAGTTGAAACTGCTGGTCAGGGTATGGGATTCTGGCCCAGGCTCTAGGCCTTAATGGTCCCATTTCTTCTCTCGAACCTCAAAAGCCGGGCCGTCTTGCCAGCTGCAACGCTCATTAAAAGCGAAGTTCACCTTAGAACATGTCCAAAAAAACTAGGCTCAGTCTTTAACCCTTGATTTTTTTTTAAAGATAAATCTTATCACGAGTGTGAGACTGTGGCTATTGAGTAATTGCCCCTGGGGAACGTATTTTGTTGAGCTTAATTGTCATTCTCGCCGGTGCAGATTCCTGTGTGGAGGAATACAATGCTGTCTGCTCTGTCTTACGTGAACACCTGATTTGGCCAGATGCTATGCATTTTCCACTTCACGCGTTGGACACTCGCAACGATTATCCGGGTGAAATGTTTCAATAAAGTCAGCTATGGACTCGTTGCCCAGGTACAAAAAAACCCACAGCCAGGTGCAACCCCTACCAACGATAACGGACGGATCGCGGCGTGCGTGATGCACGGATCGACATCGCAGCGACGGCGGGGGTGAGCGAGTCTTAGCATGAAAAAAAACGTGTCAGCGGCGGACGCCCAAAAACCGCTTGACGTATGTATTATGTTGGACGTCTTTTGCACCGTACGCAGCGCACCCGCCTGAGGGAATCAGTGCTGCGCGTCCGTGTGTGGGAGACGCTCATCACGAACGTGAACATTGACAAAGAAAATGGAACAAAGCTGAAAAGTGCACAGAGAAGCACGTGGAGTTGCCCGCCTGGAATTGCACTGCAGAGACAGAGGAGCAGGTGGGTCAGGGAGCAACATAACTCAGGGACAGCATATTGACAGAGGAGAAAAGCTACTCAACACATTTGTCGATAACACGGTGGCCTTTAAAATGGCCTATTTTTTTCTTTTAAGGCCACAGTGTTATTGGCGGACGTTTGAGTTTATTTATTAATTGTGCTCGTGCACCACTGCCAACGCAGCAGCATCACCAAATCATTTCATTGGGTAAAGTCAACGGGCTCGAGCAAGACACGTGCTCATGATTAGACGGGACGATGGCCGGTGGTCGAGACTGGTGATGGAATGGCAGCCAAAGAACAGGAGACGTCCAAGAGGACGGCCGCCACGGAGATGGAGCGACAAGATCAGTCCTCGTGCAGGTGCTCGGTTGGAATTATTACAGCGCAGCATCGTGCGAGATGACGGCAGCTCGGGGAGGACTCCATCCAGCGGTGGATTGACCATGGCTAATGGTGATGATGTTGATAATGAAGGAATCTGAGCTGTGTGTAAGAGGAAGTGCATGCAGACGCGTGGAGCACCCACGCGCGCGCGCGCTCGCTCGATCACTGGGAAGGAATGGAATTCACAGCGTCATGGAGCAAAGAGTTATGTCCAAATATGGTGTGTCCCGTTTTCCCACCCACGGTTAAAAAAACACACACACACACACGCAGGCTGGAACAGGCTGAGAATTACATCAGAGGCTGACTATTACGTTATGTCTGCTGTGCTCGCACACATTATCCGGGGCTGTAAAAGTACAACGGCAAGTGGCGATACATGGGGATCGTGTCTGATTAATCCTGCAGAGGCGTACCCCCCCATACACACACAGAGGAGCGAGCTGACAGGGCAACCATCTCGCATACAGCTCGTCAGAAACGAAGGCCATGCCTCGTCCTCTTTGCACAGGGCGATCATCAGCACCATCAGCCATGATAAATCCACTGCTGGATGAAGGCCTGCCCAAGGTACCGCCAGTCCTCAGAGTCCTGCGATGCAACTCTCCAGCCAGCACGTGCACGAGCCGAACTCATCGCTCCGTCTCTTGTTGTGGACAACCTCTCCGATGCGTTCCCTACTTTGGAGGCCAAGTATCCCTTCGAGCGACGTGTCCTTTCATAGCCCACTTGCTTTTCTTAGCAGTCAAATCACGTCTTAAACCTGCGCGTGTCCTTAAATCCACGTGTTCCTCTTTCTCTCTCGCGATGTAATCCCAAGCGTGCGTTTCTCGACGCTTCTCCGCGGACGTGGCCGCAGGGTTTTGGTTTTTAGCCGGGGCTCTGTCCAGATAGACAGCCGTCGACAATATGATTTCCGAACCCCCGAATGGCCTCTCACTATGGCTGTTGCAATAAGTCACGTGCCCACTCGCAGGTCAACCGGAGACCCCGAGAATATCGTAGTGAGACAATCAGCCCGTGCGCCACCAGTCAGCTTTTTGTCGCCTCCATTCCGCGACTTGGAATGTGCCGCACGCTTTGTTTGGCCCTGCAAAGTCTCGAAGACAAACTGGAAAATTAAATTAAAAAAAACACCACCCACATTTGACCCGACCATCGCTCATGTGCGTGCGATCCGAGGAGATATTACAGAATTGTAACGAAGTTTGTAATGTAGTTTACAAATTATAACAGTGACATTACTTGGCGCGGGTTCAGCACAACTTGCATCAACTGAGCTCTGTCGCCATGGGAGAGTGCGCTGTGTAACAGCGCATGCCCCGTGCGTCTGTTATTTACAAGAGACTCGCAAAGGAGGTGGCCAATAGTTTTTTTTCTATTTCCTAACGAAAGTTGCTTCCATACCCGGCTCATTCATACACACACGTACGCTCCACGATTCATCGCAATGGTATTTTATATTCTGTTCGCATTTTCGACAACAACGCAAGGGCTGGGCTACAAAATCCTCGGAGTGACCGGCGCGCGCGAGCATAGCCACAGTGCACCCCAGCGGTGATCTCGGGAGCAAGAGAGAGAGAGAGAGATAGGAAAGAGAGAGTGACATTTTATACCTACTTGACTTTACCGAAAGAACCAAAGAGTATGGATTCCTGCAGTCACGAAAGCTTCAAATCAAGATCAAATCAAGAAGCAAAGAGTGAGATAAAGAAGGAGGGAGGATGTGAGAAGACGGTAAGGTGAGAAGAGAAAGTGTGAAATTTATAGCGGGAAAATATCGTGCAATTGGGGGGAAGGGGGTTATCAGATAAGGGACGAATCAAGGAGAGGAGGGGGCCTCTGTACGCCACGAGGCATCTAAATGGCATTTACCAGAAAATACAACGAGTTGGCACTCAAAATTTTCCTTTGGGCCAGTTAAACGCATTTGCCGCTTAGGAATTTTCGTTTTCTTTCCTGGGCACGGGTAACGGTTGACATGGCCAGCACGTGGATCAGAGGTACGCACTCTGCAATGCGGCGCGTTCATTCATTGCGCTTGTTAAATAAATACCTTCCGTTACGTTTTATATAAATATTTTTAAAAAGCCATCACACGGCTAACTTCACCCGTAGCTCTCCCTCTCCGCTTCTAGAATGTGAAACATTTTCTCCGTGGAAATTTAAAACAAAAAACATTTCGCGTATCGAGTTTCAGCCAGCACCGTGGCCGTCCGTCCCACCCCCCCCCCACCCCGTTCCACCCTTGCGCCTGTTGATTCGGAGGGCCGCGCAGCAACACCAACGGGCGGGCAAGCGGCCTTGGAACGCGGCGTGACGTTCGTATCTGGGGCCACGTAGGTTTGTGTCGGCGCTTAATAAGAACCGCGTGGCGCCCGCGAACGCTGGGCTGTGCAAGGCATTCCCGGGATGTCTCGCGCCTTCTCCAGGCGCCAGGCTGCTGTTTCCAGGACGAAAATAAAATCGATCTCGAAAGGCTGAAATGCCGGCGCTGCGGGTCTAATTTTGATAGCCAACGAGTATTTAATCACCGACAGGATCCACTATTTTAGTCACGTGCATGGTTTCATGTCCGATAGCGACGTTGTGCACCAGCAGCTGACGCAATTGTACGTGTGTACGTTGAACTTCGTTCGCACCGTACGTAGCCAACCGTGCTAATCGGAGGATCGGGGGAAGGACACTGAAGCGGAGAAGTGAGAGGATCGCGAGGACAAGGACGATGGGGTTGATACATCGGAACAGCGAACGAACTGACACTTCGCTCCGTCTCCTAACGGCGCCGTTGGCTGCTGTGGTCGCCAAAACTGACAAGGGCCGCCAATTAAAATACACAACGGAGCAGTCCGTGAATTATTTATTTTTCTTACGAGGTTAGGTAAAAGAACAAAACAAAGTGTGAGCTGCATATCCCGAAGCAGCTCTTCACGCGTGAAACAAATGCATCGATTCTAGATTTGAAGCTTTCGTGGCTGCAAGAATTCATACTCTTTGGTTTTATTCGGTAAAGTCATGTAGGTAAAAAACTAATTAAAATAAAAGAAAACAAAAACAATTGTTTTCTTTTATTTTAATTAGTTTTTTACCTACGTGACTTTACCGAATAAAACCAAAGAGTATAAATGCATCGATGTTTGCGTTACACAAAAACATGTTTTTGTCAAGGCTGGTTACATGTATTATCTCATCCCCCCCCGAAAGGCAATTATTTACGCATGAAAGTCTCCCCGAGTCTCAATACTATTTTTTTAAAAAAAAGGGTGTTGCTACGTTGGGATATTTGTGGACGGCCCCATGAATGAGAGGAGTCGGCTTCCTTTGCGAGGAACACGGAGAACCCTGAGAAAACGCAGCCCGGCGCTGCTGCGTTGGAGGATGGGGTGACTCTCAGCACTGCCCCATCTCCTAGCCACGCCTCGCAGCCCTACGCCTACAACACCTGGCGAGCCCTGGTAGTGGTCACCCCTCCACGTATTCACCAAACCTGCTCATCTCCAGAGATCCGATGTGATTGGGTGCGTTTTTAAAATGCGCCAAACAGTCATGGGTAGCTGGCCAGTAAAACTTTTACCATCCCTCTTCCAGACCATTGCTCAAATGATCTGTTTGGAAGATACAAAAAGGACCGTAACTTTCGATGCAGCCACTAAGCTGGAAACAGTTAAGGTGCCGAGTTGATTTGCGAATGATGATGATGATGCTGCTGCCGATGGGTTAGCAACTGAAACGAAAGCAACAGAAACGCGTTGGATGTTTTTTTTTTTTTAAAAAAAGGTCGTTCAAAGTTCCAGCAACAGCGACGAGGCCAGAAGGAGCTAAATCGTGAGTGCGCGCGTCCTGCCGTGCTCACTCACGCACGCGCACGCCGCCAGAACGCCTCTCCAACGTACGCCACAACGACGATCGTATTTCAAAAATAGTCTCATTAAAAATAGCGAAACCACCTTCGGAGTGCCGCGAAAAAAATCACACGATGTCGACAATATGGCAACATTACCCCGTGTTTGTTTTGTTGAATGGGGCCACCCCCACCTCCTGCCGCACCTGAAAAGAATGCGTCTGCATTCCGACTTCCCCACCCGCCGTATCCCGCATGCAGAACATTTTTGCGCCCCTCGGTCTGACAGTTGTTGGGGTTGTTTTTTGACATTTCGCGTTGTAGAAAGGAGAAAAACGGGCTAATGACTCTCTGACGTCGACTAATCAATCAACCTGAAAAGAGGCCTCGTTAACGAGGAGTTATTATTTTTTTTGGAATGCTCGTTCTCAGGCTCGAGGGCAGCCCTGGTTGAGTGCAATGGGCGGGCGGGGGGGGGGGTGCATCCGGCCAGTGGCGCGGCCAGTGCCCGAATTGTACCTTTCGATGGTTATTGAGATACAAAAAAATAACCGAACCTCTGCGCGCTCATTGGGCCACGCAACACACGCGCGCACACGCACACACGTGACCTGGTGCATTCCTAATGATGCTGCGGGGCCAGAAAACACGCGGCGTCCGGCCACACGTGGGATCGCTTTGCTGTCCCGTGCTCTCGGGACAACAGCCTGGCGCGCGGGTCGCCTGCAGAGGCACCTCCACGCCTGCCCCAAGGCACGGCCTCCTCTCCTCCGTCGGAGGGTGCGGATCTCCAAAATGGGGGTTTCGTGTCCCGCGCGATCGAGCCACACTGTGCGAAGACCCCGATCGAGCGTCGCTGGGATTTCACCAATTGAGACGTCGGCTGCTTTTCGCTGTCTGCTCGGCAGCTTTGAAGCGAGGCCTCTCCCCCACATCTGCCCTTCAAAGTGTACACTTCTCATGACTGCGTCTCTCTTTCTCTCTCTCTGTGTGTGACTGTGCGTGCGTGTGCCCGGCGCTGGCTTTCTCAGCAGTGCGGTCAGAGTGTGCAGGGCTGGCTACCACTGTCACGGTCCGCATCTCCCCTTGGATTGTGGGTCAGAAGGTGGCAAGTGATGCGAGTGGAAGGAAAGAGATCAAAAGGAAGGCAGAAGTTGAAGTTGGGTGGGGGGGGGCGATGTGGTGCGATCGGACCATGGTGGCCAAGGAGCGAAAAGAGAGATGACGCAGGACAGGGCAGCGTGGGGAAGGTTGGCAAGAACAGCGGAACACCCCCACGTGAATAGGATAAAGGCGTGGAAGAAGAATAAGGAGGACCTTCCCGGCCTCCTCGCTCACCTCAGGAGCAAGCCTCACGTTCTACCCCACGGCAGGCGCATATAACAAGAGCAAGCACTCAACGCGTTCGTCAATAACACAGCCTTAGAAAAGGAAAGGTATATAATCGGTGACGTGTCAGGCAATAGCCCTTCTTCATAGCACACAGAAAAGCCGGAGGGGCCACTGAGAGATCTAGGTGGATCGTTCAGTGGCAAGACCCTGTGTTGTGCAGTACTTTGTTAGGATTCCGCAGCCTCTCATATTTCCATTGTCGACGAACCAGGACCCAAATCCTAAAGAGAGGGTCTTTGCCTCTAACATCTGGTTGCTCACCAGCATTGGTTCAAGCGAGCCTGACTCTGCTGGTGAGCCATTGAATGTTAACACCGGTCCATTGTTTGCTTGAAATGGATCAATACTGCTGAAGTTGTGAACTCCCAGAAGCCCGTGGGGCTGATGGGCTGTGTAAAATACTTGTCTTTGCTACATGCACAGACAGATGCTTGAAGAAGACATTGTTTGCTGACCTATTTTAATCCAAGTGTGGACTTCTGCTGAACAATCCTTCTCAAGCGTTCGTCACCATGCAGCATTGCAGGTAGCTCACTTCAACTGCTGATGACCTTTAACGTCTGAAGATCTCCACAGCAGTGCGTGGCAAAAACCCGAAAGAAGGTATTCTGTACACGTGCCACAATCTGGAAGACCACATTTTGGTAACGGTGTGCACGTTTTGTTTGTTTTTGGATGGCAGGAAGTTGATCAGCAATGTTTCTGAATTCGTGTCCAGGTTAGTGAGTGAGGCAGTGGGCGGCTTCAGGAGCAGCCCGGCGAACATCTGGAATTCTACCGGCGAATTCCATAATCAATCTGCTTAGGGATTCCAATGGGGCCTCGCCACCACTGACCACATAACAGAAAAACGTGACGCACTCGAGTCCGAGCCGGGCCAAGTGGGCCAGCTGGAGGGACGTCCTGAACACAACACGAGGGCGTCTCGCGCATTCCCCGATTCCCGAAGCTGCCACGGCCAACAACGGCACTGCAGCGCATAGCTCTCGTGAAACCAACTAAGTCGGAGTGCTTTTGCTGCTCGAATGATCGTTGAGGGCATTGGGAATTCCTCATTTGTATAGCGGGTGCGAGTCTATCCATAAGACAACCATCGTTGGCTTCGCCACATAAGATGATGGGCAGAGTCAATCCCCAAACTTGCAACCTTCCAATTGTGAGCCACTCGCTTTGTATGTATGTACTGTATGTTGAACTTCTTTCGCAACGTAGTCAACCGTGCAAATCGGAAGTGATCTACCTGGACAGCGGTGGCACGGGGCGCGTGCAGAGAGACAAAGACAAATATCCCCCGTATAGCCTGACCAGACTGTTGGGGCAAGTGCTATTCGCCGAACACTTATGAAGGCCGACACGACACACGAGTGGGGTGAGTGGCCAACAACACCGCACCAGGTACTCATTTGGGGCTGAGTCGACCTAGGGGAGGCCCAGGACCGGTTAAGATCATCGTCAACCTGGTGTGAACGGGAATCGAACTCGGGGCGCCGGGTTTGTAGCGCAGCGCGCTAACCGCTACGCCACCGCTCACAGAGAGAGAGAGTGGTCAGACGGCGAGTGCAACATCAACTGAAGTGAAAGGTGTAAGATTTTAATGTCGGGTTACCGGTGCAACATTGCCACCCACTGGACGCGCCGAGCAACTGCTGGGTTTCATGAAATGACAATACGTAACAAGATTCTTAATCATACTCTTTGTTTTTTTCGGTAAAGTCACGTAGGTAAAAGAAAATTTAAAACAAAACAACTAAATTAAATCACGACGTTTCGGAGGCAACACAAGCTTCCGTCTTCAGGTGGAACAGTCACAGCAAGATAGCTGCATCAATTTAGTTGTTTTCTTTTATTTAAAATTTTATTTCACCTACGTGACTTTACCGAAAAAACCAAAGAGTATGAATCCTTGCAGCCACGAAAACTTCAAATCTAGAATTAAGATTCTGAATCGTTAGAGTAACAGGGCTACAGTACCACAGCACATACTGCATAGTAGTGTATTCGTGCCATATAGCGCAAGGCTATGATCACGAAAGCAATGTGTGTCACCGATGGTTTATCGTCCGCTAGTAGCGGGCGATTTTACTTCCTAGTATTATCGCGAGATTCAGTCACATTTGTGCAATTTTCAAATTTGGAATGTCGAACGTCAACGGGAAATTCAACGTCCACTGGGTAACAACACCCCCAGCACTTTTAACCAGGACGACCGCCCGGACTGTAACGAGTCGCACGCGCGTCGGCGTTCGCTCCCATTGCGTTTTCCCAGGAGGGGTTCGCACATCGGCCGACCGGCCATTTCCATTCTTAAGGAGCGTCACGTGCATTGAAACCAGAGTCCTCTTGCACGTGGACAGGGCTTGTTGCCAAGTCACCCCGTTACCCAAACGGACTTTTTGCTTCGCACGTGCACAACCTTCACAGATTAAAGTCACCGATCCCTGGGTTGCATTCGGCAGTGAGCGGCGTGGCCCAGCGGCAGTTGCGTTCGCCGCCGAATCCACGCAGTGAACATGGAACGCTGCCCAACAGCCCCAAAAATGTGTCACGGTAGCGTAACTAGCGTAGGGGCAGGAGGTGCCTTGGGAGCCGTCCATAAATGACGTCACGCGATTTTGGACGATTTTTGACCCCCCCCCCTCGTCACACGGGGTCGCAAAAAGTCAGACCCCCCCCCTCAACTATGACGTCACAAAGCTCTGCCCCCGCCCACCCCCCCCAAACCATTTTTCCATTTTGAAAATAAAAAAATGCTTCGAATCGCTTTAAACTATTGTCATTGTAGTGCGTACTTAATGCGGCGCTGCACTCTGATGTTGTAGGAGTGTTATAACAATTAGTGTTAGAACAATTCTATATTTATTTAAAGTTGTGCATTTTAAGTGACGTCACATTTCTCAACCCCCCCCCCCCCCTCGTCACACATCGTCACAAATGTCTGACCCCCCCCCAGGTGCGTGACGTCATTTATGGACGGCCCCTTGCCCCCTCCCCCCACCCCACCTCACCTCATGACCCTGGTGGCCAAAGGTACGTGTTGGAGCCCTCTTGACAACCACCACGAACTAAGTCTTTCAACGATATTGGGGCCTCACCTGACCGACTGGCGCACCCGCTCAGCTAATAGTGCAGTTACGCCACTGATGTGTCAATAGAGGTTATACTGGCCCAGTGTTGACTGTTTACTGGGCCCATCTGGTTGTTACTGTGCGTGTATTGATCAAAGACTGTACGTCTACACGCCATCTGCTCTCAGCAGTTGACGTTAGAGATCCCGTGACGTAATCCGCAAGATAGGGCCACTGCGTGCGAGAGGTCATGGTCCAAATTCGCCAAATCCGAGAAACAACTCGTAAATCACTCAATTTGATTGTGCATGACAATCATCGCCCCCCCCTCCCCTGACTGAGAACCATTAGAAACGGATCATGAGACTCAATGTGGCTTTGTCCTCTGTCTAATAAAACGTATGGTAGTACAGCTTTCAATTCCTTATAGAGGAAACACATAATAATTAACTGGTTACTAATCTATTAATAATTGCAATACCACACCCCCCCCTCCTCCGGCTCTGATCTCTGCAGCTGATGGGTTCAGTGTTGACGTCGTCCTGCTGCTATATTTAAGACCGGAAGCAGGTGCATTGCTTCACTATTCTGCCAAATCGCCCGATGACGCTGGATGTAATTACCATCGAACGTGGTACTCAAATTGTAAATGTGGATTTACTCTCCAACACACCGGTGGGCTGAAGTTTTAACGAGTTGGCGTTTTATTAACGTGACAAACCCCTTACTAATTTGCTGTGTCGGGTGGTGGAGGGTTACGACACATTTATAATTACGCGATCAAACCCAAGCACCGTTATTATGAATAACATTAGTCGCGAAAGCCTACGTGTTAAACGTAGTAATAATAGTACTTTTTTTTCCTCCCATTACAATGGGAGAAAGCTCGTAACAGTTCTGAGGCAGGACACGAATTGGTGGGGGGGGGTGGAGAAATCCCCGCGGATTTTTTGACGGCCTCGCTGAATTTGTATCAACCCGCCGTGCAGACGGCCACAGGCGATATGGCCCTGGGGATTCGTGCAGCATGCAGGTTCCGCGTTCGCCACGAATCTAGTTGATTTGTCAAACCACGTGTGAACCCCGAAGGGAACAACATTGGGATATATTTTTCAAGTGACCTGGGTCACCTGTAACGCGGTTGCCACGGCAGAGAGAACTGCGTTACGGGCGACAGCGCAACTCTGTCACAGGTACCACCTTCTACACGCGGCCCTGCTTTGTTCTGGGATTTGCTTTTGACCACTGGACCAGAACGTGCCACGCTTGTGAACTTCTTTAATAGCGCAATAGATTCACAGTACGCCGTGCTGCCCGTTGTTAATCCACTGCTGGATTAAATCCTCCTCACACGAACGTGACAGTCGTGGGGGTTGTTTGACCGTACTGTACTTCACAATCGCTGGTCAGCGGTGATTTGGTAATGTGGCCCGATGCAAGTTTCAGATATGTTAGCCGTGGCTGCGATTTGAACTCGAGTTGGCCCCACCACCGTTGCAACTCTCCAAAATGAAGGCGTAACGCGCAAATAGTGGGCCGCGTGTGTTTGTTTTATGCCATTGACTTTAACAACTGCGAGGCGATTTGGCGTGGGTTCTCAATCGCCAGAAGGAAATAAGGGAGCGCCTGATAAGCGGCCCCCTAACCACCTCTCAACAATGTCCAGGTTGGATTCGCTCTGTGGAAACAACAACAAAAAATCCTCGTTGACTGCTGCTCCCTCGTCATTGTCGAACCTCTATCGCGCAGTCGATTTGGGAATTTCAATCGTCGCCAGGTCCTTCAGAAGCCTCCGTTCGCTCCTGAAACTCAAGTTCCTTCGTAGAAGTTCACTGTCATGAATAATGAGAAGCGTGAACCCGCGTCTGTACGGACCAGACTTGAACAGTTCTTGGTTCCTGTTTGAGGTTGCAAAATTTAAAGGCATTTATTTCCTTCCTGTATTTTTGTTCGTAAATTAATTTCATGGTGAATCATTTTTGACGTTTTCGACCGGTTCCCTATTCCATGAGCATGTGAAGCACACGTACAGACGATATTCGCTGTTTGTATCGTGACCTCTGTAATCATGATTGAAACTAAGACCTGGACTTTCTAGTAACATCTGTACCGTCACGGGACACCCAAATTAATAGAGCCTTGCAGCTTAATGGGCCCTTCCTGCTGAAATAGAAAATATAAGGGCAAGCGGTGTGCTAGAAAGCCAATCTAACTTCATGTGCTAAATAAAAACAATTGCATGCCTCCTTCCCATCAATATTGTCTCTCCACATACAAAAAAATACATAACCCAGTTGGCAAACGGCATTCTGGGAGTGCGTCGTTTCAGCAGCATTGGTTCAAATACAAGCACATTTTGGTTTCAACATTTCGTGTCTTATCAGCAGTCAGGCTAGCTTGAATAAATGCTGACCCTAGTTCGACACAAAACGATGTAACAGACAACACAAACTAACAAATGAAGAGTCGTGAAGAATGTTATTTTTGTTATCAACATTCGCCGCATTGATACTGTATGCTCAGTTCATGAAGAGAAGTCCACTGGTTGCTCATCGGTGCACGCGTAGGCCCAGATTTGCTGAGTGCTGGCCACCCAGACGTCAAGGGAATGACTAAAAGCCAAAACGGTGGATCCTGCAAAGAGGCCAGATGCAAGCTTGTAGAGTACAGTAAAACAAGGAAACGATGTTGCAATGTTGCAGCGTTCCCCCCCCCGCGCCTGTCTGCAATGGGTGGCGATCGAGCAAACAGCGACGCGAGTGAAAGAGAGCGACGGTCAAGATAAGAGCGGTGGGTGCCCTCGGGTGCACTGAACATGCATTTGGGCACTGCCTGGAAATTCAAGCACTCGGCCGTTCAGCAAGTCTGCGTAATGTTTTGTTCGAGTTACAGTACATCTCAACTACCTGAACATGTGTTATTATTTTTTTTAGAATATGTAAATCACCCACACGTTAACATGCAAATCACAGACGTGCCATCACATATTTTGTTTCCCTGTGTTGCAGCATAAGAGGACATAAATCAATGGAAGCATTACATAGCATCCGTCGGGTATAGGCAAACACGTGCAGTGACGTGGAATGAGTCAGTGGAGCGCGTGCCGCTGGGAGTTTGGTAGACAATAGAATGAGGGGTAACGGTCCGTTCTACCAGTTGCACCTGTGGGCAAAGCACGGAGCCATCCGGGGGATCCAGAGGGGTTGCCTGGGCCGAGGGCGGAGCCTGGCCACGCTGTTCAGGAGTAAAAGCGAGCTCCGGCTCGCAGTCGGGGCTGCTGCGATCTCGGAGTGGAAATCGTCGTGCCGTCGTCGTCGTGAACTTCGCCCTCTTCAAGCTGTGGGTCTGGCAGCATTTTGGCTGTCCCCTAAGGCTATAAAGACCGGATTAAAAGAGAGAACCTCCTGCTAGTGTCTGTGAATTAGCACACTGCACACAAGCTGAGATGACCATGATGTAGTAGCAATGTCACGGAGGCAAAGATGCTCATATGGAGCCTCCGGGTATACCCTCGTATCTAATGTTGGTATCATTGCCTCTTGGATGAGTGGTAGCACAGTGGCCCAGTGGTAAGCACCTCCGATTAGCACGGTTGGCTCTGTACAGTGCGAAAGAAGTTCAAAATGGTAGATACAAGGGGCCGACCATAAATGACGTCACGCACCTAGGGGGGGTGGGGTCAGACATTTGTGACGATGTGTGACGAAGGGGGGGGGGGGGTTGAGAAATGTGACGTCACATCAAAATGCGCAACTTTAAATAAATATAGACGACACGTTCTACTTAATTAAATACACTTTTGAATAAATGTTTTCTCCTACAGCATCAGAGTGCAGCACCACATTAAATACGCACTACAATGACAATAGTTTAAAGCGATTTGAAGCATGTTTTTTTTTCATATTCGAGGGGGGGGGGTCTGACTTTTTGTGACGCCGTGTGGCGAAAGGGGGGGAGGGGGTCAAAAATCGTCCAAAATCGCGTGACGTCATTTATGGACGGCCCCCAAGCACAATGTGGCCGCTTGCCAAATTCGTGTTTCACCTTCTGCTGACGTTAGTGGCGAGTGACATCTGGGCAGGCCGTGGGTCCCCCGCCCCCAATACCCCACCTCTTCACCAACCCACAATGACCAGTACGGTGAAGTATGGTTAAACATCACCCTTAACCGACACAGGACGTGAAAACCTTCGTGCAGCAGTTGATGCGGTGCCAGGACAGCGAAGTCGCTCCGTGGGAGCCGTGCCGGCAACGGGGCTGCTGCGGCAGAGAAGCCACCCGGCTGACGTCACAGCGCTTCCCCCAACACCCTCCACGTGAACACACACACGTAAGGCATCGTGGGGGGGGGGGTAACCTGCCCCTGAGTTTTCACCCGAGGGCCCCCCTCGTGGGGGTGCTCCACGGTTTCTCAGGGCCGGGGAATTGGCAGGCCACCCACCAGGGCAAACGGCACAGCGGCGCCGTGGATTGACTTAAAATTGCACGGCCACGGCGAACTCACTGAGAACCGCAGTGAGGAAACAGCCCTAGGCTGTGGGGGGCGGCACAGGTTGATCCCTATGATGCCGTGCAGTCGGCTAAACAATAGGGGGGCGCCCGTCGGAGAGGGGGAAATCCGAGGCTCCTGATTGGATGAGAGGCCAGCGGATCGGCGGCGCGTGGGCTTTGAAGTAGGAGCATAAAAAGGGATGAAATTGGGAAGCTCGTTCTCTTTTGCCCGGGGTCTGTTGGAGTGAGGAACCGAGGAGTGATCGTCCCCTGCTACTCGAACGTCCGTGAGACGGGTCGCAGAGCAGCCAGATCCAGCTCCCAGCAAAAGCCGCGTGCAGCATCGTCTTCCCGCGACCTCCAACACCACGAGGTCGGATCGTAAGTACGAAGAGGAGAGGTAAGGCAAAGGGGACAATCTAATAGAGAGAGTGAGTAGGGAGAGGACAGGCTAGTTGAGTATTAGCCCGTAGAGAGATAGGTTAGATCTGCCCTGTAGGTCCACACTGACACAGATAGGTTGGCTGCATTAAACGAGGAATAAATTGCCAGTAGACATTAAACTTTGTCGTGCTGTCTCTGTGGGTACGGGCTGCGCAGCTCGTGGTTGGCGTGTACGAGAAGGGCACCGCGGTGTAGTTGCGAGGTGGTTAGTACAGTTGTTTAAATCATGCCACGAGGAGCAGTAGCGAGGGGGGAGAAGAGGAGAGCGGGGGGGGGGGGGCACAGGAGAACGGGGAGTCGAGGGGCAGCAGCCCCCAACAGTGACTCTTCATTGACTTAAAAGAGCCGTAAATTATTCTTGAGCGGATATTATGTGATCTGATAAATTAATGTTTACAAATATATGAAATTCAAGAGTCTCGTGAATTATTTTTCAAAAAGTCCAGATACGCCTCTTCGTCTGACGACCGCGCATTCTGTCCTCAGTGTTTGTTGGTCTTGGTGACGCGTAACGGCGGCATAGCACACGATTTCACAGAAATGCTTTGCTCATCTTGCTCAGTAAATTGTGGGCATTGTAATAGAGGAGGCTGGCACAGCACACAGCACACACACAACGTCCACTGGGTAACAACACGGTGTGTGCACACACCGTGTGTGTGTGTAGTGTATCCGCTTCGACGGACCTCAATCGACACCGTCAGTGATCGGGCAGGCAAGCCCATCGTGCATGATGAGCTGCTGCTGCTGCTCCTGTACCCTGTGCGCAAACCTCAGCCATCGTTAAAGTTTAACCAGGGTCTCCGGCCCGTACACCTGCGACATTTCCAAAGTCCATGCTTGAGTCGCAACTAGTTTTTTATGTTATTATTGCAAAGAATGGATTATTTTCAAAACGATGTGTTGTTTTCAAAGAGCGTACGATGGGTGCGCGTGCGTAACCAGACGGATTGGATTCGTAAAAGTGCGCGCGCAAATCAAATGTTCACACTCGCTTAGTTATCGGCAAGATATTTCACAAATTATCGATGAGCTGCGGCAGTTGTGTAAAAAAAAACCAACCCAAGTCATTCCCCTTGCTGACACCACGACAGCCCACGTGTAACTGAAAGACCTTTGAGCAAGAGGCAAGCGACTTCCTTGTTCAGCCCACTTTTTAGTGAGCAACCGCTTGCGCTCCGCCTGTGCTTCTCTCTCTCTCTCTCCCTTTCTCTCTGAGCTGTTGCCCTCCTCTAGGCTCCTCTAGGCTTTGCGAGAAAGGGAGAGAGAAATTAAACCATGGCGTTTTACGCACCAGCCCAAAGTGATATCGTCAACCCGGTAAGTGACAGTTGTACACCCACCCCTTCGCTGCTTTGTGCAAAACAAATCGTCGTCTTTAAAGACGAGACACATCACTGTGCGCTGAGTGGTTGTTATTTGTGTCTGTCCGTTTGTTTTCTCCTCTGGAAGTGGCTTGCGGGAGGAAGTGGTGCTTTCTTTCTCTCTGTTTCTAAGACTTCGCAGCGATACAACAACACCACCACAGCTGCCTAGCTCTGCCATTGGAAGGGCATCTGGCAGTCGGGAGAGTTGCGAGTTTTTAATGCCGATAAAGCATTACTTTGTGGGGAAGTCAACGGACCTTGGGGAAATTTAATTTCCACCACCGTCTCAGCGCTGTAAACGAGTGATACTCATCCTTACCCGATACTTGTCGGCGCTCTCCAACTAAGATTGCAATTGTTTTATGCGCTCACTCTGTCCGTCCGTGTCACGTCGTGAGGAGGGACTAACGTTCGTCAAGAAGATACTACGTGCCTCATGTTTATTAGCCGCGTAAACAAATCAAATCGTTGGCCTCCAAACGGCTCAATAAATAATTGTGAAGGCAAACGCATACGCTGGAAAGCGTGTTGCAGTCCAAGGTGTGAGAATTAATAGTTCTCATCTGTTTAAATTAATGGTCCCAGTACTCAGGGCCGTATTAGCCTACGAAAACTAAAGGCCTTACGGGAAAAAAAAAAACGTTGACCGTGTTTTTTTTGTATGATCAAAAATGTAACCCAGATATCTTCTTCAATAACAAAAAAATATTAATATAGCAAGGATAGGCACAGTGTATATACAAAGAGACAGAGTCATGTCAATGTCAATCGGTTTGTTTTCATCAGGTGAGAGAAATGAAGACCGGAGATTAACTTTTATATATTTTTTTCCATTGCAAATTAGCAATAACATATACAAATGGTGTTTTTCGCACAATCTCATTCTCAATAGAGAGTAGTGCACGGGAAAACAAGCGGCGTTGTTGTCATGTGGTTGATCGGAGACAGCTTTTTTTGTTATCAGCTTTAGCAAGTGACAGCGGCGGTCGTAACATGGGGCAGCAGCAACTGTAGAAAGTTATCACTGAAGACCTACGAAGCAGAAGTACCTAGGGCCCACAAGAATCTCACCATTAAACCGGGCGGCTCATTGCTCGAGCAAGCCACTCACTTTTTGATAGTTTCACTTCCTGGTTGGGGGTTGACTCAGTCCATCATCCCTCAGGGGTTGATCAAATAGAATCGTTTTGTGGGAAAGTCAAACGTATATGTGCCATGGAGAGACTCGATCCCGCCATAGAAATGTGGAATTTCCAATAGCGCCTCAGTGCTGTAAAGATAGGTCGAGCATCCCATCAATGCTGATATGAGCAGCACATGGCTTTAACAAAGCAAATAATAACGGGCATAAAATGAAGTTTTAAAGAAATGTAAATATACGTACTTAAACGTTCTTAAGTAGGACTGATGTGCTACCTATCACCACATCTCTGTCCTTCCTGCAGGCCATCCCATACGTGGGCATGATTTTTGGGGGCCTTTCCGATGGCAAGATGGTCATGATCAAGGGCATGGTGCCCCATCACTCCGGCAGGTAACTTTTGAAAAATCCTTTGAAATGCCACCCACACATTTTTGTTTGTTTCTTTAAATGTCGATAGATTCTCTAATTAGTCTTGGCCAGTCGTAGCTAGTTTTGCACAGAACGTCAACATTATCCAAATCAATTGAGTGTCCTCGTTGGCACGCGTGCTCTTTTTTTGAGAATATTTTTTTTAAATAATAAATTTAACCGTTCAGATAGCTACCGACTTAGTGCTGCGTGGAAGCGAATCATCAACTAATACATTATTTAAATACATGCTTTTACAGGCCACCAAACTTCAATAGTGATTACCGTTGGTACGGATATGTTAATACACACAATGGACAGGAAGGACAAGATCAATGGGCTCACATAATGCACATGCATAATTTACGTTGACTCATTTATAACCCCCACCCCCCACTTTCCGCAAGAGCGCAGAAGCGTGGTCACCACATCTACGCCTCTATATAAGGAACGAAACAGTAAGACTTCTCTCCAAATCTGGCTGTCGCCTGATGAAGCTAGTTATTACTGGCAAAACGTCGTACTCAGATTGTAAATGTTGTGGCTTGGCTCTCCAACAAACCGGTTAGTGCTGTACTAGTGACGAATTGGCCACGTTCTGTTTACGTGACAACCCTTACTAGTTGGCTGTGTCGGGTGGTGGCGGGTTTTAACTACACATTTATATATTTACGCGATCTAACCCCAAACACCTCTATTATGGATGATATTGGTCGCAAAAGCCTACCACGTGTTAAACTGGCCATCTGTATTGTTGGCGATGGGGAAATTCCGATTTGAATGAATAATCGTCAATATGACAATGATGCCCTATGCGTCTCCTTCCTCAAATGAGCAATGGTGCCAGTACTCATCTCCATTGGCAGCACTCAGCCAGCCACATTCCCATGGCAGGGGTCAGGCGATTCATCTGCCTCGCGATTACCCACGAACCCATTGCAAGAACACATCAAGTGAAAATAATCTACCTCTTACAAGATTGGATGCTTTTTCTGAGCATAAGAATTTATTTTAATCGATTAAACGAGGGCTTATTATGCACTGTATGCTCAGTGTTGGTTTCCCATGAAGCGGTACGTACTCTTTTTATTCACCTGGGAGCGTTGATTGGCCGAGACGATACCTTGACCAAGATTTGTTTTAAATTTGCAGCTTTATGGTTGTGATTCATTATGCCAGCACAGTGGCATCCAACCAGATGCGTGGATTAAACCAAGTCTAGAGCTGCAACACAGCATCACAGTGCAAGGCCACTGTGAACATTGTGCAATTGTAGAAATGAAACTGTGGTGTTGATAATTATGAGGGGTGGAACGTCTCACCAACAACACCTCTTGGGCTCATTCCCTCCTCTAGATGTATCCCTCTGAGCGATGCGCTCTGCTTAAGCCCATTTTCTTAACGGTCAGAACCCTGTCTTTAATCTGCACATGTTCTCAAATCCACATGCTCCTGTTTCTGTCTCTCCGTTAAATGTCAACAATGCATCTGTCCACGCTTCTTTGCGCGGATGCAGCAGAGCCGAACTTTCGCCGGACCCAGTCCACGTCGCCAAGCCGGAAGATATTTTGCCCGCGCTCAGCACACCGTGTCGCTCACTCCAGGTCCCCTTCTCCCTCCTCGCTTGTTCAGGTTCCAAATCGACTTCCAGTGCGGGTCGTCCGTGACCCCGCGTGCCGACGTGGCCTTCCACTTCAACCCGCGCTGGGACGAAGGGCCACAGCAGGTCGTGTGCAACACGCTCCAGCGGCAGGCGTGGGGGAAGGAGCAGAGGGCCTACAACACCATCATGCGCGGCCAAGCCTTTGAGATCATCTTTATGGTCTCCAACCACAGCTTCAAGGCAAGTCTGAAATGACCCGAAGCGGCTTCCTGCTCAACGGAACATTTGCCAGAAACACGTTTCGAAAAAATGCGCCCACGCGCGACAAACCGGACGCGCTGCACAGGCGAGAAATGTATTGAGTGAAGCATCGCTGAACCGACGCGTTGTGAAAGCTGGTGTCTTATCATTTACAGTCCGATGTCACTCGGCCGGTCGATGAAGGTCGCCCCATACGTTTCAGTCATGAAAGTTGTTTGATTATACTTCACTGTGCTGATGAGTATAGGTTAAACAGGAGTGGTGGGTGACGGGGGGAGGGATAAGCAGAACAGAAACGCATATCACTGACCACAGACGTTATCTCTCCTTGGCCAGGAATAGAACTCAGCCAGGCTGCACAGTGCAGTACGATTGCCTAATCCCTCGTACGGCGAATGATCAAACAAAATACCAAAGTAAATATAAAAATGTCCTTTCCATGGTAACATGGTTTTGCGGACGTGAATTTATTCAAGAATCAGTGGCTTTTGTCAAATTTTCTAGGCTCTCATTCGTATTTTTTGTTGCATTTTTTATGTTTTGTATTTTTGTTGCTGTCTATTTACGCTTCTTAGAACAGTTTATTCTCACTGGTTATTATTCCCTCCGATTTGCAATATTTTTATACTTTCGTTAAAATGTTGATGTGAGCGCTTTGCGGCGATCCTGTTGTTAAAGGCGCAAATGCAAAATGAATAAATAAATAAATAACACGCTAAATCGGTTACGTCACCGATTCACTCCGTAAGTTTTTTTAATGTAACATTGGCATACAGCCCGTGTACATTCCTTCACAAATGCTCATAACCGTGAGCACGACAAAATTGTCATGTACATAACGTGTCATTTTTAATTTTCTCTACATTGACCGAGCCATTTTGCACCTTTCTTTGACTACGATACGCTGTGTGTCACGGCCGATAGGTTGCGTATTTTTTTTACGACTCGTGTTTCAAATCTGATTGCCTGGGCGGAGTGCGCTGTGACAATGCCCGTGGTGATATTTAGAGCCCACTAAACGCCCACGCGCAACGGAGTAACGCAAACGGCGCTTTCCGTTACGACTCCGAACAGGCGTCGCTGCAACGAGGCTATTTGTTGTAGATAATCTTCTTTGGTTATTTCGGTAAAGTCACGTAGAATGAGAATAAAATAATAAATTGATAAAATAAAATAACACAATAATATTCTCACGACGTTTCGGCCACAACACAAGCGGCCTTCATCAGGTGAAGGGGGCGAGACTGTCTGGTAGGACAGCGCTGGAGTGAGAGAGCCACGTTCAGATCACGGCTTTTAAGCTGTGTGAGAGGAACAAAGAGCCTTAGAGTCGCGGCACACAGCTTAAAAGCCGTGATCTGAACGTGGCTCTCTCACTCCAGCGCTGTCCTACCAGACAGTCTCGCCCCCTTCACCTGATGAAGGCCGCTTGTGTTGTGGCCGAAACGTCGTGAGAATATTATTGTGTTATTTTATTTTATCAATTTATTATTTTATTCTCATTCTACGTGACTTTACCGAAAGAACCAAAGAAGATGAATCATTGCAGTCACAAAAGCTTTAAATTGTTGTAGATAATCTTCACGTGCGCGCGGCTGATGTTTTCACACTATCTAGTGGTTGCAGTTACAGTGCTGTGGAGCCGCTGTTGTACCCTGCAGCCAAATGAAAAGTCATTAATTGGCAGTTGACAGAGAAGTTCAGGTGTGTGTGTTTGTTGAACTTCGTTTGCACCGTATGTAGCCAACTGTGCTAATTGGAGGTGATGGGGTGGATAACAAAGTAAACACAAAAAGCAGTTCTAAAGAAACTCGTTTTCAATGAAGATGAAATGTGTATAGCTCTAGTGCCTTCCGAATATCGAAATTGTGACGTTTGACTGCCAAGTCTGCAAAATAGGTGACCGCACGTTACGGGAGTTAATTGCCAGCATTATTTTGGACGTTGTGCTTCCTGATCGATTAAACAATTAAAATCCACGATCTTAACTTTACATCATCATCCCATCATCAACCATAGTCTATCCACTGCTGGATGAAAGCCTTTCCAAGCGCTCGTTATCCCTCGTGGTCTTACAATGCAACAATCCGTTGAGCTCCCGCACACCACGAACAAAAACATGCTTCGAGTAAATATACGGTCCATGAAATACATGTGGAGATAAACAAAAAAACAAACCCCTTAAAATATTTGCATATGGGGAGATCGAATGATAAATATAAAGGGTGCTTTAAAATTTGTTTTAACACTTCTGAGAATTTGCAACAACGCCACAAGAGGTGCTGCCTCCGTGCTCTGGAGACCACCTGGACAAGGTTCCAGGCACGCGTTGACTCTTTTGACTTTTTGAAGTTATTAACATTACATTTGTTTTCATTTTACAGTGTATTATCCGTTCTTTTCCCATTAAAATCCGTAGTCCCATATAGTGTTAACATGTTTTTGAAGCGCACTGTATTATTTGATAGGTCATAATTCATTGCGCTGTACTTTTAATCCTACCATGGCTCCGCTCCCCGCAATCACCAACCCACGTGGAAACCAGGGTGGTGAAGTATGGCCAAATAACTCCCAGAGTCCACATAGTACGGGGACGCCTTCATCCAGCAGTAGACTGAAGAATGGGATGTACACGTCCGCTGCACATACCAGCAGAGGCCGCTTGCGATGACAGGGAAAGTCGACTGCGACATGTCACTGCTTGACATTCCTAGCAAACCAGCCTAACCATTTGGCCACGTACTACCTGGTTACAACTGTATCTTCTCGGAATCCAGTTCACACGAGCCGAAACGGTGCACTTCTGTGTTTCTCAATCACCGGAGGTGCACAGAGCGTAATTGTACAACTCTCTATTTTTTTGGGATGGAGAAGATCATGAAAGTGGATGGATTTGCTGTGGTGTGTCGTGAAGACTGGAGATTGGGCAAACATGATTCATACCTTTGCCTAAACGAGATAAGAGGCGGACAAAGGGTCGCGCCAGTCGTTACATTTTTTTTTACAATCGCTGAACGGATAGGGGGCAGCTCTGCAACGGCTCGCTGACTCCACTGCTGGCAGAAGGGCCTCCGCAATAGTGAGCCGGGGAACCCCCCAATAGACGGAATTTTGGCCTACTCTTCCATACTGGTCAAAAATCTTAGAAGAGGTGGGAGTACCCACTTTTAACCCCACTACACACACACACGAGACCTGCCAATCAACTCAACTGGATTGTAACCATTTACAGGAACTCCTCTACTTACGAATACGTTAGGTTCCAGAGGTCTGTTCGTAAGTCCATTTGTTCATAAGTCCAACTTTACTCCTTTCAATTCCAAACGTGTTGTGCGGCGTGTATACTGAAAGCGGGGAATGGCTTTCAAAGTTGTATAATCTCCTGTAGACGTAGATTCCACTGGTTCTTCATGTTCTGCAGATGTAGATGCCACCACTGACATCTATTGCGCGGAGGTTGAACTTACATCTCTCGGTCCGAACGGCAACTGGACATACGGACAGGTTTGTTCGTATCTCTGAAAGTTCGTAAGTAGAGGAGTCCCTGTATATTGCTGGGTGGACATAGAGCGGGGCTTCATGAGAAACCCACCCATTGGTTCAACTACCGCGCCGGGAGATCAACGTAAACGGGCAACTGAATAATAACAATAATGATGAAGCAATGGTGTGTCCTTGCGTGCTGTGCCAGGTGGCAGTGAACGGGTCACACTTTATGGAGTACCCGCACCGCATCCACTTTGCAAGCGTGGACACCCTGAGCATCTCGGGCGCCGTCAACGTCTACTCCATCTCCTTCACCCAAAACCAAGTGCGTCCACCAGGGCCCGGTTTATGTTTTATCTGCCTCCCCGAGTCAATCGTTAAAATTTGCCCCAACAGCATGTGTAAGCTTTCGGAGGAGTCTTTGTCAACATTGTACTGTATACTACACACACACACATTTATAATACGTGCTGCATGTTTGCCATGTCAATAGTGTTTCACCAGGTTTTTTTTTTCAGATGATCCCTCAACCTTTTCCATCAACGTATCCGTCAACACAAATGATGCCCCCTCAATTCATGCCAGCGCAGCCTCCACCATACCCAGGTGGCCTGGTGGGTGTCCCCATGACCTCTCGCACGCACTGATCGTAGCGCAGTGAGAAATTCAAGCTTCCCAGTCTGATTGCATTCTGTCCACCCAATTGTCTCCAGTCAATTGATCATATTGTGTGTGTGTCTGCCTTATTCAGATGACCTTGGCCGTGAACCCAGTAAGTAACTTATCTGCACATGAATTAAATATCTGTCACATTTAATGTTCTTTAAATTGTACTTAATTCACCTTCTGTATTTTCTGGGTTTTAGGATTGACCTTTTCACCCTGTATGTTAAACCAAAAGTTGGAGATACGTCTTATACTCTGGTTGGCATCAAACAACATTACTAGAACTTTATTAATGCCAGATACACCTGTGGGGTGCGTCTTACTTTCCAGACCGTCTTATAATACAGATAACATGGTATATTTGGGGGTAGTGGTGGTGTAGTGGTTTTCGCGCTGGGCTCTGAACCCGGCTACCTGAGATTGTTTCCTGATAACGGATAACATCAAGGTCATGGTCCCATCCACCTCTTCACCAACCCGCATTGACCAGCGTGGGGATGTATGGCCAAACACCCCCCACGGCACGAGGCCTTCATTATAAACCGTTGTTATTCTCAATACCTTCACAAGGGGTTCCTCATTAGATCGTTTCAATGTGTCATTATTTCAAAGTTAAATTCATAAAATCAGTAGCCATATCTTGATTTTAAGCTTTCGTGACTGCAGTAATCCATACTCTTTGGTTCTTTCGGTAAAGTCACGTCATTAGAGAAATAAAATAAAACAGTAGCCATAACCAGTCACACCAGTCCAGTGGGGATTAGTCTCACAACGACTGCGTGATCTGTCTGCGGACCACTAACCCATGCCTCGAGAGCGCTGGTTGCAGGCGTGTGCGTACCACCACACCCGGCAACGTTAATTATTGGAGGAAAAATTGGATCGGATGTTTTCAAATTGTCAAGCAAAATAAATGAAGAAAGGAGTTGCAGAGTTCACTCGTCGGGGGTTGGGGCGACCGCACGGAAGGTTTAAGAAGGCGCTCGGAAAATTAAAAAAGACCACGTGGGCTACGCTTCTTTGTCTGCGAGGAGTAAACATGTACTTTGGCTCTGCACAGACCGTCCTGGTAATCCAGCAGGTGGAGCTTGTAAGCCTCGGCATTAGGAGCAAGACCAGTTGACCTCGATGTATGCTCTAGACGACGCACCACAGTCTTCACAGCCCCAAGGCGATCGTTAAACAAGGGACAGGAACATTTGAGCAACGCCACCCGTGATCTAAGTGGTGCAAGGCCATCGAGGATGTTTTTTTTGCCTTTTTAGAAGGGAGGTAAACCCATTGGACCGAGCCACAACTGTCCAATGAACCAAGAAACTTGGCTTTGACAGGGCATGTGGGAGCATCGACCTGAATATGAAAGTTTCCAACGAACATTAATTTGTTGATATGATTTACCAGGCAGTGCCGTACAGCTGTGACATCCCTGGTGGATTATACACCGGACGCATCATCATCATGAATGGCGTGGTCAGCCCCAAAGCTCACCGGTGAGGGCTTAGGACTGGAGAGACCTCCTGAGTTGAGTTGTTATACACTCTGGGTTACACACTCTGGGTTACACACTCTGGGTTACACACTCTGGGTTATACACTTTGGGTTATACACTCTGGGTTATACACTCTGGGTTACTCACTCTGGGTTACACACTCTGGGTTACACACTCTGGGTTATACACTCTGGGTTACTCACTCTGGGTTATACACTCTGAGTTATACACTCTGGGTTATACACTCTGGGTTACACACTCTGGGTTATGCACTCTGGGCTATGCACTCTGGGTTACTCACTCTGGGTTACACACTCTGGGTTATACACTCTGGGTTATACACTCTGGGTTACACACTCTGGGTTACACACTCTGGGTTACACACTCTGGGTTATACACTCTGGGTTACACACTCTGGGTTACACACTCTGGGTTATACACTCTGGGTTACACACTCTGGGTTATACACTCTGGGTTATACACTCTGGGTTATACACTCTGGGTTACACACTCTGGGTTACACACTCTGGGTTACACACTCTGGGTTATACACTATGGGTTACACACTCTGGGTTACACACTCTGGGTTATACACTCTGGGTTACACACTCTGGGTTATACACTCTGGGTTACTCACTCTGGGTTATACACTCTGAGTTATACACTCTGGGTTACACACTCTGGGTTACACACTCTGGGTTATACACTATGGGTTACACACTCTGGGTTAAACACTCTGGGTTATACACTCTGGGTTACACACTCTGGGTTACACACTCTGGGTTACACACTCTGGGTTATACACTATGGGTTACACACTCTGGGTTACACACTCTGGGCTATACACTCTGGGTTATACACTCTGGGTTACACACTCTGGGTTATACACTATGGGTTACACACTCTGGGTTACACACTCTGGGTTATACACTATGGGTTACACACTCTGGGTTATACACTCTGGGTTACACACTCTGGGTTATACACTCTGGGTTTTACACTCTGGGTTATACACTTTGGGTCACTGCCAGCGGTGGCTCATGGATCCAGGTGCAGGAGGCCACAAACTTCACCCTGGATGTCTCACATAGAGACTCATAGACTCACACAGAGACGCATAGATACACACAGAGACACATAGACTCACACAGAGACCCATAGAATCACACAGAGACCCAAAGATTCACATAGAGACCCATAGACTCACACAGAGACGCACAGATACACACAGAGACACATAGACTCGCACAGAGACCCATAGAATCACACAGAGACGCATAGATACACGCAGAGACCCATAGACTCCACAGAGACCCATAGAATCACATTGAGACCCATAGACTCACATTGAGACCCAAATACTCAGATTCAGACCCATAAACTCACATAGAGACCGATAGACTTACACAGAGACCCATAGAATCACACAGAGACCCATGGACTCACACAGCGACCCATTGACACACACAAAGACCCATAGACTCACACAGAGACCCATAGACTCACACAGAGACCCATAGACTCACATATAGACTCACTCAGAGACCCATAGACTCACTCAGAGACCCATAGACTCACACAGAGACCTATAGACTCACACATAAACCCATAGACACACACATAGACCCATAGACCCATACAGAGACCCATAGACTCACACAGAGACCCATAGACTCACTCAGAGACCCATAGACTCACACAGAGACCCATAGACTCACAGAGACCCATAGACACACACAGAGACCCATAGACTCACTCAGAAACCCATAGACACACACAGAGACCCATAGACTCACAGAGACCAATAGACTCACTCAGAGACCAATAGACTCACTCAGAGACCCATAGACTCACACAGATACCTATAGACTCACACATAAACCAATAGACTCACACAGAAACCCATAGACTCACAGAGACCCATAGACACACACAGAGACCCATAGACTCACTCAGAAACCCATAGACACACACAGAAACCCATAGACTCACACAGAGACCCATAGACTCACATAGAGACCCATAGACTCACTCAAAGACCCATAGACTCACACAGATACCTATAGACTCACACATAAACCCATAGCCTCACACAGAGACCCATAGACTCACAGAGACCCATAGACACACACAGAGACCCATAGACTCACTCAGAAACCCATAGACACACACAGAAACCCATAGACACACACAGAAACCCATAGACACACACACAGAGACCCACAGACTCGCGTATAATTCCCCAGAGAAAGTGGAATATGATGGTGGCGCCTACAGTTCATGCAGCTTCCCATGAGGTGCGTGGCTTCTCAACCACAGCATACACACCGCTACTGCTTTCAAGGGAAAGATAAATGTGTAATTAATGGTAATTAATTCAGCACGGGGAGTTAAATGGTTGTAATAGCAACACCATCTTACGTGACAAAATAATGTTTCTTTTATGTTCATCAGTTTTATTCTTAAAGTTTTTCGTTATTTTCTTACATTCACTTGTTTCCATTAATATCCAAAAGGTTTCATTACGAGCTGTCATTCATTTACAGTCCTTAAAACAACGTAAAATTGGCTGAGAGGCTCAAAGTGGTGAGTCGGCTCTGCTGAGATCCTGGGTTTGAATCCAGACACCCACCTGTGATTTAGCCAGGTTCCCACATGCAGTGAGTTCATGGATGCACAAAAAAAACCCATCGCATAAAATTAGATTTTGCACTTCATTTGGCAAAATTCCAACTCTGAGGATTAAAGCTGTCAGTTTGACTGTCATGCAATGGACGTCTCAGAGGTAGCTCTGTGATATCCACTTCCATGGGCTGTTCTTTAACACAAAGGGTTGCACTGCCATTAGAGATGCGAATGGATTCTTCGTCTTATCGCGTGACGCTGAAACTACAACTGGGTTAAAATTTGGAGAATATGGCCAAATAACGTTTAAACAAAAATAGGGCATAAAACCTGTTGTGAATACATTTCCCAAAACCCCTTCGGATGGTGGCCATCCTGTCGTTGACCCGTTTGCTGTGCGACGCTCGCCTCTCGCTCCAGGTTTACCGTCAACCTCCAAATCAAGGGTGGCCAAGTCGTCCTGCACCTCAACCCTCGCTTCGACGAACACGCCTTCGTGAGGAACTCCCTTCTAAATAAGTCGTGGGGTTCCGAGGAACGCCAGGTGCCCTTCTTTCCCTTCAATAGAGGACAGGGCTTCCAGGTAAGGTCGTGGTTGGGTTAGTGGCAAATCCAGCTCAAAATTCACTTTCTCTACCCCGACATTTGCCAGTCCATGGGTTGGTACGTTAACGTGCACCTGAGGTCAACTCTTAAGTTAAAAACAACAAACTTGGTGCTGACCACATTTTATGTCCGTTTGTCAGATACGCGTACTGCATGTAAGAGAACACAAACAGAACGCCATTCTGTCTTCACATCTAAACATTGCCTATAGATTTGGAGGATCCCCTCTGAGTGTATTCAATCCCGTCACTTCACTGTTAGCACCTCCCATGCTCGACGCGTCATTGTTATTCCCCCTCTGGGTTATTTTAGTTCTAGTTGTGTAAATGTGAAGCACGAATCGTGTAGAGCTATAAATCAAAAATTGGACAAAGCCTTTAAATGCACAAATTATTCCAGTGGTACCACGTCGACAGGAGTTCACGAGCACAAATAACATGAACCTCAATGGCACATGCGCTAATGGCCATTTCCCGAAACGACACCGATTTTTTTTTTCCTTTTAAGGCTGTCATGTTGAGTTTTTTTAAAATTGTAATTTCGGCACATTTCAGTAAGACATAGCGATGCGATGGCTGAATTGAAAAACCTCCTATAGGGTTGATCATACTGCTAACAGCATAGTATTTAACCATTGTAAGGCTGTGTGCTTATTTATTGAGGTTGGGGAGAGGGTCGGGTGGGGTGGGGTGGGGTGGGGGGGGGCTGCTCAAAATCCGAGGCCCCGGGCTGCGATGTTAATCCGGGCCCTGCCCGCGTGATGCCCTGCAGATGAACATCCAGTGCGATGCGACCGATTACAAGGTGTCCATCAACGGGCAGCACCTCTTCTCCTACAATCATCGCGTGTCGCCCGTGGGGAGGGCCGTGAAGCTGGAGGTGACTGGGGACGTGACCCTCACCAATGTCCAGCTGCAGTAAGCGCAGCTCGCCGGCTCGCCGCACGGCAGAGGGAAGCCCTCTGCGAGGGATCGTTTGGTAGTGTCGCCAAACCCCCCCCCCCCCCTCCTCTGATGTTGATTTTTCGTTGTTTAAAATGTGTGTTAGTCAGCTGATTACTCGTGGAGCAAAGGTAATAAGTAGTACAATGATGAGCAACACTCCAAAAGACGTATTTTTGTGTTCCAACTGTCGAGTCGACAGGTTTGCTTGAGAGGGCGTGATATAATCTGTAGAGCATGCTTTTTTTTGATACAGTGATTGTGATGATTTGCTATGGATGTCTGAATAAAAAAAATACTTTTAAAATGTTGTTCTGCTGCTGATTTATTGAAAAACCTTTGTGTCATCGTCACTAAACCCAAGCCTGGCTCCATCTCTCGCATGGCAGGGCCAGAGTAGAGCTGTCACGTGGGGTGGTGGAGGGCACCAGAGACAAAAATCCCCCGTATAGCCTTGACAGATTGTTGGGGCAAGTGCTGTTAGCGAGCATCTATGAAGGCCGGCACGGCACACGAGGGGGTGGGTTGCCAGCACCACGCCCGATTGCCCTTCTCTCCCCAGTAGTGATGTTTACACACCGCACCAGGCACTAATTTGAGGCTGAGTCGATCTAGGGGAGGCCCAGGACCGGTTCGGATAATCGTCACCGGTGTTGACCGTGAGCGGGAGTCGAACTCGGGGGGCCGGGTTTGTGACGAGCCTCTTCTTATTCCACGCGGCTGCTGGAGACGCGGAGCAGCGAACTACAATTTCACATTTGAGGTGGTCAAGCCAGATCACCGCGTCAGGAGTAGCGGAGTGTCGTACATCGCTGTGATTTCTCCTCCTTGTGCGTGGCTCGGCGGGCCTTGTACCCTGCTATTATTCCCTGTGCTCGGCCAGTTCGCTGCGATGTCACCATCGGAACACTTTTCGGGCCAACCACGAGGCGTCGCTGTTATAAAGGACTTTGACTTTGCACTCCAGCGTCACGCTGACATTTCGGCTCGCACTTTTACAATGATAGGTCAGTATGACTGCTGTGCGCGACTTTGCTGTTAATCGTTAGAATGTAGCGCACTGGTTCGCGAAATTTGTTTTCAATGAAGCCTTGTGTTCAGCTCAAAGTCTGCGATCGTCAGTAGTGCATTACTGTACTGGGCAAATCGGAGAATGTGGTTCCAAAGCTTCGATCGAATTATGCAGCTTTATTGCATATCTGTCAAACCCTTATCAGTGCCTACCATACTAGAGACCAATTCAGACCTTATTGGTCACCCCGTGCCATTATAAATCTCAACGTTCATCCTATAAGGTCGCATCACAAGGGAGAAACACAAACAAATAGACACAAAAACGAATTGTGCCCGTATTGAAACGGCTGTACGCCGTGTGGGCCTGCAAACTCAATCCCCCTGTACAAGAATACGGGGTAAACCGCATGGATTGACACGTGTGTCATTGAGGCACATTCATCGTCGCTAGCCGTGGTCTATCCACTGCAGGATGTAGGCCGCCGCTAATGCGTCGCCATCTGGTTGCCGTCTTCCAATGCAGCAGTCCGTCGAGCTCCTGCACAAGGGCCAATGGTCACCCTGCCACATCTCCGTGATGGACAGTTTCTCACGGGCGCTTTGTACGTGTGCACGTTGAACATCTTTCGCGCCGTACGTAGCCAACCCTGCTGATCGGAGGTGCGTTCGTTGTGGCGCCACTCCATCATGAGTCTCGGCCACCAGCCATCAATCCCTTCTAGCCACTACGTCTCCTGCTGCCAATAACATGCCGATAACTTGCATTTCTCACGCATACATTTCCAAAGTGACGCCCTGCTCAAACGAGCATTGATTAAGGCCGTGCTCACTTTCAGTTTACAGCCCTGAGCTTATAATAAAATTCCACATTCCTATGACGGGGGCGGCTCTGTTCATTGAATAGCCACTGTGGACTCCCCACCCCCCTCCCTAAAAAAAGTGGTAACCATTGAATGGGCTGAGTCGACACCCGAACCGGGATTTGAATTCGCGACCTTCCGGTTTGCGGGCCGCTCGCTCGACCGCTATCAACAAGTTAAAAGTTCTGGCGTTAAAAACAACGTGTCCACAAAACATTTTCACGAGGATGGAACTTGTTTTGAGAGACCCTCAAATGTGACTGGGTGGTAGGATGGTGGTGGCGTATGTACATGCTGCTGCCGTACTTCCCACTGCCCGCAGCAGTGGGAAGTAAGGCAGCAGGCAGAAATCCAGAGTCGGGGGCATCGTCACCACCACCCTCTCGCATGCGGACAGCCGGGCCGCTGTCTCGGTTGCCCCCCGGTGACCCTGGCCGTCGTGTGCCGTGCGCCCCCGTCTGCGGATGTGCCGTGGAGCCCACGGGCCCTGGTGGTGGTGGTGGCAGTGGGTGGCAAACGCCATCAATGCCCAACGGGGCGAGGTGTGTGGGGTGTCCCTCGCACACTCAACCCCCCCAGTGCTAAAGATAGACGGCGCTGGTTGCCTGCTGCTGCTGCAGCTGTAGCGACTGCAGGGAGGGAGCTGCCGTCTGTGTGTGTGGTGGTGGTGGGAGGGGGGCGGTGTTTTGTCAGTGTCCGCTGGTGCCGTTTGTTCATTTTTGACGGATCGACCGCCCACCGATGAAACGGTCTGGCACCCGGGAGATGCTCTCCACCCGGGAGATGCTCTCCCGGGTGCCAGAGGGGAGCTGGGTGCAGCTTTACGGGAGGGCACGACGCGAGAGCGACACGGGAGAGTCGTGGGGAGCCGTCCTGGCGCCTGAGAGACCCAAACGATGGATATGGAACAATCAAACGAAAACGCACGTGTTGCTGTGCCCGTGCGGCCCGTGTTGTCGACGTTCCAGCGCCGGATGAGGGCCTCCCCACGCCGTGCGGGGGTCGTGTGGGTTACGTGACAGTTATTGAGCGCTCTCATCAATGCGGGATGGTGAAGGCGGGGAGCACAGGCATTGGGGCAGAGTACAGCACAACAGTGGATTGGATTGGACGGCCCTTCGGCTGAGGACGTTATCCCCTTAGGGCCTACAGCGCCTGTTGTTATGCGCCCCAGGCTAAAGTTTTTTTTTTATAATCTATTTGATAAAGCTTGAACTAATGTGTATACTTATTGTTGCTTGTGTAACTTTCATTAGATTGATGTCGTGGTATGTTTACTTGCAAAGCGCTCAGTGGCGATGTCATTGTGAAGGGTTGTGGTATATTTAAATAAAGATTGATTGCTGAGATGAGATGCGATGAGACGGAAACACTTTCTGTGTGATTCCGTCACAAAACAAACAGCATCATTCAACTCATCGCCTGTCACGTGGCAATTCTCTCAAATGCACGACCGTATTTATGTTACATTATTTACCGCTGCGCCAAATGTAATTTCTGTTCCAGGAATCTCCCGCGTAACAAGAACAGAAACAACAAAAATGCGTCGTGGGGAGGTTGGTGGTGGTGGTGGTGGGAGTGTTATTCCAAGCGCTCTAAATGAAACACAAGCACGCGTTTGAAGTCTACGTGTGAACCCTCTAATGATCGACTCTGGGACTGACTCCGAGAGAGAGGGGGGGGGAGGCCTTGTTCAGCCACGTGCCAGAGACCGCGCTTTGACTTTTCATGTCTCCCTTTGATAGATTTGTATAATAACCATCGCGTGAATCTTTAATGCAGATGCTGCAAAGCGTCGCATGTACTTTGAATAAATGATGGATTGATGATGGATTGGATGTGGGTGGTGGGGGTGAAGGGCTGTGTTAAGCATAGTGGTTCGCTTCGATCTATTAACTATTAACTATTTTTTTTAACCAGGTAAGGCCCACTGAGCTATATAGCTTTTTTTTCCAGACGCGATCTGGCCCCTAATGATAGCTCCACGAAGTGGCTTATGTGGAAATGTATAGCAGCCAAATACTCTAAACGCGTGTTTCTACATGTGGAGGGGAAAACTGGAGGACCCGGAGAAAAATCCACCCGACCACGGGGAGATCATGCAAACTCCAAATTTATAGACGTCGGGGTTGGGATCGAACCCACGCGCTCTTGGGTACCAGGCGAGGGAATTAACATCTCGCCACCGTGGCGCCTATCTCCTGGCGCGGTCGATTAAACAATGGGACACGTTTATTTTTATGCCAAAGTTCCAGTTATCCCAGCCGTATTAGCGGGTATACCTCAGCCGGTCACGAGGTTGATTGTGGTGGGGTAAAGTGTGGGTACTCCCACCCCTTTCAAGACCTCTGGACACCGTGGAAGAGTGGTTCAAAGTACCCTTTAGAAGAGCTATCGAGAATGTGTCCTGGCTGGGGCCATTCCACCAACAACAGCGTGAGCAAAGTCTAGGATTTGAATCCAGGGGGGACCGTGTCAAGGATCACTGGCTGATTTGAGATAATTGCAAGTGTGATGTGCAACAGCCTAGTGCAGTTAGGACTACATTTCACATCAACACAATTTAACAAAAGGAAATGAGAGGAACTGATTCACCAATTTTGGTGTTTGTGGTGGTGTTTCCACAGCATCCCATTCCCCGTTTAAAGAAATGTACAACTACGTCCACAAATTTATCTGACACCCGAATTTCGTAAAACGGCACTGAGGCCAACAGAGAAACAGCATTAAAAAAAACCCACGTGACTATTTGTAAGCATCCATTCATAATAAATCAATAAATGATTACTTTCTCTATCCCACCTGAAGGCGATTGCTTGTGTGGCGATCGAAACGTCGTGATCTATTATTTTTTTATACCTACGTAACTTTACCGAAAGAACCAAAGAGTATGGATTCCTGCAGTCACGAAAGCTTCAAATCAAGATTGATTATATAATATACAACCTTTTTTACAATCCACTACCAGATGAAGGTTTCCACATTGCTGTGTCTGTCGTGCAGTTTAGTTTATCTCGATATTGATCAATGGGGCGGTCCAGAGACTGATTACGATTTCACTCGCCACTGATAAAAGCCATGGAGTTAGATTCTACTGCTCTGTGATGGCCTTGAACGATTTAAATGCAAACTACTTTGTACAAATTGAAATGCATCAACGGCCTCTGCAACTTTTGAAACTTAAACGGTAGAGCTCTTAACGACAGCATCTGCATTTATATAACGTCGAGACAGCAAAACGCGTGAGAGAGCTATGATGCCCTAATGCCGTAACAAGCGCACAAAGCACAACGCTGCGTGAGGTGCGGGACATTGGAGATCGGATTAGCGCAGTGTTGGTTCCAATGTCTTTACCTCCCTGGCTGCTGCTGCTGCTGCTGTTACACGTAGCACAGTACAACAGAGTAAGCCTGGACCTCAGGCTTTTCGGTGGTAAGCAAAGATCACTCACATCGCTCGCTTGGGGTTCAGTAATTGGTGAAAGTGGTTTGCGATGCATTGAGAATTACTGCTCATTAGGGTTGCGCTTTTTGGAGTCTAAATTTTCTGAGACGATAAAATCGCCCCGCTTTTTGGTTTGTTTGTTATGAAGCTTGCGCCTCTGTGGGCAGAGAGGTGTGTTCACGATTCGCGTGTCTGGGCGCTAAGAGAGAGAGAGAGACATCACAAAGAACGTGGCCTGAATCTACGAGGCTCCGCTTTCCCCTTCATCTCAAACCCTTCCACCTTCGTCGCTAATATCCACACGGACGATGTACGTCGTGGACTGTGCCTTTTCAAATGAAGGCTGACATGTAGCCAGACATTCAAGGTGATATTAACTCCTTTTTATTGCACAAGAGTTGCAATGGCACTTTGGGAATTTGTTCACTCGCATTTAATTATTTCCTCGCCTTTTGTCCTGTGGTGGCTCTTTCAAGCGTTTCACATCCAGCGATATTAGTTTGATGATATTCCGCTGGGAAATTAACGCCGCGATGAGCGCAGTGCGTCTGCAACGTAGGGTACAGTGGCAGGGTGGAAGGAGGTTTTACCCTTCCTTGCCCGGCTATTCTCAGTGAGCTCCGTCCGTTTACGTTGTGGCTATTCCACCCAATAGGCATGAGTTCCTTACACACCTACTTTACACAGAGATTGACGGCGAATGTGTTCCGAGGGTTTACGGTGTCATTTATGGAGTGAAAGGGCACCGGATCTTGCCTATGGTGTAACTCGCAACTGCCTTAAATAGCGTGAGGTAAGCCATTTATTGTTTTCAATAAGCCACAGGTCATTTTCAATGTCTCCTCCTTTGAGGGCGGATAAATCACATATACCACGAACGCAGTGGGAAAAAAAACTGAACAAAGGATAGACATGAACCATTCCCCAAAAACAAGGAAGTTGGCACGCGGAGATAATGAAAAGAGACAAATGGTGTTCTCATGTGCATTCATTCACTGATGCGCGGAATGTCATTTTGTTCAAATTAGCGATCATATTGTCTTCGCTGTCAGGGACTTTTCAAGGATTTTGCAATTAGAAGTATAAGAAATTGCTCGACTCCCTAAATGCATTGTGTCATATTGCTATGACAAATAAAGCATGCCTCGAGTTTCCTGGCTGGCTGCTGGGCTGGCATCCTCTCCACCCCAACATTAACTCTGCTGTCGGTGGCTGCTGCGGATCGTTGCCACCGAAGCTATCTGGGTAACTGGCTACACGAGATTTTCCGTGGAACAAATCAACATTGTATTGAAACTGCGGAAGAAGTTTAGCAGGCATTTATTAGACAGTGACACCGAGGATATGGGAACAACCAATACACAAGACTGACACGGTTCGTTTAAAATTGCTCCAACTTTTCAATTTGTGGTCCTGTGAATGTCATTATTTCGCCAGGACATCGTAGAGGCTATAACATACCTCACAATACGCATTATATTAGCATTTTATTACATGCAAAAAAAACTAATTGCGTTGCGTGCTCCGAGTACAGGATTGCGAAACGAGCGTGGAAATGACAGCCGTCTTTTATGTTCCGTTGCAGAGCAGCAACGGATTCTCTACTGGTTTACACATTTGTTAAACTACGTGTAAAAAGCATGTTCTAATATTGAACCAACACATTTTTGTTTCACGCAAGAACTAATTCGTGTCCGCTGTATTGATTTTTGACATTCTTTTTGCTTGGACAATCGGAACTCAGTCAAGGAAACAGTTAATCGCAATCTCAGCTGAGATGTAACGATTCACCCCCCCCCAACCCCCTTGATTCGATTAATTAAGAATCAGGATATTTATACTGGAGGAATCAGACGAGCTGTTGAAGCTCCATTTTCACAGACGTCATAACGAGCCGCCGCCACGCAGCAGTCGCTCACTCTTGAATCGAGGACGACGCAGACGCACGAGGAGGAACCACAAACGAGCGGGAGAACAGCAGCATCAGCAGCAGCATCCACGTGGTGAGGAGCGGGCGCTACCAAGAATTGTCCAAGCTCTGCGATCCCCCCATATATATATACATTGAGATGTTTTCAGCCAATTACTGTGTTCAGGTGCGGGAGGAAATCGGAGCACCCGGCGAGGGGAAAACACTCCGTCCCACATAGGTGGAACAAGTAGAGTCCGCATATTTGCTGCCATTGCCTTCTGGCGAGCCCAGGGTATGGCCACTGTTTTTGCGCACAACATTTTTTGCGATGATCCACCGAGCCTCGTCTCCACAGTGCTTTGATTATATTACAGGCCACGTGCATAGCCACCACTGCCCGGCAAATTGTCAAGATTGTTTCGTGAGTCAACATTTGATATCATTCGTTGCATGGTGATGCCTAACGGATGAATTCTGTGCGTGTTTATTATAGGCTGTAGATCATGTTATATGTGATCGTGAAAAAAAACAATCCTGCATATTTAATAGTCTTTGAAAAAAGTATAACACATTTTGACTAAGATCGGCGAAAGTGGATTTAATATTTGAAAGCTTCTTTTTCATGGCAAAAATCGAGGTGGATTTGTTTCGAATCTCGGCACCGCACACTCGCGAAGCTGCGATACAATATCCATGTTTAATAGCGACACGTAGCCCTGCGTATTTGACCTTGAGCTGTACGCGGAACGCCGCGACAGAGATGGAGCCACTCTCCTCCCAAGCGAGAGCGTCGATTCGCCCCCCCCCCCCCCCCGATGGGCATCGCAGCATTGCCCGCAATTCCCCGGGCGAGCGCGGCACAGAAGCCACAATCTCCAGCAACGCCGCACCATGCGACCTGAGTTTGATTGGCGCGCACGGCTAACATCGGAGGTGACATCCGAAGTGGTCCTGAGCACCGCATTTCATCAACCCGCACTGACCAGCCTGCTGAAGTATGATCAAACAACTCCCCCGTGACTGACGTGGCGTGGGAAGGCCTTCATCCAGCAGTGTATTGAAAAAAGGACTGTAAATTCATCATTAGGTTATTATATATATAAAAAAATTAAGTAAAGCTGCAAAAAAAATCTCAACAAAAGAGTTACACCATGCAACGTTTTCATTATCATTACTTTCAAAAATTCTTTACAAGGTCATGCAACGTCCGGACACCGAGTCTCAATATGGCTCCATTCAATTCTTAATTAGTCATGCTTAGTCCCATGCAGATTAGTTCTACTTAATCATCATACGCCACTGGCTGCCGTCCAACGGAACAAAAAGGCCTTGGTTTTGATTGTTGGATCCTTTTTTTTTTTAAACCACAAGTATGGACTTGCACAATGTGCTAACGGGTATTTTTGGCGGCTGTTGACTTGTAAGCACATCGGCGAATTTGTCCATCGGAATATTCGGCCATTAAGCTGCCACCTCTCCGGCGTCCACGGCAATGCCTTGGCGTTGTGTTAGCCGTGCGGCCTCAGATTGATTACCTTGGGTTTTTTTCGCTAGAACGACTGCATTTTGTTTGAGACAAACTGCCAGGGTAGCGTCTTTATGCGTGGCTGCACCGCTTTCTCTGTGCCGGTTACATAAACACACGTCAGTTCTGTGTGTCCCGTATTCCCGTCGAGCTGACGAGCCGCTAAGCTAAAGCAGAGCGCGTGCCAAGCATCGGAGATCGCGCATCGCCGCGGATTAGCGGGGAGAAACGTTTCGACTGATTTCTGGTGACACACGACATTGAGGACGTTGGTCAATTTGGCGCTGGACTTGTCACAGCTGTTACGTGCGATATTTTCCCTTTTTTAAAAAAAATTCGCATACAAGGCGCACGCGTAAATGCACGTTAGGGAACATACGCAGGTCAATGACGGCGTTTCGAACCGTGAAAACAAACGTGACAAGTGGGCTTTGGCAAGACACGTCGTCACGGCCAGAAGGGACGGCGGGCCGATAGTCAAAAATAATAATAACGGAACGGCGGCCAAAGGAATGGAACGCATCCGAGAGGATGGCCGCGGAGGAAATGGAGCGATTGAATCAGTTCGTGGGGACGTGCTACGGGGGGTTGTTACATTGCAGGATCGTGAGAGGAGGTAGCTCGCAGCTGCCTTCACATCCAGCAGTGGCTTGATCATGCCGTACGATTATGATGGTGATGATAGCATGCATGGATGTACATTACCACACGTGCTTTTTTGGGGTGGTGGTTGGGGTGGTGGTTGGGGTGGGGGGAGATTGTCTGTTTCTATATTCGTGCGAAACTGCATCCTGACAAAGCCGCGTGCTTTTTTTCTCGTTCCGTAAAGGGCAGCGAGGCATGCGGAAATATAAAATGTCAGGCTCTGCTGGCAAAAAGTGACTCTGACAGCAAAGGGCTCGGGCGAAAGAGAAAAACAACACCCTGCGGTGTTGAGTGAGCGGAGATGTAGAGCCGAAAATATGGCGCATTACGTCACCCGTGGTCCGACTTTTCCCTTTTGTTGTCGCATGTCCATATTTTTCTTGTTGCTGTTGTTGCTCGTATCAAATTGATTTGGGGCCGCTAGGTCACCGGGATATAGCCGTGCAGCAATGGATTCCTGAATCCATCTGTGCAGAGGCGTGGGTGTTATTAACCGCTGCACACCGTACATGTGGGCTCTGTATTTAAGGTACTCAGGGTTTACTTTCATCACAAAAGCATTCGCCCGTGAATGGAATTTGCCAAACATCCTAGTGCAGGACACTCCTAGAAAAGAGGCTTGAGAAAATCAACGAGGTTTTCTTGGGTAAACAGAGAGCATTGTCGTTTATAATCATATTTTTTTCACAATAATATTGTTTACAGCTGCACCACGTTTATATTGAGCCATAAAGCAAAACGTGCCAATGTGAGATTTATTTTACGACCATCGAGATTTCAGGTGAGTTATCGCAAGGCAGCCACAGTGCTGTCTTAAGTTAATTTCTCCCTGCCTGCCTTGAGTTATAATTACCAGGGGTGCAGCAATGCATGATGAATACCAGTGGTTCCGAAGCCTACGGTATATGCATGAAGTGGCGTGGGAATGGTTTACGATTCGTAAAGGTCGTAATTGGTTCCCGTTAACCAGGTGGCTCTGCGGTACAGAGAGAAGGTCGCAATCAAAAGTTGAGAGTTCAAGTCCTGGTTGGGGGTTGACTCAGTCCATAATCCCACCAGCGTCGATAAAATGAGTATCACTTTGTGCTGAAGTGAATGGTGATTGTCCTATGGATAGACTCGCTGCCACTATAGAATGTGGAATTTGCACTACTTGTACAGGGCTGTAAACGGGAAATAAACACCGCCTTCATGCTCATGTGAGCAAAAACAAAACACTTTTGACTATTTTTTTTATCAGATAGCAAGACGCCTGCAGCCACCAGAAGCCACTACATTCACCACAACCTTAAAAATAAAATAACCGATCTTCAATTGGATCGCGACTGTGAATTGCAACAATTAATCAAATCAAACATGGGGTGATAATAATCCCTCCACCTGAGTTGAACTTTTACAGACACTCAATGTTACAAACATCCCACTTAGAAGGCAATTATGCAGAGGCCAGGGCCCAGCCCATGTAGGATAAACAGAAGTGCCTCAAGGTAAGTGTCAAAGTCTCCTTTGTCGAGTAAATTATTCGTAAAAAAAAAACCCAAATATACAGCAGCATTTACATCTGGCCACTGCTGCTCTATGGATCCGAGACACGGACGCTGCCGAAGGAAAAATGGGTCCGGTGTTATGACAAAGGAAGCCATCGCACAGCACACCAGACTCGAAGACATCCGCGACACCATCACGGATAGACGCCACTTCGTTTTCGGAGACGTCCAGAGGTTACCCAAACAACACGCCGCGCTCAGGTTGAGCATCGACACACGGGCTGCGGTCCAGCCGGGCCCGTCACTGAACGCGTCCCCGCCGGCTGCCCTCGTCGATCCTGGGTGCCACAACCTCAGGAAGACCATGGGACACCATCCGGACAACTCTGACGGAGGCCGACGGTGGTTAGTGGGGGACCCCCGAGGCCTCGTGTTGGCTCAGAAGCACGACGATGTGTGTACTGAGTGTTGTGCTGAGTTGAGTCACTCGGGGGTCAGAGCAGTGACCCGGGACCGCAGAGAACTTGGGTTCAAATCTGGATTTCATTCACATGTGATTAAATTGAGTTCGCTAGTGTAGCGAGTTGATGGTCACAGCCCGTCACCAATGACTGCACACACAAAAACAACAATCCGTTACATTCAGGTCGGCGCTTAATTCGGCAAAAATTCCAGTGATGAGAATTAGAAATACTCGAGTATGACTATCGTTGCGACACCCTAACAGCAAAGCGCATGATTAATGCAGCAGACGAGATTATTCTCTTTTGTCAAACTGTAAGTATATTCTTGGTTCTTTCAGTAAAGTCACGTAGAAGGGAAACAATAAAATAATAAAAATATAAATATATATTAAATATATATAACAATATATATTTATGTTTTTATTATTTTATTGTTTCCCTTCTACGTGACTTTACTGAAAGAACCAATAATATGAATCCCTGCAGTCACGAAAGCTTTAAATCAAAATTTAAACTGTAAGTAATGGACAATGACCCATGACTTAATTTCAGCTGGGACTGCGTTCGCATCAGCGGCCAGGAAAATATTTCCACACCCGGCACGCCACGTCCAGTGTACATCTCGCTATGGCTGTGTCTACTCCTGGTCACGTGTCACCGATTCCAGACTAGCAGTGGCCATGACAACAATTCGGTGAAAATCTAAGCGTGACAATGACGCGAGATGAGAAATCACTCGAAGGATGCTTCCAAGAAGGAGGCTCCACCAACAAGCAACCAAAAGCTCAACACATTTGTTAATAACACTGTGGTGTTAAAAGGTTAAATATAATATAGCCAATACTTTTTTAAAATGGCCCTTCTTCATAGCGCATAAATATGCAACTTGCGAGTTCAAATCCTGGTCGGGGGTTGACTGAGCCTATAACGTATGTGCTATGAAGAAGGGCCATTGCTCGAAACGTCGCTTAGTGTATATATATTTCAACGAATGTGTTCAACATTTTCCCACCAGCGAACACGTCTCAGTCGTGCGTTCGTGCGTGCACATCTCAGAGCAAGCCGAGCTCGCACGTGTCGTCGCCATCCCGAGAGCGAGTCGGTACGGCTCGCACGCTATCCACCCCGTGGGTCCATCGAGAAAATAAATATTAAATTGCGCTACCTACGACCATATGCTTCCTATAAAATTAACCCGCGCGACCCCTCTTGCATGCAGGCATGCCACGGCGATGCAGTCACTGGACGTAACTTTTGGGTTTTTTTTTTTGACCAATGAACGTTGAAAGCGCGGCCCACGGCATCCGCTCCTCACACGACTCTGCAGCGAGACGCGGGGTCTGCCGAGGGCCCCACTACGGCTCCCCCCCCCCCCCCCACTGTACCCCATGAATCACCCGCGGTCTCGTTTGTAAAGAGAGAGAGGAGCGGGATCCTCCCAAGCCGGGACAGCTGTTGGAGGCGCGGTGTCTGCGTAGGGCAAAGCGGCTGCCATAAAACACGAGGGGGTAGACGCGTGGTGGTTGTTCATAGGTCGGAGTGAAAACAGAAATCGCCTTTACTTTGTACAAGCGGCCGACAAATGTTGCAACGCTTCTTTGTGAGGTTTTTTCTTCCTCATTTAAGCGGAAGTTGAGAAACCTACGGGGCTCGCAAGTTGTTACGTGGGCTGGGGGCATCGGTGCGTGAGGGATGGGCCGTCATTAAAGTGGTTCAAAAAAGACACGCGAAAAGCCACCCCCTTTTTTTTAATCTGCACTCAATTACAAATCGTTTATTTTTGGTGCGGAGCATAATCAGGGAATGCACTCCCACCCCCGGAATGTGTCATGCGTTTCGTTGGAAACCTCCGAGATCGATGATACACAGAGCAGCCCGACACGTCAAGCGCACTTCTATTTACAGAGAAAATATGTAATCTCTCTCTCTCTCTATACATACACATATGTATTTCACGCCAGAACATGAAAACTAATATTTTAATCTAAAACATGTGTACGAGCACAACTTGAGATTATACTGCGTGCTAAATCATAACACATTCCACTTAATAAAAGCCACGCATCAATAACGTGACGTTTAAACAGTTGAAAAGGTAAAACGTTTATATTACTAACGGTATATGTGTGGGTGTGTGTCCAGACAGTGGGGAAGGCTACGAAAAACTATAAAGCACGTCATTTGCAACGCTGCACCTGTAAGCCGTCTTAATGACAACCCGAAACCCACAGTGACCTAGAACATTGACATCTTGACCCGAAAGAGAAGTCCTCCCTTTAGATGCGGTGGTTGTGGCAAATTCTGGAACATTGCATCCAGAAGGGCGCAAAACAGCCCAAACGTATCGTGACCACAGTTTTTCGGAAACATGATGGAATGCCAAAGGTCCTTATGAGTATTGTGGGTTCTCATCTCGCAAGAAATCCAAGGACAGATTTTTATTTTCATTCTGGATCAGTTGTACAAAAAATTGCACATCAACGGCTATAGCAATAACAGTAGGGCAGACACGAAACATGCACGCATACCAGCCTCATTACACAGCTTTTGTCGTTGGGCAGTGGATACTAATTTATCAAAACACACTCTTTAAATGGGTAAAAACACGGTTTCATCTTTCCAGTTGGGAATTTAGAAACTGCCCCAATGTAGTCATGTTTACAGAAGGTTCAGGTTTCAATTAGTCGCTAATGGTAAAAAAACGGAGTGGCACATTGCAATACTACAACAGTGTACCCGACATTTTATGGTGAGACATTTTGGTCAGTCAGAGAATACATAAATAACCACATAGATACATTATAAAATAAACGGGCAGCGTCCGACTGAAACATGTAAATTCAGCTTCTTGTACGGTAATCACTTAACTGGTTTTCATTTCGTTAAAAAGCTGGCTTTATTATCTGTCCAGTGTCAGTTAGTTTATGAACTGCTCTCAGAGTGGCAGTGATTGATGACAGAGGCCCTCTAGCAGTCGATACCAACATCGTGTATCCTGAACACCACTCACACCGACACGAGAAATTGCAATGTTACATTTTATAACCATCATCAGTAATTCAGTAATTCACTGCTGGATTAAAGTCACTCTACCCCTTGTCATCGCATGGATTGCTTGGCCATACTTCACCACAATGGTTAGTGCGAGTTGATGAATGAGGAGGCGGGGGTGGGGGTAGATCCCAGGTTCAGTTCAGACGGCACTTTCCACCAGTGCCGGATTAAGCTAGTGCGGGGCCTGTAGCATATGTTATAAAGCACCCTAAATAAAAATAGAAAACAAATAAATATTAAAACAGAAATGTTTTACTTGCATAGTAAAGTAATTGTATGTTTTAATTTGCTATACAGCCAGATAATACGACAAATCGCTAACCTTTATAAAAGTTGAAGGCGGTATAGTACTATAGTAATAGAGCAAGTGCAGAATCACTGAACCGGAATTGATAGCTTGAAAGCATTTTGCGCGGGGCCCTTGTAAGTGCGGGGCCCGTAGCATATGTAGCTACTTTTGCTACTAGGACAATCCGGCACTGCTTGCCACTAATGGTCGCCGTGGATAGGAACTGAAGTCAGGTCACCGTGTTCATAACGTCGTGCACTAAGCACTGTGCCACCTAACCCCCCCCACCCCACGTGTTTCTCTCCCAGACGAGAAGACAATGTCTATCATTGAGAGTAGACAAATCAACAAAATAGCAAAACATTTTTTTTCAAAACCTCTGTTTGCCATTGAAGTAAAAAAAAACAGTTCCGCATATCATATCGCAGACCCCCCAGAATTGAAGTGCTCGTGTGCAAACACAACTTAAGCGCGTTGCCATCTCCGGTTCCTCCTTCAGAGAAGCTGAAATGCAAGTGGGCTGTTAATTACAGCACACCGGATATTACCTCCAGTCTTCTGGTCAATGCACTCAACGTAGGACAGAGGGATGGGGGGAGGGTGCGGCTTCTTTGGTTGGAAGCCGAGCAAATACAAATTATCGGCCAGGTTCCACGCTCATTGTATTGAGTGACAGGCGAGAGACGACAGCCAATTATTCCAAGTGGCCCGAAGGCGGCAAGGACGACGTCCGTGCCGTGATCGGGGCGGACCAATGAAACCCAAAAACAACGCTGAGGGTGGACGCTCGCACCGCCACAAGGTCACCGGTAAGTATGAACACGATGTTTTAGACCCAGAGAATGTGCGGTGGCTTTGAACGGCTAACAATGGACATCTCTGCTGAGCTGGTGCATTCGATGGACAACCAATTAATCAGGCACTCAGTCAGCAAGGCCACGCACGCGGCCACGCGGAGCGAAGCCGCTGATGTGAGACCGTCAGCACTTCAGCCTGATGCCCCCCCCCCCCCGCTGAGCTGCAGTCAGAGGGGGTTCATTTAATGGGCCACCATTGGCACGTTCCACGCCACCGACGGGGGTGTTCGATGTGTTCCTCGTTTAACTTGGAGCGTGGCGAAAATGGAACACATTGTGGACTTTCATCGCCGCTAACATATGTGCCTCTTGCTTCGGGTGACCACCTTATATCGGCGTCGGTCCACTTAACATCATTTGCCGCCGCGTGCCGCATTAATAACATTTTTGTTACTTGAATTGAGACGCTACCTTTGCTCCGACATGGTTACGACCGCCGAGTGCATTATTCAATTAAAACCTCGGATGCAGTTGTCTGTGAGGCACAATATCGTCACGGGTCAGCCTCATGGCAGCGCTGCTGCGGGCAGGAGACTGCGCGCGGGGAGATGTGTGGGAGAGTTCGGCGAGGACAGGCGCCAGGAAAATGTGGCTTTATGGTTTTAACGTTTGGGAACTCTTCACATTTACGGTATCACGGGAGGACTTATGCTCCGGTGAATTCAATTTTGCGTCAACTTAACACGCAAATAAAGGTGTGCAAACACAAAGCTCTATTTGAAACATACCAGTGCTCTATTTAAACGTATCACCGACTACTACCAGTCCATGGGGTAGACTAGAGGACACTTTCCAATAACACATGGTATGTATTTGGTATCCTCGACTCTGCTGATGAACCCCAGAAGGGCTCAAACAGGTTCAGAGTTTGTGTGTTTGAATACAAACGGGTTAACATGAGTCTGGAAGTCCAATTGGCCGAGGGACTGAAATATACATATTTTTTCTGTCGAGATAGAGAAGTAGATTGCATAATTTTACTCATCACGCAGGCGGCTTCGACGTCAGGAAATGCCGCAAATTTAATTCCCCTATACGGTAACGAGCGAGGGGCGATTGCATGGGGAGGCGCAGTCGAGGTTCGAGAAGCCCCCATTCAATCCTCTTCCGAGAGCCTCTGCGCGGCCCCCCGTGACCCCCGACACTTCCCGTTAGCTCCTCCGCGACGCGTGTTCGTCCTCCTCACTCGGTGCCCCCCCCCCCCTACTGCTCACGTGTCCCCCGCGTATCTCTGTCGCGACGCAACAGTCGCGTCTTTGTGCGAGCCCCCCGGGAGGCCCACGCGCTGTCCTATGTGCACGTGACCGCGCCGCTCCCGCTCGCTCGTCTTTGTCTTCCCCGGCACAAAGAGGCTCCCTGGAGCGAGCCCCGCTCCGAAAGAGTCTGTCCGGTTGGCAGCGCGCCCACAACCGTATCTCTCTCTCCCCCATCCCCACAACAATACAAATTGTGAAATTAATCAGCCTACATGACCCCAAATGTGGGTATATCTGCCAAGGGTACTCGAGTCATGTGGCAGATGTGTGAATAATAAGGCCGCTGCAGTAATAATTTATACGCGTACAGCAGTTAAGACGATCGCGAACGGCATTACGCACTTTATTACGTTCTGATCCAAGTCACTGAGCGCTTGGTAATTCGGAAAAGTGCTAATTTTAAGTGATCACTTGTCCACAAGACGGTTTAGCGAATGATGCACTGCAGGGCTGTGTGTAGTTAATTTGGTGGTGACAGCTGTAAACAGTGGCGCACTGTTACGGGAAAATGTCAAAGAACCTTTTCCCATCTGCAAGCCCAATCGACCTCTCCGCAGGAGGTCCTTTTATGACCCTCTACCCGTCACAGCACTTGCCGCTGGCTGCACATGCCAGAGGCAAGTCTTACATGCACGCATACCGCCCGTTGTTCATCCACTGCTGGATGAAGGCCTCCACATGCACGCTGTGATCGCAAGGGCACTGACTCAGTGTGCTCAGGTATAGTCAAATAATCCCCGAGCCAACACTGTACAGTGTATATACCACTTTACGTCTCCTCCTTTTACGTCGTTTCGCAAATACGTCGTCACTTTATGAACACCACTCGCTGATTTGCGTCGGCTCAACCCACACTTACGTTGCGGACAGCCCTCGTTCTTTCTCGTATCCTTCGCCTCAGCCTTTGCCCCCACCTACCCTGTGCATTGCTTTCATTAACGTCGTTTAGATATCAGTCACGCCCTTCAGGGACGCATCTCCGACGTCGTGTAGATTTTAATCAAATGTATTGGAATATACACTCGTGTGGATGTTACCCGATGTAGTGGACGAATTTTCAAATGCAAACCGAATGGCACATTAAAGAGAATAGCCATTTTTTTCTATCACAGAGGCACGCGTACAGTATGGTATGTAAATAATGACTTTAATTTGATTCTTAAAACAAGAAGGCCTCATTGAGACACACTTTTTCACGAGGGTTCTGTGTTGGGGCTATTTACCTTTTGACGGAGTTTTTGCATTTTTATTATGTATCAGAAAATGTCACCTGAATAACGCCGTGGGATAGAACATCTCGTTTGTAAGTGCCCAGGGTGGCGTGTAGGCGGAAACTAGCGTAACTGGAGAAAACCCACCTTGGAACCCAGGAGGTTTGAGAGTTCTATAAAACTGAGTGCGATCACGCCGTACTGTTATGGGGTCTATAATTTGAGTGGGGTGCGTGGTTTAATTACAAGGACCCCCTTAACTGGACGTAGGCATTCATCACACGTGATATTGGCATCTCAGTAAAACTAAAATAAGCAAATGACTCACGGCTTAATGCTCACAGAGGGTGCAAAGCCCATGACGTTATTGGTGATGTGCATTATCTGTACATAGTGATGATACACGCAGATGCCAAGGGTACTGCGGTGGTGAGATGTTAACTCCCTCGCCTGGTATGCAGGAGGTCGTGGGTTCGATCCCGACCCTGACTGACGCCTGTATATATTTGGAGTTTGGATGAACTCCCCGTGGTCTCGTGGATTTTACTGGACATCTGTGAAAACGAGCTTAATAGCTCGTCGGATTCCTCCGGTATAAATACATATTTTTTATTCTGAAATGGCAACCTGCAGTCAGGGCGCAGTGCTGTTGGCACATACAGTGCTGGTTACACGAGGAGTTGAATGTGTTGTTGAATAGTTTCCGTCTCCGCTGGGTCTGGAGGAGTTGGCGGCACGTGATTAGTAGCCACAGCCATATCGAGGGGTATGCAGTCGTGGATGTGGTGTGAGATATTTTCCGGGTCGCTGAACCTGCCAGACCCGGCTGATGTAAACCCAATTACAAACGTGATTGTGTATGGTTCTTACAGTATATTATGACAGTAAAATATCCAGTCCCAAAGTAAATCTATCAAACACCGTACATTTACACAAAGACAAAATAGACTACATGTAGACTATAGATTGCATGTATAGACTACATATGTTACATACATTGTATACTGCACTGTAAATGACAGTACATATATAGGCTGCATGTATGAATACTGAGCTGTAAACAGGTGGATTCCCGAATGTACTATTCTTAGTATGTTGAACTTCTTTCGCACCGTACATAGCCAACCGTAGTAATCGGAGATGCGGAAGGACAACAAACTAAACACAACAAAAACCTATTCTAGGCAAATTAATTTTTAATCTAGATTTCAAAGTGCATAGCCCCAGTGACTTCCTAATATCGGAAGAGCGTTCCAGACGGCCGCAGAAGCGTATCTGAAAGCGCGAGATGCGGTGACCGACTTTGTTCGATGGCCAGCTAAAAAGCCGGATGATCGGGGCTCGCACAATGATGTATTGCTACTTGACGAGATCAGCGAGGTATTGCGATTGATCTGTGGCAAGCACTTTGTGTGTAATGCGTGCAACCTTTTCGTAATGTATTCGTTACCGCACGTATACGCACGGCAAATCAGCATCAGCATATTTATTTAAACTGGAGGAATCCCACGAGCTCTAAAGCTCTTAAGAGACGTCCAATCGACTTTTTTAAACAGCCTGGCGCATTTTACGTCAACGCACCATCCACAACGTCCACGGCTGCACGTGGCCCCTCGTGACGTCGCCTTCCTCTTCGCCTTACATGATTGGCGGAGCCGGGGTTCTCCCCGCCCACGCCTTGACGTCACAGCCTAGGGCCGGCGACTCCCCCCGCGAGCCCCGCCCCTTGGGGGAGGGGGCCGAGTCCCCCCCCCCACCACCACCACCGTGACCCCCGCCCTTCCCGCAATAATCTCGCCCCCACCGCCGTCGCGAGCCCCGCCCAGCCCGTTCGCGCCCGCCTCTCGCGCTCACTGCTCCCCCCCCCCCTAGCGAGCCCCACCCCTTGGAGGGGGTTGGGGGGCCCCTCGTCCCCCACCACCGTGACCCCCGCCCTTCCCGCAATAATGTCGCCCTGCCTTCCCTGCTGACCGCCGCCACCATTTGCCCCGCCTCTCGAGCTCACTGGCCCCGCCCCTTCTCTGTCGAGTCCCGCCCCCCGCTATGTCGAACCCCGCCCCCTCTCTGTCGAACCCCGCCCCCTGGGTCCCCTGGCCCCCCTGCCCGGCCCCCGCTCCCCGCGTGAGGGGGGGCGCGCGCAGAGGCTGAGGGGGAGACAGCGGCGCGCAGACTTGAGGGCTCGCAGCGGCGCGCACCGCCTCTCCGCTTCTCGCCTTTCGCCGTAAGTTTACCCTCATTTTCTCGCCGACGTTTCTCTCTAGACGCATGGCCTGCCCTTCTCTTTGCCGCCGTTGCGCGAATCGTGTTGTTTTATATATATATGTTTTTTTATTTCCCCACAAACACACACACACACTCTCTCGCTCCAAGCGCTATGTGGCGAGGATGCGGAGGCCACGGTGAAGGTTTATGGTTGTGTTTGATGATGGATGTCGTCGGTGGTGGTGGTTGTGGTGGTTGTTGGTGGTGTTGATGGTGAATGTTGGTGATTGTGCTGGTGATGGATGTGTTTGGAGGTTGTCGTGGTTGTGGTGGATGTGGTGCTGGTGATGATAACGGGCCCCGCTCAGCAGGGCGTTTAGTCGGTTATTCGGTCACGCGAATCGTTAAAGTAGGGCAGTGGGTCAGGCTAGCTGCCTAGACGGCCAACGCGGTTTGTAAGTAGGTGGGCGTCTTGCAACTCGGCCAGTCAGTCGTACACCCAGCCAGACTGGGTGTCGGTCAGCATACCGGATAGATGGTCTGCTATTCAAAAATCTTGCTTAACAATCACCTACCCAGACATCCAGCCAGTACATCATCTACCCAGTAGCTCACCCAGACAGTCATCTAGTTGGCCTACCAGTCAGACATCCAGCTTGGCACTGACTCGCACAACAATGTTTTTCACATACCCAGGCAGCTAGGTTCTACTCCTGAAACATTCAGCTTGACATGTACTCACCCAGTCAGTCATCCAACAAGTAACTTGATTATACAGTCACTCATCCAGCCAGTCAGGCCGATGGTCTACCAGACGGCTTCCCAGTGAAAGCGTCAGCTGGCTTGTCGTTTGCTCAATAAAAAAAATAGCCAAACCAAGCCCCGCCGGCCCAGCCATGCAGCCGGCTTGCTGATAAGGCTGCCATGAATCTACAAGGGCCTGTGAGTTTAGTGGGTGGGGGAAGAAAAAAAACCCCATTCAGATTGCCTCCACTCCCAACAGAGAGTTGTGGTTCTGCTCACCCGACTGCCATTTCTGTGCTTGTCCTTCGCTTGTGTGGGAGTATACGTGGTAATATAAATGGGAGACACATAGGGGCATTTGGGAACTGGAGATGTACAGTATATTAAATATGACCGTATATCACATCACCTCACATGCCGCCGAGCAGTCCTTACGGTGTCTCACTGTCGTGGGGTATAAATTAAAGTTAGGTTTTCTAGTGTACCGTAGTTCATTTGGAAGACTCGACTGTAAATTGTTGGGTGGGTGGCGGGAGAGGGGAGCTCGATAGGTTGGTGTTGTTAAAATGTGCAATGGAAGGAAGTGGTTTGTTTACGTATTTGTTGCTTTTTTATCTTGCGGACAATCCAGAGATGATCCCTGATAATCCCCACAGCATAGACATCTTGAGCCGGGCCGTTTGAACTGCCTCATCAGCATGTGGGGCAACTGAAACATAATGTTTATGTTAAAAGCCCCTGCGTGTATACTGCTAATGGACCTTGGAATTGCGAGGAAGATTTCGAATAACGCCTTGTCAATACTGTAACTGTCGGTTACAATTATGTGCCAGTTCAGTAGTTTATATGTATATACCTCGTCTTGGGGTTCTCCATATTTGTTATTGAGAGAGATTCCTTCCTTTAAAAGTCACGATTGAATGGTGATTACTGGACAAAAAAGTAATTGTTATTCACAGTCGTCGTGCCCAGAAGATAAGCGTTTTGACATTGTGAAGCTTAATTTCTGCATTTTGTGAAGGATGTGTTGTGTGCGATTACAGGGTTTGGATATGATTCACATAGTGGAGCAATTTTTAGTTGGGAACATAACTGGCATGGAGAGGTGCCAGGAGCTTGTGCAACATGTTAGTGGTTCAAACATGAAAGCTGGTCACAATTTAAATTAATCAACTGTACGTTGAATACTAAAGGCACTATCTCCTCTAGTTAATGTTTGTTTTACTAAACCAGGGAGTAGCAAAATAATGTTTGTCACTTGACAATGAAAAAGTACGTTTAATTCTGAGATGCTGGAATTTGGCCAATTAAGTGCAAAACTAGATTTATTAATATGGTTTCTTGTGCAGTCATCGGTGATCAGACCTTCAACTTGCTATACTTGAGAACTCGGTTTAATCACGGGCGAATGTCTCAATTTGATCCCATATTCTCAGCAGTGCCATTTCAGCTCTCCGAACTCTGAGTCATCCACCTCCTCAAGTTAATTTTTAAATAAATTGCCAAGACAACTTTTACAAACTTGAATAGTGCACTTGTTTTAAAGTAATATATTTGACTCATTTTTTCAATGAGGAAGTTGATCGTACGACCATTTTTCGACAGTGGTTTTGGTTTGACAAGACCATTTTCTGGCTCAAAATCTAGTAAATGTTTTGCATAGACATGGATTTAATATTTTTAACTTGATCATGCATGAGGAAGGGCTTTTTTTCTCAAAAATGCAGAGACGAATACGCAAGTCAGCCCACAAACAGTGATAGGCCTGCCCCATAAAGCCAGCATTTGTGCCGATTTGCAGAATGCAAGATACTTAGACATGTATTCACAGGGTTTTTTTTCAGGAAAACGATGATAGACGGGGGTTTGTTCTAAATATGTTTGGCCTTTTGTTTATTTTCTTTCGTGATTTTTGTGAGTGTTTGTTTATGCTGTACCACCCAATAACATTGGTAATTTCCCAGGCAGCCCTGCCCACCGAAGGTCATGTGGCTTAGCACATGTTTTAAAAAGTTCTGTGAAATCCCGGCACTTGACGTATGATTTATCTCACGTATGAGTCTCATTTCCACATTACACACCATTTTAATCATGGTAAAGGCTTGTGTCAAGGCTTGTTTGACGTATGTAATCAAGGGCTGGTGATGTCTATTGTCAGAATGTCAACTGTGATGTCCAACTAGGAATTTACTGGTGTTGATATGAGGCGATCAGACATCTCTCTGCCTGTACCCATAGCTTACATGTACTTTTTTGAGAACAACGTTTTATTTTCCTGGGCCCACCTTTAGCCATTGATGTATTTTAACATTGCGGTTACATTATTATTGTGACAATCATGTAAATTTTCCATTAATTTCACGGTGTTAAATAATTAAGCTCTCAATCCAAGCAGAACGTTATTTTAAAATATTTTAAATGTCTCTGTGTTTTTGTCTTTCAGAAACAATTGCTCATCTGGAAAACATTTAAAGGACCTCATTGTTGGCGAACATTTTTTTTTAAAGTTATTTTTATTACTGCTAGTCACATGGAAAATATTGTTTGCAAGTGCAAGAAAGAGCCAACATAATGATAATGACATATTATATGGAAACATAATTTCTTTTGTTCTCATGTAATAGTAGTGTGATGTTACACGCAGCACAGCGATGTCAAAAAACAAGGAAACTCGAACCTACAATATAAGTGTTGTTGGACTTTCAGGGACTGAGAAGGAGAAAGGAAGCTGTGGAGTAGGAAAGTCATGCCTCAGCAACAGATTCATAAGGCCAAAAGCAGATGACTATCACACTGAACACACTTCGATATTGAGCCAAATTGATTTCAGTGGTCGGGTTGTAAATAATGATCACTACCTTTACTGGGGCAGGACAACGCGGACTACTGACGAGGGACAAGAGTACATTTTCAATGTTGTTGAACAAACTGAATTTATTGACGATGCCACTTTCCAGCCACACAGGAGCTCCAACCCCCAGCATTACATCAAACGTGCGGCAGCCACCAAGCTCACCTCAGCCGAAAAGCTCATGTACATTTGCACTGACCAACTTGGAATTGAGCAAGATTTTGACCAGCATCCAATGCCCGATGGTAAGCTGCACATTGATGGCTTTTTGGTGTGCTTCGACGTCAGCGTTTCCACACAGAGAATACTGGAAGATCAGTGGAGGTTTCTGGAGAAGCTAGTATCGCAACTTGTGAAATCAAAAAAACCCATTTTGTTGGTTGCCACAAAGTGTGACAGGTTGGATGAGCAGTACATTAAGGAACTTCAAGCTTTTGCGTCTGGAAAAAAAGTTAACCTGCCAGTAGTTGAGACATCAGCAAATGACAATGTCAATGTGTCGGCAGCATTTCTGACGCTTGCACAAATGATTGATAAGCTGAAAGGAAAGCCAAAGTTGGTGCAATTTGTGGAGGCTGCCAAGCAAGTCAAGGAACACCACCAAAGTGCCATTAAGAATTATAATTCTCGGTTGACAAAAATTGTCACAGACTACCACATAACCTGGCAAGTGACCAGCAAGCTACTGGATGACTACCCGGAGTATGTCCAGCTTGTGGACTTGCTGGGTGCTAACAGGGCTGAAAGTTATTTTCGAGAACACATTCAACGTTTAAAGGCTGCACATATTGAAGGAAAGATAGCACAATATATCAGCTCTCTGCCAAACGCTTTTGACTCCTTGATCCCTGACATCACAGACATTGAATTCCTCAGCTGGGACGAGGCTTTGTTGCTCTTGCAGAAGAAACCAGAGTTTGGATTGTGGTTTGTCGAGCTGTCGGATGGGGTTTGGACCGAAAGCAGTCATATCAACGCTGTCACGGACAGGCGTATCCCTGTTGAATTTTTGCGAGAGTTTGGCCCTTCACATTTTCAAGCCCATGTGCAGAAATTGCAGGTGTTGAGGAAGAAGGAGGAAATGAAGGGAGTTTTTTGTAACATGTTGGAGAATTCTAGTGAGGTGTTGCCAGGAAGGCCATGGGAGGATGCACAGTCATTTTTCATCGACAAGGAATGCTCGCAGATGCTGTGCGAGCAAGAGCGCATTTCAATCTACCAAGAGTGTCAAGGCAAAATAATAGATAAAATAAAAGACGAATACCAGGAGCTGCTTCTCGAGCACTCGGAAACGTTTGCCGACGTGGACAGAAATGAAGCGTTTAACCATGACAAGATTGCAGAGATTTATCAGGACTTGGAACATGACAGTCGCTACAAGGCACTCAAGTGGGTGTCTGCTGAGAGAGATGCACTGATCCTGAAACACATATTCTTTGTTCATCACCCAACCAGGGAGTCTTGCTTTAGCAAAGATAAGTGCACTGACTTGCAAATTCCACTGCTTCTCTCAAATACTATTCCCAAATTGATAAGCAAAAGTTCGGAATCTTTAATCAATTTTAACAATGCAGATACATTTAATGTTATAATATTCGGTAGAGATGGCCTCGCAAGCAAACTTGGCAGCGAAATCAAACAGCAATCGACCGGAAATGAGTTCACGGTGAATGGGAAGGTTTATGAGTTGGAACTGAAAGCAATGGATGGAGATGTGACAGGCTTTGCAAACATCATGCAGAGTAACGTTTTTCAGCCCAGCGGATGTCTGTGTGTTTTCAACTCATTGGAATCATTAAATTACATCATGGACAGCCTAGGGAGAGTGAATTCTTGTGCATCCTTCATAAAGAAGGATGGCCTCTTGAGCTGCATTCCTGTTACTTTGATGCTGGCAAATCAGAAGGACGTTACAAACAGAAAGCTGCCTTTGCTACGGCAGCAAGCCCAGCAAGCGGCCAACAAGCTACAAGTCTCTTTTATTGATTGCCCTTCTGAGATGTCATCTCCAAAACAATTCCATGAAACACAGATCAAACATGCCCTGAGTCAAATCATAAATGCTTGCCAGAATACGACTCTTCTGCCCGACCCATTCAGCAGCCCAGAGTCTGGTGTGCCCGATGTGAACATCACCATGTGTCTAATGTGTGGAGACCCTTTCAACATTGACACGGTCCTAATGCCCTTTCTGGAATTCTGCAGCAGTGGGCATTCTACTGACAATGACTGCATAAATCTAGAAATGTCTTTGGGAATGCAGAATAAAAAGATGAAGGTTTCCGTCATCTCTTACCACGCAGCAATGCTGAAGAGGGAAGAGCTCATCCATGGCTACATTTTGGTGTATTCTGCCAAAAGAAAAGCTTCCTTTGCAATGCTTCGTGCATTCCTCTCCGATGTAACAGATGTCATTCCAGTTCTGCTGGTGGCCATCACTGACAGCTCTGCAGAGTTTTTTGAAAATGCTCTGGCAAAAGAACTATTCACTGAGGGCAACCATATTGCGAATGAGATTGGAGCTAAGTTCATTACTGCATCTGCACAGCCGCATTTTCACCGACAGAAGGAGTATCTGAAGACATTTTTCACCGAAGTTTTGGAGAAGAAGACTGTGGTTGAAGATGACTACAAGAGTGACCGTACTTTGGAATCGAGCAATGAAACGCTGCACCAGGCATCATTGCCGTCATTGACGTCGCCATCCGAGAGCGACGATGACGAGTGCCAGCCTCAGTACAGCCCAACGAGCGATGAAGCTCAGCTTATTCCAAGCACCACACCCCGTGTAAAATCCATGGATGTGGAGGGGAATATGAATCCACTCACGTGCACCAACATTACGAGCCAAGACATTGAGAGGACACGCAAGTCACTCCCTCCTCCGAAACCTAAACCGATTGTGGAGAGGCCCCAGGTAAACAAATTGGACCCCAAACTTCTCGAGAAGATAAATGACAGCATCAGCAAGGGACCTGTGAAACTTCAGGGTCCTCCGAAAGCTCCTGTGACATTACCGGAAGATTCGGAGTCAACTGAGCTTCCGCCATTGCAAGATGGCAAGATATGGTCGATGACAAAGCTGTTCAATCGTGCCAAACTGGTGGGGCCAAATGGAGACAGTGACGACGACAGCCCATTTGAGCAGAGGCTGAGAGTACGGCAGCAGGTGAAGAGAAACCACTCATACCGATTCAAGTCCAGGACTCTGCTGAGAAAGCAGGTGTATCCCACAGACGTAATCCGGCGGCACGCCATGCTCTCTGATGCCAGCGACGAGGAGCAGGGCGGCAGTCTAGCCGGCGAGGTTAGAAGGGGCCGCAAGAAGAAGGGCAGTGACTCTGACCCACTTCTGTCGCCCTCGGAGTGCGACCATCTGGGCTTTGACAACCCCGCCGCGGAGTTCGATGCTGAAACATCCGGCAATAGCGGAACGAAAAAGAAGAAAGGTGCAAAGAACAAAAGGAAAGACAAGGCCAAAGTAAGTGATGTGATTTTGTTTTCCCTTGAGATATTTTATTCTCCCACCAAATGCCATACATTTTAGGGCTCATACTCATGAAATTGTATTTATTTGCGAAAAAATATTGCCTTGTCTAATTACAGCAAATGCGAGGCATTATTGTGGTGAGCAGTTTTCACAAATTGGACAACTTAAAAATGAAAATTATTAAATTCATGCGGGGTGTCATTTTGAAGCCAATCATCTACAGTATATATATTTTTGGAAATGTGCTTTAATAATTAATTAATTAAATGATTTGCTGATTCAGTGAAAATGAATGCACCATCACCATTTCAGAATGGATGAAAACTTTGGGCAAATTATTGCTTTCCAGTTTTTTGGTATACTATGCCCGATTAAAAAAAAACATCAATTAATGATTATACAAATGATTACCCACATCTTTAAATGTCTGAAACGTAAGTCCTAAACCGTGTAATTGCCCTGGTGGTGATGTTCACATGGGTGTCAGATGTACGACAGTTTTACTTAATCGCAGCAATGCCGTGTATTAGCACGAGGAACAACTCATGCAAGCTTGCAGTGCATTGCACTGGGGGCTATTTAAAAGTAATTCCAGGAAGTACGTGAAATGTTATTTATATATATATTTTTAAATAAAAAAACAGTTAATTAAGCTGTGCAGTTATGTGCTTAATACACTAACTTCCATATGTCTGACACAGTCTCATCATTTGTGATGTCGCGTATGTTATTCTTTAAAGACAGACTGTTATACAGTTGTGCAGTTCCGTGAAGTGTTGATGTTTATGCTGCACAGTATGTCTTAGTTATCTTCATTATGATATGTGGTGTCTCTTGCCCCTTGAGACACTGTTCTTGCTTAGCCCTCTGCCAGACTGCTTGTGCATCCTTTAATCATCCTCCAGTTGACAGTGATTACCACGGCAAGGCCATTTTTAACCATGTACAATAAATAATTTTTTTCCCGAATGCTGCGTTTGAAATGCAAATGGCGTATTGTACATTTTATGGATGAAATAATTTGCTTCATGTTGACAGTTGCATCTTCAGTGTAGATTTACAGTACTTAGTCTTTTTTTAATTAGTTTGCTTTCTTTTGTTTGAAGACTCCAAAGCCACCCAAGGCAAAGACGAAGAGTGTCCCAAAGGTTAGCTACTTTGGGCTACCACTAAAGGATCTTCCCCTGTCCCCAACCAAAGCAGTGCCTGTCTTCATCGACAAGTGTGTGGACTTCATAGAAATGAATGGTAAGTACGATGCAAAGATATTTTCCACTTGGAATTTTCCCTTACAAGTCTATAGGCTGATAAAAAACAAGATTATTCATTCAATACATAACATGTTACAAGTATACGCACCGTAACAACTTTCACTTGAAGTGTAATTCTAAATTTCGAGTCGTATCGGAGGAAACACCTTTTTCCTTTTCGGCTGAGAACATGTCTTTGTGGCGAATGTCAGTGGATACTGTAGGAAACCAAATTTCCCACAGTTAATTACAAACGAGAAGTGAGTTTTTTTAGTGGACGAAAAAAAATTAAAGGTTGAAGCTGTTATACAGTGAGGCTATCTGCATTCCTTACAAGTTAACCTTCATACCGTTGTATGTTTCCTTTTGCCCTGCGTAAAAAATGAATGATGTTCATAAGGCCTTTTGTTTAAACATTTTTCAATTCACAAGATAAAAGCATTCATATTTTACACTTCATGATACAAGGTTACCAGGCACAATGGTCATTGGCACAAGATAAACACCATTTTATAATCAGATGAGCAGCACTGGGCTTCGTCACATATTCAATGGTGAAATGACTCATTGTCATGCTCGAAAATTTGTTTTTCACAAAATATAATTCGACGGCATATTTTTAGACGGTCTTCCCAATTGAATGGAAAAGTTCGACCTTCCCACCGCGCAAGGCCAGTGATTCCTTTGAGTTTCAGCAAATGGCGCTGACGCATTAGAGTTGAAGGTCTGCCTGGAGTGTGTTTTAAAGGCCCGCTTTTACTGAATGTGTACGTTTGGAGCGTAGCCCTGCACAAGGTCAGTGCGGGGAAGGAATTGCAGTAATTGCACGTTGAGTCATAATCCAGAGGGAGAACACTTAGACGACCTCATTTATTAAAAATGGATTTCACACAGAGCCCAAAGTGTAACTGCGGTTCCTATATTTAAAGCCTCGCCTACGTGTGTTACCAATAACTTGCATTTTTAGAACGTTCGTGGTGGTCTAAATGTATAGGAGAATACATCAATGTAACTGCTGTCATAGCAACAAAGATGTGTTTTTTTAATACCCATTTGATGTTCGAATATGCATGCCCCGCTGTTACATTGTGCCCGGGAAGATTAAATATACCCTTTTCAGGGTTTATTACTTTTCAGGCTGTTTCTGTGCCAGCAGGTGAAGAGAGCTTTGTTGATAAAATAAGAGATGAGCTCATAAGGGCTCCCCTGCCAATCTATACTATTCACTGTGCTCATTAAAACACTCTGGTTTAACCCATTTGTGGGGGAGAAATAAGTGGAGGGACATTGACGATCCATGTTTTATTGTCATAAGGGTAGGAATAATACCGAGGTGTACTGCTTGTCACACTTTGCATGCGCTTTCCATGGAAAGTAGTGCAGTATTATTTCAATGGAAAAAGAACCAGACATGTGCTACATTTAACATGTATTTTTTTTACCAGCAGTTCTCCAGTTTTATTGACATGGCTTTAGGTATGCTCTTGCATAACACAAAAGGGCTTTTGTTTAGTCTTGTAGACTGTTACAGATGCTGTATTGTGGTTAGTGAGCACGTATTTTTGCCAGCTTATACAGTTTGGGAGAGTCGTAGCTTCGTCGTGAATGCACTTTGCCATGAGCCAGAGTTTGGGTCACAACCATGGCATACATCCGTGGCGAGTGATATTTCAACCGATCTTGGGCCCTGTGTTCACCAACCCGTATTGACCAGCGTGGTGAAATAGGGTAAAAAAAAAACCACATGACCGACACATCATGGAGTGGCTTTCATCGAGCAGTGGATTTAAGAAAATGGACACATATTTTTTATTCAGTATATGATTGATAAGGTTATACAGCTGATATGTTTGAGAAGTCAGTGTTTGTTTTAGCTGTGACTGGATACTAGGTGTCCTGCAAGCATGTCTGTCAGCAGAGCTTCCAGTGCGTTAGCAAATATTCAGTGCTGGCATCTAGTTAAACACGTGTGAGGAATGAATAGTTTAAAAAGTAATGGCTTTTAACATGAAGTTGTACAATATTTGCCTTGGCATCTATGATGCCGGGCTTCGAAAGTAGTGCCAAATTTGCTTTAAATGGTGTGCTCGGTTGCACATGTTGGGCCACCTGCCACTTTAAGGGGAAGGGCTCGACTAATCATTGGCAAATGGTTTTTTACAAAAGAGTGAATTTTTAATGAGAGCGCCATGGTGGCAGAGGCATTCATAGTGGAAGTAGGGCTCTGACAGAGGAGTTTGCTTGAGTAAGTATGGGTGTGACAATGCAGTAATTCAAAGATCAATATCGGTTTTTAAGGTTATTAATGCTCATATTGCTGAGAATATGTTGGAATAGGGGTGTTTTGATATATGCAAATTATATGCTCATGTCACATATTTGAAAATGGTGCAAATACAACTGTACAAACAAGACAGGGAACAATGACTAGCAATAACAAGATGGTAAAAACAAGATAAAGAATCGATTTTTGAATCGAATTGGGGCCCCAAATCAGGACAATTGATTGGTTTGCTGGCTGGTTGGACATCAAGCCATATGCCCATGCGTTTTGGTATCCCTTGCAAGTTTGAGACTTAGGTTAATCCTTTGTCATTAGGGATTTAAAAATTTACAAAAATGACTACTAATGAACTGTTAAATTTTGACTTAAAGCTTTCGTGACTGCAAGGATTCATATTCTTGGTTCTTTCGGTAAAGTCACGTAGAAGGGAAATAATGAAATAATATAAAACAATATTTTGTTTAATATTTTTATTATTAATATAATGAACTGTTGTCTTGCGTCAAGAGTTAACGTTGTCATCTCAGCGTCATCGTAGGGATATAAAAAAAAAACAATTAATGTTTTAAGTACACAATGTAAAAACTATTTTCTGTTCTGTTTTTACACTCATTTGACATGTAGGCAACCACCAATTAATTAATGATAATGTCTGTGAACATTATTGTTTGTGCACCAAGGTAATCTCTAAAAGGAATCAATTACCCTGTGACTCTAAAACGATGACCTTTCTCTGGAAGGCTGGGAAAGCCCTCGGGGTCCCCTCCCGGGGAAGCAATGTGTTCCAGTCGCGATAACCCGGTGTCTGTGTGCAACAGCGCTGAAGACAAGCATGCAATACAACAGCAAGCATTGCATAAACCTTGTGCATTCAGCCCTGATGCCACCTTGGCTTGGCTATACCCTACTTACAACATACTGTAGCGTTGCAGTGCCAGCTGCAACCCGTGTACATTGGTGACACTGTATTTGCATGGCAGCGTGTAGGTGATTAACAGTGCAGCCCTTCATCAGGTAAAATTGACTCTTCAGGCTCACAATCTATGCATTGAATTGGGTGTGTAATAATTGACAATATTAAACGTGTGGAAAATTATATGCAAACGAAATCATGTTTTTACATTTTCGTTAATGGACCCTGAAAGACTACAAGCGAGACAGAAACAATGGGAAGGTAAAAACTAATTAAAAAAAACAAGCGAATCTCGAATTGACTCACAACCCTGAATCATAACTATTCATTGGAGGGAAACAATAAAAAATATATAAAACAATAAAATTCTGACGACGTTTTGACTGCAACACAAGCAATCATCATCAGGTGTGAAAACCACAGCAAGAAAATTTGCAGAAAGTGGCGTTTTTTTTAACGCCACTTCAAATTTTCTTGCTGTGGTTTTCACACCTGATGATGATTCCTTGTGTTGCAGTCGAAACGTCGTGAGAATTTTATTGTTTTATATATTTTTTTATTGTTTCCCTTCTACGTGACTTTACCGAAAGAACCAATAATATGAATCCCTGCAGTCACGAAAGCTTTAAATCAAAATTTATTCATTAGAGGTTAATCGTGACACCACTATCAGTGTGACAGCCTCTCCTAGACTTTGCAGAGCACTGCAGGTGGTGAAACAGTGATATTAATGCAGATTCTCAGTGTGGGGTGGTCAGAGTAATCTATACTTCGTATTTTAACGACTGTTCTGACCCAGCATGTGCCATTTTTTTTCTGCCGTCAATGCAGCACTTGCAGTTAGCCATGGACTTTTTAATTTTAGTGACATGAACGCCGCAATGACGGTGGCACCGTGCAATGCATCCACCCCTGACCGCTGCGTTGCGTTGGTTTTATTTTCTTGCTCCCGTGACCAGCTAACATGTACATTCCCAAACAGAAGTCCTCTAACGCCACCATGGCCCATGTTTACCCATTCACAGGTTGCCCGTTTGCTCATTTTCCTCTGCTGCCCCCACAATCTGGAACATATTTCCCCCAGCAACCCATGCTTTTGACTTCCTACCCCTGTTTCAGTTGAGGATCAATGTCTTCCTTTTTTGCTCTGCATATGACTGACTGCCTCGCGAAAAAATAATTATATTAACTGCCTCCCTAAAAAAACGCCCATATACGCACTGTTTCTGTACAGTGGCTTGTGATGTGGATGCATTTAGATTACAATTGTATTGTACAGTGATTGTGTCCTTGATATAACGTGGATGGATATACTGTGACCGACACATCGGTGTTTGTAGGCATGATCCCTAAAACTATTTTTTTATAATCACTCTTCAGTAATTCAAATATTGAACAGCATGCAAACAAAAAAACTGACTTGTTAGCTGATTCAATACTGCGCCAGGCACTCCTAGTTCACTGCTGTAGTGTGCAGCAAACACTACAGCGTTGGATAGTGTTCCAGCTTTGGCTTGGTTGCGGTGGTGTTCATCCAGTTTATCCAGCTTTCTATTCATGGTGCTTTTCATATTTTGTTATATACCAAGGAATCGACTATTTTTTTTTCCAGGAAACAGTGTGTTACATGAATATGATGATGGGCAAATATGTAAATGCACTCAATGAATATTAATATTAATCATTGTGGCAATTTGCCTTCCTTATGATTTGATGCAGAAAATTAGTTTTTTTGTTACCATTGTGGTTAATTTTATGGTTGCAGAGGTCATGCGGACCCATTACATGTGAATCTAAAATAATCAATTCTCATACCCGCAATTCGATGCGTGTATATTGAACTTAAGAATCAATTTTAATTGATGAGTCAATGCGTCGTTACACACCAATCATATTACATGGTTCACAGGCTGATTAATAACTTGGCGTTCATGCGAGTGGTGACATTCGGTTTAATGTCGGGGACCCAGACAGGAGGCAAGGATTTTAACGCCATTGCAAGAGGACAACGGGTTTTTACCCCTGTAGGGAGACATTAGCCACCGCTCCACATTGCACCACGGCTCAGTCAGACCCCTGCCACAGAGAGCCTCCCTCTTCATGCGTTTTTCGCTGTCGTATTGATTTTAGGATTTAGTTGCGTTTACATTAAATGGTATTGATGGCGATGACGGTGATGAAAATCTGATTTTATCCCGTGTGAATGATTTAAAATGTACACATGGTAATAAGTCTTAGACTTGTGTTTTTGTCTTCCTTGCGCTTTGTCTCTTTTTTGCAGCACAACATTGGATTACGATGTAGACATGTTCTGTTAGCTTGCCTAAACATAGGCAGTATTGTTTTTTGAGTTTATTGTAACAGATATTGTAATTGCCAAGGTCTGTTGTGCTTTGCTTTCCGTGGGTCCCGTTTCAACATGTGGAGTTGTGCTCGAGAGCAAAGTAAATAAATATAGAAAGAGAACCTTATATGAGGCAAATGAGGGGATAATGTGTGCCGCGATGATGCAGCACAGATGACCGGTCAATTTTCTTCGCTTGCTGGGTTGAGATTGAGGTCGTGCTTTCCTGTACGTAGGTATTTTGCGTGATGGGACTAATCAGTGGGAATAACAACAGCATGAACACATTTGAACAATATATTTTGGCTCACTGGACTGTCCACTTGTAAACACAACTATGTGTGGTACATGAGTACTTCCTTGTCCAGACAATCTTTTGTGTTTTTTTTTTCTTCTGACATGTATTTTGTATAGTAGGCTCCACATAAGTGTAATTTTATTTTCGTACAGTTAACATTCGGCGGGCTATATTATTTGAAAATCATTATCCTGTCAGGGCTTGTATTTCTGCCTGTTTTTTATGATTTATGACAAGACCCAGGAATATGTAAATAATGCAGCTTCGTAAGTGGTGGAAGACGGCATTAAGGCGTTTCACGGTGAGCTGAAAAATTCCACAAGGGCCTCCTTCACACGGGAAGGCGGGTTGCCATCTGGTCCCACAGCATTTTTCAAATGAATTGCACTACTTCAAAGTATTTGTGTCGTCAGTATGCATGGCTCTCGTATAGATTAAAAAAATGTAAAACAAGTTACTGAGGTACAGTATATGAAATCAGTAATGCCTGTAATTTCTGTGGTTGTATAACCCATTACTGAGCCTTGGTTTTGGAGAGCTTGGATGACTACATACATTTAATTTGCCTTCTCATAGTTTACAAAGGCTTGGAATAATAGTATTTGAGTATTGCTATTTATTCGTGTTTTCCATATTATGATTGATTTTATGTGGTCGATGGTAAAGAATCAAATCCTAAACCCCGCTCTCTTGTGTGGTTGGTTGGCCTCTAAGCAGGGTTGACTGAGCCAATGGATAACTGGCTATTTGCATGGTTAGCCCTGTCCTGAAATTGGGTCATCACATACTTGGGCCAACTTGAATATCAGCATCATTTAGGTGGTGAATAATTTAATTTGTGTTGAATTTGTCATGGCCCACTTCCAGTAGCATATTAAAGAGCAAATTTCTGGATGTCCAGTGGCCCAGTCTATACTTCACCATGCTGGCTAGTACAGTTTGGTAAAGGGAACACACAATTGGTCTCGCCTCTCGCTAAGTATCTGACTGGTATGTGTCCCCCATCCATCCAGTATGGCTCCTCAGGTCTTGAGGGCTCTCAAGATTATTCATCACATCAATGCACTGCCTTGACTGTGTATGTGCGAAATGGATTGTTACATCGCAGGATCATGCAAAATGGCAACAATTTGGGGAGACCTTCATCCAGCAGCAGATTGACCATTGTTGATGATTATGTGATGAATGTAGTGGCCACTATTAGCTGAAGAGGCCACGTTAACCCATGGCATACAACATACGCATATTTAACAATGCTGATTTTTACATGTACGATTCTATGAAAGTGTCATGAGTTTAATAATACATATTAATGTATACATTGTTACACTGCCATGATAACAATTATATATTATAATTGACATAACCACACTTTTCCTTATATATTTTTTTTATCATTGCACTCCATAAAATGTGGTGTCTGTTGTGTTCTTGTGCTATCTTGCTTTGCTAAGGGCCTCAGAGCCTATTGAAAGCAGATCAGGATCAAAATAATGAGATAAAGATGGAGTTATTTTAGAATTTTTGAAAATGAAAAGCATCATGCAGAATTGCCTGAGGAAGAATGTTTTCAGTCAGTGCATATTACCCTTTGTGACATGGATTATAAACATGGACACTAACAAAGAAAATTAAACAAAAGCTCACAAGTACAGAAAGAAGCATGGAGAGATGCATGCTTGGAACTATACTGAAAGGCCGAAAGAGAAACGTATGGTTCAGGGAATAAACAAAAATTATGGACATACTGACTGTTAAGGAAACTAAGTATGCTTGGGCAGGGCATGTCGCTAGAAGTAATGGTAGCTTGTGTATTTGTCTGGGTGATGGAATGGCAGCCGAAAGAGGAAACATGCCCGATAGGATGATCACCACGGAGAAATAAGAATGAGATTAGCTCATGTGCAGGAATGAGATGATTATGTGACCATGTAGGATGGCAACTTTTGGGCAAGGCCTTCATCCAGCGGTGGATTGATAATGGTTGAGAATGATGATGTCTATAAATTAACATAAGCATATGCAAATGCTAAACTGGGATATTAGTTTAACTGAATATGTACTATGGAAAATAATGTAACAATAGTCTTAGCATTTAGCAGAAATCATATGTAACAAAAGTATATGTAACATTTTAAAATGGCGTTTAACAATGTGCATATGTGGTGTATGTGTGCTATGTATGTTCCTGTGAGTCACATGTTTTATCCAGTTAAATGCTAAAATGAGTTTCACTTTCTTAGCAGCAGGACTGTTTCCATCCGTAAGATCCACACAGGCGTTTGCCCTGGGATTCAACAACTGCGCACTGTTCATTTGCAGGAATCTTGGACATGGATGAGGGGGGGGGCTTTATGTGTTGGTTGTTCTTTTTCTTTGGAAGGTACCCAGTCTGCTGTAGCCCATTATGTGTTGCTGGTGGCTGGGATTTACTGTGTGCAGAAATATGTTGTGTTGGAGACTTTCCAGACAAAACAGCACGTACTTCAACAACTATTATGCCTGTCAATTTTGCGCGATTATTCTGCTTCCATGTATGTCGCATGCGGCTGCTTTAACAGGCTCCTCTTTTTTTGCGTCGTGTTTTTAGGTTTAGACACAGAGGGCCTCTATCGCGTTAGCGGTAACAAAGCCGACCAGGAGAACATCCAACTGCTGTTTGGTCAAGGTACAGTGGAATTCCTGTGTTTGTGTTCTTTGATAAAGAGCTCATGATGCACTGAGGCCTGTGTTTGACAGGTGTTTGATAAAGGAACTGTGTAGCTAAAGTACCATGTGCTATTTGGTGAAAACCTTTGGGTTACAGCAAGCCATATGCTATTGTTGAGAGAGATGTTTGAAGTTTTTTTTTGCCTTAGGTATTTTGTATTCCTGCTAAATGAAGGTGGTGAATCGTCCTTACTAATATTAAATTAAAATGATACATAGTTCTGTCCAAACACCTTGTGTCGGGAATGAGTCAGTCTGTTCTTTCCATTGCCTGTGTTGGGTGTGTCTAATAAAGATAATTCAGTTATTGTTTTTCACTCATATTGAAGTCCCTTTGCCACACCTGGCTGTGGCAATGGGTGTAATGGTGTTTGTCTCATTCCACTCTCCTGCATTGTGTTACCTCAGGTTAAACAGAATGTGGAACTAAGTGAGAAATACATCCAAAAATGAACACTATTAAAACAGGAAATGCTTCCATCCACGTTGACCTAATTACTTTTTTCATTACATCCACAAATTATGGAAAGTTGGAAAATATGCATTGCTGCATATATTAAGTCTGTCATTAGAGACGTGACCTTTAATATGTAATGCATGTTATCAATAATTAATGATGATATCAAGACACATTCAGACTCATATCAAAGCTATATTTAGTCTTTGTGCTACATTTACATGACAAATAGCTTTTTGTGGACTTCCATGTTATCATAGATTTTTTTTTACATGTGTTAATTGTGCTTTGAAAGTCAGCACAGCGAATCTGCCTCAATTGCAGATTCCGAGATTAGCCACACACTTCTGGCTCATTCAGGGAGTCACCAATGGGTGCATGACACAAAGAGCAATTCAGATTACATGAGCATCATCGCCTGTTTAGGAAATGAAAACGCCCACTATAATGTCATATAACTGGCCAAATGTAACAATGTGCTATTAAAACAAGTGTTCCATGTCCATGGACGCTGACAGATTTTCTTTGAATCTGTTTTCTGTGTGGGGAATATTATTTTGTCATATTTCCCCCACATAATTGAAATGTTGGATTTTCACTTGACCTCTACTGGATTGGAAAGCAATATTGGCGACCATGAAAATGTCTGTCGTCTTGGAAATAGTATTTGTATAACTTAAAAGGCGACTTTTTAATATAATGTTCAGGGTTTTGCGTAAATCTTCAGTCGGTGGAGAGTGATAGGTCGGAGGCATTGTACGTGGGCAAATGCACAAGTGTGAAACGCATTATGATATGTGTGTGTTGTTCTGAATCCATCTCACAATGTGGAAAAGCCCCACAGGTTTTTCTTTTTTTTAATATATATTGCCCGCTCCTACGACGTTTTCAATGTCATCAACAAACACAGCCAACAAAATCTTATTGGCACATGCAAGTTTTGAGAATGTGTTGTGAAGATTTTAAGCTAATGGCTTGGCAAGGCAACATCAAAGGCAATAATTATGGTCCTTCCAGAATCCACTAACCTATAAACATGCCAATTCACTGTCCCATGAAACAAAATAAATATATTATTTCAGACTATAATTCTGTATTTTAGCATTCAGTATAAAGGGATGATATAGGTTATCTTATTAGTAGATAATACCTCATTGAAATACAACATCCATTTTGCAAAAGGAACCTAAATCCAAAACAGTACATTAGTTTACATTCAATGCTTTTGCAGGCTTGCTACAGGACTCATATAAAACGGGGTATAAGTGACAGACATTATCAGAGGCTGATGGCCACAGCTTCTACTGCAAGCCTCCGTCGCCCTCCACTCCTGCTTGTGTGTATGTGTGCCGAGTCTCATTCAGATGCAGATATTGCGTTGGGACACACATCGCAATCTCTTGCCGGATATCCAAACATAGGTTCTGTTATTCCAGCTGAATGTCCACAGAACCGATTGGCTTTTCCTGCCATCAGGCCTGCCAAATTGGTGGCAGGGTATTTCATTTGCAAGCAGCATGGATTTGCATGCATTTGGACTGTTGTCACTCCTTTCGCTCTCCCCCCCCCTCTCTGTCTCATGGCCGTTGTGAAAATGGGGTAATGCAGTTTTGAATGTGACTGAATTCCTTGTGGATGCTTGCTCAGCATGTGCATGCCCCGTGTGCCTGACAGATCACACGGTAGACTTCCGGAGTTTGGGAATCTCGGTGCACTCTGTTACCGGGGCCTTGAAGTCCTTCTTCACTGCCCTGCCTGAGCCACTCATTCCATATGAACAGCAAAAGAGTCTGGCGGATGCCGTGGGTAAGTGAAGCCAGCCCATGGCATGCATAATCTCAGATGGCTACTTCTTTGGAGCTTTAATTCAGTCGAGGGGGATATTTTGCAAACCTAGCTGTTACATTGACTTGATCAAAATGTTGCATTTTTAGGCAGGGCACATGGTTTGAAGGGATGATGGCTAATTGACAAGACGATTGATGAAATGGCAGCCAAAGGAGAGAATGTGCCCAAGATGGTGATTGGCACATAACTTAATGATGCATAAAAATGTGCTTGGGAATGCTGTGTAAAATAAGCTGAATACACCATCCTTGAAGATGTTCTGTATCAACTAAATTAATAATTTTATTTACCAGGTAAAGCCCACTCAGTTTTTCAGAGGTGACCTGGCCAGACATGATAGCTCATCAAAGCGGCTTATTATCAGATGTGGGAATTTGTAACGACCAAACAAATATTTGTTGTTGGAGAATAATATTAACAGAATGGTTGCCAAAGGTGAAAATGTGAGGATGGTGGTTACCCCTTGAGATGGAGTGATGGGATGAGATGTTATGTGCAGGAGAAGGATTGCAGCATTGCAAGACCACGAGGAATGGTGACAGCTGAGTTGGGGTCTTCCTTCAGAGAGAATGGCCAAACTCATGTAGTGCATCCCTTGGGTGTAACAATACAGTATTACATGAGGTTCTAAGTGATGCAATTCCCTGCTAATATTTAAACCAATGTTGATTTGGTAAACATTAAAAATAAATTAAGAAATGTATTTGGAATGTAATATACATTATAAATGCTCTGTGATGTATGCTGAATTCAATGTCATGCAATATATTTCTGAATTATTTTAAAGTCAAAACTACTAAGAATGTTGTTTGTCGTGATACATTTGTTTCCCTGCTATGGGATCTGTTTTATGAAGTGCCTCGGTCTGCTGAGGCAAGGTTACATGTGAGGGAGATGTGAAGTGTTGGTGGTTATAGAGTGTTAGTGGTGACGGCTAGTGTGTAACATTAGCTCTCTATTACGTTGCTAGTGGCGTCACCATCCAGGCAGCTGCATTGACTTGCATCTGATTGTTACCATATTAGCTTATATTCTATAATTGGGTGCTGGAGTCCCACATTTCCTGAATAAAACTCTCTTATAAAATGTTGTATAAGCCTATGCATGTGTGCAGCTAGGACATACGGTGAGGGAAAAAAGTATTTGATCCCCTGCTGATTTTGTACGTTTGCCCACTGACAAAGAAATGATCAGTTTAACACGTAGGCTTTCGCGACCAATATTATTCATAATAAAGGTTTTTTTGGGTTAGATCGCGATTATTTATAAATGTGTCGCGATCTAACCCAAAAACCTTTATTATGAAAGAAATGATCAGTCTATCATTTTAATGGTAGGTTTATTTGAACAGTGAGAGACAGAATAACAACAACAAAATCCAGAAAAACGCATGTCAAAAATGTTATAAATTGATTTGCATTTTAATGAGGGAAATAAGTATTTGACCCCCTCTCAATCAGAAAGATTTCTGGCTCCCAGGTGTCTTTTATACAGGTAACGAGCTGAGATTAGGAGCACACTCTTAAAGGGAGTGCTCCTAATCTCAGCTTGTTACCTGTATAAAAGGCACCTGTCCACAGAAGCAATCAATCAGATTCAAAACTCTCCACCATGGCCAAGACCAAAGAGCTCTCCAAAGATGTCAGGGACAAGATTGTAGACCTGCACAAGGCTGGAAATGGGCTACAAGACCATTGCCAAGCAGCTTGGTGAGAAGGTGACAACATATTCTTAGTTTTTTCGGTAAAGTCACGTTGAAGGGAAACAACAAAAATAATAAAATATATATAAGAAACACAAAAGAACTGTCAATCTCCCTCGGCCTGGGGCTCCATGCAAGATCTCACCTCGTGGAGTTACAATGATCATGTGAACTGAGGAATCAGCCCAGAACTACACGGGAGGATCTTGTCAATGATCTCAAGGCAGCTGGGACCAAAGTCACCAAGAAAACAATTGGTAACACACTACGCCGTGAAGGACTGAAATCCTGCAGCGCCCGCAAGATCCCCCTGCTCAAGAAAGCACATATACATGCCCGTTTGAAGTTTGCCAATGAACATCTAAATGATTCAGAGGACAACTGGGTGAAAGTGTTGTGGTCAGATGAGACCAAAATGGAGCTCTTTGGCATCAACTCAACTCGCCGTGTTTGGAGGAGGAGGAATGCTGCCTATGACCCCAAGAACACCATCCCCACTGTCAAACATGGAGGTGGAAACATTATGCTTTGGGGGTGTTTTTCTGCTAAGGGGACAGGACAACTTCACCACATCAAAGGGATGATGGACGGGGCCATGTACCGTCAAATCTTGGGTGAGAACCTCCTTCCCTCAGCCAGGGCATTGAAAATGGGTCGTGGATGGGTATTCCAGCATGACTGACCCAAAACACATGGCCAAGGCAACAAAGGAGTGGCTCAAGAAGAAGCACATTAAGGTCCTGGAGTGGCCTAGCCAGTCTCCAGACCTTAATCCTATAGAAAATCTGTGGAGGGAGCTGAAGGTTCGAGTTGCCAAACGTCAGCCTCGAAACCTTAATGACTTGGAGAAGATCTGCAAAGAGGAGTGGGACAAAATCCCTACTGAGATGTGTGCAAACCTGGTGGCCAACTACAAGAAACGTCTGACCTCTGTGATTGCCAATAAGGGTTTTGCCACCAAGTACTAAGTCATGTTTTGCAGAGGGGTCAAATACTTATTTCCCTCATTAAAATGCAAATCAATTTATAACATTTTTGACATGCGTTTTTCTGGATTGTTTTTTTGTTATTCTGTCTCTCACTGTTCAAATAAACCTACCATTAACATTATTGACTGATCATTTCTTTGTCAGTGGGCAAATGTACAAAATCAGCAGGGGATCAAATACTTTTTTTCCCTCACTGTAGCTACTCATGTCATTGCATGAACTATTCCTTTGCGTTGTGCTTTTTAAGTATTTATTTAAGAGGTTACAAACTTAAAAAATGTTTTGGTCAAAGTAAAATCTTGCACAATGCTGGGCTCAAGTGAATAGACTTCCATCCAGCTGAAGGATTGGAGGGGCTTTCCGGCCACTCGTATCAGCTTTTGGTGCGTTTGCGAGGTCTTTCTGGATAAGCCCACAAGCTCCAATGGCTACAAAAGTGGGACAAGAAAATCAAATCCAGGGCCTGCGCTGAAGTTGGCGCACATTTTCATATCTGTACTGGAGTGAATGGCTGTAGTTTTTTATAGTTTACCTTTACTTGGAATTCCTGCAAAGCATTTAACTGTGGTAGAATGTGTAGAATGTTAGTGCCAGTTGACATATAAGTGGGAGTGCTTGGGCAAACTATAAAATATCCTATAGGCCTGAAGAATTAATTTGCCAAATCTGACTTTGAGAATCTAAAGTGTTAGATTCAAGCTGGTTATGTTGATGATTGCTTTCATAGTTTGCGGCATAAACAAGTCTGTGCATAATTGTTAATACACATGCCAAAAAAGCTTATCCTTTGTGGATATATAATTATTCTGCTCTAGCTGGGAGCAAGTGAATTGCTGCTTTGCGCACAGGCTCGGGAAATGTAATAGCCAGCTGTAGGATTCTAATTGTCTTAAGGAGGATTGCATTACCAATGGCTTGTACTCCAGAGGGAGTGAGGGTTCAGATGCAGAATTATGATATTGCCTCAGGGTCACATTCCATCTGTACAATGACTTAAAGCAACAACGGTTGTGATAATAACAACAGCAGTAATAATATATGCACAATATTTATTTACCCTACTGAGAGCTTTTTTGTTGCCAGATAGATGGTGTTAATTAAAACAAAGATTTCTGAAACCCTTTTTCTGGCTTGAAGGTATGACCAAGTAATGAATGTACATCTTTTTTAGTCCCTTAACCATCCCACACTAACCAATATGGTGAAGTAAGGTCAAATCACAACCTCTAAGACTGACGGAATGGGGAAATCGTCATCCAGCAGTGGATTGACAAGGGCAGAAAATTATTATTAATCCAATATGAGCATTTACATGTAATTATTATTGGGGTGGAGCGGTGGTTAGTGCCACCATGTTATGAACCCAGAGACTTGAGTTTGATTTTAAGCTGCAGCTGATATCAGCAAGGAATGATATCCGAATCGGTTCTGCCTCTTCCCCCCATATTCACCAAACCACACTGACAAGCTTACTGAAGTATGTTCAAATAACTTGCATGGCTTACATAATGTGGGGGGAGGGTGGTTAATTCACCAGTGGATTGACAAATGGCTGCAAATATATGTATTATAATTACTATCATTCTTAAACCCAAAATAGCATTTTGGAAAAGAGGCAATATATGCATAGCTGGCCACACAACTTAATTGTGCCATGGGGGGGGGGGGGGAGTTAAGTTTAGTATTTTAATATTGCAATGCTACTGACAGACCCTGCCATTATATGGAGGTAGCCTTCCTTGGGGTGTTTTTTTGGCTGCCACTTTCATTAGCAGATGCAAGTTTTGTTCCAACGGGGCTACACAATTTTGGAAGTTAGCAGAATTTTTACTTTTCGGTTTTTAATACACTGTGAGTAGAAATTACATTTCTTATTTGGGTAACTTCTGCAAGAATATTGTGGCTGGCTTCATCACATAATACAGCCCTATTGTATTTATTGACACCATTCCCGTACGTGATCCGTATCATTGGTTCACAACCACGTGTTGAGTTATAGTTTGGCAGATTGCCAAGAGAAAGCCTTTTTTGTGCCAGATGAGTCGTAGTGCTGACATGAACAAAAATGTTAAATAGACTTTGAATAATACATTTTCTCGGAAATTATTATCTGTTTCTAACAGATACATGCATTGGTTCTCTTTTTTAAGCAACAGAGGCCTTTTTCTCATGGTGCTCCGTGGTGGTATTAGGGGCATCCCACACAATGAATCAAGTGGGTGACAGCTGAATATTTGTTGAGGAATTTAAGTGGGAGTTGGTCCAGTCATACTGGGTTGAGTTGGGAGAAGTCTTAGGCCTCAAAGCATTGCTCTTGGTTTCAGTTTCACATGGAAAAGAAATGTGGGTGTTTCCCCTCTTCTCGTTCAGACTGATTTAATGTCCATAGAGTATCATACCATATCATGTGTGTCATTTATGTTTTCACTTGAATTACTGAAATAAGATAATATTTTTGATTCATTTTTGAATTTGGAGAAGTATTGTTATCTGAATGTATTTATTGCAGTGGTTTATTTATGTTATGAGTAAGACCTTCCATGTGCTGAAGTATGGACTTGTATATCGAATGGTATTTTGGGAATGTCTTATAAACCTGTGCTTAAACTCTGCCCACAGTGTTGCATGACTTACATGTCGGCAATACTCGATTGAAGTCCAATTTTCATTGTCAATTCAAATAGGTTTTAGTGTTGATGTCATAGAAAACACATGTGCATTGTAAATGCGGCATTCTGAAATACTTTCTGAGCTTATTTGCAAGTGACTGTGTTTCTATCTTTGGGCAACTGATTTAATAACCACAACTGCACTACCCTTGCTCAGTAAACAGGATATGTCCCAGCCAGCCAATGAGCAATTGTAATATTTCTAATGTGTATCATCCATCTTTTTATGTAAGCATGTTTCACATTTTCCAAATGCTTAAACATGTAAACAATGTGAGATTCATGTTGAACCCCTATAAGAGATGGTACCTTCCTGCAGCGCTGTAATCAGCGCTCCCTCAGGGCTCCGTTACAGAGGCCTATATCAAGGCAGGCACGTGCTTATGATTAGTTGCGGAACGTACCGCACTTTGGGGGGGAGGGAGAGTGTGGTGTTGCGGTATTGGACCCCCTCCACTCAAAATGTTCTCCCAACAAGCTTGTCAGCCGAAATGTATTTCCAACACTGCAGGCATGTGATTCTTAATTCATCTTAGTCAACAGAACGATTCGCCGTTTGCGACAACTTTTGCTTCGCTAAGTAGAGAGCATTGTGTGGGCTTTTCGTTTTAGTGCCGGTATCACATCAATTTTGATGATTCAGCTGTGGTCCCTCCAATGGCATTGTAAACCAAAGACGTGCAGTTGTGGAGTGGACGCTTTTGTTTCATGTCGTCGATTCTGAGCAGATAAATGGTTAATGCTTCTGCTCACTCCCGTCATGCAGCCACTGTGTCTCTTCCACAGCACATCCATCAAAATAATTAGGTCACCTTTAAATACCATGGCAACAAGCTAGGTGTGCATATTCCAATTTAGAACAATTGGTTGGCTACTGCATGGCATCTGTAATGCTAGATAGGATTTTTTTCATCATGTTAATTGCATATTGTAAATAACTATTTTTGTAATGCACATGTATACAGTTTATAAGAGATATATCCGAGTAGACTATCTGCTTGAATCTAAAGATTTGGATAAATGTAAATGTTCATGAATGCATTGTATATCTATCCACAGGTATTGAAAATGAAAAGGATATGATCACAGCTTTGCAGGACGTCGTAAAGAAACTTCCTCAAATCCACTACGATGTCTTCAAGTTCATCATCACCCACTTGCACCGGTACTTATTTTCAGCCAGCGTCATAGAAAGAGGGGTCTTTGCCGTTTCCGAAATCAACGTCACATCCTTTCATTGGACTTAGCACAAACTAAAAATGGGACATTGAAGTGGCTAAAATAAGTGTGTTACAGGAGCACTTAGCTCCACGCAGCTCTCCTACTTACGTGATGTTTCCTCTCAGACATTTACTTTTGGATGATACGGCCGTATCAGAATGCTCTTTGAGGTGAGTTTCTGACAGGGTCCGATAGGGAGCTGATCTAAAGCAGTCACGTTAGCAAAATTGCCTTGGACTTCTGGTGCTGGAATGGCTCCTATTTCAACTTCAAACACAGGTTCATTGTAGGCTGTGATTGACAGTCTCAAAGTGCCCATGAAGCCCAGGCAGGGCATGCATTGCCAGTCATTTGTTTCCTGTGAAATTTGACCTCCCAAGAGCTCCACTTTGTTTGTAAACTATTTTCTACGTTTAAATACAGCACGTGCAAAACTGTGGTGATCCGTTTTAATATCAGCATTGTCAGTTTTGTTAGTTTTAATTTGAAAATGGTAATTCCATCCCAACTGAAAAAAACATTCCCAGTGCATTATATATATGCTTTTTTATAACGTGCAGTAATTGCATGCAAACTAAGAATGGACATCACGTTATGTTACTCGTGAGCTTTATAATTAAGAAAATACATTGTACGGAAGCTATGTATGATTATGAACGAACTAAATAAAACACAAATTAGCCGTTTTGAGTATGGAGGAAACTACCGATGTTGCAGCTCTGGGGTCATATATCTGGGACCCTGGGCAGACAAATGAAAAATGAACATTACATTGTTGATCTTGAAGGGTTATCAAGTACACCAAAGCTGCCAGTCTAAGTTCAGTCCTTGACAGTCACAAACAAGTTAGTCCCAAATACAGATGTTTTTTTCAATTGGTTCGCTGACACACTAACCTTTGGCAAACACAAATGTCCAGTCGTGTAGTACAAGTTACCTTGTGCTCCAGCAAATAGCGGGAATCATGGTGTCTCACAGTGGTGTTAATGGCATGCGGTAAGGGCCTCTTAACATGCCATAGAACTATTATGGACTAAATATGTGCACCTACTATTGCAATTTGGCATCCATCCTTCTGCTCTAAAATTTAAATTGGTAAATATCCCACTCTCCAAGCTACACTGACAAGTGTAGTGAAGTATGGTAAAAACAAAAAAAATCTAGAACCAAAAGAGTGTTGGGAGGCCTTCATCCAGCAGTGGTTCACCAATGGGCTTACAAAATAAAATCTCTCACATTGTAGATATTGTATAAATATCCGTCATATAATCTATGAAGAGGCTTTATTACATGCAGAAGCATTTTTTTTAAAACATGTAATTGAGCCTGAAAATGAAGATGTAATCTATGCGGTGTTATTGACTTTAAAGGCCAAACGATCCACCTGTTAGAATTGTCAAGTGTAGACATTTAAATGCATTTAGATCCTAATAAACTGTCATATGCCTCTCACAATGGCGGCAGTCTAGAGTTTAAATGTGTCGTTTTCCACTTGTATAATTCCCTCGGCATTTAATTTATGAGTTTGGTATTCCGTTGACTCCCCAGGCTTTGGTGGAGCAGATGGACATGACGTGGGCCAGCTGTGCAAACGGGATGGGTGGGGGGTGGGGAGTTGGGCGAGACCAGACGCAGTGACTCTCTCACGCATGACGTACAAACTATTGCCATGCCTGGAAACCACAAGTCGGCACCACGCCTCTCATCATCCCATCAGTGTGCGCATATGGCTTGGCCGTCACTCACCGGGGGGCATGACTTAATTATGTATGTGCACGTGGTGGATAAATATATACGATGTACATCATTATTATCATCAGCCATGATCAATCTACTCTTGGGTGAAGGCCTTTCCAAGGCCGTACCACCTATCAAGGTCCTGTGATATAACAATCCACCTAGCACCTTCAAATGAGCTGATTGCGTCCCTTCATCCTCTTGAGCATATTACCTCCTTTGGCAACCACTGTGTATGTATATTTAGGATAGTTATGGAAAATTGACCGAGATCAAAATTATGAAATAAGAGGCAGATGAGGAAAGGTTGGAGCACTTTGCGAAAGACACATAGCTGCTTTGTTAATACGGATAATTTCGGCCAGGTAAAAGAGATGAGCCATTCCTACGGAAATCATGAGTTTGAATTCATGTATAGGCTGCCACCCTGGATTAAACTGGGTTCTAAAGACCTTCTTCTGCTCGTCTCTGACTCACTGCCTCTCTCTTTAAGATAACCATGCCTACTGTTTCTGTTCAGCGTCATGAGATGCAATTGTGTTGAGACGCTACATGAATCCAAATTCAAATGTATTGCATTGTATATAATTGTATATAAGCAAAATTCTATACAGTGCACAGTATGTTGTTGTCTAATCGTGTAATTGTATTTAACATGAAATATATAACGTACAATTTTGTACGCATTTACCTGGTTCTGTCCACCAACTTTACTCCTACAGCCCCGGCTGCATTGGAGATGGGCAGGAAGTCAGCGGCATGGACCTAAAGTATTAAATATACTGCCTCAGTGTGACTCAACCAGCGAGTATTAGGGACGTTACATAGCAACCCAGTGTGCTGTCTGGGAGGGTCCGAGGCATGTTCTTTACAAAGCCTTTTGTGCTGCTTACTGGTCTTTCAGTGTGTGCATGTGTAAAACAGTACCACTCGAAGATTTTTCTTCCTTCGTCATGCTTTTCAAAACTGTAACACCCGGGCCGCCGCAGTAGCCTGAGCGCGTAAAATTGCTCGTTGTAAGCAAATTCGTGTAACGTAGTGTTGCAAAGTGCTCGGGCGGGATTTACAAGAAGGAATTATTGTGTGGCGAAGCATGCGAGTCTTTAGGCTGTTCTTAGCCTTCGAGAGCCAGGGAGCCTCCCCACTAGCCATGCGTGTGCACGGCCAACTTATTTTTACAACCGCCAAAGATCCTTGGAAAATTCTAAAGCGCTTCTCTAGGGTTCATACTTTCATATTGTGTGTTTTTACTGAAAAATAGAAATACTTTTTTAGTTTTACGTACAACGTTTTCGTTCCAACACACTTGTCCTGAGAAGGCAGCACAAAATATGCTGCTGTCATACATTTTCACATTGTTTGGTGGCCTCAGTTTTATTTTAACAACATAAATAATACAATAATAACTTTGTGTACTCGGAGCAATTAACTTAAATTAACTCGCACACTTTTTTTCCCGGATTGAGCCCTCTATATCCACCAACACCATCAACAGTTTAATTATGGCTTCCCTTGGCCCGTGTCCAGGCTCAAATTAGTGCAAGTTCTGCATTTGCCAGCATGGGGGAGAGGGGCGGAGGCTCTCCATCATGCCACCGGTATCCCATCTCTTCATTTGTGCCAACTGCGATTTATTGTTGTGCTGTTGCATTTTTCACAGCCAAAGACTTGACACAGCGGTTGAATTGCGGCATTACATGTCATTGCTTGGTAATTGACTGCTCTTAACAGCTTGAGTCACGACATCCTTTAGAATTCATTTGGAAGCAAATGGATAAAGTGAAATGGATAGCGACTGGCCTAGTATGAGCGATATTCATTGGAACAAATTGAAATGCAAAATATAATTATTTCCAGCAAACGCTTGTTCACCTGTACTTGTTACCCCTATGTTATGGTCTGGGTTTATATACTACATTGGTGAGGACAAAGTTAGGACCAAACAGATGGTATGAAATATGAAATTATATTTAAAGCAAACTTTTGGAATTTGTCTTAAAGTTAAGGCTTTGGATGGAAATGCACGGATATAGGCTTATACAGTGAGGGAAAAAAGTATTTGATCCCCTGCTGATTTTGTACGTTTGCCCACTGACTAAGAAATGATCAGTCTGTAATTTTAATGGTAGGTTTATTTGAACAGTGAGAGACAGAATAACAACAACAAAATCCAGAAAAACGCATGTCAAAATGTTATACATTGATTTGCATTTTAATGAGGGGAATAAGTATTTGACCCCCTCTCAATCAGAAAGATTTCTGGCTCCCAGGTGTCTTTTATACAGGTAACGAGCTGAGATTAGGAGCACACTATTAAAGGGAGTGCTCCTAATCTCAGCTTGTTACCTGTATAAAAGACACCTTGGGAGCCAGCAATCTTTCTGATTGAGAGGGGGTAAATACTCATTTCCCTCATTAAAATGCAAATCAATTTATAACATTTTTGACATGCGTTTTTCTGGGTTTTCTTGTTGTTATTCTGTCTCTCACTGTTCAAATAAACCTACCATTAAAATTATAGACTGATCATTTCTTTGTCAGTGGGCAAATTTACAAAATCAGCAGGGGATCAAATACTTTTTTCCCACACTGTATGCAAAGAAATATGACTATCAAGAAAACTTAATATTCCCTTATCCTGCTTCCTCGGCGCAGAATATTCTTTCCTGGGGGAACAAATATTGAGAGAGGAAAACATGTTCTCTGACAGCAGCATGTTCTACGGTGTCACCAGATTTGGCCAGCTTGGCTCATTATGATGTATTGCAGGTGCCACCCTGTGCTAACACCTGTGTCTGCAGTGTTCAGATGTGAGATGAATAACTTCTCGACAGAATTTTCAGGGGTAGGCTGTCAAGTGTCAATTTGTTTCACCACAAGTCCTTTTTATGTTAAATAAAATAAACTGGTTCATGCGTATCTTCAATCAGGTTATAAAAAAAAACTATTTCCTAAAACATTGAAAATTATAACACAACTAAAGGAGGCAGTTTTTTTTTACATTTTTGTCAAAATGATTGTACGAATGGATTTGTATTATCTCAGTCGGTAAGGGCTGGAGGGGGAGTGGTGGCTTAGTAGTTAGGAGGCTAAGTTATGAACCCGGTGACTTCAGTTAAATTTTTAGGCCCATGGCTTACTTCAGTGGAAAGTTATGGTTTGGTAAAGTGGTTTACACTGAATGGCAAGCCATAAGTACTAATTACTGCAGTAAAACTTGGAACAAGAGTTTACAAGGACCGTAATTACTGCCCACCATGAAATGCCATGCATTTATTTTGAGATTTATCTTTGTGCTAATGTCACCATTACAAATAGTTTCATCCTGATAATACACTGTCTTTCAACATCTAATCAACTGTTGCAGTCTAGTTCTGTTTTGTTGACAATAAAAATGGAAATAATATTACAGACTAGCTGCCACAGCTAACATTGTATTTCAATACTTTACTGTAACATGTGATTGACTCCTACGAAAAGCAAGTGGGCTTGGCAAAAAAAACACATTGTGAGTTGGCCTGTGGGCGAGACGAATGAAAGAGTGGCAGCCAAAGGAGGGAACACACCTGAGAAGATGTTCACCACAGAGATAGTGATTAAATCAGCTCATGTGCAAGGAGCTAGATGGATTGTTAAATAGAAGGGCCTTGAGACACGGCCCCTTGCATGGCATATCTATACCAGAAAGGTGCCACAGATTTATAAAAACTAAAAATGTACTTAACATGGTGGTGGCTCAGCAATGTATTGATGTGTGTGTTTTTTCCAACAGTGTGTACCAGCACAACCAGAACAACAAGATGACGAGCGAGAACCTCTCCATCTGTTTCTGGCCCACGCTCATGAAGCCCAACTTCACGGACATGGCGTCCATCACCGCCACCCTGGTGAGCCGCACGCCCATCCAGCCCTTCATCCTGCACTGTCCCACCATCTTCAAGAGCCGCTTGGAGCCGAACTCCTTCCTCCAGCCAGCCGAGGGGAAGCTCATCGATATTGAGGCAGAGCCCGGCAATCTGTGACCTTTTGGATTTTCACTGAAGTCTGTGTATGGTTCGCGGAGCATCAGACTACAAAAGTGATCTTCCGCCATGGGAATTGCGGTACTACTAAAATGATGCAGTATTTCATCTTCAAAAAAGAAAAAAATTACAGCTGCCGTTGTATTTTTTTTTCTTAAATGCCAACTGAAGTGGTTTCCGTCACTTTGTGCACTTTTTTGCGAGATGCTGTTCATAAGAAGTCATCCTTGAAAAGGGATCGGTGCCCTTCAAAGAAAGAAAAACTTTTAAAACAGAAGCACCTTCCAGGAGAGGAAAATAAACGTTCATGTAATCATTCAATTCACACGATTCCATACCATTCTTGGTGTGGCTTCAAGTCTGCCCTTTACCATTAAGAGGTCAACTGCATTTCTGGAAAAAATTTATTTTCTGCTCATGAGACCATGTTTTAGCATACGTCCACACACCGCGAACAGTGGTGTTGATTCGTCAGCCATCAGCCATATGGTAACATCGATTGATAGACATGGACGATGTTTACAATAGTGTTGGACGACTCAGCAGATCGTCGTTCTTTTAATTGGAAGGCTTCAACTATGGCTGGGTCCACACGGTTGTGTGGTCAGGGTATTGTGTGCTTTTATTTCTTCAGTTTTTTCTGGCATTTCATCTTCCAGTAGAGGGCAACAAACCAGCTTCCACTGAGCTCAGTGTGAGTGTAAATACAGAGTTGATAAATGATTGAAGGGTAGCCGTGCTTTCTGTGCACTTGCAGCATGTCCTGGCAGCATGGCTGCTGCAACTGCTGTAGAACATTTCAGTGTTTGTTTTTAGAAAAATGTAAAAAAAAAAATATTGCCATATTTTATTTATGAGCCGTGTGGTTTTTATCACTTTTTCTCTGGACACATCTGTACCAGACTGAACATGAGTGTGGTCATTCACTGCCTGGTCCATTCATCTTGCAAAACTAATCCGTGTACATTTTATATATATATACCTTTCATCATTATATAAATGCTTAAGTTTCAATTAATAAAACCGGTGAGGAACCGAAAGCCTCGGTGTTACAGGATAGGTTTTACAACGATGTTCCATGCCTGGCCTTTTGAAATTGTGTGAAGTGGGGCCTGCTGCGCTTGATTTAGGGTTAGGCTTAAACCGCTGCATTTTAAACCTACTCGGTTGGTGATGTCTTCATTTACTAAATGCAGTGAGCAGCAACCAGTCAAGACTTTGTTTACTATGATAACACGAGCCTGTTCCACTATCGTCGCTCTTGTTGTTAGATCCAGGTTGCAGCGTAATCACGGGCGGACGTTGAGTAACTTATTTTGACGTTATATTAATGAAGTTATTATTTATCACCCACGTGTTTTCAAAAAACTATATTAATTTTGAGAAGATTAGTGCATTGTTTGTTTATACTGGTGTGACAGCTTAACACAGCCTATTGAATGGTATAACCAGAATTCCTCTTGCCGCTTGTGTTACTGCTCCACCTTGTGGTAATTCTTTATCGTTAGCTAGGCAGGACGTTCGATCGTTGACTAACTGCCGTACGAATCGTGGAGGTCGCCCAGTCTCCTGCATCATATCGTTCCACTCCCATGTGTCCACTCCCATGTGCTGCAATGACACTTTGTTGTTTTACAGACGTGTAAGTATTTGATGCTTCATAAATGTGTTAAAAGAATCTGAGTTATGTTTTATTTTTTTTCAGTTTGCACTGACAGCATTCACAAAGTTGAGACGTGTGTTGCCTTGTAGATTTATTTGCCTTCAGTAGCACGCATCGCTATCTCTCTCAAGAGGAGAGCAGACTTTGGCTTTAGACTCATTGTGTGTTGAGATTATCAATATCGATGCAGCATTTGTGCAGTCTATGTACATGGAAGGCAACATTTGTCAGTAATTGTGTGTTGGATCAAACCACACATCCTTGCTTTAGTATGAACATGTTTGATCGCTTATTGTTCTTTTAATGGTGTTCATGTAAATCTCTCTTATTTGACATATGCCTCAAACGGCTTTTGTAAATAGGCAGGTAAGTTTGAAACCGTACAGCTTATGCGAATTAAATTGGTGCACATGTTTAGACCATTCTGTACATTTTAATGGACTTTCCCGACCCTGAGCCGTCTTTCCCAAACAGCAGTCTTGACGACGCACCACGCTCTGCCCCTTTCACATTCACCAACAATCTCAATTTTAAACACAGATTAAATCGGTATATCCTTCACACGTCTGATGATTGCTAAGCACGTTCCATGATTGATTCAACTTCAGGTAAAGATCTGTGTATATTCTCACGTGTTTTTTTAATCATCAGGCGCGTGCAGTGTGCAACGACGATTTGTATTTGAATGGAGGTAATTTGCTATACAGACAAAGTCACGCAGCAGTGGGTCGCGACGACTGGCCTTTGGGAAACCCTATCTTGCATAATGTTGATTTGCATTCGGTAACGTAATACACATGAAATACAGTACAATTTGGCAGTGATTGTCATTGGTTTGTTACAGATTGCGTAACATACCCTATCAAATGCCAATCACGCAGCCACACTCGTACAGAAAGACGAGTAGGAGGATTTTGAGCCAGCGTGCGCATTTGGAGCTTGATCATAACCCTAGCCGCACTTGTCCATGTGCTGGGGCAGCACCTGTGATGGTAACAACATCAAAGTAAACACACCTCTAGTGCCCTTCACACTTCCCGGGAGACGAGTTGCCCACGTGCAGCTCAAGGCACTTAGGAGTGCGACAGTCTCCCCCCCCCCCCCCCCCCCCGATCACGGCTCAGTGAATTGTTGCAGTTTCACTTAAAAAAATTGATTTTGATGAATGTAGTGGCCTCTGGTGGCTGGAGAAAGCACGTAAACGCAATTCATATTACACGTATGAATCGCAAATAATGGATTTTTGCGTGATTCCATGTGAGTGTCGTGAACCAGAAGATTTGATATTAAACGACGAATCGATGTATTATTTACAGCCCTACAACACAAAGTACAGAATTGATGATCTATATGTTACATGCTGGAAATATAATTGACATTACAGTATTTGTTGAACCTAAGTAAATGTGTATTTTGTAACAGTGTAATCCACAAGAAATATAATTGAATCTTTAATTGAAAGTTAGTAATTTATTAGTGTGGTAAAAGTAAAAATACAGGACAGGAATAATTTCTGAGAAGCGAGTTTGTTTGCAAAAATAAAATGTTCACCCCTGATGTACTGCAAGATTTGCTTGGGACGTTGTGGTTAAAACGCCTGTGAAACGTGGGTAAAGTGGATTTTTCCAGAGCGCAGATTTAAATTTGCCTGGCTGTGTTTTGTTTTACATCGCCCAGCTTACGAACGGAGTGAAACAATTCTCAGATTCGGCAAAATATGGCGTGACGGGAGCAACCATCACTTGCATTTTGCTGGTTTGTACGAACTTTACAGCGCCTTGGCTGAACAAAGCATTGAAATTATCTTGAAAGTAATCTTGCAGTAGTCAACCCTGTCTGTTTATTAGGATGTTTTATATTGTGGGATAGGTGTATAACTGCTATCCATTACATTGACGATTTATGATGCAAAATTTGATTTAAAAAAAATCATTAAATTTCTGATGCTCCTCGCCGCTTTGCACTCTGGGTACCCAACCCTCCATCCAGGCCTGTACACACGTTCAAAGTGAGCGCTGGACGACCCCCGGTGAGAATATGGACCATTGTACTTATATTTCGGCAATAAAATTGTGATATAATGATTTAACCACACCTGTGGATGATAGCTTGAATTTATATACCATGTCACAAGGCTCCTAATCATGGGGTCTACAATTATATTGATTTATTTTGCGAGAGTAAGACTTTTTTTTAATGGATAGAATTAATTAAAAAATATATATACCTTTTAAAACACTGTAAATGTCCTTGTCAAGACTGGGGAAAATAATTACAAGTCCTGATTTTCTTCTCTGCAGACGTTATACATCCCAAGACCCTGTACACAATTTAGGTAGAATGAGAAATATATTTAGATTAGAATTCGTGAAGTAATTTTGCATACGTATAATTGGAAACCCAGTGAATAAAAACATTAACATCCCACAGCGTCAATATCTTATTACCAAGGCCCTTTCCGCTGGAAATTTGGATGGAAATTTACAGACATAGCTTACACGACATAATGAACAAATAAAACTGATGAATATGATTTGGGCACGTCAATACTGCACACCGTTGCAAATAAGATTCCATCTCAAGGTGACATGGTTTTTTTAAATATTAAGTGATTTGACAGTTTGGCATGTGCGTGTAAAGATCAGGCTTTCCCGATGAGTCACGCGAAGCGTCATGTTGTTACGCTGTGTCATGTCGTTTAGTGTGAACCCAACTTGCAGACATAAAGCTCTTGTACATTCGTTTGTAGCCTTTACATGCTTTGTTATTCTCATCGACAAAGTTGAACACACGTGTGCTGACAGCCCAGGATGAAAAGCCTAGGTAACATATACTTGGAGGGTGGTGTATGCTTGTAAGCCAGCACTTAGTTGGCAAGAGTTGGTGGATCATTTAGAGATTTGTTAAATTTCCCAAGCCTGCTAACATGTAAAGGCAGCAAGAGATGGTAGCACAGCAATGTTTTGGGGGAATCCAAATTTACGGAGTTTTGAGTGTTATCTTCTCGTATGCATGTGTGTTCTTCATGTGCACAAAAAACACTCCTAAAATATGAATTCTCTAAACATGAGTGCCGGACCATCCTGAAAAAAATATAAAATAAATACGATTATCTTATTTTTCACAATAGAACGAGCTATTTGGTTGTTGTGGTTGTGTATTATTTGGGCATCTGTTCCCAAGGCCCATTTACAAAAAAAGATGCATAAACAGATATCATTGTATGTTGAATTGTTTCGCACCGTACGTAACCAACCGTGCTAATAACAGCGACTGATACGTTGGCCAATAGTAACCACAAAGATATATAACATACAGAAGAATTGCCACAATTTGCGCTCGCACATATACACGGTGCTGTGCCAGAGGTAAGTTTTTTTTTTTATATTTAAGAAAGCAAATGCAGGTTGTTGGGTGCTGAGCGATGAAGTATTCCGGGTTTTGATGGATGTGCTATTCTCGCAGGGCCGTGCCCACATCGCATTTGGAGAACGGTTGTGAAATGTCGTGGTGAGTTTCCGTAGGTTTGTGAAGGTGAAGCGATGAGGGAAGAGGGCACACCACACCACTTCTCTCCTTGGTGCCAAATTTGCTCTCCTTGCCAAATCGACGGCGCGGCGTGTGTCCACGAGGTGGCGCAAGCGAGACGTGAAGAGATCTCTGTGGAAGGGCCGAATTAACGCGGGGGGGGGGGGGGGCTGTAGGGGTTGCAGCAGCCCCGGGGCCTGGGATTTTTTAGGTTGGCCCCCCAAATATATACTGTTTGATAATGGTTGCGTTGCAATACTATTATGCATCCTATAGCGATTTGATAATTCAATGCATAACGTGCTTGTGTATTACTAGTGACGTGCCACAATTTATATAGTTTTCGTTTTAACAATTCGTATATGCAGTAGTTTAAAACTCAAACTAAATAACTAATTATAATTATGTGTTGGGCGAGGGTGCTGCTAAAATAGTAAGAGAGAAAGAATTGCATTTACAATGAGGGACCCCCCCAAAACTACAACAGCCCCGGTCCCTCATCAAAGTTAATCCGACCCTACTCGGAAATTCATTGGTTTTGTGATATCACCTATACCCTCTATGATATCACATATCAATGAAACCCTGCGTGTTTTGTGCGTGAAAAGAACGAGTTTCATAGAAAAACTGTCCCCGTGCTTAAACAAGACTTGTGGTTGGCACTCATTCCGTTTGGTAGGCTGGATAAAGTGGTGGAAATTCTACATTTTTATGAAGGGGGAAAGTTTGCCCATGGAGACATGTAGTTAAGAGGTGCAGCTACTCAGACACTATGAATCCTAAATTGTGTTGTATTGTGATGGCAGTTATGAGTAAAGAATTTCAACAATGGGGGTTACCTCTTAAATGTGGTAGAATTTCTTGCAAAAAGAGGAAGCGTGCTTTTTCAGGACATTCGCACCGACAAAGACTAATCGTACAGCAGAGTTAATTTGTTGACTAATTGCCAAGTGCACGGATCACCCTGTGTTCCAGGGTGCAGTGTATTCCTGCTGCAGAAGCGTTCTGTGATGACGTTATATAGCTTGGCGGTGAATTGTTATTCAGTGGTTCTGAACAGAAGGTACAAAACACAACCGATGGGCATACTGCATCAAAATGCGTTGAGCCACCTTAAAAAAAGCTACTTGAAGTATCCGTTCGTAAAGGTCTATGCTGTTTACGCTTATTTTAACACGTAACATGTCTGAATGTCCGTTTACGGTTGAATCTCCACGTTGAGTTTACAATAACTAGCGCGTGTAAAAGTCAATGTGCGTGTGCTTTGTGACACGATTTCGTATTAATCATCTGGATCGCTATATATAGAGCTCTTCGTTCACACAATTAGAATATTTATATTTTATCAATTAATGAGGCCAGCTCTGTAGAGATGTAGGAATATGTACCAGTGGATTTGTGAATTGCAGTATTTTTAGTATGGATTTGCTGAGTAATAAATAGGCCCTTGTATATGTTATGGACAGTATTAGCGTTTGACAGGGTCAGGTATACATTGTAATGAAAGTACGTTTAAAGGTTTGGAAGAAAAAAAGGTAACTAACGATTTCCGGCAATAAATGAGCATGCCCTATAATGGCCTGATGTATACATTTACGTACAGCTGTAGTTAAAACCCTGCTTGCTGTACAATAAATTTTGCTAAATATGCCTATTGCGTGGTCTCAATTTGACAAATGTTATTTTTACTGTGTTCAAGATCAACATGTTAAAACGGCACTCACTTTCACGTCAACACACCTCACTCACATCCCTCCTTTTGGCAGATCCTGCATTAGTCGGCAACTGACCTCCAATGCCCCATTATATATAATTATCATCACTACCTAACTTTAGGTGTTCCCCTTGATCGCCAACTTTCAGGTGCCACTACAGTGGTTGCTGATCTCGAGGCGTTATTCAAATGCCAGTCGCTATTACATGCCCTCCAACCTATTACCTGCTGCACCCATCATAACCTCTTTCCCTGATTACATTTACAATGTCTTCTTGACACGTTCAGTTTCGAACTACCATGCAGCTTCCCATTTAATACATCCTGTAACAGTGCACACATGCCTCAATCTCAGCCCCTTTATAATTACATCCACAACATTTAATCGGCATTTTTGTTTATTCTGAACTTCCAAGTTGCCTGTCCTTTCACTTGGTGAAATTTCTATCACCCTCCGCATTCAACTGTTATTAAAATTCCAGAAACGTTTTTTTTTCTAGCTACTTTGTTAAGGGTTATCTGCACGTATTAAAAATGAAGGGCTGTGTCACAGTTCAAAGAGAGCTATATTTTACACGTGGGACGTTATTTTATTAAACCGTAGGTATCTATTAAATAAGTCACATGATGAGAAATGCATTTTTTATCTAAAAGTACGCTTGGAATCTTAAAAGCATTACTTAGGTTGCCCAGATAAAAAAGCAAAACTTTTCCATGTAATCAATTAGCACCATAATCGAACCATTAATTTACGTGGGCGTCGCCTGTGAACCAGCATTCCCAGAGATAAGACAGTTTTTTTGTTTAAGTCGCCACGGGCAGCGCTGCCCTGAACTGCCTGGAGGCCTGGGGATTGGAGGCTCATTCGTGACAAAAAAAACAGACTCGTTATGGGGGCCTTCATTTGTGTGAGGCCCGGGGCAAATTACCCTCTTTACCAACAACCTCTACCGCCGTCGGCAGCTGTGGCCACAGGTCAGTACAAACGTGTGGTTTTAGCCGTAGAACTCGTCTTCATCACACAAGAGGGCTTGCTGTCGCGGCTTGCCCCGGAATGTGTTTTTGTATGCTCATTCCACCAGCAGCATCACAGACAAGCACAGCCAGATCTCACATTTCAAATTTCTGGTGATGGTTAATAAATGCAACGTTTATCGAGATGCGAACGCATTCTGTCGCGTACAGTTTTAGCACGCAACAGAATGTATGCAAATCAAGACAAGCAGGCTGCAATGTCAATGCTGAACTTTGGAAAGGCAGACCCGCAATCTGGGCCTTTGGTCAGGATGGTAATTAAAATGTACGCACATGTGCAACCTGCTCCCCTCATTTATCATCGCCAGTCATGATTAATGCACTGCTGCATGAAGGCCTCTCAAAGCCACCGCCAATCCAGAATCCTGCGACATAATCCACCTCCACGAACCGATACCGTCTCGAACGCGTTCCATTGCTTTTCCTACCCACCAGAAGCTAAGTGGGTTTTGGGTCGACGTGATGTTGGGAACTTATAATGCAGTAGTCACAATCGTATCCCCCCTCCCACCCCCAAAAAAAAAATCGCTAAATCTCAAACTTGTTTTTCAGGATGATGCTACATTGGAATGTTTGGCCAAAGCCATGAATATTTAGCTTCGTACAGGAGGCAACTAGGGAGAAGACCCGCCGCACAGCACTGAGATTTGGCCACACCTCCCATACCCACGCCGATAATACCCGGCAAGCGATGTGGTGGTCACCCATCCAAGTGCTCATTCGACTCAAAGCTGCTTAGCTTCCAGGATCTGACAATATACAACCAAGACACATGTCATTGAATGATAACGCGCGTAATATTTCACGTACATAAATGACATGACCGTGACTCTTAAGGCGTGGAGATCGGCTGCATGCGGGGTGATTTGGCTGCATGCGGGGTGATTTGGCCGAAGGCGATGATGCCTCTGTGGTCTTGTTGCAGCAACATCTGTTAAACACAAAGTCGGTGTGAGGCGCAGTGGTTAGCGCCCTGCGCTACGAACCCGGCCATCAGTTCGATTCCTACTCACGGCCGACACCAGTGGACGATTATATTATCTGAACCAGTCCTGGGCCTCCCCGAAGTTAACTCAGCCTCCAATGAGGACCTCGTGCCCCGTGTAAACATCGCCACTGGGGAAACAAAGGCGACCGGGCGTGGTGTTGGCCGCCCACCCCATCGTATGTCGTACCGGCCTTCTCAGGTGGATCGCTAAGCGCACTTGTCCCAAAAGTCTGTTAAGGCTATACGGGGGATCTTTGTCCACGTGCTGACACGAGTTGGCACGTTGTGGCTTCCGGTAATGTTTCGTGTCTGTTATTTGAGCGTCCAGTCCTTTCTCCTGTGCGTTTGCTTGACTAATGTTATGTATTTAAGTGCGCGTATGGTTTTTGTGTGTGTGTGTATACAGTAACTGTGTCTAGAAATACAGGTGAGGGCGGGCCCCGCTCTGCTCCAGGTGGATGGGTGTGGCGCACCTCTCTTCTCTCTCTGTTGTTGAAGCCACGTGTCCCCCGGCGCATGAGACCCACGAAGTGCATTCACATCGGGGCCCGTGTGCTCCTGTGCAGCAGATTGTAGCCCCTGCGTTTGGGGAGTTAAGCTCTTGCTGAGTGGTGGGAGTGTGTGGGGGGGGGAGATCCTTCTCCCTCTCTCTCTCTCAATCTCTCCGGGTCCACCCACCAAACCTCTCAACTATGCCGAGCCAAGAGGGAGACCCCGGTCAGGGTGCGAACCTGACCGCGTGGCTTCGCGTGGCGTCGTCGCGACTCAGGGAGCTGGAGGCGTCTGTGCAGAGGGACCTGGGATGGACGCGCAGGGAAGCGCACCTCCAACAGCTCAAGGTAACTTGGGTTCGCATCAGAGACCGGTGGGGGGGGTGCGTTCCTATTCCTTAAACCCGTGCGTTCCTGTTCCTTAAACCGTGCTTGTGTGGCCAGGTTTGTATAAATATATTGTGTGCGTCATGTCTGCGGGTTGTTGCTCTTGCATTGTACATCAGCCATATGAAATAAGATGATGTTCCGGTAAAGGTTGTGTGTCTGTGTGGGATTAGATTTGTGTGAGGAGCGGTGGTGAAGCGATTAGCGCTACGCTGCGCTATGGATCCGACGATCCGAGTTCGATTTCCGCATCACGGCCAACACCGGTGGCGATTATCTGAACCTGGTCCTGGGCCTCCCCTAGGTCGACTCAGCCTCAAATGAGTACCTAGTGTGCGGGCCTTAATAGGTGCGCGGTAACAGCACTTGCCCCAACAGTCTGTTAATGCTTTATACGGGGTGATTGTTTTTATTTTGTACATCTTGATTAACACCCGACGTGCCTCTTACTTTCCGGCGAACCAAAACGGTGCGCGTGCCGCGTGTAAGGTTAAAATTAAATGACCATATTCATAATACTGTACACGTTTTTGGGTTAGATCGCGTTATTTATAAATGTGTCGTAACCCTCCACCACCCCACACGGCCAACCGGCAAAAAAGTGTCACGTTGAGAAAAGACAAAATAGTTCATTGCTACTTTAGCCCACCGGTGTGTTGAAGAGTGAATCCACATACACCGGTGGGCTAAAGTAGTGAACTCTTTTTGTCAACGCGACACTTTTTTTGCCGATTGGCCGTGTCGGGTGGTGGAGGGTTACGCCACATTTATAAATAACGCGATCTAACCCAAAAAACTTTATAATGATGAATAATATTGGTCGCGAAAGCCGACTAAGTGTTTAAACTAAATGACCATACTTCACCGCGCTGGAGGGGTGTAGCAGATTGGTGAACGCGGTGGAATCAAAGGTGGGGGCAGTAACGTTTCACCCCCCCCCCGGCCGCAGCCTATAGCACCTGTTTAACACACGTTGTTGGGTGTGGGCCCCATCCTGGCAATAATCCAGACTCAAGCCAGCTTAGCTTCCACGAGCTGCAGAGATTGTGGCCGCGGTACCGGTAAAACATTTTGTCATCTACACGTTGCTCGGTTATGGAGATGTTTGACCATACTTCACCACGCTGGTCACTGAAGTTTTGCGGGGGTCGAGGGGAGGGGAGGCGTTAGCCGTGGCGAGGAATCGAACTCCGTGGTAATGCTACCCTCGTGCCTCAAAGCAAGTAGGGTCTGGGTTTGATTCTATGTGTGGAGAGTGATTATATACACTATTAGCTGTACTACCCGGCTTCGTCCGGGACTTGGATTCACCACGCCCGGCCGCCTTTGTCTCCCCAGTGGCGATGTTCACACACCACACTACTCGTTTGAGGCTGTGTCGACCTAAGGGAGGCTCAGGACCGGTTAAAATAATCGTCACCGGTGGTGGCCGTGAGCGGGAATCGAACTCGGGTCGCCGGGTTCGTAGCGCAGCGCGCTAAGCGCTACACTACAATGCGTTACGCTTCCACACACAGACACAGACACACACAAACAGACACACACAGACAGACACACACACACAGACACACACACACACATACAGACACACACACAGACACAGACACACACACAAACAGACACACACAGACAGACACACACACAGACAGACACAGACACACAGACAGACACACACAGACAGACATACACAGACAACAACCGCCATTCGCCACTAAGTGGCGGTGACGTCACCACGACGCTTGTGCCAGGCTATGTGCACCCTGAGGCCACGTGAAGTGTCGAACGCCCGCTGGCAGGAGGTCACGGGGCAGACCCAGGTGCAACGGGTCGACTGACTGAGATGACTGGCTGATGCACCACCTGTGCCCCCTACTGTGGCAATCTGCTGTGCTTTAGCCACCCGGCGCTCCGCTCGTTGTTGTGAGCGTCACTCCTCCGCCCTCCGTTGTTGTTGGAGGGCGACTGCCTCCAACTGCCCAGTAGCGTCCTTCACGAGCCTCCTCCACAGAGGCCGATCTTGACACCGCTGGTACCAGTCATCGGTAAGTGCACTCAGCTCCACGTCCTCCTGTACCACATCACTCCATCTCTTCTCTAGCATGTGCCGCGCCCGCTTAGCCCCCTCAATCCGGCCGAACAAAAGCTGTTTCGGCATGCGGTGGCTGGGCATGCGGGCTACATGACCCAGCCATCGCAGCCTTCCCCACCGGAGGAGCTCACCGATGGGACCTTGCCCAGATCTTTCAAGGATTTGTGAGCTCCTCACACAATCCAGTCTGGTTAAACCCAGGATGGATCGTAGGCAGGCCAGCCTAAATGTTTCTAACCGGCGAAGATGTTCCATTAGGGGGGTCCACGTTTCGCAAGCGTAGAGAAGGGAGGGAATGACCGTGGCCGAGAAGACCTGAAGCTTAGTGCGGAGCGACAGACCAGGTAGCTTCCACACAGCGTTACGCAACCGATGAAAAGATATTGCCGCTCGACTGATTCGGAGTGAGACCTCTGCTGTGAAACTGGAGCCAGTCATAAGCACACTGCCCAGGTATGGGAAACTCTCCACTCTCTCCACAACTGCCCCATCACCGATTGGGAGTTGTGGGGGTGGAGTGTCCGATGGTACAAAATACCCAGGCAGGTACTTAGTTTTGGTGGGGCTGATGGTAAGGCCCCACCTTTAGTGGCATGCTCCAGTCTCAGCAGCAGCGCCTCCAACTCCTCCTCTGAATGAGCAGCTATTACCAAATCATCAGCATACATAACATGGTTGAGCAATAGGGAGCCATCCCTTGACCGCACCCGGGCATCGATCAGCCTCCCATTATATCTGTACCATATGGAGATTCCCCCGGTACAGCTATTGAAGGCTTCACAAACTACGTGGTCAAAATAGATGTTAAATAATGTGGGAGCCAGAGGACATCCCCGTCGCACCCCAAGGTGTGACACGTAGTTTTACCCGGGCCTGCTCACCATCATGAAGGTCCTTGATGATCGTGAGCAGAGGGTCAGGTACTCCAAAAGCACGAAGAACAACCTAGAGCCCAGGCCTACTGATGGTATCATAGGCCTTGACCAGGTCAATAAAGCAGAGATGTAGGTCTTGTTGGACTTCCCTACACCTCTGCTGTAGCAGACGGACAGAAAATATGGCATCTGTGCAGGACCGCCCTTTCCTGAAACCGCATTGTGGCTCCGCAAGCCTCTCCTCAGCGTGCCTGGCAAGGCGATGCTGAATAATCCTTGCCAGGACCTTTCCCGGCACACTGAGGAGTGAGATGCCCCTGTAGTTGTTACAGTCTGTGCGGTCCCCCTTCTTAAAAAGGGGGACCACCAGGGCATCCTTCCAATCCTGCGGAACCCGTCCAGTGGTCCAGACTGTTGTTATGATGTCATATAGGGCAGTCTGTGCACAAACGCCGCCCTCCCTCAGCATTTCGCTTGGGAGATCATCTCTGCCCGCTGCCTTTCCTGGTCTCAGACTCCGGATCGCCTTCAGTACTTCCTCAACAGATGGCACCTCAGCCAGCCACTCACAGGGGGTAACTTCTTCCAATATTTGAGGCACCGCAGCCTCAGCAGGGTCATCCTCACTTTGTGCCACGATGTTTTCCTGGCTGAGGGATTTTCCCTCCCCCAGGACCTCACAGAAATGCTCAGCAAATCTGCAAACCTGTTCCTGGGGGTTGGAGATTGGGTCACCGTTTTTTTCCCCTAATGATGGTAATAGGAGTGGCGCTGCAGATTACTTTTTTGATGGAATTAAATAGAGATTTGTGATCACGGGCCACTGAGGCAGACTCCATCTCCTCAGCAACCCGCGACCACCACCCATCCTTGCAGCGCCTCACGGCTCTCCGAACCTCAGAGCGAAGGCTGTGGTAAGCCTCCTCATTCTCTGACGTGGGATTCTGTAGCCGATGACAGTGGGCCTGTCGCTTTTTCTCAACCATCCTGAACACCTCCTCTGTCAGCCAGGGTCTCTGGGGAGGTCTGGACCGCGTACCCAAAGCAGCCATTGCAGCTGCATGAGTCACAGTCCTAAACCTCGCCCATTTACCCTCGACATCAGGAGGAGTCGGGGACGATGCCAATCCCAGCCGCAAGCGATGATGAAATTCTCGCTTGCAACTTTCATCAGATAACTGAGACCAGGCCACTTTAGGTTGGAATGGGGTCCTGGGTGTACACCCACCACCGGAGTGGAAGAATGGCAGGCGCATCTTACAGATGACTAGTCGATGGTCAGAGGGCAGATCAGCTCCACGGTAGGTCCTGGTGTCGAGGACATGGGCTCGCATTCGCTGGTCCGTCACTATGTAGTCCAGCAGATGTTCTTGCTTGGACCCGGCATGCATCCATGATGTTGTGTGGATGCGCCGATGCCGGAACAGCGTGTTGGTAATTACAAGCCCATGGGCTGCACAAAAATCTAGCAGCATCCTACCGTTGTTATTGAGCTGATCTGGCCCATGCCCTCCAATCACTCCAGACCAGGTGCCAGTATCATGACCAACTCGGGCATTGAAGTCACCCAACATGATGACTCTGTCCCGAGGGGCCACTTTAGCCAGCACCTGTGACAGGAGGTCATAGAAGGCATCTGACTCATCGGCTTTGCCTGCATCCCTCCACGGATGTTCATCTTCGGTGGGGGCATAAGTAACCACGACCACAATTCCTCGCCTCCGGTTGATGGGAAGGCGAGCCCAAAGTAGCCTGGGGCTTACAGCTTCCCACACCTCACCGCCACGCTCCCACGCCTCCTTCATTCTTTTGTTCAAAAGAAGAGCCACACCCTGTTGTTTGGCAGTCTGCTGCCCCGAGTAGAGGACTGTCCACCCCTCTCATGGTGGCAGGAGCCAGAGGCGGTCCACCGGACCTCTTGAATGCCACATAGATCCAGGCGGTACCGGTCCAGCTCCCGACAGAGGAGTGGCAGCCTCTCCTCCGCAGTGAGCGTTCGAACATTCCACGTGGCCACCCATAGTGGTTTTTCGTTGTTTCTGGAGGAGCCCCGAGGGTAGATATTCAATCTTCTGGCTCCGCCAATTGGGGTTTGGCCAGGAGACGTCATAGACGCCTGGCCCCCCGGGGCCTCCAGCGTAAGCTTAATAGTTATATACTTAATTCGCCGTTTAGTGGTAATTAATTGAAGGTGGAGGGGTTACCAGCCCCTCGCACCCGTCCAGAGCCCCCGTTTAGCCCCTGTGGTGGACACATATGCCATGAGAGGAGGAGCCAATCACAATTGGACCTCCCCCCACAGCGCTGTCCACGACAGAGTTGCCCGTCCGGCACCGCGAGGAGGTAGGGGGTTGTTTTGCCGGACACACACAGACAGACACACACAGACAGACACACACAGACAGACACACACAGACAGACACAGACAGACACACACAGACAGACACACACAGACACATACACAGCGCGCTAACCACTACACTACAATGCGTTACCCTTCCACATGTGAGGGTCACGTGACAGATTTGACGTCACAGCTCACTTGCCGTGCAAAAAATAAATGCATTATTGAGCTCCCCCCCCCCCCAAAAAAAAAAGTGTATTTTTCTAACTTTTGCATGGTGTACAGTCTGTAAAGTACCCACATGGTAAATTTCCAGTTTGTTGCATGTCAGGAAGTACGCTAAACATTTTGAACAGACACACATAATCACAACTTTGCCTTTTATATATATGGAAATGTAACACGATTTTTGTTCCTGGATAGTGTTATTTTCTAATTGCTTATGCCTCAAAAGTATAGAAAATGGCTATTATTCCCCAAAAACTTTGCTTTTGTGACCAGGACTTTATGTGAAGGAATGACACAAATGCACACCACGTTTTCTCACTGAAAATAGGTACATTTCAAAATATCACTGTCCTGGTCACAAAAGCAAAATTTGTGGGGAATAATAATAGCCATTTTCTGTACTTTGAGGCATAAGCAATTAGAAAATAACAGTTACTATCCAGGAACAAAAAAATAAATACATTTCTTCCACACTGTTATTAATGGAGTGGATTATTAACTTGGCTTTTGTGTCCTGGTCACAAAAGCAAAGTTTGTGGGGAATAATAATAGCCATTTTCTATACTCTTGGCGGCATAAGCAATTAGGAAAATAACACTTACTACCCAGGAGCAAAAAAATAAATGTTTATTATTACACAGTGATTGTGCTAATTAGAGTTGAACGTCGCTAATTACGCACAGGGCGATTGTTCGACTGCTTCCGCTCGACACCACGTGAGGTGACGAAACAAAAGTAGCTACGCGTGATGTCAGTGTTAAATACTGTCTATGGTACTCGATACACTCCATGCAACTTAATGTAAATACTGCACGTGTATATAGATCGCCCCATCGTGCAGAATCTTCGGGAGTGGAGTGGTTAAGTACGGTACAGTGAATGCGGCAAGTCTTTAAAGTAGGATAATTTTGTCTGTTTGTACGTTTATGCCCAATTTAATATAGTCAACGCACTTAAATCACTATCAAAACAACATGCACAACACCTAAAAACAATGTTATCAAGAACGTGCAAAAATAATGATGCGATTATTTGGCATTTTTGAAAACCCGGCGCACCCTCCCCTCCCGAAGCAGCCGGATAATCGACGATTAATCGACTGCATCTCCCTGTTCAGCATGGGTTTGCCTCTGGGGTTTCCTGCCATAGCCACAGATAAACCCCCACACACCCATAGCTGTCAACCCATACGGTTCATCCCGTATTCTTGTGCAGGGAAATTGAGTTTTAAGCCGTTTCAATACGGGCAAAAAAAAATGTTTGTCTATTTGTTTATGTTTCTCCCTCGTGATGGGACTTTGCAGGGTGAACGTTGAGATTCATAAGGGCACGGGGTGACCACTAATGTTTGAATTGGTCTGTAATAAGGAGGCACTTATGAGGGGTTGGCGGGTATGCATACCGTGGAACTTGTCTTGGCCAAACATCCCCAATGGTGAAAAATCGCACCCCCTCCACCACCCCCCTACTGAGACCGACTTGGCATGACCCTCATGGAACATCACCATCGTCTTGAGACTGGGTTAGGCTTTTCTTGGCTTTAGAAGCGGAGTGGATATCATGGGAATAAAATAATAATCGGGACGGTGTTTCTGAAAATACTGCCGCCCAAGCCAACCCGGACGGCTTGTTCAGTTCTGTTTCTAAGTGGAGCGCGACAGCTCCAAAGACAACCTGACAATAGTGCAATGTTTAATGTTCAGCTTGTTGGTCAATTCTGCCCTGTCTGTGTAAGCAGTGAAAAAAGCACATTCCGGTGTGCGGCGCTTACAATTCCCGCTCAAAAACAACAACTGCCATCATTTTGTAAATCGACACCGTTTGTAAATCGGTGATTGTCCGCCAAAATTAGCATTGAGACAGTGCTCAACAACTCCTGCTTATAGCCCTGCGCCAGTGGTGGAAATTCTACATTCCTTGTGCTGGATACGAGTCTCTCTGTTGGACAACCACTGTTGACTGCCCCCCCCCCCCCCAAAGTGGCACTTATTTTATCGACCCCAAAGGGATGGTGGGCTGAATCAGCCCCCAACCAGGATTTGAACTCGCAACCCTTCTGCTTGTGAGCCGCTCGCTCTGGCGCTGAACCACGGGGCTGGTCAGGTAAATTTCTACAAGAAACTATCACCGCACTAATTTAATTAAATGCCTACTTCGTTCCCGAGACCTGTTCGTAAGTCGGACGGTTCGTAAGTCTGAACACAGCAATGTGCAGTATTTAAGTGCCCATACGGTCAGTGTTATGAAATGTGTTACAGTTCAACACACAGTCGGAAGCATTGTGAAACTCATAATTAATAGCAAATATTTACACTTGCATGTAACACCAAAATAAATTCTGTATAGTAAGTAAAACAGAAAATAAATTAACATAAAAATAGTTTTATTTTCACTTACCTTGAGCCCTGATGTTAGCTTGTAGTCAAAAGGTGGACAATGAGTCGACACAATTGCACACACACACACACACGGGGCACGCGTGCACACACAGACACACACAAAGACACACGCCCCAATGCCCCGTATAGCCTTAACAGGCTGTTGGGGCAAGTGCTGTTACCAAGCGGCGCCTATGAAGGCCGGCACTGTGGCACACGATGGGGTGAGTGGCCAGCGCCTTTCTCGCCCCAGTGCCAATGTCTACACACTGCACCAGGTACTCGTTTGAGGCTGAGTTGACCTAGAGGAGACCCAGGTCCCATTCAGACAATCGTCAGTGGTGTTGATCGTGAGCAGGAATTGAACTTCGGTCACCAGGTTGGTAGCACAGCACGCCGACCGTTGCACTACCGCTCACCCCCACACACGCGGCGCACACAAAGACTCCCCTATAGCCAAAGTAGACTGCAGGAGCAAGTGCTGTTGGCGAGTCGCACTTGGGAAGGCCGGTACGGCGCATGTGTTGATGTTAACACACCACGCCAGGCACTGGTGTTGGCCTTGAGCAAGAATTTAACTCGGGTTGCCGCTTTCATTGCGCTACTTGCTAACCGCTGCACTACCACTTCCCACACACTCACCCTCACACACGCACACGCAAATACTCACTCCCAGCGCGAGGCCGACTCATTACACGTAGTGGAGAATGCTCCTCTGAACAAAATAGTTCCCTGGTTCAGTTTGCAATTGCGAGTTCGTGTTTAAAGTCAATGTTTTTTTTTATTATACTTCATGGGAGCTGGTTCGTAAGTACGGGCGTTCGTAAGTCTGGCGTTTGTAAGTCGAGGACTGTCCGCATCATGCTTTGAGACAATTGTCCTCTATAGCTGAAGGTTAATCGGGAGCTGTCGAAGACACGTGTGGAGTTTGCGTGTTCTCCCCCTGTTCTGAATGAGTTTCCTCCATATATATGGTAACTGGTATTGACCAAAAACATTCCTATGCTGAAAAATTATCTGAAAATTTACTCAATTAGGATCACACTTGGCAGCATGGTCCCCGACTGCAGAACAGTTGGCAGAACCCTCATGAACACGGGTCTTGAGACTCAGGCTTTCATGGCTTTAAACCAAACGATTAGCACGGTTGGCTACGTACAGTGCGAAATGATTTCAACATCCATACATATAATAATGATGATTATTCTTTTATGCTGGTTGCTTGGAATCATATTTTATATATTTACACGATCTAATCCAATAAACCTGTATTATGGATGATTTTGGTCGCGAAAGCCTACGTGTTAAACTGCTTGGGATTGCGTGCCCTGCTTCAGTGCGTTCTGTACGTCTGTTGAAACGTAAGTTGACGTACAAAAAACAAAACTGTGGCCCGATGGTGACAGCGATTGCTCGACTAATACTTCAGCCGCGGTTATATTCGTCGTCGTCGTCGTAAGCAAGGTAAGGTAAAACGTTCGGTGACACAATGGAAGTGCAAAGTGCTTAGTTGACAAGAGTCGCTGGAAGTTGTGGACGAGCCCTCGCTGACGTCCCCCGGGAGCGGAGGGAGCTGGGGCGTCTCGTGGTTCAGGACTTCCAATTCCAGCCAGCAGCTGTTGCTGCCGCTGAGCCCACGGCCCCCTGTTCCCATGTGGTCAGTGGCCGACAAGAAACAACTTCAGTGGAATTTCCACTTAGCTTGTTGATCAAAGCGGCAAAATGTCAAAGCAGGCGATTAAAAAAATACGTATTTTTGTAATTTAAAATTCTAAAAGTTTACTCCTGAGATTTTTAGATTTCAGATTTTGGGTCCAATGAGCTGCTTGGCTCTATGTCACGTGGGACCTGCAACAGTATGGATGTCATAATAATTATAATGCTGGATATCGGCATCCACATATTGTGTTCTCACAAGGGTTTGTTACACCATACTTCCCCGTTCTAGTCATTGCAGGTTGGTGAGGGGGGACAGATGGATGGCAGGACGAGTTTAAATATCAATCAGAATTATGTTAACTGTCGCTTAGAAAGTGTCGGAATGTATGTTGATGAACCATGGACACTCATACTTAACATTGAGCTCAACTCTAACCTCAATATAACCTAACCCAAAATTCAATCTCGAAACTCAACTTTGACCCTAACCTCCAAGATTACCCCTAACCCAAGCTGTCATTAACCCCAACCCTAAACAAACCCCTCAGCCTATCCATAACTTGCAGCCTCACCCCTAGCTCCGAACCCCAAACCGCAAATCTAACTTTGCACACTGTCCTGATAACAACATTCAACCTTGGCCCCCATCACGATGCATCCTGTCCAGCCGTGCGTCTCCTACCCCACGCAGCATCAACAAACACCACTCCACTGTCGCACGAGTGGCCCGTGCCATCATCGCCACGGCGCGAGGCTCGTGGAATGTGAAGGGGGTGGGGAGGGGGGGCACACGTGTCTGGTGTGGCCCAGGCGCTGTGGGATCGCGTTTCGGGACAGCTGGGGTGGGCGGACGGGGGTGCAGGGAGCCAGCTCGGCCAAAGCGGCGCTGCCATCGACGCCTCAAAAATAGACCCCGGCTGTCATTTGTCGGGAGGGCGAGAGCGGCCGGCCGGCCGGCGTGGAGTTGGCGTGACATCGTGGTTCGCTGTGAACTTGGAGGTGCCGGGCCCGCTCCGCTCCGGTCTCTGGGCTGTCCGAGCGAGAAGGTACGGCGGCGGCGCAAACCCCCCCCCCACCCCCCCTCCCCCCTCGTAGCCCACCGTCGGAACGCGCGTGCCGATTCAACCGATGGGACGGGGCTGCGGGCGCGCGCTTCGGCCAGCGTGGGATGGAGCGGGGGGGAACGGCTGCGGTGAGGCTTCAGGCTCCGTGTGGCCGGGCAGGCGCGCGGCTCGTCCGGCGACATTGGTGAACGCGCGCACCGTGCCCACCTCGGGGTGGGGATGGGGGGGGGGGCTCTTTGCGACGCGCGCGATGGGTGGGGGGGAGTTTGCTGCCAGCGGTCGCCGGTCTGCCGTCGTCCAACCAACAAATGCAATAACTGCGAATGGATCGATTCGGAAACGTTTAATTGTGCTCGTCGGTTGTCTTCACGATACGCGTGCCTTTTTATTGCATTGGCTCGTACCCGATAACTTTATTTATAAATGCATAATTGCTCCAGATTAGGGTAATCCAGGTTACGGTTTTGCAGCTCGGCGCGCTTAGCAAACGGCGCCGGGCACTTAATAAAGTCCCGGGTGCTATTCTCGTGTCCCGGCTACGCGCCGCTCTATTTTAAGAAACGGGCGCACTCTCCAACTTGTCCGCCCCAATTTGCCACACGACGCCCTGAACACGGCCACACTGTAAGTGACACTGGCATCTCGGAAGGAGAAGTGAATTGGAATATTTGAAGAAAGGAAACGGTTTGCAGGAGAGACGCTCGCTTGTGAGTTGTTGCTCAAAGGAGTTGGCGCTGCCTCGGCGAAGCAGCAACGGCGGCAAGCAGCCTCCATTCACATCTTCAAGGTTTGATGTTTTCCACGTTTTATATTCTCAAAAAGGGAAACCTGGATAGATTAAACATTAATTCATTGGCGTAGAACAAACCTAGAATTCGTTTTTGCTCACTTGAAAGTGTTCTCTCTTTACTGACAGAAGTTTCTAATTGATGATTAAAATAATTAAAAGTGTAAAAATTGCCGTGTAAGGCACCTGGGCACAGGCGCGACTTCACGTTCGCGTTCCTTCAGCGCGGAAGCTCCTCCTTTCCACCTGGCACTGTGATCGTCAAGAGGGAACGAGGCACCTGGATATTCACTGCAGGGAGGGGCATTCTGGGTAGATTCGGGGGCCGCTTAGAGGGCCAGTACGATTGGCTGCTTGGAGAGTCGGGTTCTATAATATCACAAAATTTAGATTTTATTAGGTGTCTACATTTAGTGACTGCTCGAGATAATGGGCATCTTTCTTTTATGCAGAGACAGGGGGTCAGTCGGTCATGGGCAGAGGAAAATTTAACTTGTGAGCCTGGATTTCAACAAGGGATAGGGAGTCAACAGCGCGGATGGCTGGGGGGAAGAACGTTACAGACTACAGGGGCAGCAGATGAGAGAAGGTCGACTGGGGCTTCGGCAAAAAGCATTGGATGCTCGAGCGGAGAGTGCGTGGAGGAGAGTAGAGAGGGGAGAGGTAGGCAGGAAGATGTTAATGGAGTGTGATGTTGAACTAGATACGATATTGGATTGGAAGCCAGTGGAGGGGTTGGAGAATTGGGGTGATGTGGTCTCTCTCGTTTGCAGAGTGTGGGTGAGGAGCCTGGCAGTGGAGTTTTGTATCGTGTGGAGTGTGGGCTTGAGGAATGTGGGGAGGTGAGGGATTTAGAGAAGCCGTAGAGGAGAGCGCTGCATGAGTCGATTCGGGATGCAATATCAGCATGGATGAGTTTCTCATCAGTTTTGTTTCGGGTTCGAGGTCGAGTTGGTACGAGTGGCTGGTTGACGAGCTGTCGAGGGTTAGAGGTCAGGCAGCTGGCATCGGCTAGGCGAGTGTGCCCCCACCCCAAGCCGCCTGTCCCGCATTGCACGCGGTCGCCCGGTGCCAGCTGTTGTCCGCGGGCAGCGCTCACCGTCTCTCCGTGTGGCAGGACGTGTTTGAGGAGATCGACTGCCGCGTGGAGGCCGCGCAGGCCCTGCGGGAGGCCGGGGCGGGGTCACCGAAGGGGGGCGGCGAGGGAGCGGCGGAGCAGGCGTGGTACTCGCTCCGCGTGGCCGCCCTCGTGCTGCGGGAGCGCGTGCTGCTGGGGCCCGCATCCTCCTCACCCCCGTCCTCGCCGTCGTCGCCGTCGCCCCACCGCGACAACGTCGTTGACGTCCCGCAGGAGATCGACGCTGCTGCAGGGGCGGCGAGTGCGGTGCGAGCGGTGCGTGTGCTGAAATTGGTGCCCTAACCCTGACCACACCTGCCAATCAAACTCTAGGCCTAACCCTAATCCTCCACCTAGACCCGTGGGCTGGCCCTATCCAGACTCCTCCACCCTAACCCTTCCCCCCACGTATGGAGTTTCAGTTTGATTTGTTGCCCTGGAGATTGGTGTTCGGCGCTCGCCACGTTAATGACGGCGTTCGTTGTGATTTCTCACGGAACGGAGTGGCCCGCGTGCATGCTTTCCATCTTCCAGTCCAAAGTCCCCGAGCCCCCTTTTTGCCCCTTGTTTATTTATGAAGCTGCAATGGCCACGCCCGGCCGTCACAGCTTCATCGACACACCGCTGCACGTGGAGTGATACACGCACGTCCCTTTGTTATTGCGATGGCCACGACGCGACACGGGAACGGCGACCGTCGGCGGGCACGAGGATATCCGAACCGATCGTCGTTTGCGTTTGCCCCGCAGAGCTCCGCGGAGCCGGTCGCCGAAGCGGACGGAGCGGGAGACGTCCCCGCTCCCCGCTCTCCCTCCTACCTCTCCGTGGACGGCGACGTCTCCGCACCCGCCGGGCTCCCCTCCGGCACCAAGTCGACGCGTCGGTCCCGGCCCTCGTCCTCGGCGCGAACGGAGTCTCCCGTCGAGCCCGCCCTCTCGAGCCCTCGCGAGAGCCGGCCGTCGTCCGAGCCGGCCGGAGCGTCCGTGCCCAAGACGTTTGGCCGCTGGAACTACATGGAGCTGACCGAGAAGATCGCCGGCTACCCGGAGCGGGGTGCAGACCCGTGGGGCGTGCCGGGAGTCGTCGCCGCCGATCGCGGCCGCCGTGCGCTCGGCGGCGCGGACGAGTCTTCGTCGCGAGCGCCGGGTGGGTCCCGCGTTGCCAGTTTTGCCGAGGAAGTTGCCGGCGCGGTTCCGTGGTCCTCGGATGAATGCCGCGGCACCGGCGACGGCTTCCTCTCCCCGTGGACGGCGCGCGATCCGCGATGGAATCCGCTCGTCCCGGCCGCTGCGGACGGCTCGGCACCGACGGGGGCGAGGTGCGCGTGGCGGTGGGACGCGAGCGCCGCGACGCCGTCGGGGGGCCTCGACGGCGCCTTCCAATCGGGCGTCCCGAGGAGGATCCCCTTCTCGGGAGCCGCGTCTGACGAGGACGACTCCGAAGGCGACGACGGCGGGGCGTTCGGGTGCCTCGTGCCCTTCCGCTCCTACGGCGGCTCGCCGACCTCGTCGCCAACGCACGGGATGCTCGCCGTGCCCGGATCTCCGCCGGAGGTAACCCCGGCGCCCGGAGGCGGGCCGCCCGGCGATGGTTTGTCGACGAGGCCGCGGTGTCGCCAAGAGCTCCCGTCGGAGCCGGAGGGGGTCGACGCCGAGCTCGCGAACGCGCGCGGTTGCGGAGCGGCGGCCCGCGAGCGCGCCGTTGCCGAGTCGCCCTTCGCGGCCGGCTCGGCAGACCCTTGGCAAGGTAAATTGAAGAAGAAGGAAAATGCAACGAGGGCTCGAACGGCAGTGGCCTCCGGGAGGGTGGCCGGCTCGTGGGAGCAGGCCTTCCTGGACTGGGAGTACGGCAACGCGCTGGACGCCGCCGAGTACCTCCCGAGAGAAGCGGCCGGCGGCGGCGGCTCGCGCGACGAGTTCGGCGAACTCTTCGAGCGACTCGGGAGCTGGCGAGAGAACCCCGAGGAACCCGCGGCCGGACGCGCCCCCGCGGCGCCCGCTCGGCGTCGCCGAGACGGCACCGGAGAGACGCTCGACGCAGCCCGCGCCAGCTCCCACCACGCGGGTCAGCCGGCTGCCGGCAACAAATCGCCGGGGCCGCATGAGGGGTCGGGCGATGGCGCTTGGTTCGGCTGGGAGGAGTACATGGCCTTGCCGTCGCAGCTAAAGGATGCGGAGATCATCGCCCTCAAGCTGGACGACTTGTCGACGCTCCTCGAGAAGAAGCCGTCGCAGAAGTCGGCTTGCCGAGCTAATACCGACGCCCCCCGTTTCGTCGACAAAGTGACGGACAAAAAGAGCCTCCGGGCCGCGACGGCGGGCAACGAGCCGCCGCAGATCTCTCCCGGGGATGCGGCTTTGCCTCTCGGGGGGCCGATGGCGACTGGATGGGCCCGCGACGGGACGAGCGACGCGGACGGGCTCGGCCGCGCGACGCCCGACGCTCGCGCTGGCCCGGCGGGCGCGCTGGACACGCTGGACACGCTGGACACGCTGGACACGCTGGACACGGGCCCGCTCAGCGGCCTCCCCGTCTCGGGAAGGGCGTCGCGTTCCTCTGCGTGCGGCTCCCCGGGCGGGGTGGCCCGTGGCTCGCTCACGTCGCCGCACGGGGGACGCGAGCGCCGGGCCAGGGCTGCCTCGTGCGAGCCAGAGGACGAGCCGCGTCGCCTCGCAAACGACGGGCGACCGCAGTGCGATGTTAAACAGCAGGCGGGCAACGATGCCATATGGGAGAAGACTGAGGTCGGTGCCATGATGGGTTCGCATTCTTCAAAATGTGACTCTTTTTCCGTGCTTTCAGTTTTGTGTCGCAGGGCAGTGCAGCCCTTCGTGTGCCTCCCCCTCCTCACTCTGCCTTCACCCTCGCCGTGCCTCCCTCCCCGACAGGCGTTTGTGAGAAAGCTGGACGAGCTCATCGCGTGGCTCGCCGTTGCCATGGAGAAGACGGAGAACTGGACCCTACCCGGCGCGGACGTTGGCAGCCTCGGCGTTTACTTGGAGACGCACCTCGTACGTCGCACGCCGTCTCGGCGTTTGCCTTCTCACAAAGTTTCGTCCCCGATTTGAGCATGTCGATCGTCGCGTCGTGATTTGCGATGACCGATGTCATGGCTGAGCAGCCGTGAGCTGCGGTCATCCGTGACGCGACTCGCGCGCTGCTCGCTGGCCGCCACGACGAAATCGCCCCCGAACGCGCCAGATCTTGTCTGGTCTCGGAAGCTCAGCGGGATTTTGAGTTCTGGTCAGCGCCTGGAGAGGGGCGAAAGCCAGGGCTTTCCCGGCCAGGTGCCGTGGGCGAGGAGCGCTGCGAGGTGCGGCCGGGAGACGGCGGTGCCGAGCGATTCCTCCCACACAGAGCGGAACGCTCCTCTGCGGAATTGGCCAACCAATCCCAATGTAGCAGGGACCCTCCTGATCAACAGAATCTTGAGATCCGGTGAGCGAGGCTTTTCCTCTGGGCAAACGAATGACGTTGTTGTTGTAGTTCACCTCTCCATTTGTGTCCCTCTCCAGAACTTCAAGGTGGCCGTGGACAGTCGCCGTGCCCTCAAAGACGCCGTGGTGACGGAGGGCAGGAGCCTCATGGAGCTGTTGATCTCCCAGAAGCCGAGTTGAGTTCCCCTCCCATCAGGAGCAGCAGCGGCAGCGGCGGCGTGGCGCGCCGTGGGCGGCAGGAACCACGTGCTCCTCTCGCAGCGGGGAGCCGGGGGCTGTGCGATGCTTTTCTGCACCGCACGCGGCTTGCAGTTAGGCGGACTGTGGTGCGCTCGCTCCTGGGTGGGGAGGGGGGGGTTAAGAAGCTCGCTCTCTCAAGGAAACGGCAAGCCCCGTCGCGCCAGTTGAGCAGAGCGCTGCACGGAGGCAACGCACGCAAATTTAGAATGACGCATCGTTAGCAAGGCCGCTTCGCAAGCACGTACGGTGAATAACAAACTCGCGCGGAGAACAACTCGCATGCAGCGGTGTCACCCCGGGGTTAAGGACTATTTCTGTCGCTGTTGCCATGGTTACTGTTCCCGTGAACTTCACTCATCGATTCCTCTGGCCACGTTGAGGGCTCGGTCGACCGGACGCCGGCTCTCTTGATTTCTCCGTCGCGCCGTCGAACTGCCACACTGCAGCAGCTCACGACGCCGCTCCTTCTGCTTCTTCCCTCTCGCACCGCTCCACTTTTGAATTTGCTCTGTCATCGGCTCTTTTCTTTTCGTTTTGTTAAAAAAAAAAATTTCTGTTGCGCACCTTTAAAAGTGCTGTTTGTTGCACGCCGCTCGGCATTATGATCCTTTTGGGCCCCCCTGCGTTTGGCGAACCGCGATTGAACAAACTAAAAAAATTTATAGGGGAGTGCTTCAACAAATGTTTCAACACTTGTGAGAATTTGCAACAAATCCACAAGAAATGTGCTGCTGCCGCCTCCGGGCTGTGGAGACCACTTGGAGAAGATTCCAGGCCACGCGTTGACAACGATGGCGAACAAGTGGGAGACTCTTTGACTTTTTTGAAGCTTATTAACATGCATTTGTTATCATGTTACAGGGTATTCGTTCTTTTTTCCATTAAAAACGATAGTCCCACTTAATTGTCGAAACATTTTTGAAGCACCCTGCATATACTGAGTTGTGCCGTGGGTTCAAATGCGCGGCGAGAGTTGTCGACAAGTTGAGAGACGCCGCCCGTGTGGTGGATGTCTCGCCAGGCCTGGAGCAGACCCTGGGCCTCGTGGAGAGCCAGTGGCACGAGCTGCAGCGGCAGATCGCGCGCCAACACCGATGGATTGTGCGCTCGCTGTCCACCGTGAGGTCCCACGCTCTCACGGACAACGAGGAAGACGACCCCCGTGACCCCCGCACCCTGGCGGTGAGCGTGCGCACGATGCCCTCGGCATGATCGTGCGGATCATCGTTTATTAATGTTGTTTTTGTTATTGTTCCGCTTGATTACCTAGGAGAGCATCGCTGAGTCTCACGACTCCTGTTTCAGGAGGGTCCTGCCAAGTTTTTTTGCCGTTGGGGCGACGCTGCTGCTGCTGCTGCTCTGTGTAATCCCAATTGTGTCGTTTGTAGGTCAGATTCTATCAGTGGTATGATTGGCCAACACCACTTACACTGTGTGTTGTTTTAGCTTAAGGAGGAACCCGGAGAAACAACACAAACACTATAACAACATACAAACACTATGACAACATACAAACACTATAACAACATACAAACACTATGACAACATACAAACACTATAACAACATACAAACACTATAATAACACACAAACACTATAACAACATACAAACAATATAACACACAAACACTATAACATACAAACACTATAACACACAAACACTATAACAACATACAAACACTATAAGACACAAACACTATAACATACAAACACTATAACACACAAACACTATAACAACATACAAACACTATAACACACAAACACTATAACACACAAACACTATAACAACATACAAACACTGTAACACACAAACACTGTAACACACAAACACTGTAATACACAAACACTATAACACACAAACACTATAACACACAAACACTATGACACACAAACACTATGACAACATACAAACACTATAACACACAAACACTATAACAACATACAAACACTATAACACACACACACTATAGCACACAAACACTATAACACACAAACACTATAACACATAAACACTATAACATACAAACACTATAACACACAAACACTATAACACACAAACACTATAACAACACAAACACTATCATACAAACACTATAACATACAAACACTATAACATACAAACACTATAACATACAAACACTATAACACACAAGCACTATAACACACAAACACTATAACATACAAACACTATAACAACATACAAACACTATAACAACATACAAACACTATAACACACAAACACCATGACAACATACAAACACTAACACACAAACACTATAACAACATACAAACACTATAACAACATACAAACGCTATAACACACAAACACTATGGCAACACACAAACACTATGACAACACACAAACACTATAACATACAAACACTATAACAACATACAAACACTATAACACACAAACACTATAACACACAAACACTATAACACACAAACACTATAACACACAAACACTATAACACACAAACACTATAACACACAAACACTATGACAACACACAAACACTATGACAACACACAAACACTATAACATACAAACACTATAACAACACACAAACACTATGACAACACACAAACACTATAACAACACACAAACACTATAACATACAAACACTATAACATACAAACACTATAACAACACACACACACTATAACAACATACAAACACTATAACATACAAACACTATAACAACATACAAACACTATAACATACAAACACTATAACATACAAACACTATAACAACATACAAACACTATAACACACAAACACTATAACAACACACAAACACTATGACAACACACAAACACTATGACAACACACAAACACTATAACAACATACAAACACTATGACAACACACAAACACTATGACAACACACAAACACTATAACACACAAACACTATAACACACAAACACTATGACAACACACAAACACTATAACACACAAACACTATAACACACAATCACTATAACAACACACAAACACTATAACAACACACAAACACTATACCGACATGCGCCATAGTTGGGAATCGAACCCAGGATTTATTGCTGCGAAGTACAAGCGATCCCACTGCGCCACCAGCCTGCTGCCCAAATATGACGAGCCACGATCAACCCCGCTGATTGGGTGAAGGCCTCCCCACGCCGTCGCCACCTCTCGCGGGTCGGTTCGTCCCTCGTTCTCGACGATCCTGAGCTCTCGTTCTCCTCCTACGCGCCGACTTTTGCAGGGCCTCGTGCCTCCGTCGGCGCATTCGCTTCCGCACCCGCGATCTCCGCGTTCCATCTCAACTCCACTCCCGCAACTCTCTCCTGAATCGCTCGTCTTCAAACTCCCATCGACAGACTCCTCGTCGTATCAATACTCCAGTCCCTCCACTGGCTCCCAATCCGATCCTGGAAGTGGCCGGTTCCAGACTCGCGTTTAAAACGCCATCGCCTCGCGAGGCCTCGCTCCCGACCTTCCCCACAACGGCGCCTCTTCCACTCGCGGCGTCCCGGTTCCCTTTCTGTGTGGGCGCGACGGCGACGCTCTCTGTCCTCGCGGTCCCCCATGGACTCGCCCCGCACGCCTCTTCCCGCTCCTTTCCCCCGACTCCCCTCCGTGCACTCTCCTACCTCTCCCGTCTCATCTCGCTCGACTCCCTTCCAGACACTCTGCTCAAGCAACCAAGGCCTTCTGTGGAAGCTCCCAGTCGACCTTCGCTCGGTGTGAGGTCGCTCATTCACCTCTGCTGCCCCCCCCCCATACCCTTGTACTCCTTTCCCCCAGCCATCAGTCCTGTCGACTTCTTTCCCCATTTCAAGTCCAAGACCTTTCTTGTTTGCTCAGCTTGTTGTGGCCCTCTGACCCTCTCTTTGTATAGGATAGACTCGCCCCACTCATTTCTGTATGACGCCTGTACACCCGGTCACATCGAGACGCTGTGTAAATCCGCACCGTGCCGCGCTGCGTCAAACGTGGACGCGAGGTGGGAAATGCACCGAGCATCTGGGAATAGCTGCACAGCCCCATCTACTTTCGACCTCAAGACGGCGGGGGGGGGGGAGGGGCGGGCGCGGCCTTGTCCCCCTCCCCGCGGTGTTACGTGCAAGAGAAGCGCACTCGGTCCCGTACACTGGGCAGCCTCGTTACCCCCCGCGCCCTCGCTCTGCCGCGTCCCCCTTCCTCTGGTGGGACGTTGGGCGCGCGGGCAACTCTCGCGAAATGATTACCGCCTAAAACTTCTATGGGAGGCGCGAGTTGAATATCGTACGTTGTGTTTGTCATTCACTTGTCACTCCTGTCCCGAGGACTGTTTACTGTCGGAGCTTCTGGGACGCCACGCGCACTCGCGCACACACATCTCTGCAGGATTCCATTTGTAAACAATTTAATTTGCACATTTTTAATTAAGGCTTATTGTGGGAGGAAATTGTGAAAATTAATGAAAGCGTTGCGCGGAGGCCGCCTTAAGCAATCTCGTTGACTTGATTACAGTTTAATCGCGCCGGCTACTGCTCTGCGCATAAAACGCACAGGATACTCACGCCCACGTGGTTTTGTCACTGATCCTGAAAAGGGTGCTGTTTTGTTACTTTAGTCTTCTTTTAATCTTTCATTTATGAAATATTTCCAAAAACTGGGTTAGCTCCCTTGGTTATTTGATTGCAACTTTGAGAAAGAGGAGAGAAAAAAACAAATCCTCTCGCAGACACGCAAAGGGGAGAGCGCATCCCGAGCACGCGAACGAATGCGCTCGCCACGAGCAAGAGAAAAAAAAAGACGAAAAATGATCCGCGATGGCTTCCGGCGCTTTGCAGCGCCAACGACGCAAGACAAAGCAGCGCCGTTGCTGCTCGTCATTGCGGCAGTAGCTCCGTGGTCGTCAATTACGGTTCCTCGCAGAGTGCAGCGACAACAATAGACTGTGCTTGATCAATCTATCGCTGGACGGACGTCTCCTCTCCCCCCCCACCACCACCCCACGCCTTGTTCTCGTCACGGGGAGTGTGTTTGACCATACTGCGTCACGCTGGGCAGTGCCTCTCACGAAATTGTGGAACATCGGACCAACGTTGGTGCCAACGTTGGTTCCAGCCACGTGCCCCGACGGTGGTCGAACGTCGGGCACGCCTCCTGGGCTGTCGGTGAAGCGGGGGGGGGGGGGGGGTAGGCCGGCCCAGGGACGGGTTCGGACATCGCTCGCCGCTGGCGTTGGTCGCGAGCGGGCGTCGAACTCGGGCCGCCGAGGTCGTCGTGCGGCGTGCGAACCGCCACTCCGCCACGTTCCCGCGGCCACGGCAGTGGTATCTCGGACTCATTCGGTGTTCAATGTCTCCGTTGGCTCGTTCGTGCGAGCGGCATCGCGACGCTCTCGGATTCGAATGCAGGAGTCGCCGATGACAAATCAATGGTCGGTTGGCGCATCCGGGGCGCCACGGGCGAATCGTTCCCCTTTTGGATTCTCGTCACGGACTCCCGCCGCCACGCAGCACGTGGACTCTAACGCATCGACCCGTCCCAGAGTTGCAAGTTAACCGCAACGCTGTGCAACGTCACTCGTCCAGACATTCTCGCCCCCCCCCCCCCCCCCTGCTGAAGTGAGCATCCACACATTGGTGCTCATCCCCTGTTTACAACCCGGCTGAGCCACTAGCAAACATTCCACATTTCTATGACGGAGAATGACAATCGCTGTTGATTTTCCCCACAAAGTGTGGTGCTCGTTTGAACCGCTCAGGAGGAATGATGGGCTGAGTCAACCTCCCTAACCAGGATTTCAACTCGCAAACCTTCCTATTTTGATTTAAAGCTTTCGTGACTGCAGTAATTCATATTCTTAGTTTTTTCGGTAAAGTCACGTTGCATAAATTCATTTTTAAATTTATGCAAACCAACACACCTGAAGATGACCGTTTGAGTTATGGTCGAAACGTCGTGAGAAATTTTTTATTGTTTTATATATATTTTATTATTTTGTTGTTTCTCTTCAATGTGACTTTACCGAAAAAACTAAGAATATGAACCTTCCTATTGTTAAGTTGACTCGCTCTACCGCTGAGAAAATTGGCCAGCTGTTGTGGCTGGCGATGTATGTTGCAGTGCCACGGTGGCGAGGTGTTAACTACTTCGCCTGGTATACAGGAGGTTCGTGGGTTCAATCCTGACCCTTGACGCCTGCTGTATATTTGGAGTTTTGCATGTTCTCCCTGTGATCGTGTGGATTTTTGTCCGGGTCCTGCAGTTTTTGCCCTCGCACGTTGAGAATCAACGTCGGGCGTCCTAAGAGTTTCTGGCTGCTGTAAATTTCCACGCGATGATGAGCTGCGATCATTTGTGATGGCCATGTCGCTAGGGCCTTTACCTGTGTAGAATGAAAAAAACAAATAGCGCAAATGTTTTAAAATCTCACGGCCAAGGAGGACGTGGACACAACTTCCGGGCTGAATGTTCGCGTCTCTCGGCGCGACGAGCGCCCGCCGCTGTTTGATGTGACGGCGAAGCAGCGCCGCGGTCGGCGCTCGCTCGCTTTCAAAAGCCGCCGCGTCCCATGCCGATCGAAGAGTTTCGCGGAATTTGATCGCTAATGAAAGAACGGCTGGATTATTCATGCCTCCTAGATTTAAAAAAAAAAAACAGCAAACTAAATTAGATATGATCGGGGAGTTCTACAGCGGTATAAAACTTTGATCTCATAAATTTACACCTAAACAAAAATTAATTTAAGATTTCCCCCCCCCCCTACCCCCCGTCCGCCTCCTTGAAAATGTTTTAGCGCGGGCGGCTAACACCCCCCCCACTGTACGCTGATAATTTTAATACAGTGTGTGTGCGCCGTAATTACGCGAAATGATGATTATTTTTTTTCTTATTTCTCGACTCGTGTAAGGCTGAGCTCATTTTTCACAGTCCATTTGATCTTGGACCATCGCCACGAGGCTCCTGCAAGCCTGAAAGAAGATTGCTCGAGTCCGCTGGCACTTACGGAGGGTTTTAAAAAATATATATTTATATGAACGCGCGTATATTTTTGTTGTTGTTGAAGAACTCCAAGAGCTAAATGATACATCGCGTTTACACCTTCACCGCGTCGCCCTGCGCTTCTGGTCGTGGTGCACACCTTAGAAACGTCACCGTTTCGTTTAAATGCGTTCCCGTGTTAACACGGGCTGTCCCGTGCGACGACTCCTATTTTATTATTATTATAATACGCTTTCTATTAACTCACTCTCTCTGTTGTTGTTGTTGTTGTTGTCGTATCCTCAAATCTTGTAACTCAGTTTTAGCCCACTTCCCAATGTGGTATTGACTGTAAACTTGGTATACTTATGTCATACTGATGACAATACTTTATTCCATCAAAAAAATAACAAAAATATTTGTAAGCATTCTTTTTTTATACGTTTGTTTCGGCTTGGGTCTAATTGTCCACGCTCAACTCACGTTGGCTGTAAATCACCACGGTCCCCTTGCGTTGTGGCAAAAGCTTCGGGGCCACTTCCTGGAGTCGTTGAGTTCTGGTATTACGAGTACGGTACATTTCATTAAAGCGTGTTTTAAAAAAAAGTATTTTAAAATATTACTTATTATGTTATTGTGCCCGTGTTCAATCTTTTAAATGTTCAGTACTGTGTTTTGTATCTTGCTTAGCAGCGAGTTGGCTAAAGCATTGCTGCTGGGACTGCTGCTGTTCGTTACGCCGCTGCTGCTGTTCGTTACAACGCCGCTGCTGTTCGTTATAACGCCGCTGCTGTTTGTTATAACGCCACTGCTGTTCGTTACAACGCCACCGCTGTTCGTTACAACGCCGCTGCTGTTCGTTATAACGCTGCCGCTGTTTGTTATAACGCCGCTGCTGTTCGTTACAACGCCGCTGCTGTTATAACGCCGCCGCTGTTCGTTATAACGCCGCCGCTGTTCGTTACAACGCCGCCGCTGTTCGTTACAACGCCGCCGCTGTTCGTTACAACGCCGCCGCTGTTTGTTATAACGCCGCCGCTGTTCGTTACAACGCCGCCGCTGTTCGTTACAACGCCGCCGCTGTTCGTTACAACGCCGCCGCTGTTTGTTACAACGCCGCCGCTGTTCGTTACAACGCCGCTGCTGTTCGTTACAACGCCGCTGTTCTTTACGCTGCTGCTGTTCGTTACAACGCCGCTGCTGTTCGTTACAACGCCGCTGTTCGTTACAACGCCGCCGCTGTTCGTTACAACGCCGCCGCTGTTCGTTACAACGCCGCCGCTGTTCGTTACAACGCCGCCGCTGTTCGTTACGCTGCTGCTGTTCGTTACAATGCTGCTGCTGCTACTGCTGTTACTGCTTCCAGCATGCAGCAGCAGGGGGCAGGGCGTGAACGTAGTTTTGGCATGGGGTTCGGGGACATTACCGTGGATGAATCGGCCATTGACCGAGCACCGGTGCGGGAAGCAGCGGGGGGGGGGGGGAAGCTTTTCAAGTGTAGGTGTCGTGGTTTTCACAACGGTAGGAACGGTCCGTCGCCTGGGCGGAAGCCACAAAAACACAAAGTGGATCCTTCCACGGGGGGGGGGGGGGTGGGCGGTAGGAATCTGAGCGGGCGACACACCGCCCGCGTGGAAGTGCGTCGCAGAAAGGGAAGCGCGCGATCTTCCTGGAGCATAATTTGAGTGCAATCGCCGAAATCCTCACCTGAGCTCTGCGATGGGGGGGGGGGGGGGGGAAATTTTTTTGTGCGAGTTAAAAAAATCGAAAGTGAATTTATGGAATCGGCTTTGTTAACCCCCCACTTTCAATATTGCAAAGCAAGCCAATTTTCCGAAATGAAGGTGTGCATAAATCACACGGCTATTGAACTGTGTGTACTTAATTTACCATGCGTGAGAGAGCGGTAAATGAGCTGTGTGTACGCGGCGCTGCAGAGCAGCCCATCTTAATGAATCGGGATGGGTATGTTGATCCACGCCAAGTGCTGGAGTTTTTTTTTCCTCCGGTCTCATTTTGTCGTGGCCGCGACGCGAGACGGCCAGCACCAATTTTTTCTTTCGACCGTTAAAATGAATGTCGTCCTAGCGGGCTCTCAAACGTTTGGGGCAGTGATCTCTCATCCTGACAACTCAAGAGTGTTCGTCGCGTTTGTCTGCCAGCGCCGTACCAGACTGCGGCCCCAGGGAATCCTGACCCTTGCCGAAGTTTCGGGTTCAATATGCTGGGGGGGGGGGGGGTTCCATTCTTTACAATCCTGGCCAGCCATCTCCATCTTCAATTGGGTGACCTCTGACCCCCTTCCCCTGACAACCAATGCTCTGCTTAAAAGCCCTCGAGCACCCGAAGCAAAAATGCACTCGAATGTTCGCCTCTCGCTTTTCATTCCACAAAATTCCAAACGACACGTTGTTGTGTGTAGTAAAAAAAAAACCGCACAAATGTCGCCTGCGAGTGGATTGTAAAAGTGTATTTTATATTTTTGTTTTTAGGCCATGGTCAGTGGGACATGCGGCTTGGATGAGCAGCTAATAACCGAGAGGCGAAATGAGACTGCGAGCCCCGCGACACAACAAAGTGACGCCGCCCAGCGTAATGAGGCCCCAGGAATGGAGCATGAGAGGTGAGATTCCCCACTGCAATCAGGACGCGTGCAATCGTCACTAACAAGGCAATGTAACCTCCGGCCAAAGCACGCTTAATTTCTTCAGACCATTGGGTAAATCATAATGAGAAGAAGAGAAAAAAAAACCGCACACAAACTCTCGGATTGCATTTGCTTCTCATCTGCCGAGATTAAGGGTTTTCAGCGGTTAATTAAAGTGTGTTTTATACGCCGTACACATGTTTAATTTCGAGTGCCAAAATTATTTTTAGTTATGAAAGCAAGACGGCGTGGCGCGGTTAAAGTCTGCTCGCCGAATCCGCTCCGCTTCGAGTGGATTCCCCATTAGTGTTGCCCCTGTATTTTATTGCTTTTCGCGACTCAATTTTCGGCGTGGTGCAGAGCGACTGTGTGTGTGTCTGTGTGGAAACGCCTCAAAAGGTTGGAACATTCTCCCGATCTAAATCCAAACAGCCTGGCAAGATTAAAAGGCTGGGATGGAGTGTCTTGAGAGCACGTGAAATATACTGAATGCAAGAGCTTGCTAATTAGCTTTGTTGTATTGCGTTGTGTAACTTCAATTATCGAGGTGGTTAGTCTCCATCCCACGCATCCCGGAGAAAACTCCGCTCTCTCCTGCATCTCGGCTCAACTCCTGATCCCCTCGCCCCCCCCGCCCTTCCTCCCCCTCTCCGCCCTCGCCCCGCTCCTTCTCGTCGCTGCCAACCGCAGCCTCGTGGCATTTGAGGAGAACTACCAGGAAATGCGGGACTGGGCGCAGGATCTGCGCGCTGCCATGAGCAGGAGCCGGGCGGTGGAGACGCACGGGCAGCCGGTGGCCGGGCGGCTGGAGGTACGAGTCGGGGTCGGTGGCGCCGACGGCCAACTCAGAGGGAGGTCGCGTGTCTGTGCTGCGTCGCAGAGTAACGTGCCCCCCCCCCCCCCCCCCCCGACACCAGCCTAACGCACACACAACGGCTCAAAGCCACCGACTCACGTGGCAGAAAACGAGACCTCCACCGAGGGCGGTTTCAAGGAAAAAAAAATAGCAATTTAAATATTGTGAGCTTTATGAAGGGTGATTAGAGAACAAAAAACAAAGCAGTTCTTAATGAAAGGTGTTTTATTTAATTTTTTTCTGCTCGGATCGTTTTAGAAGGGGCCCCGGTACATAAATGCAGATAAATTCCCAAACCTCTCCCGGGGAGCGGCAGTCCAGTGACAATCTCATTTGTGCGCGATATTGCCTCAATTACCGCGGAGGAAAACTGTAGGGCAAGGTTTATGTTGCACAATTGCACATCTCTTCCTATATATATACACGTTCATATCAATACCTGCTGCTGTGTCGTCTCGCCAAGATATGGCAGTCTTGTTTTCTCAATGAATATCATTTGCGGGTTTTTTTTAGCCAGGACTTAACATATCATGCAGTATTCTCCAGGCCGACCCTCCCCCACGCCCATTTCCGACAGCCACCCGGGTTGCGGGAGAGGGGAAATATTTGATGGCGCTCAGCCCCGCACAGCTCCGGCTGGATATTGATCACCCTCGATTTTTACCATCGCCTAAATATAACAGAGAATGCTAAAAAACATTCGGGAGTGTGTTTTTTCGTTTGCTGTTCCTTTAAGCGCCACATATTTTATATATATTAAAAATATATATTTGAAAAGGTTGAAGACTTCAACATTGCCAACCCGCACTGGGATCGTGGTGAAGTACCGTCAGATATTTCTCAGCAGCCCACAAAGGCGTGGGGAGGCAGTCATCCAGCAGTGGATTGACAGAGGCTGTACAAAGGCAGTGTAATGTACAGACCCCGAGTGCAGCAAGGGTAGTGTGACCTCGTAACAAAAAAACCTTTGAGCGTTCGAGAGTCGATGTGTGTCCCCTTGTGGATGTTGCATGCAAATTGATTCAAAGGACACGTAGGCTTTTGCGACCAATATCATCCATAATACAGGGTTTTTTGGGTTGGATTGCATAAATATATAAATGTGTCGTTAAACCCGCCACCACCCGACACGGCCAATTAGTAAGGTTTGTCACGTAAACGTAACACCCCAATTCCTTACTAGTACAGCACACCGGTGTGCTGGAGAGCAAAGCCGCAACAATTTACAATCTTGAGTTACGACGTTACTGGTGAAACGTCAAACTCGGATTGCAAACGTTGTGATTGGCTGTGTCGGGTGGTGGCGGGTTTAACGACACACACATTTACGCGATATAACCCAAAATAAACTGTATTGTGGACGATTTAAATAAATCCCTGCAGCCACTGGACGGGGTGCTACCATTCACCCCAACAAGGTAAAGAACCTCTATATATTCTTGAATGGAAGAGCTGTGCTTGGACATTGCGACGGTCGGGTCAAGGTGTGCCATCTTTGTGAGCCCTCCGAACCCCAGCGCCGCTCCCTGCCCCACCAAACATTTGAGCCACCACTGCTTGCTTCATTTCCTGATTGCTGCATTGGGTTTTTTTTATTATTTTTTATTTTTAGATGTTTCCCGACAATTATTGACGAGTGTTTATTATGGACGTGGGAGGAAACCGGAGCGACCGGAGAAAACCTAGGCACACGAAGGGGCGACACTCTCTCCCCCGTACAGATCGAAACGGATGGGAATTAGTCCACTTTGCTGTGCCGCCATCTCCTGGCAAGCCAGAGTATGGCACTTCGACGCCCACTGGAAGGGCTTTTCACGGCGAGCCCTCGCTGCGTTCGCAGCGCTGAAATTGCATGCCGCCACGTGCAGCGTGGCCACCGCCGCCCGGGTGCCTGGGGCTGCTGCCCCATTCGTCCGGCATTTGCCACGGCGCTGATCGACCACCCTGGGTCATGGACGATTCATCAGCTTGGGCGGCGAGAAATCGGCACGCGCCCAGCGTCGGCGTCGCGCTCTGCCTGCTTTTGTTGCCGCTCGCCTCCCCGCACCCGAAACGGCCCGATGGAGAAGCCGCGTGGCTGAACAGTGGAGACGTAGCGGCCGAATCGGAAAGCTGATTTAAAATGCCCCGGGAGGTGCGCGCGGAAAGAAGCGCGTTTACACGTTAGGTGAGCGGCGGCGGCGGCGGCGCCGTGATGACTTCATAGCGCTCGCGACGCTCGCAAGGCTGCCTGTGGCAGATGCGCGGGCACGGTCCTAGCCGATAATTTATTTCCCATCTGCCGTGCACGTTATTGCGCGACATGCGCGCGCGTGTTTATTGTGGCGTTGCGTCGCGGGCGTTTCCGACCGCCACCCAGCCACACCACACCCCCCCCCCCTCCTCGCGCTGAAGCGGCAAGCGAGTACCCCGTCCCGAGCAGCGTCGTGTAACGAGCACGCTCGAGGACGTTTGTCACTCATTATGGAACGTTCTGTGAGCGTGGGTTTTTTTTTATTTTTTTAAACACTACTCTAACCACGGCTGCCACATTCAAAAGGTGGGGGGGGGGGGGGGGCGTTCACTTGCGATTCCAAATAGAAAATATCATCAGAAAGGTTAATATCCACGTATTAAAACTACAAGCGACACCGTCACGATTGACCGCAAATTGGCCCTAAGCACACAAGTCAAGTTATCGCCGGCTTCCTTTAATGAAATCCATTTTTTTTTCTTTCAAAAATTGATTTTCTGAGCAGTCGGTTTTGCATCGGGATATGGGGATTGTGTTAAAAACGAATGGTGGTTCAAACGGAAATTGAAAGAGACACTGCGATGCCAACCGGCAGCGGGCACGCGGAAACGAAGGCGGAGCACTCCGGCTTGCCCCGGAATTGGAGCGCTCTTAGTCTGAGAAGTGTGTGGAGCCGCGGTCGCACGCACGCACGCACGGCCCTCTGTGACTTGTGCGATGGAAAATGAATGGACTTGAGCAATATATATTTTTTTTAAAGCTCGTGGTACCAGCGTTTGCCAGTGGGGTTGGGCCTCATCAATGACTCTGCCAGCCTCTAAATGACATCTAACTGCTAATTGCCAGTGATTTATTTTTTGTTAAGCTTCCCGAAATGAATGCATTTTACTTTTTGCAGGAACAGGTTGTAGTTTTTTTTATTTGCGAGATAAAAAAAAACATGGTAGTGGAATAGGATCTGATACGGTCAAACAAACAGTGCTGTCACCGTGATTGCTATTCTCATAGTGATTACACATTATTTTTTGGCATCGTTAATTTGCGGGAAACAAAATCGCACAAAAACACAGGTGCAGTATTAACCAAAAAAATTGCAAATCATTTATTTAAGAGGTAAAATTTATTTCGGTTGCAGTCTTTGTTGAATATTAAAATGCTGGTATCGTAATCTGTCTGTCTTATGGGCATGAATATAGCGCTAAATATACAGCTGTATTTATAGGGTTAATACCGCTATACTTTTGAGATACCTGTGGTAATGTTCACATTATAAATAGCTGCAATATCACATTAGATCTCCCTTGATAATGTGGTTTATGAATCCGTGTCGTCGAAGTGTCTGCTCGTGAAAAACTATTGCAAATATGGTGCACGTGTAACTGTTTCATTTAAAATTAGAGCATATTAACGTTTTTAAAAGACCCCAGAGCAGTCATTATTCTGGTTTTAAATATAACATTATCTTAAGCAGGTTAAAGGTAGTACTGTACATGTGGTGGAGCGGTGGCAGCGTGGTTAGTGCACAGCGCTGTGAACTGGGCAACCCGATTTCGATCCCTGGCCACAACTGGAATCGCAACGTGCATCGCAACTCGCATTGGTGGCGAGTGACATCAGAAGTGGTCCTTCTCCCCTTCACGAAGCCGCGCTGACCGACGTGGCGAGGTACGACGAAATGAAATCCCCGTAACCACTGACGGAGCCAGTTGGGGGGGGTTGGGTGGCACGTGCTCCCCCCCCCCCAATGATCCGATCGAAATCCCTAATTTCGATCGGATCATTGGAGTTTATTCGTAATAAATCGGCATTTTGCGACCCCCCACTGCCACTGTAGCATATTATTACGACAATAGTCTGAGTCCATAATTGGAAATAAGTAATGGCAAAGCAGTTATAAGTGACTCACAGAATTGTGCGCAGTTGCGTATAGAGGACACGACTTCCCTGAAGACATCAACACCTTCAGCGAGCGCGATGCCGATCACACAACGCGGTTCGAATTCGACCCTCGATCGATGGCTTCGCCATCGCCGCACTTGCGTCGAATAAAAATGAAGGTTATAAGCCCTTACTTACTAACAACTCCTTACTTACTAACAACTCCTATAATTTTTCATTGCTGGAGGGGTTGCCCCCCCCCCCCTTCCTGAAAATCCTGGCTCCGCCATTGCCCATGGCTGAAATCGCCTAAGGGGGGCTGGGGGGTAGAGGCCTTCGTCCATTGCCGACACAATAACGCTCCATAGTCATTATCCCGAGTCCTCGCGGTGGAATGAAACCCAACGCACACTCATTGAAACCGTGCCCTCAATTCGTGAAGCGGCGCGGTTTGGTGGGAGCGGCGTTCCCGATCTGTTTGTGCTCGGGTGCGAGCGGTGGCGGCGTTCGCCCAACATCGCGTGAACAAACGGCCTTCCTGAATATTTCAATGCCCCCCCCCCTCCCTTCCGTGCGCCGACGCTGGGGAACCCGTGTTCACCGCGCCGCGTCCGTCAAAACGGCACCACCGGTGGGAGGGGGAAGATGGGGTGGGGAGTGGTGACCACAGTGCCGCTGCTGCGCATGGAACCGGAAGACTGACATCCTTAATTGCGACAAAACATGTAGACGATTCCTCGAAGGCTCGACGCAAAAATGTTTCCCGATTGTCCTATGCTTTTTGTTGCTGGCCGCTTGGCGTTTTGGCCTGAGTGGGTATCTGCTCACCAGCTGTGGTAAAAAAAAAAATCGGTGCTCACTGCCCACTATCGCATGGTTCAGAAACACAGCCATTCACGGAAAGTACACAACAAAAATTTAAAATTGTGCAGAGAAACATGGAGAAATAGACACTGAATTCCACTGAGACAGAACGAGGAATAGCACATGGATTAGAGACTACTCAGGTTGGTGACGGTGCTCGGACCGTGTAGATGTGGCCTTGGGCAGGACACGTCTACAAGAAGGGACGAGGGCCGATGGTCAAGAATCTTGACGGAGCGGCTGCCACGGAACGCGTCCGGGTTTGCTGCGTCCACCGAGGAGATGGAGCGATGGAATCGGCTCGCTTGCGGACGCAGGGTTGATTGTTAGTTTGCAGCATCGTGAGAGATGGCCGGCGGATTTGGGGAGGCGTTATCCAGCAGTCGATTGAACGTGACTGATGACGATGACGAAGACGATGATGGTGATCGATGGCTGGGAGAGTATCCTTGGCCCAGGAGGTTAAGATTTTGGTTTTGTACGACCACGTGAGTTGCGTGTCTCGTGAAGTCCATCGCGCGTTTTGCCGCCGAGTGAGTAGCGCAACCCTTGCCTCATCATTTACGGGCGATCTCTGACACCGTTTGACACCTGGCCTGGCCACAGTAAATATCCAAAAGGTCAATTTTGCGTCGTGGATTGCGAGGTAGTAATGGCGTAATCGATCCAGAGTGCCCACGCGCCGCCCCTCCACCGCCATCGCATCTGAAATCTAATAAACGCAGGCTAAATGTTTCATGCAGAAGAAGTGAAATGTTGTTAGTACCACGTGGGATTTTTTTTTATGACCGTATATTTTAAAAGTTGAACTTTAATACGAAAAAAATGTTGGATCGTCTGATGGCATTTATTTTTATTGAATTTTTTTTCCTCTCGCCAATATTTTATGCATGAGGGCCGTCATTATTACACGCTGAATCTTTGATTTAACACACAATTTAAGACGTTTTAAAATTTAAATGAACGCACGACGAGGAGCAGCCCGAGCCTTGGTAATTTAAGATTGTAATTGTGGGGAAAACAGAACGTGCGGCAGCGCCGTAACACGCAGATAAGGAATCGAGGCTCGCACCGGAGTGAAATATAAATAGCGTTATTTTGGTCAAGTAGTGGAGAGCGGGTCTTGGCAGTTTTCACTGCCGGGCAGGGGCTGCGGGGCAACTATTTCGGGGTGACTTCTGTGGGTTTTGTTTGCAATTCATTTTCAAGCTTCTCGCATGGCCGACCCGCGGATTAACAAATCCCAATTCCACGCCGTTATTGACTTTGTATATGGTAATGCAGAGACGCTCGCTCGTGTAATGCACTGGCTGTGTTTCCCAACTATACATTATTTAACGAGTTGGTCCCTACGCATTTGTACGAGAAATCGGTACATACAGTGTGTGTATATATATACACGAGACGTTAGCCTTTTGTTAATCCACTTTTGGAAGGTCTCCCCATTGCCGGCTGTCATGGGGGTTGTTTTGACCATACTTCACCACGCTGGTCAGTATGGCGTTGGTGAAAGGCAGTTACAGTGTTGTTATACGTGGGTGAAGCCCATTGAGAATCAATAGCCTCTATTTCTACGTGACTTTACCGAAAGAACCAAAGAATAATAGCCTCGCCATGGTATGGTTTTGAGACATCGGTTACCTTACACACGGGGCTATTGTAAATCGCAATGTGGATAAGCAGCTGCCGAGACCAAAAGGCTGATTTATGGAGTCAGAGGTCAAATGCATTCATAATGTGGACCTAATTCACATACACTACATGTCACGAACTTTCAACTGACATCTCCTTTGAAATTGATGGGGCGGTCATGTAGGACAAACATACACAAATACAGACATACAGATTAGCTGCTTACATAGCCGAAATAAATATGCTCATGAATTAATGAAGACTCTAGGTACGCATGTACCTGGGCATGTGTGTTGCCGTGGCGACGGACCGTAATACATCAGGATCTGCTCAGACGGGGACTGGCACTGATCGGGTTTCTAACGGCATTTATCCCCACGCACTTCTGTTTCCGGACCTACTCGCAAACACTAACGATCTCGCACACACACGCATGCACACACACGCATGCACACACACGCACGTACACAGGGTACAGTGGTTTGCACGCTGCGCTCTGAATCTGGTGACCAGAGTTCGATTCCTGGGCACGGCTAACACCAACGGCAAGTGGCATCTGAACCGGTCCTCGCTTGCCCTCGGTTCACCAAAATAATTATCTGACTGGCGTGGTAAAGTACGATCAAACAATCCTCATGACTAACACGGCATTGGGAGGCCTTCATCCAGCAGCGGATTGACAAATGGCTGCTGAAATACACCAATAGTATCATGATTATACAGTGAGGGAAAAAAGTATTTGATCCCCCGCTGATTTTGTACGTTTGCCCACTGACAAAGAAATGATCAGTCTATAATTTTAATGGTAGGTTTATTTGAACAGTGAGAGACAGAATAACAACAACAAAATCCAGAAAAAGGCATGTAAAAAATGTTATAAATTGATTTGCATTTTAATGAGGGAAATAAGTATTTGACCCCTCTGCAAAACATGACTTAGTACTTGGTGGCAAAACCCTTATTGGCAATCACAGAGGTCAGACGTTTCTTGTAGTTGGCCACCAGGTTTGCACACATCTCAGGAGGGATTTTGTCCCACTCCTCTTTTCAGATCTTCTCCAAGTCATTAAGGTTTCGAGGCTGACGTTTGGCAACTCGAACCTTCAGCTCCATCCACAGATTTTCTATGGGATTAAGGTCTGGAGACTAGCTAGGCCACTCAAGGACCTTAATGTGCTTCTTCTTGAGCCACTCCTTTGTTGCCTTGGCCGTGTGTTTTGGGTCATTGTCATGCTGGAATACCCATCCATGACCCATTTTCAATGCCCTGGCTGAGGGAAGAAGGTTCTCACCCAAGATTTGACGGTACATGGCCTCGTCCATCGTGCCTTTTGATGCGGTGAAGTTGTCCTGTCCCCTTAGCAGAGAAACACCCCCAAAGCATAATGTTTCCACCTCCATGTTTGACGGTGGGGATGGTGTTCTTAGGGTCATAGGCAGCATTCCTCCTCCTCCAAACACGGCGAGTTGAATTGATGCCAAAGAGCTCCATATTGGTCTCATCTGACCACAACACTTTCACCCAGTTGTCCTCTGAATCATTCAGATGTTCATTGGCAAACTTCAGACGGGCATGTATATGTGCTTTCTTGAGCAGGGGGACCTTGTGGGCGCTGCAGGATTTCAGTCCTTCACAGCGTAGTGTGTTACCAATTGTTTTCTTGGTGACTATGGTCCCAGCTGCCTTGAGATCATTGACAAGATCCTCCCGTGTAGTTCTGGGCTGATTCCTCACCGTTCTCATGATTATTGCAACTCCACGAGGTAAGATCTTGCATGGAGCCCCAGGCCACAGGGAGATTGATAGTTCGTTTGTGTTTCTTCCATTTGCGAATAATCGCACCAACTCTTGTCATCTTCTCACTGAGCTGCTTGGCAATGGTCTTGTAGCCCATTCCAGCCTTGTGTAGGTCTACAATCTTGTCCCTGACATCCTTGGAGAGGTCTTTGGTCTTGGCCATAGTGGAGAGTTTGGAATCTGATTGATTGATTGCTTCTGTGGACAGGTGTCTTTTATACAGGTAACACACTGAGATTAGAAGCACTCCCTTTAAGAGTGTGCTCCTAATCTCAGCTCGTTACCTGTATAAAATACACCTGGGAGCCAGAAATCTTTCTGATTGAGAGGGGGTAAAATACTTATTTCCCTCATTAAAATGCAAATCAATTTCTAACATTTTTGACATGCGTTTTTTTATTTTGTTGTTGTTATTCTGTCTCTCACTGTTCAAATAAACCTACCATTAAAATTATAGACCGATAATTTTTTGCCGTCAGTGGGCAAACGTACAAAATCAGCAGGGGATCAAATACTTTTTTCCCTCACTGTATCTCGACCGCACTAAACGTTTTCCAGCACAGAGCTCGGAACAAAAGACAGACGGGGTGTTTTGAAATTCAAAATCAAATTCCAATCCAGCTAGCCATGAGGCTGATGTTGTGAAACCTTGCGTTACCGAACACTCTGCGAACCGTCATGCAGGTGCATCGACAGTGTGGGTCGTGGGGCCTACTCGTAAAATGACCGTGTGCCTGAGCCCACGTTCGTTGCATCTCTGCCTCGTAATATTTCCAGCGCCGGCCCGTGGCGCCGTGTGCGCCGCTCCTCTGCCGGAGAGAGGCTGTCGCGCGACGTCTGACGTCCGCGGGAGAGGAGACGCATTACCCCCTCCTCCTTTGATCGTTAGCCTGGGGCACGCCAACCCGAACGGCTTCGGTGATTGAATCGGCAAACACGGAGCCGCCGAGCCGGGAGTTTTATATTTGTAACATTTCCCAGCCCACGGACGCAGCTCGCTGCGGATCGCTGCTCCGCTCTCGCTCAAACGTATTCGAGTGACGCGACGTTGTGAACGAGTGCACCACAGTAAGTAAATTTGACCGGTTGTGTGCGGTGGGGTAAAGTGTGGGTACTTCCCACTCTCCCAAAAAATGTCTGGCCCATTGTGGAAGAGTAGGCCAAAATACACACTTGTGGTGAAGGCTCTTCCGCCATAAGCAGGGCTGCACCTTTCCCTATGAATGTCGTTGCCTCTCGGCTCGTGTGGGAGGGTCTCGAGTCTGGGGTCAGAGAAGAGACCTCCACTCTCTGTACTCCGTTAAACAGGCCCAGTTGACATCGGAATGTATCAAGGGTGAATATAGATAATAAACAGGCCCAGTTGACATCGGAATGTATCAAGGGTGAATATAGATAATTGTGGAAATGCTGCGTTGCCCGTGAAGGAAGAGCTGTACAGCTCAATTTGGCTTTCGTCGGAAAAACAACTTCTGAACCTTCTGAACTTCCGAATATTTAAGTGGCAAATTTGGAGTTTGTGTACTGTGAGTGGGAGGTCGAGAGGCCCCCCCCCCCATGATGCTCTTGCAGTCCCGACTCTGTACGGACCCTCCGCTGCTTCGCCGATTTTCGCCGTTGATGTTTGACTGTCCTCGAGGGCAGAACACCGTCTTCTCGTTTCAAGGTCGGGTCACGAGTCCGGGTGGGGAGTCTGCCTCTTTGACCACCATTCTCTTCACGGCTGACAGTGAGGCATGATGCGATGGGGGAAGCTTGGCATTGTGGCCAGGCAAGACCGATCCATCTTGCTCTCATGCCCAGCCCGGCCTGGCACGGCACGGCACGGGGTGGGCAGGCGGGTGGCACACGTGAGAAATCTCTCAACCAGTGGCCGAGTGGAGAGGCGAACCCTCACTTCACCGATCATCACTATCAAGAGAGATACCATTAAGGGTTGAATTTAATTTGGCTCAAAATAGTTTTTCTGTGTCTGCGAGCATCTTAAAAAGAACAAGTAGCGTACAGCCTGCCTGCTAGATTTCAATTTGTGTGCAGCTAATACATTTATTTACAAATTAATTAGTCAATGCAAGTAATTGATTGCCCAGACGAAGCACTCAGCGGCTTGTATTTTTCTAGAAGTGGAATAACGTCATTGGCTGCAGAGGGCAGTGCGGCAAAAATCTATTGTGCTGTACTTCTACGCTTCCACATTTTCGCGCCACACCTTCGCCAACCCGCACTGTCCAGCGTGGTGAATTACGGCCCAACAACCCCCTGTAGATGGACAGGAATTCGTCGAAGCGATTGACCACTCGGCTGAAACACCGAGCAACTTGTGGTGTTCTGGGCGCTGTGTAGCGCAGAATGCCGCTGCTGCTGCTGCCGTGAGGCGCATTGCTGTTGACAATTGGGGGAGCCTCTTCACATATCCTGAACCCCGACCCTATCCATCACGTTTTCTCCTCGTGCATGGCTCCATTGCAACTGTTTAGCTCGCCCCGGTATCGCATCGAGCGAGGCCCCAAAACCAGCCCCCGGATTGGCGGTGGCACGCCTCGCCTCGCCGCTGCCGCGGCTGCGCTAATTCCCCGGTATTTCTGCGCGTTAACAAAGGCGCGGCGCTGCTGCTGTGTGCACACTCTCGCCCGCGCTCCCTCCTCCCCCCAGGGGCAGCCGGCGCCGGGGGCTGTGCGCGATTGATTTTTGCTCGTTCCTGTATGCCTGCATCTCCCAGGCAACCTGCTTCCTTCAAGCCCCAGATTACATCAGAGAGGCAATTCCACTGCCCTCCTTTCTGTCTTTCTCTCTTTTTTTCTTTTCTTTTCCCTCCCCTTGTTTCTTCCGCCGGTCCCTTCTTGCCCTTCTCCGCTTCCTTCCTTTCATTTTGAAAGTGTTTTTTTTTGTCTCTCTCTCTCTCTCTCGTGGCTGAACAACTGCTGGGTTTAGATAGCCGCCTCTGGCTGGAGCTGATCTCTCCAGAAATATCTCGGATAATGAGATCCAGCTGGGAGAGCTGGCAGCTTGAATATTCGTGCAAAACTGTCCGTGTGTTTTATGGCTTTTGGGGCTGCACATCTTCAATTTGTTGCGCCAACGATGCGCGGGGGGGTTCATTCAGGAGAAGCGAGGCGGCTCGCTCCGCGGCGTTTGGTGCGCGAAATGCTACGACCTCGAGCAAGGCACGTCCGCGCATCGTGGCTGGGGTCGTCACTTTCGCACGATCGGGTCCATCCGAGCGGATGTTCACTCGTCGCGTGGGGGCTCGTCGCGTTGGCCTTGTATACGAGCGCCGGCGGTCGGAGAGCGTTGATTATGGAGCATTAAACGGCAGCTACTGCGCTAGCTGGCGCCTGTCAATTGGATTTCCATCGCAGATGCCTGCGACATTGAAGCTCGTGCGTAGCGCCGTCGTCGCACGTGTCAGGGCATTCGTAATGGCCGCGTTACATTCCTTTTTCAAGGTTCGAATGACGCGCAGGCTTGTTTGTTTTCATTTCCCCCATTGTCGGTGGCATTTTTTTTTTGTTGGATGAGTTTTGCAATTAATCCTGCTCGTTTTCTGTTTGATTTAATAAGCCGAACATTCGGCCGGTGTAACTTTTTCTCCTGTTCCCCCACCGCCTTTGTGACCCATAGCCCGGGGATGTGTATATCATAAAATCCAGCGCGGTGACGTGGTGATCACTGCTGAAATATTTAAGCGCACACAGTGGCGGCGGCGGCTGCTGCTGCTGCTGCGAGTTTTTTTTTTGTCTCATCAAGAAGCGTCGAGACACGCTTGGCACTTGGTGTCGCACATAATCACTTTGCCGTTTCATTACCCGCAGGACAAAAACATTTAAACAGAACTCGCAAAAATCGTGAAACTTAAACGAGAACATGAATTAAACAGAATTCAAATTTAAGCGGTCATTCTGAGCGGGGTTCCCCCCACAACAGGGTTCATGTTGTCAATGTAAAGCACTGCGTTCTGTGACGGTACCTTTGAATGAGCGCCCCCCCCAGGTAGCCCCTGGGGGTTGCCTGAGTGCCGTCGCGATGCGGCCGTGCGAGCAGCGCCTCGAAATTGTCACCTCGAGGGGACTTTGACGGCCTCTCTCCTCCCCCCCCCTCCTCCCCCCGGCTCGTGCCACTACCGGTGAGCCGTGTCACAGTGTGGACGCGTGCCAATGCAATCAGGATAGTTGATTTTACCCCCGGCTCTCCCCGCGGTGTGGGTGGCATGGTAGATATGAGTGGTGTGGGTGGGGTGGTGTGGGTGGGGTGGTGTGGGTGGGGTGGTAAACATGGCCGGGAATGCTCAGAAGTGGGCGACTGCTGAATATTGAGTGTCGGCTCGTGCGCCGACACTCAATATTTTTTGGTTACGTTTGGGGGATGGCCCCCGTGGCACGTTGTTTAATTGCTAGGCCCGTCATTTAGCTTCTTGCGTGCGATGGAATCTTCTGAGGAGCGTTGTTAAAGTTTTTGAGAAATGGGCGTTGAATGAACGCACAGCCCTGGGGAAAATTAACCAAACTAAAATCTCATTACAACAACTAACCAATTAGATAAATGCCTCTTACAAATGGAACTTAGATAAATAAAAAGGATTGGTTGATGAGCTTTATTTCTAAATCCTTTGGTCTTCACCAGCCCCCTTTGTCTTTCCACTGCTAGAGATATAGGCTCCTCCACTACCACGTCTGTCATGGGGGCGGTTTGACCATGCTTCACCACGCTGGATCAGCGCGGGTTTTTGAAGGGGGGAGGGGGATTGAGAGGGGATGCGCAAGACCAGGTCGGATATCACTCGCCACTGATGTTAGCCGTCGCTGGTCATTCACAAACTCGAGTCGGTGGGTTCTCTATTGCGGCGTGTGCACACGGTTGTGCCACCGGGCTCCTCCCTCACATCGCCGGCCTGGCCGTCTGAACGCAGCTGCCTCCTTCCGGACTTCTCCCGGAATCTTGACTATTTTAACGAGGCTGCGGCGGCGAGCGGTCTCCCTCGTCCGCTCACGGCACCGAGACACGACTGCGCCCCTGAGACTTTGTGCGCGGGGGGCACAATCAAAGCGTCGCTCAGCGCCGGACCAAAAGGGGAGCGAAGTGCCACAGACGCGGCGACAACTCCGGGAAGACGTGGCTCGCGTGCGCGCGTGCGTGTGTGCGTGCGTGTGTGTGCGTGTGTGCGTGTGTGCGTGCGTGCGTCTTGGCGTGTGTGCGCGTGCGTGTGTGCGTGTGTGCGTGCGTGCGTGTGTGCGTGCGTGCGTGTTTGCGTGTGTGCGTGCGTGCGTGCACACGCGCGTTTTGTTCCACGCCGAGCCGGCGAACCAATACGGCGCAAAGTCTGGAGCGATGGCGTGTGAAGCTGAACTCCGGGTGCGAGCCGTCCGGGCGGCGCCGCAAACAAAACCGATGGGAGTGGACGTTCAAACGGGTAACGCGCGTAATGACTGGCGAGACCGTACTGATTAAGACAGAAAAGTATAATAACTGAAGTCGTTCATGCATATAAATTGCTGTGGGGGGGGGAAAAAATGACTCTTGTCATCTCATTTATTGGTGGGGTCATGCTGTGATTCGGTGTCAGAACGAGATTGAATCGTACATCAAGGCCGCTACTAACATTACAGCCAGTCAGGCAGGTAATTAAAGGTATAGCGCGTGGAACAAAAAAAAATTCCCTCGGAGATGCACGCGGGGTATTGAGAGAAGATGGATTCTCTGTTTGTGGGAGATGGTCGCGAGCCGGCACCAGGGTTCACCTTGCTCCGCGGTGAGGAGGGGGGCAGTGGGGGGGGGGGGGCGGTGGCACCGGCGGTGCTCGTACCTGACAAACGAGGCTTCTACCTCACCTCCCCAGCTCAGAGTGCAGTAAATTCCCTTGTTTGACTCCAAAAGTCAAAGAATTCAATTAATTTGGCGTTATTGCTTTCACCGTCGCCCTCAATCCCGCATTTCCCCAAGACAAATATAAATAGTCTTTAAAAACACACGGCGCAATAACGGTGCCAGGCCTCACAGATATTCGTCCGTGTTTTTATTTTGCCGATAAGTGCTTTTGTAAAAAAAAAAATCAGCTTTCATGTTTTTGTTGTGAGGTCTAGCAATACATTTGCATGCAGTTTTCCTAAGATGTCATGTTATTTACAGCAGAAAGAACAATACAGCAATGTAGTATGTATAAAGATAATGAAATGCTTTTAGCGGTGTAGTCATGCACAACAAGCAATATATATTAAAAAAACACCTCGGGGTCTCCTGCTGTAGCGGCTTTGGTGGGTGGGTGGTGGTGGTTGTCGGCAGGCTGGTGTTTTCTCCGGGGCTGAACGTTTAATATTTTGTTTTGGGGAAGTGTCCATCTCTCTGCGCGGTTATTTCAATCGCCTCACTTCCCCGTTTCACCGGCAGCTCCCTGAGCAGAGATTAAATAAACATACGACAAGGCCGCTTTGTTGGCATTTTTCGAGCAGAATTTCTACAACTGGCAGGCATGAAGGATGCCCTGGCGCAGCCCCTGGAATTGTTCACTCGCGCCACGGCCGACAGAAAGGCCCCCCACTGGAAGGAACTCGAGAGGGGACCCTCTCGGGGATCATTTTGGCCTCTTCTTCCATGCTATCCGGACCTCTTGGAAGAGGTTGGAGTTGCCCACACCTGAGGTTGGAGTTGCCCACACCTGAGGTTGGAGTTGCCCACACCTGATCCCACCATGCACAAACCGCCGATTGGCCGACCACGGTGAACCTGTTTATGCTGTTGTTGGGTGGATGGGGGTGGGGGGGGGGGGCACGGGGGTGATTGGAGGGATTTAAGAACCTTCCACCATTGGAAGGTTCTTAAATCACCTGGAGATGGCATCAAACTGGCCACCCCTGGCCTATATAAGTGCAGTGCGTCATCCGGTAACGGCATGAACACAACCCCTGCCTTCCGATCCGGACAACGAATTGAGCCCTCCGTCCCTCGCCCCCGTGTCTCTGGGTGCCACAAACAACGGGGAGGCGGAGCGGTCGAATTTCCGGCGACGGTCTTGGTGCGAGCCGCTGCCGGCCCAGGCCGGATGGCAGCTTGGGCGGCAAGCCGAGCGCGGTCGCCGTGGCGCGCTAGGCGGGCGAGCGAGCGAGCGAGTGTGGGTTCGGCGGAGGCAGCGCAGCCCGCATCCTGCGCCGATCGTTTGCGCTGCTCCCGGCTTGAAGCGTTCTGCTCATTATCGGCAAGGTAGATTCAACGCGCCTCCGCCGATGACGAGAGAGACTCTTGTCGCGGCGGGCGGGCGGGTGGGTGGGTGGGTGGGCGAGTGGGTGGGTGGGTGGGCGAGTGGATGGGTGGGTGGATGGTTGTGCGCGCACGATTTCACTTGGCAAATTATCACCAACCCCTTAATGTTTTGACACGTAGGGAAAGAAACTGTCTACAGGCCTCCGGGGGGGCGGGGTGGGGGGGGGAGGCAGGGGGGTGTGGTGTAGGATGGGAGGGGGGGTGGTGGTCCTCACGCCTTACACTTCACAACTAATTTCTGTCTGATTGTGTAAATTTACTTCCCAGGGGATTGGATTTTTTTTGTTCTTCCATCGTCTGTCGAACAGTCGTGTTTTACCCGTCAATAGTGCAGCCGATGTAAGCATCAACAGGAGCCTCTTCTTGTTTCCCGGCTCTTCGATGAGCATGTAACAGCGGATCCCGGGGCTCGCCGTGCTTCGCGCTCGCCACGATTTAAAAATGCCACCGAAGAATGAATTCTGTAATTTCCTGGGGGGGGGGGGGGGGGGGGTGGGTGTGTGGGGGGTTGTTGCTCCATGGTCGACGCTTTGCGTAATTCGTGACACCCGTTGGATGAAGGTCGCCGCTTTTTTTGTGCTGCGGGGGAGCGGTCGAGGGCTCCGTTGGTCTCCTCATCGTGCCGCGGCGCCGTCAACTTGACGGAGCAGGCGAGCAGAGCGCGAAGCAGGCCGCGCTCCATGACAACGTACGGCACAGCTGCCAGAGTCGATCACCCTGAAGAGCCGAGTACTAAATCTTCCGTCACATCCACTAAGTCTTTGCCGGAGAGGAGGAAAGCCGGCTTTGAGTGGGGCTCATGGACTCCCGGTTGGAGTGGCGGAGGCTCGCGTCCTGCCCAGGGAGCCGCTCGCCCACCCGTCCGGGCCCTTGACCCCCCCCCCCCCTCTCCTCCCCGTTCGCTCTTCCATTTCTGACACTAACCAAACCCCCGGTGCCCGGCATGTAGGGGCGCCCGCGGGGTTTATTGTCAGATTGGTGGGGTGGGGATCGCGCCACGAAAAACCCCTTGAGCTCGGTTCAATCCCCGGCCACGGCTCGTGCCGAACATCAGCGGCCGAACCGGTCCTGGACGCTCTTGTTTCTTCGCCGACCACGCTGACCAGTTCGGGTGAAGTATGGTTAAACAACCACGTCGACCGACATGCAGTTGGGAGGCGCTCGATCAGCAGTGGACTGATAAAAGGGCTGAACGAATGAAGTAAATTTTTAAAGACAACCAGCATCTGCTTGTACATCTCCAATATGTCAATGTTCGACGCCCATTTTTGGAAGGCAATCAAGCTTAAATATGAAAGCAAAAAAAAAATCAAAGGCACGTGACTGTAAACGGAAGACACCGTGGCCAGCTGCCGATGGCTGTGACCGCCAGAGATTGCGATCCGTCTTGCCCGCTGGTGCGCTTGGCTGGCTAACGTGAGGTGGCAGACCTTTGAAAGCGGTCAATCTGGCACCGAAATTGGTGCAGTCTTCCAGAACAAGGGCACCCAAATGAAAATATAAACCGCGCGCGCGCGCTGGCACGGGCACGCCGCGGGAACCGACACCTCCGGCGTGACGACGGACCCCCTCCCCCTCCCCCGTCATCGTCACGCCGGCGAGTCGGCGCGGGAAAGAGAAGAGGTGTGGCGGTGGCTACCCTTGGCGGCGAGCGGCGCCCGGATTCCCTCGTCTCGTAACGACGACGGCGGATCGCGCGCCGCCGGCCAATTACGCCGCGGCGCTTCCACTCTCCCCCGTTGGCCCGCGTGGCTCCGTCTTGACCTTGACACGGGCGGCTTAAAGACTCGGGCAAGCAGCACTTGCGGTCCTAATCAGGGGGAGGGCCTGACAGCTGCTCCATCACGGGCCCCGCCACGCTTGCTTAGCGCCCGCCGATTGATGTGCGCGCCCAGGGAACGCGATTCCACCCCAGGTCCATTGCTTACACCTGCGGGGTGTCCTGCGGCTCCACGCTATGCCGATGCAGTCGCGTTCAATAAAGGGGATTTAATAAGTCTACTGCGCTCGGTGAGACGGGAGCGGAGCAGCAGGGTTCGGATTCCCTTTGTTTTGGCGCCCTGTCGGTTCTGAGGGCCGAGCGTTAAAACCATGATTTCCGATCATGTAATCGCATTTTTCTTTTTATATGTGAAATTTCCAACACTGGCTCGTGGCTGTAAGTGGGAGATGGGCACTGCCGAAATGTTCATTTGAACAGAAGCCACTTTTATTTTGTCGATCTACTGCTAGATTAAGGCCTCCCCATGCCGTGTTTTTCATTGTAGTTGGTTTCACCTTCATACCGGTTTGGGTATCACTCGCCACTCGTGTTAACCATGGGCAGGAATTGAACAACCAATGCCAGGTTTCTAGAGCAGTGCTCTTACCACTGCACCATTGCTCGACTCCATCGTCGAATTCTAATTGCAATTAAAATTAAGCACTTTGAATACATCAGCAATACCGTAGACGTTTTATAAATACATTAATCGCAGTTTGATATACGGAAACAGAATATCGCGTGATCATATGTTACCCTAGTCGGCAGCATATTACCGCATTTGTCTACAAAAATTGGAAAACCTACCCTTGTAGGAATTTTAATCATCCTTAAATTTCTCACAAACAAGCACAGGAGCCGTCAAGTAAACACGAACCAGATCCCATCACGGCAGCCCCCGGCGTCATCGCATCGCCTGCCGCCCACCCCCCTCCCACGGGCTTCATCAGGGTCGGGACTCCATCAGGGCATCGCCCCCCACGGAACCGTGCTCTGCTCTGCGCCCATCTCCTACCTTGCCCCCCCCCCGCCCCCCATCTTTCCACCTTGCACCCCCTCTTTCTCCTGCGCACCTCATCTGCGACCGCTTACCACCGCCATCCCCTGCGTGTGCGTCAACGCGCCTGCCCTGCCGTGATCCTTCAGCCCCGCTGCTGCTGCTGCTGCCCTGCTGCTGTCCACAGCTGTGGCCACGTCTCCCGTACCCCCCCCCCCCGTGCCGCTGGTGCGGAGGCTCCACCTCTGAGACAGCTGGCACGGCCGCTGCTAACGAGGCCCCGACAATCGCAAGGTTACGAAGTACTCGGAGAATGTTACCCGCTGTTATTTCTATTGTGGAAGTCATTTTAAGGTGCAGGCAGTGTAGTATTTACCTTCTCATTTTTTTGGTTTATGAATATAGATTTTTTTTCCCCCCCTCTCAAATTAAACTCGCATTCAATGCGCAGCTGCTGGAATTGCATCATGTAATTTATTACCGAATTATGTCCGGCGTTGGCAGGGGAGTAGCATTTTTTTTCCTGTAATAGCTAACGTGTCATTAACGGATGTCAATATTAATATCGATGTTAAAAGCAATAATTATTGAGAAAGCGATTTTCGTCAAATGTAATATGTAAAATGGATATCTACCTGTGATGCTAGACCCTTGGGAGGCCTTATGAGAGATGAAAGAGAGGCAGCGCCATACACAGAGCGTGCGTGCGTGCGTGTAAATTTATGGATTTGTACATGCACAGCTCTTTTGAGTGCCTTTCCATGCCGTACGGGCTGCGGGGGTAATTTGTCCATACTTCACGCCGACTGGTGCTTCTTGGTAAAGGCAGGAAGCATAGATGTTCAGTACAGCAACGGAGTTTACTGAACTGCACGCTCTTGCCCATAACTCAGCCCTGCACCTGCTATGAATGGCAGTCGCCCATCCAAGCACTATGCAGGTTAGATCCGAACTGGCTTGCGAGAATTCACGTACCCACTCGCCCAAGCGTGATGGAGAGATGAGTCCGTTAAATTGTTGTCACGGCTTCATGGCTATGAAGGGGAAGGAAGTGGCATTTCTCATGTCCTGGCCGACGGCTAAGGCCAGTGGACGAGACTGGTGATGGAAGGACAGCCAAAGGGGGTAAAGGGGGAGCCCATCTGAGAGAGTGACTGCTGTCGAATGGATGCCCTTGCTGCACCTGCAGTGGCGTGAGCGAGTAATCGCAGGGCTGCACTTTGACCTTTGCCATCCAGCCACGTGCAATTTGTCCGAGGCTAGCTTGGTGCCGCAATGTTCGAGCGGAGGGTCGGTGGCGGGAGACTCCGGGACGCGGCCGGCCCTGCCGCGCCAGTAAAGTTTCACGCTGAACAAACACATTTCACAAAACTAATGAAATACCTGCTCACGTGCTCTATATCCTGCAATAAAAGCAAACCTACATCCATCTGTCATCGACGGGACCTCCGCCACTTGGGCGGGATTCTCGGGCACGTGCCGGGAGCCTCCCCCCCCACCCCCAACGCCGGCGACTCTGAGCGACGCGCGGCCACGTGGCAGGACCTGGAATCTGATTACCACCACCGAACCCCTCCCTACCGCATGGTGACCTCATAACCCCAACCCCCCCCCCCCATCCTGCTTATGAAGCCCTCTCTCCCTCCAGCGCTGGCACGGCGTCCGCTATCCGGCTCGAGGCCGCCTCCCCAATTATCACAGCCACAGTCATGGTGTGGTGCACCTGGCGCAATTTGTATCAATTTGAATGCCCCACGCCACCTTCCCTCGGCATTTCATTTGAATTTTCATTGTTATTGTGAATAATTTCTCTTACTGGCACAAGCCATGAAATATGCTAATGCACCCCCCCCCCCCCCACCCACCGTCCGTGCAAATAAAATGCATGATAAATAGTGGAGCTTTCACTTACTTACAAATTGGGAGGTGAGTGAGTGAAAAAAAAATAACCCGTACGATAAAAACAGACGGATTTCTCCCCCCCCCCCACTTTGTGATGTTTATTGACAGAAGGGGGGGGAAAGCACAGCATCTTTATTTATCCAAATGCAAACACAAAGCATCCAAAAAATGCATCTGGCGTTGTGCAAGAAATGTCACCCATTCATCATGCACGGACACGTGGCTCTCCCATAGGTCATGAAAGTGGCATGCCGTAATGTCAATGCTTTGCCGAGAATCTATTTCCTTACATAATGCATTCATATTGGCATTGATCCAGAACTGTCAATGAAATGCTTAACATTTTTTTTCACCCCCGCTCCGTAATCATACGACATCGGTACAAAGCGTATTCCCATCACTCACCGGATTGTGTGCGACGTGCGCGTCAATACCCTCGTGGGTGGACTCGTGCCGGGCGGGCGGAGAGATGCACGATGCGTTCATCGATCTGGAGCGGCCGAGCGGTCAACAATGCCGGCACCGCGATAGAAACAACGGGGGTGCGGGGGGCGCGCAGGGAGAGGTGAAGGCGCCGGTGATCCCCCCCCCCCCCCGCTCCACCGCTGTCCCCCCCCCCCCCCCGCCTCCGCCGCCCACTGCCCCCGTAGAAATGTTCGCAAGAGATGAGGCTGTGGCAGCGCGGGAGGTGCGAGCTGTCGGAGCGGGCGGCCGGTCTGCTGCAGCGGCTGCCCTCGCTGGGGCCGCTCGTGGAGGCGAGGCTGCTGGTGCTGGCCGGAGAGTGGGACTGGCTGGAGGTGCGCCGACGCTAACGAGGCTCTGGTGGCCGGCGCCACGTTTCTGGGCCGACGATTACTTTTCCACCGTACGACCGAGCAGCACCGGGCCGGCGTGACGCTTCTCGCGAGGCGGCAAATTATTTTTTCCGCCGCAGGAGCCCAACCTTGCCACTGAAGTCACGCGCAACTAGCGTGGCTGTTGTCACGCATAATGGATGCGTCGTTAGCCCTGGCCCTGCGTGGCCCCGAACCAGATTCGGACATCGTTTGAGGTCACGGAAAACCACCCATACTAGGGGGGAGGGGCCCGGCACTGGTTTGGCTCGGATGTGCCGGTGGAAAAGTGGTCCATTAATAATCAAATAAATGACTATTCACTGCCCTTTTTATGAATTCACTGCTGAATGAAGGCCTCCCGATTCCATAACTGCCATGGGGTTGTTTGATCATACTTCCCCACCCTGGACATTGCAGGTTGGTTAAGAAAGGGTGAGCCAGGACTGGTTTAGATATTCCTTGCCACTCGTGTGAGCCGTGACGGAGAATCGAAGTTGGGTCGATGGGTTCATATCTCGGTGCACCAGCAGACTCCACGGCCGCCACCCCCCCCCCCCACTCCCCCACCCGCATGTGATCGGCTGAATCCCTGAATGAAGGTGCTCCTCTGCACATTTACATGGGGAGCAGATGTTCCAGGCGCAGCTCGTGATTTTAGCTGCGAGCTGGGGATTTGCCGCGTCGCGGCACGCGCGGAGAGGGGGGTGGGGGGGAGAAGAAGAAGAAACTCTGTCCAGGTGAAACTTCCACGCACGCCGCCAGTGCACACGTGCACCGGCGCTGTTTGCAGATACGGGCGGAATTGAATTTTTCAAATTCATTTACTTGGGCTCTCATTCCACTTATGGCATAATCTCATAATGCAGGTTTCTAACGGTCCTCCGTGCGCGCGTTGGCAGAAGGAATTTAAATTACAATGGGCGTGCGCCAAATTAAGCTGTCAAAAAGGAATTTCGTACACAATCTGGGCTCCCCTCTACCCGCCCCCCACCCTACCAGAACACCGCGCAAACATAATTCGTGCCGAATGCGGTGACGGTGCCCGCTCACCTGGGAGATGGCGAGCGGGCGCACTAACGATCCCGGCATTCCGCTCGTGCGCCAGCGGCACGGACCGAGGGAGTGAGATGTTATTTATTTATTTAACGGGCAGACTGCCGCCCCGTTTGTTGGTGGGGGTTTTTTTTCTTTCTTTCCGGCGCTCATCAGCGATGCGCGTTCGTGCGCCGCGTTCTTGCGAGTTATACCTTTTGACTTGGCGAGGTGGCCCCTGATGGTTCCCCCGTGCCGGGTCCCGCCCCCACTTTGCTCTCGGCCTTGCGCCCTTTTTGTTCCCTGCGACGGCGCCCGGCGTCGAGCCGACGGCGCCCGGGGAGGGCTTTGCCCTCTGCCGTCCGTCATCACGCGGTGTGGCCCCCGTTTGGACTGACCCTGAGCACGGTTCCCGCTAAATGCATTATTTCGAATTTCAAATTGGGGGCAATTAATTAGGAGCTTTAATTGTATTATAAACAAGGCACTGTGACACATCTACGCGGAGTTCATTATAACGTCGTTATAATGGACCTCTGCTGCGTTTCCAGAGCGGGGCGGGCGTTTTGCGGTGAGATCCCGTATGCGACTCGGGAAAATTTAATCTGAGCCTCGGTCATTTTTCACGCGGATCTAAGCGCACGTATACACGCACGCGGCGCCACAATTGCGCGTTATGGAATCAATTCGGAGGTATATTTTTCTACAGGTGATCTGAGCGTGAATCATACCTGTCAGCTTGATATTGCTGACACGTAGAGAACATTTGCTCGAACGCGGCTGCGTTTATTTCCGAGCAATCTATTAAACGTTGCGCGACAAAGGAGGGACCTTGAGAATGTTGGTGGCTGCGGCGAGGAAACTGAGAGATCTCTGGACGCGGAGACGATTTTAATCGCTGCCGCACGGTCTTCGCAGGGCCCCACATTACACGGCGTCGACACAAAAAGCGGCGAAAGAAGCCCAGCGGCAGGGAGCCATCGTAATCCCAGCGCCGCTCGCACCCCTTCTCTGAGATTACAACCCCATGCAGTCCGCGAGGCAGGTGGCCCAAGGGTTAATGGCAATGTTCAGCTGATCAGCCAAACCCAGCGGCCTTTTGGGGATGGAAATATGACTCATCCCGGATAAAACATTGAATAACACAGCGGCGGCAAGGACGGCTACAACAGAAGAGCCTCGGTGCCTGCGTGCAAAAAAAACGAGCGGTCGACATTTGAAAATCCCACCCTTGGCTATTCATCTCACGCGTGCCGACTGTCGTGATTTGCGGCCGTAGTTGCAGGCCCGGGATACAGTGCGCGCCGTAGCTCAGCGTGGCCCGCCCGGCACGATACCGCGGGAATGCCTCGGCCCCGGAGATCTGATACCGGGTGCGGGAATCCTGCCTGCGCGCTCTTTGATTAAGAAACTCGGAGCGGCGAGGAGTCGACCGATCGCGTTCACAATGAGAACCGCGCTCCTCTTTGTTGCTGCAATATTTGTACAGACAGGTCCTTAATAAAAGGGTTGTGCGTTTTTTTGTGTCGGGGACAGGAATCGCCTTTGAGGCAGCGAATTCAATTACCGCCGACTTCTCGGCAGCTTTTCGGGCTGAGAGCCGCACCTTGCGAGGGGGAGCTTTGTTTTCCCCGGGATCGGGCAATCTGCAGCGCTGACAGCCAAATGCAGTATTTTCACAGCGGTAGCTGCTGTGCTGGATAAGATGCGGGCAAATCGAATAGCCCGTGACATTTTATTCCCTCTGTGCCCGATGGTTCTCGCCATGCACAAATTGAAAAATCAACCCTTCTCCGGGCACAAGCGTCCACAACACTCCCAGCCACGAACAAAGGTCCAGCGGAATAGTTTGGGCACCGAGCTCATTCACCAATGCTGGCACGCCGAGCGTGATTAAAAGTCAAACTGGAGTGTAATGTAATTGTGCTTGGTATTAACCGCGGCATTTAGAGTGATATTAATTTCAAAGGGTAATTTTGAGGATGATATTTTTCCGGTGGCGACTACATTACCTCTTTTTTTGTATCTTAGAAAAAAAATTGTACATTTGAAAAACTTTGTGGGGCACTTTATCTTGGATATACAAATCACGATGAATAAAATCGAGTGTTTTTTTTTTTCAAGTCGCGTGTAACATGAGTAACACGAATTATGAATTTGTTGGCCCTGGTAAGTAAAGAAAAAAACGGAAAGCGATCGCTCAGGCCGTTCACGTCTCGGCACTACAAGAGGGGTCAATGAAAGCTCCTCGGGGGAGCCTCTCCGCTGACGGATAAAGTCGGCTTGTCTGTCTCCCAGGCACGGCTGGGGCGACGCGGAGCAGCAGAGGGTGAGGGGGGCGGAGTCCCCCCGGGGCCTCGGCCCGCGCCGCCGCCTCCTCCTCCTCCTCCGCCGCTGCAGGACGAGATCCGGGAGCTGAGGGCCTGGCTCCGGGAGACGGAGCTCTTCATCTTTAACTCATGCCTCCTGCAGGCCCCGGCGAGCCGAGACCTCCCGCAGAAACGGCTCGATGCCTTCAAGGTACGACGGCGTGGCTTCCCGCTCTGCCGGTGGTGCGCTGGATATTGGGAGTGTGCGGCGATGGCTTGCCTGCCTGCCGCTTTATCCGAAACATCGCCGTTGTCGTCTTCGTCTTCGTCATCGTCTTCGTCGCTCGCTTGCGTGAAAATGTCACGTGCCGCATTGCCGTGGCCGTGTGAGTGAACAAACACCGCCGCTGCGCAGCACGTAATGGCGCCGAGGATGGGAGTTTGTCATTTATTTTTTAAAATAGCTTTAATGATTACAACAATCAGTGCTTGTAATTGCGCACCATCTATTACCTTTGGCTCCGGGTGCTTCGTTTGGATTTTTTTAGGGATGGAGAGGACACGGGGCTAATTGCTGCCACGATGGGACAATTTATGAACTCGGTTCAATTAAATGTTACTAACTGCTCGCACCCTTGAGCCCATAAAAAATGTCAATTGCGCGTATTAAGTTCAGCGCTCCGAGTGTGTGTGTGTGTGTTTTTGCTGGGGATGCTACATAACATGAGTCCGGCAGAAGAAGAAAAAATTCAATCAAACTCCATGTGCGGCCAGAGGGAATTTGAGATACAACGCCACATTTTTCTCATGTCACTGTAAATTAGATACATGCTATAGGCGTGGGCGAGCTCATCTCGCACGTGCTGCTTTGGGGCATCGCGCTCCTCACGGTTCGATCTCGTGTGTGACCTTGTGACCCGGGCCGAACTGCACCCAGCTGCACCGACATCGAGCGTCACGTGACGTCTTTGCGAACCTCGGTGTGTTTTAGGTCGCACCGCGTGTTGTTTTGCACGACGTGCGACGTTTCGCCCCACGTGTTGTTCGTACACCGTTTCAAGGATCTGAAATTTCAGTTTTCTTCAGAAGCTCCCCAGATGGTGGAGCGAAATGTCGGACATCATGCCAAACAACACACAGCGCAAGTCGAACCCGCCGGAGAGCCATGCGGCAGCGGTGGTATCACGGTGGTGTCTCTGAATACTGTAGCACAACCAGGATGGTACAGTGCCTCACAGCAAGAAGCATCTGGGTTCCATTGCTGACTCTGGCATCTGTGTAGAGTCTGTATACTCTCCCCCTCTTCTGCATAGGTTTTTCTCCAGGTTCTCTGGTTTTCTGGAATTATTATTGCCATAACTGTATACGGAATATCAGTGCGCAGGATTGTTTTAATGCATTCCTGTCTCACCACTGTGATTTATCTCCAGTGGGAACGGCATTCCACCTGCAGATGAGATCTATTTTCACCGAGCCTTGCTGTGCATTAAAGCAGTCTCGACCCTGTTTCTTCCTATTTCCTCGGTGAATGCACTGACTTCTTAGAGGCGCGTACGTGCCGCGTACGTGTGCACATGCCGAATGCTTGCCGGGCCAGCGATGGAAGGCCGTCGCTTTCGACACCAGCGCCAGATGTCCTCTTGCGGGCATCTCAATAATCCATGTTGCCGGCACAAAGCACAGCGCCGTAGCTTTTTTGATCCACGTTGCTGTTGAGATTTATGAGCTAAATGGGGCCCCCTCTCTTCCCCGAACGTGGCTTTCTGTTCCTCAATGTTTCATTAGGGCTGTGCCTGCGGGCTTTGTTTGCAAGGTCGCTCCTATTGACTTGGCGGATTATTAAATGTTTTCCTGCCATGGCGTTGTGGTTCGTAGAGAAATTTGGAATTTCAGGCAGAGGACAAGTCTAGGTAGCGTGCGAACCTTCCCGCACGTACAATGTTGGAGCCGCGGTCCGGTTACGCTTGACGTGGAACGAGGCTGGACGGCAGGGCTGTCGCAATTCATCGAGGATACACGCACCGCATTATTTGCTTTTGAATCGTTGCTTTTGCAACTGATATTTTTTTTTGGTTTGGTTGAAAACATGGACCCCACCCCACCCCACCCTCCTGGGTCTTACTCACTTGCATATATGTGTGTTGAACTTATTTCACACATACGTACGTAGCCAACCGTGCTAACCTTACTCCATTTAAGACCAGAAAACGGAAAGGCATCTTCACAGTTCTGGCAATCGCATAATAATTCTGGTTGTAATCACCAACAAAGCATCATACTCACTTGTCAATGCTGTGGGTTTGTTCTCTAACACGCAACCATTGTGCTGATGTTGTCACAAATTGGCACGTTTTGTTCATGTGACAAACCATACTAATTGTCTGTGTCGGGTGGAGGCGTTTCTGAGAACAGCTGGTTTATTTTTCATGGGAATGTTATGTAAATTATATGCAAATTATATGTAAATTATATGCTCATGGAAAGTTCTACGATTTGGGTGACTTCACGACTAAAATTTCAAAATAATTTTGAAGGTAATTTTCTGCAGTTATAGAGAATACAGGTTATCTATGGGATTTGTCGATGGTTTTACAAGAGAAAGATCCCCTTTGTAGCATGAACAGACTGTTGGGGCAAGGGCTGTTAGCGACCGCCTATGAAGGCTGGCACGGTACATGAGGAGGTGGGTGGCCAGCACCACGCCCAGTGACGATGTTTACACGCCGCACCAGGTACTCATTTCAGACCAAGTCGTCTTATGGGATGCGCAGGACTGGTGTTGGCCCTGAGCGAGAGTCGGAACTCGGATCACCGGGTTATTAACACAACAACAACCGTCATTCACCACTGAGTGGCGGTTACGTCACCATGGCGCTTGTGCCAGACTGTGTGAATGATAAGGCCACGTTAAGTGTCGGAACGTCCGCTGGCAGGAGGTCACGGGAGAGACCTAGGGTGCCCCCTTACTGTGTAGCACAGCTTCGTGTTTGACACGCACGCGCACACTCAACTGAATTCACCATCCCAGCGTGGACAGAAAATGTAATTCCGCCCGAGTACGCCAGCTGCCACGGTATTTTATGAGCCTTTCTCCTTTGGCAAGAAAAGTCCACGAGTGATTTCCATCTGAATTTTAGTCCTAATTGGTCGACACACTCTGCCAGAGTAAAAACAAACAAACAAAAAATGCCACTTCATGATGTTATATGGACATTGACCCACATCCTTGAACACGTCTTAAATGTGAAATGTGCGTCAAAAATATTGGAGCTGTGTCCTAATCTTACGCTTAGGCTGACGGAGCATGGGGGGTTGTGGGCAACAAATGTAAAAAGTACAAACGAGACGAAACGTGCAAAGAAAACACGATTCCTTAGTTCACTCTCAGCCATGAATTTCATTTTTTTTTACTAAATTGTCTAGGCCCTCGCCCGGAGCGTGCGTGGTGAAAGATGCCGGTGGTTGACGAGTCCCCACCGCTCGTCCTTGGTTCGGTTCCACACAATTGCACGGCACAGACCAAAAGGCCCCAAAACGCCAATCGTCGAGAGCAAAAAAAACGGCACTGCTATCAATGCTGCCATAGATATGAGAGCGAATACGTTTTTCTTGAATTGAGCAAGGTTTTTTTTATGCCAACTTGGGAAAAGAGACGTTGGGGAGGGAATTTCCTTGGCGGGGGGGGGGGGAGCAGTGCAAGAGAAGAAGCAGAAAGAGAGGTGAGGGGGGGGCTGCAGTGTTGTGAATGTGCGTGCGTGCGTGGGTGGTTGTCTTGTCGAGACCGTAAGTGTGGGTGGGACAAAACATTCGGGTCTGATGGACAGAGTCCTCAAATCGGATGGAGGAATCAACGAGTGAGTTTCACAGAAAAAAAGTAACCATGGTAATAGCGATAAAAGAGCGCTAAAAAGGAGGCGGCCGGCCGCCGGTGAGCGCGAGCGACTGCAGTGAATTGGTGAGCGTTGGATCGTCAGTCACCCTGACTTGCTTCACGCTGAATCCCATCATCGGTCTGTTGCGGCTTGCGCGGGGGGACGCTGAAGAGGTTAGCAATGCAGTAACGCATTCGCCGTCACTCAAGCGGCTGTTGTTTTCATTTAGGAGACACGGCGCTTCTCGCGTATGACTTTGATGCGACGGTCAAGTAGTCCTCCTCCCTCGCTGTGTGCGACTGTTATGTCATTTTTATGTAACGCGGTTTGAACGAGTGTGCTTACACCCCCGCTGTAATGGCCCGCGACCCCTCGCCGCCACCTCCGCCGCCGCCACCTCTGCCGCCACCTCTGCCGCCACCTCGGCAAATGAGATGCAGCGTTCGTGGCGTTATACCTCGCAAAAAACAACACGTGCCGTTGTGAAGGGGGGGGGGGTGGGGCTTGTATAAAGGTCCATAGGGAGCCACGCGTACGCAAATACACACGCCCGTTCAAAAATATACGCACGCAGAAGCGTGCACCGCGTGTGTGCGTATAATGCACTGTTGCTGCTCCAGCGACCGTACAGAAGTTAATCAAAAAGCAATTGGGAAGAATGTTCTATTTTTAATGAAAGGCGATGGGAGAATTTGACGTTTCGGCTGACTGGGCTTCGGTTACATTTTATTTTATTTAGTTTTTTTATTTTTTACTTTTACTTACCTCGGACGAAAAATAAAAATAACGCGCGTGCACACAATTTACGAATTCATTTGAATTAGCGTGTATACACGACACGAGGGCCGTCAACCCTAGGTGAGCACCCACTGCCTCGATGCCCGTTTCAGCAGCAGACGTCCGTGAGCGTGGAGCTGGGCTTCGAGCGAAGAGTTCGCGGCGTGGTCATCGTTTCCCCGCGAGGGTGCAGCTCGTTAGCGGCCGTGGCGATGAGCACGAATACCGAACTTCATTAGCGCGCGGTAGTTCATTAGGCTGCGGCTGTGAGCGTGAGCTCACACAATTGGCCATTTTGAGCCCCATAAAAGGTGATCATGCAAATACTGCCTTGTAATTATTTCCCTTTTGTTGGTTAATTAGATAAAATATTGGCACAGGTTCAAAAGATTAAGTGGCTTGGTGCGTGCCTGTGTGCGTGCCTCGCCGACGCAGTGAGATGGATCGTTATTTTCACCGTGAATGGGTCGCGCGGGTTTTGATGGCCGAGCCGGGTGTGAGAGGTTGCTCGGAACGACTGTTAACGTAAAATATTTAACAGAACGAAAGCTGCAATAACTAATTGAAAAAAATCACATTAGTATTTGTTCAACATGTTGTGGTACCGGGAACAGCGGATATAACCTTTAGGGCCCTTCACTGGTGAAGTCTGTTTAACTAATAATTTAAATGCAAGAAGTAATATAATAGATTGGCAATGGTTTGCATGTGTTAGAAATAAATTAATCTGTGTAATTGCTTAATAAGTCATTGGAATAGTTTTGCTTAGTTAAGTGTGAAATTGTGCATATTTAAGAAATATTTTTAGTTTCCCATTATTCATGCGCACACATGAGGAATGTGCGCAAATCCAATGACATTTTTGGTAGAGCAAGGAAATTAATTTTTTACAGTTTACCTTGTACCATAAAAAAATAACATTTCTCAATTAATATTTCTGCACACTTATGCTTTTTCAGTGGGGGGGAAAAAAAATGCAACTAAAACCTAGCCTTGCCCGCTGCTGCAGCCAATCCACGACATGGAATATCCGAGGCCTGCCACCGACCTACGAGGGTTAAGGTTCACTCGGGAGGGCCGACGTCACGGCGCCGATGTCTGGCATGACCCACGTAAGAAGCCTCCGGCACCAAGGAGCTGGCGGTGGCAAAGCTTCCGTGTCGGGCCTTGCCGGTGCAGCGGTGCCGTGCGCAGGAGATAACTTCTGCCTAAAAACCGCACGGAATGCTAACGAGGCTCGTCGGCGCGCGATGCGCCGGGCTAAATCGATTTCAATTCACACGGGCGGAACGTCGCATCGGCGGCAGCCCGGCACGCGCGCGGCGCCGGGTTTGGGTTTAATCCCCGGCGCTCGTGGCCCTTGCCAGGCCAGGTGGCTCGGAGGGGTGAGGGGGCAACGTGGTTTTGACTGCGCGCGCAAAGCGGACGGCACCCGCGTTTTCTTGAACGCCAAACACAACTCGGTGTTTAAAATGGGCGAGGGGGAGTTGCTGTGGAAACGGTTAAGTATTTTGTTGCGGAGGCTGTATGTATATTTGCAGACCACTTAGCGCAGCTCCCCGCAGAGCTCAGCCACCTCCCTTGGGGAATTAATGTTAACCTAAGCTTTTGCACTCAGACTTGTTTCCGCTGTGCGATACGGTGAAATTAAACACCTTATCGTCGCACACCTGTCGTCGGACCAGGCGGAGTGGGGAGGAAGGTCTCTGTGCATGCGCGCGTGTTTCACTTGGAGCGGTGTGGATCGGTTTTAAATATTTAAACCTCACGGTGACGCGAAATAAAGTGAGCAGGCCCCCCCCAACATCAGTCGTGCTGTGTATAAAGCATGCATCTGTCCACGTGTAATGATAATTCATAAAATTTCTTCAAATCTTCTGCATTTGGATGTCTTATTGCGAAACGTTTCGCGCGAGCGTTTTCCATCGTGGATCCTCCGTGGCGTGCGTTCTACTCGCGCCAGACCGTACTCGATTTCCAACATGGGATTTGTCAAACGAGGTTTCGCATCTCTCGGGCAGGCTGATCCCCTCGCCACAGTCTTATTCTTTTCATCAACCCATCAACCAATAAATACTCAAACGAGCAGCAATTGAAACAAACGATTGGTGCGTGCCCCTTTTCAGGCGTTGTGCCAGGAGGTCGGGCAGCGGAGGGCGGCGGTGGTGGCAGCGCTGGGGCGTTGCCGCACCGCCCTGAGCGGCCAGGGCCCGGCCTTGTCCCCGGACGAGCGGCAGGGCCTACAGGCGGCCGCCGTCAACCTGAGCCGCCGCTGGGACGCGATCGTGAGCCAAGCGCAGCAGTGGCGGCGCCAGCTCGTGGTGTGTGCGGTGAGTGAGTTTTCTCTTATCCAGCCTGCTTGAGCACAAGTTTAAAGACAAAAAATGCTAAGCCGCCAGCAACAAACAGCACTGTTGAGGGGAGAGTAGCCAAGAGTTGGTGCGTATTCTTGAATTGAGCCAGTTTATAAGAGCTTGGGAGGAGAGATGACGTCGTAGGGAATTCTAGAGTGGAGCAGTGCCAGGGAAGAAACAGAAAAAGAAGTTTCGTGACCTACAGTGTGATGAGAAAATAAGTGGGTGTGGCCTTAAAGTGCGCACAGCCTGGCACAAGCCGCGTGGTGATGTCACCGCTAATTAGTGGCGAATGGCGGTTGTTGAGTGAATGGATGAGTGGGTGAGTGGATGAGTTGGTGAGTGAATGGATGAGTGGGTGAGTGAGTGGATGAGTGGGTGGGTGAGCGTGTGTATGCGTGGGTGAGCGGGTGAATGTATGGATGATTGAGTGGATGAGCGGGTGGGTGAGTGTGTGGATGGGTGTATTGTTGTAATCTGCAGTGTGGTGGTGGATGAGACGACACGGTCGGTGTCTGCGAGACCGAGTCCGCAATGTGGGTGGATGACGGCGGTGGCGGTGGTAATGATGCCCCGTGTGTTTGCCGCCCGTGTGCGAGGCCGTCGATTTCGATCGGGAGCGGCAGAAGGGAAAACAAGGGATATATCACATGTGGAGCAGCGGTCAGGTTATGTGCCAGGGGTGGAGGGGGATAATGCTTGGGAGGGGTAGAGTTGGGGTGGCATTAGGGAAGGGGCCTGTTCGTCAGTTGGTTGTCAAGGGGAGGTAGGAGCAGTGGCGACCGGTGGTTTCGTAGATATAAATGTTAATAGATATAAACTTAGTATAAAGAGCCTAAACACGCATCGATGTGGCGCTGACTGTGATGAAGAGCGCTGTGGTTTTCAAAACACCCATCATGTGCTGCTCATGGAGTAGAACGTGTGCAGGTAACCATTGTGTTTTTCCCAGTTGAAAATGTTTTCTGTGGTGCCAGGGCCCACCACCATTCCCAAAAGACCCAGCTCTGCCACTGGGTGGGGGTAGGGTTAGTGCCGAAGTCTGGTTGATGATGAGTGTCGTGCCTCTCTCTCTCTCTCCGTGTGCTCCCGCGCTATCGTACTTGGCATGATGCTTTTACTTTTGGTGTTCGCATCTCCCCAACCCCCCGCACGGCAGACACAGAGGAGGGCACTTGCGGCCGCACGCATGCCGAGTGTGAACTCCAAGCTCTACGCAGTGCTCTTGTTTTGACTTCTCTTTAATGTGGCGTGAGAGCTTTTAGAATAATTTGGCTCGGATGTAAAACGTTATCAATTTGCTGGTGGCAGGCGTGCGCCAAACAGAAACATTTATAATTGCGTGCAGTGCGGAAAGATGCAAAACATTATTAATGACACGTTCCACATCTGCATTTTAATTAATTGTGTGCGCTTTCTCATTGTTATTTATGCGCTAACAAATTTCGACGAAACAACTCTGATTAATATTACATATATTCTGCAAATGAAAATGCAGCACTATACAAGTGTTTAATTTTGTTTTCCCAAATGCATTAAGCCTTATTTAATAATAAAAAAAAAATCTAACAGCAGTGCCTCGGCCTTTTCCGTCCTTGTTGCAGGTTGATGTCGGTGACATGGACTCGATGAGCGTGGAAACGCTGCTAATCCCAGATCAGGTCATGGACTGGGATGTCACCGACGCGCCCAATGACCTCATTCACCATGACGGCGGGATACAGGAGCGGCTCCGAACTGGAACGCAGCCAGTCCCCATATCGGCAAATTCCGCACGTTTGAGCGCTGGGGTAAAGGGAGCAGAAACCGAACGGCACTCGGAGTGTCGCGGATCGGCCAGCGAGGGACGGGGTCCCCGGATCCTTCATTGGCCGCCCCAGGACACCGCGCCACCAGACGGAGGCCCACGCGGCGAACATGGGAACGGCGCGGCGACCGACAGCCCCCACTGTGTCGCGATGAATCATTTAGAGCTGCTTGCTCAGCTCGCGGGAGAAGGGGTTGGTGGATCATGCTGCCAGCAGCCTACATGCAGCCACAACTCCACCAGTAATAATACAAATAATCATTACGCAAACTCTCAATCGGATACGTCTGACGGCCACGATGTTTTTCCTCGTGCGAGCACGGGGGAAACGGGAAAATCGGATGGCTGTGGATTTACGGCCGACGTGGTGTGCGCTGCAAAGAGCGAAAATGAATCCATCAGCAGTTTGCAGCGTTCGCCTAAACCTACGCGGAGCGCGCTCGCGGAGGATGCTAATGCAATCCCCCAGGGTCGTGAATACGCCGATGGACAGAGAGGCCCCCGTGGAACGCGGTCCATATCGATAAGTGGTGAAGTCCACAATTCATGTGTGCGGCGGTTTGCCCCCCCGCGCATTAATAAAACATCGGCCCTGGTCGAGGCACCACGGCGCTCGGGGCGCGACGGCGGCCCTAACCCGGCCCGGTTCCTCGTCGGCGATGAAAGTACGCGCGAGAGCGGAGTCTCGGCTTCACGGGAGGAGGGCCCACTTGACCCGCTTGCTGCCTCTCGTGAAGATTCAGACGGAGCCGTGCTCACGACGACAGGCGTGTCGGCACAAGAAAGACATGTAGGGGCGAGCGCATCGACCGGGCCGGAGGTTTCTGACACGAAGGGCCGCCGTGACGCCACACAAGACGAATGTCAGGCCGTCGCTGGAGGTAACGGAGACGTTTGTGTGTCCACTCCTACTGAGCAGCAGCAGCAGCAGCAGAACGCGGTGTTGAGTTTGACGACGCTGAGCCTGATTCAGAAACTGCAGGAGATTCAGAGCCCATTATGCGCTGCGAGAAAAGAGACGTCTGCTGCTCCAGTTATTGATAGCGTTGTTTTGTCTTTCTCGGATGGCCACCCAGTGCACCAGCGGTGGTCAGACAGCGGAGGATGTCACCGTGGCCAGCGATTGAGTGAAATGATCGCTAATGATGCTGACAGTGGCGTCGTTTGTCCAGAAATAACCACCGAGAGGACAATTGATTTAAATGGCGGTCAGACCAGTCCCGTAACAGCACTCGTGTATTCTGTGGAAATTAATAAGGATCGGTCCCTCTTACCCAATGAGCGTTGCACGTCTCTGGGGGCAAACGCCCTTCCTTCGGACAAATCCAACCTGGTGCGCGGTGGCATCAACTCGAGCTGCAATAACGGCAGTGTCTTGGCAGCGCAATCGGCATCTGAGGACGTGGCTCCTGTGCGCTTTGAAGAAGGCGAGGAAGCAACGAACAAGATGGAGATAATGGCACATAAACGTGACGACGCCCAGCCGAGTGTTGAGGGCGATCGTTATCGGCACGATCCACAAATCCAGAGTTTTGACGAAAATAGAAAGGGTAACTCATCGAGCTGCGACTATAACACAAAAGGAAGGCTCTCTGCAGGCCCTCCCTTGAGGAAGAAAAGAAAGCAAGGGAATTCATCAACAGAAAGTGAAAAGATGAACCGCAATCGCGCGGCACCCGGCAGACAAATGGGCGAGGATGCGTGCGGTAACGACGTGCCTGGGCGCGCTGGTGGCTCGGGGTTTGCTGAACAGAGCCGTGAAGCAATCGGCCGCACGTCTCCCCAAGCCGATTCTAATTCAGCGGCTCATCGTTTATTTGATTTGACTTGTAACCAAACAGACGGAGCACGATCGCCCTTCTCAACCGTTGAATCGCGAGGCAGTGATGGAGCGGCCGACTCTCGCGCCGCCGGAGCATTTAACTTGTTCACGGATGAAGGAGTCGGCGCCGGCACCCCCTCTACAGCGGCCCCGAGGTCAGGCCGCAGCGGCACGCCCCTTGCCACCATGCACCGCTCGGAACGTAACAAGGGCAACCCTCGGCAAATGTCAACAGGTCAATTAAGTCACCCGACCGCCGTCGACATTCCCAACTTAAATTGTGCCAGGGAAGATTCGAATCTCAGCAGCAGCAGCAGCAGCTCTGAGATCCACGCGGCAGGGGATCAATGTGATGCAGCCTCGCACAAGGTTGAAGATAAATTGGTGCACGACTTCGTGATGGAGATCATCGACATGGCCTCGGCGGCTCTGCGCAACGTGGAGAGTCAGGACAGGGAGGGTCCGACGGGGCCAGGGTCCGCCGCCCTCATCCGCGAAAAGATACTGGAGCACTCGCAGAGGCCGCTGAGACTCCGCAAGGGCGACTTCTACTCGTACCTGTCGCTCTCCTCGCACGACAGCGACTGCGGGGAGCTGGGCAGCTGCGAGGATGAGAGGTGCCCTTCGCCGCCGCTGCCCGACTATCGGATGCCGTGCCACGGCACCGGTGGAAGAGCGCGCGCGACGTGCGAGGACGGCGGCCGGACGGCGGCCGCGTGCTGCGCCCGCGGGGCCCTGGATGAGGTTGATGACCTGCACTTCGGTGCCTGGGAGGAGGAGGATGACGACCAGTGGGAGCACGGGCCGCTGCATGGCGACAAGGAAGCATCGCGGTCTTCCAAAGACGAGAGAGATGCGGATCGTTATGAGCCGAGTGCCGCGTGTGAAACTTCCGGCGGCGCTCGCGGCTTCCGAGAAACGCGTAATGTGAAAATGGACACGTTGACGAGGAGGGTCCTTAACCCCTCTGAACTCCCAACCGATGGCGACGGTGAAAACATTAATTGCGGAATATCGCCCGGCTGTGGGCCCATTCAAACTGAAGAATTGCGCTCAAGCGCGATGAAGGGTCGCGTGGCGCGTGAAAACACCGCGACGCAGAAATGCCAAGTGAGGAGCTGCTTCGTGGAAACCGGGGAGAGAGTGGCGAACGCGCACTTGAGCCCTGGAGACTGCCGCACGTCCGAGCGGGATGGGGATGCGAGTAATGAGGAGGACGAGCTGCGCGGGAGTGCGAGAGCGTCGCGGCGGCACGCGGCGGCAGCTCGTGGCGAGGCAGAGACGTGGCAGACAACGTCGCCGGAGCTGGCAGCCATTAGTGCCGTCCAACAACACGCGGTACAAAAACAACAACGCCAACGACAGAAAGCGGGCAAAACAAACGCGGTCATGATGAACACCCGTGATGTGTGCAGGGCCCACCAAAATTAAAGGCTGTGCGTCCGTGTGTGGGCGTGCGTGACATTTCTATTTGATTTGGTGGAGCGGCGGTGTAAGTGGTCAGCACACACGCAGAGCTACAAACCCGGCCACCTGAGTTCGATACCTTGGCCATGTCAGACATTAGTGGCGATCATCTGAACCAGCTCTGGGCCTCCCCTGGGTTCACTTGACCTTAAATGAATACTTTGTGCGATGTGTAAACAACACAAAGGCGCCTGGCCGTGGTTCTGGTCACACCCACCCCGTTGCGCGCTGTGCCAGCCTGCATGCGTGCTCGCTCACAGCACTTGTGTTTACGGTTTGGTAAGGCTATAACGGGGTATTTTAGCCTTTTGTTCGTGTTTTTTTGCATTGAGTAATTCTATTGCATTATTGTGTGTGTGTGTTACCATTGTCGACGTCCGGTTTTGATTTTTTTTCACCCCTTGTGTTTTGTTTTCCTCGTATGAACAGAATATGGTGCCAATGCAACCACATACGGAAAGGTAAAGAGTCGTATTAATAACATCCGCATGAACATGAAAGGCAAGAGTAATAGAATTCGCATTAAATATGGAACACTAATAATGCGAATTTAATGACACAAGCGTTATTAAATATACATTGTTCAAATTGAGATGTCCTCCCAAAGGCTTGATAAACCGTACATATATTTTACTTTTCGTATATATATATAAAAAATGGAAATGCTTGAATCAATATTTAACTTTTAGACTTTTTGGTTACACACTGCCTCGCGTGCTTGGTGGCAGCTGCACAGGGCTTCTCTGGCGTGGCAGCCTGTGTGCGGGTCGAGGCATGATTTATTGATGTTCTGTATTGATAGGAAGGTGTGATTGATGACCTGGTACGCCCCGAGGATGCGTGTGACATCGCTGCTGAATCAGCCTGTATGGAAAAGGGAAGGGAAATTATTTATGTGAAATGTCTCTTGCGAGAATCACAAATCACGAAGTCACTCCGCTGTCTGCGGAGATGTGTGCAATCTTCGCCCCGGTGCAATCTCCGCTAAATACGTCTCATAACTTATTTAGGAGTGACATCAATCACCACATGAATTAAACAATAGCAGTGTAATAACACACAAATTGATTCAAAAAACAATCAATTTAATAAAAATGTTACTACTTACAGGCAGCAGAATATTTTATCACTGCCGCTGCATTTAATTGTCGGTGCTCGTGGGTATTGTAATTTATGTGTTTGATGATTTCGTTTTTAGATTTAGTTTTTCTTTTAAATGAATTATTATCTGGTGACTTAATATTTTAACAGAAAAAAATAGCATTTGTGTAAAAAAAATTAATATTAAAAACCAATTAAGTTCAGATATAACAATTTAAATAGCTTTTATTCTAATTTCCTCCTAAGAAATTAGTTTTTTTTTTTCTTCTCTCCCTGCCCAGTGTTCGGCTGCCAGCGTCGGTGAACTGGCAGGGCGATTGCACACCTCCGGGCAGCACAGCGCTGGAGCTACCAATCACAGACCTGGCATCCACACATGTTCACTCTCGCCAACACCGCGCCGGGACACAGCAGAGATCTCGCAGCCTCCGACTTCCCGCGGCTTCATCTCGTCTCACGGCGTGCCATTCGTCTGGATCCTTCGTATCCCCTAATTGGCACGGGGCAGCGGAGGTAGGCAAATGTAACTTTTTTGCTCGGGAAAGCACAGACGCCGCCTCCTCTGGTGTCGCCGTGATTGGGAACCGCACCTTTTGCTCGTCACCACCCGAGACTCGTATTCCTCATTGCGGCCGCGATGAGGAACACGAATTTTACGCCCCCGGCACGGACGTTGCTCACGATCCCGGCGCCCGTCATGAGCCTCCCGGGTATCCGCCGGGCGAGAACAACAGCGCCCCGACGGAGGCCGATGTCTCGCCGAAGCTCGGCTCTTCGGCGGCGCCGGCACGCGGGCGCTCGTTCGGCGGGCGCGTGTGGCGCGCGGGCGTCCTGCTCTGGGGCTGCCTGCTCGGGCTGCTGCTGCTGGCCCTGCTGCTGCCGCTGTGGCTGGAGCCGCGAGACTGCAGCCACTCGCGCTTTTCCTCCTCCTGGGGCCCCGTGCTCATGTACAGCACGGGGCCGACCCCCGTGTAGCGCCACGTGCCCTGCTGCTCGACATACGGGAACAGGCGCACAATCAGAGTCGGCTCATCGTGAAGTGTAGGAGTTCTGGTGATGATACCACTTCTGCTAACAAGCTGACAGCTTGTGCTGTTACCAGACGGGAGCAGGTACATAATCATGGACAGATACAATGTAAAGTAAATGTCCATGATTTCTGCTGATGGAAATGATGACATTGATGACGATAACAATGTCAGAATTCTGATGCTAGATCTTCTGACACCAAGCAGGGGACATATAGTGCTGCTCTTAGGCTCATGGACGTAATTGCGGTCAGGTGAACGTCACGGTGAATACTTGAGTTCTGATGATAATAGTAACGTCAGAACTGGAATGCTAAAATGTCCCACGACCGGGACAATTGCCTGATGGCTATCCTCCCACCGCCAGTATGGTTTAAAGGGAAAAGTTTTGGCGCAGAGATTCTTCAACAAAGTCAAATAGAAAGTGATAACCGCAACCTTCCATGTGAGTTTGAACAAAACAGACTGCTGCTGGTTACACCAGCGAACAGTTGTGCTTAAAAAATATACAAGTCTTGCGGTGTTCTCATTCGCTGATATTCGTATAGATTAAAAGCCAAGAGGAACTAGTCGTCAGATTATACTCTTCCAGATGAATATCGTGGAGAACCTCTCGGCGTTTGATGGGAGAGCCCTTGCTCACGAAGAAAGCCCCCCCCTCTCGGGCTCTGTCGCAGGGTTTCCAGACTGTCAGGAGCCATCCGTGAATCACACTTTACGCGTGGTGTAAAAGCAACGATAATACCATTGTTATGAGTCACGGTCATGAAAAGTGATTTTCAATAAAGCGTTAACAAATGAGAAATGGCAAAACTAAATATAGTACACTCTCCATGGATGTACTTTGAGTGAGAAAAACATGAAAATGTTTAGAATTGTTTTTTTTTGAGTGCGCCCATAAATATCACAGCATAAATACCGTACAAAATTTCCACGACACAAATACTCCAATGCCTTATGTTGACATTCGACGAAAGTAGTCGTGCACAGAACACTGGGAGGTCTGGAGGTGTGGGTTTGACATCGAACGGAAGAAAGTGAATGGATGGAGATAAAGGAAAATGAGGATGCTCTGGGGGGTAGGTTCAGCAGGGAAGTCTAACAATCCAGACGTGTGGTTTGGGGATCACGTCGTCAGAGGTGAAAGCTTCACGGAAGGAAATTGTGGAAGGGTTGAGGATGTTGGGGAAAGGCCAAGAGGCAGAGAAAGATGCTGTTGGCGACTTGAAGTGAGCGCGGGATCGGCCCGTGAGATGAAGAAGAAAGCTCGAGGTTGGACAGGATGGAAGTTTGGCCAGAGACCTTTTGCTGGGCAGAGGACTAAAGAGAGTGGTAGACACCATGTCTGTTGATCTATGCAACGTATTATTATTGGAATGAATAAATTGTGCTTATTATTTCTAAGTCTCCAAAGGTTTGCTGTATTGTTACCAAGGGGGAGTGATGGCACCGTCTTTGGCGCACTGCGCTCTGAAAACCGATGAACTTGGTTCAATTCCAAGGCAAGGATAACATCGGGTGGCGAGTGACATTTGAACCGGTCCTGCCCCCACTCTGCCGCCCACCTCGCCAACGCGCGCCGACCAGCATGGTGAAGTATGGTCAAGAGGACCACCATGACTCGACGCGGTGTGGTGCAAGGCCTTCATTCAGTAGGGTACTGGCAAAGGGCTCTTAAATTATTACTGTTTTATTATTGCCGCAAAAAAGCCAACATAGGAAGTAGTGACTTGCATTTTTCATTTTAAAAAATGGAGTTAGGAAGAGGTTGTATAATAGAAAGCTTTGACTAAAATAATACCGCGATGTATAATGAAATGCCATAGCCAATGAACATCTGTGGCAGGCTGTGTGCACGGTGGGGTGAATATGCTTTTCATCCTCCCAACTTCTCTCCATGCGCTCGTAAAAAAAACACGCGCCCGCATCGGACACCGCAATAACAACTTGTGCGTCATAAATTTTAATAATACACATTTTATTGGGCCGTATTTCGTGATAGAGAACCTGAAAACCCTCCATGAATACGAGTTAAAGTGTATGATTGCGTAAATACATGGCAAAAATATGGCTAATGGCCGTGCTGCATGGCCGTCCCGGGGCCCGGTGGAGTGTCCACACCCAGAAGCGTGACCTCGCTGGTCCTGCGGTGATCCTCTCCTAGGTCGTGAACCCGTGCGGCTGGGGCGTTGTGGTCAGTGCGATGCCATCACTCGAGCACTATGCCAGGCGCTTTTATTTTTCCTCTCGTTGTAGCATTCACAATGCTTCCAGTTCGTGTTGGATTTTTTTTTTAAATGCCCCCTTCCCAATTTGTCTCTCCGAGTAGAAAGAATAATAAGTGGTCTTATCACAAAGCAAATGCCGCATGGCCTTCATGGCGTGCATCTCATCAGCAGCATCCGTTCAATACGGGCAAAAAAAACTCTGGGCTGGTTTTGTATGTCTGAACTTCTTTCGCATCATACGTAGCCAACCGTGGTAATCCAAGGTGCGGGGGAAGGACAGCTAAACACAAAAACCAATTAGGTTTCTATGTAGATGATTTAAAAGTGCACAATTCCTGTGGCTTCCTAATGTCGGAAGGAAGAGCATTCCAGACGGCCACAGAAGCACTTCTGCGTCTCAACAGCAGTCGGGCTCGCTTGAACCAATGCTGCTGAAATGCGTGATGTTTATGGACAAGTAGCATGTCTTAGATGTGGGTCTTGGTTCAACCCATAACTATGCAAAAAAAACTATAATCAGTCAGCGTCGTTGTGGAGAATGTTGTAGAGAATAAACAAATGTATATTCTCTTTGTACCGTGTCTGCATTTAAAACGGTCATTCATAGCGTGGATGAATAACCCCACTTGTGTATAATTCAAATCATTACGATGCCGTGATATGAGAACAATAAAACCTACGCTATATATAAAAAAAAAATGTGGAATGTATTTCCGTACGTCTGTTCATATTTTCGATTTGTTTTCCCGCACAATGTTTGGTCAATATCTCACCGATTCTTGCTAATTTAATATTCATAAACAAAAACTGTGAAGACCGTGTGCAAATGTGATACAATTAGCATTGCGAGGTGTCGATTCGCAACATTTCATTGCATATTTTGTTTTGAGAATGAACGTTGTGTTAATGCAATTAATATTTTTTTACAGCGACAAAAAAAGCTATAAATATTTAAAAACACAACACTGAATTATTTAATTACCACTCTCCTGTGAAGGCGAGCACCAGATTTACATGTCACCAGGGCAACGGGAAGCCATGGAGCCTGCTGCGATGTGATTGGCTGGATTAGCCACAGAGAGCAAAATAATCCGTTTTGGCAAGGCACGGGAAACACTTGTAAATGCAGGCACACGATATAAACCCTCGGCAAAGAATGCAAATTAGTCGTGAATATTTAGTTGTTGCGGGGGTCTCTTGTAAACATGGTAGTTTTTGCCCTGATTTCTGTTTGCTTAATTGTAGTACAGCGCCGTAGGTTTGGTGGTCCCAGGTCACTTGCAAATGAGACTAATCCTGGTCTCTTGAATTCTCACCTGGTCTAAAAATAAATCAAATAAATCTCGGTGTTGTCTAATAGCTCCCTCAGATTGTAGCTTATTTCAGACAAACATACAGAAAATGCCGTTTAGTCCAAACTACATTTTAATATAACCAATATAATTGGGTTCAAACTAATACTTGTCTTTTTAATGACATGTGTGTGTTATCAGCCATATTTGTATGTGTGATGTATTTTTATGTGGTGGCGGTGGCTTGGGATTTGATGTGTACACAATTACGCACGCCTAACTTGCAACACCATCACGACAAATGGTGCCACTAGTTGAACGTGCCACAGAATGCGCGTTGCTCCTCACCCCTTCCATGTCACAGACACACACACACAACAACAACAAAAAACCGAGGCAAATAAAACATCCACGATCGCCGAAAAAATATATATAAAAAAAACCCAACCACACAACCCCGGAACGGCTCGTGATACGTTTAATCAAACATCCATTTAGGAATCAAAGCCCACCGGATCAAAAACACGCGAGGTAATGACAGCCACGCTGGCAGCACGGGGCGCGTGTGATGTGTCGCAAAGGGTGCCCCAACCGCTGTGACCCGCGAGCTCCGCTCTGATCGTCCCCAGCCCCCCTTCTCTCGTGCCGCGAAAGCGACTCCCGACTCTACCGCGATCTCTTTTTAAACGACGCCCCGGCATCTCGCACGGAGATATGCGAGCGAGCGAGAGAGCGAGAGAGCGAGGCGCTGGCTCCAAAACACAACCGCGCTCCCCTCCGCGTCGTCTTCACGCTTTGTGTTTCCATTTCTTCACGAGCTGAGGCTCTTAATTCTAGCGGCGGGCCCCACTGATTTAGCGTTGAATGGCGGCTTCTCCTTTCGCCAAAGGTCGCGGGTTGGCGACTGCCGCCGTGGGTCTTTTTGCAACGCCAAATGGCCGGGAAATTGGTGTGAATTTTCATAATCGTGGAGCACGGTTGTTGCAGTTGGCGGTCACTAATTCTCCTCTGTTGCTGCCACGGTCTGAAATTCCCATCCACCCATCCCACCTCCCTACCCTTGTTTTCAAGTCCACGCTCAATCATTTCCTCGACCGCCTATAACCGACGGCCTCCCTCTGTAAAATAAAGAGGCCCACTGTTTCTGTACAGCATCTAAATATGTAGGGATGTGGTGGAATTTAGATAGGCAAATCCGAGTCACATTGCATTCAGCAGGTGTTCGTGATAATGTTTTGCATTGCAGTGCGATACGTGCAATATACATACGGGCATGAGTTGGTGCTATACATTTTCATGATGTTCTAGAAGGGCTCGCTCAAATTTAACATACACATATTTGAGCCTATGCTTGTTTGAAAACAATCTGAAACCCGATTTTTTTATTTTAGGTACACCAAGATTGGGTGAGAAAATGTTTGACCCGCGCACCTTGACCTAAGAAAATGTATATCTGGGAGGTTCTCGTGGTGCTGAATATAAATTTGGATTTTTTTTATGAACTCTGTTTTTCACGTACATTAGAAAACAGATGAAGCCCACTCACAATTTACACGTACGTATGTACACGTGCGACAATATGACCTCTGAACTTGACATTCGTGTCGGGTGTATCTAGGCGAACGTTGGGTGGGGAAAAAAGTGAAAATGAAATGTTAAAACTGAAAATGTAAATAGGGAGAACATGTTGCATATGAATGTCTCCCTCCCTCGCTCCGTCAAGATGAAAACGGCACATGTTTACGAGGAACTATATTGGGAATTCACCCCAAGGTGGCTCAGCTAATATCGCACTCGCGTATGTGCAGTCACGGAGCGCGAGTACACATGATAATGGTTGCTAAGGAACCCCGCGATTTATTCCTGCAATGGCCACGAGGCCACAGTACCAACTCGGTAAGAAGGGTCTCGCTGCGGTTGGCAAAGTGGAGAAGAAAAAATAGATGAGAGCGTACGCGGAATCTGCCACGTCGAGCGAGTCCCCCCGCCGTTAAGAGAGATGCCGGCCCGACTGCCCCGGGGAGGGGGGGGGGGCTCTCGACGAGAAGAGCTCGCAATCACCGGCCGCGATGAACACACACACACATCCTTCTGGAGCCCAGCGTGGCTGACAACCGCGCTTCGTCTTGAACGAGGCGGACGAAGCGCGGTACCTGCTGACAGATTGCGCTGCCGGGGAGCCGTGGACGCTTTCTACACAAGAGCCACTCGTGGAACAAAGCCCCCGTCGCCTCTTCGCTGGTTCATGGTGGGGCCGACGTAGCAGGGCGTCGCGTGGCTCGTTAGCGTCGGGGTCTGCTCCGGGGCAGTGCGAGGTCGCAAAACATAAACAAGACATATGAATCCGGTAAAAAATAAAAAAAAACTGAGTTCAATTCCCAGTCAAGGCTGGCATCGGTGGTGAGTTATATCTCAAGCAGTTGTGGGTAGTGACCCTCTTCTCCAAGCCCCTTCATCAACCCACACGGACACTGGCCAGATTGGTGAAGTATGGTCAAACATAACCTCCATGATACGACGTGGTGTGGAGAGCATTTGATCCAGCAGTTGATTGGCAAAGGAATTATTTTATTTGCTACGGAATACCCCTCGGGAATCTGACACATTATTATTAATACAGTGTCTGAGTGAGAAAATGATTCACTGGTGATGTCTGATGGAAAAACTGCGTGTTTGTGTGTGTGTTTGTCTGTACACGCAAGGTGATGTCGGTGTGGCGACATGGCGGCGAGGCATTCCTGGTAAATAATGATGTATGGTATTAATGATCGCCTCTCATTTACCTCGTGTGTCCAGGCACACGGAACAAAACAACAAAACCATGTTCACAAAAATCCAGGAGGCATCAGCAAGGTAGCCTCATGTATAAATGACCCGTCCCGCGGTTAATAATGGAACACATCTGGATTATTATTTTATGCTCGTTATTATCCGCTGCTGCATCCTAACAGTTAAACCTGCAAACAGTCAACGCGGGAACCTGCGCCTGTTCCAAGGCGCGCGGTCCCAAACGCAGCACAGGGCCAGCACGCAGCTGGGCCTCTCGTCAACAGCCAGGCCCAACAATCGCTGTAAATCACGCGTCATCAACACGGGAATTACCGCGCGATCATCGGATAATGATTCACCGGCCAGGTGGCTCCGAGACGTCTCGCAAACGGGAACGGTGTCATTTCAAAATCCTGGTTGGCGGTTTAGGCCATCATCCATCCGGGGTCGATAAAAAAAAAACACGAGTACTGCTTCACGGGAGAAGTAAACAATCGTTGTTCTACGCATATACTTGCCCCCCCCCCCCCCCGGCATATGAATGTGGAATTTCCACAACTGGCTCAGGCCCGTGAACGGGGAGATGAGCACAGCCGCTGCAATGCTCATTCGAGCAGAAAATCGCTTCGACTTTGAATGATTTTGCTGCGAGCCGACTGCTGTGAAAGCCGTTTTTCCATGGCGCTAAGTCACGTTGCCATCTACCGTGCGATGATTTTGCAAAAAGAAATATTTTTGAATCTAGCAACGTGCAACCTCTCAGTCTTAAAGCTGTTGTCTCAGTGATTCGTTGTCGTGTGCGCTGGCCACCGGCAGATCGGGTGTGTTCTTTCCAATTTGATCGCCGCCAAATGTCAATTTGGCACTGGATACATCAGGATTGCTATGCTGAAGAAAAACGGTGGCAATTGCCCTTTATTACAGACAAAACGATAGTTTTTGTTTGTTGAGTTGAATGCCATTGTCATCAGTCCAGTTCCCAATATGTATGTTGAACTTCTTTCACACGTAACCAACCGTGCTAATCCGAGGTGCAGGGGAAGGACAACAAACTAAACACTAAAAGCAGTTCTAAAGAAATGTTTTCAATCCATATTCAAACTATATTCAGTCTAGACTTAAAAGTGCATAGCAATATACATATCCCTTACTTGCAGTGTATATACAAGGGATGTTGTTCCCACTTTTCAGATCCATACCAACAATCCGAAAATCAGTCCTCGACATGGTTATCCGGGCAACTGCCGTTTCTAAAAATGGGCCCACATCATCATCATCATCCACAGAAATGTAGTCAATTAGAATTGGTTGATTAATTAACGTGATGGGCTAATCGTTCCAGCTCTATCTAATGTAAATATTGCCTCGCCTTGCAACAGTTTCGCGATAGTGCAACACGGGTGTCTTATCTCTGCCACAACCTACAAGTAGCACAACTCTTTTGCCCACTGATTGTAAAATGTTATGGATTTTACCAGAAAAATAATGCAGACATTTGTCAACCCACTGCAGGTCGACGGCCTCCCAATGCAACGTCGGTTATTGGTTGTAGTTTTGACCATACTTCACCGTGCTGATCAGTGCGGGTTGGTCAATGGCTGGAGGCAGGAGGGGTCAGGATCGGTTTGGAAATCACTCCCCACCAATGTTTACCTTGGCCATTAATCAACCTCAGGCTGCTGGGTTCGTAGCGCAGTGCGCGAACCACTACACCACCGCTCCACTCCACTTTACCAAAACTGCGCGAGAGTTTAAAAGTAAATATTTGTTGTGCTCCATTTGACAGAAGTGCCGCAATGGCTCCCGGCCTTGTGACACTTATGCAACGGTTTTGTAAATTCAAATATGAAATGGGTTTCTATAAAAACCGTTCATGGTCTCGACAGTTGTGACGGTCATGGACACAAGGCTGGCCTGAGAATGGGAATGGCATTTTTCAATATCCTTCCAATTGATGTGAAATCTTCCAAATGATCTCTACGCTTTGCTTTAATACAATAAAATATCAGTCCGTGGAAAACTTCTTAACTCACAGTGCAGAAAACGAATCTGGCTGTGGTGTTCCACGCAGATTTGATGCATGAAAAATTATCGTTCCAGTTTCACTTAAAAAGGCCACATCTTTCTTTTACAAAAGTGGTAGATTTGAATTTTAAGTGGGTTATCCATTACAGCATTACTGCACCTAAGATATGGAACATTGGTAAAATATTACATCTTTTGAGAGGGAACTTTCAGGGTTACATTAAGAGGTGCGTAAAGCAATAGGCTATCTGATGTAATTTAACATTAAAGTGGTTGTTGTTGGTGCCATTGATTTGTGCACAATATGAAAATGAAACGTTGAGCAGTTAATTTGCTCATTCTTATGTAAATTCGATCCGATGAAATACCTCAACAGGAAGGGATTATCAAAGGCTGTGGAAATTCTAAGCAGCTGAATATATTTTCAGAAAGGTCTCGGATAGCGGCATGCATAAACAGGGTTTGCGATGGTGCACTGTATTTAATCCATGACTCACAAACAACCTTGGGGCATCGTCGGTTACCTGTGCCAGTTTCCCTAGAAACATAATGCAGAGTGAAAGGTGAGTTTGTACATCGGTACATTAATCAATGTGCAATACGTATTGGCAATATATATAAAAAAAATACTCAACGGGTCCGTCAATAACACCGTGGCCTTAAAAGGGAAAGTATTAAATATACGATAGGCGACATTTTGGGTAATGGCGATTCATAGCACATAGTTGAATTTAAATGAATTGGTTGTATCTGCTGTGAAGGGCCATTGCCCGAAACGTTTCCTGTCGATCTATATACAGTACTTGAATATTTCGGGCACTTATTCTTTAGTTTGGCGCATGCAGAGCTACAAATATCCTAGGTCCTGTGGAGGGCCTTCGGGCTTCAATTCCTACCCGTGAAGGATAACCTAATAGCTAGAGCAACTCTTCGTAATAAATTAAGACACTAAAATGAAGGAGTTTTATTTTATTTCAAAAACAACATATTCACCAATCCCCTCGTGCTTACAAATCGAAAGGCCAAGAGTGGCGAGAGTGCATTCCACTACTGACCATAACATTTTAACCAAAATTGACAAAGCAATTTTTTTAATATAAATAATTGCGTCATATGACGTCTCCTCCTTCCTCTGCGTAAGCGACTTAACATTTTGAAACATGAAACTCGCTTCGTTTCTACTGCGTTGCACAATAGACACAATCACCGTCCAAATGTGTTCAGAGTTGTGTTGGAAGGATGGGTCGTAAGTGAAGCCTTGTATAGACGTCGTAAATGTGCGCCGCAAAATCTGTGTGTTTTAAACTGGATGCAATGTTCCCCTAACTTTAAATCAACGTTTTTTTGTACTTACGTCTATAAATACATTTAAAAATCAATACTTTAAATTTAATATTAATGTTTGCTCCGTTATAGTATAATGATGATTCAAGAGCCGAATGGCTCACAGGGCTATACCAAATAAATGAAACTGAATGATGGAGATTTACTTTTCAGGCCACAGTGTTACTGAGGAACGTGTTGAGTTGTTTTTTTTTACGTTGGCAGTATCACTGCCAATGCAGTTTCACCAAATAATTGGCACGATCGTGTTTACATATCAATACACTGATATAAGCGCACAACTTTATATGTGACGAGCTTTACTACCCGGCTTTGCCCGACACTTGGATTCTACGAGGGGGGGGGGGGGGGAGGATGTGTGACGTCAGCAGGCGCACTGCATGACGCTGCCGCATGCGGGTGACATCACAGATGTGACGTCACCGCTCACTTGCCTTGCAAAATATATCCATTATTGCGCCTCCCCCCCCACCCCCCCAAATTACAAAAGTCTATTTTTATACTTTTTGCATTGTGTACAGTCTGGAAGCGACCCAAATGCCAAATTTCAAGTTTGTTACATGTTGGGAAGTATGCTAAACGTTTCGAACAGACACACGTTCACAAATTTTCCTTTTATATATGTATAGATGAACGCTGCACTCTCCGTCGTTTCCATGCAGGGGGCGCTGCAAATTGACGTGCACCCTGCATGAACGACGGAGGCGCAGGGACGGACGTTCGATCACGTTGGAATCGATCTGCAGATGGCGGTCTTCTCGCACGGCCAGCTCCGTGTCGCCTCGTCTCGATCCCGCAATCCCAAACAGGTGAAAGTCCGCATCGAACCGAACCCCCAGCAAGGCCATCTATTTAAAGACGAGAGCAAATTCACACGAAATGTCGTTTGCAATGAAGTCTTCCAGATGTAAATTGATATAAGCTTTTAATGAAGAAATACAATTATCTAATTCAAAACATAATACAATTCAAAGATGTTTCATTTTAAAACTTAACAAACGGAGCATCAGGTGCTTGCGTGAATGCGTCGTTCGTGTGCAATTGTGTTCGTGACTTTCCTGGCCGAAGGCCATAAATGGTTATGAGGGGCGCCCCTGAAAACCCCCTAGCATATCTATTAAACCAGACTCTTTGGGGGCAACTCAGCAACCTGGATTTCGTTCTCGTTCACGGCTAACATCAGTGGCGAGTGACATCTGAACCGGTCATTCCCCCCCCACCTCCCCTCTTAACCAGTCCCGCTCAATCAGCCCATCCTTTCACCAACCCACGATGACCAGTATGGTTAAAACAAGTTAAAGTATCCTCTCGACCAATGCGACACGAGGAGGCCTTCATCCAGCAGTGGATTGCGCAGGGCAGTAGATGACTTATCATAATCTGTGCACCGTTTTGAACACACGCTCCGTATTCGAATGCCGACCTCCCACTCTCCCAAATGTGGCCTCCCTCTCTCTATGGCTGTCTTCCCCGAATACAAAGAGACGCGGGAGCGTTTAACCTTGTTGAGGACATCGCTGCCTGTAACAATTGGATGCATTCATTTAGCATTGTGAGTAATTTGATAAATAATGAAATAAGCGAATAACCGCACACGTTGCCACTGAGCGCCACGTACAATCCCGTCCAAGGCTGAGTGTGATTATAATGAAGACATTTTTATAAATAGTTTTCGCCTTTCTGGTCCCCTGGCTAAATTGAACTAATGCGCAGATTAGGCAGTCACATTAGCCAATTAACTTGTAAATATTAATGCCATGTTGACTTTTCCTCATTGGCAAACCCATGAATATATTATGGGCCCGAGAAGTGGCTGTGAGCTGCATCTAATACAATGTTTAATGTATTCAGATGAGAATAACTCAGATATACGGTATTAAGGTTAGACTTAATTAACTTTTGCCATAATTATAATTCAAATCCACGTTCATTAAAAGTGTAACTAAATTCAGTGTTGTGCGTTTGAATATCTATCATCTCATGCTGCCAAATAAAGACAACATATTTCCCAATGCAGCAATAAATACACAGGATGGATACACCACTGATGTATTGCAGTAATTTGATCCTGATGTTTTGATTTCAGTATGACCGAAATGACCAAATACTGAAACGCAGCCATATTAACAACAAAACAAATTAACGTTTGTCAATAGCACTGTGGCCTTAAAATAAACATATTATAAGTGACGTTTTGGATGATGGCCCTCCTTGCTTAGCACTTAAGAGAGACGAGAGAGTGTAAAATAATAATACGCATGGGAGCATGTACTTTACGCTATGTATGAATACATTTATATGTAAAAAAAAAAGATTAGCAGAATTTTTTTTAAAATTGGCATATGAACCGTAAACTAATAGTAGTTTCATTCTAGATGTGAAGTTTTCGTGACTGGTTCTTTCGGTAAAGTCACGTAGATGAAAAATAACCACAAGCGTCCGTCATCAGGTGGGAAAGCATGGTCTGCTGCTGATGCAGACTGTTTTTAAAAGATTTGAAATGGGTGTAGCCCAAGGGTCATAAATAAGTGGCTGGGTCTAGTGATGTTAATGTGAGGAATTAGCATGTAACTGGGTACGAAAGTGGCTATGTTAATGTGAGAGATTAGCATGATGTTAATGTGAGGTATTAGCATGTAACTGGGCACGAAAGTGGCTATGTTAATGTGAGAGATTAGCATAAAATAACAGCTGACATAGGCAGGTAGGATGGAAACATCACAGTCAGTTAATAGTAGCTATTGAGTAACATACTTAGATACTTATTAAAATCAGCTCAAGCCTCTCCCACTCTGAGCCCCTCCCCTCCGCCCGCTGTGGAAACAGACGCCGCTCCGGCTTACAGCAGCGTCAAGGCCTCATCTCTCGTGGCCCAGTGCTCCTGCTTCTCCGTCCATTTCCGTCGTTGTTCTCTTCCCGTGCCCCCTCTTCTCTCTTCCCTTAAAAATTGCCCCACGCTCGACATCGCTGACTCCCATTCCCGTGGCCGCGTGACACGGGTACAAAGTTGCTCGTCATCAAACACATTCCTGAGGAGTGAGCTGGTAGGAATGTTGGGTTGCTCGGTCAATGGCCAGGGTCAACGGCGGCACCACCACGTGGTGTATTCCGCAAATATGCCCGACTGTGAGGGTGGGCACAAGCCGGCGTGAGTAGGTTAAACGTTGAGTTTTATAAGGGCACCACAGGGTGACCAGCCCCTCCCCACCGAGCGCCACCCTCCCCATCCTCTCCACCCAGTCCCTCCCCACCCTCCCCACCAGCCCCTCCCCACCCTCCCCACCTAGCCCCTCCCCACCCAGCCCCTCCCTCCCCACCCAGCCCCCCCCCACCCTCCCCTCTCCACCCAGGCCCACCCCTCCCATTTTTGGATGCACGACGGACGGACAGACACAATAATCCCCTGTGGGCTGGTGTAACCAGGAGGTTCCTACCAGTATAATAGTCAATGTATGATGACAGAGATATACAAAAACACATCTTTGTACATTTCCAAACTTTTAACGGGAGGCTAGTGTTGTGCTGTTTTGTAAATGTATTTCAACGACGTTATTGCAACAACGTGCAATTGAGAGTTGGCGGGGAGGGTGAATTATCGTTTTGATCGCCAGGTCAAACCCCAGAACGCGTCTCTACTACGGACACGCTCGTCTCAACCGTGAGGCCCACGGTGCTTGTCGTACACTCTGCCATGTTATTGTTGTTGTTTTTAGTTATTGTAGCGGGCAGGGGGGGGGGGGGTGGCGTGGGCATCGGCCCTTGCCCGTGATGGGACGACGAGTGATGTCCCCAATCCTTCCCGCATGCGGCTCACGTCCGCAGAGCCGCTGCGTGTGACGGAATGTGAGCGGACGTCGCATCCTGCGCCCCCCTCTCTCTTTCTCTCTCCCTTAGCCCCCCCCCCCTACAACCGCCCGATATGTTCCCCGAGAAGCCAAGGCTTTCACGCCGCACATGTATATAGATACAAGCACACACACACACAATCATGCAACCATGCGCAAAGACATACACGGAGATAGGCAGCTCATGCACAGATTCCCTGCGTAGCCGTTAACAGACATTTGGGGAAAGTGCTGTTAGCGAGGGGTGGTAGTTTTAGGGATGGTGTGGCTAGCACCACGCCCAGGCGGCCTGTGTCTCTCCCGTGGTGCACACACAGACACGTGTGGGCAGTCCGGCCACTCCATCGTCGCTCTCCTCCCCTTCATCTCGCCAGCCCCTGCTCGTTCCATCATCAAAAAACACCGTCGCCCATTGGCATCACCATCATCATCAAGACCACGGGCATCACCAGCAGTTTGAAGCAGTAGCTCGGGTTGTTATAACGACAAGTCGGTAAACCGGTCACCGTTTTTTTCTGAGTTGATAACCGGTTCTGAAAGTAAAAAAAACGGTCACCGTTTTTCAGAGTTATTAAACGGTTCTGGAAGTCAAAACCGGTAACCTTTTCAGAGTTGATAAATGGTTTCAGAAGTAAAAAAAACAGTAACCGTTTCCAGTGCAATGTTATCAATCTAAACAATGCACTCACAAACCACCACTTTTTTCCATTCAGTTACTGGTAGTGCAAAAACATTTAACAGCCCTTAAAAGTAGCAAAATAAATGCGACATGTATTCTTCACGTATTCATCTCTCCACGTAATTTTAACAGCATTTCTTAAATAACCCATCAGCCTCACAACCTTCTGGGAGTGCATAATTTCAGCAGCTTTGAGTCAAGATAGGCAAGCACACTGAACCGGTGACGACATACAGCGTTTCAGTTCAATGCATATTGATATTTAACGCAACTCAAAATATGAATTAGCGTCATTGTAGAGCATTGATATAAGCGATAACATGAACGAGCCATCGTAGCATTGGCACCTGGCTGGAATCGCATCAGAAGGAGCAGAACGACCCATTACAAACACCAGCAGCAAGTCGACCACATCAGCATCATCCGCAGCGGTCATTCTGAAACATCATCATGAGCAGCAGCAGCAGCGGTATAACCACCACTATCGGCAGCAGTCACAGCAGCACTCTGGTGCGATGGCAATAACCTAACGGTAGTGCGTTTGCTTCTGGTTTCAGAGGATCACGGTTCGTATCCCAGCGGCCGCCCTCGTTACCACTGCGGGTGTTTCAACCATAATTACGCGCCCGTCTGCTTCACGGTTAACGTTAAAGGTCCCGTGGCGTCGTTTGCAAGAGGAGGTTTATTGCTGTGCTGGCGTCGTGGTCGAAATCTGAACAATTACCCGCAAATTACTCAACTGAAACACACACACGCACAGACAGCGACCATTGCATCTTGCAGCGAAAAACTTGGCAGGACCCTCCTGAAATCGAGCCACGAGGATCAGTGAGGCTCTCCTGCGAAAGCACGCGTAACAATAACACTAATTGTCATGAGCTTCATTCGCATCAGTCACTTCACCACCAGTGGCAGCAACCACATCAGCACACCAAGCAGAAGTATCAGCAACAGCGGCACGACTGGCGACCGCCAGCAACACAACCGCCACCAGCTGGAGTAGCAGTCCCAACGTTGACAGCAGCAGCAGCAGCAACACAATCACAGCTACCTCCCACCAACACAACAACTAGCAACCAGTAACAACATGGATGGCAGCAATAATCCCATCGCCAGCAGCGTCAGTAGCATCAACAGAGTGGACGACATCAGCACAACTACCACCACCACCAACGCGTCCAGCAGCATCAGTAACACCAGCAGCAACAAGCAAAACCATCAACCCCACCAGTACCACCGCAACCTCAGCACAGCAACCACCACCACCACCAACACAACTACCAGCAGCGGTAACAGCCGCATCTACAGACTTGGCACCACCGCTAACATCAACAACCATGCAACAGCAGCATACTCAGGAGCAGCAAGCAGCAGCAGCATCATCAGCACACTCAGTAGCATCAGCAGCATAAGTATCAGCAGCAAACGCGAGCGCGGTCGGACAGAGCCCAGTCCCCCGCCCCCATCTCCTCCTCTCTCCTCCCTCCTCCTCCTCCCACTCTTTTCAATTCAAACAGGCGACCGGATGACCGAGAGGTCCGAATTAAGGCAGTGAAAGCGGAGAGGTGGAGATCGAGAGCCACATTTGTCAGCCCGAATCGCTCCCCGTGTGGCCCCCTCCTCGTGCGATGATTGTCTCAGCCCCGAGCCGCCACCACCACCACCACCACCACAACCACCTCCACTTGCAGCACCACCACTTGCACCACCACCACCATCTACATCTCTTCCACCTCCTCCTGCTCGCGCCTCCTCTGCAGTCAGCATCAGCTGCTGCTGCTGTGGGCTCCCCTCGGCTCCTCCGCGCTTAATGCGAACCCGAGAGCCGATCTCCCACGTCCCGGTCCGCCTCCACAAACTTACTTTGCAGCCGCTCCTCCACCTCCTTCTTCTCCTCCACCGCCTCCTCATCCATCTCGCACCCTTCTTCATTCACTCCCGGCCGCTCATCCAACTTAATCGTTGCTGCCCGCCCCTCGTCCTCCTCCTCTTCGCTCGCCCGTCTCCTCAGCCGCTCTTCTTCTGTTGCACGGCCGCTACTCATTGTCATCCGGCTGCTCCTTGCTCATCCTCGTCGCCCGCCCGCTCCTCCAGCAACTCCTCGGCTGATTCCCTTCCGCCCCCTCTTTCCTCTTCCAGACGTCCCAGCAGCTCGTCACCATCATCATCATCATCCTACTCGCCCGTCCCTTCCTCAAGCTCCTCCTCAACGTCATCATCGTCGTCAGCCCGTCCCAACATCTCCCCCATCCTACCATCCCATAACCTCATCAACATCAGCATCCTCATCCCTTACACACTCCTCCTCGCCCGTGCGTTCATCCAGCCCAACATCAACATCCTCCTCCTCCACATAAATCATCATCATCGTCGTCCTCCTCCTCGTTCTGTAGCGCCTCCTCACCTCGTCGCTCCTCCTCACCTCGTCGCAGCAGCAGCAGCAGCAGCGGCGTGCGGCAGCGACGGCAGCCCGTGCGAGGCTCGCTATCTCCGCCGTTGCCGCTATCCGCGCCGGGGCTGCTGCGCTGCGCAGGGATGCTCAGGATATTCCCGGAGCACGGCTTGCACAGCCCGGCGGGAGAGCGGCAGCAGCAGCAGCAGGAGGAGGAGGAGGAGAGGGGCCCGGACGACGCCGCGCCACGGCGGACAACGGTGGCGGAGGGGTCCTCCTCCTCCTCCTCTCAGGGCGTGAGAGTCGAGCCCGGAGGAGCCGTGGTGGTGGGGCCAGGGGGAGCCTCGTCGGGGTTGCCCTCCTACCAGCAGCGGTGGGTCCTGCGACATTACAGCATCGTCGTCGTAATCATCGTCATCACACGTCTTCATCGGCAGACACCCATCATCGTCGCCACACCATCATGAACGCCAGCGGTGTTGCTGCGTGGTCGAGGTGCCAGCGCTTCGTGTGTGCAGTCACGCTAGTGCGTGCCGCAGCTGTGATTTCACCGGCACGGGAGTTGTACTGTCGTTACGCGTGCAGTCACAGTCACACACGCGCACAGTCACACACACAGCACACGCACACACAGTCACACACACACAGTGACACAGTCACACGCACACACAGTCACACACGCAGTCACACACACACACAGTCACACGCACACAGTCACACACACACAGCACACGCACACACAGTCACACACACACACAGTCACACACACACAGCACACGCACACACAGTCACACGCACACAGCACACGCACACACAGTCACACGCACACAGTCACAGTCACACACAGTCGCACGCACACACAGTCACACACACACAGCACACGCACACACAGTCACACACACACACAGTCACACACACACAGTCACACGCACACACAGTCACACACACACAGCACACGCACACACAGTCACACGCACACAGCACACGCACACACAGTCACACGCACACAGTCACAGTCACACACAGTCACACGCACACACAGTCACACACACACACAGCACACGCACACACAGTCACACACACACAGTCACACACACACAGTCACACGCACACACAGTCACACACACACAGCACACGCAAACACAGTCACACGCACACAGCACACGCACACACAGTCACACGCACACAGTCACAGTCACACACAGTCACACGCACACACAGTCACACACACACAGTCACACGCACACACAGTCACACACACACACAGTCACACGCACACACAGTCACACACACACAGTCACACGCACACACAGTCACACACACACACAGCACACGCACACACAGTCACACACACACAGTCACACTCACACACAGCACACGCACACACAGTCACACACACACAGTCACACGCACACACAGTCACACAAACAGCACACGCATGTCCTATCACACTCACGTGTTAGTCACACACATAGTTACACAAACAAAAAGCAAAGATCACCCGTATGAATTTTGATTTGACTTCTTTCAAATGTTCTTGCCGTTGGTTTTCACACCTGATGATGACTGCTTGTGTTGCAGTCGAAACGTCGTGAGAATTTTATTGTTTTATAAATATTTTATTGTTTCCCTTCAACGTGACTTTACCGAACAGAACCAAGAATATAATATCACCCGTATAGTCTGTAGATAGCTTTCAGGGCAAGTGCTGTGAGCCAGCACATATGAATGCCGTCGTGGCCGGCACCATTCCCGGCCGCCTTTGTCTCCCCAATGCTGAAAGCTTACCCACCGCACCAGGGCCCTTATTTAAGGCTGAGTATATGTAGGGGAAGCGCAGGACCGGTTCAGATATTCGTCACTGATGTTGGCCGTGAGAGGGAATCGACATCGGGTCGCCGGGTTCGGAGCGTAGTGCGCTAACCACAACACTACCGCTCCCCAACACAGTCGCACAAAGACACACACACGTGCGTATCAGTCAGGCGCATAGTTACACAGACGGCTCGTTGTGACACAGTAAATCACTCACGTAGTTGTCACGCGTCTCGCACACAATCACACGTATGTGTGTTGTATTTGTGTGTGTTGTATTACACACACACACGTAGCCATACACGTATGTTGTCTTACACAGTCACAGACACATACATAACCATACATGTATGTTGTCTTTCACACACACGTAGCTATACACGTATGTTATCTTACACACAATCACAGACACACATAGCCATACACGTGTGTGGTCTTACTGTACAATCACAGACACACACACACGTAGCCACACACGTATGTAAGTTGGACAGTTGACCGGAATGTCGACCTTTTTATTCCCTCTCAGTTGTAATTATTAAGACCAGCCTGGTCTTGTTTTGTTTAATTAACTTGTGATTCATTGTGTAAGTTCACTGGGGCAGCAATTCTGCTGTAGTCACACACGCACACTTGCGCACACTGGGAAAGACGAAGAGATGACGGGAATCTGTTGTGACCCTTCCCTTCCCCTTGTACAATATTTGCGATGTACACACGCAATTATTATACCAGCTCACCTAATGCACGCGGACGTGCCCTGGGCGTTCCTCGAAACGCCATGGAGGCGGACACGTGGCGCTCACATATAGCGGTAGTCGATTCTTTACGGCTGGCGGTATCCTTGAATTTTTTATTTTAAATGTGGGCCACAGAAGTATACCCGTGCGCTTTGACGATTGGTTGTCACTCATTTAAAGGGGGGTTTGGGGGGCAACGGTTCATCCCGAGGTTGCACGTTTCTCCCGAGTCTCGCGCTAAACGCACTAATGGCATTCCCATCATCCGTGGACAGAGTAATTCGCCTGCAGGTGGAGTGTGACGTGCAAGGCTATAAAAAGTTGGTATGAAATGTGTGCTGTCACTGCACTTGAATAAAGTTTGCTTTTAGTTGTCATAAACACGGAGGTGATCTTAACGTATGTGCTTTAATATTGACACACAGAACACGTACAGTGCAACTACCTGGACTATTGTTGTCTATAGTGATGTAGTGAACCCCAGATTTGGTCTGCCAGCACCTAACACCACCCAATGCCGTCATTGTAATAAATCCAGCGATGTACACTGAATAGGCAACATTATAAAGTGCACGCAACTACACACAATTTATGTTATGCACCGGATGTATGTTACAATTCACACGTGATATAATATCCCTGCTCATGACGTGGCTCTTAGACTCTGCAACGAAACCACAAGTAAACTTTACTTCCATGAGCAGTGTCCCTAAAATAGCCCGCACACCGCTTGTAGGCTATGTACAAGCGTTCAGTTTTATGGCCCTGTTGTGTGGAAAGCAAGAGGTGTATTTGTTGTTGAAGGACATCTCATGTTTCCTTTGAATGTCGAGAAATGGTGGTGCGCGTTTAAGATCCAACCTGAGTGGCGTGTCTATTTAGCGCGCATATTCAATGCGGTGCGGCGTTGATGTGTTCATGATTCCGACATAACTGCTGCTGCTGCTGTAGCAGACGAGGGATTTGTCGCTATATTTTGAGAGCACGTCAGGCCCTCGAGTGTGGCACACCGATGTCCCAGCAGTCTGCCCTGGTGGCAGTGAATATTGTTAATGCTCAGTTACAGAATTACAAACACAGCTGGGCTTCACGACGCAGCCCGTTGCATAGCTTGGTCGGTGGTTTACCATCTCGTTAATGCACCATCGCTCACCTTAACCATTTGCATAGCGGTGTATAATCTCCATTAAACATACTGGCACGGGACATTTGTACATTGTGTATATGATGGGGAATTAATACCCACGATGCTTCGTGGGGACATTGCGTGGCCCACCGGGTGTGGCAGGTTCCTGCATCGCGTGTGTCCTTCCAGTGTTGCTCGATGGTTTGTTTTTGCGCGTGTGGGCTACACATGCAGGCGATGTGTGGAGTGGCCACGACAGCAAGATTCCCCTTTTACAATTCGCAGGCACAGTCAAAATAATAATGATCATCATCACAATAACCTTAGCGATAAGAGTAGTTGATTGAAGCGAGCGGCGTGCAAGTTCATATTACATCACCTTTAGTTGTCACACTCTGCAATAACAATTACTAAGTCGGAAAATAGTGACTAAATAAGCGATTGGCCTTAACCGCTCGGTTAAGGCCAATGACCCCCCCCTCCCATCCTGTCGCTAGAGGCACTTGGTTATGCGAAATGCAGTTTCGACCAATTCATTGGCTGCAGGAGAACGTGGCGATTGAGGCTTAGCGAGTCACACCTTTCCTGGTCAATCCACCGTCACAATTCTTCTGGAACCCGACTGTACATCGCATGAAATCTCGCGCCGCGTTTTTTTTAAGCGAAAAAATATATACACACACACGGTGTGGTGTCATTTGTTGGAATGGCCAGCGCCGTCGTTGAGATGACAACGGCGAGGATACAAATTGAGGTACCCCCCCCCCGTGCGTCTCATGAACCCACCACCGCCCATGCCATCATCGCCTACACCTGTTCGCACACGAGATGTCACAGGTGTTGGCAATTAGTTGCAGCGAATTACATTTGCCGGAGAGAGAGAGAGAGTCGTTCCCTTTATGGCCACGGTTCTGCATTCTAATCAGCCCATAGCCCACCGTGGTCCGCTCGCAATGGCATCGTAAAACGCGTCTTTGCGTTCAATTCAGCTTCATATTAGTTCGCTGCGTACAGCGTTGAAATGGCATTCCAATCCGTGGAAATGAGAAAAATGATTGACTTAGTTAAAAAAAACACCTCGGGGTGTCAACAGCGGACGGTGCTGCGTCGGCAGTGAGTTTGCGCGTGAGTGCGCTGTGTGTTTTCCGCCGACCGTGCTCGTAATTGCTCGTTGTTTGATGCTGTCACGACTGCATCGAGCAACGATTTTGATGTTGTGGCAGGCACGTGAAAGATGAGAAGTTGTTTTTTTTTTAGCGGGGCGCAGCACAGCGATATTGCTCCCCCAATTAGAGATTTACCCCCGGGGACGATTTCCTCCAATATGCGAGGACGCTAAGTAAAGAATCTGTTTTGTTTAGTTGTATTGCATTAAATCACCGTGGATTGATATGTGTGGTCTTAAGAAGGGGGGGGGGGGTGGGGGATGTAGCCGACATTAAGCGATATTAGATTCGTGAGTGCACAGCAGGCGCTGCAAAGCAATGCTCTACTCGAACGTAGATCTTTCGATCGAAAGTCGTGTTAGTCCGCGGTGTCCACGGTGGGGGAGCATTACGCATGCCATACCAACCTCTTCGCGGGAGCTTTTCGCCTTGAAATTATCGGCAAGAAATACGGAGTACCCAGCAAACCAAACCGTTGAGTGGAAAGTGTCTCTTTAGGCCGGGGCAGCTCGGGGTAGCAGCAGCGCGGTTTGTCAGCGCGATGAACCCGGTGACCCCAGTTAGTCTCGGCCCGCAGCCAACGTATGTGGCATCCCTTCACCGACTCACATTGACCAGGGTGGTGAAGTACGTTCAAACAACCCCTCCCCCCCACCTCCCATAAACAACCACGGAGTGTGAGGATGCCTTGAACCAGCAGTGCATTTACGAAGGGCTGTTAAAAAAAGAGGTAATCACATCCATTGGATATTTATTTATGTATGTATCAAGCGCTGAATTGCCTTGAATGTGAAAGGTGTTCAGAACATGTTGACGGTGAGATACTAAAAAGTCATCAGGTTTTTTTGAGAGGTTGGTTTTTGTGAAGCCTCCCTTGAACACACGGTATCATCGTATGTATGTTCACAGGGGTGAGAAAGTATTCAACAAATAGTTTTGAGTGTTTGCACGTGTTTAATATGGCGTTCTCAAAATGTTTGCACCATTATTGAACACCTAAGGCTTAAGTGTAACAACTCGGGTGAATCGAAGACTCTGTGTTGACATAATTGCGTGGCAAATGCAGGGCTTCATTTCAGCCGGGTCTGTCCTGGTTGGCGACCCGTAAAATAAGGCCCGGCATACCACATCCTGTATTTTGTGCATCTGCGGCCGTCTGGAACTCTCTTCCTTCCAATATTAGGAAGCTACTGGAGCTATGCACATTTTTTTGTCTAGATTGAAAGTTGATTACTTTAGAAATTATTTTTGTGATTGTTCTTCTCCCGCACCTTCGATGAGCGCGGTTGCCTACGTACGGTGCGAAAGGTCAACATACGTACAGTATTGCTCTCGCAATAGCTTTGGATGCTACTTACGTGCTTCTTCCAGTGCACTGGTTGGCCGAGAAAATATCGGGTGAAAAATTAGGCCCTGGGTACCACGCATTAGCACCTCCGTCGCAAGCAGGGTGCAATAACGATAGAATATAAATAATTAGCGGTACAGAGTGACAAAACAAATTGTGGAGAATTCTGCAATGCTAATGCATGCGGCACCGTCTCACGGTGCGAACCAACATGCCAGTGGGCTTAATGTGGCCAGAAGTTTACTGCCGCAATAATAACCAGGGCAATGACAGCATCCTAACGAAGCTCTAACAAGCAGATCTATTCATACGCGCACGAACCCTTTCACAATCCAATGCTGGATGAGTGTGAGTCGCGAGATCGGTTCAGATAGTGCTCGTGTTGGCTTTGGCCGGGAATCGAACCCTGGTTTTCAGGTATCCAGGTTCACATCCCCGTGTGTTAACCACTGAGCCACACCTATTATTTATTCTGTGATAGCCAAATACAAAGTTAAATGTTAATATTTTAGTAATTATCACACACTTTACGATGCAACGTTTCTCCACTCAGTAATCAACCATGGACGCGATTAACAGCTGCATTTATCGTATTTAAGTCTTGCTGTCCGTAATCAGTGTTAAAATAAATCAATTAAAATCCGTAATTATATTCAGCGATAATGAATGTTAAGCTTGGCTGGGCAGTCGGCTGGCCATCTGTCCGGGGCAGGCATAGGCGACCCGCTAAATGAATATTGAATTGTGCGAGCAGGTGAATATGCACGTCCTCGTAGTATGAGCCCGTGTCTCTGCGCTTGGTCGCGGTAGGTTCGAGACAATCACAGGCGCGGTTTGAAACAATCGCGGTTCAGGTAACGCTCGATGCCTTCTTACCTTTTTGTGAACGCGTAACGTCAATATTGCACGTGGTCCTGTGTTCACTCATCGTCTGGAGTAATGATAATTATTTATTACATTCCTTTTGTCAATCCGCTGCTGGATGAAGACTCCCCCCCTACTGTGTCGGCCGTGGGGATGGTTTGATCGCTCTTCAACGCGCTGGTCAGTGGTGAGGGGGCACGTGGGACCGGCCATTCAGATATACCAACTGCCACTGCTGTCAGCTGCGGCCAGTAATCTGTTTGCTCACCACTGCGCCACCGCTCATAGCTTGTCGATTTATATTCTTGAATCGACAAATTGCGAGTCTATTTTCGCGTGATTTATCGCAACGTGGAAGATTCCCCCTCTGCCCTGTGTGTCTTCAAGCTGTGTACAGTGGAGCATTTATAATTTTAGGGATAGCAGCCAATTAATCTGCATATAGATCATGGCACAGATATTTTAAAGGAATTCGGCCTAAGTAAAATACATATTTATTTATTATTTGAGATGGAATTTAAACAATGCTGTAGGTGGTCGGCACACATTTCATAAATAATAATTTTCATACATATTATAGAAAATAATATAGCGAAATAAGTTTCGTAGGCCCTTTGTGTTGCATATTAAAATTTGTATTAATATTTCATGAAAAGTAGAACATTTGCATATTTTAAGCAGCTTCTGAAGTTCCATTTATGAGGAATGGTGCTTCGGCTCTGTCTTAAGATGTACATCGGGTTCCCACCACTTTCTCCTAAATATCATTTAAATCCAACGGTGCCTGCAGGCATTCGTCCGCACAGCAGCCGGGCGTTACAGTCAAAACAATCCCTCCGCCGACACCGTCTGTGACCAAACGATTTATTTCTATGCAGTCTACGTGCGCACGGTGGAGCAGAGCGGTGGCACGGTGGGTAGCGTGCTGCACTGCGGCCCCGGTGGTGATCTGAGTTCAATTCCTGGCTACGGTTAAATATCAGCGGTGAGCGATATTGGAAGTGCTCCTGCCCCCCCCCCCCCCGCTTCCATCATCGTCAATACGCAAAGACAAAGCGTGGTGAAGTATGAACAATAAACCCCCATAACTGATCTGGCATGGCATTGGGAGGCCTTCATCCAGCAATCGATTGATAATATAATCGGCTACGAAATGAATATTTTTAATAGATATTTTTACATTTTCTTATCTTGGTTTTTATCTGATGTAAAGAGGAGTTGATGTCTATAGTACTTTTATGATTTGGCTTCCCGCAAAATTCGTAGCATCTCTCTATGTGCAGATATCATGTAAAATAAATACAACATCAAATCAAACATCAAGTTTGCGTGTAAATTACATGTAAACGTATTGTACATGTACACCGCATGTATTCACTGACGCACATAAGTGGGACATCTGCCTCAAGCCAATACCTCCAATGAACACCACACTATGTCATTACGTTTAGGAGCAGCAGCAGCAACATCAAAGGATGTAAATTCTCGCTGCCCCTTAATAAAGACCAACTCCCGTTGTACATCATAGGCATTGGCTATGCTTTGTACATGCGTAAGTATTTTCACAGAAGCAGCAGATGTGCAAGCAATCAGTTAAGGGCAGGTGATTCTTCCAGTTATACAGGCGATGTTACGGCACTCATGTTGCCATTCGCTGTTTCCTATGAACTTGAAAGTGTTTATGAACGATCAGACCTGAATTTAAGAAATACTGATGAAAATGTACAGCCCTTTGTCAATCCACTGCTGGATGGAGGCCTCCCCGTGCCACGTCGATCATGAGGGCTGGAGAGTGTGGGTTGGTTAAGGGGAGGCCCGCTTGCCACTGATGTTAGCCGTGGACGAGAAACGAACTTGGGCCACCGGGTTTGTAGCGTGCTGCACTAACCACTGTACCTCCATTCCGCCCCCAAATAAATATTAATATATTTGTTCACCTTGAAGGTCGGGTAGTGACATGTCGATTGCAACATGTCAACACGTTGACTGCAACTGCTGAAGGATGGAGCAGATGGAAGGAAAGAATTGCAAGGTGCAGTGGCATCGGAGGCATTGGCTGTTCTGACCTGTTGACCTTGATCGTGATTTGCTTCGTGTTTGGTTGAATATTTCGCACTGGGCCAAAGCAAAGCACAAGGCAGACAAATTACCAGGCACACACAAATGCACTGCCTGAAAGTTCCATCTGGCCCAGTAACCTTTATTGTGCTACATCTTTAGCTAAACAAACAAATCAAAGTGACTCGTCTCCAGCATCATGATCATCAGCCATGGTCCATAGGAACAACATAATGGGCAGCGTTTAGGACAATGGCCCTTCAGTCTGCATGGCAGTGGCCCATCTTTAATGTTGAGAAAGAAGAACCATTGCCCAAAACATTGCCTCTTGCGTATTTGAATACTTTTGGGGGAGTGTTATTGATGAATGTGTTTGAGTTTTTAAACATAATTACTGATGGCGGCTGCGGAGTGGGTGTGTGTCTGCGTGCATATGTGTTTTGTCAAGAGCTATGGTGGAACATGTGTGAGCGGGTGAAGAGCGTGCGTGCGGGAGTGCTTGAGATTAGTTGTTTATACGTCGATGTGCTTAGCAGTCAACACGCTCCACGTTGCCAACCGACAGCCCAAGTGGTCTTGATGTCGAGGCAGAGTTGTCCTTGACACGAGTGTCACCGTCGAGCAGTCAAACCCAACGTCCAAAATAAAAATGTAGCATTCCTTGGAAATGCTGTATCATGAAAAATGCTGAGTTGATTATTTTTTTCCCCCACCAAGTTAATTTTTTCCTGGGTCAGTTGCTCTGAACTTTTTCTTCTGTGTGAACAATTGAGTTGTTCGTTCAATTATTGAATAACGGGGACACTGTGTCCTCTGACCTCGAGCATGCTGAAATTAAAACTTTGATTCTACACGATTTTTCGTTCACACGACTGCAGCAGCATATTTTTTTTTATTTTGGCCGTGACCCCTTTCACAAATTAACTTAGTACAGTGTTGACATTTGAAATGTTGCAGTGGAAACGTGGACAAAGCGCGTTTTGCGCTCCGCGGTTGTTTTAATCTGGGATATTCTCGTGGTATAATAAGTGCTGCTTTTGCAAGACTTCCCGGCCTGTTGCGACCTCAATTTCATATCGTCGCTGCCCCCTCCATAAACCTCCGTGCAATCACCCGGTGGGGTCTCGGGCCGCCCTCGGAATGTGTGACACCCGGCTGATTACATTTACTTGAAATGCTCTGCTTGCACGTTGTATTTGATCGCGATCGCGTACTTTATCTGAAGACGTGTGTTACTCCATAACAAGCGCGTCAATTTCAGATCACCATGCCTCTCGCAGGTGGTCTATTCCATTACGATTGTTGCACCTTTAAAGCGTGAACCGTGTAGTGGCTTAGAGGCTACTTTAATCCAAATGCTTACAGAATTTAGATTGCTGTTTTGTGAGAAGAGATGAACCAAAACAAAGTGTGATTTACATAATAGCGAGGGAGAAAACTTGGTGAATGGTAATTTTTTTTCTATGTAAAAATACAACGCATCTGCATGGTGACATGGATCGGCAGTTACTGGTCGATCAAATTCAAAAGACAAAGTGATTTCCTGCTCAAGTAAGCACTGAGGCAGATCCCATCCTCCTGTTTTACAGCCCTGTGCCAGTGGTGAGATTCCACATTCCTATGGTAGAGATGAGTCTCTCCATAGGACAACCACTGTTGACTTCCCCACAAAGCGGTGCTCATTTTATTGAGCCTGCAAGGGATGATGAGCTGAGTCAGCTCCAGCCCAGAAATTGAACCCTTAACTCTTCTAACTGCGAGCCACTCATTCGACCACAGAGCCACCTGTCTGGCTATTAATATTAATTGTAAATGAAGGCCGTACAAAATATTTTCAAAAAAGTTTGGGTATATGTGGTGGTGTGTATACTTCTGCAGTTTTGGCAGACGATCTGTGATCTACGTGGCCCGTGCTGGATGGACGAATACTAAACGCATATTCAACCGTAATCATATCAAAGCATCCACTACAATAACTGAGGAGCCTCCTCAATTAAATCGCATTTGCGACACACGGTGTGGATAATTTGAATATCCAAAACCAGATCATGGTGTCGTGCCTCTGCGGCATCCAGCCCTGTGCCCATGGGAGCCACTGAGATTGCGGGAGAGTGACAGCTCTGAAGTACACTCGAGAGCATTCATCTCAAACGCCTCCGAAGCATTATCCTTTTTTTCAAAAACGATCAGCCGGCGCAGCCACCTTCGGCGCGGCGCTCGAGCCGCCCCCGTATCGATCCTAATCCTCGCTTTGTGAATTAAACAAAATCTGGCTCGTGAGTCGACCCGCGAGTCCGCAGCCCGACGGGGCCGTGGCCATCGACAGGAACGGCGCATCCGGGACGAAGGGAAACCGCCACACCCGCTTGGTGCATCGCGTGCTGTGGAAGAGCGAGGGTGGAACGAATTGATTCCGGATTAAGGCTCGTACTAAAAAAAAAAGTCAATAAGCCGCACGCTTTAAAGTTGGTGAAGAAAACTGTTAAATATGAACGCGAATTGTCATCATACAAATGGTGTTTGGTGCTTTGAACACAGTTGAAATGACATTGGATGGCGTAAGTCTTGGGCCTGTTGTAAAAGGGTCTTATGAGGCTGAGTGCACGTACTCACCTGCTAACAGTACACAACACGCAGGTGTGGGAGCAGCGGTTGTAGTGTTTAAGGCACTGCAATATGAACCTGGCATCTTGAGTTCAATTCCTGGCCATGGATAATATCGTCGGGGCGAGTCTTATCCGAGCCAGTCTTGGCCCCCGCCCCCCCTCCTTTCATCAACCCAATTCGAACCGCACGGTGAAGTATGGTCAAATCACCACCGTGACTGTAAGTTACAAATTATTACATTTATTTATCGTGGTGTGCATCCTGATAAGGCGGTCGCTCTTCCCCGTGCCCATGCCTATTCTCTCCAGGGTGCCTGTGAAAGATGTTCGGGGAAACATAGCGTGATCCACATTAAGATGTCCTTAGCTGCACCAAAGCTGTAGCACAATCTCGGACTTCGAGTGTGACTAATAGAACAGTGGGGTTTTGTGTAAGTTACGCTGCCTTCTGTGTGTAAGAAATAACAAAAGCCTCCATTTTGGGTGATGGCCTTTCATATTTATCTCCATAGCTCCACCTTTTCCTATCGTATTCTCAATCTTGATTGTCCATGAGTCATCCATTGAAGGGTATTTGTTTGAGCGGTGAATGTACCGGTGGTGTTGGATATTTTAGGAGGATTAATGAAATGACGGTGGTGATCCTGTGCCATGACTTTTTGGGATAACGGGGTAGTAAAACGATAAATCTTGGTAGGCAATGCATACCGTTGCTTATCTGAAACTATTTCAGTATATAATTTACCTTTGCCTTTCCATAAATATCAGGCAGGGCTCTCACTGCAAGCAGGATTGATGTCTACGCTGATGAATGGATGGTCTTGGAGTGTTTCAAAAGTTCAGATTGAGCTCGGTATTGTGCTAGGATTCGCGAGTAACTGTCTGATCTTTTTCTTTGGAAAAGTATTTTGCTTAAAATGTTTTTTTGAGTTGGTATCCATGCCTTTCAAGTGACTAAGACTTCGCAATGAGTGACGGAATGTTCCCAAACCCACTCGTGTGTGTGATGTAAGTCAGCAATGATGTTTGCTCATGCAGATAGCTTTAATTGCTTTTCAATTTTTAAAAGGAGAGGGGGGGGGGATCTCAATACTTCACTATTAAGGCACTGGCGGTAGAGGAATTCTTCATCACGAGGTGGGGGGGTGAGAGTGGAATTGAATAAAAGAAGAAATGCTTTTTAATAAAACACAGAGCTCCCTGTCGCTTCACAATATTAGATTTTTTTCGCAGAAGAAATGCACACAGCAGGTAATTATTATTCTTGACATGACACAATAACCTGCATACCAATTACCTTATTGTATATAACACTACACTGTAATTTCTGCCGCATAATGTCCATTAGTATACAGCTCACGAAGAGCCGTCTTTTCATTCCGACCGAACGTTGTTTTTTTTCGCGTTTGACACAACCCAACGTAAACCCGGCAATTATATCATTATTAAGCAGACGTTTAACAAGCAAATTGAACATTTTGCACGCTGCAAATTACAGCTTTTTAACGATACCATGTAATGTCTAGCCGCGATGCAACCTGAGGATCGGAATACCAAGTTTGTGCGTGTACGCGACGAGCAGCCAGGAGTGTTTTGTTGTTGTTGGTAGCTGCCCTCAAGAGCCAATGTCAAAGCCAAAGTGATTTCCGGCTGCAATGAGCACCGGGGCATCGGTGATCATCTCATATTTACAGCTCTGAGAAAGTGGTGTAAATTCCGCATTACTGTGGTGGGGGGGGGGGGGGGGGAAGTCTATCCATCGGAACATCACCATTGACTTCTCCGACAAATGCTACTTATTTTTTTAACCCCCGTAGGGATGATGATTTGGCTGATAAGTCAGCCTACCCCAACCAAGATGTGAACCTGTGACCTTCCGATCGCGAGCCGCCCCCCTGCTGCCTCCGAGGCGAGTGCTGCGTGCAGATGCTCGAGTCGGTCGGATTCTCGCGCCCCGGTGTAACCGCGCCGACGCTAGCCCCCGTCGCAAAGCAGAATTTCGCGTATGGGGAACTGCGGTTTCGAGGTAAGTTGTGTGGGGGGGGGGGGTGATGTTTGCCGCCCGTGCGTTTGCGGCTTGTGCGAGTGAGTCAGCGCGCTCGACAAAGGGGCTCGTGCCTGCGCGCGCGCGCGCACGTACTCGCGTGTTTGCATAAGCGGCGGGGCCACAAACATTGAATTGCGCATATGTGTCGAGGTGCGTGTGTGTGCAACGAGAAGATGCTCGTGCGCATTTGCGCGTGTGCTTTCTGCGTGGCGATACGGGGCGTGGGTGGTTTGTTGTTGTTGTTGTTGCGAGAGTGCGCGCGCGTGTTCGAGTGTGGCCGCGCGCGTGTTTATGTGGAGACGCGTACGCGCATGCACGCGTGTGTGAGAGTGCATATTTGTGTTATGATTATCGTGGTTATCATGGTTGCTCGTTACGGTTATCACCGCCCGTGGTAATTTAAAGCGTGACACGATGACATACCCCGTATATTACCCTCATATCGTAGCGAGCAGACGAACACACCCACAAGCATCGCGCATAGCCTTCCTCTCAAATGCCACCGAGCGTTGCGCGGCGACACTATGCCCTATGTAAATATTAATTGTGTGAGGTGTTTGGAACACTAAACACGAAGCCGATTTCAAGCAGGCTACACTAACGACGTGGTGGACTGGTGGTTCAGTGGTCAGTGCGCTGCACTCGGAATCCTGCAAACTGAGTTGGATTCCCGGCCAAGAATGGGGCGTCACGGTGGGGAGATGTTAACTACCTCGCCTGGTATACAGGAGCTCGTGGGTTCGATCCCGACCGTGACGCCTGCTGTATATTTGGAGTTGGCATTCTCCCCGAGGTCCTGTGGATTTTTCTCTGGGTTCTCCGGCGTTTAAAGTATATGGCTGCTATACATTTCCACATGATAAGCTTTCATTTGTGGCCAGGTCGCTTCTGAAAAAGAGCCACATAGCTCAGTGAACCTTACCTGGCAAAATAAATTATTTAGTTTAGTTTTTAGTTGAGCCTCGAGTGATATTTAACTTTATCCTGAGCCCCCCCCCCCTTCCTCGCTGAACGAACCCGCAATGACCAGTATGGTGAAGTTTGGTCAAACGACCTCTTTAACCAACAAAGGCCTTCTTCCAGCAGTGGAAGATTGACAATGGGCTGTAAAATGTTGTTGTAACTATTCTCATCATTTCGCTAATGATTGGCTAACAATCAATGGTTCTATGTGGAGCACGCTTTTGGGTTATTAATTATGTTTTTTGAAGCTTCAGATCTTGAAAGGACGTTAACGTGCGGTTTACTCCGATCGATGGAAAATCATGTACGGAACGATTTTAATGATTACAAATTAGGCTAGCATTAATAATTGTAATTGTTTATTGATATGAACTTTATAATGAAATGACATCGAGGGAGGGAATTTCGCTGCTGTGGTCTCTCACGTGCAGAACGCAGTAGATTCGGCTGTTGTCTTGTTGTATTCGTAGACAGCGGCTGTTACAACGCGTTATGGATACCTTACAACATGACCACACTAGAATTCTCATTTTTTGCGATCACGTGCGTACCTTGAACTTCTTTCGCACCGTACGCAGCCAACTGGTGCTCATCAGAAGTGCGAAAAATCACGCCACGTTATCATGTTTATTATTGTCAGTCTCATGTTTGGTTCCACAGAGCGGCCAAAACTTTTGTGTGCGTTAGAATGTACGAGCACAATAGCCTGCCAACATAAAATATATTTTTGGGGATATTTTCAAAGTCTCTCCTCTCTCTCTCTGTGCTGTGATTACACTACGTGGCGAACGCAGCGATGTTAGATATAACTGTATAGAAAAAATAATAACTGTGCCTGTGCGCATGCTTCTAATAACCCTTTCACAAAACCTTTTGACCAGCTTCACCCCACTCGTATACGCTCGGCGTCGTCTACGCAAACACCGAAACAAGTGTGCTATTTTCAGAGCGGAATGGAAAAATGAAAAGCTCCGAGCCGCTCGCGATGTTGGCGGCGTCCGTTTCCACCCCCCGTAGCCCGGGCGCGCGCACGCTCCGCAATCCCCACCGTGCACCGCGGGCGCCGTGGTGCACCGCGCCTGGCACGCGCGCCTGGTGCACCGCGCCCTTCCTGCCGGCTTCCCCCGGGGGGAGAGCCGCTCGTCCGCCGGCACGGCGCCGCGTGTTTTTTGCGTGCCCGCGGACGCGAGAAAGTGTCTCTCGTCCGGCGTGGTTCGCCGCCTCCCTGAGCCCGAGGTGCTGCCGCGCAACATTGGGAATCGGTGCGGTCCGACAGAGCGATGGAAAAGCGCCGCCTCAGCACTGAGCAGGAAATCGCGCGGACATTTGAGAGTCGATCGGTGGTCACGTGAACCAATCGCGCACAACATTTACAAATATAAAAGCATCTCTTCTCATGCAATCAATTATGATGCATAGTTCCTAAGCATAAGAATACATACTCTTTGGTTTTTTTTTCGGGTAAATTCACGTAGGTAAAAAATAAAATAGAAATAAATGAAAACAACCGAATTTATTTTTATTTTTTTACCTACGTGACTTTACCGGAAAAAAACACAGAGTATAAATCCTTGCAGTCACGAAAGCTTCAAATCTAGACATAAGAATACATTTTAATCGCTATGTAGTTTCATCCTCGGACGTTAATTTATTTATTTTTATTGTATGTTTTAGGTGGGATTGAGATGTTATGGCATTTAAGTGCCACACAATGCAAATCCTTATCTGTTACGGCTCCGATAACAAAACTCATTTCATTCGCTGACAACATTTTGCCGGGCGGTGGTGGCGCGCGCCTGTGATCGAGTACTGCGGCGGCGAGGTTTGAGGTGCCATACACTGGTGAGTGCAGTACAGCAAGAAGGCGGACTAATTTCCGCTACTGTCTGCGTGGAACAGAGCGTTGCCTCCAAGCACACGTTGGGGCTTTCTCCGGGTGCTTCGGTTTCCTCCCACGTGTCTACGCACTCAACGCAAAGAGGGCTGGCAGAGCTTGGGAAAATGTAGTCACCGGCTCGCCGCCCGTTTGCTGCCTTCTCCGCTCGTCCGGCGTTCCTCCTGGTGTGCCGGATTTTGGTCTCTGTCTCGTAGGGCAGCGGTGCCCAACCTTTTTGGCACCAGGGACCGGTTTCGTGGAAGACAATTTTTCCACGGACCGGTGGGGGGGGGGGGGTTCATCATTGGGTCTTTTCCCCTTTTCAAAGAAGCTCTCCAGCGACGTTTGTTTTTTACTCATTTTGGCTACTAGGGGTTAGAGCTTGTGGGATTACCAACACTGCGACTGAGACGAGTGCGCAGTGCGGGAAAGAGGCGCGGACGGAAGTGGTAAATAATAAAATAATGGGCGGTCCACGCGTGGACTCACCGTTCTCACCTCCTGCTGTGCGGCCCGGTTCCTAACAGGCCACGGAGCGGTACCGGTCCACGGCCAGGGGGTTGGGGACCCCTGTCGTAGAGAATGAGCCAACACTGTGTGGGGCATCACAGGCGGTTATTTTAAACGCTGCCACAAGGATTTTTTGTAAAATATAAAATGGGTGCTGGTTCTGCATGGCACATTGAGGGCTATTGTCTGAAACGTTACGTATAATATTTCTGTTTGTTCCTTCCAGGGTAGTGTTTTTGACGAATGTGTTCATTTTTTGTTGTTGCTGTATTTGTGCTTGTAGTGAAAAGTCAAAGGGATTTTCTGCTCAAGTGATAATTTAGGTGGTGCTCGCATACTATTTGCAGCCCTGAGCCAGAGAGACGAGAGGCTGAGTCGGCACAGGCCCCTAACCAGGAGTTGAACTCGCAACCGCCCGATTGCGAACCGCTCGCTCGGCCCTGATTCTACACCACCTCCACAAGAGCGCGAATTGCAGCCGCGGATTGTTGGTGATGTCGGTTTGAAAGTAAGACAACAATAAAAGGAAGCCACCAGCCTCAAAAATACAAGGCCCTGCTCATTATTATTTCAGCCTCTGGCGATGGTGCTAATGGCGACGGTGAGGTCGCCGTTGAACCGTCGTAGGCACAGCCAGGTTTGTTTATTCTCTCTGGTTCTGAAAGTCTCTTTCACTCTCTCGCCGTTTCTCTGTCTCTCTCACTCTCTCTTTCATTAGGTGTGGAAGTGGCATCAGATATTTGCATACAGAAACATATGTAGAGATTATTCCAAAGGCGTAGGTTGGGGTACCAGTTGGGGCTCCCTTTAATGAGTTATTTCAGCGACGCCCCCACAAAAAACGTTTGAACCTTCCTGCTTAAAATTTAAATTAAAGCCGGCGCATCTGCAGTGCTATCTACCGGCCAATTAAGCGGGTGGGATATAACTGTGCGCGGCTTAACACCGAGATGGCCCGCGAGGCTTCCGCTTTAAAGGATTTTCCCAAGCATTTTTTCCTCTAATACCTCAACAGCAAATTATGCACGGGAGTAAACTTTGGCGAGAGTTTCTAACGCAAAAAAAACACGCGGCGTCGGTGTGCACCTTGCCTGCCGCTCCGAAATTTAGTCAACCGAGCTGGTCGCGATAGTCTCGCGAGTTGCGAGCAAGCCGCGAGCAAGGTTGTCTCAATTTTAAGATTGGTCCTCCTCGTGTGTCAATTACAAACGTGCGGGCTCTCGCCCACGGCCAGCTGTGCGGCAATTGAACGCTGCGGTAGCGCAGGGGGCACGGTCACTTCGTACGTGGGACTCGCAGAAATTGTGGCTTTCACCGGGGACATCCAGAAGATCTGGGTAATCGCCCTCCTGGTGATTGTTCAGAGGAGCCCATGTGCCGTAACGATTATACCTATGTGACTTTACCGAAAGAACCAAAGAGTATGGATAATGATAATGTATTCCTGGCGTAACTTTCGTGGGCAGCTCTGCTTCCAGCGCTGGCTATCTTTACAAAGACACCTCTGTCCTTTAAAATGTAAAGTTTTGCCAAAAAAGGATGCCTGAAATCACGTTCGGCTAAACATGGCTTCAGGTTAGAAGCAGGGCCCTCTGATTACCTAAATAATTGGTTAGACTACCGACCATTGGTTTGATTACCTGACCAATCAGATTGCACGAAAATAATTGGGAGATAAAAAAAAACATCACCTCTTTTCCGACTTGTGCCACGGGACGGGAGGTTATGCAATCAGCTTCATGAGCTGTGTTGCGCTGTGGAAGCTAACAGTGCTTGTCCTATGAATATACTCAATCCCGCCATAGTAATGCGGAATTTCTACCACTGGCTGAGGGCAGTAAACGGGAGACGAGCATTTGCGTTTAATGCTCGTTTGAGCAGGAAATCGCATTCGGCTTATTTTTTTGTTCTTGAATAAAAGCGCGGCCTTGAATCGCTACGATTTATCGAATCGCTGCCAGTTGCCAGAGCTCACAGGGGAGCACTATGAATTGTTTCGTTCTGACGACACAAAGAGTCGGCACCCTTTCTCATTATGAAGTTGCTTCGTAACGAGAAAGCGGGGCTCGCACGTGGCTCTGCGTAAGATATAAAGAATTCCACATGATGAAAAGGATGTGGAAACAGGACCACAAACGAAAGTGGATTTCACAACTTTTTATCTTCGCCAAGAAATTTTTTACTTGAAAACTTTCGTGACTGCAGGAATTCATATTCTTTGGTTCTTTCGGTAAAGTCTCGTAGATATAAAAAATAATAATAATAATAAAGTGAGGTAACAGAAGAAGACTCTCAGAGAATGTTCATATCTGAAGCACACACACACACAGAGATGCCAGGCTTTCCTGGTATCTGTGTTAGTGTGTGCGGAACGTTAGCGTAGCGGTTTGGCACACGGTTTTGTGAACCCAGCAACCCGAGTTCAACTCCCCCCACGCATTGCCAACACCAGTGACGAATATCTTAACCCATCTTGGGCCCTCCTCAAGGTCAACTCAGGCTTAAACGAGTACCTGGTCTGGTGTGTAATCATCTCCACTGGGGAGACAAAGGTAATTGAGCGTGGTGCTGGCCACCCACCGCCTCTACCTCACTGGCCAGATGCCTTCGAAGAGGTGGGAGTACCCAAATTTTACCCCACCACGTGCAATCTGTCAATCGACTAACCCGAGGACACCCACTCGTGCTGCTGAGTAGACAGAAGCTGGGGGTTCAAGAAATTCGCACCGTTGTTTCCACTGCCACGCAGGGAGATCGAATTGAACCGGCAACCTCCGGAATTCCAAGTCCAGAGTGCTGACGGTTACATCGCGGCAGCAAATGTATGGCATCTTTAATGCTATTGCATGTGCTGCATTACTAATTCGAGCACTTCTATTGTCTGCCTATGGCTGTCCTCTCTCTCTTTAACAAAAGAACATCCCTCCCTGACCGTGATGCACGCATCCCATCGCTTCCCACAGTGTTTTTTTTTGACATTCGCTTACATTAAGACGTTCCCTCTCTGAATATAAGTAGTTGCATTGTCTTATTATAATACTCCAGGCTGTTAAGATGTGAGGGCCGGTTGGTGGTGTTATGGTCGAGCGCCTTGCGTTGTGGCGCTGTCGGAAGCCGGCGGCTTCCGGTGTTCAGTGAAGGCACCTATAAAAAAAAGGAAAAAGTAATCCTGCGCGTGCCTCAATCACGGTGTTGATATAAAGAATGGAGGGACGCAGAGGTGGCCCTGAAGTGGATGGTGATTTAACACAGAGCCGTAATAGTGAGGTTTTTTTCATTGCAGATAAATTCCACAGGGAAGCAAGTGGTAATTACAAGAAGCCCGTGTAGCAACACCCTGATTGTTTCGGCAGTTTAATTGAATGTTGGGGAATTACAAAAGCTTCGCATCACACGGATGCACCCTCGTGGCTCAACAAGAATCAATGTCTTTCCAGTCGATTGAAAAAACATTTTGCCCCTCCTCAAACAGAGACATCGGCTGGTGTTCATTATTTTTCTTGTGGAGGAAAATGAGAAGTCGTGAGGAAAAACATTTCGGCGGTGCAGAACAGCAGTCAGCATGCCGCATACCGAGTCCCAGGGCAGGCCTACGTGTTGGGCTGCTACCACTGAGCCACAGCAACCGGAACGTAGCATGAAAAGGATATCTCACAATGCTGGAACAGGGGAGAACTGCCATGGGAATACCTGTCTTGATTGGTGTATTATAATTGTTGTTGTGCAACTGGTAAAATAACATGCAATTTTTGTATGTCCTTAAAGTATTACCCAGGGCAACTGCCCCAACAACAGGATGATCCTGGGAAAACCAGAGCAAGGTGGCAACCCTGCTGCCATGTGGTGGCACCCTTTGGCCCTGAGGCCTGGTTATGAGGCTTGGTTATCAGGCCTTACCTGAGAGACAAAACCAGTGCGTAATTTCATCCAAGTTTGGAAAATATTTCTGAGCCCAGCACACCGCGTATCATCGTACTTCTCGAGTTGTGTCTGTGGCTCTACTGGTCACGTGCCATCTACTTCAGTCAACCAGCGAGTGACCCGGAAAACGTTGAGTGAGAAACGAAGCCCTGCCGTATGACACCTCATGCTTGGCCGCCTTCCCTCGTCGGCTGAGCCCGAGGCAACGCTGGGACCTGGGAATGCAACGAACCACTCGAGCGACTCGGAGATTAATTAATGATGAATTTACCACTTTTTGGCAGTTTCAGGTTGTGATTATGGAGTGCCTAAAGTCACCTCATGTCAAGACGCTGTATAAACTCGTGGGGACGTGCATCACCGGGGGGACAGGAGGCTTAGACTTAAAAAATATACAGCCTTTTGTCAATCCACTTCTGAGTGAAGGTTGCCCTATGCCATGTTGGTGATGGGAGTTGTTTGACTATACTTCACCATGCCGTTTAGTAAAGGGTTGGCTACCAAGGACTGGTTGAGGTATCACTTGCTACTGATATTAGCCGTGACTAGAGACCGAACGCAGGTCGCAGGGTTCGTAGTGTCGTGTGCTCACCACTGCACCATGTGTCATTTGAGTGAAGAGACGGTCAGTCCCAGGGAGAGAAGAGGAAGGTCTTGAGCATGGAGTTGGAAAGGGCCAGGGAGTCAACAGTACAGATGGCTGGGGGACAGGAGTTCCAGACTTTGGTGGCAGCAGAGGACCGAGGGTGACCTCCCACTAAGCAAAGGTTGGCTGGGGGCTTTGACGGGATGGGGGGGGGCTTTAATTGCCCATCACTTTGCTGATATTTTATTTCTCGTCTCTATTGTTCCTGTGGTTTAAATTGGTTACTTTACCTCTTGTTTACACGTATTGATTTATGAAAGCTGCTGATGCATCAAATGTTTACAGTGGCTGGGAATCTCATCAGTGGATTCAAAAGCCCTAAAATCACTCCTGAGTCTATTGAACACAGAATACAACGAAGGAATTTAAATTGCCAAGCAACAATTTTGGCTTGCAACCAAATGCTTAGTTTTCCAAAATCGACGAAGCTAAGCAGTGGGTATCCAGGTTAAGTGATTGGATGGGAGACGGTAAACGAATGCCAGATATTGTGGGCTTGGGTTGCGAGGTGGCCATGAGAGAGCAGTACAGAAGTGTATTCTAGAATCCATCTGTGTGGAAATGTTAGTGTTATCCCCTCGTACGTGTGGTGGATTTTTTCCGGGCACTCTGGTTTCCTCCCGACATGTGAGCACACGTGAGTGGAATTGAAAAAAAAAAACCCATCCCAATCCAGGACCCCTCTTGAAAGAGAGGCCTGACACTCAAATAAGACTTTCCTGGGTAAATAATGGGCATTATTACTGTTATTATCGTTAATATTGGTGGCTATGCAATGTTTGGATTATGATGATAGCGCACCACCCTTTGACAGCTTTTGGATGTCACAATGCTGTTGTGTGGAATGCACTCCCGCTCCCAGAGGGATGCGGATGCTTCCTGCACACGAGTAAATGCTGAATTCTATAAATAAAATGCATGGCCGGGTTTGGGCTGGCTGTGTGCTCAGGTCTGCCGTGCACCCGTGACGTCACTGCTGTGCTCGACTGTGTCCCTGCAAATTATTGTTTTCCTCCTTCCTGGCACCAGCCACGTCTTGCCGTCTTACAGAGAATATCAACTGTCGGCAGCCTCCACCACAAGTGTGTTGTTCGTCTATGTGGCCACGTAATACCCAAGAGCATTGAATATGTAACGTGATAGCGGCGGTGCAGGGGTTAGTGCCTCTGTGCTATGAACCCGACCCGCCCGAGTTCAATTCCTGACCCCGGCTAACATTAGCGGCGAGCAATATCCGTGCTTGTCCGGGGTTTCCCGTTCACCGAATCCGCGCTTACCAGCGTGATGAAAATACGGTTACGCAACCCCCCCCCCCCCCCCACTGCCGTGACCCACGCGGCAGTGAGAGGCCGTCATCCAGCAGTGGATCGACAACGGGCCGTGACTTCCCACGTCTTCTGCGTTCCTGATGGAGGTGAACATTGTATTCTGGCCACACTTGCTCACTTGGTCTTTGAATATGTTGGAGGGATTTGTGGCGGGTGCATCCCCTCTCCGTGAGCCCCCCCCCCTCGCCGCCCCCCGACTGCTTCATCCGCAAGCGAAGAGGGGCAGGGTGGAAGCGCGCGTGAGTAGCAGACGCGCGGAACCGCCACCATCGCGCGAGGTCGGCTCCCTTCCCACGCGAGGCACCCAGAGAGCGGGGACACCGAGCGCTCCCGATTCCCCAATTTCAATTCGGATGTTTGAGCCAATATGTCCGCAGCCTCGGAATGATTGAATGAAAGTATCTGAAAGAACCCATCAGCGTTATTGTGCTTCCGTGAAATGTAGCATTATTATTTAGCCAACTCCTGGAGAGAGCGCTCGTTAATAAAGCAATTTATCCCCCGGAGAGCGTGTGGCTGTAATTGACTAGGAAGCGCTATTCTCCTGAGTGGCTCCTTGAGTTGGGCTTGCAGGTTGTTTATTGTGAGGCTTTCGATGTGGCTCTGGGTGGAAGTCTTGGCGGGCGAGCGGCGTAAGGCGCGGGGTAAATAGTCCCTGGGCTGGGAAGGGGTTGCAGCTCGCGGCTGCACGGTTAGCTAGAGATTAATCTACGTTAATTGAACTCATCGCCAAGATTCTACTCAGCTTTAAGTAGACCGCATTCTGCTCTGCTGGGATTATATTCATGCAGATGGAGTTTTCTCCAAAGCAAATATCCAAGCACGCCGGAATTATAATCTGCAGCAACGTGAACATTTCAGCCACCGTGCTCCACCAATGTGGCTTATATTTTTTCTGTATACATTTTAATAATTTACGTGCATATTACCAAGCATACTCTGACAGTGTGATTGCGTTTTTTTTTAAAGATACAAACAATAAATGAATATGAATAGACTACAGTGACATTGCTTTCTAAACTCATTTAATATTAAAATGAGGGATTATTTACTGTTGTATGTGTTTGTGTGTGCTTATGAATGAAGGCCGCGCTATGAACCCAGTGACCCGAGTTCAATCCCCACTCGTGACAATACAATGACAGTGTTCAAATGTTTGAATTGGTGATGGGCCTTGCCTAGATCGACGCAGCCTTAAATTAGTTTCTGGTACGGTGTCTAAACATTTGCACTGGGAAGACAAAAGCGGCTGGGCGTGGTGCTGGCCACCCTCCTACTCGAGTCCCATGCCGGCATTCTTAGGTGCTTGCTAACAGCACTCGCCCCAAAAGTATGTTAAGGCTGTAAGGGGAATCTTTGTCCTGTCTTTATTTTCCCTTTGCTCCCTACCAGCGGGGTCATGAGATGTGCCTTGTGGCCCTACGTGTCTACATTGCCTTGTGTGGTTGTCGAGCGGTATTATATGGAAGCGATAAAATCAGCTTGTGTGCAGGCGCTCGGTGGAGTATTACATCGCAGAAGCATGTGCTTGAGGAGGCCTTTCATCCAGCAGTGGATTGTACACGGACTGACAGGGATTATTGTACAATGAGGGAGAGCCGCCGGTGCGCAAGACCAACTGTGTGTGGTACATCATGTTTACTCGCCGCTTAAGAGATGCACAGTGGCGCAAGTGGTTCATGTGGTGCTCAAATCCCCAGCGATCTGAGCTCGATTCCCAGTCACAGCCAACATCAGTTACAAATGATATTCGAACCGGTCCTGGGCCTTCCTTAGGTCGACTCAGCTTTCAGTTGAGTACTCGGTACTGCATGTAAACATCAGCACTGGTGAGACAAAGGTGGCTGGGCTTTATGCTGAACACACCATCCCTGAGCGTGCGCTGCTGGCGTTAATAGGTACTTGCTTACAGCGCTTTCCCCAGAATTCACTTGAAGGTTAAATGGGGGGGGGGGGGGTGAGGCAAGGGGTATGGGGGAATCTTCGTCATTTTGTGTGCTTGTGAGACAGCGCGTTCTATAAGCAAATAAAGTCTTCAATTACGACGATGCAGGTTAGGGGAATTGGGGCAAGGGATGCACATCCATCATGGCGTATTGTTTCACAGTCAGCTTGACTTCATCTTTGGGATATGCTGCTGCAGATTATTAGAGATATCAAATAAATAATAGTGTTTTCTACGTAAATGTGGACAAAAAAAATGCATTGCCTGTTCCAGTTGTTTCCATTTCTAGATGTATGCACATTCCCCACGCATGTTGGAGAATGTGCGCGCACTTAAAATATTTAAACGTCTTATACATCGAGCATTAACATTTAATTCACGTGAAAAATATTTGCTGCAGGTGCGACGGAATTACCATGTTCTCCCGCTCGCCGCGTATCAGCATTGAATAAACGGCGCTCGTGTGTTCTCATTTAGAATGATATCACGACTGGGAGGAAAAATATCGATAAGCTAAGCCTGCTTGTGGCACGCCGCTCTCCGGAACGCTATTTCCTGGCGACGTTGAATAGTGTTGCTTTAGTAAGTTGCTCGCGTTATTGGGGCGAGCCGTACTATGTCGTGTTGTCAAATAAAGCCGTAAGTGATAAAGTGCAGGTGGGCTGCGACAACCTGGGCGCTTAGCCCCAGAAATGCGTGTTGTGCGTGGGGGAGAGCGGTAATCACAACATCGGCCTCGGAGCGCTCGTTCGCTCGCTCTGTCTCACCGCGCGGCTCGTTCGCTCCGGCAGATCTGCATTCTCGGGCGCACAATGCACCCGTGCTTTCTTGCGTTTCTGTAATTATTCGGGACAAATCCTAATAGAGTGTTGCCAGGGTTACTGCGGTCCGCCGGTGGGTAATTTTGGACGCGATAATGTTCAGGCACAATGCGGAAAGCAACAAAGTCCCAGTCCAACCGTTGCCTCTCTCTATTTACATCAGGCGAGAACCCATTACGGATACGCGTCCCTTTCTGAAAGTGAGACCTGGCGTTACAAAATGCGAGGCGTGCCGGCGCAAAATTGGATGCAAACGTGCAAACGACCCATTCCCACCACCGCCCAGAAACAACAAAAATTGGGAACACATTTTTAAAGCTGGACCAGTCTGATTCAACGTAGGTCAAGGATCAGGGCAATGATACAGGTGATACCTTGCACTAGGGATGAGTTTTTAATTCACAAATGTTAGGATTTTCCTATTTTGGATTTCGTTTTTCTTTCATACTTTTTGGATCGTTTGTGGTTCGTGATGATTTTCCGTGGTTGAACTCGTAGCAAGCTTTCGCGACCAATATTATTCATAATAAAGGTTTTTGGGTTAGATCGCGTTATTTATAAATGTGTCGTAACCCTCCACCACCCGACACGGCCAATCAGCAAAAAAGTGTCGCGTTGACGAAAGACAAAATAGTTCACTACTTTAGCCCACCGGTGTGTTGGAGAGTGAATCCACAACATTTACAGTTTGAGTAGTACGACGTTTCGGTTGCGAATTGCCCGATGATGCTGGATGTAATTACCAGCGAAACGTCGTACTCAAACTGTAAATGTTGTGGAGTCACTCTTCAACACACCAGTGGGCTAAAGTAGTAAACTATTTTGTCTTTTCTCAACGTGACACTTTTTTTGCTGATTGGCCGTGTCGGGTGGTGGAGGGTTACGACACATTTATAAATAACGCGATCTAACCCAAAAACCTTTATTATGAATTTTCCGTGGTCTTCGTACTCACAGAAGTGATGGCACCTGATGTCGCGTGAAGCCACTTTTGGCATAAATTGTACGGAAGTGATGTGATGCAAATAATGTCATCTCCTGAAATGTGATAATGTCGGATTAATCCAAAACCAAACAAAAGTTTGTTTTAATCAAAACTAAAGTTCTTACAGAGGCCTGATTTATCGAATGAATCACACCCCCCAGCCTGCACACAGTTTTATCAGCAGACACTTGAGAGAGGCCAAAATGAGCCCGATAGATTAATAACAAATAACTCATAACAAATATATCAATAACAATGCTGCCTTAAAAGCAAATGTATAATATCGGTGACATTTTGGTCAAATGGCCCTTCTTCATAGGCCAAATAAAATTGAACACAAGCTGAGAAATTCACAAAGCAGAACGGAGTAGACTGTGATGAAACGACAGTGGGTCTGGGCAGGACCCGTTGCTAGCAGAGATGATGGCCGATGGAGAGGTTGGTAACAAAGTAGCAGCCAGGAGGAGTATTGCACCCAGGAGTACGTCTAGCGCGGAGATGGAGTGATGAGATTAGCTCACGCGTGGGAGTGAGATGGATTGCGGCATTGTGGGGAACCATGGGAAAACGGTGATGACCTGGGGAAGCCTTCGTCCAACTGTGGATAGAACATGTTTGATGATGATGATGACGACGATAATATGTGGTTGAGCTTATTATTACGCTCATTGAACATGCATTAGAAAACGAAATAATGAGTTCCTGTAAACACGCCATTAAAAGAACGGCGGTATATGAATGTGACTGTGTGGTGTGAAACGGGGGCTGCTTACCGGCTACATTTGCACATCAGCTATTACTCGTGGTATGTCACACGAGGGCTTTTAAACGTTTAGAAAGCGTGGCCCCCTCGCTCTGCGTGGACTCGCAGTGCTCAAGCCAAGCTTTCCCTCTTCTAACTCATCACACTACGTCAGGAACCACCATTGCTGGAACCACCCTCTCCGAGGTCTCAGAGGTCACAAAGATCGCTGGACATGCTCTCATGTAGAAAGGGTCACTGGACACTTTACATAAAGGGTCACTGGACACTTTACATAAAATCCGTGATCTGGTTCCGTCTGTAAAAGATGTGATTCCGGACATACAATACCCTGGTGTCTACAAACTAAGTTGCCTCTGTGGTAGTAGTTACATTGGAGAAACCAAACGCCATGTCTCTGACCGCATTCGTGAACATTATGCAGACCTTAAACACGGTAGGACCAACACCTCGGCCGTAGCAGATCATTGTTCTAATTCAGTAGGCTCACATGCCATTGACTTTTCCAAGACGGAGGTTCTTTGTAAGCCATCTGGCTTCCATGAGAGATTCGTTCATGAGGCTATCCACATATACAAGCACAGAGACAATTTCAACCGAGAAGATGGATTCTATCTTAGCAATCATTGGAAAGATTTGATAAATCATTTCAGTTCTTGATTGATTGTTCACGCTTACAGTGGCTTTCAGACAGCATACATTATAAAAAAATTCGTCTCCCCCCTCCTCTTTTCAAAAAAATAGATGGACTAGTCCTGGGCAAACTGCCAATCGCTGCGCGTGACGCCAACGTTTTTTATAAATAAATAAATGTGCCGTTTTTAAAATAAATTTATGCAAACCGACACACCTGATGATGACCGTTTGAGTTATGGTCGAAACGTCGTGAGAATTTTTTATTGTTTTATATATATTTTGTTATTTTGTTGTTTCTCTTCAACGTGACTTTACCGAAAAAACTAAGAATATGAATTACTGCAGTCACGAAAGCTTTAAATCAAAATAGGATCAGCAGTGTTACAAAAACTCTCCTGCCGACGCTATTGGGTGAAGCTGCTGCTGTTGTCGGCGGTGGCGCAGGAGATTGGCCACTACGACCTGAACCAGAATAACTGGGTTTGATTCGCGGCCGCAGCTAACATCAGTGGGGAAGTGATATCTGAACTGGTCCTGGGCTACAACATCACCAGCGATCGGAAATTGTTACTTGATTATTAAAAACAAAAACGTTTTTTTTTTTTTTTACCAGGTAAGGCCCACTGAGATAGCTCTGTTTCAGAAGCAACCTGGCCACAAATGATAGCTGGTGAATTTATATCAGCCAAATACTCTAAACGCGTGATGTTGATTCGAAATGTGGAGGGGAAAAACCGGAGGACCCGGAGAAAAATCCACGCGACCACGGGGAGAGAGACACGCAAACTATGCAGGCGGCAGGGTTGGGTTCGAACCCACAACCATCCTGTTTACCGGGCGAGGTGGTTAACGTCTCTCCACCGTAGCGCCCCATGTGAAGGTTGCTGGGGTGAGGCGGAAAACGGGACACGATGCGAGTGGAAGCGATTCTCGTGCGAACCGTGAGCACCGTGCATGGCCCCACGGAGGGTGTCGCGTCGCAGTTCTCCCGCGGTTGGACAACATTTGCGAGGGAGGCGGCTGAATAGGAGAACGCTCTGGGGAGGGCAGAGATCGGAATCTGCGTCTGTTTTGCATGTGCAGCCATCACACGGGCGATGAGTAGCAGTTCGTTTGTCAGACAAACTCGTTTCAACTTGCATCACACCCCCTAAAAATAACCGAAGTTGTCCTTGGGACAATTTGTGGAAGTTTGATGGAATCTACGGAGAGAGTTGTGGGAGGGTGGTGGGGGGGAGGGCTTGCGCCGACGTCATCCTCGGAGAGATAAGAACAGAAGCGACCCCCCCCCCCGGGGGACTCCCCTGCCCCCCACTCCCCCGCTACACACAGCGTGCGCTTTATCGTAGGAAGTTGCACAGATAACTACACCCTGAGCTTGTTCACAGAGGCCGAAGGTTAACCAGGAGTGGGTGCTCGCGCTCCCGTACATATTTGGCTCGGAAGCATTGCTAAAGGGGCAGGGTCAGAGGCTTTTCGATGGCTCGAAAGAAATTGAGGGCGCCTGGGTGGCGTGTTGATTGCCTCTATGCTTGCTTCCGCACTCCTTAGCGCCACGCAGCCTCTGACAACCTCCTTCGGCGGCGCGCAGCCGGTGTTAGACAAAGGGATGAGGTCAAATTGATCGGATGGGTGGGTTGTGGTTGTGGTGGTGGTGGTGCGCCGGAGAGGAGTTGACAAAGGTGTAAAATGTTTGCGGCGATACAGAAGCGGCCGGGAGAGTTTGTACAGCCGCGAGATAAAATAGACCGCACTCCACTCGCACAGCAAGCATGGGCGGTGTTTCACGCAGTTGGCCACTTTGGGGCAATTTCTTTTTTAAAAAAAAAAATTGGCAAAATGATTGAGAATAAGCTCCAGAAATATGTTTGCCGTTGACGAACTGAGAAAGAGGTGCGATTTCTGAATGGAAGACTTTGCCGGACGCGTCGTTCAGCGTCGTCATCGATTGAGTGGGTCTCATTCTTCAAAGCCGTCATAGTCCCCACAGAGTGAGCCTACCGTATGCGTCCAAATTAATAATAATTGCCGGGTCATTTTCAAATGTTGCCAAAATGTTCGCCACAAAGCGGAGCACTCGGAGGAGGTAGGCTGTCACATGGCTCTGTGGCGACGTGGGCTGACGTCCACTCACGCGTAACACCGAGACATACGTAATTCACTATTTTCTTGTGCATTCTTGGTGCTCTTAACCGTGTAAAAGAATTTGCCCAAATAAATAAAGGTCGCCCCCTCCTCTCTCTCTCTCTCTTTCCTGCGATGATGTCACGAGCTCCTTAATTCTGCTCGCGGTTGCGGTGGGCGGCACCCGCGTTCCACCCCCCCCCACGCTCGGCGGCGTGAGAGACAATTTGAGACAATTTGCCCTCGACGTAATTATTCCAGCAATCGGTATCTGCCTCGTGGCAAGGCTCCCCGTGTCCGGGGTCGTGGTGCTGGCGAGATGGCACGGCGCGCTCCGTCGCTAAGAGGAGGTTTGTTGTTTTTGTCAGTGTTTTGATCTGTGTTTTAGGTCATTAAAAAGTTGTTCCCTGTGATAACAACGATCCGTCATGGATTGAAATTTCACCGGGTCGCGCTGGGGGGTGTTGCACGGGCACGCCTGGTGACGCGCCGGTCTGGAGGCGGCCTCCTCCGTCCGCCGGCGGCGGTGGCGGTGGGGGCCTTGCCTCTCTCTGCCCCGTCCCTCAGCCGAGCCAGGCGCAGTCAACGTCTGAGATCAATATCCATCTGCTGCACTCTCTGGGTCGATGGTTACATAGCTCTCAGGCTTTTTCCCGTTTTTTTGTTGTTGCTGCTGCTGCACCAAACGCACCGTTGCAAGGCTGCCCCAATCCTTTATCTTGCAGCGATGTTTAATTTTATTCACCTGCAGGGCTTCTTTTCAATACAATTCATCACGTGTAGCACAGCATTTGTCATTTACTGCACAGCGGATGCTCCCGAGGCTAAATGAATGGAGGGTACACATACAAAACACGGTTACTGCTGTGTTGATGTATGTCATTGTGCACCGGGAAGCCCAATCACCTTGTGGTTAGTGCAGCTGTCTTTGTTTCTCTGAGGTCAGAGGTTTGAATCCTCGGCTCGGCCTCCCAGGGGCAGCAGGAGCCTGCTGCGACTGTTAATCCTCCGGTAAAAACGCGCATGCCGTGGGGTGGTGGCGCAACGGTTAAGCACGCTGTGCCGTTAAACCCAGCCGCACGAGTTTAATTCCCAGCCGCGGCTGTCATCATAGTTCATAGTTCATTTATTTGGTATAGCCCTGTGAGTCATCAATGGCGAGCTCGTGCTTTTGTTCAGCCGGAACAGTCCAGAACGCTGTTGCGGGCTATTATCACGGCACGCCGCGTCTTTCTCAGCAAAATAAGGCCGTTGCATGGACTCGGCAAGCAGTTCTCACAGTTCACGTTGAAGCCATCCGGATGCTTCGTAAATCTGTTTAAAATGTTTTAATAATATTTGGTGCAATAGTATAGGAGTGTTATGGATAGGTTTACCTTGTCGTGGCAATGCATGACAACGCTAATAATCCCTCCTCCAAGCCCGCCTAGCAGTGTTCCAGAAATTTTTGGGCGAGACATTTAGCCCTGGTGGTGAGTGATATCTGAAACGACGGTCCTGTGTCCTTCACCAACCCACACTGACGAGTGTGGTGAAGTATGGCCAAACAACCCCATTATAGACATGGCATGGCTTGGATTTCAACCAGCAGTGTATTAGCAAAGGACTGTAAACGATTCTTATGGAGAGCTACTGATCGTGTGTCCCACTCAGCATTCGCACGTTTGTCAGCTTTGAGCAACGCTGTCAGATTTCCAAAAAAAAGTCATCCCTCGACGTAAGGCACTATTAACGGAGTACACGGTGCACCTATCCATACCAACCTTACATCACAGACAGCGCGGCCCGCAAAATAAACGTTGCATAACGGCGCAAAAAGTATCGCTTATTGTTTGACGTTACAAGCGCCAGAGTTCCAGGTTGCCGGCAACTTTCCGTTTGTCTCCTCCGGCGGTCTCTCGTGGCCCCCCTCCAGTGACAAATGCCCGGCGGAGACGCTCACAGCCTGGAAATGAAGTGTGGCTTGTCAGATGGCAGGGTGGTTATTTGTCGAGAGACCGCATTTCTCACAGGATATTAAATGCGGCTTAGCATGTGCATATCTGTTTAATCTATCAGGCCCTCCTCTCCTCCTCCGTATGATTATCTCGTGGTATTTCACAGATGGGAAAGTCACACAAAACTTGCCACAATCGAGGTAATGCTGTTCAGCTGGTCGGCGTCTTCGCTTCTGCTTCTGCTGCTGCTGTTCTGCATCGAATGCATAAACATATGTAAATTCTAAACGATTTTTTTGCACAGTATTTTATACAAATATTTTTAAATAGCTTTGAACATAATTCCATGGCCAGTGAATTTGGTTGCCTAGACATGCAGCCTTGTTGTTGTTTTGCAATTAAAGAATGGTATGTTTACTCATTAAAATGGCTAAATGAGTCACACAAAATGTTCAATTACCATTACCCATAATTTGTGCTTCACACTGCATCATTGGACATTAATGCACATTGAAGTCATGCAAATATGCACGCCAATAAATCCATTTTAAATTGAGGCTCGTTAAGCCGGCTCTGATCCTATAGATGTCGGGTCAGGTTCCACACCTAACTGCCGAACGTACGCGGGTTACGTAACGACGGGAATAATGATTACGCTCGCCCACAGCGGTTCTTCTTCGCGGTAGATCAAGGCCCGGCCTTGCCCACACAAAGAGTACGGTCCCCTACCTGAGCGAGAGGGTGCACGCGGCGCCGACGCTGGTGCTGGCGCAGGATTCTGCGCGATCGCCGGCACTTCGGTGCCGCCCGCACCCGTTGACGGGGCGACGAACCCGGCGGTCGCGTTCGACGGCGCTGCGGAGCCGTATTTTTTATTTATTTATTCCAAAAAACGGATCCCACTGGCGCTGCATGCGACGTGGCTGTTGCGTCGCGTGCGGATCTGCGCACGTGTACCTTCGCTTTGCACGACGCACACCGTGGGCGTGTGTGCGGTGTTTTCCGGCCAGCGTTATTACCACCGCTCACTGTCTCGCGGTGCTGCTCTTCCGTTGCAGCAGAGACATTGTGATTGCGGGTTCTGATAGGGAAGCTCTGAGTTGACGTGCGACAACTTTTCAGGCCAAATTATATGCAATGCGCTCGTGCCTGTCAGATCTGGGAAGCTAAGCAGGCTTTTGGGGCCTGGAGAGTGCTTAGATGGGTGGCTCCCGCTGCATGCCAGGTTGCCATCGGTGGCTGCTGGGTTGTGCTCGGTGGTGTTCGGTCGAGGGCAGTGCAGCACAATCCATTGTTGTCTTGCGCTTCTATGCTCCAACGTCTTTTCTCCCCACCTCCACCAACCCACACAGGCCAGAGTGGTGAAGTGCGGTCAAATAACATCTACGACTGGCACGATGCGGCGAGGCTCCGAGTTCATGCGGCACTGGATTAATGAAAGGGCCACCCGTGTACATTTGGGGCTTTTGTACGACCAGTGTTTTTATATGGATGCCACTTTTGGAAATGTACGGCTGCCGATGTTACCGAGCCACTCAGCGCTGCCCAGTGTCTCTCCGTGCGGCCCGTCCACTAGGCCGCCCACCGGGCCGTCCGCCAGACCGTCGGCCGGGCCCGTCCATCAAGGCCTCCGTTTTCCACGACACTAACGTGTCCCTGGGAAAAGCCCGTCAGAGAAATTGGCATCAGCGGCAGTCGTTGCCCGTGGAATTTCCTCTTCGTTTTTCGATTTTGAGTGCGAGGATTTTCACAGCACCGCAGCCGTTGCGGCGGCGGCGGCGGCAGCACCAGCGGTAGCGGCGGTGAGATGCTTTGTGTGTGTTGGCCGCGACACCAGCCGTTGCCAGTCACGGAATAACGTTCGCCATTTGCATGCCGTCTCGGCTCAGGCTACGTCCGGCTCTGTAGGACTGGCCGCAGCGGTGGTTGAGTCCGGAAAGGACGGTAATCAATACCGTAATGTGCTCTCAGACATCCGTGGGAAAGGGCCAAGGCGGCGCTACCCTTTTTGAAATTGAACAAAATGCTCTTTTCCCTGCGATTGTTTTTCCCACCTTTGCTAATGTCTCCCCTGGTGAATCTGATTCCACGAAAGGTCAGCTTCCTTCAAGAACCAAATAGTTTTTCAATGGGCATTGACCTGCAGTGTTTGCGGCTTCGGCCGGCAGAGATGTGGAGTGTCCCGGTTTGTTGTAAAAAAATAAGCTGAGGGTGCAGAAATGGCGGCACGTGTTCGTATTTACAATAATCCACTAAAAAAGTTGGTTGCTGCATCAACAATTTCTGTTTTAGCGAAATAGGCCGATTAAAATATTTTGCTGTGAAGGGAGAAATGCAGTGGTCACCACTTGAAATGAAACATCCCTTTTTAAACTGTTTCTCTCTCCCACACCTTCCACCCTCCCCCCCTCTCACACTGGCTTCATTCGAATGTCCCTGAATGCATTGCTTTTGTTATCTGCTTCTTAAAACGTCAGCGTACATGCGGGGTAATTAAAGTGGCAACAAAAAATATAAATGACAATAAGTACAATTTCTACACTGACGGTCTCTCAATCCGAACCGTGACCCGCGGGCACCGTGTGTGCTCGCTTCTTCTCGTTGTCGCAAGAACGTCCTTGCGTGTCCGTACGCCAATCGGTATTTCTAAGTGGGTGGCAGCGGTGGCTCTGCAGTTGGCGCACTGCGCTCCGAGCCTGGACATCCGAGTTCGATCCCTGGCCACGGCTAACATCGTGGGTGAGCGGCATCTGAACCGGGGCTTTGCGCTCCACCTTTCCCGCGGTGAGGTTTGGTCAACAACCCCAGTGGCCACCACGACACAATGAGACTCTGTTGTCTTTTTTCAGCACGCGTGTCGGATGATACGCACGCTCTGCTCGCCGCTCGTTCTCCGTCCCATTTCTTTAAAACGATCTTTTCGAGACGTCCCGTCGGGTGAGACCTCCGACCACGGTACGAGCCGTTCGGCACGCGGCTTCCCACTTCAGGTTATCATAACTTCCATTGCGCAGACAAATTAGATCGTAAATCCACCCCCAGGGGTGTTTGTTTTATATTTACAGCTGCTGTCAAATCTATGCAGATGTTACAAGGCCCCCCCTGCCGCAATCACCGGTGCCATGTCCCCGCTTCCAACAGATGGGAGTAAATTACGCGTCCGCGCTGCTGCTCGTTAGCATGCACGATCGGGTCGCGCCAGGCGCCAGAGCGCTGGCTCCCGTCGGCTGCCGTCGCTCTTCCCCGCGACTCGGGTGGCCCAACGTGGAGCAGATTGCTCTTTTCCCCGCTCTTATGCTTTTCCTCCTTTGCGAATGCCTCCTCTGGTGAATGTGATTCCACCGAAGGTCATCTTTCTTCAAGAACCAAATAGTTTTTTTTATTTTTTTCAGCGGGCGAATAACCTGCGGTGTTTGTGCGGCTTTGGCCAACAGAGATGCAGCGTGTCCTGGTTTGGTGTAAAACAAAAACTAAGAGCTGAGGGTGCAGAGATGGCGGCGAGTTGTTTGTATTTTACATTAATCCACTCAAAATTTGGTCGCTGCATCAACGACATCTGTCTGGTTTTCCCAGCGTCCTCGTTTTGAGTGGGTAGCTGTCCTGGAAATCCCTGGGGGCGGTCAACACTCCCGGTTTTTGTCCGTTGTTTAAAGATACACCACTTGAGACAGGTGCGTTCACACTGCATTCAGGGTTTAATTATTCACTCGATGTTTTCCAGAACACTGCTAAGCCGGCTTCGAGTAGGGTCTATCGGCATTAGGTTCTACCACGAATATACGCTTATCCATGATAGACTCATATTATTGTACACTACATTGCGATAATCAGACATGGAACAAACAAAAAATACTGAAATTAAATAAAGAAAAAGTTTCCCCTTCAATAATTCGTGGACCGTTCTCACCCCTTCTGCTCGTTTTGAGAGATCCTCCTCTTATGATGGTGATGATGTGTGCCGGTGTTTTGTACCTAAGAAGGTGGCAGCCCAATCCGTGACCACTTAACGTTAAGGTGTTGTTGCGGCTGCTGCTACTGCACGTGATTCGTGTCTCCGTATATTGAAATAAAGCCAAGCGGAACGTCTTTGTGAAGGCAAAGAGAGACACATTCGCCGCATCGCATTCCCTTTATTGATCTAAAATGCGGTTGAAACCGTTCAGGGTTTTGGCGCACACTAAATACTCTTTTATATGTGGAGTGCCTGCAAAAGGAAATCACGTATACGGTATGTGAAAAGAAAGATAATCTTCAGAGCATAGTGTTTTGCACGGGGAGGGCAGATGGGAAGCTGATGGAAACGCAGTGGGGTGCATTTCTGAAGGGGCAAGGTGCCGGCTATGGGGTCTAGGGCATTCCTCGTGCTCTTTTTATTTGAGGAAATCGCCCCTTTTATCCGGTTCACCGTGCGTTCCTCTCTCCGTCCGTCTGCCCGTTTCGACCGAGCTTGGTGTTTGTTCGCTGTGTGCGTGGCGTTTCCCTGCGGCCGCACTCCGCTTGTAACGGCCACCCCTCCTCCTTCCTCCCCCCTATTTGCATATCCACCACTACGATCTTTTAAAACGCAGGTTGTTATGGGCAATCACGGTTTTTAGCATACATTATGGATTAGCTGCAAGCGGGCAGGCTTCATAAATTATTTACAGCCGTGATAATTAGCCCCTATTTTTAAGTAAGGAGGAATGCAGTGGAGAATTGTATTACAACGTGTCAATAGCTTTCAATTAAAACGAAAATTGCCAACATGAAAGGCTGTTTTGTGATTCATTCCACTTTATTGCGTTACTGTAAAAAAAAATAATAGACAAAAATGCGCTTTTCATGTCAGCGTATAAATTAGACTCTACAGCCATTCGTACAATGGAATTTGGAGATTATATGGTGTCAACTTACGAATATGATTGCTTTATGGTTTTTGAATAGACGTTACATAATAATCCTTTTCCGGATGGGGCGGTTGTTTAGCCATACTTCACCAATTGGGGTTAATTAAAGTCTCTGGAGGCGGGGGGGGGTCTGTGTACTTGCTGAGATGTCACTCGCTACTCAGCCGTGGCCGGCAATCGAACTGGGTTCACCAGATCCACAGCGCGGCGAGCTGACCGCTGCACCACCGCTCCACAATCAGAATGAAAATTGGCACCGGGCCGCTCGCTTCAAACGGAGAGAGAGAGTGAACTCCGCAGGAAGGACACGACAAGCGAAAAATACCCACAGGCACTTAGAAAAGAGTGCATTGTATTTGCCATTGCCGTTTGTGATGTGTGTGTAAGGAGGGGTGGGAGAGCATTTATTCTCTTTGAAGTGGCTCACTCCACGTAATGTGCCACACCTGCATGAACGGCAAGTGAGGCTCTATCGTAGCAGCACGTGTAGGTTCAGGGCACTGTGCCGGAGCGTTCCATCTCCGATGCTGAGGTGGGGGGGGTCCATCTCACGATGCTTCCGTTAGTGGCCGCGCCTAACTGGCTCACGCAAGGCCAGGTCGATAATGCAGATGAGAGAAGAAACAAACGTGTGCACGTCTGTGCGTGCGCGTTAATATCCATGCGCGTCAATTGCGTCCAACGGAATTGTCCCGGAAAATCTCGAGAAATACCACCGCCATCGCATTCTGTTTCTCGCGCACCCTTAGAATGTGTAATTGTACAATTGAGATCGGTGATGGATCATTTCGCGGAATCATCTGGAGTGTTGTTGCTGCCTCGAGTTCAAAAACCTTGAACCGGGTTGTCTGTCCGGATGATGAATCACCCACGCGAGCAGGTGGTCAGCCCCATCTTTATTATTTTAAGATCACACGCTGGCTGCCATGGTGAGCTCAAGTCCCATGTTAGGTCAGCATGCTGGCCTATTTGAATTTTCCTGAATTTGAAATAAGGGCCCGTGGAGAAACATCACAGCGCACTCTGCTGCGACGGCTCGTGCAGGAATTGTGAGAGTGGAGAATGTGAAGGTCTCACGGATATTTTGCCGCATAATTTCGGTTGCCGGAGAGATGAGACGTTTACATAACAATTGTTTTGAACATTTGTGCTTGATTGCCGCCGCTCGAGTGATTAAAACATCCGGCCCGAGCGAAAAACCTTATCATTGCGACGGTAGCTTTAAGTGCTATTTATAACATTTCTTTGCGATTTTTCAACAACATCGTGTGCGTGTGTGGCTTAAACGATTGAAATGAACACGCACGGAGAGCAGAAGTTATGAGAGGGTGTGCACTGTGAACCGGCTTCCAGCTCATCTTATAAGTCCTGGCACACGTCTGTTCAAAATGACACACGCCAGCTCGCCACGTGTCTGACACCCCGCGCTAAAATATTAATGCACGATTGCTGGGTCATTTCCAAAACCGCTGATGTCGGCATGCTCGCAGAAGTAGCGCGCTGGAAGTACTGCATGTTTTCTGTTTTGCTTGCCGCCATCCGCCGTGGCGGTATAAAATGATTGATATAAATGCGCCGCATAAAGCACACCAACAGCCCCAAGCGGCGCTGTGGCTGGCTTTTCCTGATTCCCTGGACTGCTGAGGACGTCTTTTGCTAAAGTATCCCCCACAACGGAGCACGGATATAATATTGCGAGGCAGTGGACAATCTTGAAATTGTTGCTGTCTTCATTTTAGAAAAAGTCCACCCGTTTTTTATTTCTGACAACTTCAGCGTGACCACAATAATTTAAGTCCCTTTTTCAATCCGCCAGTAAACGTTCCATGTTTACTGGGTCACTGGTGGACAAAGGCGGCGTCAATCTTGGGGGCAGTTCAACCATATTTCACCATTCTGATCAGTGTGGTGTGATGAAGTTGGTTTCCGGAAATCAAACGCAGGTCCCTGTGTTTCCACACAGCCCAATAACCACTCCGCCACTGCATCCGCCCGGCGCGACATTATTATCCCCAATCATAAAATTCAGCTGACCTCCCTCCACACCCGGGGCTCAACGTTGCCACGACACTCCTTCGTGGCCGTGGTCAGCGATAGACGCGCCATGTCGCCTCAACATTGTCCGCGCGTGGCCCTGACCGCTCTGGGCCCTCGCTCTCGCTGCTGAGGAAACGGCCGTCGCCTGTCTCCTCGGCAAACATGAGCGCACGATAATCGAACCCAAAACGACATGACTCGGACACATTTCTGGTAGTTGTAGAATTTTGTTTTCGACGCTTCAATCCCCCTAATTTTATTTTCACATACGGAACGGATAAACAAATATCAGAACTCGAACCGCGTTTGATTTTTTTTGTTTTCCCGTGCACCTTAAGTTTTTTGAAAACGGCAGAAGCGACTTGCGTTGTATTTGTTATTGTCGAGTGATGGGATACCTGAGGTGGTGGTTTCGTAAGCGGAGACGACAGAGCACTTGTGCCGGCTGACACAGTAATAAAGCAATAGTGCCGTGTTGATGGATTATTGATTTAACACGTGCAGACAACGAAACGCCTCGTGTTTCCTGATGCTTTGCGGCGACCGCTGTTGTTGGTTGGCGGAGTTGTGCTTTGGCCGTTGTCTGGAGGGGTCCTGTGTCCCCACATCCCGGCTCGCGCAGGGACCGCCGGTGGGTCCTGTGGGAGGAGAGCAATTCTGCTCAAGGAATATACATTCAATAAGACGATACGTGTTTGTGTGTAGATATGAGGTGCGAGAAAGTCAATGTCATCATGAGGAGGGTGCGTTCTGAATTTAGACTGCGCTGCACGTACCAATGTTTTTGTCCTGCTGGTTATGATGATGATGGTTGTGGGTAGGGTGATGATAGTTATGGTGGTGGTGGTTTTGATTGTGATCATTATAATTGTTGATCTGGTGATGGAAATTGTCATTATATTGGGTTGTGGTGGTTGTGATATGAACGGTGATACTTATGGTTCTAATGATGCTGTTGGTGCGTATGTGATTATTGATAATTGGCGATTGATGATGAACACGATGGTTTTGTTTGCGATGATGATGATAATTACTGTGATAGTGATGATTGACGATAATGACTATTACGACGGCCGAGCAGCTTACCGTCACTGCCCACAATGTCTCCCCGTGTGCGCGTTCGCTTGATCTCTCTGTAGGTTGTGGACATCCCCAGGGGATGCCCTCACTGATAAGCTTACGATCGGCACCACCGCACGGAACCTTGTGCCGTGGAGATAACGTGCAATGAAAATTGTGTGCTCAATCGATAGAAGCTGCTGTCCTCTCTGCTGAGCATTTGAAAGAAACCGGTTTCTTCCAGTTGAGTTGTAGCCGCAAAAGTGAGGAGGGAAACATTAAAATCCTTTTTATTATTATTTTATCTTCCGTGCCCGTAATAGAAGTTCCCTCCTTGGCAGGTAATTCTGATTACTATCGCGGCCGGTAATGAGGCCACGGCACGCGAGTCAAGCATCATCAGTCGTCACGACCCGTCGTCTCTGACTCAGGGACTTATTAAAACAATGCCCGCGCTCTCGCAGACCAGAGAAGAGACAGAGAGACAAGAGAGAAAGGACGCTCAAAGATGTGTTCTTTTTTGTTTAAATAGACGGCAAACGCGGTTGTCCGCGCGATGAAATCGCTGCCGCATCTCCCTCTCGCACCCCTCATAATTCCTCACCATCATCATCAGCAGCAGCAGTAGCAGCAGCCATATAACCTTTGTGTAATAAAACAAAAAGCGGATAGTTGTGATACTAAAACGTAGATATTCGTGCCGATAGTACCCCAACGCGGCAGAGGTGAGCGAGGTAGAAACGACTGAGGGACGGTGCCAAACAGAGTGTGCTGTTTTCACGAGGTCACACACCTTCTCTGTAGGGGTCACCGTGGGCCTTAGCACTTTGACGCAGAGCTGGAAACTGCACATTCATATGGAGGGGACCGAGTCCAGCTTCAGCACGGCCACCGTAAGGCCTCTCACCGAAAATGAGTTTTGCTCACTCACTCGGCGGTACTCATTTAGACCACCCGAGAAAGATGATTGGGCCGAGTCAACGCAGGCCAGGATTTTAAACGCATTCATCGGGATTGTTGGCATCATTTTACTCTGCGAGCCATATACCGCATGTGATGTTTAGATTTGTGCACAATGAATTTTAGGTGTATCTTGTGATTGTATTGTTTGTTGCGGTTGAACCCAAATCAAGAGCCGAGTGGCTCACAGGGTAAATCATAATAAACGAAATTGAACTGAAACTACCGGGTGTCCATAAGGGGATCGTCTATTATTAAATAACTCTAATTAGACAGTGTTGATGACGTTCGTGCCAAGATGCCCACGCGCTTGAGTGATTTAAAATGGCGCCGAGCAAAGCGGTGACACCTGAGGACGCTGTTTGTTAACACCTGGGGGACTCTCTCAGATCTCATTATGTCTGCAGCCGGCACAGGCACCGGCCCTATCCGCAGTAAATCGCCTCGAGGTGAGGACAGCAGCAGTGAGTAAACGTGGCCACGGTGAATGGTAGAGAGGGGGGGGGGGGGAAAGTCACTACCGCCATTTTGCATGGGAGAACTTCACGGTGGCCATGTTGCTTAGGGGACTTTATGGCAGCCATGTTGCACGGGGGACTTCATTGTGGCCATTTTACATGGGGGGGGGGGATGTCACGGCAGCCATGTTGCCACGGCAGACGCGTGGGTGTTTAAAGGGAGGAAGCCTTCTTCACGTGTTTGCGTGGCGGTAGTGCAGCGGTTGGGCGCGTTGCGCTACGAACCGGCGTTCCGAGTCCCGCTCACAGCCAACATTGCTGACGTGTGTCGTGTATGGTCCCGGCCTCCCCTAGGTTGCCTCGGCTTTGAATGAGTACCTGGTGCATTGTGTAAACATTAGCACTGGGGAGACAAAGGCCGGTCCGGCGCGGTTGTTGGCCTTCACCCTCTCGTGTGCCGGGCGGTGCCTCATAGGTACTCGCTTACCAGCAGATCTCCCCAGCAGTACGTTAAGGCGATACAAGGGGGGTGGTTGTCTTCGTGGTTTTACCAACGCAGCTCCACCTCATGTCCGATTAACAAGTCGTTAATTACCGATGATCCCGTTATAGACACTCTGTGTACCGTGCGGCAGCCCCTTCGCATGTGGTCGGCTGAAGGGGGCCGGATCCCTTCATCCTCCCCCCCCCCCTACTGCTAAAGGCTGAACCCCCTCTTAAAAATTCTTATGGTGGCGTCAAAAAGATGTTGGTACAAGGTCTAGCACACCGGTGGCGGGTGGGCAGAATGCACGACAGGCAATTTGAGCAGATCGTATCGTGACTCATACCGTTCGGCATTCAACGTTCGTTTTGCATTTTTAGTTGAACGTCGCCCGTGTGTCGTTGCGCCCTCTGAGTTTTCGTAACAACCACCACCACCACCATCACCACTTTTAAAGACGTTGACTCCGGCCTGCTGCGGGGGTCTCCTTTGCAGCGTGCGGCAGAAAGAGACACGGAGGAGGGCACGCGTGTGTGCGATGTGTGTAGTGTGTGTGATGTGTGTAGTGTGTGTGATGTGTGTAGTGTGTGTGCGATGTGTGTAGTGTGTGTGATGTGTGTAGTGTGTGCGATGTGTGTGTGTGCGTAGTGTGTAGTGTGTGTGCGATGTGTGTAGTGTGATGTGTGTAGTGTGTGCGTAGTGTGTAGTTTGTGCGTAGTGTGTAGTGTGTGCTTGTGTAGTGTGTGTGTAGTGTGTGCGTAGTGTGTAGTGTGTGCGTAGTGTGTGTGCGGTGTGTGTAGTGTGTGTATTGTGTGCGATGTGTGTGTGTGTAGTATGTGCGATGTGTGTGTAGTATGTGCGTGTGTGTAGTGTGTGCGGCGTGTGTGTAGTGTGTGCGGCGTGTGTGTAGTGTGTGTGATGTGTGTAGTGTGTGCGGCGTGTGTAGTGTGTGCGATGTGTGTGATGTGTGTAGTGTGTGCGATGTGTGTAGTGTGTGTGATGTGTGTAGTGTGTGTGCGATGTGTGTAGTGTATGTGTGATGTGTGTAGTGTGTGCGATGTGTGTAGTGTGTGTGTGATGTGTGTGTGTGTGCGATGTGTGTGTGTGCGATGTGTGTGTGTAGTGTGTGTGCGATGTGTGTAGTGTGTGTGTGATGTGTATAGTGTGTGTGTGCGATGTGTGTAGTGTGCGATGTGTGTAGTGTGCGATGTGTGTGTGATGTGCGTGTGTGATGTGTGTAGTGTGTGTGTGTGCGGAAGGATGACAGGAGGGACGAGATGATGCACAGCAATGCTATCGACTGTGTGGCTGCACGGGCCCGGAGCTGGATCTGGAGGAAGGAATCTGCGCTAAGAATGGCCACGTTGGACGATGATAGAGTAACTCTGTTTAGGAAGCAAATAGCCGTGAGTAAATCTGGAGCGTTCGGCCACACAATAAATAGCAGAGCGCTGCATGGCGGCGATACTGTCGCGAGTTTTTAAAACCACACTCTGATGCAACGCCACAAGTATTTTGTGGCGTTGCATATATTGCACCGTGCCTCCGTCGGACATACATCATTGCGGTTCTAAACCGAAGGTGCCGTCGGAATCCCAAGTAGGCTTTGTGCATTGTAAATAACTCCGCACGCAGCGCTCTCTTCTCTCCATCTCTTGTGCACGTGCGTATGCTTTTTAACTTTAATAATGATGAAGTCAAAAGTGCTTTCCTGCTCCCTGAGCCACCCGTTGAAATTCTACATTCCTACGACGGTGGTTAGCCTCTCCATAAGGCGACCAATGTTGGCTTCCCGACAATCGCACAGCGCTGGTGGGCTGAATCAACCCCCAGCCAGGAGTTGAACTCGCGACCTTTCGATTGCGAGCTGCTCGCTCGACTGCTGAGCCAACCTGGCCCACATCGTCGCCTTTAACAACGATAAACTTTGTGTTTAGAGGCAGCTTAACGCTTCGGTAACTCGGAGCACCTTGCATCAAAACTCATAGCAATCACGTGACGGTGACTCAGCAGTGGCCTAACAAGTGAGCAATAGTTTGCCAGTAGGGGACGATGATTGCTGGGTGGTATTCCATTTGAATATAATGTTTTCGAAAAATTGGGAAAATTGAACCGTGACACTGGCACACATTGGCCCACTATTTTCAAATGATGTCATGGGATGTTTAACGACCACTGTCAGGGAAACTGTGAATGTGTTACGGTTAATAGCCCACAGAATTACCCAGGATGGCCTGCTGGATATGCACTGCAAACCTATGTAACAAGCGACAAATGCACTACCGGTAGGCCCATGTAACCACCCGATTTTACAGATTTTTTTTTTTATAAATCAGTCTGCCGATGGTGCCCATTCTTAATCGACATCGAGGAATGCAGCGCGTGGACGTGCGCGATCGGAGAGTGCGGTGATCACGAGGCAGCCAGCAACTGTTACACGACACGTGAAACACGCGTCCTGTTACGCGACACGAGAAACACGCGTCCTGTTACGCGACACGTGAAACACGCGTCCTGTTACGCGACACGAGAAACACGCGTCCTGTTACGCGACACGTGAAACACGCGTCCTGTTACGCGACACGAGAAACACGCGTCCTGTTACGCGACACGTGAAACACGCGTCTTGTTACGCGACACGCGAAACACGTGTCCTGTTACGCGACACGTGAAACACGCGTCTTGTTACACGACACATGAAACACGCGTCCTGTTACGCGACACGTGAAACACGCGTCTTGTTACACGACACATGAAACACGCGTCCTGTTACGCGACACGTGAAACACGCGTCTTGGAATGCGACACGTGAAACACGCGTCCTGTTACAGGACACGAGAAACACGCGTCCTGTTACGCGACGCGAGCGCGCTGTTTGTCACGCGGTTTTAGCGGGCGCTCCTCGCGCTCGCTTGGCGGCCCCCGGCGCAAGTCGCCCGTGTAAGCTGCCATAACGTGACAGGGTAATTAGGTAGCGCATCGCACCGCAGGTGCCGCCATCTGCTCATCAAACAGCGAGAGAGCGGGCGACTCCTGGGCCATCCCGCCTTCGCCTCTGTAGCTTTTTCCCCGCGGTTCCGGTTCGGGCTCCGGCTAACGATGGCCGCTCGTCGCGCCAACTCGCGCAATGCGCCCGCTCGCTCTTTAATCACTCGTTTAGAGCAAGGGGAGGCTTTAGGTAGAAAACTTCCCCCCCCCCCCCCCAGCGGAGCCGCGTCGTCGCCAATCTGAAAACGAGGATGAGTCAATGCAGCATTAAAAGGGATGAGTGTGCTAACAGGTGCCCGGTGTACGACTCCACGGTACGCGGCTCTGAATAATTGGCCGATGCTGCTGCTGCCGTGGTAGCAGAAGACTGTGGGAGGTGCGCCACCCACTCATTGGTGCCGTCGCGAATTTGTAGGCCAGCTTGTTAAAGTGCAACTGTGACTACTATCTGTTACATTCCCCCCCCCCCCCAATATGCGTATCCGGAGACTCCCCAGTGTCTACTAAAGAGAAGCTCCATTTCCGATGCAAAATTATATTTATTGTGGGAAAGATGCTTTTTTGGTGCCATGAGATGGGAAAAGTGTGTGGGTAAATTCAATGTACGATCACCATCAATGTCAACCATCATCACCACTGCCACCACCATCATCAATACCATCACCATCGACACCAAGATCAATCCCACCAACATCACCACCGTCAATACCAACACGATCGCTACCACCACCATTAACATCACCACCACAGTGAGCAGCAATACCACCACCATCAACACCAACAAACGCCACTCCTGCTCTGCCGCTCATAACCTCCCTCCTCGTCGTTTGTACATACGAGTCTCTCCCACTGCATGAATCCACAGCAAAGAGCTGTCTCTTGTTTCTGCTATGTGACTATTAAACCACCATTCACTTCACCAGGCTACGTCATGTTCACAAAATACATGCGTAGAAGAGAACAGAAAAATTGTGAGATGAGGAAATTGTATGATGCCCTCTGTGACTTTACCAATTATCGCGGATACTCTTGAGTGTTCCGTAAATGTGGCGTGCGTTGGGAATGAGCTGCAGAATAAACTTGACATCATCTTGGTGCGGCTCTTTGTTTTTTTTTGCCAAGTACCTCATTCTGCGAGCATTTCTTACCACCCTTCATATACAGCACCACCGTATTCGTGCTTATAGGTTTTCCCTCATATATAGCTCCATCTAATACATGCTTATAGGTTTTCCCTCGTATATAGCTCCATCTAATACATGCTTATAGGTTTTCCCTCGTATATAGCTCCATCTAATACATGCTTATAGGTTTCTCCTCATATATAGCTCCATCGAATACATGCTTATAGGTTTTCCCTCGTATATAGCTCCATCTAATACATACTTATTTGTTTCTCCTCATATATAGCTCCATCTAATACATGCTTATAGGTTTTCCCTCATATATAGCTCCATCTAATACGTGCTTATAGGTTTCACCTCATATATAGCTCCATCTAATACATGCTTATAGGTTTCTCATATATAGCTCCATCTAATACATGCTTATAGGTTTCTCCTCATATATAGCGCCATCTAATACATGCTTATAGGTTTTCCCTCATATATAGCACCACCATATATGTGTGTATAGGTTTCCCCTCATATATGCCACCATCTAATACATACTTTCAGTTTTCCCTCAGTAGCACCGTATTCGTGCTTTATAGGTTTTCCCTCATATAGTACCACCGTACCCGTGGTTATAGGTTTTGTCTCATATAGCACCATCATATACGTGCTTATAGGTTTTCCCTCATATATAGCACCACCGAATATGTGCTTATAGGTTTACGATAATTTGCGGAGTCACAGCGTTGCTCCGGCCACCGGGTTAAATTGCTGTGGTAACACATTTAGATGATATCGGGGGTGCGATGAGGCTTCACTCTGATGTCAGGTCACATCACTTTCTCACGTCCACCGAGTGGTCCTGTGAAACCGTCAGCTCTCCTGCTTATTAGGCCTCATCCGATTCTCTCCGAAACAACAATAACGCTTATTATTATTATCTCATTAAATGCTAATTATAATGGAAGGTGGGACAGATGAAGCTTTAACGAGAATCGATGACTCACGCGAGATGCGACAAAGGGAAAGGTTTTTTTTTTGTTGCTCCCCGTCTAAAAATAAGCGCTGCTCCGCAGAGCGTGCTGGTGGGCTTGTATATATATTACGATAAATCACATCGCACAAGACTTTTACTACAAAACTGTGCTGAGCGCGCCGTGTGCCCGACGTGGGGTTAAGCCTACAAATAATTATGAAGCGGCGACGAGCTGCCGGTGTCGGTTTGCCGTTGCCTCCTCCGGGCAGTCGCCTATCGAGGTGCCGAGTCGGGGTCGACCGAGCGTCCGGAGTGAGGTCTGCGGGCACCGGTCCCACCGGTCGGCCACGCCGGGGGCATCGGGAGGCTCGCCGACTGTGGGGTCAGTCGCATAAAACCCCTGAAGCGAAAATCTCCCTTAATTGCCACAGATTTGAACGTGGGGCTAATGGAGTTTGCGCTTAAGTAGTTTTATGCCACTGGCTGCTGGGCCTACGTGGGCCGGTCCGTGGATCAGCCAGGCACGGCTCCTATCTCGGTTTCTGACGCTTAAAGTGCCACACAGCACGTCACACTCGGTCCACCCTGCCTGCACTCCCTTAGCTCCTCCGCAGACAGAGGATAAGGGATTGTCGGTTTTTAACAGCGTTTAACGTTTTTAACAGCGTTTAACGTTTTTAACAGGGTTTAACGTTTTTAACAGGGTTTAACGCCTTTTGGCGTTCTCTGGTCTAACACCGTTTGAGACGAGTCTCAAAAGAAAGCTGTCTCTGGTGTGGACCAATCAGTTTCAAGGACAATGCATATATTATCAGAGTATGTTTTTTGTTTGCATTCTGACCACAAGCATTGTGGTTAATGCAGACATGATTCCTTGTAAAAGGATTCAGTTTGGTGTTTTAACATCTTAACACCTGTTTTGTTGCCAGAAAAAAGGGGAAAACCCTATTATCACAGGGTTTAACTTAATATTGTGATTACTCTTTCCCACCTTAAAAAATCTAGTATTTTGTGTATTTTTCTCAACATCTTTACAAGAGCACAGCCCTACATTTGACCCGACGCGAGAGATGCCGCTCGCAGCCACCACGACACGGTTAAAGTGATCCAAGTGGTCCAGTTTGTGCCGGCTTGCCACAATAAGGCTATCCGGTGAAAATCCAGCCCGAGGCCCAATTGGCGGCTAACTCCCATCGGTCATGAAAAACGTCGCGTCAGTTTGAGTGATCCCACCCTGATGGAGGCTCGGGTGTGGAGCACCTCTTGCTTCTGACGGTACCCTGGCCACCCCCAGCCAGTGTCCAGCTGACTTTCCTGGTCACCCCCTGCCAATGTCTAGCTGGCGTCCCTGGTCACCCCCAGCGTGTGTCCAGCTGACGTCCCTGGTCACCCCCAGCGTGTGTCCAGCTGACGTCCCTGGTCACCCCCAGCGTGTGTCCAGCTGACGTCCCTGGTCACCCCCAGCTTGTGTCCAGCTGCCGTCCCTGGTCACCCCCTGCCAATGTCTAGCTGGCATCCCTGGTCACCCCCAGCTTGTGTCCAGCGTGCACTGTGGCTGTTTGAAGCACCACCACACCGGCCATCCCTGCCCGTTTATTTCCAGGCAGGTTCCACATAGGATCCCATTGGCTAGACAAGTAACGATGCATGGAATAAACCGTTTGAATGTGTTTTTGCAATCGCGATGCAGGCATCGCATTGCGCATGTGAGAATAAATTTCCTTTACAGTTCATGCAAATTATATGCCATTTAGGTTGATGGAGTAAGCGAAGTTTGATAAACAGGACAAGCAAGACATAACGCAAATGTTAATATTCATAATATAACATTGATAATTACTTGCTTATCTACGTTAAGGCCCAACGTTGGCCGAACATTGGTCCAATGGTTCCAACCAAATGCCAACGTTGGTCCAATGTTGCCCGTTTACAGGGAACAGGACCCTCTCTCTCATGTGCCGGCCGCTGAGAGTTAACTGCACATGGCAATGCATGTGGCACGTGGGTATGGTGGCGTCTGATATTGCACGTGACACACGTCTCGGGGGAAAATTCCCAACGTGTCACATATTCATGCGAGGCATGGCCAGTGTGCGTCTTGCTTCGCGCGGACAGACCAACAAAGGAACCTTCGCGAAAGATGCTGGACGTGTCGCGTTCTGCATTAGCCCATTGTGCGGCGAGCTTTTCCAGAGAAGCCTGGCGTGTGATATTATAGGGAGGAAAAAACAAAAGCCCCAACGGGTGACATTTAGGGTGCGTGCATGCGCACGTGTGTGTCGGTGTTGCATGTGTGGGGGCGTGTGGTGTGCCCGCGCCTTCGCAAGTGCTTTAATTAATGCTCGGCTTTATCAACATAACCGGCAGGTTGCCATCGTGGGGCAGCAGCTTACGGTGCCCTATCTCTGCCGGAGGGTGTGCCCCAGTATTCCTAAATGAGCGCGCGGCTGCCAGTAAATCAATGGCGACGTGCAACTTTGAAATGCTGCGTCGCGCAAATGGTCCGTCCTCGGCGAAAGGGGTTAAGGCTGTGACAGTCGTATCATGGAGGTTCAGGCCGCACATGATAAATGAGAGGCACAATTACCACTATAAACCAAGTTGAATGAAGGTGCAAAGCAATTACAGGTCAAGAGCTTGGCCTTCTTGCTTACGGCTGGGAATTCACATTCACCTTACAGAGACTTTGAATCCATTGCCTAGTCACCAGCCCCGGGCCAATCAGAGCTTAAAATGTCATGCCCTTTTCTCGTTTATGGCTACAAAGAAAAATGTACGAAATTTCATAATCTTTAACAAAAAAAAATATTTTGCCCGACACCAGCGATTAATTTTATTTTGACCTACAGACATTATTATGACAATACATCAAGAAAATATATCCGGTGTAACCAAAAAAATATATGGCTTTGATGCTCTCGAGAAATATTTATTTTGATTCAGTTGATTGAACAAAGGCGTGGCATTCGCATTGGAGAACATTTCTGTTGCCATGAGATATTTGCATTTGCAATTGAAAACGGTCTACAAAATACATATACATCTGTATTATAAATAAATAAAAGCCCATTCCTTGCAAAAAAATATTAATATGATGACATTTAAGCCTCAATTTAAATGCAAACTTATTGGGGGAAAACTTGCAAGTGTTCACTGAGGCATGGCTGCTTTTAGAAAAACCGTTATCACGAGTAAATGAAAACCCTAACTACAAAATAATGAGAAATTTTTAACACGCCATTAATATGTGGTGCCCCTCATTGGCAGCACGGCATTTTAATGCATGTATTGCAAACATTAATGCGGTTTATAAAAGGCAGCGGAAATGCAGAAGAGGAGGTGCGGATGCAATGCCTTGGATGTGGTGGGTTTTTTTTTGCTGGGGAGAGAAGATTATGCCTCTGTGTTGGAAGGCTTAATGGTGTGTTACGAATCACAAGTCTTTTCCATTTTTATTTGTTCTATTCTGTTAAGCACAAGCAAAACACTGAGCCCTCCACACACATCGCTGCAGTTTTGCTCCATGCTAGGTAAATTATATAGATATTTACTGTACGCATGCGGAGGCTGCCTCGTGCCACGAGATGGATGGATGCCAGTCCAAGCGTAGTTGTTATGTTTATTTATAAATGCCAATTCCGCACGAGGGTTTGCAATGTCCGTCTGTATCTTTACAATGCCCTACACAGTGGCTGCGATATTACAGTAAACAGTCTTGTTATGCTCTGCTCAAACAGACGAGAGTAAGGCTTATATTTTAACATGAGTGAGCAGGTTATTTTTATTATTAACAGGTTTTAGGTGTACAGATATATTTTTTACGGTTTAATGATGGCATACGATAATAAGGAATTGAAATAACGAAATCCATTCCAATGCTGTACTGATGACATGTTAAGTTTTGCAGGGCACGTGATTCCCTGCCTATTTGCTTTGGCCAGAAAATGTTTTCTCTCTCCACGTCTACGCCTGTCCATCCAAGGATACTTGACACGTTCTAACAAAAACTACAAAATCCCTACTTCACATGCCAAAAAAAATATTCACGCAGTAGATCGGTACAGTACTTGGGCAAAATTCACAATAAAATGGTTTTAAAAAAAGGTTTACGAATTAACAACACAAAAGCTGTTACTCTGCATATTGTGATTAACACTTTTTTATTGTAAGGGTGCATAGGTGTAAGGACACAAACCCGTCCATCCACTTATGTGTGTTTGCTTGTATCCGTGCAATACATATCTTGCATGGTCAAATCCCCTTACAAATGGAGTCTCCTCCCATAATGCCCTGGTTTGTCAGCTCACCCCCTTTCCCACGAGGAGACCTGCGGACTTTCTGGGATACTGCCACAATAGCTGCACGATTTTATATGCTTAGAAAAAAAAGGACCATTTTGGTACTATAAAAAATTGGTTGCAAAAATTAACCAACATTCCTGCCATTTTTTTCAACCCTTTTGGGGATTTTATCCACCAAGGTGGAAAGCCAGTTTCCAGGCTACCCTTGACAGTCATACAAATTAGATGTTCCATCACAAAGGATTGCCCAGCTAAAATCTACCCATGAGTCAGGCCGCAGCTTGAACCCTGAATAAGGCCCCGACAGGTTTTTGCCGGTACCCCAGCGGCGTGCTCCTGCACCACTGTGGAGAGTGGAGTTGAACTGGAGCCCTCGATGTGCGGGGCCAGGCTGCAGGCGCTGCGCAAGGAGAAGTCTCGCGATGCGGCTCGCTCGCGCCGCGGCAAGGAGAACCTGGAGTTCTACGAGCTGGGGAAGATGCTGCCGCTCCCGGGCGCCATCACGGGCCAGCTGGACAAAGCATCGCTCGTGCGCCTCACCATCAGCCACCTACGCATGCGCGACTTCGCGGCGCACGGGGACCCCCCCTGGGAGCCGAGCCGCGAGTGTTCACCCCCCGGCACCGCCGCTAAAGGTGAGGGTGCACGCGCTGGCATCGGCATCGTCGTCATCATCTGCCGCGATCAATAACGCTGCTGAAGGCCTCCACATGCCGTGGCCATTTCTCACATTCTTGCGACGTGGCAATCCACCGAACACCGGCTCACAGATTGATTTCATCGCTCCCGTCTTATTTTTTGGCGGACGTAATCTTCTTCATCCTTTGACCGCCACTACGTCGCTCCTTCTTGACCATCAGCTTCAATCGTAATAATTTACAGCGCTTTCTCAATCCACAGCTGGTTGAAGGCCTCCCCCATGACGTATCAGACATGGGGGTTGTTTGACCAAAATTCACCACACTGCTCAGTGCGGGTTACAGAAAGGGAAGGAGGCAGGGCCGGTTCAGATATCACTCGCCACTCATGTTAGCCAAGGTCGGGAATTAAAGTCGGGTCACTAGGTTCAAAGCACAGCACGCGAATGACTGCATCGCCACTCCACCAGGTTCATAGCACAGCACGTGAACCACTGCACCGGCTTATATGTGGTAATTCAAATGCACCCTTCCGCCACTCAGCCAGTGGATCAATAAACCTATTCATTTAAGAGCCAGGAAATATAATGATGTTGCTGCTCTGGTCCACTATGCGCATGTGTGTGAATATCCTGAATGCAGTTTATCGTTTAGTTGGGGGGTGGTGGAGGGGGGGGGGGCACGGTGGTTTGCACACTGCCCTATGCACCCGGTGACCTGAGTTTTATTCCCGCTCATGACTAACTTTGGTGGCAAGTGATATCTGAACCAGTACAGGGTCCCTCCGATGTCAACCCAAATGCACGGAGATCATTTGAGACAGGTACAGCAGTGGTGTTATGAACCCGGTGACTTTAGTTCGATTCCTGGCCGTGGCTAACTTAAGTGGCAAATCCACACTGACCAGCATGGTCAAATATGGTCAAACACCCCCAATAACTGACACGGTGTGGGAAGGCCTTCGTTCAGCAGTGAATATGTAACCAAAGGTGCCACTGTTCACGGTTGGGTTTGTACTGTCGGGGAATGTGTCCTGAATTCCCTGTACATGCAAATGAGATGCTTATCCCACGTATAAGCCACTTCGCAGATCTTTGGCACTCTTTTTGGGTACAACTGCTATAAAAAAATAAAGTAGCATTGCTATTAGAAATTAGGCTGAAATGCATGTTTTTCACAGTGGGAATCTGGCTCCATGCCCCCGTAGGCCACCGTGGTGAAAGCTATATTCACTTCTTGACTGTGTATTAATAATTTATCTTATATCGCACCACAACCAAACCATTACAGCTTGCACAGAAGAAACCGAACGGGAGACAAAGCCATCTCCGTAATGCAATGCGCCTGAGCAAGCTGCTTGCGCTTGCCTCGGCCTAAGTTCTGCTCCTCCTCGACTATCTCTGCGTACAAGGTTTTGCAACGAGACTGCTGTGCCACCTACTCAGCTGGTGTGGAGAAAGGTGTATAGCGTGGGGAATGAGCGGTCTTGATGCGGAGCACGTTGCGACCATCTGGTAAACTCTGGCGCAATCTCACAATTGGCCAAAAAAACCCCGCTTCGCCGGCTTGGCTCGGCACAGCTGGGCGCACCGCATCCTCGCGCCCCAGCATCGCCGGGAGCCAGCCTAACGATGGGGGGTGTGGTGGGGGGGCGACGGGGGTTCGTCTTAAGTGCGTGGCATCGTCATTTCAAACTCTTGCTTCACAGCTGAATCGCCCGCACGGTGCCCGATCGTGCGTGACCGTGCGCAGAGTAAGAAGCTGTTCGCTCTTTTGAAAAAAAGTCTCTCAAATCTCCATTCCATTTCGCACCTCCGATTGGCACGGTTGGCTACGTACGGTACGAATGAAGTTTAACATACATTCCTTCCGCCCCACCACTTGACCGTTTTGCCGCTTGCAGATATTAGGTGCAACTAGTTGAGCTATGGCCACACCGGCAAGCATTTAATGTCGATTGCCTGCTTCACTTACTTATTTCATTCCGTGCTTTCCTTTCATGAAATCAACAGGGAAGTTCGTGTACTGTGAATTCAGAACGGGGTTTTGTGTTTTAATGGCTGCTCTACGTTTGACAGTCGCGGGGGTTTCGGATTTTTGGTCTTCCTGTTGTGAATTTGAGGTAGCTTATTTGAGCTTCATATTCAGGTCCTGCTCCTTCCTCTTCAGGTCCCAGCTATTTCTGTTTAGTTTAACACGCAGGTTTTACGCGACCAATATTATCTGTAGTAAAGTGTATTTTTTTTTTAGTTAGATCTCGGAAATATAAATGTGTTGTCAAACCCGCCATCATCCGACGCAGACAATTGTCTCTGTTTATAGACCCCGCCCCATACTGCTTTGGCTCCAACCCCTTTTATTGAGGCTCTGCCCCTCCTTGCTCGGGACGGGTCTTGCACGTGCTTTGGCTTTTGTGTTTTGAAGGCACTGACTGCCCCTTTATGTTTCCTGTGAGACTTGGAAACTGATTTTAAAAAACCCCAACATACTGAGATAGATGTCCCAAGAAATGTAAAGTAAACCAAGAAACCGAGGCGCAGAAGCATTGACAATGCAAGGGCGAGTCTACTTTTGGAGGAAAGAGCTTCATAGCTCATCGGATTTCTCCGGGATAAATAAAGATTCTGATTCTAAAGAGAGGGGTTGGGGTTAGTAAATGAGTTTGCATAGCAGCAGTAGGCTCCATTTAAGGAACACCCCCTCCCCCATAGTAAATGAAATAACAACCTTGAATAGTTATTATATCCCCACTTGTTTCTCACAGAAAGGGTGTCATTGTAAAGACAAACTTCTGGAGCTGAGCATTACAAAAGACCTACACCATCGGCAGCTGCCGGTGCCGCTGCAGTTAAAATAGGGCTGAGTGAATGATGTTCAAACCCGAACCAAAAAAACAGTGAGAATCCATTGCACGGCCGTGAGACACTGGAAATTGCGAAATAACCATGAGTCTCAAAGGTGATCCTTGAGACTCGACGTGTCTGGTGGGGTAGTGGTGGGGATTATGGAATGGGGGGGTGGGGGGTTGGGAGGGTTGAGATTGGGTGGATGGGGGACCGTAGGGGAAGGGGTGGCCTCATGGTTGCACGATTTATTACCGAGTAAAAACCTGGGCCCCCCACCACCCACTTCCTTACCGCCCAGCAATAAAAAAATAGCCATCTCCCTCTGCAGTGGCTCCTTTAAAAGGGAAATCTCCTTCCCTTGCTGTCGACCTCCCCGCGAATGTCGCGTGTCCGGGAAGGCGGCGTCGCTTCGGTAGGAGCTGGCCAGCGTTTGGACAGCTGTTTGTGTGTTGTGGTTTTCTTTTCCTTTCCACTAAGAAGCAACACCTTGTTGGGGCCCGATTACATGGGATTACTGCGGGAACAGGGCCATTAAGGGTTATTTGGCATAGTCGCGCGAGCTTTATGGGCCCCAAAATCGCATCTAAGACGCTTCGATTCATGGCGTGCCGCCAACCCCGCAACTTGGACGTTTAATGCGCCCCCCTGCCGACTCGCTCCCCCCCCCCCCCCCTCTGGGAAGATCAGCTGCACCACCTGTATAAGAAGCTATTGAGTGAGCGGTGTGTGTCCGTGTCGCGGGAGCGCCTACGAGCGAATACGCGATTGTACCGTCGAATACGTGATTGCACCGGCGAATATACACGATTGTTCCAGCGTATACGCGATTGTCTATTGGGCAACATTGGTGGAATTCAACATAGGACAGCTGAGGTGACTGATAAATCAACGCTCGCTAATTCACTCCAGTCACTTGCTCATCCACGGCCAGTCTGCCTGCTTATCAGTCTTATGTTGCTAATACTGTGATTACCCTTCCCCGTGAATTCTACTCCACGCTGGAGGTCTATTTCTCCCACTTCCCTTGCACTACTCTCCTTTGGGATTCCTTCCGATCATTGTCTATTTTGCCATGCTCTGACATTAATAACCTTGCTCAATTCAAGTAAGCGTGTAAACTATCTATTGCAACTTCGACAGCGCTGTTTGTTGCCGGTCGCTTGCCGTTTCGCGCCTTCGTGCCTGTGCTCAGCAACTGTAAACAAAAAATGCAGGACAGGATGGGTGGACCATGTGAGACGTGCAGACTTGCATTTGAGAATCTCTTGGCTGAGCAAATGGCATACGTGTGACGATGTTGCATCGTTTTGTCAATTGAATTGTTGCTCATAATACAGGGTTTTTTTCGGTTAGATTGTGTGAACATATGTGTCGTATAAACCCGCCACCACTTGACACAGCCAATTAGTAAGGTTTGTCACGTAAACAGAACACACCAATTCGTCACTAGTGTAGCACACCGGTGTGTTGGAGAGCAAAGCCACAACATTTACAATCTGAGTACGACGTTTTGCCAATAATTCCAACCGGTCTGATGATTCTGGTTGTAATTACTGCCGCCTGATGAAGCTAGTTGTAATTACTGGCGAAATGTCGCGCTCAGATTGTAAATCTTGTGGCTTTGCTCTCCAACACACCGGTGTGCTGTACTAGTGACGAATTGGCCACGTTCTGTTTACGTGACAAACCCCATTACTAATTGGCTGTGTCGGGTTTTGGCGGATTTAACAACACATTAATATATTTATGCTTACTAACCCAAAGAAAAATCTGTATTATGGATGATATTGGTCGCGAAAGTATACTAGGTGTTAAACTGTTGAACTAGATTGTTGCTTTAACACGTAGGCTTTCGCAACCAATATTATTCATAATACAGATTTTTGGGTTAGGTCGCGTTATTTATAAATGTGTCGTAACCCTCCACCACCCGACACGGCCAATCAGCAGATGCTACATTGGACAGACGGGACGTAGCATCAGCATGAGACTAAAATAACACCAAGAAACAAAAAGGAAGTGGCAGAACATGCTTGTCAACAAGGACACTCAATTGATTTTGGTCACGTTGAAGTGTTGTGTAAAACTAATTATTACTGGAAAAGACTAATTAGAGAATCCATTGAAATTGAGAGAAATAGAAATAACTTTAACCGCTCTGACAGCTACAGGCTTAGTGTGGCTTGGAAGCGTATTATTAAATAATACATATTACAATTCCTTATAGGGGGAAACACATACTAAATAACGGATTACTAACGTAGCATATAATCACAATAACACACATTACAACGAATTACTAATCTACAACTCATTACTAATCATAAACATTGACTGATTACCAATCGATTATATAATTACAATACCCCCCCCTCCGCCTCAAATCACTGCACCTGAATGAGTTAAATGATGACGTCACCCTGCTGCTTTATTTAAGACCGGGAGCAAGTGAGGGCTTTACCATTCTGGCGAATTGCCCGATGATGCTGGATGTAATTACCAGCGAAGCGTCGTACTCAAACTGTAAATGTTGTAGAGTCACTCTTCAACACACCGGTGGGCTAGAGTAGTGAACTATTTATCTTTTGTCAACGTGACACTTTTTTTGCTGATTGTCCGTGTCGGGTGGTGGAGGGTTACGACACATTTATAAATAACGCGATCTAACCCACAAACCTTTATTATAGATTGTTGCTATCTCATGGGACCGTTTTTGCCAGTATCAAAATATGACAAAAGAAGGCTGTCTCTGGTGTAGGCCAATCAGTTTCAAATATAATGCATATATTATCAGAGAATGTTTGTTTGCATGTTCACCACAAGTGTGTGTGGTTAATGCAGATTGGATTCCTTGCAAAAAAAATCTATTTGGTGTGTAAACATCTAAAAACCTGTTTTATTGCCAGAAAGGGTTAAACCTATTCTTTTTTTTTCATGAATTGTTGCTATCACGATACACACAACTGGATTGTTCGTGTAAAGCCTCAGGTATTTGCGATTTACGCAAACGATATGCTCACGTTACATTTAATCTATTGCAGTACACGCAACTGTATGAAGCGTGGCGAGAACAAGTGAAACGAGAGAGGAAAAAAATGCGGAATTGTTTTTTTTTAACCGACTCATGACCACGCACCGTGACAGGTCATCAAATCGCTTCACCTGGCCAACCGCTATGTCCCCACCTCCTACAATCCACTATTTAATCAAACACAGTCCACCTTTATATCGCCAAGAATGTTGAGCTTAGACCATAATCAGAGGTAAATACAAAAGGAAATTTGTAGGTCCTTTGGGAATAAAAATGTAAACCATCCTTTTGACATCCCTGGCAAGTATCCCACATTGGCTTTATAATTATCGTTACCATGGAAACATTAATTGGTCTAGTCACGTGACCTTTTTTTACCGCTAAGCAATTATGCAGGAGCCTCCGAAAGCAAAACAATGGATGGCTGATTAATGTGACCTCAATGACCTAAGCAGTGTATCTTCTAAATATGTTCAGCTCATGAAAGCTATCAGCCTCGTGCCATTCTTCAGCAGCAAAAAAAGCCCTCTTTGAAATTAATGGCTTTTACAGCCGCCTCCTTAGTAAATTACAAGAAACATTATTAATGTAGGGTAAATGACACGTTATACTTATTAACATTACAATGTTTTTTTTATACATACAAAATTTGGTATTAATTATGCGTTATGTATTATTCATTATTCTGGTACCAAGATCAAGAAGGTTTAACCCAGCAGTGTGAGGACTGATGATGATGAGGGCGTTGGTGACAGTGCAAATTTTGGTGGTGGTGATAATCATGGTGGTGGTGATCATGGCGATGATGACGACAATGAGAGAGATACACAATACATGAATGGGTACCCACCTGGTTGTAAATGTGTGTTTTTTCCCGTATTGATTAACACTCTTATTCTTGTGGTTCATATTCACTCGGTTCGGTTGTTAAACTTTCGTGCTTTCAAAATGTATTTTCTTAGCAAAAAAATAACACTTTTGTAAACTCTAATAATACTGCCAGCAAATATTCCTTGCATGGATCCGAGTGCTTCAATTTCCATGCCCAATAAGCCCAAACACACACATGTACACGTGGAATGGAACACGTACGAGACGCCATATGTGAAGACATGGAGTGATTACATCGCTTTGAAAGTGAATTATTACAGTGCAGGATTGTGAGAGGTGACTTGGGGGTGGCTTGTGATGGGGGCCTTCATCCAGCAGCTGAATGACCATGGCCGATGATTATGATGACATGTGTATATAGTATCCTTCCACATAGCAAGAGGAATCCTCGCACCTTCTTTGACAGCCCGGCTAGAAGCGTTGCATTTGCCGCTTGGTCCGGGGGGGTCTCTGTGTGCATATTGGCCAGACCCGGGATCCTGAAGAATGAAGCAGAAAATGAATTTTCTCAAAATGAAATCCCGCGAGTGTTGGATATCTCTGCCAGGCACGTGGCATCCTTTCGGGATACTCTCTCTGCAGAGCAGAAGCTACCGTGCGGTCCGCAGGGTATTTCTTGCCGGGACAAAGAGTGATAATGGAATGTCATCCCTCTAGGATTAGGGGTGCGCTATTAAGGTGCCACAATGTGCTTTTGATTCCTACAAACTGGATGGGAGCACTGCCAGGACTTAGAATGGCTCCCTTCCCAAGCACCATGTTACACGGACGGGAAAATAAATAATTGAGGAAAAACATTTTTCCATTGTGCCCAATGTAGAATGGCGAGTACCGAACAATGGAGTGGAGGGCAAGCTACGCTATGGCACCGTGTCTGTGCATCCTCTTTCTGCCACGTTGTATAATTTTACTGTGAGAGGAGTGGTCCGCGTTTAGTCTCGTTGAGGCTGAACTGCAGCTCACTCAATCGCTTGATTTTGATGTTTGCCGTGTGTTTTTTTGTAAAAAAAAAGAAAATTATCCGATCAAAAATTCGCATAACTTCCGAGTGTTTTTTTTTTCTCCTCCATAAATATTCCCACATCAACTTATGCACACTATTAAATCACATTTTTCCAATTCCAAATTTTCCCAATTTCCACACTAATCTTTATCTCGGATTAAAAAAAAAAAAATCAATTGCCCCTGAATTGAATTCAATGGTACCAAAACAATATTAAATATGAAAGCAGGTGTTAGCTTCATATTTTCAATTTCTGAATGCCTCCGTGGATTTGTTGGCAAGATGCATTCAGAGTGCACCGCCACAGCTTTCATGCTGCCCATAAACGCCAATTTCAGAATCTGTTTGTAGCTAACGAGGTTCCATCATGGAGGGCTTTGCTGGCTCAAGCACCTTGGCTCAGCCCGCCACACATCCTGGGATATCTGTTTAATTGCGATTCAGCTTTATGCACTTGGACGGAAGCTGCTCCGTCTCCTCAACCTGTTCCAACCGCAGGGAGAGAAGGCTTACTGTATTGCCCGGAGGCTGCCCTGGGTTATGTTTAAATCAAACCCCCAGCATCGACCACACATGCGCAATCCCTCAGCCAATTTAGAGCAGCCGGGGCTGGCCTCAGCCCATCGTAAAACAGCAGACACGTGCCTGAAGGCGCCGCTGCGTGTGCGGAGAGTGTCCGCGCGTGCTTGCGCGCCGGCGAGGAATGGCGTAGCGCTTCCCGTGATTAATGACGGTTTTCAAGGTTTGTGTACACGGTATTACGCTTTACCCCCTTTTGGGTTCATCGCTAACGTGCATTGTGATGGATGCGCGCAAGTCCGCACCTCTCCCCGGCGATCTTCCCGCACGCTGGCTTGCGGCGGACTTCCTCGCCGCTATGGCCAGACAGGTTTGCGTCTGTAAATTGTGCTTTTTTTCCCCCCAGTGCTGCTTAATACACTCGCTCGTTATGCATAAAATATTTTTTTTATTTAAATCATTGCCAATCTGATGTCCCGGAGGCAGGGTTAATTAAAAAAAACCTAAACAAGCCACATTTGCCAATTACATCCCGTGCCACTTGCACGTACACACATGTGCTCAAAAATGCCAGGCTTGGTCACTCATTTCTCATTTTAAAAGTTTGCGACAGTCGACAATGAAACAATAATGAGATACAAAACACAGCAACACTGCCAAGAGCTGATTAGAAATTACTCTCTTCCTCCGCACAACATACTGCTTCACTATGAGAGGCAAAGAGCATTGTTATTTCGTCCGAGCGCCCTTCAAAGGCCTTGATCACCGCTGAAAATTATTGCCAGCGCTAGAGTGCTGGGGAGGGGGCAATGTACTGGCTTTAAATGCCCTAACCGCTCCATTTGTGTCGTCTGGGGCGTTTGTTTATGACATCAATAACCTGCTAAAGAGCCATAAATTGTGACAGCTCGTCCGATCTGAAAACAATCGAGGGAACACCGCGTCGTCCTTCAGCATAAAATGCAAAATCAATTTTCAAAAATGACTCAAAGTGTGCAAACAGCTCTGCTCGGCCAAAGTCAATAATGCACTTATTTGGGACAACATGTGAAAGATACAAAAACATTCGTTTTCCTCTGCTCTCTGCATTCTCACGCCGTTAAAAGTTAGCTGAACCATTAAGCCATCTCAAAATAACCGTGAAAACAATGTATTGCTTGATAAAAACAAATTGGATTACATTTTTTCCGAGGTTTCGAAGAGCAGTTGTAAATTTAAAAAAATATTGTACAGCTGTGTGACTTACACCTGCTCCGCATGTTGCGCTCACATTTCAAAGTTAATTACGTGATAAATTAGCAGTGATGGATTACAGAACAGGAGCCGAACGTCCAGGTATTACAACAATGTCCTTCCAATCAAACGGTTGAATTGTGCCGGGGTGATTACACGTGGCATTGCCATTGTGTGCACACTGAAACGGTCCTGCCCTTAAATTTAATTTATTTAGAAAAATTCCTCATTAAAAACTCTTTCCTTTTTCATAATTGTCGTCCGCATCTTTCTGTATTGCCACCATTATAATTAAACACACGATTATCATATCCAATTTGGCCGCATAGCCCCTGTTCAGTTAAGCATAGTTAAATATTGTGCAAATTGCATTTTTTTTTTTTAGGAATCAAACATTAAAATGAGGCAGGGGAACGTGTACATAAAATGGTCGGGTCTTGATGGAGCAGGGTACCACTTCTTGTATAATAATTCTTACTAACAATAATAACGATTACTTCTTTAATAAAGGGAGGCCACGCTGAGTCTGAAGACTCTTTTGCAGGAGCGTCCTCCATTGGGATGTTTGGCCAACGCCAGTGACGTTGTATGTTCTTAGCTATGAGAGAAAGTCAGAGAACCCGGAGGAAACCCATGAAGAACAAGGGGAGAACATACAATCGCCACCCAGAAGGGCACTCGAGTCTGGAATCTTGCTATCACGTACGAGTGTTACCACTGCGCGTCCCTGTCGCCCTAGAAAGGCAACGTTATAGACCCTGGCTGAAACCCCTCCTCTGTAGCGAGAAATAATCCTTGTAGGTAAAATAGAAACCTCCATGGCAGATGGTAGAGAGAGGCCAAGACAAACACGCACGAGACTAATTTGACCCAGCATAGCTTAGCATTCGATGCAATTCACCCCGGCTATCTGTGACCACCTGGGCAGACATTGGTAGCTGGGCACGGTGCTGACTACACAACCCCCTCGTTGCATCGCTCCGGCCTTGATAGGTGCTGGCTCATGGCACTTTAGCCCTTGAAGGCTAGAATTTACAGCGCACGGTTCCCATCATGCCTTGCGTGCGTGTCGTTGTGCGTTGTTGAATGTACTCTGTTGCCGGCCTTCAGACGTATTGCCGTTGTGATGGATTCGCTCATCGTTTCGAGAAGGTGTCATTTTTGAATTGGTCCACGAGGCTAATCGCCTGATCAATCTGTGCAGTTTATTAATACGTGCTTGTGCGTGTGTACACATATATATATTACAGGCATGGGCAATCAGCATGGACAAATCCCAAAAGAGCTTGCGACGGAGGTGTTTGAGGAGCACCTGGGCAGCCAGATACTGCAGGTGAGCTCCTACGGCATGTGGGGGTGGGAAATGGGGCTTCATCTTCAGACGCACACCCTCGGGTTGTTTAGAAGCAGCGGAGTCTGGTGCTTCACGAGACTCGTTTTTTTTTTGCAGCTCGCATTAATCAATGCAAGTGTTTTATATGGTAATGCTCTGGCAGCCTAAATGCCAGCGACGGCTGGAGAGGTGGCTCGTGCAGCGCCCGGGGTTTCGACTTGCGTGTGTTTACAAGGGTTAACTGGGTTCGAATCGCTGGGGCCAGTGGCTCCAATTATCACCTTGTTCAGCGGAATGTCAATGCTGCCTCAAGGCTGATCAGCCTCTCCATATTTAGGCGGAAAATCCCAAAGGGCCTTGTCGAGAAAGGGGGTAGAGAAGCACTCGTCTTGTTCAGAAATGTCATCTTGAATTTTAGTTACTCACAAGCTTAAACTTTTCGTAATCTCTGTTAATATTTGAGGCCCTCCGTGTACGCAGCACATATCCATTATTGTTTTTTTTTTGTTTGCCGTGGTTTACGTGCGGTAACGCCTCCGACCAAATCGCCGTAAATGTGCCCGTCTCGGAAGCTCAGCAGGATTTTGAGTTTGGTTAGTACCTGGAGGGGAGACTGCATGGGAACACCGGGTGGTGTACGTGTGAGGCTGTGGCATTCACGCCATGCGTGCTGGCTTGCCGCTGGGTTCTCCGGTTTGCTGTCACGTGAGGTCACTCATTCACTGAAAATAATCTTGAAAAATAGCCTTGACGCTCAAGTTTCCTCGGTAAATAAAGAAATGTCGTTCATGTTATTATCATTACTATTTTTTGGGTCTTTCGGTAAAGTCACGTAGATAGGTTCAAAGAAAATTATTTTCTTCTTTTCTTTGAACCTATCTACGTGACTCTTTCGGTAAAGTCACGTAGATAGGTTCAAAGAAAATTATTTTCTTCTTTTCTTTGAACCTATCTACGTGACTATACCGAAAGACTGCAGGAATGCAGGAATATTAATTCCTGCAGTCACGAAAGCTTTAAGTCAAGATTATCATTACTGTTTATTGCATTCTTAATTCATGGACTCATGAAGGTGATGTCATCTGTTTTTGTTCGCAGTCATTGGACGGATTTGTTTTCACGCTCAACTTTGACGGGAGGTTTCTGTACATATCTGAGACCGTCTCCATCTACCTGGGCCTATCTCAAGCAAGTACCAGTACTGCTGTCTTTGGTGCACACAGACACACACACGTGCGACATTGCGTAGCCAACGCGTGGCGAACCACACAGTCATGAAAGGCGGGCACTCTCTTCAGAGCTTAGTTGGCCATGATCTATCAACTTCTGGACGAAGGCCTCTAACAAGCCATCGTTATCTCTCATGGTCTCGCGATGCAATGATGCACCCGGCCCCTACGCAGGAGCCGATTGCGTCGCTCCATCTCCTCTCGGCCGCGTTTCACTCCTTTGGCTGCCGCTCTGTCATTAGTTTCGCCCACCGGCCGTTGTTCCTTCCAGAAACGCGACCTTCCCAAAGCCAATTACCCTTCTTTCCTCAATATGTCTTTAATGTCATTAAATTTCCATGCGTTATCTAATCCATGTGTTCCAAGGATACAGCGCCTTGTGCTTCTTTGTGCTTTTAACATATTTATTAAATGTTCTTTGTCAATGTCCTTGTTTCTGACCCTTTCTTCATAGCAGGTAAGTGACACTGAAATACAATTCATCAGAGCACTTTGTTTAAAATACGATGTCTGCTGTTGTTTGGGTGTTCTGTGGAAAGGACGTGGTTTAAAAAAAAATATTAACCAAAAGGGTTTAAACGTTGAACACGTTGAGAGACAGAAAAAGGACCATGTGGATTTAAAGGACATAATTAAGAAAAGTGGTCTTAGGCAGGACACGTCGCTCGAAGGGACGATGGTCGATGGGGGACCGAGAACAATAACGGAGTGGCAGCGAGGGAATGGAACGGATCCGAGAAGCCCTCTGCCAAAGAGATGGATCGGTGAAGTGGGTTTGTGTGCAGGTGCGGGGTGGAGTAATACATTGCAGTTTCGTGAGGGGTGGCTCTAACTTGGGGATGCCTTCATCCAGCTGTGGATTGACCATGACTGACGATGAAACATTTAGATGAATGGTTGATAAAATCCTCCTTGCCGATGGTCGGTTTAAATTTGCGCTGAAAAGAAGCCCTCTCGGGCCAGCTGCTGCCCTCGCACCCCAAGATCCCGGGTAGATTACTCCTGATAGTAAATGTGACACCGGTTATACAGTTATAGCGGCCTGTGATATGTGGCGTCTGGAACTCTGGCTCTGTATGAATTCATATTCTGTATATATACGAGCCGATGTAGATTTAAGGCCACTGATCTAAAGAGAGGGAGCAGTAAAGGATGCAACCAATGTGCAGTTTAGAGGGGGGGGGGGAGGGGTAATGTCAATATATTAAAATGCAACTTGGAAGTGACCATCATGACAAATACATTTTTTCTGTGGCATGATAATGGCTTATAAATAATGAAATTAAGGTAATTGATAAAATACCTCATAAAATCAATTAACTGCACATCAGATGCAATTATAGATTAGTACTTCACATTAGTCATGCGTCGACCTTGAGAGTGGGGCTGTGCAGCAGCCTGGAACAAACTCACAGCTTATGTTTCTGTATTAATGGGCACATTAACTTTTTGCACGTGATTTCAGTTTTATCAGTTCGACAAAATCTCTCCGCGAAAAGCGACCGACGCCGCGCGCGCTCGCTCGCCACGTCGGCGTTTCACGTCCTCCCCGGTGAGCGTATCGACATGCCTCGATTCGCTGTCCGTGCCGTGGGAACCCGGCCGCGGCGCTCAGTGGCGAACGCCGCGGCCGCCGTCGCTTCTTCTTCCCACTTCCATTCCGCCACGACCAATCGGCGGCGCCCCCGTGTGTGTTCTCACCCATATTCACGTGTTTCCCCCCCCGCCCGTCTCCGCGATGCCTATCTGCCCCACCGCTTTATTACGCCTGCTGCAAGCGTATCTCCGGCACGGCCGCGCTATTTTAATTTTTCGTTTTAAATTGCCCCTGGAATATGGAAATGTCCGTATATCTTGGAGGGCTTTTTTTTGGTTCGTGAACTCGCTCTCGGTCTCGCCTCCCCCACCCCCCCCCCCCCTCTTCGTCCTCCTCGGGCCTCAAGGACGCGGTTTGTGGGTACGGTCGCGGTGTAAATTGTGCGGTGATTCTGACGCTCGATGTGGTGTGGAGAGGCCTTCATCCAGCAGTGGATTGACAGAAGGCTATAGATTATTGAATCATTATTTATATTTGCAGATGATGGTAAAGTCTTAGAACTATGGATTTGATCAATTGCATCTTTAAGCATTGAACTCCTACCGATAGCGGTGTAGATGGAAGTCTATGTCCAACCGCGGTGTGGCAGCGACCGTAGTTCCCGAGCTCCTTCTCGGCGTATCAACCCGGGCCACAATTAATTGTCACACTTTCAGGGTCACACGTCCGGTATATTTTTTTTACCTATCGTGGACTGCCCCTCGCTCAGTAAAGCTCCGTGACAAGGGCGAGTAGATCATTGCTGTTATTCTCCTCTGTGCGTCACCGCCTATCACAAAGTCAGAACTCACTGCTGGGACTCATCCTACCCTTGCAACTTCGCTCGCAAGCTTCGCGTGCGGCAAATCCAAGGAGATACAATGCGATAACTCGGGTCCTGTTTCAATGTATATTGCAAAGTGGATTGTGCCAAGAACAAATATTGCGACAATGACTTTTGTAGTTTTACTTTTAAAATACATTATCTAGTTTAGTAGCAATACTTTTAGATTACTGTAGTGTCTGTCTGTTACCCAAAAGCTACTGTGATTTAAATGTTCACGTGCCTCTTTAAAACTGAGGGGAAAAAAACATGTTAAATGTAATTCTCATCAGGCCCCATGGTGTAAACACGCACGCAGTCTCCAACTCCTGTCTTCTGGCCTCTCGGCGGGCTATGAAGGAGGGCAGTTGCCTAAAAATGTCACCTGTTTTTTTTTCACTACATTTTTTTATTTTAAGGTGCAAGCGTGTTATTTACGAATGTGAGTTTTTATCATTATTATTATTATACCAACAATGACAATTCAAAAACAATGATTACAATATTCCATGCGGGAGGCTCCTGCATGGGGGAAGTATAGCCAATTCCATTATTAAGTGTTTGGTTTGTAGGAGGAAATTGGAGAACCTGCAGAAAACGCACAATTAGCAAGGTGTTCACACTCGAAGCTCCGCACAGAGAGATTCAAGAATCCATTGCTGCATTGCCATCTTCTGACTACCTCACATACGAATGATAGCTTTTGGAGAATAATCACGACAGTGCCATTATAAAAGAGATTTGAGAAAAGTAAAGTGGTAAAGCACCAGTCACTCCACTGCTCGACGAAGGCCTGCCCACGCCATACTTCATTATGCTGGTGAGTGCGGACTGGCCGCGGCTAACGTCAGTGGCAAGTGCCTCCCTTTCACCAACAAACGTGGTGCAGTAAGTTCAAGAACAACAACAACAACAACAAAACCCCACGACTGACGCGGCATAGGAGGACTCCATCCAGCAGTGGATTGACAGAGTGGCTGAGAAGAGTATAGCATGCGGAGAGCTCCCAGCAGCCTTGCACACATTGTGGTGCTATCACAAGGAGCATAGTTAACAATAGTGTTGTTACACACACACACACAAACAATGGAGTCACAATCTTGCGAGCATGGACTCAGGAAGTCAGTCTGTCTGGCACTTGACACGTGGAACGTTGTGATGAAACCGTGCAGGTATGACACCGATAGGAGATGCCAGCAATGCATATTTTATGATTTACTCTGGCACCGGTATTTCTCTCAGACTTTTCTCCAAGTTTCCCCTGCAATGGAGACGTTCTCTTCGCTGGCTCTCACCTGCGTTAAGCACAACATCCGCAATCCGAGCACGACGTACACGCCATCTCGCTGCAACCACACCTCACGACGCTACCCAGAGCAATGCCGAGAGCAGTGGAAACATGAGCGTCGTGGAGAGAGGAGGCTTATTTATTAAATGTGTTTGTTGGCCATACGCAAAGGAAAAGAGGCAGCAGGTCTTGGGCCTGGACTTGAATAGGGATGGGGAGTCAACAGCACAGATGGCTGAGGGCATGGAGAACCAAACCCCAAGGGCGGTAGATGAGAAGAAGCGACCTCCCGCTGAGCAAAAGCTGACCCTGGGGGGCTCCGACAGAAGTCCGCGGTTGCAGGAGGGGAATCGCACGCAGGAGGAGGGTGCGGAAGGTGCGGAGCATGCAGAAGCGGCGGGTGGGGGTTGTGGTTGGCGGGAGCGCAGTGGGGCCCCGAGAAAGTGAGCGGTTAAACCCACGGCTCTGTGAGACGCATGAGAAACATTTGGCCCTTCATACGTGCACGGTTTTTTTGTTTTACCGGCGCGATCATTAGCGCAGTAGAACATTAATTTTAAGAGCGTTCTTGTAAGTACTGGGGAATATTCTTTGTGGTGCGGATGGTTAATTTGACCGTGGCAATTCCGCACAACGGGATCTTCAATGCAGCAAGCTACGAGGCTGTAAAATAAATTCCGTTTTTTTTATATATATTTTGAAAAATAAATATCTCCCCCGCCGCCCGCCCCCCACCCGCCGCCCCCCAAAAAAATTAAAGCGTGAATGCAATCGAGTGGGCTCGGCGGTGCAGAAATTAACAACAACAAACGGGACAGGAGGCGCTGGGCGCTTCCAGCGAGGAGCAAAACGGCGGCCGCGCTTGCCCCGGCGTTTTATGCGTTCGCCAACTTTTGACGATTTCACTTTGAATACAAATCAGTTCACGCGTACATTTGAGATTTTCGGAGGGCTTGTCTGCAGCTCGCTGTCTACTCGCGGGTAGCAATTCGTATCCCAATTTGAGACTGTTCGCCTGGAAACATCCCCGAAGGTTTTATTTCCATCGGGGCCCCCGCAGTGTAAGTGCAGCCTCGCACTGTTATCTCTCTGGCCTTGTGCTATGAAGGAGGCCCGTTGCCCAAAACATCGCCTATTATGTCTTTTTTTTTAGGGCCACGGTGTTACTGACGGAATGTGTTTGAGTTTTTTTGTCTGTTCCATGGGCACTGCAGTGCAGTTTCCACGCCTCACTGGGAGCCGTTCAGACCCTCCCTAATGCGATTGGGCAACAGACGCTTGCTACGGGGGCTCTAACGACGCGCGCCTTTGCGATTCAACGAGTTGTCACGAATCGGGGCAGCAAATTGATTCAATTAACTATTTTTTTTCCTTTTCTCTATTGCAGTGAATGTAGTAGCGGCCTCTATTGGCACGAGGGGTTGGCTAAAAAAAAATCTGTTCCGTAAAGGTTCGGTTGCTACACGGAGAATGTGACGTGCGCATCGAGAGCCAGTGACCAATCAGTGCTTGAGACTGCGTCCATCATCAGCAAGACCCAGAAATAATCATACGGGCAAAATCTATCATCGAATTATTACCCCGTTTTTAAGAATGTGTCATAAATATGATGCGCCTTTCCTTCTATTTTGTGGGAATGTTTGAAGCCAGATTTATTACAACAAATTAAATGACTTTCATATAGGAGCTGAAGGAGGCTACGTTATAAATGATTTATTAATGCAACACAATATCTGTAAATAACGTGCACCTAATAAAACAACACGGGATTGTTTTTTTAACTGCAGTTTCACGGCCAAACATTTAATTGCATGCAAGTAAAATTAATGTGCTCTTAGATTTACCTGAAAACACAGTGGTAACACTGGCTGCTTGTATTGACGAAAGCCGTAATAAGGAGTATTTGATTTTAAGCACCCGAAAGCACACGAATGAACAATTGTGTTTTTTATCATCGTACGTTTAAAATAATACCCATAGTGATAAAACATAACACAACACATGCACTCACTCACTCACTCGATGCTGATAGCAATAGCCCTTTAACGCAAAGTGGCCCTGATGTCACGGCCACCCTTGTGCCGAATTTGGAGACCACGTGAAGTGGCGAATGCTCACTGGCAGAAGGTCACGTGGCAGACACAGATGTTACGAGTTAACCGGGATTAGTCACACTCCCCACAGCATCACCGCCTTGCTGTGTTTCTGTCGCCCGACGCTCCGATCGTTGTTGTGCGCATCGCTCCACCACTTCCCATCGCTGCCAGTTATCCAGCAGCATCTTTTAATTGGCCTCCTCCACAGAGAGGCAGACCTCGTCACCGCCGGTACCAGTCATCAGGAAATCCACTCGCCTTCTCCTGGTTCACATCTGCCCATCTTTTCTGTAACCTGCGCCATTCCCAACCTGCATAGCTCCACCTATCCAGCCAAAGAGGACGCGGACACGAACACGCGTGTACACGTGCTAACATGAAAAACCCCTTGCTTGAACTAGTAGCCTCACTCACTCGGAGAGGCCACACCATTTGAGTTTTTGTCAAACTTCAGACTTTTTTTAATAAAATGCATGCTCCCTGTGTGGCACAATGGTCTAAATGTCACTGAATAATCTAAATGTCATAGTTTAGGAGTGCTGGTCAGATAACAGCCCCACACCTGCAATGCCTAGCGAGCCATAGTGGTCTCCTGTAAATGTACTAACCAGGCTTGAACCGGAGCTTCCGAAGAATCCTCTTGTGATCCGATTTTGTTGCCCGACACGGCAGGCATGGGTTTGATAAACATGCAACAACAGTTCGGAATGCAGCACTCCATATATATATTATTTACAGTTTTATATGTTGATGTATTGTTTATTTCAGTGCAATTAATTTGTCATAATTTGTAAACATTGCATATTGAAAAAAACACTTTTATTTTAAAAAATGTTTACAGGTAAAATGTTCAGCGCCAAGGTTGGTGCAATGAAAATGCCTCTATAAATTGTAATTATATCATTGCCATTCCACTGCCATTGTGTGATGGATCATAGCCACACTATAAAAATGCGGCATTAACACAAGGGAAAAGTAATAGTATGCTGCTGCAGTATTAATGTTTTAATGCAGGATTGTGCTTTTCTGCATACACATGTAAAAATATATGAACGTAATTTTATTTATGCGGTAACATTACAGGGCCCTGTTTATGTGACACGTGATAATGCGATCGGCAGTGTTTCCAGAGTCCAGACTTGATTGCCAGAAAAATCATATTCCTGTGGATATAATTAAACCTTGGCCTTTTTACATTACTATTGAAATTGGCTCTCAAAGACGAACACCCATGTAAGCATTGCCGCACTCTGCAATTGCATTTTAGCTTCACCTAACGTGGGAAAAAATTGTGAGTGTGTGGCGCGTGATGTGCGTGCGTGCTGATGAGATTCAACAGATCGACCTGTGCATGTCTGTGCTCTCAGGTCCGAGCCAAACACCTACAATGTGTGTGTGCCTGCAAATATGTTAGCTTGTGTACGTGTATGAGCATACACGTACATTTACACATGCATGTGGATACATATGTGCTCGTGTTTGGACTTGTATGTGCGTGGACATGGGGGAGCGATAGTGTAGTAGCGGATAGCGTGGTGCACTACGAACCTGGCTACCCAAATTTGATTTACGCTCACGGCCAACACCAGTAACGATTATCTGAATAGGCCCTGGGCCTCCCCTTGGTCGACTCAGTCTCAAATGAGTACCTGGTGCAGTATGTAAACATTGCTACAGGGGAGACAAAGGCGGTCGGGCGTGGTGCTGCCCACCCACCCGCTCGTGTTTAAAAACGTGCAATTAGAGTAATTGGCTGCTATACATTTCCACATGATAAGCCACTTCGTTGAGCTATCATTTGTGGCCAAGTCACTTCTGAAAAAATAACGAACTCAGTGGGCCTTACCTCTTAAAATAAAAATATTTATATAGTTCCGTGTACCGTTCCAGCCTTCATAGGTGCTCGCATAATTAGCACTTGCCCCCAACAGTCTATTAAAGGCTGTAGGGGGATATTTGTCTTTGCTAAAACAAACCGGACTGAACCGCCGTTCCTTCTGCATACGATGTAGCGATTAGCCGTGTGAATCGTATGTATGAGTCAGCCACTATATTCATTTGTGGTGGCCACGCATTTATAAAGCAGATGTGGGGAATGCATATTTGTGCGTGCGTGTGTGTGCGCTTGCTGATGTGTGTCTGTTAATGAAACATATGGTAATCTTAGTGGGGGGGGGGGGGGGGGAAACACAAATATGATTAAGAAGAATGATATTGTTTACATCCACATTCATTTTCTTGGAATGGCCACCAGCACGGCGCTACGCAAATGTGTACCCAGCAGAGCCTGTAGTGCCTCTGTAGTGATAAGTATGACTTTACATCATCCATTAGCCCACTGTGAAGGACAGGCGAATAAAAACATCCATTCTCAAAAGACGCACCACGTGGACTCTCGATGGTCTTTGAAAAAGCACGCAGGTAGCAACGCTACGGTGCTTATCAGTTTTGCTGTGCCGAGGCTGGCTTTTGCCATAGGTATGTTGCATTTTCCACTGCTGGTTAAGGGCTGCGAGTGACATTGACCACGATCCCTTTTCTCGTTTTTAATCAAGGAGTCACTCGGACACGTTTCTTAATGTGTGTGTGTATATACTGTAATTATAATCGAGCGGTTAATTAGTGAGCGATGATTATCACTCACTGATTATTGGTGCGGCGATCATGATCGATCATGATCGCCGCACCAATAAAGCAGAGTCTGTCAATTATCGCACGAGGTGACATTTCGTGGGAATGCTCCTTGCCATCACCACCGCCACCACGGCCACCAGCATGACCACTGCCACAAATCGCCATCACTGCCACCACCGCTGCCAGCACCACCGCCACTGCTACCACCGCCGCCAGCACCGCCAGCACCGCCACCACCGCCACTGCCACCAGTGGCAAGCAAAGCCTTGTCCACACTCCCAGCGCTCCGTGCGGGACGTCCACTGACGCCGTGCCACCGCGAGCATCATCAGGTCGGCATCGTCCTGCTGAGAGAGCGCCAGCGCGAAGGGCCGGAGCGCGGCAGGGGGGGGGGGGGGGGCCGTCGTGCGCGGCGGCACCACCGGAGGGACCCTCGGCACTTAGCGCTTGAGACCGCTACGGGGCACACTGTCGTATATTTTAAAGTGGAAACGAATCTAATCAGCGCAACATTGAGCGGTTTTATTAATAGTGTATTAGTCTATTTTCCAATGAGAAGGGTTGTCCCCCTGATCTGACATAAACTGGATGGTGATTGCATTGTTGAAGCCGCGGTTCGTGTTATTGAAACGAGCCGCTTCACCCCGCGACCCGCGATCAGGCCATTGTGTCCGTGCGTCATAGCCCCGCGCCTGGCACATTAAAATTGCCCGTAATTAAACTGCAGATTTTTAATAAACCCTTGCCAACTAGAAAATTAATCTCAGCAGGCTCTGAACTTGGTTAATAAATTACATGTAATTTAACCGACGAGTGCGGGGGAGCTGTACGTGTGTATTTGTTATTGTGTATTTGTTAGTGTATTTGTTATTGTTGTTGTGTATTTCACTTTGTGTATTTGTTGTTGTGTATATCACTTTGTGTATTTGTTATTGTGTATTTGTTATTGTGTATTTGTTATTGTGTATTTCACTTTGTGTATTTGTTTTTGTGTATTTGTTATTGTGTATTTCACGTTGTATATTTGTTATTGTGTATTTGTTATTGTGTATTTCACTTTGTTTATTTGTTATTGTGTATTTCACTTTGTGTTAGGCTGCGGCGGAGCGGCGGCGTGGTCGTTAGCGCACCGCACCACGAACCTGAATTCAATTCCCGAAACGTTGCCGCTTTCGGTCAATTGACGCAATGACAAATGGGTTCATTTCCATTTTTCATTAACCTGTTCATCATCATGATCAGCCATGGTCTTATCCACTGCTATCACATTCCCACGAGTACAATCCGTCTGACTCCTGTGCAACGAGCCAATCTTATCACCCCGTCCTGCGTTGAATGTCTCCTTGGGCACGCTACCTCCTTTGGCTGCCACTCCGTCGTGAGTCTCGACCACCGAGGCCATTGCACCGTCACGCGACTCGTTCGGCTCAAGCCTGCCTGCTTCTCTTTCACGGGCAATGCGATGCGCTCAACTCGCGTACGCTGTGCATGTTGGTGAGCGTGTGGCACTACGCGTGTATGCCTGCGTAGGTGGATACATTTGTCTTTGGAGGTGGGGAGCAGTGGCGTAGTGGCTAACACACTGCGCTTTATGAGCCCGGCCACCCAATCTCGGTTGCCACATCGGTGGTGAACATCTGACCAGTCCTCAGTAGACCCAGCTTTAAATTACTACCTGGTGTGGTGTGCAAACATCACTATTGGTGAGGCAAAGGTGGCCGCGTATGGTATTGACCGCTCACCTCATCGTGTGCCGTGCCGGCCTTCGTAGGTGATTCTGGTTGACAGCACTTGCCCCAACGCTCCGTTAAATGCTACATGCTGGATCTTTGTCTTGTGTGCATGCGTGCGTGCATAGGTGGAGATGGCTGGCAGCAGCGCGTTTGAGTACGTGCACCCCGCGGACCGCGGGGAGCTGGCGGAGCAGCTGGGCATGAAGCTGCCGTCTGGGCCCGGCACCCCCTCGCAGAGCGCCCTGGGGGCCGCGGAGGACGCGGCCAGCACGGCCTCCTCCTCCTCGCAGGCCGACGGCCTCGACCCAGGTGGGGATACCTCTTATCGCAGCAGCAGCAGCAGCGCAAGGGGGGCCCTCTAGCACACCTTGTAATGCCAGCACCAAGACGAGCCGCTGCGTTTAGAAGGAGCAGGATGGGAAAATGAAACGAACGGGGATTGCACTGCCACTCAGGTTGTACCGGTCGCGCTGACGTACAGGTCTCCAATGTTTTTTTTTTGGGTCATGCCGCGCGTCGTTCGGCACGATGTCCGACTTTTCTCTCCAAGTGCCGGGAGCGTTCGTCCGCGAGCTGAATTCTTCCGACTTCCGTTCGCGATGTTCAACATTTTACTTGAAGATTTTATTTTTTTCAGGAACTGAAGTCGAATGGAAATCGGCTTAGTTCCTGCAGAAGCTCCCAGCACGTGGAGCAAAACGTCGGACATCGGGCAGAAACGACGCGCATCGCAACCCAAACGTACACCGGACAGCAAATAGCGGTTGTGTTTCATGGCTCCCTTGTGCCGTGGGCAAACGAGACATGCAGCGCTTATGAATGCATAGCAAGCCAGTTAACGCAGAGGGCTATCTACGGTTCGAACGGAAGTTCCACCTATACACATGCAAACATATGGCCGCGCAAAAAAAAAACCCAGCAAAGACCCCAAACAGTGCCGTAAATAAATACTTAAATTCCCTCATTAAATGACAAATCAGGAAATCTTTGGGTTTGCGAACTGCGAACCTCGACATTCAGGGGCGAGCAGCTGTCCTTCCACCACCTGACTCAGTCACTTGACTCTTGTTTGCTGACCATTCTACTTAAAGCGATGTTATTTACAAAACAAACACCTTACCTTGGCAGTTTTAAAGCGTTTTTTTACGTTTTTGTCAAGACCGCACGTACACAGACCGTAGTAGTTACACAGTACGTACAGTGCATCGCAGCTGCTATTTTGGATCGCCGTTCCCAAAATGATGGCGAGACATTTATGAAAACGCATCAAGGCTACATGTCCGCTGCATATCCCAACAACTAGCTGTTAATTGAAAGCAAACCACATCGCAAGGCTATTTAAAAAAAAAAACACATTAGTATGGCACACGCCTACGTGAAAAGCTTCCATGGAAATCGCCAGAAATTGACCTTTTGTTCCGGTCATCGCTCGCTCCGTTCGTAAGGACGGCGGCGTCACGATCAGCGAGGGCTCGCGCTGCTGTCCGCCTGCCGTGGGCAGGTAACGAAGTCAAATTTGATAATCGCCGTGGCTCTTTGGCAGACAAACCCCCACCCACCGTTGCTCTGCCGTCCAGCGACTTCTGGCTGTCAGAGCTGATCGTTCTTTTCCAATTTAGCAAAAGGTGCCAGCTTATGAAGGTCAGCCAAGCCAAGGTTTCTCTGATTACGAGGCTCAGGGGCAGTATTTTAAGATATAACTAGTCCTGCCTTACCGTTTTATCGGTTTCATTTGCATATAAATTAATCGGCCTTTTTTTTTTCTCCCCCCTTCTCCCAATTAGAACGTGTCTGCATATAATCCTGGCATTAATTTAGGCAATTACGTTAAAATGCAGGTGACCGTTAACAATCGTGGGCGAGCGTGCTTGCCGTTTGGATCCCGTGCAAAGACGGCGCATTCAAATGGCTTAATCGGCATTAAAAGTTGGGATTAGTTTATTACGGTCTCAGCCATTTCAATAACGTTCCGGCTTGGGAGCGCCGCGCGACGCGCCGTAGTAATGGTTCTCGCGTTGGCATTCGCCCCCCCCCCCCCCCCAAAATTAGAAGAGCAAGATAATGAAATAAACACTCCGCCCCGGGAAAATGCCGAGTATTTTTCCGTGTCGTTTTAATTCGAATGGGATATTGTTTACGGAAAAGCCCGTGTCCGTGTGCACCGGTGCCCCGCGGGTTCAACCTTTCCCACCCGCGATCCCTGCCGCGGAAATGTCATTACTCGGCGCTCATTGTGCCATCAGCATTTTGATCGTCACGGAAGCGTGCTGGAAGTAAACCGACACACAGAAGAGAAACAGTCAAAGGTCTTTTCTTTGTTGGAGCGCCTTTTCCAGGATGTGCATGGAAATAAAAACAATGTTTGCAATATCGTCACTTTATTAATTTTTCTAACGAGGGTTTCTGAATCGCACAAGAATTTAATTTGTTGTCATGTGGACGTTGTTTTATATTAATACGTACAAGAGTTGATGAAAATTTTATTTTTCAACATGCCGCTTTATTATTTTCATTTCAAACAATTTTATGGGAGGTCTCTCCATCTCGACTGCTGCTCCTGAGGGTCTGGAATTCCGCTTGAACTTGGTGCGGTTGAAACTCTGCTGCTGTCCTTATTAAAGTCAGCACTTGAGACCCCATTTGTGTTCACGTGCATCTGAAGATGCAGTTGCAGTTAGACGCTATTTAAATGTAGATTGTGTTGCATTGTAACTTTTGGAAGTTGCACTTTATCTGCGTCGCAATTTAATCACGAATGAATAAATAAACGTCCACGCGAGGTAGAGCATGCCTCATAATCGGTGTGCCGTGTGTACACCTAAGTAACCACCTCTGATTGGATGCCACCTCGGCTTGATGACGAGAAACCAAACAAAACACAAATTAAAAAAAAAATCCGTCACAGACTCTTGAGAATGCAGCATGGGAAGGAGTCCATTGGAAAATGTTACGAAAGTACCGCAGTTCTTGCAAAGTGGCTCACAGAATACACGTGGTTTTCCTTCTGCCGCTAGAAAAAACTAATAGGTGTACGCCTCTTGCCCCAACAGAGCTGAGCAGTCCGCCTCTGATCAATGTGAGCGAAGGGTTGGATCGCTCCTTCTTCATCCGCATGAAATCCACGCTCACGAAGCGAGGCCTGCACGTCAAGTCGTCCGGCTACAAGGTCAGTCTCGGAATCGAGCGCCGAGAGTGCAGGCAACGTCACTGCACCGGGGCCCGTGGGCCTTCGGGGTCCAGGCAGCGGCCTACGAAGAAGGGGTAGAAGCTGGACTGGTGGGGGTGGGGGTGGGGGGGGGGGTCTATTTCATTCGAGCACAGGCGTCTGAGAGAGAGAACTTTGTGGCAAAACAGAATTCACAGTGCAGAAGGTCTGGAAGAGAACATGGCAGGTGAGTGTTGTGGATGGGATTCGGCAAAATCTATTCTGCTGGGTGGGACACTTATGCAGGACCGAGGAGACCGGCAGTGGAATACAGTTTCTGCGAGTTTCGTGCCCAAGGTGGAAGAACTAAGAGCTGACGGTGGGATGCGGTTAGGGTTAGATCTTGGTGGTGGCAGCGAGCGTGGCGAGGCTTGGTGGCATCGCCTGCTTTGGCCATGACGACGTCGTGGCGACCTTGATCTTGCCCAGAGCCCGTGCTGGCCACGCTCGGCCGCTCCCCGCTGAAGGAACTTCTCAACGAGTTCTCAGCTCCTTCTCATTTCCAGCCCTACCCCGTGGAATTAGTTACCACAGCGTGTACTGGTGGCATCGCTTAATTTGAAACAGCCTTAATAATTGCCACTCTGCTGCTTGACACTGCGCAGAGTGGATGGTGAGGCGATTGCTTAATGAGCCATGTTGGAGCAACTTATTCAGTCGTTGAAATGTAATTTAATTCGGCGTAACGCTGCATTTTCTCTCGACGCTATTCAATTACGCTTCTTAAGCGAGTTGTACTTCTTTGTGCGGCTCTGGAGGCGCGTGTGGCCGCACACTGGCGACCTGTTAGACCCGGGCGTGACCTGGCAGGTGCCCAGCATGGCAGAGGCCGACCTTCCTCGGTCCGCGGTCACTTTGCCGGGAATGTCTTCTATACGGAGTTTTTACGACACACACGCACGCCGTTCTGCTGAAAGTTGAATGCAAAGCACGGCTTTGTATGTATTGATGCGTTTGTAATAGCTGTTGGGTGGACGGGTGGGTTTGGGTGGTTGGATTTTGGTGGGTGAGTTTTGGTGGGTGGGTTGGTGGCAGTAGTCAGCGGCTCTCAGAAGTGAGAGCTTGGCGTTCCCTTCACCCAGCGCTCGTGATGGCAGGCGGCACGATCATTATAACTTTGTCCACCATTCAGTCCTCTCTGCTTTGTCACATTTGTGTTTGCTTTGTTTAGTTCGTTCTTCAATACTGCCTGCTGCATTAGTTGAGTTTGGGTTTATTCTCTTTTAACTTTTTTCACTTTATTTGCTCAGACGTTTTATCCATTTTGCGCTCGATCGCAATGTTTCTCCTGTGCCTTAGCTGTCGTTTACTCATAATTGTTTTCCGAATAACCTTTGTTATTCAAAATCCTTCCACTTACCAGCCGTCCGTCTACTAGTATTTTGCAGGTCATTCATCCTGACACAGACTCAAGTGCGGCTTACAATTGCCGGGTGATAAAGGTGGCATAGTTCCTCACAAGGCTTGGGCAGGGCATAATTTCTCCACCCTCAATAGCAAGGGGGGGGCGGTGGCAGCAGTGAACTATTTTCCAGAGCTCAGCCCTCGACAGCTCAGGCTGAACTTAAGCCCTGGGCTTGAAACTTGAGCTTATTTTTAACGTGAAGTTTGCTACTACCCTGTTCTCAGGATAATAACAGTCACTTCACCTCCCATGTTCTAAAGTTATCTTTTTTTATTTAACCAGGTGAGAAAGTAAAAGTTTTGGGTTATATCTTATGACCCAGTGTGTGTGTGTGAGACCAGATCAGTGTAACTTTATTGACACCAGGCACAGGCATGGGGGTGGGTCCTACTTTCCGGGGCGTTCAATAATCCCTGGAATTGGGTAACAATCGGAGTTTGCGTTGCCAGGCGTGAGCGCACTCAGTGTAGAGGGTCGACGGCAGTCAGCGCGTGGATAGCGGCCAAGAGGCCCTTACCTGCCAAGTGGCTCAGCTCTGCCCGTGGGTCCCAGATGAGCCGCACAAACGATTGGCCAGCGCGATCCTGGAACATTAAATCCTGCGGAAAGTCCATCGGCCAAAAAGTTTTTCAACTTTTATTCTGCCCTCTCGGCACTACTTTCAATTTCTCTACATTTTTTCTTTTGCCAACTGCTGGTCCACCAGTGACCATGCCAAAATAACGCCCAATTATCTGCCTCTGCCAACAAATAACTCGCGTGTACTTTGTGTACAGAGAATGCATCACCTGCACGCGCGTGTGTGTGTGTTTATGTTTACTTTTTGATCGAGGTTGATATCACGAAGCAGCCAAAATAACTGAGCTTTGACATGTTAATGAATCGGCAAATCCATTCTGGTGCTGCCTATCCACTGTACGATTTGAAATAGCTCCATGCAAGATGAAAGCCCCCGTTTCAAATCCATACACCGCATAGATATGTGCCATCGAGGCATTGAGGAAAGAAGTGGTGCTGGGGGGGGGGGGTGAACGAGGGGAGCCGTTGACACCCGACACACTCCCCACTCACTTATAGTACGCGAGTACGATTCGGAACGAACGGGTCGGTGACGAGGCGAGCGTTGTCGCGTGCACGCCCAGGTGATCCACGTGGTGGGGCGGCTCAGGGTTCGAGCGGCCTCCTCCTCGGCCGGCGGGACCTCGTTGGGGCTGGCGGGGGACGACGGTGGCGCCTCGGTCCAGCTCCTGGGCCTGGTGGCCCTGGCGCACGCTCTGCCGCCTCCCACCCTGAGCGAGATTCGCATCGACTGCCACATGTTCGTGACGCGCGTCTCCCTCGAGCTGCGCATCCTCTACTGCGAGAACAGGTGGGGGAGCGAGGGCGACGTGAAAACACTATGGAAATTTGTGTTTTTTATTTACCAGGTAAGGGCCCACTGAGCTATACAGATATTTTTCAGGAGCAACCTGGCCACTAGTTATAGCTCAACAAAAACGGCTTATCACGTGGAAATTTATAGCAGGAGCCAAATGCTCTAAACGCATGCCGATTCTAAATGTGGAGGGAAAAACCGGAAGGCATGGAGAAGAATCCATACGACCACAGGGTAGAGAAACATGCAAACTCAGGCGTTGAGGGTCGCGATCGAACCCACAACCTCCTGTATACCAGGCGAGGGAGTTAACATCTCGCCACCGCGGCGCCCGAGTCCCTGTGGCTGCTGTTGCCACGGGCGATGGAAATCAGACCAAAGTTGTGCCGGGCTGTGCCAGGAACGGGCCGGTACGGCTCGATTGTCGTGTCAAGGCTTCGTGGCCTTTGACCCTCCCCTCCCATCGCCCCCTTCATCCCCTGCTTGCCTTGTGGGACCAAAACTCACCTATCTCATATATATGTTTTCCATTCGCGGTAGTTTTATTGACAAAAGTGTCGAGTTTTTGTTATCTTTGTTTGTGTACCACTGCCAAAGCAGTATCACAAGCACATGAACAAAATTCTGATTTTTTTTGTTAAACACGGTTGAATGCATGCTTGGGTTCGCTTACATGATTCAAAGTTAAAATCTTGCCTTTTTAACTTTTCGGCTGGGATGCCTTTGACGACGTATCCTGTTTCCACGTTGACGTAATGACGTAACGACTGTTCCCGAGGGTGGTCGACTAAAAGCGTGTAGCTCCCTTGCCAAGGCAGGCTACAATGACCTAGTCGGAGCCGCCTAGCTGCCGTGAGGATTCGGGCTGGGCCCACTTTCCCTGTTCCGGAAACAGGCCACCCGAATGGCTGTGGAACTCATCACGAGCATGGGTAGGGTTCGCGTACAAAACCAGAGATGGGGCTTGGGTCATGGATAAGGCTCAGTGTGCTCGATGCTAAGTAGCTCATTTGTTAGGGTGAGTGGCAGCGCTAGGATCTGATTGGCTGGCTTGCTCTGCCCTCTGTTTGCAATGCTCCCCAACCGCCAAGAATGGTCTTTTCACTTTGTCTCTGTGAGCGGTTGCATAAAACACAGTTGTGTTGAGTCATTTTTTTTTCTTCCTGTAAATTAATGGGACATTCAAAAAAAGAAGATCTCTTATTGGAATACAAATGAGCCATCCGTATGTTACGCGTGATGCACACAGAATCTATTTGGTCATTTGAATCTCACTATGCCGCGCAGAAAACGCTTTGGCAATCATCAGGCATGTGCGGCTGGTAACTGCTTCACTTGTATGTGAACGGAGGTAAATTGATAAATTGGCGCACCGTGGTGGGCCGTGAGGACTGGAGTTTGAGAACCCTGCCTGAGCCCACCGATCGCTGTCAACAGTTAATAATTTTTTTGCGGACCATTGTGCACCAGTGTTGATGTGTTATATAATTGTTGCTAATGCTGTGGATGTTAGTGATATGTCGTATTATGGTTGTTGTTGTTGATGTTGTGGTTGAAAGTAGGTCAGCCAGCGAGTATCGTTGTTAAACGAATCCTAAGAAATCCATAAGCTTGCAATTAACTTAAGTTTTATCCCACGCAAATGCATGAGGCAGTGCTCGTAACATATATTTCAAAATTAAAACTACTCTAAAAGTGCAGTAAAATGTTAATTAGCCTTAAAAACCTACTTTCTTTTCATTGGCTCAAATAAAATAAAACAGTTGCGCAATGGCCAGTAAATATATGGCATATCGTGAAAAAGAAGAAAAAAAGCGGCAGTTTCTGCGACAGTTCCACAGAGAACCTACCCACGGCCTTGCGGGGGGCACCAGCAGCGCTCGGTGCAGAAACACTGCTCTAGACGATGTCCACCTCTGTCCTACGTTGATTCGTTGGCCGTTGCGTGTGATCGCTCTAGATGATGTGCCTTGCATGCTGCCCCATGCAGAGTGAGCGACTATCTAGACTTCGCCGCGGAGGAGCTGGTGGGGAAGAGCTGCTACCACTTCATTCACCCGGGGGACGTGGAGGGCATTCGGCTGAGCCACCTCGACTGTGAGTGCATCCGCCCGCCGTCCCGCCTGCGTGGACTCGCCCGCCCGCTCACCCGCTCAGCCCGCTCGCCCTTATCTCTCACAGATACGTCGCCCGTGAGAGTCGCGCGAGGTCGACGTTCGCCGGGAGTGCTGCGTCGGCCTGCGCACTCCACTGTCAATTTAACTTGAAGTGCAAGTGCGGCTGCCTGGCTGGGTTGGGCTGCAGCCATTTATGGGCAGTGGTCGCGTGGCAAAACAGTTGAGAGCAGAAACGTTCAACATGCGACCTACCCTGGAAAGCTGCACTTGGATAAAAAAGTTTACTGCTTCATCAGAAGGAGATTGATGATGGAGATAAAAATGGGAATGATGATTATGCGAATTATGGTGATTGATAGTGCTTGATGATGGTGATGGTGGTGATGATGGTGGTTATTAAGTGCATTGGTTATCTCTGTTGACTCCATAAAAAGGTATTTCCCAAACAGCCCAATGCAGGGCCTTGCCAATAGAGAGTCTCGAGAACGAGTGTGGCTTTCCTGGATAAATAGATTGCAGTTGAAGCAGTCTAGCAGCAGCACTGAGCGGTCTCGTGGTAGTAATCTGTACACAGCAATAAGTGCTGTGTTGATCTGGTGAAAGTGTGCATGGCTCTGATAGAAGTGACTTTGGTTTGATCTCCCCGTTTTCTATCGTCAGTCCACATATTCCAATTTTCAGGGCATCCCTAGGAAGAGCTTTGCACCTTCCTGCCCCATCTGCTTCCTTGCGGACGTTAATCTCTCCACGATGCCTCCTTCTAAAGTAGGGCACCGTGTGCCGCTACTGTTGCCAAAACGCACTCGTGCCACATCTAAGCCGCAATGAAAACAAGATCGTTTGTAGTGCCGCAGACGAGTAAACGCTTAAACACAAGCTTCATGAAAATAGATTTTCTGTCAAGGCAAGGGTCGTTGGATAATTTCTGAGCGTGACCGTTTATTTTATTTGACCATCGGCCGCTGGCAGTGGTGGCATCGCTGTGAATTTGGCAGTCGGAGCACGAGCGAACATTTGACCACGGTCGGGGTCTCTGTGGGTGTGGGTTTGGGCGCTGTAAATTCACGATGCATTCGGGCTTACGGACCCAGAATTCTTGCCAAAATGCCCAACACTTCGGCGAATTGCAATTGCGACGTGGGCATCCGAGACATCGACACGTGCCCGCATCGCGCCCCGCATACACTGCAGCGTTCTCAGAAATCCCTTCATTTTGGCAGTGGGAAAATGCACTTTTGGTTTATCATCCAACCATCAGACAAGGATTTGCGGCGAGTTATTTATTTATTTGTGCACAGGAGTTGTGGTGGTGGGATTCACGTCGGGAATTTCGAAGTCATTAAAATTTTGAGAATCTTGTTACCCTGAGGTCGGTTGGGGGGGGGGGGGCGACCGCTGGTAGAGGACGCCCCTTGGGGACTCCGGAGATGCGAGGGTCACCGGAGAGCCGAACGACTCTGCGTGCCCGGCGTGGCAGAGCTGTTAGGAACCGCGCCACATGCTGCAGACATCTCCGCCGAGCGCTGGCAACGGGCAGGGCTTGGCCACTTTCGCCCGTCGGCTCTCGCGCAGTTTCAGTCCCAGAATTCCCTGCCCTGTCGCGTTGCGTGGCACGGTCTCACAGTAAATACGCAGGTGGCAGCGATGATGCTGGGTATCGGCGTTTTTTTTCACATTAACTGGTTGTTTCGCCCTAACTAGTTGTTTTGCTATAACCCAGTTGTTTAGCACTAACTATTTTTTTCCATCAAAAGAAATGTGGTGACGGTTTTTGGGCAGCAGTAGACTTCGTATAAGTATTCTCAATTTAGAAAATTACAACATTTTCATAAGTATTCAATTTTCTATGTAGGCGTCTGCCATCTGAATTTTCAGTGCGGCTCAATCTGTTTTTTTTTCTCCTCGGTGAAAATGTTCTGTTTATACAGAACTCGGCCGTTTGTTTCCTATTAGCATGACGCAATGGCCAATCACTTCTCACTGATTACAATAAATTGCTCAAATAGGTTTTTCGGTTTATGCAGAAATGTGTTGCAATGGGGCTTTCAAAACGGGGTGTCCAATTTGCATTCTATTAACGGATGGTCCTTGACCAGGGCGACGTTACAGGTCAGGGAGCCGCTCCCAAAGCAGACATTACTCGCGACTGCGCCTACGATGGCGCTGTTTTTCAGGGCGTTTGTGACACGGGATGCGATCTTTTTGGGGATAAATTACTTCCAAAGTTTGCGCTGCATATTTTCCCCACGCAACTTATTAAGCAATAAATAATGCAGAACAAGGTTTATTTCTATTCTGGGGTGAAGGAATGGAAGCAAGTTTTTGCTCAACAGAACTTAATAGCAGGAAGGAAATCTTTTCAAATTACCTTGAGCCTGAACCCTGTAAGATTTAATATTAATTGCAAAGAAGCGGCGAGAATTTTCTCCGAATACCCAAGGACTTGGTGCATCTCCCCATGGGCACGAGCGACTGGCTGGTTTTCTGTAAAGCAATCGCCACTAAATGATGTGACAGTTTAATTACTCCGCTTGCCATTTCCCTGCCAGAGCAGCTAATAGAAGCCATGGTGATAGCAGTGCTGAGTTTGTGTGTGGGTTTCAAAGAGACGAAAAAAAATTGGAGTAGAGGAAAAACTCAATTCTCTCCACCGCCCCCCCCCCCTCTCTCTCTTCCAACACAAATTGTTACATGTGATTACTCTTTTTCGTGTGAAATCAATTACAGGCCAGCCATATTGCTGAGCAGCTTGATAACTCTGTTTCTACTTAGGAAGGAGTAAAACATATACGTGTGGCATATAAACAGTTTTTGTTAAAATATATTTTGAAATGTAATGTTCCAGGCAACTTTGACTCTTGTTTTGTTTGTAGTCAGCATTGTCAACCGTTAGATAAAGCCAAACTTACCGCCTAATCCAAAGCGGGCGCTTTGGTCGTGCCGCCCAATCGCATAGCATAACAAGAAGTCTGCCTAGCCAATGAAAACGGAGTTTGTTGAGAGTGTGTGTGATAAACAATGATTGTCCTACAGGGCACACATCCTCGGGTAGTCATGTGACCTCTGCCTGTAAGCGGATTGGAAGTTGCCCTCGTAGTTGCCCAATAAGGGGATCAGCGATGGACAAGTTAATTTTTAGAGTCATTTTTTTTTAGTCTCTATTGCAAAAAATGCAATAACAAATGTTCCGGCAACCGTTGCAAGTGGGCGATTACCAGCAATGATTACCCGCGAGCTTATCTAGTGCATAGTTCTGCAACTATATTTCCCAGTGGGTCACAATAAAATTGGCCGTGTGACACGTCACGTCGTCCCATGGCGTCGTGACGTCATAATGCCTGTAGATGTGGCGGCGAATCTCTACCCCTTTCCCCCAACTCTCTCATGTCTCTCTCTCATTGCGATCTCCCTGTCACCTCACCAATCTCTATCTCTACGCTTCGGTGGGCGCCTAGCTCCGCGGGGCCGCTCTTAAGCTCCTTCACGGGCCTTACCGGGGCCCACAGGGCCGCCAGTTGACGAAGAAGCCTGAAGTCCCCTCGCCCATCGCTGGCCTGGGGCACCTGCACTGCCCCCCCCCCTCGCGCCACCGCGGCCCTCCAGCACCGACAACGACGCGGGGCACGTGCCGGGGGGGGGGGGGGTGGGGGTCCCGCGCGGCGCTCAGTGGCGGCGCTCATCAGCGGCGCTCGTGTTGTGCCCCGCAGTGCTCAACAAGGGCCAGTGCGTGACGCGCTACGTACGCTGGCTGCAGAAGGGCGGCGGCTACGTGTGGGTGCAGTCGAGCGCCACCGTCAACATCAACACCAAGAACGCCAACGAGAAGACCGTCATCTGGATCAGCTACATCCTCAGGTGCGCGGCCTTTTTGATGTCCGCATGCTGGTAAACGTTACTCCCGACCCGGAACAATGACGGAGCAGCCGCAGGGCAATGGAGCGTGCTCTAGGTGGAGGAATCGACAGGCGAATTGGGATATTGGGATAATGGTTAGAAAATTACCTCTCTTCTCGCACCCAAACTGTATTCACAGATGGTTGGAGGTCAAACAGTGTTAAGATAACAAAAGGGGTTCCACAGGGTTCCATCCTCGGCCCCCTCTTCTTCTCTCTTTATGTCAATGACTTGGGCACTGACCTGGATCATTCCAGGGTAAACCTTTTTGCAGATGACACGATACAGATTACTGCTGGCCGCTCTTCAGATGACATGATTGGTAAGCTCCAGGGTGATTTCAACAAACTACAACATCAGCTAGTTGCTCTTAAACTAGTCCTGAATACCTCCAAAACCAAGGTGGTATGCTTCTCACCAGGACTAAAGCAGGAAGTTTTTTTTCCCCAATTACATTCCTTAAATAATTATCTAATAGAGCAAGTCAAGATCTATAAGTATCTTGGGGTCATCCTTGATTCAAAACTGAATTTTGAAGATCACATTGATTATATTGGTAAAAAGACAAAAATAAAAATTGGTTTTCTGTATCAACACAAGCACTGCTTCCCCCCTATGTTCCGTTTGGAATTGATAAAAGCTACCATACTGCCTCTACTTGATTACTGTGACATCGTATATAAATCAGCCCCCAGTACTGTACTGAAGAAACTTGACTCAATTTATCACTCGGCTTTAAGATTTGCATTGAACTGCCCATATAGGACCCACCACTGCGATCTCTACATTGGGTCAAACTTAACATCTCTTAATGTTCGACGGCTTGTGCACCAGATCTTATTTATTCACGATGTACTTACAAAAAAATCCGCAGACTACCTGCTGGATCTCCTCTCTGTTTCAAAGAACAAATGTGACCTAAGGTCTTCGCTCATTTACCAGCTTCACATTCCTTATTGCCATCCAAATACTGGAGGAAGGGCCTTTGCTATTGATGCCCCCAGGGTCTGGAATGCTACCTATGAGATCTTCGCTCAAAACTGCTCGAGAGAAGTTGTACACCCCTAGCTGCCACTGCTATTCATTGGCCTAAAATCAAATGTTTCGCTCCGGATGACTGCTGCAAAGTATGATCTTGTGTATTGATTTAGTGTGCTGATCTTTAAAGGTCCATTGAAAAATGTTGATACTCCGACTGATGCTCCTGCTGTTGTGGAGTGACTCATGCAGCCAGCTATGGCAACAGGGTTTGGTGGTACATGTTGTTTATGTCGTTTATTGTGAAATTTCGGTCACAGTTCCTATGATCACTGTTACATTGCTTTTATGGCTTTATTTTGGTGATTTCGAAAAGTTTTTTGGTTTGGCCATGTTTGTTTGTTGGAGTACGGAGTTAAACTGATGGCTTTAATCTAAGTTGTCTTGTGGTTGTTGTTGTTGTTTAACTTGCATCCCACTGGGATTTTTGCACACAGCGTTGGTGTACGGTGCTTTTTCTAGAAAGATTTAGCTGTTTTTTACTGGATTTTTATTTTTGCGCATAGTCACTTTAAGATATTTTCTTGTTCATGTTTTTTGTTTGTTGCGGTTGCACCCGATTCAAGAGCCAAATGGCTCACAGGGCTATACCAAATAAATGAAACTGAAACTAATATTCACGGTTTTGGTTTCCCCGCGTGCTTCTCTCGACAATAGTAACACGGAGCACAAGGACCTGCTGATGGACCTGCAGCAGCTGCCGCACCGCGCGCGGCAGCCGTCCGAATCGGCAGAGCCCTCCGAGTCCGACTCCGACTCCAAAGACAACTCAGGTATCGATCGACCTTCGGGCAAGGTGTGAGAGTCGGGATGGATACGCGTGCCTCGGCCGGAGGGGAGCTCTCCAGGCTCGAAGGCCGCCATCGGTCCCTGTGTCCTCTGCCAACGACTCGCAGTGCCCCTTCCTTTCCGTAAAAATAAATCTGCCCACTGTTTGTGCTCGGCGGCTTGAGATGCGCTCCCGTTCAAGACACTGCTCTATAAATCCAGATTTTATTGTATTTTAGGTGCTGTCGTGGTGGAGATGGCCAGATGGCGCAGAGGTCAGAGGACGAAACCAGCTGAATCCCTGGGTTAGACTCCTAGCAACCACGTATTTTCATAAACCAGGTCTTCAAATATTTTGATTTGATGGTCTCAGCCCAGTTGTCCATGACTAGAGAAATGAGAAATCATGTTATGTTCGTTTTTGCACTTACTTTGGATAAAAGCCCACTCTGAGAATTCAAAATATCAATCTTACTCTCATACGGTCAACAATCCCATAGCAGAGTGAAGGATATTTCAGTCCTGAGGAAAAATATATATTCTGCAGCCATTCTCTGACACATGGGACACACAGCTCTGCGAGATTTCCAACACATGGATTCTTCTTTGCACCGCACGATGCCTGTAGCAAAACATTGTAATCAATTCAGGGGGATAAAATACCAATTATAATTTATTTCGTGTTTTCAATGTGTTGCCGTTTTCTTTCAGACGAGCATGAATCCATGCATCCGCACAAGCGGCAGAGAAGACAGAGGGAGGAGGACGAGGAGTGGACGAGCCCCCTGTGCCGCAGCCGGTGCCTGGTGGACCCCATCATGACCCAGGGTGAGAGCAGCGGCGCCAGCAGCCAGGGAGAGGACAACGAAGAGGACGACGATGACGAGAAGAACGGGAGAACTTTGGACGGCTCGGACCACGAGGTGGAGAACGGTCATGCGGATGGATACGCGTTGGGCCTGAGCTCCTCCAGCATCAAAGTGGAGCAGCTCAGCATGAAGTGCTCAGCCGGCGGGCCCGCAAGAGGCCTCCATGACAAGATGTGCTCAGGTCGCCTGAACGGAAACGACCGGAGCCACCCAGAGCAATCTTCCGCAAAACCGCTCAAGCAGAGGAAACCCAAACGGCGCAAGAGCAAGCGCCTGCTGCAGCAGATGCAGTGCAGCCCGGCGGAGTCGGTCGCTTACGCGTCGTCCCCCGGGCTCTCTTCCCCACACGGGCAGATAAAGACCGAGAAGCCGGAGCACGTACATTTCATCGACGGCAGCGTTTGGGACAGCCCTCTGAACCGAGACATGGCGAGGAACGACCTTCCGTACTGCATCGTGAGCCCCTCGCCCGACGCCCAGCAGCACTTCTTGTCGGCGCAGACGAGCCTCCACGTGGCCATCCCAGACTCGGTGCTCACCCCGCCGGGCCCGGACAGCGCCACCAGCCAGCGCTCCGCCTTCGTGGCGTCGCCGCAGCCCGGCGCCGCCTCCGTGACGCTGGCCGGCTCCGACCCGCTCTCCCCACCGCTCTCGGCCTCCCCGAGGGACGGCAAGCCGGGGCCGGCGCCGTCCAACGTCAGCCCCGCCGCCGCGTACGACGTAAGCCCCGCCACCACGTATGACATGGAGAGCCTCGAGCTCCCCCAGGACGCCTCCTCCGCCGCCGCCGCCGCCGCCGGCACCACGGCCGCGGCGGCCGCCGAGGGCCCCGGCGCACCGTCGCGGAGCGCGTACGCCGGCGGCACCATCCGGTATGCGCCGGCCGACCCGACGCTGGGCGCCGTCGAGGAGGGCGAGGACTCGGACTCGCAGAGCGACGGGCCGACGGGCGACCGGCTGCCCGACATCGGCGATGCCAACTACGGCGGCTTCGAGGCCAAGGCGTCGATGGAGATCCTGTACCAGCGCATGCAGCAGATCGGAGTGCCTACCTCCTTCCCGTCTGTGTCGCCCGGAGGCGGCGGGCAGCAGCACCTGCCGGCCGTGTTCGTGACATCAGACGGTTACCTGGCGAACATCCCGCTGCAGCTGTTCAGCAGTGGCGGTGCGCAGCAGTCGAATGTGCTGGACGACGAGGAGGACTAGGGGAGGGGTGGGCGCGGAGCGGCGTACACGTGGCGGGAGTGTTTACAAGCTTTTTGTTATGAGAGGGGCCCGTATGCTGAATACAGTCGAAGCAAATATATTTTACTCTAAATGATGTGTTACATGGCAGAGAAATTTACGTCAAACTTTCCTGGTTATTGCATAGGTCCATTAACATGTGAAACGTTTAGATGGCCAGTATATTTTCGATATGAGATGAGTTTTATGCTGTTTTAAATGCCGGTGGCAATTTTTAAAGGAAATTCAACTCTATATATATAGTATTTGTGTTCAAAATGGCACTTATATTCCCACAGGTCAAATTACCTAATTACAAGCTCGTTATCATATTTGTCCTCACTGTGTCAGAGGCCTTACACATTCTCTGTGTTCAGGAAGTCCTACCTGGCTATTGGTTCTCACGTTGGACCAGTTGCAGCGTTGCACATTGACAGAATCGAATAGCGTTCGACGGCTGCACCCGAGTAAATGCTCTTTGCACACGAACACCAACACGTCAGCCTGACACGCACGGCCGCAGTTCTGCGTCTGTTCGTCCAGACGCTCTGCATCACAAGCAAATGAAATGCTGCTCATAGGGCACACGTAAACCAATCTCTGCGATTGCCGCATTGCATTTCAAGCTGGGAGCAGCGGTGGAAGGGGGGGGGGGTTGAACGGTTTTTGGTCCCGCTACCGTATTCTCTCCTCCCGGCTCGGCAGGAGGGATGTGCTGTGAGCTCAAGCCTGCCAAGAGACTGATCCGAAATCTCGAAAATATCCGGGGGTATTCGCCCTCCCGATGACGCACGGCGGACTGGCTTTTCACGAAGCCCTTTCTTCCCACGGCGGCTTGACAAACTAAACAACAAGAACAACAAAAACTATTTCCCGGAACACCTCTGCAGCCACTGTGACTAATACGCCCATGTGCAATGTGTGTGCCGTGTTATGGAGTCGCGGGATCTAGCACAAGTCTGTCGCGTTAGCTTATTGCCGTTTGAATATTTGTGTGTGCCCACTCTTTTTATTGAACGTCGCGTCGCGCACCGCCGACGTGCGTCCGTGTCTCGTGTCACCTGCGTACCCTTACAGTGTTTACCATGTCCGTGCTGTCCGCGCTGTCCGCTTATAGCCGTCATCTCATCCTTGAGTTAATTGCCGGTGGTTTTGTTACGAGAGCCGTTGATGCGTCGAGTCTGTGTGCGTGTACACGAAATCTCGCGGTAGAGATTTGATAATTTCCACCGACTACTGTGTCTGGTTTTGTCTTTCCCGAGGTCGAGTTTCTGGTGTTGTTAAAGAGTACCATGTACTTTGCTGACGACCACCGTTCCTTCAGAAGTAAGATTGTGCAGACGACCAAGGTGGCAGGGCAATGCGCACGCGACGCACACGGCAAAGCATTCTCTTTAAGGGTTCCTCCAGAAAGTTGTGTAAATAAAAACCCAGAGTGGGCAGGGGGAGAAGGAAGGGGTGGTGAGACAATAAAAATATATATATATATCAGAGGGGGGACGTTACACGTGAAGGCGCCCACGATTATAATGAGAGCGTTAGTTTTCTTCATCTGCGGAAAGAACCGTCCCGTTGGTGACAGAGAAGGGTTTGACAATCAGCTTGCCAGATGGTGTTCACGTATTTTCCTTTCGCAACAAGCAAATTAATTTCTACTTGTGAAAATTAAATGCTACTCGTATTGGGAAAGTCGCGCACGCACACATGGCCAATTTCAAACAAGGCCCAACATGTCACACTTGTACATTTTCAACGTGTACAATTTTTCTGAGGCGCTAAAGAAGGGCCTATTGCCGCAACGGGAAATGTTATTTCATTTGTGTAAAATCAACGCTGGAGGTCTCCTTTGTAGAGTGCTGAAAGATTCATCATTGCAGGCCACCGCGGACGATCATCGCGCCGAACAGCGAGTGGCTGCTTCGTTACGCTAATGGGTTGAGTCTCGATCTGAAGAGGACAAAAAAACTGTTCGCGCCTCTTTGTTTACACTTTACTATCCGTTAAGTTTTTTTCCGCAAGCCACTTAATTTTACAGATACAAAGGCGTTTGAACAAGGGGTAATTTTAGTTTTTTTCATTTGCTTTTAAAGGGTGATGACTTGATGTACCGTAATTGTTTATTGTTTGAAAGATAATGTGGTAGCTGGTAACGTTTTTTTAATTTATAACTGACTTCGTTGTGTTACAATTGTACATAAGTGGTTGGTTCAGTCGGACTGCTTTGTTTTAAGGTGCCACGTCTACACACAATGTACAAATCTTACTCAGTCAAACTGAGGCTAATATTCATTCAGCTTGTTAGAGAGGGAACAAAAGATGTACATTTATAAATGTTTCTGGTTTTTGTAAGCACACTTAAATTTAACAATTGAGGTAACATTTTCGTAATTGTCTTTGTATGGGTCTGTCTGCTGGCGATCAGTATTTTAAAAAACAACGACGAAAAACTAAAAAAAAATGTGAAGTTATTTTTAAGTGCATGTATGGAGTCTGTGTTCCGCATGTCAGCAAAAAAATGTGAAATAAAATATTGTACAGACTGCGAACCGTGTCCACTCTTCGCGGCGCGTGCTCGACTTCCAGGGCCGCGGCGCGTCGGACGAGAGACGAGAGGTTAAACCGTGAGGGGAATTGCCCAATTATTGCCGTGGCTTGAGATCATTAGCGCACGAGGCCAAAACCACTGCTTGGTGGCCAGGAGGTGGACGTCGATTGAAAGTGAGCAAAACCCAAAAGGCCACAGGGTATCTGACAAAAGCGTTCCCGAAGTACGGTTCAACCCCACGGGTATTTTGTTTGGCGATGATCACGTGAAGCAGGCTGGCCGCGTTTCCATCCCACTGCCTGACGGTGCCTTCTGAACGTTGCATGCCTCCTCCCCATCCTCCTCCTCCTGCCAGTGACTGATTTAACCAATCATTCACGATGACGTGGAGGAGCCGAGGCAGACAAATCTGACCATAACCCCAATCCTTGCCAAAGCTCCTTAGCCAAACTTTCACATTACCAAGGTGAGTGTAAGTCAAGCATGACTTTGTACTTTAAACCCTTCAATCACATGGCACATTTGCACAAAAAAGCCCCTACATTTTTACTTTTACATTTTTATATCCGTTTCACATACGCGATACATCCATGATGATTTGTTTAAAAAGAAAAATTTACGTGCAACGGATTGTAAAAAAGAAGAGAGAACAACGTTGCAGGTGAGTAGCAAATAGTGACGCTTACGACTTCATAGTTTGCTTCACGAATTAATCCCCTGCCACTGCGATAACAAAACGGAGTATTATTCCGCTTTAATGCCGCCCGTTATTTCCACATCACAGCTGCTGCACACGATCGCCTTTAATTCGGGTAATTTAACCGCGCCTACGGTTTGTGATGGACTGACTAGCAGGTGATTACAATCACCGCTGAAAGAGGGTCAAATTTGTTAGAGCCGCGACAGTGAATGACCTCAAAGCCACTTGGCACGATTTCGTGCATCAGATGCCGAGCTGCTGCTGCTGCTGCTTTAGCCTCCAATCACGCGCACCTTGGAACCGTGTCTGAAATGCTGAATGGTGATTTTCAAAAACCGATCTTACTCCCGATTATTTGCCGCTCGTGTGTTTTGACTTTTAAGTAAACAGCGGTTTAATATATAAATTTTGGGTAATTACCCTTGCAGCTTTTGTTTATTACATGTAATTATGCTAATTATTTTCTCGCCTGCAATTGGGCACACCTGAATGTGCCTTAATTAAGCTGTCTAATGAGCCATGTGGGGATGAATTAGGCGTAGGTTAGCTGGGGAAAGCCACGGAGCATCCGCGCTGTGTGTTTGATCCCTTCCCGACCACATGTGCAACCGTACCCCCCTCCTCCCCCCCAAAAAAAAAAAACTTTTAATTAGCTTCAAAAATTAGCTGCCTTGATGTTGAAATGAATTTTAAGGTTTCCGAAATGTCAATTTAATGATACAACAGACTGGGAAACTTTTTTCAGAGTAATTTCCCCGACGCTGCAGGTAAAATTCGAATCTCATTTTAATTGTGCTATACATAATGCGTATTTGCTGAGAAAGCGGAGGCAGAATGAGCATATTTCCTCTATTTATACTAATTTTTATTTAATGGGTTCATCAGCGTGATTGGTAATTGTCATCGGCTGGCTGAGGCTGCTCTCAGCGAACCTTGGTGTTTGAGCGACGCACTCCGCCGTCTCTCGATCTCCGCGCTGCCTCTCCAACCGTTCGCCTCAAGACATCGCGCGGTCATTTATAATTCGTCATGCACATTAAAAAGTTGCCCATTTATGGGAAATGTTGCCTTATTTCTTGTTAACTTTGAGATACATAACAGTTAGCGCTGGAAAACACTGCCATATGCCGCGCCTCGCACAGAAGATGCGTTCGTCACAATGACTCCCAAAGGCTTGTGGCTGTGTATGCCTCTGTTCTAAGAGCCTGCGATCAAAGCACGGTCACCGATAAGTAAGTCCGCCCCCCCCCCCCCCGCCGCCCACTGAAGTTTGTCGTGATGCTATCATTGATCGGCATGCATGAGTAGGGCCAAGACGAAGTTTCAGAACCCGTCAGTGGGTGCGACGGCCACCACGCGCCGGCACGAGGAGCCGCCGGCCGTGCAAGGGGTCGACACGCTCACCTCGGCAGCGGCGGCGGTGTGGCGGCTCCGCGTCGACCCGACGCTGAGATCCGAGAGGGCAGACTCGGCTCTCGGCGCCAAGCTACGCACCTACGAACGCGTGCATCCCCTACCAGTTTGCGCTTCATTGCTCAGGAGACCTGCAGAGGCACGGTGGGCATCCGACGTGAATGCGTCTGATGTGCGCTGTCGATGGCACATCCTTGGGATCGCGTGGTCTGATTTCATCACAAATGTCACCGTGACGTCCCGCGCTGGTCTCGCCCACATGGAGGAAAGCCTCCTCATCCGACACCGCCGTCTGGGCCTATTCGGGCCACGCAGCTTGTCTGTAAGCAGGCGATGTGGCTCAACCTCGCCCTACACGGTGAGGGTCCAAGATCAGATCCTGGATCGAAACCCGATCCTACGTGGGCTCACTTGGAGCTCGCGGATCGTCGCGTTCGACGATGACGCGGGCCGTGCCTATCCAGGAGGGCCCGGCTAGGGGACTACGGATCTTGGCGACACCTGGAGGAACACTCCCAAACGGCCCATTGATGGCCTTGCGAATGCCACTGCTAGTGGGGACATTAACTGAAGTGCCTAAGCGCAGCTTAGATAAAATACACACGTGTGAAATACCAGGCAGTGCAGCCCTATTATTTCTGTGCACACAGCGGCCCAACGCACACAATCTACTCGTGCAATTCAAGAGAGCTCACATCGAAGCGGAACACGCGGGAAGGATCGGCCTTCAACGAGCGCTGCTGCAGCCACTTTCAGCCTCAAGAGGCCCTTTGCTGTTCAAACAAATTCACCATTTGTTGGTACCAAGGCCAGAGCAGCCAGTAGCAAGCACCTGTGTTTGCAATTTTCTCTCATCCACCATCCATCGCCACTCACAATTTCCCCTGACTGAATCAGAATTTTTATTTTATTTATTTATGGTTGTTTCAGCAGGAAAGCATCATTGAGCCTCAAGACACTTTATCAGGAGGGTCCTGCCAAGTGTTTGCAGCTAGACCGCTGTAGCTGCTGTGCGATAACTCAATTGGGTACTTGCAGGTAATTTTCAGCATTTGGGATGTTTTACCAACACCGTTTAAAATGAATTGCCACGTAAGGTAAACCAGAGAGCCTGGAGGAAGAATGCGCGCAGAACAGGGAGAGAACGTGCAAACTGCACCCATTACACATATATACTGGACCGTATTTTCTGGATCATAATGCACGCAACGTTTCCCCAGTGTTATAAAGCGAATGTTGGGACCGAGTCTTACAATGCAGAGAATATAGCGTTGTGTTTGCTTTCAGACACGTGGAAGCATGAGAGGTTTATCTTGAGGCAAAGGACAAACATAAAACTGGAAATCTGGGAACATTAAAAATGCATTGTGTTGTTGTAGGAACCGTATGGGTAAATAAATAAATAAGCATCACTTCATCTCTCCACATATCTCACTCCGCTGATGAGACCTAATCGGTCATGGCCGGTGCAGAGTTTGCTTGTTTTAAACGAATTCTGCAGGGTAATATTGGTCCGGGAAGCCAAAAGGATGATGGACTAAACCTATATTTTGCAGATAAACGAACATATGTCTGTTTATGGGAATGTAACCTTGAATGATTGGCGAATAACGTTGTTTCTTTTGTATAACAAGTAAGTATGAATGCAGCCAGCAAAATGTTTGCCTCGCTTTATGCAGGTTCCGTTCGTGCGTTTCAACGGAAATGCGGTAATTCTATTTTTACCCAAAATTCGCTGCATGCGGTTTGAATTCACTGATATGTCTCGTGCGGTTTCGCTTTGTGCGCCTTCTTTATAAAGCGGAAGAGGGCACACCTAATTTAAGCAAATATCAGCTACACGTAATTTCGTGGAAAATTGTACAGAACGATTGTGTCAGCACCAAAGTCCGCTTTGGGGTGAACGTAACACAAAGAGTCGAAAAACAGACTTTCATCTTCAGAATCCAGCCGGTCCTGATCCGGAAACCTCATCACAAGCAGGGCTACACCTGACCGGCAATGCAACAGCAGTATCCGCCTGTGCAAGGTTGTAAGGGGTATTCGTGATCCGCTGTGCTTTTAGTCTTCGTCTATCGCCGGGTCGGCCACACCGGGTGTGGTGAATGAGCAGACATCACCCTGGGGTATTGGTAGCATTTCATTTAGCACAAGCCAAATGATGGGACCTCTCTTGGCACCTTTCAGCTGCGACAATGTGGCCTGTGCCACCATCTGGCAGACGCCCTACGGCCACGGATTTTACCGTCGGCTTGAGGTGGCCTCTGGCCCGGGAACCTCTCGAGTGGAGCCGTTCTCTTGCCCCCCCCCCCCCTCCGCGTCCCCACCAGGGCGCCACGTGACGAGTAACGCGACAACAACAACATCGCTTCAAGTCGACCGCGGCCACGAGGTTCCATCGGAATCGTGAACCGTGCGAAAATGTGGACAGATCGAATGAGTGATGGGTTGAGTTCGACGCGACATTTTTTTTTTCTGGACGCACAAAGCTAGTCTTGCGGCCCAGATGGCATTTGTTGATATTTGTAACTTTTTTTCTTGCTTGTGCTGCGTTTAATATATATTAAAATAATCGTTTCAAACGCCACAGTGAGCTCTGCCGATAACGCGAATTAGGTCGGATAAAACTCCCGCTTCTTCTGACAATCAGATATCAATTTTCACCCCCTACCCCAATAAACTTGCTGGTAAGTCGCCAACCAATGTTGATCCCCACTGGGGATGCGTGGCGTTGTCTTTGCATTGGTACCGAGCCAATGCAAGGCACGGCAAAAAAACATGCGCAGTTGCTCGGATCAGTCCTGTATGAGGCACCGGTGCTAAACGTTAGCACAGCGTAGCCACGAGGGGCACGTTTGTATCATTATCCCCAGTAGGGATTTTGAAAAAGCTGGTATCGGCCGGATTACAATTAACGGGGTTTCATGCGCTCGGTTTGGGATAATAAGCCATATCGGAGGATGGGAAGCAGCAGATCGGACTCCCAGAAGGCTGTCAAGACTTGGGCCAAGAATTGACTCAGACAAGGTGCTTTTGAGCAGGGTTACAAACCTCCCATTAATCACACCCGGCCACGTTGCCGGCTGCTGGGGCGGGCGTCGGGGGGAGGCGAGAGGGGGATGGGGTTGTGGTAGTTGTTATTTTTTGCAACAAACGCGCGGGATCCGTGATTTCTCACCTTTGGACAAGGATGATATTAGCCGGTGCAATTTTTGCGATGAAGAGGGCTGCTTGCCACTGGTTAATAATGGTGAGTAGATCACGAGACTTTGAATCGCAGAGGGCTCCAGTGCTATTCCATCTCCCGGAGCGGCAGTACAAATGGGTATACCGCGGTCGATCTACGGCAGGTCGCGTGTAGTGGGAGTAAAGTGTGGGTATGCACAGGGCCGGATTTAGATTGTGTAGGCCCCTGGGGTACAGGTACTGTGAGACCCCCAGTAATATTTTCGAAAGGAAAACAAAGTTAAAGAAAAATAAAATGAATTTTTACAAGGCTAACGACAACAAAAATTCGGCATTCACAAGTGAAATAACTTTTCACTTCATCTCTGGAGGCCTTCCAGCTGGTGGAGGCCCCTGGACTGCAGCCCCTAAAGCCCCGTGCCTTGATCCGGCCCCGGGTGTGCATTAATCTTTTAACACGGCTGATTAAGTATGGAAGAGTAGGGCAAATTACCCTCTAGAAGCTCCCTCTCGTAGAGTCGCTTCCGCCAGCAGTGGCGTGAGAAATTGCAGAGCTGCGCCTTTGCCCTCGTCATATCCCTGAGCCGGAGGGGTGAGGTTGCGGCTCAAATCAGGTGATGCGGTTTTTGCTTAACTTTTCATAAGATTGATTGCGAGTGTGTTGACCTTTAACTTGCGGTGCAGTTAAAGCTCTAACTTATATATTTTGCGTACTTGTGATGAATAAATTGCAGTCGCAAGAGGTTTTTCAACTTAAACTAATTTTCCGCAAGTAAGATATTTTAAATTCAGCCGCCAGCTCCGCAAAGCCATGCCCAGCAGCCCCAGCACGTGTCAGTTCTTCATTGCACAGATGTCCCATCGTCATCTCCACCAACTATCATCTATCCACTGCTGAATGAAAGCCTCCTCAAACCGTCACCATCTGTCACGGTCCTGCCATGCCGAAAATCTATCTCGCTCCAGCACACGAGTTGGTTTCATCGCTCCATCTCCAATGGGCACTTCTTCTCGGGCGCGTTTCCCCTCCTTTGGCCCGCCGCTCCGTCATTAGTCTCGACCATCGGGCCCTCGTCCCTCCCAGCCATGGCGCGTCCTGTCCCGAGCCCGTGCTGGTCTTCGCAGTCGATAGGTCTACTTTTGCGCGCGTTCTCTCATCCACGCGACACTCTTCCGGATGCGCGGCGGCGTCATTCCGAGCGTGCGGCATCTGCCTCGGGGCCGTTCGGATGCCTGGGAGCACGGTCCAGCCCGGCGCGATCGACGATTCTCGTTTTGGTGGCGTTGCCAACACAGCTGACTTTCCGTGGCTGCAGACGCATTTCGGGCGATGCAATGGTCATGGCGGTATTTGCAGTTAGCGTCCAAGGTTAACCGACGCTGTTATGTCACATGCGCCCGGAATGATTTTAAAATAAAATAAAAGTTTTTTTTTTTTTCACAGCCGAGGAAGCTGATGGAAAGCCAGATCAGTGAAGATGGCGATTAATGCGCCGTGCACGAATTAAAATCTGTTCGCATTATCTGCAGATTGCTCAAATACGCAATTTTTAAAAAGTTTCCACTTGGGCTGACACCGCCTCTGTGTCTGCCAGCCGCTGACTCCCAGGGCCGATTTATTGTGACACCGGTCCGGAATTGGTGACATCATCCAAATGACGACATCCAAACGATGGAGAAAACTAACTAGGCTTGGCCATAAGTGGATCATTACTACGTCGCAGGATTTGCGGGAGATGACGGCATGTTGGGGGTCAAACCTTCTGTCCAGCAGTGGATCCAACATGGCTGATGACGATGACAATTGTCCCCACTCTCCTAAAACGACGTACGGTTCCGTGCATTGTCCACCAAGCAGCGAGAGCACCTCCTCTTCTCCGCCCGGCACGCTCGTAGGGTCTCATTGCCTGGCGCTGTTACAGCTGCAGTGAAAGCGGTCTGTCGCGGGAATTACGCCACACGGCTGGTTTATTGGTGGCCCGTGCACGAAGGCCTGCAGATCCACAAATCATTCGCCGCTAATGGCGAAGGGAAACCGTTTCCTGATGGTTGCTAATGGAGTTCGGCAAATTCTGACGAGAGTTGGGCCACATCCATCAGCGGTGAGCAGCGTCCTTCAGTGAGCGCAATGGGTGCAGCATTAATTTTCATAACACTTCAAAACACGCGCACGCATTGCTGATTAATATGATTCATTTGGGAAATCATTATCGGCAAATGGGAGACATCCATTACGCCAGGGTGCAGACGCGGAGAAGAAGTCATGCAGAACTTTCATCAGAAGTGCGCCGGAAATGTTTTATTGCACACACACACACAAAAATCGGTGCCGTGATTTTTTTTACGAACGAACGCGGAATGTTTGCGGCACTAAGGAGGAATTTAAAGGGACGGACTCGTGTGTTGTAGCCAAACTACCGAGGCTTTGACTTGATGCGGCATCCCGGGGTCTTGGTGTCGAATGCCCCTTCTCATCGTATGACCCCCGACCCCCCACCTCCCTGCACGGCATTCATTTTGTCAACTTCGACAACTTCATCTGGGAAACGCAAACACAGACGCGCTTGGATGCCGCGCGTACGGGCAACATAGCCGCACGCGTTGGGCCATTTCCTACGGACGTAAATAATTATAATAACATCTTAGAGGCAGCTGTTATAAAATATGTATATTTGTAAAACTTTGTTGCTTAGTTGAGAAGTATTTTTTTCTGACAAATTACCGGTAATTAACAAGGACCTTGGACGCTTTCGGCACTCCTGATGGATTGCGATGCGTGTTCAGTGACACTGACCACTTAAGGTGATTTGTGACTGCTGAACGAATAACGGCTGTGTCCATTTCAACTATACATATACAGTAGAGAGTTGTGTTCCTGATATTCATAATGTAAAAATTCCGAAAACTGGCCCCCTACGTGGGAATGTAGGATGAACCAGAAGATGTTTCGGATTGACCCGACACTACACGGGCAGGGACAATCGCTCTCACAGCGTCATTTCCACGCTCTTCCTGCCAACAGCGATGTCACTATTGGGAACAATTTTTTTTGTTTTTTTCACTTAATGGCCTCAATTCCGCTTTTGAGAATATAAAAAATATATATTGGTTTGACTGCCATACGGCGAGTGGGAAAGTGCAATACGCCTACCGTGTGGATGAGGTAACATATTCTTAGGTTATTTCGGTAAAGTCACGTAGGTGAAGAAATACAATTAATTGAATCACGACGTTTCGATTGCAACACAAGCAGTCATCATCAGGTGTGACAACCACAGCAATAACTTTTTTTTACTGAACTATTTCTTGCTGTGGTTGTAACCTGATGATGATTGCTTGTGTTGCAATCGAAACGTCGTGATTTAATTTATTTTATTTTCTTCACCTACGTGACTTTACCTGAAAGAACCAAAGAATATGGATCCTTGAAGTCACGAAAACTTCAAATCTGGAATGGATTAGGTAACTTGAAGGGATCTGCAAAACAGTTCTGTGCTCTATCCTTCTGTGGCCCTTTCCATTTCATCATTTCATTGTGACTCCTATCGTTACGCTCGTTTACCCAGAGAAGCCTCACGGAGCCTCGCGACCCAGCGCAGCGTGATGCGCTGCTCTTCGCGAGTTCTGAATAGCGACGGGATCATCATTTACTCGATGCTGATAGCACAGCTGGAATACAATTTGGGGGGCGGATGGAGACTAACATAAAATAGTTCAAACTATGATGCTTCGAACACCAACGTGACCGATGTCACGTGATGAATGGGAGAGGTTGCACTGTGTCGAGGTCACGTTGATATATCGACCTAAAGGGCGGTAAAGACCAAGGTGAGACACCGATAATATGGGTTGATCATTTTTCACGAACACCAGCAAGTGACGTTGCATTGTTGATTTGGGTCCTGGCACAAAGAATGAAATGGGGCCCTTTCCCTGTCCCCCCCCCCACCCCACCTCTCCGTCGCCCGCAGCCTGGGGCCCCTCTGCTCCGTGGGCCCCTGTGCAGTTGCACCGCCTGTACTCTCAACAGCTACGCCACTCCGACACGCTTCTTTGAGCCCCCGGCAAATCACGGGGATGGGCGCGGGCGACCAAGGGCACAGTACAAGAAGCAAGCCCTCGTTTTACGCGGTAGATACGTTCCTAGAAAAGGTGCTGCGTCAAGCAAATAAACACGTTAAGCGCAAAAACAATCCCCCCCCCCCATAGATGATGTTAACGATATAGTTTGGGGAGATACTTTGGACGCACACGATGTACGAACACGCGTTACTGTATCGCTGTACCGCTCAGCCGCCACGCATCATCAATAAAGTAGTTGGCCTTGATTAGGTGCTTTCGTGACTGCAGGAATTACTCTTTGTTTGTTTCGGTAAAGTCACATGGAAATAATAAAAATAAAATTATATAATAGCATACGACGTTTCGATTGCAACGCAAGCAATCATCATCAGGTACAGAAGAACTAAATTTAAGAGAGAGAGAGGAAACACATAACCGCAGATATATATACAGACCTTAAGTAGAGGGAATTAACACAGACATTAACACAGAGACACCAGGTATATCTGTGTTAATTCCCTCTACTTAAGGTCTGTATATATATCTGCGGTTATGTGTTTCCTCTCTCTCTTAAATTTAGCTCTTCTGTACCTGATGATGATTGCTTGTGTTGGAATCGAAACGTCGTATGCTATTATATAATTGTATTTTTATTATTTCTACGTGACTTTACCGGAAAAAAACAAAGAGTAATTCCTGCAGTCACGAAAGCACCTAATCAAGTTCGAACCACCTTTACGGGAAGGTATGAAGTCTGTGTCTTTGTGTTTCTCTGCTGGTGTATCTGCCTTTGTGCCTTGACTTGATGTTTGTATCGCTGTGTTGTCTCTGCCTGTGTTTGTGCCTTGTGTCTCCGAGTGGGCGCTGCGTACAACCTCCACAGCCCCCTGTGTGAAGACCTCTACCTTCACCGTCCTTTGATATTTGCTCTCTTCATGCAAAAATTTGTTTGTCCCATTGTCTCTGAGCCCCAGCCCCACCGTCTCTGGCTACTTAAGGCGTCGTCACAGAGATGCGGCTTTACTTCTTCACTGTGTGCTGGTCTCTCCCCATATGTCTGTTTACGGTCTGTGTTCCATCACTCTCTTAAATTTCACACTTAGCTTACAATTTAGCAATCTTTAAAATAGCGTGATCTACCAGCCATGCGTTAATTGTGTTTTAACCGACCGTCTGTGTTGCTTTATATAGTTTCCAAATTTTGCTAAACCCTGTTTGATTTAGTGTTGCTCCTTCCCTCTCTGTGTCCCCTGGTGTCTCTGTGTTAATTCCCTCTACTTAAGGTCTATATATATCTGCGGTTATGTGTTTCCTCTCTCTCTTAAATTTAGCTCTTCTGTACCTGATAATGATTGCTTGTGTTGCAATCGAAACGTCGTATGCTATTATATAATTTTATTTTTTTATTATTTCTACGTGACTTTACCGAAAAAAACCAAAGAGTAAGTAGTTGGCCGTCGACCGCTCAGAAACCGCGTTGTAGCGGAGCGCTTTGCGCGAGAAGTGTCCCCTTGCGGGAGAACCGCGTTGTAGGGAAAACGCGTTGTGTGAAACGCGCGTTAGGCGAGTACGTGGCGCACGTGTATAATATCCCCGGAGCTGCTGGTGCACATTCGCACGCCACGCCCCCCCTACCACGCTCCGGCTAAGAAGCGCGCGAGCGGTGTGGTTTGGTTTATTTCGTATGTTAAATTATACGTATTTATTTAATAAAGTGGCCTTTTCCGGATGACCGGGACTACTCCTGGCTTAGCCGAGTCCGTCTGGGAGAGAGAGAGAGAGACAGATTGGGGGGTGGGAGGGTTCGCTACACTTGGCGATTGCAACGCTCGAGCGCAAACGCGCTGATCATGCTGCTGCTGCTGCGTGTGTGTGTTGCGTGGCCGCACTCGGGGACGCGTTTCCGTGTCGCAACTCTGGCAGCCGGCATTGCCGCGTCTCATCTTGGGGGGGGGAAGGGGGGTCGCGGACACGGCGGGTTTTTCGTTTGTTTTGAGATTTCGCGAAAAACGCGCTCGGCGCATTGTCTCTGCCGGGTTCTTATCGACTGCGTGAAAATTGCAAAACGCTTTGCTAAATGCTGGCGAACGCGCGACGCGGACTGCGGGTTGGGATGCAGTCCTGTCGGGGGTCGCTTAAATGCAGGCGGACCGGGTGTGTGAGCATTCGTCCGTAAATATTCAATCCGTTCCATTACGTGCGAATGAGCGTTCACTCGTGGCCGCGCATTGCATGGCAGCGGTGCTCGCTGCTGCGCCGTTATTTACCGGATAGTTTCAATGAAGGCCGCTTCAGCGTAAGTGCCAGGCACTGTTCTGTTTCATTGCTCTCTGCCGAAAAGGGTGGAGGGGTGGGGTGGAGGGATGGGGTGGGGGGGTTCGCTATTTATTAAAAATAGCCCCGGGTTTATATATTTTCTTAAGCGCCGTGTAGTGTTGACGGGAAAATCTATTTGATACCCAACATAGCAATTTCACAGCTTACTTCAGTGAAAAATGCATTTCATTAAAGTGTGTTTTACTCCAAGCCAGTTAATAATAGTAGTTTAACGGCAAGGCAAGTGGGGTCTGCGGGTGTGTGGCAGGTTTGGTCTCAATGAAGGTTCCATGACACGCAGAACATCGCCACCGCAAATATCAGCCCGGAGACTTTCATTTAGACTTTCTGCAAATTAATGACCCTTTTAAGGAATCCTTTTATACAACATGAACCGGTAATTATTTTCCTTAAGACTGCAACGGCTGATCGATTTCACTTGTGTCTGCGTGTGTGCACGCGCGGTGCTGGCCACCCATCCCCTCGTGTGCCGTGCCGGCCTTCATAGGCGCTCGCAAACAACACTTAGCCCAACAGTTTGTTCATGCTTAACGGGGGGGGGATCTTTGTCTTTGTGTGTGTGAGGAGAGCGGTAGTGTAGTGGTCAGTGCACTGCGCTACAACCCCGGCGACTCGAGTTCAATCCCCACTCATGGCCAACATCGGTGAGGAATATCTGCGCTGGTCCTGGGTCTCCCAGAGGTTTACTCAGCTGTAAACAAGTCCAGTTATAGCCCGGATTACGTCGGAAATGCGCTCCTGATAGACGCGACGACGAATATCGAAACGACGGAAAATCAAAGCAATGTCCAGGGAAGGTGGCGGCGTAGGCTGAGAGGCGACGAATACGAGAAAGGACGGACGGTGCCGTCTGCGACGTAAGTGTGCGTTGAGGCGACGAAAATCGGGGAGTGGCACCAATAAAGTGACGACGTATTGGCGAAACGACGTAAAAGGGGGAGATGTAAATCGGGGTTTTATTGTAGCTGGTTTGTAAATATCAGCACCGGAGAGATAAAGGTGTCTGGGAGTGCTTCTGGCCACATCACCCCCATGAGCACCTTACGAGCCAACATAGGTGCTCGCTAACGGCACTTACGCCAGCAGGCTATGTCGGCTACACGAGAGGAATCTTTGGCTTTGCGCGAATGTGTATAGAAGTTTTGAAGTCTTTTTAAGCGTATTAAAGGAGTGTGTGCTTTGTCCCGTTGACACTTTACCTGACAGAGGATAAAACTCAAAAGTGCCACGAGCTCTCTGGGCAGAGTGCAAACAAATTAAATTGCTGGGGGGGTGGGAAATTGCCACCCACCGCCCACCCTACCACTTTGAGATGTAAAATGTTATTCTGGAGGCGAGATTGTGGATGTGTGTACAGTGTTATTGTCCCTGAATTAAAGGTTTCCTGCAAAACCATCCCTCCAGTGCCGAAAGTGCAAACAGAAAATCTTCTGACAAACGTGCGTTTCCATTTCGATGGCTGCTATTTCGGCAATAGTTACGGCGAATATCTTTATAATTTACACGTGTCTGGCGGCGCTGGAATGAAACGTTTTGGCAAGCCCTACAAGCCCTCAAAGTCCTCGCTTTCACCCCCGGGCAAGGTCGCTGGGCTGCCAAGCATCCACCGCAGGTCCCGCTTTCCTGGATCATCTTCTCTAACGAGCGGGTGGTCTTGACCATCAACCAATCACTGGTGGGAGGTCCACGCTCTTGACCAATCGATGCGTCAGCCTGCCTGTAACCTTAACCCTAACCCTGAAAGCACATTTGAATTGAGTTGCCTAAGAATCGGTTTTCATCTTAAATAGATTTTTTTTTGTTAAATGTTTCGTGTACTTGTAATGTCTTGAGGATATCCAGGTCGCCCTTGAAAAAGAGAAAATTGTGTTTCATGTGTCTGAATGGGTTTATTTAATATCCTGGTTAAATAAAGAATTATAATCTCAACTTGCGGCATGCGCCCTCTTAGCTCACGCGCTTTGAGAGAAACGGTGATTCAGAGGCGCGTCCAACCACAGACAAGCGGGACAGGCAGCCAGTTCGCGAGCCGGTGCCAGCAGTTGCCCAAGCTCTGCAGTCCTCTGTGTATTACGGCGTTATCGGCCAATTGCGTGTTTACATGTGGGAGTAAAACCCCACAGCGGACACGTGAGGTTTAATTCACGAGCTTGCGTCCACACATTAAAACCTTGACTGAAGAAAGTAGTCGAAATATTAATCCCAGGCAATCATTAAGCCAAAGGAAAGTAAAATGAAAAGTGAATGTATCGTATGAAGGTACGCATGAATAGTTATTATGTCAGGACACAGTGCACATGAAACAGATATTTAAAAAAAACATATAATGTTTCATTGCACTTAGCCTTTTAAAAAAACATTTGTAAAGTTTGTTTCTACAAAAAACACAAAGCCCCTTTTGTTAGCAGAACACCATGTGCTGAAGATCAATAATGATGGCCACTCCACGTTGAGCAGTGGGCATCTCTTCACCACACCTGCCACATTTTGGAGGCCACCCATTAAGATATTTCTTTTCTAAATAGAACGTTGTTGTTCGTCTGTAACTTTCCACCCAAGGCAAAGGCATCTATTGTCTTCCATTCTTTCCCTCCCATCGTTGGTCATGGCCAGTGTGGCCTCCAAACTCTCCCTCTCACCGCCACTTCTTCCAAACTCTCCCTCCCACCACCACTTTTCCCAAACTCTCCCTCTCACCACCACCTCTTCCAAACTCTCCCTCTCACCACCACCTCTTCCAAACTCTCCCTCTCACCACCACCTCTTCCAAACTCTCCTTCTCACCACCACCTCTCCTAAACTCTCCCTCTCACCACCACCTCTCCCAAACTCTCCCTCTCACCACCACCTCTCCCAAACTCTCCCTCTCACCACCACCTCTCCCAAACTCTCCCTCTCACCACCACCTCTTCAACACTCTCCCTCTCACCACCACCTCTTCCAAACTCTCCCTCTCACCACCACCTCTTCAACACTCTCCCTCTCACCACCACCTCTTCCAAACTCTCCCTCTCACCACCACCTCTTCCAAACTCTCCCTCTCACCACCACCTCTCCCAAACTCTTCCTCTCACCACCACCTCTTCCAAACTCTCCCTCTCACCACCACCTCTCCCAAACTCTCCCTCTCACCACCACCTCTCCCAAACTCTCCCTCTCACCACCACCTCTCCCAAACTCTCCCTCTCACCACCACCTCTTCAACACTCTCCCTCTCACCACCACCTCTTCCAAACTCTCCCTCTCACCACCACCTCTTCAACACTCTCCCTCTCACCACCACCTCTTCCAAACTCTCCCTCTCCCCACCACCTCTTCCAAACTCTCCCTCTCACCACCACCTCTTCCAAACTCTCCTTCTCACCACCACCTCTCCTAAACTCTCCCTCTCACCACCACCTCTTCAAAACTCTCCCTCTCACCGCCACCTCTCCCAAACTCTCCCTCTCACCGCCACCTCTCCCAAACTCTCCCTCTCACCGCCACCTCTCCCAAACTCTCCCTCTCACCGCCACCTCTCACAAACTCTCCCTCCCACCGCCACCTCTCCCAAACTCTCCCTCTCACCACCACCTCTCCCAAACACTCCCTCTCACCGCCACCTCTCCCAAACTCTCCCTCTCACCACCACCTCTCCCAAACTCTCCCTCTCACCGCCACCTCTCACAAACTCTCCCTCTCACCGCCACCTCTCACAAACTCTCCCTCTCACCGCCACCTCTCCCAAACTCTCCCTCTCACCGCCACCTCTTCCTCCGCTTCTTTTTTCCTTCTCTCGTTCTCCGCTCTTGCGGGTTTTTTTTTCATTCGTCTCTCGTCAGTTGTCCTCGTGATGTGTCCTGCCCCAAAAAGATGGAAATAACGGGGAGGTGGGGCAGGGCATCAGGTATATTGGGAATCTTTAGTCGACATTGACCCGTGTGACATCGTGCAGGACTTTCAAGAGATTTCCGTAAACCTTCCCCACCCCCCACAGCCCCTGACGATATTTTAGGCCTGAGATTAATGTGGCTGCCCTCCCCTTGCTCCGTGGGCCTGGCGGGCTCCGTCCGAGCCCAGGGTAGAACAAAAAAAAATACCCCGTAAATTAAAAACACTCAGTGTTCAAAAAAAGGGGGTGGGTGGGGGGGAAAAAAGGAATATGTAAAAGTATTTTTCATGGAGATTAATATATGTTCCTTCCACTGCTCCCTCGTTGACTCCCGTACGTGAGAAAAATGGCTAATTACCAAAGTCGGCGGTTCCACCGCGTTGCCAATTTCTCATCGAGCCGAGGAGCGTGACGGAGGAGGAAGAGGAGGAGGGATCACGCCGCCACCAGCAACCGATGCAGAAGCCCTGCATTGAGAAACACACATACAGCGTACACACACCACCGGCAGAACCACCACGTATACACTCTATACATACCAAGGCCGTAATTATAAAATATATTGGGGGGGGGATGCATTGGGGAGGATGCATCCCCCCCCCCAATATTTAAATATGCTCAAAATGTCCCCCCACAATATATTGCTATAAAATAGATTTCTGTTTATATGATTGTGGTTATGGTTGTACTTTATTAATCCCTAATCTCTGCCATTACATACAATGAAACAAGAAAAGGTAAAAAGATAAAACAGAGCAATGTAATAAATACAATATACTATTAGACATTATTGAAAAAAATAAACAAAAAGTCAATCCTATGTGTTAGTGATTTTTTTTTAAATATTTTAGGCAGGAAATTCGTTTTCAAATTTGAATTTTTTTCTGGGGGGGGGGACCCCCACACTCCCTGGAAGATTTGGTCCCCCCAATATGTAGACTCCATGGCTCCGGCGTTGATGCATACGCAGAGGCAACGTAACGATTTAGTTCATGGAATATTAATGTATTCTGGAATATGAATGGTTTGAGTAACTGGATGAGAAGAACCCAAACATTTGACTTTGTGTAAGGTCCCAAGAGTTCAGAGCGCACAGTACGACCAGGAGACGAGCCTCCTGTGGCTCTTCTGACATCACCACAGGGCCTTTGTCGTGGCAGTACGCAGCCCACACACACCGCAGGGAATGTGGACAGCCCTGTGCTGGGCAGGGTGACGGACGGTGGTCGAGGCTGAAGGTGGAGTGGAAGCCAAAGGAGGGACACGCGCACGTGCGTACAGTACGCACGTCCGCCACGGTTCGCGTTGGAGGTGCTCATTGCTGATGGTGATGATAAATACGGATTAGATTAGAATTGTTTCTTTAGAATACCGCATTTAACAAAATGATGCAAAACTACCACTTCCCTTGATGTCTTTCAGCTCCTCTGCTGCATAGAAAGTGTCTCTTGTATGCGCATTGCCATGACTAACACAAGTACACTAATGGGTATTGCTAACTGGTCAAGCCATTTAACCAAATGATCATTAAACCATAATTGGGACAATGTCAAATTAGGGCATTATGGAAATCAAAGCAGATGAAATAATAAAATGAGTGAAAGGGTCAATGTTCTTTGAGAATTAGGCGATGAAAATAATCCATACAGACGTTGTTAGCATTAATTTGGAGGTCCATCATTGTGCACTAATAGAACATGGTAACGTGTTAGGGAAAACCCAATTAAACAAAGTGGAGCAGTGATTGTGATGTCGCACCGCCGATTAGCACGGTTGGTCACGTAGGGTGTGAAAGAAGTTCAGCATACATATATAATAATCAAATCATTGCCATAATTTTGGTCTCGGTGATCAAAGCGGCGTCAATGAGGTTGCGGGGTTGTTCGGATGCTGACAAAACGATCTCTGTCCCAGGTTACGGCAGGTATCTCCACGGCCCGACACGATAACATTGTCCAGGTAAGCTCCAGGTGCCATCAGGCACTGTCCACTGCAGCGCTAACAGGTACAGTGAGGGAAAAAAGTATTTGATCCCCTGCTGATTTTGTACGTTTGTCCACTGACAAAGAAATGATCAGTCGATAATTCTAATGGTAGGTTTATTTGAACAGTGAGAGACAGAATAACAACAAAAAAATCCAGAAAAACGCATGTAAAAAATGTTATCAATTGATTTGCATTTTAATGAGGGAAAAAAGTATTTGACCCCTCTGCAAAACATGACTTAGTACTTGGTGGCAAAACCCTTGTTGGCAATCACAGAGGTCAGACGTTTCTTGTAGTTAGCCACCAGGTTTGCACACATCTCAGGAGGGATTTTGTCCCACTCCTCTTTGCAGATCTTCTCCAAGTCATTAAGGTTTCGAGGCTGATGTTTGGCAACTCGAACCTTCAGCTCCCTCCACAGATTTTCAATGGGATTAAGGTCTGGAGACTGGCTAGACCACTCCAGGACCTTAATGTGCTTATTCTTGAGCCACTCCTTTGTTGCCTTGGCCGTGTGTTTTGGGTCATTGTCATGCTGGAATACCCATCCACGACACTGGCTGAGGGAAGGAGGTTCTCACCCAATATTTGACGATACATGGCCCCGTCCATCGTCTCTTTGATGCGGTGAAGTTGTCCTGTCCCCTTATCAGAAAAAACACCCCCAAAGCATAATGTTTCCACCTCCGTGTTTGACGGTGGGGATGGTGTTCTTGGGGTCATAGGCAGCATTCCTCCTCCAAACACGGCGAGTTGAGTTGATGCCAAAGAGCTCCATTTTGATCTCATCTGACCACAACACTTTCACCCAGTTGTCCTCTGAATCATTCAGATGTTCATTGGCAAACTTCAGACGGACATGTATATGTGCTTTCTTGAGCAGGGGGACCTTGCGGGCGCTGCAGGATATCAGTCCTTCACGGCGTAGTGTGTTACCAATTGTTTTCTTGGTGACCATGGTCCCAGCTGCCTTGAGATCATTGACAAGATCCTCCCGTGTAGTTCTCGGGTAATTCCTCACCGTTCTCATGATCATTGCAACTCCACGAGGTAAGATCTTGCATGGAGCCCCAGGCCGAGGGAGATTGACAGTTCTTTTGTGTTTCTTCTATTTACTAATAATCGCACCAATTGTTGTCACCTTCTTACCAAGCTGCTTGGCAATGGTCTTGTAGCCTATTCAAGCCTTGTGTAGGTCTACAATCTTGTCCCTGACATCCTTTGAGAGCTCTTTGGTCTTGGCCATGGTGGAGAGTTTGGAATCTGATTGATTGATTGCTTCTGTGGACAGGTGTCTTTTATACAGGTAACGAGCTGAGATTAGGAGCACTCCCTTTAAGAGTGTGCTCCTAATCTCAGCTCGTTACCTGTATAAAAGACACCCGGGAGCCAGAAATCTTTCTGATTGAGAGGGGGTCAAATACTTATTGCCCTCATTCAAATGCAAATCAATTTATAACATTTTTGACATGTGTTTTTCTGGATTTTGTTGTTGTTATTCTGTCTCTCACTGTTCAAATAAGCATACCATTAAAATTATAGACTGATCATTTCTTTGTCAGTGGGCAAACGTACAAAATCAGCAGGGTATCAAATACTTTTTTTCCTTCACTGTAAGTTGCAGGCATCACGGGACACTGACCATTTGGCACGCTTTGTGATTCTCCGAGCATCTCCTGGCTCAGAAGTGGTGACACTCTGCAGGCCACTCCAGGTATCGCCAGTCACTGACGAGGCAGAGGTCACCAGGTATTCAAAGTATGGACAAGGCTACCTGATGACATAGCGCCCGAGGTACTTAACGAGGTGGCTTACAAAGTACTAATCGCACCCCCCGATTAGCACGGTTGGCTACGTACGGTGCGAAATGAGTTCGACGCACGATGCCGAGGATTGGCCAGATTGGTGATTTAGCTAGTCGAGGACCGCTCGCCATTGGGGATCGCTAGGCCCAACAATTAAAAAGTCACTGGAGACACCCCGAAATACCCCATGTAGTCTGCGTACCCCACACTACCATTGTGTGTTCCCCGAGCTGTCCCCTATAAACGTCTAACCCCACAATCTCTAGACTTCCAACCCCACAAAGTCGACAATAGAAGATGGCGTCCAAATAAACTTTCAAATTAAGAAATGATAACTACTTGAAACACTCAATAAATACCCTCTCATGCCCCCCTGACTAAACGCCTAACTCCAAACGTGTAACAGGGTCAGTAGGTGGATGGACCTTGCCTGCTTGAAATCTAACGAGGGCTCTCACGGTCTTGGGCCACATCATTGGGACCGTGGGTCCGTGAAGATCAAGAACCTTGGAGGGGTGAGCGAGCTCACGGACCCATGGTCCAAACGAGGCCAGAATCCGCCCAGCTTCAAAGTTTGTGCACTTTCTGGAATTCACAAGTCGCATGTGTTTGAGTTTATTTTTTTATCATTAGACCTCTTTTGTCAGTACCAAAATATAATAATAATAGGGTTTTTCCCCTTTTTTTTCCGGCAACAAAACTGAAACGTTTTACGAGGATTCATGTCTGCATTAACCACAATACCTGCCAGAAAATAGGGGGAAAACCCTATTATTATTTTTTATGTTTTTGCAGTGTGGCGATATAAAATGCTAGACATGTGCGGTGCGATCGCGTTTGCTCAGCAGCACTCCAATACAACGTACATCTTCCTGCGCCTGCTCTGCTCAACGGACCTGACTCAGACGCTTTCTGTGCCGCGGTTTTAGATCGAACAATCCAAGAAAGTGCGCGCATTATAGAGACTAATGGTGTTTTGGCAACCATGCCCACCATGCACACTCGACCAACACAATGCAGTTGTATTTATTTACATTACTTCCGTAATAATATCAATGGTTATTGATTGCAGTGGATGCAGGCTGGTATGGTACGCGTTGGAAGTTTTTTTTTATTTTCTTGCAACACGCTCTGCGGCTCGTTGATGTTGTTTTCAGTTTTGCATTAAATTTGAAATCGCGTTTAATTGAAAAAAAAAGTAACGTTTAATAAACAGTGGATTTTTTTTCGCTTCCCTGAATATTCTCTACGCCAGTGGTTCTCTGATAGCAGCTCTGAGGCTTTGTTGGGAAGTGGCTGGCGGAATCTGTTGCGGAGCCAATATTTTGAACACGCATTACGCGAATTATTTCGCTGCTATTCATGAGTCATCAACACGGCTGGCTCGACTCAATCTGCTGGTTTGTTGGCATCGGTGCGCACTGGCCTCACACATTTTTAAAACTGTTATTATTAAGTTCATGATGGTCTACAACAAAGCGGTGAGGGATGATCGTGATCTGCAGGCCCAGAAAGGTTGAGAGCCCTCTCCTCCTGCTCTACGCGAAACGTAAAAAGGGGAGTTTTTTCCATCGTCAGAGCTCGTTTCTCACATTATACAACATTAACTGTGTTCTTGTGCGGCATGAATCCGTTAATTGATGTGGTTTTTTTACACCGCGTATATAAGTTCTCGCTTAATATGACCGCATATCGTCTCTGCGTCCCTCCCAGTGCTTCCACTTACATGGACACATCTATAATGAGGATCTTAGAAACATGAACACTCATTAATACAAACCACATTGCAATGCCCTTATAACGGGAGAGGCGGCATCGTGGTTAGCGCGTCGTGCTACGAAAACCAAAGTCGATACCAGGCCACGGTTAACATCCGTTGCGAGTTATATTTTTTCTGGGCCTCGACTTCACCAACCCACTTGGACCAGCGTGGTGAAGTATGGACAAACAAGCCGCATGTCTGACATGATGTGGGGATGACTTCATCCCACATTGAGATAGCATTGGGCTCAAAACTATTAAGCACACCTGATGTATTTTTAAAATCAATGTTGTGATGTTGCAATGCAATATTTGCAAACAGATGGAGTGGAATGTTGATTGGAGGATAAAAAAAATGCGTTGCATTTCTGTTACAATTAATTTTTAAAAATAACTTTTCTACAGGGTAGGAGGAGGGGGGGTAGTTTAAAAAAAATGATCGTTAAGTGATTGTTCCTAATGAAGCATAATTTGGCGGAGTTATAAAAAGCAAAAGTGTGTTGCGTAAGCTTGGCACACCTTGGGATTTTTTTCTCCTTCTTTAATTGCGAAAGCGCGCGTGTTTGGAGATGATGTTATTACCCTCGCCGTAATTAAAATTAATGAAGCTTTAGCTATTAGCGAGACGGGGAAGCGAAGCGGGTTTTGGGGACCATCGCCCTCCTGGCAGATAAAAGACTCTGCGCTGGGCTGCTCTTCTGCTTTGGTTCGTCAAATCTATATATTTTTTTTTGCTCCGCCCTAAAGGTTATTGCGCAGCAGTGACAAATAAACTCGTTCTTTTAGCCTCGGCCATCAAGGAACCACTTCTGAGCACGACTGCCCGAGAGGCGGTGGGAGGCGACGCTCTCTCAAATGTACTATTTGTCCTCTTAACACACCGCGTCTTGAGTGATAGTTGTTCTTTGTAAATGTTTAGCATGGGCTTTGTTGCACACTGAAGTTAATGTATCTGCCGTACCGCGTTATGTAATGAACAGCACTGAACTCTGCCATGGTCATGTGATACCGTTTTCAAATGCTATCCAGGCCACGGCTCATGTCAGTGGCAAGTGATACCTGAACTGGTCCTGGGTTCACTACCCCCCCCCCCCCCCCCCCCACTTTACCAACGCTCACTGGTTAGCATGGTGAAGTATGGTCAAACAGACCCCCACAACCGATACAGTATTCAGAAGCCTTCTTCTAGCAGTGCGTTGACAAAGGGCTATTACAAAAACATATCACAATCAATCTTCTAATGTGCACTGAATGTGGGTTTATATTACATTATAAACTGTCAATATAATATTTCTATATTTTATTGGACGAGTGATTTTATTTAAACTGCCAAAAATGCTAAATGTCAGCAAACAAGTGTTGTTTTTTTATACGATCTCGACGCAGTTGTGATGTGTAACCCGCCGTGGAATCACAGGCTTGGCATGCTACTGTGCCTGTGCTTTCTGATAAATAAACAAAGGTGATGAAGCAAAAAAAAATCTATCGGAGGGACATACTACTCTAAAAAGTGGAACGGACAGCAAAATTCCAAACATGGAATTTATTTTTCCTTTTCATCATTAGATGAATTTTTCTTTATAAAAAATATATATAGTGTCTCGCCGAAAGGTATTATTTCTCCTGCGTTGGCTGGCGAGGTCAGAGACACCTTCGCACAACAGGTGAACGAGGCTGCGCGCGCCAAAACGGCCTGTCACTCACACATCAGCCTCCAAAATACACCCGACAGCTTTCAGATATTCGTGGTAATGGGCGCTCGGCCGGGCGAATTTAAATTTCGCCCCGGTTCGAAAGACTGCTGACTACAGAGGGATTATGGAGGGGTGAAAATTGGATGCCATTTAAGGCCCTTTGATTTTTTTTTGCGATAGGTCAGGGTTATTCCTTTTTTTTTTCATGGACTCGGCGTTTCAAATGAAAAGCAATCTCCTGTGCGGTTTTGGAGGGAAAAAAAAAATTAAGAAACATATTACTTCATCATCAGATCATTAGATACCTGTCAGCAGAGAGTTCATAGGTCACAGGTGACTACGGGGCCGTATCATGAGGTGAGAACATCACCAGCACTTATTTGCTTTTACGTAATGGCCCGTAAGCGGTCGTAATTGCATTGCGTGCGATCTATTTTTTGTATCCGCGTGTGAATTAAACAGTTTCAATCCACCCAAACGGTAAACGTGCATCTCAAATTTACGACATCTGTTGAATAAATCTCACCAAAACTTGAACCTGTCAGCAGACTCCCATCTTTTTTTCTCTGCCTGTGAAAGAGAAGTGATGTCACAGTTAGCGGCCACTGTGATTTCATTATGTGTGGCGGTGCCCGAGTGAGGCGACAATTATCCGTTTAGCACACGGCGAACAGATGGCTTACATGGAAAAATGTTTTGACTCCGGTAACATCCATCTAATCAGCATTTGACAGGGTTATCATCTACGGTGACGATATTTGCACCCTCGCGTGCACAGCTAATGTCGGCGCCTGTCTGATGCCGCCCATTACAGCAAAGCGAATTAATGTAATCACCTCCGTACCATCTGGCCCCATTAATTAGGCCCCATTAATCACACCCGGTGAGTGGCTCCCCCATGTCTCGCCCCCCCCTCCCACCCAGCCCCCCCCCCCCCCCCCAACTGCTCCGCCCAGCATGCCTGGAACAACAAGTAGGATCTCACATGAGCCATAATTGTGGCAGGTCGGCCACCCCGATCCATCTTCTCATTTAAATACCTGGTGAGGAGGCAGTCTGCCACGGGAGGCCTCACTGTCAGAGCCCTCTGTGTACACACGACCGCTGGGGTCGGCGCTGATTCCCCACGCGCGAGAGAGGCAGCCATGATGGGCTCAGGGTGACGGTGGTGGTGATAATGATGTTGGAGTGGTGATGATAGTGGTGCTGATGGAGGAGGTCGTGATAATTATGTGGTGGTTATTATGATGGTGATGTCATAATGAGTGTTATGTGGTGGTGGTGGTTGTGGTGATGGTGATAATCCCCTGATATGTATAATGATTGTGATGATGTTGTTCATGTTGATGATGATAATGATGATGGTGGTAGTGTTAGTGGTAATGATCGTGATCACTTCGTGATGATAATGATGTCGTGATAGTTTTGATTATTATTATTACGTCATGGTAATAATGATTATGGTGTTCGCAGTAGTAGGGATCCTGGTGTTGTATATTATATACTAAATACTGTTTTGCAGTTTGTACAGCAGGCATTCATTGTTCAAAATTTCCAATTAAATGTTTTTGAGCATGCAACATCTTGACGCAGATGCTCATGTGAATGTATTTTTAGACAGGACAAAAACACACTATTTTTATGTAGCACTGGAGCAGAGATTTATATATAACTTTGGGAGGGAGGGGGTGGTCAGCAGTTATTTATTTATGATACCGCCTGCAGAAAGACTGTGCATTAAATACCCATGTGTTTTGTGGCAGCTATTGACAAACCTGATGGATAGATCATCGTGAGCCACGGGGCACTGTCTGCCAGGCGGGTAATATTCAGAAAGAATGGAATTGCAAAAAAATGAAATCGCTGTGACCTTCTGAAAGCACACCTAACGCCCACCTGAATCTGCAGATAATTAAACCAGAAATAAGTGGAGAGTGTACCCGGCGCTGAGCGAGCCCCGTCGTGACATTTTATTATTATTATTTGATTATACGGGCAGTTGAATAGAAGGCCCGGGCCCTCGATGGGCATGCACTGTTGATATAGGTCATTGAACTAAAAATGCACTGCATAGAAATTAGCAAATATTAAAACTGTATGAGGAATATGTAAGTGTGAAATCAATTTACATATATGCACGGATTGGGGTAGTGAACTGTGGTGCTCATTCCCCCGCTCAAATTGTAATTAATTATATTTTAATTCACCGTTGCTCATTTTCGGCATTCGGCAGTCATGTTTATGCAGATGCAGGCGCTCGACCCCCGACTCTCGCGCGCATCGTTACCGTGCGGCCCCAGCGGCCCCAGCGGCCCCGGGGCCGCTGGGGCCCTCCTCGCGATCGTTCGCCCCCCTGTCCCTGCGGGAAACCTGGGTGGACCCAGGGCCGTGCTTTAGGGGTCACAGTTGCCCCCCCCCCACCACCAATCGCTGAGCCATCAATGCCGACGATGGAGCCCAAACGCAATCATTTTTTTGGGGTGGGGTTTTTTTTTCTAGAGTCGCGTGGGACCCATTAGCTGAAAATAGGCGAGAGTGGATATGTGCTGTTGCCCGTGATGGGACCTGTCCGAGATGTAGTCTCATTATGCCGAGATAATGTACACTTTCTAAATATTTTAACTGAACAAAAAAAATCCCCCACCACTGTTACTACTATTCTGAATAATAATAATCATCATCAGCAGTAGCCATAGTCAATCCGCTGCTGGATGAAGGCCTTTCCGCACTGTCATCACCCCTCTTGGTGCAGAGCTCAGTAATGTGAAACAGAATTTGCTCTTGTGCCCAAAGAAAAGCAATTTCAATCAGTGAATCACACACACACAGAAACATGGATCACACACACACATAGACATGGATCACACAGACATGGATCACACGCACACAGACATTGATCACATGCACACAGACATGGATCACACCACCAGAAATGGATCACACACACACAGCACATACATGGATCACACACGCACATACATGGGTCACACGCACACAGACATGGATCACACGCACACAGACATGGATCACACACGCACAGAAATGGATCACACAAATAGCCGTGGATCACACACACAGACATGGATCACACGCACACAGACATGGATCACAGAAAATGGAACACAATTACAAAGAAGCACACTTGTATATAGACCGAGAGAGGAAGAGGGCACGTGGATTAGAGGACATACACTAGTTAGACGCATCATATTGACCGTTTATAAAAAGTAAGCACGCTTGGGCAGGACACATCGCTAAGATGGATGATGGCCGGCGGTAAAAAGACTTTTGGCAGAATAACATCTGAAGTAGGAAACACTCCCAAGAGTCCGTCCCACCGTGGAGATGGAGCAACGAAATTGGCTTGTGCGCAGGCGCGAGACGGATTGATTCAACGCACGACTGTGGAGAGAATGCGGTTATGAGAAGCCTCCAAATCATGAGTTTATTGATCGTGGCTGATGATGATGATGCCGACAATGAAGAATTCTAATTATACTTTCATTTATTCGCACCCTTGCAATATGAAACATTTTCAACTGTTGTATTTTAGTTTTCCGCCACACAATGTTGTAATCCTGCGCTGGAAGAGCCTCGGTCCTTTGCGCGAGCGGATTGCGTCCACGCTAGTGGGACGCGCGCGATATTGCACCGACTGTAGGGCCCACATTAATGAGAACCGTGATGGTTTTACGTCGCTTGACAGCACAGCTAAATCTCCTTCACACTTTTAGAACTCCCGCAGAGACATTACAGAGCCTGGCTATTAAATCACGGCTGAAAGGCTCATTACCTGCAAATGATCCTGATAACACTTTTGCAATGGTTTATACCTCATCATATATATGGTATCGTGGGCTTTACTGGCTTTTATGTCATCTGCTCCCGTGTAGCGGTAAGGGAGCTCTGTAATAACAACTGTGCATTGCGAAAGGTGATATTGAGCACTCTGCCGTACATCACAGGTTATGGGGGAGGGTCGGTTTAATTGAGAGCAATTACAACAGCTTTTCAAGTCTGACATGCTATTTGCTGCTATAACTTTTCTTTAACATTCCATATTTATGTTAGTGCCTTAATAGACTTGTGGGGGGGTTGTTTTTTTTTGTGTGGCTGCTGCCAGCACGGAGTGAAACGGAGGAGGCGTCGTCCCTCGGCCTCACTCTCGCTGCGACGTCCCCAGCTCAGGAGCCACGGCGGGTGGGCGGGGGTTGGTGGCTGCTGCAGGCGATGAACCTTGCGGTGGCCACGTGGCTCGGTTTGTACGAAGCCCGCCGAGTAGAGGAACAGAAGCCTCGTGCGAGCATCTCACCAGCGGGGGCTGCACGTCACGACGTCACACAAGCACGGTGAACAACTTGCCGAGGTCGTGGGCGACAAGGCGCTGGGTGTAGCAGTTGAGCAGTGGTGGTGGCGGTGATGGTGGTGGCAGTGGTGGCGGATGCGGTGGTGATGGCAACGGTGGTGGGCAATGATGGTGATGATGATGATGGTGGTGGCGGTGGCGATGTGTTGAACTTCTTTCGCGCCGTCCGTTGCCAACGGTGCTAATCGGAAGTGCAGTGGTGGTGACAGTGGTGGAGGAGGTGATGGTCATAGCGATAAGTAGTGGTGGTGATTGAGGAGTGGCGATCACAGTGGTGGCAGCGATGATGGTGATACCGTGGAGCGAGTGCCGGTCTTGAACGGAGCCCGCTAATGGCTTCGCCCATTGGCTGACATCTGGCGTCTCGTGCGGCAGATCGCCATCACTCACCGGCCGCACAGCAGTACGTAGATCAGCATCTGTGCCGCCCGCCCGGTATTTGCAGTTAGGGGTATAGTGCAGTTGCCAGTCAAATACTCAGAAAGAGAGTGGAAATGAAGTCTAAAACATGCAGGGCCTTTCTAGATTTGAAGCTTTCGTGACTGCAAGGATCCATACTCTTTGGTTCTATGCGGTAAAGTCACGTAGGTAAAAAAAAATAGCATAATTCCTTTGTCAAGGCGCTTTTGTTTCCTCCCACACAGCTTAAAGGACGCGATCTGGGCTTGGCTGTTTTCACTCCAACGCTGTCCTCTGGACAGTCCGGTGCCTTCACCTGATGAAGGCCACTTGTGTTGTGGCCGAAACGTCGTGATTTTTTGTTGTTTTATTTTTTTTACCTACGTGACTTTACCGAATAGAACCAAAGAGCATGCAGGGTCTGTCCTGTCTCATCTGTTCTGCTTACTAGCATTGCCGGATGAAGTTAGCGCGGGGCCTGTAGCATATGTTGTTATAAAGGGGCTCTAAATAAAAAAAAAACGTAAATATTAAAACCCAAATGTTTTACTTGCTTAGTAAAGTAATTGTATTTTTTTCATTTACGATACAGTCAGATAATACAATAAATTGCTAACCTTAAACACCCAGTCGTTCATAAAAGTTGAAGGCGGTATAGTACTATAGTAATAGAGCAAGTGCAGAATCACTGAACCCGAATTGATAGCTTGAAAGCATTTAGCGCAGGGCCCTCGAAAGTGCGGGGCCCGTAGCTACTACATATGTAGCTCCTTTTGCTACAAGGATTATCCGGCACTGCTTACTAGATGTGAGGTCTCTTTCCGGGTGATCAAGTTTTCTCCCGCATGTATAGCCACTCATTCATGGAGTTGGTCAGGCATCCAAATGTAGGGCAAAAGAGCTTGGGCAATTATTGGTAGCGCCGCGTTCTGGCTGGCTTCCCACTCATCTGTGGCGTCTCGAGTCTCTGAATCGCAGGGCAATCTCTGCAGCTCGCTGCAAATGCGGAACTTAAACTTTTTCACTTGACTTTGTAGATGAGCTGCAGTAAACACACCACACACCATTCGAAGAAGACCTGTCTTCATAGTGCGGAGACGCTGCTTAAAATTGCATACGTTTATTGTTTTGGGGTTTGTCGGTAAGCAACGAGTCGCAACAGGGAGGACGACGTTCTCCGTGACGCCGAGGGAAGTGCCCCCCCCCCCCAGCACATGACGCTCAGCGTCAAACCCGGCACTGTAAGTGACGAAAAAACCCATCATCATCACAATAGGGTAAAGCTGCGGGCTGGACACTCCGAGATAGAACAACACGCAAAGGTGTGCCGCTCATAGCCAAGTCAACACGCAGCGTTGGGCCAACGTTGACATCTGGTTGGAAAAGTTGGACCAAAGTTGGACCAACCATTCGCTGTTCACGGGGAAAGGGCAGGAGGTCACGGCTCCCTTCCGCCCGCCTCGTGCGCATGGCGTGCGGCCGCCACAGCGAACGCACTCTGCTCTCAGCCCCGCGGTGGTGGTCGGAACAATAATACGAGCGCATGTTCAGCTCTATTGAGCCGGTGGTCTGGACAAGGCTGAGAGCAATTTGCGTTGAGGTGGGTCACATGCGTGGCACGATGGCGGTGGTGTCGTCCTGATGCGCGTGAGCAACGCACCCTTATGTGTTGTTGTTGTTGTTGTTACGACGCTGGATCAGTTCCCCTCCCACAAACTCCCGGCTTCGCACGACAGCAACCGCTAGGAGAAGCAAAACAATGCGCTCGCTCGTTTATATATATACTGTTTACTATACACGCTAACAAATTAAACAATCGTGGCGAGAATGGCGGGGGGGGGCGGTTGGGGGGGGGGGGGGAGACCGGCGAGCGATAATCGCCGTGACTCGCGCGACGGCGCTTTCGGTGCTGGCGGCGTGAGCGTTGCCAAGCGCCGCGAAGCCGCCCTGCGCCCCTGATTCTGGGGGGCATTGAACGGGCGGCCCGCTGACCCCCAGGAAAGATTATCCCTGCGTAGATATCGCTGGCTCGCCCTTGCCTCCTTCATAGACGTTGCTGTGTGTCCGTTTAAAGCGAAGCGCCGATGCCGCACGCCGTCTCTGCGGTTAAGCGCCGCGCTCTTCCGCACTCCGAGCCGTCGATCTGCTAAGTTATTTACGAGGCGGCGGTTTTTAATAAATCGCGCGGTAGCCTCTGTGCCTTTGCCGTGTTCTCGCGCGCAAGGGGATCGCAGCCTTTCGTGGCATTGTACTCACAGCAGCCTCTTAACCCTGCAACAACACGGACTCCACAGTGCAGAAGATGGAAACGGACTTCATTAATATTCAGCAGCTGCCTAGGAATCGGTGGATAGAGGCTGAGTGATTTGGAATAGAGCAGGGTTCTTTTCCTATCTGAAGAAGATCAAGAGTTGTCAAAAGAGCACGTCGCTCGCGTGGCTCCGGTGCCAGAGCACTGCATCCGCACCGCTGAGAATCCTGGGTTCGAGTCAGGGTCTCCGTCGTTCTCAAGCAGAGTGAGTTGACGATCTCAGCCCAGTCGCCAATGACTGCACGAACAACATCAAATTACATTGAGCTTTTCACTTGGACGCGTGAGCGCTGAAACGTTTCAGTTTTATCGCAATGCAACGGACATCTTGACATGGGAAAGTTCCATTGCCCGAGTGTGGATGAGACGAGGTCAAGAGATCTCAGAAGAAGCTCTGGAATATCTCCTTCCGGAAGCCTTTCCTCTGGCGCATCGTGGGGTGATGCCCTGCTCTCATAAAGTTCTGAACGGATATTTCCTCACCCAATGACATCTGTCGCACAATTGCCATCAAATTGGTGAAAAACACTACAACAACAAAAACAGCGGCGATACAAGGACAATGTATTCTACGAAAACATTTCGGCAACGCAAACTCAACGGCCCGTTGATGGAACATTCCCTCCTCCGTGCCCATCGAACCGCCAGTTTGGAGCCGGTTTCCGTGGCCGTGGTGTCTCGAGTGGGTGGCTGAGGCCTTCGTGGTGACGGCGGCCTCTCCGTACGCTCATTCCCTCGTGCTCAGGGCCCCCGTGTGTCGTCGCCGAGGAGGGCGAGTGGCGTCGCGTCCCCGCGCCCTGTTGCCTCCAGCCGGAACCGCGCCTGCCCACGGCTAAGGGGCGCGATATTCCAGCTACGAAACCCCCGCGACCGGCGTCGCAAGCGACTCTCCCCGTGTAAAGACGTTCGTTTGGGTAAATACGGCGAAGAAGTAAACACGTTCGTTTTAAAGTGGATACCCCATCGAAGCAAAACACACACCGCCAGGCGGCACGGGGATCTATGAAACCCCATTTCGCAATCCTCGCGAAGGCGGGATTGCAAATGCGGGGCGCAGGGTCCGCGGCAGATTGCGACACCGGGAAGGAGCGGCCTGCCCCTTGATGTGGCGAAGCCCCACTGGGAGACGTAATAGGTGTTGGGGCGGGCACGCGGGGCCGGAACCCGCGCGGCCGAAAAAACCGGAGCCGTTGGCCGTCTGCCTCGGCGCGCGCAAAGTGCGATCGTAGTCGTACATCGTGCAGAAGTGATTTAGCGACGGTGTCACTCGGCTAGGTTTTTTTTTTCTAACGGAATTTTCACCCGTCCAGGTGGCGGGCGTAATTATCTAGCACCTGCCTCCTCCGCCCGAGCTGTGAGATCAAAAAAAGTTGCGTCTCAAGGCCAGAGATTGAAGTACGCGGCAGCGCCGCGTGTAGCGTTCCGCGTTCTTCTCAACTGCATCACTGTGAATTCATATTCGACAACATTAATAGCAAGAATAACGAAGCAGTCCGTTATTACATCCAGTGCAGAGTGAAGTGAAGGACTCCTCCTCATGATTTCGGTCAGAGGGGGTTGTTTAACCATACTTCACCACTCTGGACAAGCGAGGGTTGGCGAGGGGAGATGGCCAGGCTCCCGTTCAGATATCACTCGCCACTGATGTGAGCCACGTACCGGAAGCGAACTTTGTTGGCCGGGTTCATAGCGCGGCACACTTACCACTGCAATTTAAAACTGTAAATGATGAGAGAGAACCCATCACGACAGAAAGATTAATGCAGTCTGGAAAACAAAGCTTTGGTGCATACAACGGGCATCTTTGTGCATTGTTAATCCTGCACCGTGCCACCTTAATTAATTATTGTTATGATTACGGCTACGAATATTATCACTCAAATATTTACCAGTCGGTCGACCTTTGCAGCTGCGCCACCGTCTCTATGACAAATTCTAGTTTCCTTGCTCTGTTGTACTATTATTTTTTTAGAGTAATGCCATGATTTCCAATTTTAGGATATTATTTTAGGATCTCGCTATTTTATTGCGAGCGTAAAACATCGCCGCGCCCCGTGCGTGTTTACACACGGCGCCGAGAAATTATCCCTCACGCGGCATTAGGTGTAATCCTTCAGAATCGGATCTCTAATAGTTACACCAAAGGCGCTCTCTGTAAATAAATTGAATTCAATTTTGTTCGGAGCTGCGCTCCTCCCCCGCCCCCCCCCACTGCCTACCGTCTGCCTGCCGCTGTGTGTAGCCTCCAGAGAGGTTCATTAGCACCTTGCGGCACAAACCAATGCCGTTTTCACATGACTGATGGGACCACATTGCAAACCAGCCGGAACACAGCCTCACAAAGTTCATTTACACATTAGGTCTGATAAAATGAAGGGGGGTGGGGGTGGTGGTGGTTCCCCCAGGGGGGAGACGCTGAAATGCAGCCTCGGATGAAATGACGAGCAGAGCTGGGTGCAGAGCGCCGGGGCTGCCTTGAAAGATCAACAGGCACTAAATGCCCCATAAATCATCTCTCCAAAACAAATGAAGCCCTTTTTTTGGTTTTGGCTTTGAAATAGATTCAGTGTCCTTTTGGGGCAAATCAATTTATTTGAAATGGCTGTAATTTGAGTATTACCATGTCAAGCGACTGTCAAAATCTCAAAAATGACCCTGATTGATGGGCGGGCAACTACGGCAAAAAAAGTCTCGCCGAGTCCGTTGTCGGCGCACGCCGTGCACGCGCGCGACCCTGGCATCGATCCCACGAACAATGGGAGCGTGGTCACTCCTCTGTGGGCCCAAGGACGCCACCCCCTCCGAAATTATAACAACCACCGCCCCCCCCCCCCCTGAAATGAGAGGTCAATTGTGGAATTGTTTGCCGTTCGCTGTACGCGCATTAAAGCGGGCACAAACACGCGCGCGGAAGGAATGTGTTCCGTTGCTGCAGTATCCCGTCGGAGGCGTGGGTTTGAAAACGGTGCTTTTCTTTGAGTCATGGATGTCTTTTTATGCCAGCAGTGGTGGTTGGTGGTGGTGCACAAGCACACGTAACACTTGTATGTGCCATGTCGAAGGGCCATTGCCCCAAACGTCACCTATGAAATATTGTTCCTTTTGAAGGCCAATGTCTCATTGACGAATATGCCGAGTTGTTTTAGTTTTACTCTGTTAAATGACAGACATCAAAGGAGCAAGATGTGTTTCCGTGTGGCCACAAACTTTAAGCGCATATCGCGCCCTGGGCCACTGGGAGAAGTCCACCAAACGGTGCGCGTGACGATCCCGAACCGCGTCAATAAATCTGTGACGATGGTGCGGCGGACGTCATCTGTCGGATCTGCCGCCCTAACCGGGCCGGGCGTGCCAGCCCGAGGGTTTGGCGGTGATCTCGTGGCGCACGAGACACATCGGTGTGCCGAGTTGAGATCGCAACCAGAGCTCGCGAATTTCGCTGGAATAATGACGACACCGTCCTAGAAGGATCTCCTCGATTCTCCAAAGTTTGCAATGCGTTTGCTTTAGCCGCTCGGTAAAATGCAAGCCGAACAAATCCATTGGCCGGTAATTGTTTTTTTGAAGAGGGCTGTTTTGTTGGGGGTATATTTCAATGGAATTCATTATTATCATTAGAAAGTAGAGTATATCCGTAGTTGAGGTAATTTAACATTGAGTTCTATTTCAGATAAAGCTCCAGTAGTGATTGCTGTTGGCATTGGGACATAATTATGATTAACACGCGTGTGCGTGTGTGTGTGTGCGTGCGTGCATGTGTGCATGTTCTGCATCATTTTACCGGACAGCTCATCAGAAAAGCAAGATAGTTTTTTCTTTATACACGTAAAGTATTACGTTTCATTAGACTTCTAACGAGCATATTATGGGAGCATAAGGACAGGCCGCTATGCGATGTGTGGTGTTGACCACCTAGAAATGCAAAGTCGCAGATAAATAAATAGTGACGAGAGAGCGAGCGATGTTAGAACGGCAAGTATGCGTTTGGCACGTGACGGAGTGGGCCCTCGTAATTACATTCATAAACCTTACACTTCCGATAAATTGACTCCAACCTGTCCAGATAATAACCTCGAATCTGGAGTCGGCAGTCGTCACCGAGATTGTGCCAGCGATTATACACTCCCTCTAATATTCTTCAGTTTCAAACGTGTCATTTGATTGGACTGTCAGATCGAGGATCCTTTGTTATAATAAACGGAATATTCAAAACTGAACTTGAAATGCACTCGAGAAGACTCGCCATTATCCATTTTTAAGTTTAAAGCGATACTGTCTGTTCCCTCGTAACAAGATTTATATTGTTAGAATTGTATTTTATTGTTTAAGCAAAATGTCCCCACCGCCGAGCAAGTGTGTAACAGTTCTCGGAACCACTTTAACACTACGAGCTGGGAAAGTTCTTCCCGAATGGGAGCAGCAGCAGCAGGAGGATGAGGAGGAGGGAGATGTCATTCTGCATGGCGGTTCTCCAGTGAGACGGCGGAGCCGGGGATCTTGACAGGCTTATTTGGTAAGAGGTTGCAAATTCATTCCTTTTATCAGGACCAAGAGCAAACAGCCTGGGGAGATTGGGGATTGATTTTCTTGTCAAAAGGGGCTTTGCTGAAAAATTACCTTAAATCTTTGCTTTAGTAACCGAGCGCCCCCCCCCCTCCCCCTGGGGGATCCCAACCCGCATGCCCGGGCGCCCCCCCCCCCATTCCCCCCACGTCCAACACCACACTCGCTGGCCCGCGCCTCACCTGTTCGATCTGCAGCCAGGCCACAGTGGCCATGTCCGTCGCAAATGAAACATTTTAAAACGGTCATTTTCTACAATAAAATAAACGGGCATTTTACGTTTGGTATTTTACATTTTGGGTTTTTTTCTTTAATCTTTCTTTCTCATCATCGTCATCATCATCATCATTATTATTATTATTATTTGAGTGGGACGGTGGGACGCGAAGGCGATGTAGGCGACGTGTCGACGTTCCCACGGGCAGTCCCATCCGGGACGCGAAGGCCGAGCGCTCCTGCTGGCTCCGAGCGGACGAGGAAGCCGCGCCGTGAGCGCCGCCGACTCGACAGCGGCGCAGCCGTGCAGATCCCTCGCTCGCTCCACCGCTGAGCGGAAGGCGCTCCACGAGAGCCAGGGCTCGGAGAACCCCTCCAGATGGTATCTTGGTCTACACTTCCTCGCCGGATAGAAATCTTGAAGGCGGTGGGAGTACTCGCACATTTCCGATCGACTTGTCCGTGGCGTGAAACATTCATTGGTGCAGCGCGGTGGACGGAGGCGGCGGGGAGGGGGGAGGGGGGGGTGTTTTAAACGGCACAAGGAGGGCTCCATCCATTGGTGGATAGAGAATGGCTGCAATGCATTTGTATAATTTTAGACTACTGCTGTGTGTGTCATCTACGCCGTGTCCGGAGTTCATAGCTCGCGGATTGGGTACCCGGGGCCCTCTCCACGTGGCCACCCACTTTCGCAAGGACGCTCGTGCAGCGTCTGCCTTGCGAAAGCGGCGGCAAAAATTTGCAAAATGAACGAGTGGCATTTTTTATCAATGAAAATCAGTGGGGGGGGGGGGGGGGCGAGGGGCGGGGTGATTTTGTTCCATTCACGCCCCGTACACTTGGGCAACCCAAGGGTCGCGCGTGGCCGGTCCCAGCGGACCTCTGGGTGGAGTGGTGCTCAGTGGTGTTTGCTTGCTCCCCAGTGAGCTGTTGTTGGTAAACCATTCCCCCCATCGTGCCAAACAGACCCCTCAATCAATTGCTCGCTAACGGCACTTGCTGGATCAACGGAGCAATCAGCCGTAAAAAGCTTCAAGGCTGGCAAGCAGGCGGTCTCCATTGCCTTCATATACGTGTACGTGTGTGTATGTATGCACATCTATATGATTTCTGCTCATGACCCCGCATTTGTGACGATTATCTGAACCAAGTCCGGGCCCTCCCATAGGTGAACTCAGCCTGAAGTGAGTACTTGTTGCGGTGTGTAAACATCGACACTGGGGAGACAAAGGCGGTCGGGTGTGGTGTTGGCCGCTCACCCCCTCGTGTGCCGTCTCAGCCTTTAAATGCTCTCACTAGCAGCACTTGCCCCAACAGTCTGTGAAAGGCTATACGGGGGGGATCTTTATCTTTGTAGGTTTACATATGTACAATGCATGGAATCTTGGTACAATTTTCTCTCATTGAAAGTTCAGACATGAAGGACAATCTTCACCAATTTATCCTCTATTCTGTACAGCAACATGAAGCCAAAATAATCATATGCACCCTCATTCCATTATTCTCATGGGAGAATAATACGTAAATATAGAATTGCTCTCAAACCTGTGTACAGCAACAAAAACACAACTCACTCGTCAACAACACTGCCTTCAAAAAAATCTGGATGAAAAATATATTTTTCACGTTTCGTGCAATGGGCCTTCTTCATGGACCAATGAAGGGCCAACCACCCAAAGTGTCGCCGATGATATGTTTTTGTCCTGTGCGGCCACGTGGTCTTGTTGTCGATCGTGTTGCATTGTTGTTAAATGTGCTTGTGCACCACTGCCAACTCAGCAGCAGCACCAGATAATTGGTTTAAGTATTCACAGCAAGTTATTTTTAGAAGACGAAAATAATTACAGTTGTCCCATCGCATTTCAGCTCTTTATGCCTCCGGTGCTGAATGACGGCATCCCCCTCACCGTCCATGGGGGTTGTTTGACCATGCTTCACCAAGCTGGTCAGTACAGGCTGGTGAAATATCCCATATTGCGTTGCTATATATATATCTGACAAGCAAACAAAATGTGTAAGCAAATGATTTCAGGCTTGCCTTATTTGTTGTTGTTGCTGTATTTATCATACCTATTTTGAACTCCAAAAACGTGACCTCGGCTCGGTTTGACGTGCAAAGTGTGACCGTGGGCCAGGTTGGTGTGGAGACCCCTCACTCAGTTCGACGCCGAGATATTATCATGGGCGCATGCGACCGACGTTTGGCGATGGTTGGCGTCGCACGTCCACGGTCTGCAGCGCGCGTGCATCGATTCGTGTGGGCACGTGTCCCCGCGTGCCCACACGTACTCACACGCGTACGCGCGTTCCCACACGTGCCCACACGCGCACGCGCGGGTTGTGCGCTGGGTCCGTGAGTGATGCCCATCCCGGGGACGGCATGTGCACCGGCCTCCCAGGGTGCGCGTTTAATTCAACTTGTGATTGTTTAACAAACTGCCAAAAAATATTCTTGCTGACTTTACGTCGCCCTAACGAGCAATTTAAATGATTACGCACTGCAGCAGCAACTGTTGGGCAGTGACCAAGCCAAGGACTCAACCGGCAGCTGATTAAACCGGGGCTCCCAGCCTGAATTCCAATCACCCCAGTTCCCTGCCCCCCCCCCCCCTCCTCAACACACACACACACACCAACGCACAAAGACAAAACACCCCCGTAATAGCATTTTAGCAGACTGTTGGGGAAAATGATGTGAGCAAGTAGCACTTATGAAGGCCGGTATGGCACACGAGGGGGTGGGTGGCTCGCACCACGCCCGGCCGCCTTTGTCTGACAGTGGTGATATTTCCACAACACACCAGGTACCCATTTAAGAATGAGCTAACCAAGGGAATGCTCAGAACAGATTCAAATATTTGCCACTGTCATTGGACGGATAATGAATGACAATTGAACTCGAGTCGCCAGGTGCCTGGTGAAGTGCGCTAAGCACTACACTGCCGCTCCCCAAACACCCCCCCCCCCCAAAATTCACACCCAACACACACACCCCAAGACTCACAGCCAAATACACAAAAAAGACAAAGATCCCCCATATAGCTTTAACAGACTGTAGGGGCAAGTGCTGTTAGCGAGCACCTATGAAGGCCGGAACGGTACAGAAGGCCAGCACCACGCCCGACCGCCTTTGTCTCCCTAGTGGCAATGTTTACACATCGCACCAGGTACTCATTTGAGGCTGAGTCAACGGAGGGGAGGCCCAGGACCGGTTCAGATAATCGTCACTGGTGTTGGCCGTGAGCGGGAATCGAACCCGTGACGCCGGGTTCATAGCGCTGCGCGTTAACCGCTACACTATCGCTCCCCACTACACGCACCCCAAGACTCACACCCCAATACACACACGCCAAACACATACACCCCAACACACACCCCAACATACACACCTGAAAACTCACATCCCAACACACACCCCAACACTCACACCCCAGCACACACACCCCAACACTCACAAACCAACACACATAGTCCAACATACAGCCCAACACTCAACAACCGCCATTCGCCACTAAGTGGCGATGACGTCACCACGACGCTGTGCCAGGCTATGTGCACGTTGAAGCCACGTGAAGTGTCGAACGCCCGCTGGCAGGAGATCACGGGACAGACCCAGGTGCCACGGGTCGACTGACTGGGATGACTGGCTCATGCACCACCTGTGCCCCCGACTGTGCCAACTTACTGTGCTTTAGCCACCCGGCGCTCCGCTCGTTGTGGTGAGCGTCGCTCCTCCGCCCTCCATTGTTGTTGGAGGGCGACTGCCTCCAACTGTCCAGTAGCAGCGTCCTTCACGAGCCTCCTCCACAGAGGCCAATCTTGACACCACCGGTACCAGTCATCGGCAAGTCCACTCAGCTCCACATCCTCCTGTACCACATCACTCCATCTCTTCTCTAGCCCTGTCGCGCCCGTTTAGCCCCCTCGATCCGGCCGAACAAAAGCTGTTTAGGCATGCGGTGGCTGGGCATGCGAACTACATGACCCAGCCAACGCAGCCTTGCCTGCCTAAGGAGGTCACCGATGGGACTTTGTCCAGATCTTTCAAGGATATGTGAGCTCCTCAAACAATCCAGCCCGGTAAAACCCAAAATGGATCGTAGGCAGGCCAGCCTAAATGTTTCTAACCGGCGAAGATGTTCCATTAGGGGGGTCCACGTTTCGCAAGCGTAGAGAAGGGAGGGAATTACTGTGGCCGAGAAGACCCGAAGCTTCGTGCGGAGCGACAGATCAGGCACCTTCCACACAGCATTACACAACCGCTGAAAAGATAATGCTGCTCGACTGATTTGGAGGGAGACCTCTGCTGCCAAACCAGAGCACACTGCCCAGGTATGGGAAACTCTCCACTCTCTCCACAACTGCCCTATTAACAATTTGGAGTTGTGGGGGTGGAGTGTCCGATGGTACAAAATACCCTGGCAGGTGCTTAGTTTTGGTGGGGCTGATGGTATGTCCCCACCTCTTAGTGGTAAGCTCCAAGTTCAGCAGCAGCACCTCCAACTCTTCCTCTGAGTGAGCAGCAATTACCAGATCATCGGCATACATAACATGGTTGAGCAATGGGGAGCCATCCCTTGACTGCACCCGGGCATCGATCAGCCTCTCATTGTATCTGTACCAGATGGAAATTCCTCCAGTACAACTACTTAAGACTTCGCGAACTACGTGGTCGAAATAGATGTTAAATAATGTGGAAGCCAGAGGACATCTCTGTCGCACCCCAAAGTGAACAGGGAATGGCTTCGACTCCCGGCCACGTAGTGATCGTGAGCAGCGGGTCAGGGACTCCGAAAGCACGAAGAACAACCCAAGGTCCAGGCCTACTGATGGTATCATAGGCCTTGACCAGTTCAATTAAGCAGACATGTAGGTCTTGTTGGAATTCCCTACACCTCTGCTGTAGCAGACGGAGAGAAAATATGGCATCTGTGCAGGACCTGAAACCGCAAGCCTCTCCTCAGCGTGCCTGGCAAGGCGATGTTGAATAATCCTTGCCAGGACCTTTCCCGGCACACTGAGGAGTGAGATGCCACTGTAGCTGTTACATTCTGTGCGGTCCCCTTATTAAAAAGGGGGACCACCAGGGCATCCTTCCAATCCTGTGGAACCAACGGTCCAGACTGCTGTTATAATGTCATGTAGGGCAGTCTGTGCACAAGCGCCACCCTCCCTCAGCATGTCGCTTTGGAGATCATCTCTGCCCGGTGCCTTTCCTGGTCTCAGGCTCTGGATCGCCTTCAGTACTTCCTCAACAGATGGCACCTCAGCCAGCCACTCACAGGGGGTGACTTCTTCTTCCAATATTTGAGGCACCGCAGCCTCAGCAGGGTCATCCCCACTTTGTTCCACGATGTTTTCCAGGCTGAGGGTTTCCGCTCCCCCAAGACCTTCCATAAATGCTCAGCAAATCTGCTAACCTGTTTTTGGGGGTCAGAGATTAGATCACTGTTCTTTCTCCTAATGATGGTAATAGGTGTGACGCTGCAGGTAACTTTTTTGATGGAATTAAAGAGCGATATGTGATCGCGGGCCATTGAAGCAGACTCAATCTCCTCAGGAAAACCGCAACCACCGACCATCTTTGCAGCGACTCATGGCTCTCCGAACCTCCGAGCGAAGGCTGCGGTAAGCCTCCTCATTCTCTGACATGGGATGCTGTAGACGATGAGAGTGGGCCTGTTGATTTTTCTCAGCCAGCCTGAACACCTCCTCTATCAGCCAGGGTATCTATGAAGGTGTGGACCGTGTACCCAAAGCAGCCATTGAAGCTGCATGATCCACAGTCCTAAACCTCGCCCATTTACCCTCGACATCAGGAGGAGTGGAGGACGATGACAACCCCAGCCACAAGCGATGATTAAATTCTCGCTTGCAACTTTCATCAGCTAGCTGAGACCATGCCATTATGGGTTTTCATGGGGTCCTGGGTGTACACCCACCACCGGAGAGTGGAAGAATTGTGGGCGCATCTTACAGATGACAAGTCGATGGTCAGTGGGCAGATCAGCTCTACGGTCGGTCCTGGTGTCAAGGACATGGGCCCGCATCCACTGTTCCGTCACTATGTAGTCCAGCAGATGTTCTTCTTGGACCCGGCATGCATCCATGACGTTGTGTGGATGCGCCGATGGCGGAACAGCGTGTTGGTAATTACAAGCCCATGGGCTGCACATAAATCTAGCAGCTTCCTGCCGTTGTTATTGAGCTGATCTGGCCCATGTCTTCCAATCACTCCAGATCAGGTGCTAGCATCATCACCAACTCGGGCATTGAAGTCACCCAACAAGATTACTCTGTTCCGGGGGGCCACATTAGCCAGCACCTGTTACAGGAGGTCATAGAAGGCATCTGACTCATCGGCCTTGCCTGCATCCCTCCACGGATGTTTGTCTTAGGTGAGGGAATAAGTAACCACGACCACCACTCCTCACCTCTGGTTGATGGGAAGGCGAGCCCAAAGTAGCCTAGGGCTTACAGCTTCCCACGCTCCCACACCCCCTTCATTATTTTGTTCAGAAGAAGAGCCACTCCCTGTTGTTTGGCAGTCTCCTGCCCCGAGTAGAGGACTGTCCACCCCTCATGGTGGCAGGAGCCAGAGCCAGTCCACCAGACCTCCTGAATACCACAGAGATCCAGGCGGTACCGGTCCAGCTCTCGACAGAGGAGTGGCAGCCTCTCCTCCGCAGTGAGTGTTCGAACATTCCACGTGGCCATCCGAAGTGGCTTTTTGTTTTTTTCTGGAGGAGCCCCAAGGGTAAGGATTTCAGTCTCCTGGCTCCGCCAAATGGGGTTTGGCCAGGAGACATCATAGACGCCTATCCCCCCGGGGCCCCCGGCACATGCTTATTAAGTTTTTTACATCGTAGTTTAGTGGTAGTTAATTGAAGGTGGAGGGGTTACCAGCCCCTCGCACCCATCCAGAGTCCCCATTTGGCCGCTGGGGTGGTTACAAACGCCATGAAGGGAAGGGCCAATCTAAATTGGCCCTCCCCCCACGGCACTGCCCACCACAGCATTGCCGACACTCACAGCCCAACACACACACTGCCGAACACTCACACCAACACTCACAAACCAACACACACAATCCAACATACACCCCAACACACACACTGCCCAACACACACACTGCCCAAAACTCACAGCCCAACACACACACTGCCCAATACACACACACACCAACACACACACCCCAACACTCACACACCCCAACACACACACTGCCCAACATACACACCCCAAGACTCGCACCCCAACACACACCCCAACACACACACTGCCTAACATACACACCCCAAGACTCGCACCCAAACACACACCCCAACACACACCCCAACACACAAGCTCAACACTCACAAACCAACACACACACCCCAACACAAAAAAAAGACAAAGATCCCCCGTATAGCCTTAGCAGACTGTTGGGGCAAGTGCTGCTAGCGAGTACCTATGAAGGCAGGCACGACACACGAGGGGTTGGGTGGCCAACACCACGTCCGGCCGCCTTTGTCTCCCTAGTGGCGTTGTTTACACATGGCACCAGGTACTAATTTTAAGGCTGAGTCGACCTAGGGGAGACCACTAGTGTTAGCCGTGAGCAGGAATCGAACCCGGGTCGCCAGGTTCGTGGCGCAACACGCTAACCGCTACACTACCGCTCTCCAACACCCCAACACATACACGCCAACACATACACTACCCAACACATACACTACCCAACACAAAGATAACAAAGATCCCCCGTATAGCCTTAACAGACTGTAGGGGCAAGTGCTGTTAGCGAGCACCTATGAAGGCCGGAACGGCACACCAGGGGGTGGGTGGCCAGCACCACGCCCGACCGCCTTTGTCTCCCTAGTGACGATGTTTACACACCGCACCAGGTACTCATTTGAGGCTGAGTCGACCTAGGGGAGGCCCGGGACCGGTTCAGATAATCGTCACTGGTGTTGGCCGTGAGCGGGAATCGAACCCGGGTCGCCAGGTTCATAGCGCAGCGCGCTAACCGCTACACTATCGCTCCCACTACCCAACACACACACCCCAACACACACACGCCAACACATACACTACCCAACACACACACCCCAACACACATACCCCAACACACACAACACCAAGTGGGGGGTTCAATGCCACGCTCTGCATCTCAGTGGTTGCGTTAGCCCGTGACGGTTTATTGTCGCATTATGCATCATTTTCCCTGGCAAGCGATTCATCAGCGAATTGATTTTGCCTCGGCGCCCGCAGTGTAACGTTGGGCTCATGGTTCTTAATAATTCTTGCCGTGAGGCCACCGCTTTTCCAGCATGCCCAGAGGAAACCCTCGGCAATTGTGGGCTCGGCTTGGCCACCGGAGCTGAATACCTGCGGTGGACGAAATATTTCGAATAACGGGATGTTAAAGAATCGGAGGTGATTTAGTCTTATGCCATCTATTATGAAATGGCCCCATACGTAATTACAGCTGGGTGGCGCAGCCGTCCGGGCGTGCGGCTCGCAATCAGAAATCCTGGCCAGAGGTCAGCTCGGCCCATCATCCCTCTGCGGTTGGGTAGAGTCCACATTGCGTCGACTGCCTTCTCCTGGAGAGCCAGGTAGCGGTGTGGCACCTCGATGCCCGTGGGAAGGGACTGTCACAACCTTTGTGTGATCCACTAACTCTCGCCTCCACAACGGTTGTATGGTGGATCGTTTCACCCCCTGAAAGAGTCAAGTGGAACTTCCAGCATTGTTTCAGGGATGAGCTGATCCCGATGTAGAACACTTGTTTTCATGTTCATAGGATACGCACTCAATATTTCTGTTTTAAAGACAAGCAGTGTGTAAGGCAGCGAGATGAGTCGGGTGAGTCGAGGACAAATGATTGTCGGTTATTTCTTGGTAAAGCATGCAAATTGTTCAACATGTGTGCCGTGCGAGATGCTCAAGCATCATTATGCCTCGGCAAGAAGGATTTAAATTATAGCTCTCCAAAACCGTTTGCTGTTATGATGTCTAATGCTGTGTTTTCATTTTTGGTGCACTTGAGAGCCTTTCCTCTGCCCAAATCACCCGGAATGCTCCCGATCTCATCCGAACCTAAGTAGAGTTGAGTCGGGACAATTCTTAGATGGATAACCACTATCCATTAACGTGGGGGAGGGGGGATGGAATGGGTGCATGGGGGGGGGGGGGGGGCTCCAGCTAGTCGTTTCCCTGATTTTCAAGTGCATCACACGGGTCTCGTGGCCTACTGCGAGGCAACATCGTCAGCCGAGCCAAGCGCAGCACAATGCGTCGATTTTTTTCTTCTTTGGTTCTTTCGATAAAGTCACGTAGAATGAGAATAAAATAATGAAATAAAACAATCAAATTCTCACGACGTTTCGGCCACAACACAAGTGGCCTTCTTCAGCAGCGTTCATTGTAGCTCTGTCGTCCCGACAGGTTGTTCCATTCACCTGAAGAAGGCCACTTGTGTTGTGGCCGAAACGTCGTGAGAATTGTATTGTTTTATTTCATTATTTTATTCTCATTCTACGTTACTTTAGCGAAAGAACCAAAGAAGATGAATCCTTGCAGTCACGAAAGCTTTAAATCGAAAAATGCGTCGCAGTTTTGTGCTTCAGTGCTCGCATGGCTTTTCTCTCTGTGCTCGCCAATTCGCGCGGACCAGCTTGGTGAGGCATGGCCATGTTAACCACCGTGACCCCCACGGCATGGGAGGCCCCCGTCCGGCACTGGATTCACAAACGGGTTGTACGTGCGCGTGCACGCACAACCTTTGGCTGATCTGGATGTGAGCTCCCGTGTTGGACTTAGCTGTATTATTTCTGAGCTTTGCCTGCACTGGAACCTCGGCCGTTGCGATGCGTTTAGTTTTATCCAGGTCTCCCTTGAACAAGAGACATCTGGTCTAAACAACCGGCTCTGAGCTGGTCCTCAATAAAGGTAATAAATTAACGGGGGGAGGGAGGGGGGAGGATTGAACAATGCTGCTAGAAATTTCACACCAGATTCCCAGCAGTTTGGCCATAAATCAGTCATCTTCCTGTGGGAATTCTCGTTCCATATAAAATATTCCCGTCAGAAACGGTGAATCACAACAATGGGATGTCCCCCCTCTGTGCCCACGCGCACACATTTAGGCCTGGCCGGCCCACGTGGGCTCCCTGGCGCGTGTGCAGTCCCCCCCCCCTCCCCCCGTGAATGTGTGTCACGCAGTGAAGGCGGCTGCCCCCTTGCCCTTTCTGGTAGGACATCACGATCATCCCCGTGTGGATACCTCCCCCCCCCCCTCAACTACCAAGCCCCGCTATTAGCCCCCACCTCCGCAGTCCGTCCCACCCACCGCCTTCCGCATGACAGCGCTCCGATGAAGCTGTGGTCACGAATTCAAGCGCTGTGTTGATAGAAGTTGAGATGAGAATGAGTTGCGTTTGTGGCGCAGATTCGCAAGTTGTGGTGCAGCGCAGCAGTGCTAACGACACCCAATGTGATTGGCTCTTGCCAACCCTCCCAGTGTAGTGGCACCCTGCTGAAAAGTTGTCTTCGTGCTCGGCTTTCCTGCAAGCAAAACGTGTTATTTTTGTTGTTATTGTTATTATAGCACAGGTGTTAGCCCACCGGGGGCCCTAAACAACTATTTTGTTTGAGGTCCCTCCTCCACGTGAATACACTGGTTGTGTATCGCACCTGCGATTATCATGGTTGGCTACGTATGGTGCGAAAGAAGTTCACCATGCGTACGACACGTAGTGAGTTGGCGGGAAGTGCGTATAGAGAGATATAAAACGATTCGACAGAAGAGATGTGGACAACAGAGTCGCAGTACGAGATTTGAGAAGAGATGTCGATGACAAATAAAGAGATGCAGAGATGGCGTATGTGGTGGGAATACAGAGGTGTGGGAGTTGTGGGGCAAAACACGGGGGATGCGTGGATGAGGGAAGAGCGATGCTGACGGCATAGAGATGTAGTGAGATGAGAGGTGTAAGAGCGTTAGTGATAGACGAGAGTGAGGTAACATGAATATACAGCATGGCCTAAAAGTCCAGACACATGAGGGTTATGTCGTTTATTTTATCACTGGCATTACAAAGTTTAAATAGTTTTATTCTTTAAGTTAATATTTTATCTATTATCATTATTAATATATTTTTGTCTTACTTTTCAGATGACGTTAAAAAATGGAAATAAAAACGTTTTAATGTATGCTCAAGAAAGCAGCGTGTGATCTTAAAAAAAGTCATATATTTATTTCAAGAGAGATTTCATGCTTGCATCAAAGTGAATAGAAGTCAGTTTGAACATGTGCTAAAATAAATTAAATAACCCTATGTGAATCGTTAATAAATGATCACTGTGTCCTGACTTTTGGGCCACCCTGTACATCTACTCGGCAAACATCTGATTGGACTTCTGTTAACATTCTTGGTTCTTTCCGTAAAGTCACGTAGAAGGGAAATAATAAATAAATATTTGCTTTATTTTTTTATTTCCCTTCTACGTGGTGACTTTACCGAAAGAACCAAGAATACGAATCCCTGCAGTCATGAAAGCTTTAAATCGAAATTTGGACTTCTGTTTATTTATTTAGTTTTTTTTTTAATCCGGGGCAACCTTTAGCTGCTTAGGGCCCCAAGATGTTGCTCTGATGTGCCCATTGCCTCGTGCCCCACTAGGATGTCGCGATACCTTTACAGATTTCCAGCTTTCCAGCTTTCCAGCTTTCACCTTAGAGCAATGGCACTCCGGCGCAGAACCGCAGGAGACTTTCTATGAATATTTCTGCCCACGATGACTGCCGTGGAAACGAGACCTCGGCATTATTGAATATATATCTCCCTGGCGCTTGAGATTATCTTTTTGTTAAATGGTTTGTTGTAATGCGGTAATCAAATACACCGCGTCTACGTTTAAAATTGTCGAATAGTTTCTACGCAGTAGGTCAATGCTGCAATCGAAACGGATATCAATTATGTAGATGAAGACTTGCACCGTATGTTATACAATTGTTGAATATTACATGAGGACTTTGAGAGCCCCTTGTCCCGAAAGGCACCCCGTGGTTGCCCTGCTGGTGTTGTTGTTGTACCCTCCTTCCTCGGGCACGTCCTCATGTTAAGTACCTCAGAGGTGGCCACTGAGTGCTGAGCCTGTCCTGACCCTTTCCCTAGGTTTACTCAGCCTTAAATTAGTTCCAGAAAAGTGGGAGGCGAAGGCGATTGGGTGCGGCGGACTTGGCCTCACCACTCCCCGTGCACCAATGCGGTCTTAAAAAGGTGCTCGCCAACAGCGCTTGACCTCCAACAACGCATAGGGCCTGATGGGGGTTCATTGTCAATGTTTCGCAATGCGTGTACGTACGTGTACACGTGTGCAGGGCGGTAGTGTAGTGGTTAGGAGCCGTCCATAAATGACGTCACGCACCTGGGGGTGGGGGGGGGTCAGATATTTGTGACGATGTATGACGAGAAATATGACGTCACATCAAAATGCTCAACTTTAAATAAATATAGACAACACGTTCTACTTTCTTAAATATACTTTTCAATAAAGATTTTCTCCTACAACATCAGAGTGCAGCGGCACATTAAATACGCACTACAATGACAATAGTTTAAAGCAATTTTAAGCATTAAATTTTGATTTAAAGCTTTCGTGACTGCAGTGATTCATATTCTTGGTTCTTTCGGTAAAGTCACGTTGAAGGGAAACGATAAAATATATTTTATATTTTTTTATTATTTTATTGTTTCCCTTCAACGTGACTTTACCGAAAAAAAACAATAATACAATTTTAAGCATGTTTTTTTTTGGGGGGGCAGAGCTTTGTGACGTCATTTTTGAGGGGGGGTCTGACTTTTTGTGACGCCGTGTGACGAGGGGGGGGGGGTAAAAAATCGTCCAAAATCGCTTGACGTCATTTATGGACGCCCCCTTAGCGCAATTTGTTACGAAAACCCAGCGATCCAAGTTCGATTCCCGCTCACGACCAATAACTGTAGCGAATATCTGAAGTGGCCTGGGGCCTCCGTTAGATTGATTCGGCCCTGAAATGAAGTACTGTACCTTGGTGCGGTGTGTAAACATTACCACAGGGGAGACAAAGGCGGATAGGCATGGCCCTGGCCACACCCTCTTGTGAGCTACCGGCCTTCAACAGACGCTCGCCAACAGCACTTGCCCCAACAGTTTAATAAAAAAGGCTGTACTGGAAGCGTTTAATCGCCGTGCGTGCACGTATGACGTGTTGCTGATACACGTTGCCCGTTGCATTTGCTCGCAAAGCTAAGTGTAATGACGTGTTTAGATTGTGGCACAGATAATGCGGAACATTTTATGTTGTCAACACGTAATTGCTTGAATTGTGAATGTCATAACATTGGTAAGCATTCGCGCAGCCAAACAACTCATGCGTCAAATTTGACGTCTTAATAACGTAAGTGCAGCCTTGGAAGGCTATCACAACACATGTGTAATGGCAAGTTGCCACTGCATAATTATAGCGTGCTTGCAAGCATTTACAGGGAGATATGTGGATTTGTTTGCAATTACGATGCATGCATCAGCGGACAGTAATCCATTCGCTGGGTGCATGTGAAGAGTTCTGCTTGGAAGACTTGAGTGACGTACACACGAGCCGATGTCGCAATTACAATCTTTTTCACAAACCGCCGTCTGCTATTCTACTCATCGCCAATTTTCTCTGACGAGAGACGAATCAACTGCCGCCTATCTATTGTCGCCCGACCAAAGACAACTCAGGAGTTTGTCCTGGAAACGATAGATATATATTTTTGTTAAAGGTATATTCACGTTTAAATAAAACGTATCTGGAATGGCAAAGTGAAGGTGTTTTGCGTGCACATTGTTGTTGAGCTTTTACCATAAAATCTGTTTAATAATTTTAAAAAATGACATGCACGTTAAACACTTGAACAGGCGACAATGTAATGTGTTTGCCGGTGTTGGGTGGCGGAGGGTGTTACGACACATATTTGGTCAGATCGTTACGTGACCTAACCCCTAAAAGTCAATAAAATATATAAATATACATTTACAACCCTTTAAAATCCACTGTTGGATGAAGACCTCGCCATGTCATGTTAGTCCTGACAGTCGTTTGACCATACTTCACCAAGCTGGTCAGTGCAGGTTGTTGAAAGAGGGACCCGTTCTCAAATATCACTCTCGTCTGTTGTTCATTTTAGCCAGGAAACAAACTCAAGTGGCTAAGTTTATAAGTCATTAATAACATTTTATTTAATTAAGAGAAAACAATTGTAAAAAGTGTTATTTTGTTAATTTGCTTCTGATGAATACAGCATCGTCTTAAATAGCTCAGCAAGATATCTATTCCCCCACAAAGGCAGCACTCTGCTGCCTTGTTTATCTCAAACTGGTGCTTCTATAATTCAAAAAGCTACAGCAGGAAGTCAATTACTCCAGTCTTGACATTTCTTTGTGTACATTACAGAATTCCAGATAAGTAAAGGTTGTCCAGAGCACTGCAAGGAAATGCAATATCCTAAAGTGCCATTTGCTGCACAATCATGACATTTGGGAAATGTCTCTATCACGGTGCCCATTTTGGGTGGATTAGAAACGGAGAGGGAAAATCATGGCCCTGTGCTGGAATGTCAAACACGAGCCTGCGCGCCCTGCTGACCAACTGGGGCATCGGTTGGCACCCCTGAAGTGGCACGGATTTGCGTAAATTAGTGGCAAATTTGCCGCGAGTGTCTGCACGCCTCCAGATTCACGGCGACCACGCGGGGTTACGGCGCAACTGAGACGTCGTCGTGATTGTGGCATTTGCCACCTGTGCTGGTTTTTCCCGGGATTGTCCTACTTTTTGAGGCGGCTGCCGTCCTGGCAAACGTCTAAGTCTTCCTGCTCCCTGAATAGCTGTGTTCTTCGTGAGTTACGCAATCACATGCCACTCATAGGCAATGCATTTGCGTGGAGTTCTCCCCTCCTCTCCGGTTATAGTTATCTCTCCTTCCCATGATGTGTTCGTTTTTTGTGCCTCAGAGGTGGCAACCTCCGTCATGACAAGACGAGCGGTCGAGGGGAATCGACTGAGATTAGTTTGTCTTGGTCTCTGACACACGAGTGTAGCCAGCGGGAGTTATGTTTCAGCTACTCAGCAACATTCGTTGGAGATTTGCTCGCTACATCACGGAGCAACCAATCCCACCGTCGGCCGCGGCAGGATTTGTGCGCCGAACGACTGCCGTCGCTTTGTGTGATTTGCAGCCGATGGAAGCGCGCAGCAATTCCAGAGCGTCAGCGCCGGGTTGGAAACGGGCGGCCTCATTCGTCAACGACGATGGCTCCTCGGCAGCACCGGCGAGAGCCGGCAGCCCACATCCCATCCCCGCCGTGAGACCGCAAATCGCGAACTCGAGGCGAACGTCGCCGTCGGCTCTCAGCGAAGACGCTCGCGAGCAGGGGAGTCCATCTGAAGCGATCTCCGAGCAGGAATGGAAACAAACGAGCACCCCCGATTGTCGAGAAGCGGCCACGATGGGCCCCATTCCCGCCGAGATCCACAGACGCAGCTCGTTAACGGAGCGCAAATGAAACCAAAACAAACGCGAGGCTTTGTAGGCACGAGCGAAGCATCACTCGTCCATCGCGTTTGGAGGCAATTTCGATCTCTCCTTTGGTGGCACCCTGTGTGGTGTTACTTTGCTCGGCAAATGAAAATAGTGGCGCTGCATCTCACGCTGGTTGCGGGAGAACAATTACCGCCGCTTTCGCTCGCGAGGATTTCTCGATGTCCCGTCGCGTCGCCGCCCGACTCCTCTCTCCCCGCACGGCCGACGTGAAAGGGAGAGACGAATTTTGCCGTCTGTGCGACACGTCAAGTCCAGACGCACGGCCTCGTCCCGGTACCTGTACAGCCAGAGGTGTACAGGAGGTGGGGGGGGAGATAAGACAGTTACCCCCCCAAAAAAAAATATTTGATGTTTTCCTAATTGTATATATTGGAAGTGAATAAATACTTCTTGATGTACATTTCATTTTAGGTACGTTTAATGTTACACAAACGGTTGAACAGTGCTTCTTAACCCGGTTAACATATGTCAAGCCACGGCTAACATCAGTGGCGAGTGATGATATCAGAACCGGTTCTGCTTTCATCCCTCCTTCGCGAGCTCACACTCACCAGCGGCGTGGTGCGGCACGGTTACAACTCCCTGATGATCGACAGGGCGCGTGGGAGGCCTTCATCCACTGGTGAATTGAGCGTGGCTGGAATTTGTATTCATCATTCACGCGCAATGCATATTGTTCCCCGAAGGGAACGACGTTATCCCAGATTGGACGCAATTTTCCCACCCCCAGGACGTCGATCTGGGCGCCCCCACGCCCGCCAACGGGAACGCCCGGCGCGCCGAAGCCACCCGATTGTCCGCACGCTCCGCCGCCGCCAAGGCCACGCGGGGCCATCATCGAAGGCGTTCTCTTCAAAAACATCGCCCCGCCAAAGTGCTGAGCCGGCGCCCTGCTCGCCGACCCGGCGCACGAAGTGGGCCGGTTGCCATCGCCGTGCCCGGCCGCCCCCGTCTTCTCATTGCCCGGCACCGTCGCCGCAGCGCCAGGTGCTCATTTTCGGGGCCGAGCCGACCCGCGTGCCGGGTTGCCCACGGAGGCCAATCGAAATTGGCGGAGATGTCAGCGAGCGGAATTGAGCCTCGGTTATTGTGCGGGAATTACAGGGTTTGGGGAGTGGCGGAGCGCCCGAGGCACCCGTGTTGGCAGTTACGCTGTCACACGCGTCTCATCGGAGCGGCGCGGCTCCCAGAAACAGCACGCCCGTCATTGCGCACGCATAATCTTCATTTACAGCCCTTGGTCAGTCCGCTGCCACTTGAAGGCCTCTTTTCCCCCGGCTTTTAACTGTATTCTCCAGATTACAGACACTTTTTCCTCAACTATACTTTAAAGCAAAAGTTTGGTGCGCATCGGTCGATGCGTGTGCATGTATGCGTTGAGATTTGTTTCGATACTATTGACACAGGGCGCAGGATCGGGTGGTTGCGTCTTACTCTCCGGAGCATCTAAGAATCCAGAGCATACGGCAAATCTCTCACTTGACACACACACACTTGACACACACACACACTTGACACACACACACTTGACACACACACACACTTGACACACACACACACACTTGACACACACACACTTGACACACACACACTTGACACACGCGTCTTTGCGTGCCAATTCTTGTTGGCGGTGAATTAATCCGTGAAGTCCGTGGGGGGGGGGGGGGGTGGCACCAGGTTGATGTGGGGGGGGGGGGGGCGCAGTGTCGTTTTAATTCGCGCGGGACCGGTACTGGAGGTGGCCCCCTCGCCGTACTAGAGGGGCCCCCTGTCCCCCCCCCTCCCCCTCCCCTCTGCGTAAGGTCAGGTTGCAGGCTTGACCTCACGCAGAGGGTCCTCGGTGTCACCGCGCGGTGAATCCGCCCCCTGCTCCCAGATCTTCACTCGCGCCTTATCCGCACCTGCGCTCGTTAAACTGCAAAATCTCCACCGCGGTTTGCAGGTAATAATAAGTACACGAACAACCCCGACTTTTTTGTTTCAGTTAAAAGACACGTCTGCCAATGAGTGTTTTGCAAGCAGGGTGCGGGAAGTCACCGAGCCGCATACACATACATACACACACAAACAATACACACATATACTGTACACACAACAACAACAACCGCCATTCGCCACTAAGTGCCGGTGACGTCACCACGACGGTTGTGCCAGGCCATGTGCACCTTGAGGCCACGTGAAGTGTCGAACGCCCGCGGGCAGGAGGTCACGGGGCAGACCCAGGTGCCACGGGTCGACTGCCTGAGATGACTGGCTGATGCACCACCTGTGCCCTCTACTGTGCCAACCTGCTGTGCTTTAGTCACCCGGCGCTCCGCTCGTTGTTGTGAGCATCGCTCCTCCGCCCTCCGTTGTTGCTGGAGGGCGACTGCCTCCAACTGCCCAGTAGCGTCCTTCACGAGCCTCCTCCACAGAGGCCGATCTTGACACCGCTGGTACCAGTCATCGGCAAGTCCACTCAGCTCCACGTCCTCCTGTACCACATCACTCCATCCCTTCTCTAGCCAGTGCCGCGCCCGTTTAGCCCCCTCGATCCGGCTGAACAAAAGCTGTTTAGGCATGCGGTGGCTGGGCATGCGGGCTACATGACCCAGCCAACGCAGCCTTGCCTGCCGGAGGAGCTCACCGATGGGACCTTGCCCAGATCTTTCAAGAATTTGTGAGCTCCTCACACAATCCAGCCTGGTTAAACCCAGGATGGAAGGTAGGCAGGCCAGCCTAAATGTTTCAAACCGGCGAAGATGCTAAACGGGGGCTCTGGACGGGTGCGAGGGGCTGGTAACCCCTCCACCTTCAATTAATTACCACTAAACCACGAGGTAAACATACACACATACACACACACACATACACACATACACACACACGTAAACACATACACACATACACGCACACACGCACGCACCTGAAACGCCTGTCACGGTTGCAGCGCGCTACGGCAGAGAGGTAGCGCGCGCGCTCTCTCGGGAGGCCGCCTGGTATCGTGTGAATGTTCTCGCGTTTTCTGCGCTGCGATGGAGGCTGTTAGTCGCATATTTTGTTTTAATGGAATTTTAAATGCCCCCGGTCTCTTACTGGACGGCGATATAATTCTGTTCGCTGCGGTAGAATAATGCAGTGGGCCCCAGCTACGCAATGGCCATGCTAAGCGATTATTTATTACAACCGTTTGATCGCGCTGCTAGTTGCTGGCCGCTTTGCGCTTTGGTCATTTTGTACTGCGCTCGGCGATCGTGATTTTAAACGAAGCGTGCTTTCCGGACAAGAAATAATGTACGAAGGAAATGGATAATCCAAGGAATCGTCAAACAAATGCAAAAAATACTTTTAAAATGTGCTAACTACATGAATAGGCATATTTGAGGGATATTTACAATGTTTTAACGAGGTGTAAATCACGCGGTCAGAGTTGTTTTGTGCCGCAAATGTGCACACAAATCCTATTACGCAAATACAATTTAAATACATCGAACAATAACGGTTCAAAGCAAGCCAAAGGGCTCCCTTAATGAAGATATTGATTATAATTTTATTCCGGAGGAGCAGGACAAATCACCACACAGAGCTCATGATACGGTAGGAACTGGAGTCAAATCAAGACGAACCATTGCAGGGCTCCCAGTCAAAACCAGTTTGATCAACTGATCATCTCCCGTTTACAGCCCTGTGCCAGTGGTGGACATTCCACATTCCTATGGCGGCGGGGGGGGGCAAGGTCTATCCATAAGACAACCGCTGCTGACCACCCTCACACAAAGTGGTATCTATTTTATCGACCTCAGCCAGTGGTGGAAATTCCACGTTCCTATGGTGAGGGGCAAGGTCTGCCCATAGGACAACTGCTGTCAACTACCCCACACACAAAGCGATACTTATTTTATCGACCCCAGAAAGGTTGATGAGCTACGTAACCCCCAACCAGGATTTGGACTCACCGCCCTCCGGTTCTAAGCCACCCGCTCTGCTGCTTGAGCCCCAGCTAGCCAGAAGAGTTGCAGTTTTGGTACTACTATCACAGTCTTGGTTGCAGTCTTGCTACTACTATTAACGAAATATTAACTATATTTTGTTACTTTACCAGGTGAGGGCCACTGAGCTTTGTAGCTCTTTTTCAGAAGCCACCTGGCCACAAATGATAGCTCAACGAAGTGGCTTATCACCGGGAAATTAATAGCAGCCAAATTCTATAAACGCATTATAGATAAATGTGGAGGGGGAAACTGGATGACCCAGAGAAAAGTCCATGCGACCACGGGACGAACGTGAAAACTACAAATATACAGGCGTATATTTGCAGTTTGGGGATAGAGTGGGGTAGAGATTAAATTTGAGATTAAATTTGCATGAACAACGCCATGTAAAAAGCTAAATATTCCGAGTTATTAATACTGGCGCCACAAGTGGAGGGAATATAGGAGACGTGCGGCCCCGCTTCAGCACAGATGCACATTGCAGAGCCACACTCTACCCCACCACACTCGACCTACCGATCGACTAACTGGGGCAAACCCATGTCTGCTGCTGCTGGGTGCACACAGGCGATGGAGGAGGGAATTTAAGAAACTCGCACCGTCGTTTCAACTGCCGAGGCAGCGTCCAGGTTATTATTGCAGCCGTGTGACGAAACCGTACAAGAGCATGCAACCATTAAACTTTAACCCAGCAGTTGTCAACAGCGGGAGGGAGAGCGGGGCGGGGCAGTGCAGGCTGCGGCATGGATACCGTGCAGGTAAAATGTATATTGTATGTGGGGGTGGGGGGGGGGAAAACTTCAGAGCATTTCGCGTACGACAAAACACAGTCGTACGCGAAATGAAACAAGTGCCTTACTAAACACAGCATTGACTCGAGACGTCGACATGTGATCTCTGTGTGGCCTTCGTGACCGGGGGGGGGGGCGGGGGGGGGGGAGGAGAGGGCGTGTGCACCAGTGGTCTTGATCGAGGGGAGTGTCCCCCATGCCAGAAAAGGTTGCGAGCCGCTGCTCTAACCCCTTTGTTAGTCCACTTAGCACGGAGCGAGAGGTTGCCGAGATCCCTCTCCGGTCCACTGACCCTCATCGCCCTGCCATTTCCCGGAGTCGCTTGACATTGGGCGCCTGACCTTGCAGTCCAGAAAAGCAATCCCCGGGCAAAGTTTGTGCGGTGCTGAACCAGCCCTGAGTTTTTTTTTTAATTCACAGATTGATTAAATGGTCCAAGAGGGGATGGTGGGCGTGTTTAGAGAAATGCACGGCGACGATGCACTTTAGACCTTGACCCACGGAACTTGGACGTGAAGACGCGCGCAACGCGTTCGTGAACGAGCGGCGCCCACGTGACATCGATTCCCGACACTTTCGGAATAGTTTTGGGGGAAGAGATTCGCGCGATCGTGATAAGTATGCCCACTCTCGTTTTTGGTTGGAAAATAGTTGATCAGTCGTTGCGATGACACTTGTTCGTGAATTTGAAATCTCTAAATGCGTGATTACAGCTACGACGATTTGCCCTGTCGGGTGGAACGGTGGTGCAGTCGTGAGCGCACTGCACTGTGAACCCAGCAGCCTGAATTAGTTTTTTCAGCCACGGCTAACATCAGCCACAACTTTTTGTCCTCCCCCCGTACCTCCGATTAGCACAGTTGGCTACGTACGGTGCGAAAGAAGTTCAACATGCATACAGTGGTGAACGATATCTGAACCGGACTTGCGTCTCCTCCAATTCATCAATTCCCACTGACCAGCGTGGTGAAGTAGAGTCGAACAACTCCTTGTCCTACTCTTTGGTTCTTTCGGTAAAGTCACGTAGGTAGAAAAATAATAGATCACGACGTTTCGATCGCAACACAAGCAATCGTCATCAGGTGGGACAACCACAGCCCATAGCATGGGCAGGCCTTCATCCAGCAGTGGATTGACCGTGAGTGTGATTGTCTCTTGTTCACCATACATGTTTGTTCAGAGGAGTAGTTTGTGTGCATATCACAACATTTTTTTTATAATTTGTCGTCTTCAATTTACTGTGCAATTGTAAACTTGACCAGTGCATTCTTGATTGACTCCATTTCTTAAGTAATAACACAAGTTACTTTTCGAAGCTATCCACTAGGATGCCTTGCGAAATGATTGCATGGGCCCCAAGAAGGGAACGTACCTTTAACCCTTTCTCAAATAAATCCTCGAGACGCAGATTGTGGAACTGGGATTTCCCACGTGTCCGTTGCAGCTGTTTTCTCACGTGCATTCTCTGCAAATGTGGCATAGCGGGGCCACACGTCTCCAATATTCTCTACACTTGTGGCGTCAGTATTAATAATTAGTAATATGTTGCTTTACATGGCGTCATTCATGCAGATTTCATCTCGAATTTCATCTCAAATTTCATCTTTAAGCATTGCAGAATTAGCCAAATTCACAGTTTTCGCACGCACGCCGGCGCGGGAAGCCGCAGACAACGAAGCGGGTAGGCAGTCAGAACCGGCACCAACAATCGCCCGAGCTCTATGGTCCTATATTGGCATGTTTGGCCAACTTCATTAATGAGTGTCAACACACGTTGGAGAAAACCGGAGTGCCCGGAGAAAACCCACGCACACAAAGGGGTGGGGGGTGGTGGGGGGTAGTGGGGGGTAGGTGGGGTGGAGAACACTCATTCCCCGTACCGATGGAAAATAACCCACTGGCTGTACTGCCACTGTACCCTGGCAAGCCGGGAGCTGCGCGTGATCCACCAACGCTGCACTGCAGGCAGCACGCGCGGCTCGGCCACCAGCGCAGCGGCCTTTGGCTCAAAATCAATTTGGCGGATTTTCCCAAAAGGCGCCGGGTGCCGGTAAAGGATGAAACGATGGCGTCGATGGCTGGGTTAGAGTCGAGAGTGCGTAGAGTCATAGATTAAACCTCGGAGAAGATAAATGAAAAATATCTAGGAGCACAAAAGCCTCGTGTAATGACTTCAGTCGCCAGAATAACGGATATCCACGAAGAGAAGGGGAGACGTAATTTTAAATATATGTTAATAAATGTACTGACCGGTGCTAAATGGGTCTTTTGTGTGGTCCAAAATGGCATTAATTTCTCATTTGTTGGCCGTTGCCGTTCGGTAACACGATTTCACAACGACGGTGTGATATGAAAAAGGTACACGGAGCAGAAAAATATGGCAATAATTACTTGACCGCGGACTCAACCTCCCACGCAAAAATCCTCAAAAGACAAATAATAGTGTTTCGCATTCAATATTTCTTGTTAAAATTAAAATTGCTCCGGCCGCGTGCGGCACCGTTGAGGTCGGCGCCGAGGGAGCGGCGTGCGTTCTCTTCCATGAGCGAGGACGTGGGCCTCGCGGAGTCGGTGCATTGCTCGCGCCCGGCACCAGCACTCCTGCGGTGGGCCACCAGCAGCACGGGCATTGGAAACGAAACCCAGTGAAGCCCAGCAAAGACAGAGCTGCCGTGTGGACTACGCAGACCGTTGGGGATTAACGCCGTGAGGGAGCGACTGCGACGGCCGGCGCAGCGCCCAGGGAGGTGGCAAGGCCCAAATATCTCGCCCGTCTGCCGCTGCACGTGCCACTCGCCAAAGGGAATTGAGCTACGGGAAGCCCAGGACAAGTTTAGACGCCTCCCTCTCTCTCTCTCTCTCGTGTTTTCTATGGAAATCGCGAGCACGACCGACGCAGCGGTGCATGAGCCGCGGAGCGGTGGCACTGTGGTTCACGCTCCCTCCACTGCCTCCACTCCCACCGCTCCCACCGCTTTCTCCCACCACTCCACTACCTCCGCTCCCACCGCTCTCCCCTCTCCCTCCTCTCCCTCCGCTCCTTCCTCTCCCACCGCTCCCTCCTCTCCCACCGCCCCCTCTGCTCCCTCCTCCCCCACCGCTCCCACCGCTCCCTCCGCTCCCACCGCTCCCACCGCTACCACCGCTCTCCCCTCTCCCTCCGCTCCTTCCTCTCCCTCCGCTCCCTCCTCCCCCACCGCTCCCACCGCTCCCTCCGCCCCCTACTCTCCCTCTGCTCCCACCGCTCCCTCCTCTCCCTCCGCTCCCTCCGCTCCCTCCTCCCCCACCGCTCCCACCGCTCCCTCCTCTCCCTCCGCTCCCTCCGCTCCCTCCGCTCCCACCGCTCCCTCCTCCCCCACCGCTCCCACCGCTCCCTCCTCTCCCTCTGCTCCCACCGCTCCCTCCTCTCCCTCCGCTCCCTCCGCTCCCTCCTCTCCCTCCGCTCCCTCTGCTCCCTCTGCTCCCTCCTCCCCCACCGCTCCCACCGCTCCCTCCTCTCCCTCCGCTCCCTCCTCTCCCTCTGCTCCCTCCTCTCCCTCTGCTCCCATCGCTCCCACCGCTCTCACCGCTCCCTCTGCTCCCACCGCTCCCACCACTCCCACCGCTCCCTCCGCTCCCTCCTCTCCCTCCTCTCCCTCCGCTCCCTCCTCTCCCTCCGCTCCCACCGCTCCCTCTGCTCCCACCGCTCCCTCCGCTCCCTCTGCTCCCACCGCTCCCACCACTCCCACCTCTCCCTCTTCTTCCTCCTCTCCCTCCTCTCCCTCCGCTCCCTCCGCTCCCTCCACTCCCTCCGCTCCCACCGCTCCCTCCTCTCCCTCTGCTCCCACCGCTCCCTCCTCTCCCTCCGCTCCCTCCGCTCCCTCCGCTCCCTCCTCTCCCTCCGCTCCCTCTGCTCCCTCTGCTCCCTCCTCCCCCACCGCTCCCACCGCTCCCTCCTCTCCCTCCGCTCCCTCCTCTCCCTCTGCTCCCTCCTCTCCCTCTGCTCCCATCGCTCCCACCGCTCCCACCGCTCCCTCTGCTCCCACCGCTCCCACCACTCCCACCGCTCCCTCCGCTCCCTCCTCTCCCTCCTCTCCCTCCGCTCCCTCCTCTCCCTCCGCTCCCACCGCTCCCTCTGCTCCCACCGCTCCCTCCGCTCCCTCTGCTCCCACCGCTCCCACCACTCCCACCTCTCCCTCTTCTTCCTCCTCTCCCTCCTCTCCCTCCGCTCCCTCCGCTCCCTCCACTCCCTCCGCTCCCACCGCTCCTTCCTCTCCCTCTGCTCCCACCGCTCCCTCCGCCCCCTCCGTCCGTAGCGTCCACTCTATTCCCGGCCGCGTGCGCGCGCTGCGATGAACGTCGCGGCGCGGCGCGCGCGCGCGCGCGGGCGGCATCATGTCCCCATTAAACATTCATGCTGGATCTTTGAGATGTCATTGATTTGGTGGGCTTCGTGTCGGCGTTTCGGCATTAATATTAATCGGCACCTTACGCCGCCTGCCGCAGTCAGAGTAAATGGTACCGCCTGTGTCAAAGCACATTATGTGGATACTCGCAAAAAACCTTGATGTGAATGAACTGTGTTGGGCGGGGGGGGGGGGGTGATGGCGGGCATCCTCCTAGTGCTGTGTAATATGCCGAGTGAATTGTGGTTGTGTGCGACGTGTGTGTGTGTGTGCGTGTGTGCCGCACGGTGCAGTATGCCGAGACACACGGAGCACGATAAAATGTTGTCCCTCTCCATCTCGACGACACTCCGAGGCTATGTGTGACCTTGGTGCATTTAGGCAATGGAAAACGTCCACAGCGATAATGATGGCACCAGTAGCGCCCTGGAAGGGCCTCGATAGTCGCTTTCAAGGCTTGCGACGTCTGGCCTATTCCACGACGTGCCCGCGATGAGACCTGGGTAGACGGAGAGAGCTCGCGCACACGATGGGATAAACGCTCAAAACTCCACGCAAATTGGGTTAAATCCGCTTGCTGTACCGCCATGCCCCGGCAGCCACGCAGCCCAACGAATTGAGAGTTTCCCAGTTTTATGATCCACCAACCCCCTCTGGCATCCAGGGTACCGCTTCCATTGAGTGGCGCCACAGGGTGCGGCTGCGGGCACCACCCTGGAGCGCAGCAGAACTCACGCGCACTGTCGGCCAAACAATCGACACTCTCTCCTCTCTCGCAACTCCTGCCCTCGCTGCGGCAAAAGGTAAAGGCGCAAACCCTCACGCCACTGCTGGCACAAGGGCCTCCGCTAAAGCGAACTCTGGAGGGTATTTGGTCAACTCGTCCCCGTTGACCGGGTGTGTTGGTAGGTGCAGGCGTACTGGCACTTCACCCCGCCGCACACGAGACGCCGATCGACGCAACTGTGTTGTGACGGAATCCGTTGATACATCTGGTTGGGCAGCACCAATGTTTCACCTGCTACGCCAGTAGATGGAGTCGAACCGGTGACCCTCTGGGGTCGCAGATCCGACGGCGCTCACCGCTATTCAGCAGGGCAGAGTTCCTGCTGAACCTCGCATTAAATTCGGCCCGCGGTCGCGTTGCGGCGGGGCTAATTTATGGCGTGCGTTCATCACGGGCGCGCGCGGAGAGCAAAGAGGATTTCATTTCGCAGACTCGGGCCTTGAAAAGGGGGAAAGTCGCGGCCCACGGAGCGTTCCGTCTCTGCGGCCCCGGTCGGAGGCAACGGTTTAAATGCAGAAGTGCGGCGATGGGGAGGGGGGCCGTGTTTGTTGAAAGGGAATTGATTTTGGAGAGCCTTGTCCTTCCCAAGGCGTAATGAGATAGCACCAAAAGGTTAACTTGTAAGATAAATGTCAGGCTGTTTATTGCGAATGTTGTTATGGGTCTGTCAGTAATATAAATGCCATTGTTATCGACTGCGCAAGACGAAGTGTCTGCTATCTCGTCCCGGGAATAAACAATTATTTAGCGTGTCATATAGGCCTATTGCTCGAAGGCTTCGCTGTAATGAAACTAACATTTAGAACGATGCATAATTACGGTAATGCAGCTCCGAGGGAGGCAATGCCCGATAATAAATTGGACAGCTCCAAAGGTTCCCCAGCTTTATTTGCGAGTCGGATTTTAATCAAAGCGTTCCGTCGCCTGTTTTCGGTGTCCGCGAGCGCCGTCTGTATTCTTGAGCCCCCACCCCTCTAATAGCGGGATTTAAATTTAATAAATTTCTGTTGATAATTTGTCATGGAGAGTAGGAGGAGGACACCTTACGTGCGTGACAGCGCTGTTGACGGTGCCTCGGTGTTCCATAACGAGCGCTTGCTTGGCCGGTCCCGGGTACTCGATCGCTGTTCTAGGGGGAAATGGGGCCGAGGGGGGAGTGGGGAGAATTCCCCCCGAAAAAAAACATCGGCATCGGTGGGGCAGCCGGGCGGAACGTCGACGCCATGGCCGTGCGAGCCGGGGTGCAGGGCAACAGCGCCGGGTTAGCATCCCGAGCCACGCTGATGTGATCTTTAAGAAAGAACTCGTTGTTCAGCCTCGCAGCTGTGCTCGCGTAGTAAACAATAATAATAATAATAATGAAAAATTACATTCATAAGGCGCCCTTAAACAATCGATCTCGGGGCGCCGTGCGCATAAAGGGGGAAACTAAGTGAGAAGCGACCGGGCGAGAGAAATACTCAAGGGGCGAGATGGAGAACTAGGGTGAGAGAGAGAGACATTTTAAACAGGTCGTGGAGTTTTCAGCTGGAACTTTGGAAGTCTCCATCGGCTGCGAGGTCGTGGCCTCTAAGAGCAGAGCATAGGCGTCGCGTAGACAAAAGGCCGCTCGACACCCCAGGGTCCAGAGTCCCACGCTGCTCATTTGAATAAAGGAAAACACCCTTCAAAAGCCAGACTCGAATGAGCCGGACACGTATAAAAACTAAATTAGTGATATACATAAAAACACACTCAAAAGGCCCCAACCGGAGTAAGCGTTCGCACACTAAGCAAGCAGAAATCCATCCCACCCCCACTTGAAACGAGCGGACTTCTTTGCATCCCCCACCTTTGGCTGCCACTGTGGCTCACGTGAATCTCGCACGAGATTCACGTGAGCCATGGACGCAATCGCTGCGCTCGGACAGCGTGCGCGCGCGTGTGCAGAGCCTAAGACTGGCGAAACTATTTTGCCGGAATTCTCCAATATTCACGTTTTTAAATTAAACGTTTTCATTAATGTATTGATTGATTGATTGGCTCCCAAGTGCCTCTGGGTGTTTGATTAAGCGTGAGCAATGGCTCCCGTCTCGTGATGACGAGTGAGCTACATTCTAAACAACGGAGACTCTCCTCCAGTTGTGACGAAGTCTGCAAAGCAAACTTCACGAGCAGCGATGCGATTTGTTTTAAGGATGAAAAAGAATACAGGCTAAGCGAACGGTTATAGGTCTCAGCCAAAATAAACTTCCAACCAAGCCGGGCGCAGAAGGAATGTTTAGCGTTGTTACGATGAACTCCGTAATGACGTTCATTTGTTCACTTCATCTGAGAAGCATTGCTCGAGGGTTGAGGAGTGGAGCCATGAAGCCATGCATGTTTATTATAATTATTATCATGTTTTATTCGTGGCGAGTGATAGTGTAGCAGTTAACGCGTCGGGCTACGAACCCGGCGACCCGAGCTTGATTCCGGTTCACGGCCCACACCAGTGACGATTATCTAAACGGGTCCTCTGGACCTCCCCTAGGTCGATTCAGCCTTAAATTATTGCATGGTGCGGTGTGTATACATCACCAATGGTGAGAGAAAATTGGCCAGGCGTGATGCTGACCACACCAACCTCCTCGTGTGTTGGGGCAAGTGCTCGCTAACAGCACTTGCCCCAACAGTCCATCGCGGAAATATGGCCGAACTTTGTCATTGGATGTTGTATTTATCAAAATGAAAATTGTTTTTTTTATATATATATATCGTACGCTTCCTAATATCACTTTTTGACGTAGTTAACTGTTCCGTAGTTTCGTAGAACATTGCTTATTAATTGAGGTCATCTCCTCTAGGCAAATAATTGTGAATTTTTTTTTGGATTCTTAAATGATTAGCCATGATGTCATTATTACGATTGGTGCCATTAAAACGTCCAGCAATTATTTACGATCAAGGAGTTTCCATTTCCGCTCTCTGTACTTCGGCAAATATTGGCGCAAGTTGAACTAAATCGACCGCGTGGACTTTTATAGCAACAGCAGCGCAGTCCGCAGCAAGTGGCGTTACCTGACGCGCAGCTGCTGTTCATACTTCAAGACTAGCTTAACATTTTTTGTTAATTATAAAGCCTGACTTTTTTTTTCTCAATCTTACCACGATTGCGCCATTGGACATCGTGTCGCGAGGTGGTATAAATTCTCTCCGATATTTGATAGAGCTGCACAATGTTTATTGTCGGAGAATGGCCCACGGAAGCGGATATTGCAGAGCTACCTCTGAGATCCCTTCAAGTGAGCTGTGGTCCACAGACACTGCATATGAGAGTGAGATTAAACACGTTGGGCTATGGTGGACAGTATTATGATCCGCAATTGTTTTTTTGGGTCAGATCGCTGCGTGAGTAAACCGTGTGTCGTACACCCTCCTCCGCCCGACGCAGCCAATTCATCAAGTCGTCACGTGATGAACAAACGTACCAAATCTATTACCGCTTTAGCACGCTGGTGTGTCGCGGAGCGATCGATAACATTTAACAATTGGGTACGACGAGCATCACCAGACAGTTTGCCAGAATTTTTCAATTCTGGAAAACAATTGGGAATCAGAGTGAGGTTTGTCCCATGACAGTCAGAGGGATATTTACATTCTCTCAAGCTAGACTTTATCCAATTTTAATCCTGTTTGGTTGTATTTGTGTACGGTTGTTGGTGAGCGGCATGAAAACCATCAGCTCGTTACACTTGGGAGCCCAGGTATAATCCCGGGATCTTCATCGGTGCCGGCTCGGCCCTCTGACCCACGAGTCACCCAGCTGCTCCCACGTCGCCTCTACCACTGCCGCTGCCGCCGTCGTTGTTATGAAGCGATTGCTCAGCCTAATTGGGTTTTACTCTTTGGCTCTTTCGGTAAAGTCACGTAGAACGAAAATAAATTCAATAATAGAATACGACGTTTCGATTGCAACACAAGCAATCGTCATCAGGTAGAAAACAAACCTCGCGAACTTAGAAATACAATACGATGCAATACAACACAGAGAGTCGGCTAACACAAGAGTCAATACCCTACCAGGGTTGATTACGTTCTTCCAAAGATTGCTAAATTTGAGAGAGAGACAAAACACAGACACGGAGACACACAGACAGACACACAGGCAGAGAGAGAAAGAGACAACACAGAGACACAGAGCGAGAGAGAGAGACACACACAAACCGAAAGAACCAAAGAGTAATTCCTGCAGTCACGAAAGCTTCAATTCAAGTTTAATTGGGTTTTCTTTGTCGGCCGTGTCACCAACCGCCAAAGCGGCGCGCGACGCCGGCTCCACGCGTCGCGCCTACCGACGCCCGAGGTAGCGGCGGAGGTCAAAGGTGGCTGATGACAATGGCATCTCGGGATGCGGTTACATTTAGATGCGGCATAAATACAAATCGCGTTGCATTGCAGCGCATGCAAAGTGATATAGATGGCGCGGGGGTGGGGAGGGGGGGGGGCGAGTTTCCCGCCTGTTGGCACCTAAACAGGTGCGCTTGCTCGCTCGTACGAACAACAACAACGCACATGCAAATGTTTTCTGTCGTAAGGGGAGCAAGTGAAACATTTGCAATATTTGATGAACAGCACGGTTCCTGCGTTTTGCCTGAGTAAGTAAACAGGAAGATGCTTGTGTTATTTGACTAAGCTCCGGTGTTTATGGGTGACTTTAAGGTGGCACGGGTAAACTAACAGAAAAGCATTATTACAATTAGTACTTTGCCAGGATGTCAATTCAGGTTCCGAAAGGGGGTTGCCTCAACCCATCGCCCTTCCGGGTTCGACAAAATACATTCCACTTTGCGGAGTCACCAAACAGTGGTAATCTTTACAAAAAAAACCTCTCCCTCTGCCATAGGAATCTGGAATGTGTCACCACTGGCTCAGGTCTTAAAAAAGTAAGCGATGAGCACCGCCTCAACGCTCATTTGAGCCGGGATATCCTTTTTTGATTTGTGCTCTTCTGGCCACCCCGTGGCCGCGCGGGGCGGCAGTGTCCCACACGGGATGGCAGTGTCCCACACGGGATGGCAGTGTCCCACACGGAGCGGCAGTGTCCCACGTGGGATGGGAGTGTCCCACACGGCTGTGGCGGCAGTGTCCCACACGGTGCGGCAGTGTCCCACACGGGATGGCAGTGTCCCACACGGGATGGCAGTGTCCCACACGGCAGTGTCCCACACGGGGCGGCAGTGTCCCACACGGGATGGCAGTGTCCCACACGGGATGGCAGTGTCCCACACGGGATGGCAGTGTCCCACACGGGATGGCAGTGTCCCACACGGTGCGGCAGTGTCCCACACGGCAGTGTCCCACACGGGGCGGCAGTGTCCCACACGGGATGGCAGTGTCCCACACGGGATGGCAGTGTCCCACACGGCAGTGTCCCACACGGGATGGCAGTGTCCCACACGGGATGGCAGTGTCCCACACGGCAGTGTCCCACACGGGGCGGCAGTGTCCCACACGGGATGGCAGTGTCCCACACGGGATGGCAGTGTCCCACACGGGATGGCAGTGTCCCACACGGGATGGCAGTGTCCCACACGGGATGGGAGTGTCCCACGTGGGATGGGAGTGTCCCACACGGAGCGGCAGTGTCCCACACGGGGCGGCAGTGTCCCACACGCCTGTGGCGGCAGTGTCCCACGCGGGGCGGCAGTGTCCCACACGGGATGGCAGTGTCCCACGTGGGATGGCAGTGTCCCACGCGGGGCGGCAGTGTCCCACGCGGCTGTGGCGGCAGCGTGCGGGGCTCACTGCACGCGACGTGCGGGGCGATCGCGGCATGTCGGCAACGGTGGCGGCTCTGACGATCGCTCCTCGGGGTGGAGCGCAGCGCGCCAACGCTTCAAGCCGGGGGCATTAAATATTAACCAGAGCGACCACTGTCGCACAGCACGGCGCCGCCAGCTCCGCACATTGCCGCGGGAGAATAGTTTTTTTTTCCTTTCTTATTTGCCATTATTCATGTTTAATTCGGGTTGTTTTTATGTATTTATTTATGTATTAACACTTCCCCCACCCCACTTCCCCCGCCTTTGTATTATATAATTACGGCGCCCGCCGCGCAAAGACAAGAGGTCGCGTGAGATATATAAAAATGAACAAAACAAGCTGAGACAATGGACGCGCGTTTTCACGCCGGAGTCCTGGCGAGTTGCTGCCCGCGCCGTCGGTGGAGCGGCGCGCGCGCCCGCGGTGACCCCGCGGTGACCCCGCGGTGGGCCCCGCGTTAGTCCGCGCGCGCGCGTGCGTGCGTGCGAGCCACTTTATTTTCGCTGGAGAAAATTACTCCACGGCGGACTCGGGTTTCTTGACAATCCACACAAACTTTATGGGGTCCAAGGTCTCCGCGAATGCCTTTAAATAATTGAACAGCGCGACAAACAAATTGCGTACGCTCCCCTTCTCCGTCAATCCCCCCACCCCCCCTCCCGGAACCATGAATATAAATTTGCAAAATAACGATGTAAAAATTAATCTCAAAATAATATAAATATGCCGCTGAATGTATCAAGTAAGCATGCAGCAGCAGCCGATGCTGCTGCTGCTGCATGCTTACTTGATCGAGAGGCATTTGCAAGTCGTTTACATCTCACGAAGACGTCGGCGTGGCAGCAACGCGTGGGTATTCGAGACGCCGAGGAGCGGCGCGTGCCGCACAGCGACGCTGCTGTCGCCGCTGCTGCTGGACGTGGGACCCTGCCCTCTACGTGCGAACGTTTGACGTCGCGGTGAAGAGTACCGAGGCGGCTGCGTGCGCCATCAGGGGCTTTAGGCGTGTTTGGAGGAGGCTCGTGAAGGATGCTACTGGGCAATTAATTGGAGGCAGTCGCCCTCCAGCAACAACAATCGCAGATGAGCGACGCTCACAACAACTAGCGGAGCGCCGGGCAGATAAAGTGCAGCAAGTTGGCACAATAGCGGGTACAGTTGGTGGTGAATATACCGGTCATTTCAGTCAGTCATCCCATGGCACCTGCTGGGCCTGTCCCCAGACCTCCTATCAACGGGCCTTCGACACTTCACGTGGCCTCAAAGTGCACCTGGCCTGGCACAGGCACCGTGGTCACGTCGCCGTCACTTTGTGGCGAATGGCGGGTGTTGGTATTGGTTATGCGTGCAACGACGCACGGTTTCATTGATTCGCGTTCACACGATGCAGGCGTCGAAATTGCGCTTGTAAGAATCGACGTGTTTGACTCGCCATCACGCACAGTCCTCCTCTTTGTCGATCCGCTGCTGTATGAAGGCCTCTCCACTCCTGTGTCGGTCACCATACTTTGCCACGCTGGTCAATTGTGGGTTGGTGCATGGTGAGGCCGGGGACTCGTGCAGTTGGACTGATACAGATATCTGTAGCTATTGATGGGGAATTAACTCAGGTATCCGGGTTCACAGCACAGAACCATTGCTCTCCACCATTTTCATACAGTGAGGGAAAAAAGTATTTGATCCCCTGCTGATTTTGTACGTTTGCCCACTGACAAAGAAATGATCAGTATATCATTTTAATGGTAGGTTTATTTGAACAGTGATAGACAGAACAACAACAAAATCCAGAAAAACGCATGTCAAAATGTTATAAATTGATTTGCATTTTAATGAGGGGAATAAGTATTTGACCCCCTCTCAATCAGAAAGATTTCTGGCTCCCAGGTGTCTTTTATACAGGTAACGAGCTGAGATTAGGAGCACACTATTAAAGGGAGTGCTCCTAATCTCAGCTTGTTACCTGTATAAAAGACACCTTGGGAGCCAGCAATCTTTCTGATTGAGAGGGGGTAAATACTTATTTCCCTCATTAAAATGCAAATCAATTTATAACATTTTTGACATGCGTTTTTCTGGGTTTTCTTGTTGTTATTCTGTCTCTCACTGTTCAAATAAACCTACCATTAAAATTATAGACTGATCATTTCTTTGTCAGTGGGCAAACGTACAAAATCTGCAGGGGCTCAAATACTTATTCCCTCACTGTACTAGCATAAGACCAATAATTTCCCCCCAGGAATGCCTCTCTGAGCTCCAAGACTCGTTTTCAGGAAAACCCTGCTGAATCCTGGTTGCCTGGCCGATGTCACGAATTAGTGGTTGGCTTCATCGCGTGGGAGTTAACCCAAAATGCCCAGAGAGAAGCAACGCACATGCGAGGTGCGACACACAACTTGAGATGGCAGCAAAGACACTCACAGAATTGGGCTCATCTGAACCCAGAGGCTCTGAGGTTAATAGCACCTCATTTGTAAATGGATAACAATGATAATATTAGTCTCACCTTGTAACACGCCGCACATCATTCGCTCACTCTCACACAGAGAGGCAACAACTCGGAGGCGCAAGGCAGAACCAAAGTCAAGTTGGGAATGCTGCCAGGCAGCGTGACGGTGCCAACAATCGCCCAAGTTGTGCTGTCCCCAATATGTTGAGATATTTTCGGCCAATCAACAAGTGTTAATGCAAGTGGGAGGTAACCGGAGAAAACCGGAGAAAACTCATGCGTGCGAGGGGGCAACACTCTATCCCATACGGACGGACCAGGTGGAGTCCACAATTTTGCCGGACTGCCTGCTCCTGGCGGATGAGGGTTACGGCACCTCGACGCCTACGGGAAGGGAATTTCACAACAATGTTGCGGTCGTCCACCAACCCTCGCTGCCTCCACAGCGCTGGCTCACCGGCCACGTGTACAGCCGCCGCCGCCCGGCTGACAACGCCACATCACAACAGCACCGCGACCACATTTTTTTTTTTACCGGAGCGCAGTGTTTTTATTTATTTATTATTTTATTTCGCGCGACGGCTGAGATGGTGTGATCTCCGTGATGCGGCGAGAGAAAGATTAAAAAAACACAGCAAGCAGCGTTCGTCGCCAACTTCTCGAAAGACATCGATCGACGGGGCCAAATCCGTCACCGCCGGCGCGTCACCCCCAAGCACGCGCTCTGGATTGCGGAATCAAACGGCGGCACCGCAAACAAACGCAGGCACGGCGGGCGCAACGTCCAAACAAATAAACAAATGCGGAGCTGTAGTTGATAACGAGCAGAATCGCGGGACGCGACGTGAAGCCAAGGCAGCGCACCGCGTGATGAGCGCTGTCGCGACTCAGCGGTGGGGGGGGGTGATTCGTTTGGGTTATTTTTTTTTATTCCCGTGTCTCACTCGGGAAGTTCATCTCTAATTAAAGCCCGACGTTAATGTTACGTTTAAATCGCGGCGTGTCAATACGCGCCCGCGTGCCCTATCGAGATTTATTGATTTCCTCCGCTATAGAGTACAGCTCTGCATAATGTCCCTCAATGAATTCGGCATTAGCCTCGCTCAAAAGCTTAGTAATAAGCTCATAAAAGTCAAGATGCACATTGACCTGCGCTGCCCAGTAATGGAATTATCTCAACTTTTATCTCCGCGACCGGCAAGCTCCGCTCGTTTGAACTGTTGTCACATTTATCGCGGCGATACCTGGTTAATCATAACCATCGACCCCTTCGCCCGGTGAATTTAGGGGCTGGGCAGTGCCGGATTGTCCTAGTAGCAAAAGTATCTACACATGCAGGAGCTACGGGCCCCGCACTTTCAAGGGCCCCGCGCTAAATGCTTTCAAGCTACCAATTCCGGTTCAGTGATTCTGCACTTGCTCTATTACTATAGCACTATACCGCCTTCAACTTTTACGAACGACTGGTTGTTCAAGGTTAGCGATTTGTCGTATTATCTGGCTGTATAGCAAATGAAAAAATAATAACATTAATTGACTATGCAAGTAAAAAAAAATTCGTGTGTCTTAATATTTACGTGGTTTTTTATTTATTTATTTATTTGGGGCCCCTTTACAACAACATATGCTACAGGCCCCGCACTTTCTTCACCCGGCACTGGTGCCAGGGCCCATGGCCGCGTCGACGGCTGTGACGGCGCCGCCGGCGCGGGCGAATGCTCGAGGGGAAAGCGGCCTCCGGCACAACCGCGTCCGCGGAGGCCGGAGCCGCCGCGTCGCGTCTCGCCCCGGCGCTCGTCACAAGCCCCCCCACCCCCCACCCCCCACCCCCCGACGCCGCTCATTAACGACGCCTCGCGGTGTCAACGTCGGCTGTCTCCAGGTGTCGCCGCCGCAGCGACGCGGCGGGGGACATCGCCGAGCTCTGGACGAAAGATCGCGAGCTGTCGGCTCTTTGAGCAGCAGCTGCCCCTTTTGCGCTGTTGCCGCTGCTGCTGCTGCTGCTGATGATGATTATTATTATCAGTACGGTGGTGAAGAGAGAGAGACGAATACTCAAGCAACGCATCTGAGAAGCCATAACAGGGATGCGGGGGTCGTAGACTGTGATGAGCGCAGGGTCTTGGTTCGTGTCTGCCTGGAACCGGAGCTCACTTCCCCCGGCCGCCCGTGCTATCGGCACCTTGTCCCAGTCAATTCCCGGCTCAAGAACTCCCTCTTCTCTCCTGCCGATGACCAACTGCCCCCACCGCTCAGCGACTCTATAAAATAAAGACGCCCACCGTTTCTGAGATGTGGTCGTGTTTGGGCACCATGTGAACGGGGTGTCGCTTGCTCGCTCGATTTGAGGGACCGCGGCGTCGCCATGTCCGGTCGGTGTTGTACGACAGGAATCCTGGAGGGGTTTCACCCTGTCTCAATACCTGGTTGAGGCTGTCGGACGGTACTCGGGCCAGCACGTGTCTGCTCTGGCCATCGTTGTACTTCCACGGCATCTCCCTATTATGGGGGTTCCCCAGTGATACGGGTTTTTTTTTTCCTGCAGGCCGACCTCCCGACAACACAGAGGCCCGAACCATTGTAACACTGCGGGAGGGAGGCTCCTTATCAGCAGGCTTGTAATATAGAGTCCTCCCATAGTTAAAGGCCCAACACAGTGCAACTGGTGTTGGCCAAACATACCGATGCTGATGAGCATTCACCGCACTGGACTCAATTGGCATCACAGGTGGCAACGTCGCCTGTAACTGCGCAAACTTGGCAAGACCCCACTGACTCGGTGAGACTTTCCTGGGTAAACAAGCATCATAACAATACTATAAATTATTATAGGGTGGAAGAATTTCATTTGTTGATTTTTACACTCGGAGGTGCTTGCAATAATGAGCTTTGCGAGTGAGTGTCCATCCTGGCCTGCAATCACAGTGTCGTCACGCTCCAACATGTGCTGGAAATATATACGAAATATTTCTGTTAATGTCCTTGCAATATTAAAATTTCTAGATTGGGAATAATTGTCTCTTAAGCGTGGAACCACGACTACGCCTTCATTGCCATATAAATCATTCATCGGGGAGTTTTATGAGATTTGACTGAAGAAATCAAAAGCTCCGGCTCACATCGGATATAATATATCGTTAAGAAACGGGGCTTCTGGTTTGTCAAAGAAATATCACAGGAATATATATTTTATTCTCTATCATCGTGCGGCCATAAACGCCTCCCACATAGATAAAGATACACCCACGTGCGTGTATATTAGCACGCACGTGTCCATACATTTCTCTGTTATTTCCCTCGACCGGTCTTCTTGTTTGCTTCCCAAGCCAATGTTCTCGTTCTGCCGCTGTGAGAGTGGAAACCCTCTCCTGCGGGCAGGCGCCAAGGGTCACGGCAATCCGCCCCCCCCCCGCCCCCGCAAGAGTCGCGCTTTGTGGACACTTATTTAAAATTCCTGGGCTCTTTGGGGCACATCGGACTATTACAGCGCCGGCAGGGGTGTGTGTGGGCTGGCGTGGGGAGGGGGCAAGTCGGGTCAGTCTCCGCGCCCCATCGGCAGTTGTGGTTATGGTGGGCGGTGGTGGTGGGTGGTGGTGGTGGGTGGTTGTGGTGGGTGGTGGTTGTGCGCCCGGTCGTGTCTCAGCGGGCGGTAGATGGGCTGAGACGCGGCCACCGGGACCATCTTCATCTCAATCAGCGGTTGGCCTTCGGGGCTCCACGCTTCGCGACTCCATTAAAAACGAAATATATTATCTCTGCCGTGCTCAACAGCGGCTGAGCGTGTCAGCCCGCGCTGTGACGTACCAGACTGACTGATGCGCTGCATCTCCCCCCAGTCCCACCCCAGCCCCCACAAAAAAAGAAGCGTATTTTGCCCCACCCCACCCCGTCCCTACGTAAGGACGCGCGTTGGGCAGCTAACGTCGAATTCTAAACTGCGTGGCCGTTACGGGCGAGCGGGCGAGCGTCGCCGCGTCGGCGGTGACACCGCCGAGCCTCAAATTGCTCGGTGACACCGCCGAGGCCGAGGCCGGGGGAGACAGCGGGCGTCCGCTCCCGACGCGAGCGGCGAGAGGGCCGCTTTATCGGCGCGTGATGAACGCCGCGGAATAAAAGCCATCACATTTCCTCCGGTGCCCGTGAAATCCCGTTGCGTTTGGTTAATGTGCCACGGTGCCCCCCCTGAATTTTTTTCTTGAGCATTTAAGTGAACAAATATTTTTTTAAAATGTTTTTTTTTTTTTTATCACGATATAGAATCTTCCCCCCTTCTCTCCGCCCCCCCCCCCCCCCCCCATGTGTGTGTGCTGCTCGCAAACTGAAAGCCACCATTTTGTGGTGATTCAATCTCACCGTTTTTTTTTATTTCTGTTATATTTTTGAAATTGTCTCCTGGCTCCCTGCCTCTCGCCCGAACGGAAAGTGGTGTTTTGAGGAACGGCACAATTTCCCCGCCTTGTCCGGCTCTGCCATGGACCCTGTATTTTGTGGCAGTCATGCATAGTTTTTCACACAATTTAGCATCTCTCGCCAGCCCCTGCCCCCTTATCACTAAAACTTAAAATCCGTCCTTTCAAGGGCGGCGATACCAGGCTTAACCTTAATATCCCCTCCACGGCGAGATGGGGGCAGCCTGGAATATTCGTGGCTGAAGATAAATGTGATTGCACTGGAGGCTGGATGCTAGATCGCATTTCGCGGGTAACTTAGCGTTCCACATCTGCGCGGTGCGGATGTGAATAATGGGTATTATTTAAGTGCCATGCGACAAAAATGCATACCTGCATTTTAAATGTCTCATTACTTTAAGAGTCACACATAAAGCGCATTGCCGTTGGTATGCGCACGCACGTCGCACGGTATTGCGTGTTTTTATTTATAGCGTTATGTAAAGTGGGTTTTTTTCTTCCTTTTCTTCAAAAGTAAACCGTATTCCCACCCCGCTTCATCCTCGTTTTTATCATGAATTCAAAATGCGAAATCACGATTCTGTGGGCCGGACCATCTGTGCCTGGCCGATCCCACAGGGCTGACCCGGGGGTCACTGGGTAGGTAACCCTAAGCCGGGGAGGGCCCACGGGCAGGTACGGGGGGGGGGGGGGGCGTGGAAATGAAGTCCCCCGAGCGTTCGAGCCCGGGGCCCGTGTCATCATCCGTTTGGCCGCAGCCTCGGCAGACCTTTAACATCGTTCTCGAAGAGGGTGACTACCAAACGTCTGCTTTGCACTTCACAATACGCTGGTGAATTAATTTATCCTCCTCCTTTCTGTGCCGCGTTCTGTGCAGACGCAGCGCAACGCCGCGCGCGTCCGACTCGCCGGGTTCGTAGCGCGGCGCTCTAACCACGGCGCCACCACTCCATCTGAATGATCAAGACAAAAGATCCATGCCTGAGAATGTGAAGAAAAAAAACAACAGAGGAACAAATGTGCAGCCCCACATATCCAACTCGCCGGTGACTTCTGTATAGCACGGACATGTGACACGGTCCAATCATTCTGGACACCTATAGAAAACGCTCCAAGGATCGGAACGCGTCCGAGACTCCTGCCCCCGAGGAGATGGAGTGGTGAAATCAGTTTGTGCGCAGTGGGCGCTGGGTGGGATTGCCGAATCGCAGGACCGAGAGAGGTGGCGGCCCCTTGGGGAGGACCTTCGCCCAGCAGTGGCTGACGGCAACAATGCTGACGATGGCAAAAGAACCACCGGTGACGCCACGCACTCACAGCGCACTGAGCGCGGGTGGTTATTTGGTCGGCGCGACCAACGGTTTGGAAAGCACAACGAGTCAGCGCGCTGCCGACGCGCTCACACAGACGCCAGCGCCGTGCTTCTGCCAGCCAAAGGCCGCGTGTGCGTTCTGCGGCGGCGGCTGTGGCAGGCGGCTGGCTCGGAGAGGCAAAATGGCTCCGAGCTGTTCTGTAACAACCCCCCGGAGGCTCGCAGGGCAGTAAAGCGTTTGGCGGCGCGCACGTAGGGCTACGGGGCAGATTGATCGGCGTTCTCAATGCCGGCTCTGGTTTGCAACTCGGGGCTGCGTCGCGGTGACCGGATCGCGCCTGCCACCAAATTCCTTTTGCGGAAAATTCGAAAGGCGGGTTTCGAATCGCCGTGTCCCGTCGCTGTGCGTCCTATGGACTGCGTAATTGCACGCGGTCGCATTTTGTTTGGAGAATTTTGAGTCGAATAAACTCTCATTCGGCATTATAAGAAGGTAATTTGGCGAAAGTGCGTGCGCTGTATATTTGGCAAAACATCATGTTCGCATGTAAATGCAGGGAAACACAGGGTCCAATTTTCCGCTGATGGAATAGCCGGAAGACAATTAAAATGACCCAATTTTTGGTGAAAGTGTACATCCTTACTGAAACCAAATGCTATTTTCCTTTGACTATAAAACTAAGGGAAAATGCATTTTACCAAGATAAGTGAACGAAACCATCCCTCTCCCTGCCATACTGGCGGGCTCACAGGTAAACCGGGAGAGCCTCAGAGTCGACCCGCTGCTCCTCCGGATCGAGAGGAGCCAGTTGAGGTGGTTCAGGCACCCGGTAAGGATGCCCCCCGGTAGACTCCGCCTGGAACTCTACCGGGCAGCAGCAGCAGGACGTCCCACTGGGCGAAGACCCCGGGGTCGGCCCAGGTCACGCTGGCAGGATGACGTCACTCGGCTGGCCTGGGAACGCCTGGGAATCCATCAGGAAGAGCTGGAGTCTGTGCATAGTGTAGTGTATAGTGTAGTGTATAGTGTAGTGTATAGTGTAGTGTATAGTGTAGTGTATAGTGTAGTGTGTAGTGTATAGTGTAGTGTATAGTGTATAGTGTAGTAGTGTATAGTGTAGTAGTGTATAGTGTAGTGTATAGTGTAGTGTATAGTGTAGTGTATAGTGTAGTAGTGTATAGTGTAGTGTATAGTGTAGTGTATAGTGTAGTGTATAGTGTAGTGTATAGTGTAGTATATAGTGTAGTATATAGTGTAGTAGTGTATAGTGTAGTGTATAGTGTAATGTATAGTGTAGTGTATAGTGTAGTGTATAGTAGTGTATGGTGTAGTGTATAGTGTGGTGTATAGTGTAGTGTATAGTGTAGTGTATAGTGTAGTGTATAGTGTAGTAGTGTATAGTGTAGTAGTGTATAGTGTAGTGTATAGTGCAGTGTATAGTGTAGTGTATAGTGTAGTAGTGTATAGTGTAGTGTATAGTGCAGTGTATAGTGTAGTGTATGGTGTAGTGTATAGTGTAGTAGTGTGTAGTGTAGTAGTGTATAGTGTAGTGTATAGTGTAGTAGTGTATAGTGTAGTAGTGTACAGTGTAGTGTATAGTGTAGTAGTGTATAGTGTAGTGTATAGTGTATAGTGTAGTAGTGTATAGTGTAGTAGTGTATAGTGTAGTAGTGTATAGTGTAGTAGTGTATAGTGTAGTAGTGTATAGTGTAGTGTATAGTGCAGTGTATAGTGTAGTGTATGGTGTAGTGTATAGTGTAGTAGTGTGTAGTGTAGTAGTGTATAGTGTAGTGTATAGTGTAGGGTATGGTGTAGTTTATAGTGTAGTAGTGTGTAGTGTAGTAGTGTATAGTGTAGTGTATAGTCGTATATAGTATAGCGTATAGTGTAGTGTATAGTAGTGTAGTATATAGTCGTATATAGTGTAGCGTATAGTGTAGTGTATAGTAGTGTAGTGTATAGTCGTGTATAGTGTAGTAGTGTATAGTGTAGTGTATAGTGTAGTGTATAGTAGTGTAGTGTATAGTCGTGTATAGTGTAGTGTATAGTGTAGTGTATAGTAGTGTAGTATATAGTCGTATATAGTGTAGCGTATAGTGTAGTGTATAGTCGTGTATAGTGTAAAGTCGTGTATAGTGTAGTAGTGTATAGTGTAGTAGTGTATAGTGTAGTGTATAGTGTAGTGTATAGTAGTGTATAGTCGTGTATAGTGTAGCGTATAGTGTAGTGTATAGTAGTGTAGTGTATAGTCGTGTTTAGTTTAGGGTATAGTGTAGTGTATAGTAGTGTAGTGTATAGTCGTGTATAGTTTAGGATATAGTGTAGTGTATAATAGTGTAGTGTATTGTGTAGTGCATAGTGTAGTAGTGTATAGTGATGTATAGTAGTGTATAGTTACGTATAATAGTGCGTAGTGTAGTAGTGTAAAGTAATGTATAGTAGTGTATAGTGTATCGTAATGTAGTGCTGGAGTCTCTCGCCAGGGAAAGGGAGGTCTGGACCGCCACCACTCAACACGCTGCTGCCGCCGCAACCCTCACCAGGACAAATCGCCACGTGATCCACCAACTCCCCCCCCCCCCCACCCACTCCAAGTGCTGGGATCGAAGGCACGCACAGCCACGATCGGTGTCTGCCCTCCACTTTTCCTGCTGCAATCGTCAAACTCGACGAGCTCGTGCCTTCTTGTTCTCGTCCCTTGGCCTGTTACGCCGTTGGGGGCGTGACCATTCCTCCACCAAAGTGTCTCCGTGTGGTGCCGCCTTCCCCTTTGCTCTGCCCGTCGCTGCCTCTCTCAACGGAGGCGGCTTCCGCCCCGTCAAGTGTTGGAAATCCGGTCAGATCGTGGTCTTCATCCGACGCATCCTTTTGAGCGTCCCCATCAGTTCGGGTCGCCTCTCCCAGATTTTTGCAGTTTCTTGCACTTGACCTGACTTGGTGGCCTTGACTCCTTTGTCCGTGTCTGGGTCGCTTTTGCACGGAATGTTACAAATTCTCCGGAAGACTTTCTCATTCGAAGGCAGTGATTCTCCTTTGTTCTTCAGCTTTCTTAAGAGTCCACGTTTCACAACCGAGCGTCGTTATGGAATGCACCAAGGACACCACCGCGTGTCTTTATGCACGCCATGAATGATAAGATCCCCGGCTGGCTTATTTGAAAATAAAAAAACGAAACAATTCATTGTCACTTGACGCTGAAAGACGAGCGCAGAAATTCCCAGTCGCGCGTCGGAATCGGTGACCCAGATGCTTTCCCTGTGTTCGAGTGATAAACAACGGAGCCCCTCCGTACGTAGGGGTGTGTGGATAATCCACCAAAGCCCTCAGATTCACTGAAAACACTGGAACAGCTAAAAGGGAGGGGTTTTTGTTTTTTTTATATTTCTCCGAGAGAGATGCTCTTTGAAATTATTCGGCACGGTCACTCTGCAGGAAGCGATAAACCGGTGTCTTTCCTTTCTCTGTCCAATTTCAAGCGGATTTTGTTTGCATGAATTTATTTCCGTCACTTACTCGAAGCATTTCGACCGATGAAGTTCGTAACGCCTGCGCTGTGCTTAATTAGGGCAGACGGAGCGAGCACGGTGAGGGGGGTGACGCAGGCAAGCACAACAAAAACAAAGGCAAAGATTCCCCAAGTAACCTACATAGGCTGGGTGGGGCAAGTACTCTTAGCCACTACATATTAAGGCCATCGTGGAGCACGAGGAGGTAGGGTGGATAGGTATGAAAGAAATATTGTATGTATGTTGAACTTCTTTCGCACTGTACATAGCCAACCGCGCTAATCGGAGGTGCGGGGGAAGGACTATAAGCTAAACACAACAAGCTGCTCTAAAGGAATTAGTTTAAAATGTATGTTTCAAGGTACATAACTCCAGTGGCTTCCTAACATCGGACGGAAGATCGTTCCAGACAACCCCAGAAAAGCATTTGAAAGCGCGCGATGCAGTGACCATCTTTGTTCGAGGGTTAGCCACAAACCGCTGCGAGGATGACCGCAGTTTGCGTGATTCCCCATGTAGCCTTAACAGACTGCTGGGACAAGTGCTGTTGGCGAATAGCACCTATAAAGTTCGGCACGGCACACAAGGGGGGTGAGTGGCCAGCACCACGCCTGACCACCACAAACACAAGCGCACAGTGAGAAAATGCAATTATTTCTTCAGTCGAAATGAGGGTTAGCGTTTTTTTAGAAATATATTTTCGTTAATTTTCTGTTGTTTTGATCGGCCGGTCTATTACGACCAAATCTCGACCGCACAAAACATGCGTTGCGGTGTGCCCATCGCCAAAAGCAATTTTCTGAAAGAGAAATAGGAAATGGGGATATGGGTAATTTTCTTCTCAGCCAAGGTAGAGAATTGCCAGGACCCGTGGAGGGCTGGCAGCGTGCATGCAATTGCAGATTCAAGCTGCCTTGGAAACATTTCCGTGGGCTTGGGGCGCGTGGCCTCAAGGTCTCTTGCAAGCGACACAAAAGTTGTTGATAAATCTTGGATTTTTTTCTGCGCGTCGGGGGCGGGAGCGGGGGTGCCGGCGATGTCGGCGCGCGCGATGTGAGAGCGGCGCCTCCCACCGTTCCCCACGGGGCCAGGGTAGAGAGTCGGGTGGGCTGGGGGGTGGTGGTGGAGGAGGATGTGCGGGCGCTGTTGTTTCCCGTTCGTATAGCGGGCGCGACCACGCAAGGAAGTAATTGCATCAATAATTAAGTAGCGCTGCTGTTTACGGTCGTTGCAACAAAAAATAAAATAAAAATTGCCACCGTGCAATACTTGTTGAAAGCTACGATAATTTATACACACACATGATTTTCCGTGTATAGTTTTGTTTTAATTGTCGTACAGATTCAAACTTTTTTTCGCCAGGCCTTTGTCAATCCACTGCTGAATAAAGGCCTACCCGCACTGTCGGTGACGGCTGGGGTTTTATGGCCAAATGTAGGCCCCATCATGGGGAAGGGGAATCTTAACTACTTGGTTGGTGAAGGGAGTAACGCCCAGAGCCGGTGCTGTTAGCGCTCGCCACTGATTCAATATGTGGCCGGGAATCGGACTCAGATGGCCGGGTTCATCGTGCAGTGATCCAACCAATGTGCCACCACCACCTTCCCCCTGCCCTGCATAACATACGAAGTAAAAATGAACGACATACCCGTTCGCTGTGGTCACTGGCGCACAGCCAGAGTCGCGTGCACCGAAATCACATTTCGGAAGCAGAAAACAAAAACACAAGCTTGACCACTTCCTAAAGTTTAGTGCGCTCGTGCAAACAAAAACTAACCAAAAAAAATCTAAATTCCACCACAATCCAATTGAATATGTCTTGGACAACTGTTTATTACTGCCAAGTAGAATCATCTCGCTCGAATTGCCCCGGGAAAATACACAGAATAATAATTCATCGGGCGAACATGCGGCCAGTATTCACTGTCGTAAAGCCAAGTAGGGGGCGGAGGAGGAAGGGAGCAGGGGTTGGAAAATCGTGTTGAGAAGCGTCTCTGGCCTGGCTCTCTCAGCATCGCTCGTTCACCATCCACTACGACGGTCACTGCACATGTCCTATAGGGCCTTGCCGCACACACGTATGTGCATCACGCATAATGCATTCCTTATCCCGCGCGTCTCCTCCCGATGAACCGCGCCTTCGGCCTCCTCCTCCTCCCATGGAGAAGCGAGCGAACCGTTGTTTTCAAATAAGTCGCTCGCCTTCGATAATCGTTGTTGTTTTCCAAGTGCCGCGTAATCAGCTGTTGCAGATGACATCTCCCTGCTGGATTGCCACCGTTTGCTTTGCGACGACTTCACCACGGATCCTTCCCCTTAATGGTGCCGCCCCAGGGACCCCGTCCCAGCGAGACCTCATTTACCGCCTGGCTACAAATAATCTGATCCGCTCCGCCTCATTCATGGGAGAGTCCGCGGAAATGAACCGGCCTTCCCTTGGATATCGGCGAATGAAACGTGACCAAAAAGTATCCCTCGACGCTGAGATTACGTCTGGAACGGTGGCCAATGAAAGGGCAAAATGCAATCAACATCATCAAAACGCAATCATCGTCATCAGTTTTGGTCAGTCCACTGCCTTCTCAAGACATCACCATCATTCACGGCCCTGTTGATGTGATGATTCACCGCACACGATCGATTTTAATCGTTCCGTCTCCTGCATGGTGGACGTTCCTCTCAGACACATTCCGTCCCATGTTTCCCACTCCATCATTACACTCGGCCATCGTCCCTCCTCGCGCGCCATGAGATGGAATCCAACCGGTGGCGTCCCGGATTGCAAGTGCAGTTGCGCGCGCTGTTCATCGTTGCAAAGCGGCGCGCTGTGTGTACATAAAATGATTTATTTCAAAGGGGATGGAGACAATGGGCATATTGCTGCGGGGCAGAGGGAGAAGGGAGATGGCGGCGTGGTGAGGGTGGGAATAAAACCACCCCGCAGGGAGAGAGACACATGGTGGAGCCGCGTCGCATTCCACACGCGGTTGAGCACACGTGTTGGGAGCGGGAATGGAGCGAGCCAACAGTTCATAGGCTCACGTAGGCTTCTTAATCTGAAAATTAGCACACCGAATAGTGCTCTACGAATCGCACTAGTGAGGTTAGCGCGCTACCCTATGAACCCATCAACCAGAATTCGATTCCCAGCACGGCGAACATCAGTGGCGAGTGATATATGAACCAGCCCTGGGCCACTCCTCATCCCACCCCCTCCAATAATTTTTTTTTTACTGACCAGCGTGGTGAAGTATGGTGAAACATTGCCCAAATCTGATAGGGCATGCGAGGTGGCCTTCATCCAGCAGCGGATTGGCTATGAGCTGTAATGAAATACTGCACGACAATTGTGTGATTGGCTCAGGGAGAATCCCTTGCAGCCAGTGAATAAAATCTTGACCACAAATTGTGACAAATCATAGGTTTGAATGGGTAAGCTTTCACAACCAATATTATTCACGGCAACGTTTTTTTGTTTAAATCGTACACCCACCTCCGCCCGACAGCCAATCAGTGAGGCTGTCACGTTAACAGAACGTGCCAATTGGTCACTGCTTCAGCACCGGTGTGATCTATCTACTGCTGGATGAAGGCTTTCCCAAGGTGTCGCGACCCTTCGTTGCCTCGCGATACAAAGAGCCTGAACCATGATAGAGGTTTTTTTTTGGGGTACTATCGCGTAAATATATAAATGTGTCGTTAAAACCCGCCACCACCCGACACAGCCAACTAGTAAGGGTTGTCACGTGAACACAACGTGGCCAATTCGTCACTAATAGAGCACTAACCGGTTTGTTGGAGAGCCAAGCCACAACATTTACAATCCGAGTACGACGTTTCGCGACAGTAATTACAACTAGCTTCATCAGGCGACAGCCAGATTTGTGTAGCCGTCCGCCTGTTTCGCTCCTTATATAGAGGCGTAGATGTGTTGACCACGCTTCTGCGAAGGCGGAAGCGATACAACGTCAACAACAACGACAGCCAGCAGCGTTTGCGCGGGCTAAGCCATTGTGTTCCGACTGCAATTCACTCGGCATGGTCGCTTCTTTGCCACGCAAGACGCAGTCGGCTCAGCGTTTCGCCAGTCTCCGCCCCCCCCAACCCCAAGCGATGCAGGTGCGCGCTGCTGGGGTTAATCTATCGGGACAATGTCGGAAGCCCCATCGCTCACTCACCCTTGGAAACATTATTGTAATTAAATAAACGTGACAGCCCACTTCAAAATAAGTGACATTGGCTGGGTCGGCTTTGTTACAAACATGTACACAATATTACGGGAGAGCAGGCGCTGGGCGTGTGTTGTTGGGTGGGTGGGTGGGTGGTGGTGGTGGGGGGGAGTTAGGAAGGCACGTAGACATCATCGCGTGTAAGCAAAGCGTCACGGGCTCACGGTTGTTTTGTGCGGTGCGACTGATCAGACCGTCGCTGCCGGTGAACGGGCCCTAACGGCCACGGCGGTGGCATTGGCGCGACATTGCCGGGCTCTTCCGCTTGCACGGCACCGGCTCGTTCGGAGGCGGCCTTCATCGCCCCAGAGCAGCCGCAGTCGCATCGCGGAGCTGATTGAAACAGCTTTGGCTCTTCCCGTGTTGATGCGATGTCTTTGCTTACACATAAACAATATATATTCTGATTATGCCGCCTGCCTTCGCTACAATGCGGTGCAAATTTGCAAATGTAGGATTTTCCACCGGGCGTGCACACGTGGACGCGCGTTCAGCGCCGGCAATGGCTGGGCGGTGGAGCGAGTGGCTCGCAGTCGGAAGGTTGCGAGTTCAAGCCCTTGCTGTGGGGGGGTTTGTTTCAGCCCATCGTCCTGATAAAAATGATAACCTTTTTGTTGGAAAGCCAACAGTGGTTAACCTATGGATGGTCTCGCTTCCACCATAGGAATGAGGACATTTCCACCACTGTCTCAGGGCTGTAGACGGGAGATGAACACCACTTCAATGCTCATTTGAGCAGCAGGAAATCACTTTTTGTAACCAATGGCAAAGATATTGTATTTTTCATGTGAATTGCAATCATCGCCATCATCTCTCACCAGTAATTCTTGATCCACTGCTGGGAAAAAAATGGCTGGAAATGCAGAAGTGGCTGGATGGCCTCTGCGGTCAGAGCGCTGAGCTGACACGGTTAAGATTCTCGGTTCAACACCGGGTTTAGCCATCCATGATTAAACCGGATTCTCACGCGTGGTGAATTGATGGTCTTTTCCCAGTAACTAATGATTACACACACAAGAGAAGTCATTAAACTTCGTTTACAACTTAATTTTCTAACCTCCGGGCCTGGTAAGGAAAGAAAGAAATGGTTTAACTACCATGTGACCAACATTTATCTTTTGTAGGAGGGTGTGTGAAAAAGTGCCGCTCCAGAGTGTTGATAACAGGACACCCGAAGGGACCTGAGAATTAGCTCTGTGATATCCACTTGCTCCCTCACCGTTATATAGCACGAGGGTTTCCGCTGCTCTTTTGGAGTTCCAAATGGATTCTTCATTCCATGGCATGACACACCGAATGCACATTCGGAATTAAATTGCAGAAAAAATATTGTTAATAAAACATTTTAATGCTGACAGATTTCAATAACGCAGCAGTTAGGCTAACGGCACTGGGAGACTGGGAGATGTAATGAGATAAGAAGGAAGAGGCTTCTTTAAGGTTCTGTAAATAACGACCCCCCGTGGTCAGGAATACCCCCCCCCCCCCACACCTAGAAGTGATGTGTTGTGTGCGTAATCAGCTGTAATTACGCGAAGCCTTCGCAAGCGACTACCGCGCTGTAACGGTCAGCGTGGTGTAATGGTCAGTGCTCTGGACTTACAGTTCAGAGGTCGCCGGTTCGATTCCATCTCCCGGCACAGCAGTTGTGTGCATGCATGTTGAACCTATTTCACGCCGTGCGTAGCCAACCGTGCTAATCGGAGTTGAAACAACGGTGCAAGATTCTGTCCACCCAGCAGTGCTTATGCATGGGGAACACCCACGGTTAGTTAGTCGATCGGCATGTCGAGCGTGGTGGGGTAAAGTGTGCGTGCGACACGTCTGGTCAATGTTGAAGAGTAGACCAAGTTACCCTCCAGAGGTCACTCGAGTCGAGGCCCTTCTTTCTGTGTACAGCGGCACGAGCGAGCAATTCCAGGGCCGCATCTTTAACCCCTTTTTTACCTTGAATCGTAACAATGATGAGCAACGTAAGTGACGAAGCCGAGATATGAAAGGGTTTTAGATTTTAGCATTTATTTTTTATTTATTTGGCCAGGAGGGAGAGGGAGGGGAGCATTATTTTTAGAAGCTGCCATTGTTCGGCTCCAAATGAGAATTTCAGCGAGACGCTGGAATGCTTGAGCACCGTGTCCTTCAAGAATCGCGAGCGGGGGAGCGCGGTGAAATTCCATTGCTGCCGCTCTCAAATGAGTCATCATCGATGGCGTCCCGCGGTGCCCGTGCAGCACGCCGCCTCCGTGGCTAATGCGAACCGCGCGGCAAACCATCAATCATTTAATTAAGTGTATCGACTACGACTGACGTGTGCAATCCAGAGAACGTTGCCTCACTCGTTTGGCTAATTGGGGTGAAGTTTGGGTCTCTCTCACCGCGCTGGCAGGCGAGCGGGCTGGCGCCCGCGTGCGTGAAGTGAGCGTCCTTCCAAGGGCGTGCCCGCGCGCGCACCGTGGACCATAACCACCGGCGGGGTTCAACCAGCCACCGTCGCAACTTTGTTTAGAATATTTTACCGGAGCCTCCGGTGTCCTTGCGGTGGACAAGATCAAGGTGCTTAACACTTGATCAATGTGAACAGTCCTGCAAGCTCCTGGAGAAAATCCCGCCTGATTGAAGTGAGAGCCGGGATTAGGCCACTTGTCAACAAACGAGGGGGGGGGGGGGGGTTGTGAGTGCTGAAGAAGGCTTGTCAATTTAAAGTGATGACCTTGTCAGCGTTGTTTCCAATCCCTCGTCGGGGGTTTGGGTTTTGCCGTCGTCGTTGTTGCACCGAAAATGCTGATATGGTCAGTGGTCTAATTCCAGGGACCACGAGGCCACCAAGCAGCAGATGCCGAGGGCCTCGCGAGACGCCACTAAACGCGGGCTCTGCGGATTTCTTTTTTTTTACCGGGTCGCCGAGTGAAATTGACTCGAGGTTGGTACACATCTTTTAATGGCATCCATCTGCACTGATCACAGGTGTGTGTGTGTGTGTGATTGTCAACGGGCACCGGGCTTTCCATACCTGCGCTGACCCGGTGTGTTGACTCGGCCGTGCGGCTGTGTGATGTGCCGGCAATTGAGTGTCGGCCAGAAACAAAGAACGGTCAAATATTCCATCTCGCTTTATGATTGCAGAGTAAATCAAAGACAGATCTTGGTCTCCCTCTCTTCTGTTTAGGGTCACACGGCATAAAGCGCGGGGAAATTGGCATGAGATGCTATCGAGATGTCCTGCGCGGAGGTGGGCAGACATTGTCCCACAATTGAAAGCAGCAATTTTCCCCTGGCGCTTCATCATTTTGCTTTCTTCCCCCCGCCCACCACCCCCGACACCCCTAGCCCCCCCCCCCCCACCCCCTGCACATTAAAATCGGGTTGGAATTCTGTTTCTGGGCTCGCGATAAGCGTGCCAGCGGTAAAATAAAGACCCGCTATTGTGAAATCCATCGCGTTTAAACTCGCCACCTTAACACTCGGAGCTCGCCGTGTTCCGCTCACGCTTGCGCGTTATTTGTCAAGCAATCATTTTTTTCCCCCTCCTCCCTCCCGAAGAAAAGTGGTGGCGACGGAAACCGGCGCGCGTGCCAACGGTCGGGGGGGGGGGGGAAAGCGCTCTCGCGAACGCATGCGCGGCGTTTTGATGTTAATAGTCTGGCTAATTATTATTATTATTTTTTTTTACCTACTTTGCAAGTGCGAAGCGAGATGAAAGATATTTTTGGGACAATGCCACAGGCACGATTCAGGCAATGCTTCTTGCTGGGTTTTTTCTTTCGTTATTTGTGTGTGTGTGCGTGCGTGCGTCAGCTATTACGGTGGAAAAAAATGTAATTCGTGAAATTGAATCAAAACTCGCGTCTGAGTTTTTAATGCCTTTGGTGCCATGTGGAACGGACAACTAACTTAGAAATTCTCTGTACTCTGCAGGCTCAAATTTGATGAATGGCGTCAATCTGCTCTGACACGGCCCTTGTAATCGCTTCCATTAATCAAGACCCGCCTTGCCACAGGTACAGCGAAGCATGGCGCTGGCACGAAATTCACCCGGGTGTCCCGCACACGTGCGGATAGAAAAGGGGGGGGGGGGACCGGTTACATTAAAATTCCAATTTACACGAACACAGAGGCCGACAAACACCCAAACATAGCCTAAGTAATGGATGGTCACTGTTTGTTATTCATGCGATGGGCGCGCGGGCATGCAGAGCAGCCGTTCGACCAGAAATTAACCGGAGATGAACACAAACGCGCTCTTTCCGGGCATCTCACGCCTGCTTCCCTCTCTCCCCCGTGAACACTCAATAGTGGAAATGGTAATTGCGCTTCTAGATTTGAAGCTTTCGTGACTGCAAGGATCCATTCTCTTTGGTTCTATTCGGTAAAGTCACGTAGGTAAAAAAATAAAACAACAAAAATCACGACGTTTCGGCCACAACACAAGTGGCCTTCATCAGGTGAAGGGACCGCACTGTCACGTGATCTGGTTCCATCTGTAAAAGATGTGATTCCGGACATACAGTACCCTGGTGTCTACAAACTAAGTTGCCTCTGTGGTAGTAGTTACACTGGAGAAACCAAACGACATGTCTCGGACCGCATTCGTGAACACAAAGCAAACCTTAAACACGGTAGGACCAACACTTCGGCCGTGGCAGATCACTGTTATAATTCAGTAGGCTCACATGACATTGACTTCTCCAAGACAGAGGTTCTTTGCAAGCCATCTGGCTACCATGAGAGATTCGTTCATGAGGCTATCCACATATACAAACACAGAGACAATTTCAACTGAGAAGATGGATTCTGGCGTAGCAATCATTGGAAGGATTTGATAAACCATTTCGGGTCTTAATTGATTGTTCAAGCTTACGGTGGCTTTCAGACAGCATACATTAATTTTTCGTCTCCCCCCTCCTGTTTTCCAAACATAGATGGACTCGTCCATCTAAACAAACTGTCAAATCGCTATCCGTGGTGCTAACGCTTAAAAATAAATAAATACAAACCGCCACTTCTTTCAAATGTTCTTGCCGTTGGGTTTCACACCTGATGATGACTGTTTGTGTTACAGTCGAAACGTCGTGAGAATTTATTATTATTTTATTGTTTCCCTTCAACGTGACTTTACCGAAAGAACTAAGTATATAGATGGACTCGTCCATCTAAACAAACCGTCAAATCGCTATCCATGGTGCCAACGCTTAAAAAGAAATAAATGCAAACACCGTTTAAAAATAAATAAATAAATACAAACCGCCACTTCTTTCAAATGTTTCTTGCCGAAACGTCGTGAGAATTTTATTGTTTATATATTTGATTATTTTATTGTTTCCCTTCAACGTGACTTTACTGAAAGAACCAAGAATATAAGAACCATAGGTAATTGCGCTATCGATACCTTTGGCCGTGGCGGACTTGGTTTGATACGATTCCACCTCGTCATGGTAAACCCCGCTCGCACTCGCTCGCCGCGTCACTCAGGAGAGGTTTGCGTCTCTGTAATCGCGCGAGGCGGCAGTCCCGCGCCCCGCCTGCCGAGAGGGAAACTTCATTACGCATGCCCACCGTGCCTCCGGGCGGTGATGTCCCGATACGAACGCGACAAGATGTTGTTTTTATGTTTTATTCCGCTATAATTTTTGTGGCAAACAACTTTACCCCGATTGCGCTTCTGGCGTCGCGACACGAGACGAATGATTCGTTGAGTCTGGCCCTTCGCGTCAGAGAACGGCCCAGGGAAATTGATACAACGGTGCCACCTCTGAGATCCCTTCTTCACGTGACCTCTGGTCCACACACAGCAGAAGGCAACACTTTCGCACTCGCTCGCATGATGGTCAAACCAATATTTTTGCCAAGTTAAGCACACAAAGTAAATTGAGCATGATGGAGTGTTGATTCTTGTTGTGTGCAGCCATCGATGGCCATCAACTCACGACACTTCAGCCGGGCCTGATTAAGGTTCTTGTAGGGACCTATGCACTTTTGTTTCAGGGGCCTTCAGTGATCTATTTCTACAGTTTGTACTGCTGCCCCATGTTACTATCGCCGCTGTCACTCGCTTTTATTCACGCGTACTTCGTTCAGACGCTGGACAGATATCGTTACTGGTACGTTCATTATTTAGCCTGTGCCCCGATTTGATGGGTGCGTGCGAATTGTGAAGGGGAGCGTTATTTTTCGAAACTAAAGCTGATTAACAAAAAAAACTGTCTCTGATCAACCACAGGACAACGACACTTTGTCTTCCCTTGCACTGCCCTCTTTTTGACAATGAGATTGTGCGAAAAACACAACTTGTTGATGTTATTGCCAATTTTTGCAATTTCTCTCACCTTCTAAAAAAAACCATTGTCATTGACATGACTCTGCCTCTTTGTATATACACTCTGCCTATCCTTCCTGTATACATATATTTATGCAAGATACCTTGGTTACGTTTGATCATACATGGTCGAACAAAAATGTTTCGTAGGCACTTTATTTTTCGTGGGCCCTCGGCACAGTGCCGACAGCGCCTACTGCGCCTATTAGACAATACGGCCCTGCACTTCAGCACCCGATTTAATCATATGCCTGGATTCGAACCGAGGTTCCTAGCGGTAACTGGCTCAGTGCTCCGAGAAGATGTTTTTTTCTGCTCGTTTGCATTTAATGCGCGCGGTGGATAGCCATCGCCCAAGCACCACCGCCAGCAGCCCACCCGGCCGCGGCACGCACGCGTTAATAACGAGGAGCAGTCCCTGGTCAGCTGACCCACGCGCCAACTCGCCGGAGCATGCCGGGCACATCGCCGCCCTCGTGCGTTGGCGCGCACGTGCATTGAGACGGCGGCACCGGCTGGCCCGTATGAAGCCGTGTCCAGGCCAGACACAGGCAAAGATCCCCTGTGTAACCTTAACAGAGCTCTTGGGGCAAGTGCTGAAAGGGAGTACCTGCGAAGGCCGGCACGGCACGCAAAGGAGTGGGTGGTCACCATCGTCCTTCCGGTTGCGACGTTTACACATCGCAGGACGCACTTAGCTGAGGCTGAGTCGACATAGGGTGGGCCCAGGACCGGTTCAGATAATCGCCACTGGTTTTTGTGGCCGCGCGCGGGAATCAAACTCGGGTTGACAGTGGCGCTAACCACTGCACAAACGCTGGCCAGACTGCGGAGGAGGAGAGGGGGTTAAGGGATGTGGGTGTTGTTGCAAATGGCCACATGGCATGGGGAGGCCTCCATCCATTGGTGGATAGAGAATAGCAGGAATGGATATGTGTTTATTATCTTTGTTCCTGTGTGCGAGAGGGTAAAATGTTCAGTTATGCCCCCTCCTCCCCCGAAAATTTTACGTCATAGAGCATTTATTGAATAAATATATAAGATAGAAAATTAGTTAATAATCATCATGGGACCTCCTTTGCCAGTACCAAAATATGATAATAGGTTTTTCCCCTATAATCTGGCAACAAAACAGCTGTGTTAAGATGTTAAAACACCAAACTGAAACCTTTTACAAGGAATCATGTCTGCATTAACCGCAATGCTTGTGGTCAGAATGCAAACAAACAAAATACTCTGATAATATATGCATTGTCCTTGAAACTAATTGGTCCACACCAGAGACAGCTTTCTTTTGAGCCTCGTCTCAAACGGTGTTAGACCAGAGGACGCCAAAAGGCGTACACAGCCCAAAGACAATGCCACTATCAGAGGAGGTCCCATGATGTAGATGCTCACCCCGTGCTCTCATTACTCTGCTAGTGCATTGCCCATGGGGCTGTACGCCTTTTGGCGTCCTCTGGTCTAACACCGTTTGAGACGAGGCTCAAAAGAAAGCTGTCTCTGGTGTTGACCAATCAGTTTTAAGGACAATGCATCATATTATCAGAGTATGTGTTTTTTGTTTGCATTCTGACCTCAAGCATTGTGGTTAGTGCAGACATGATTCCTTGTAAAAGGTTTCAGTTTGGTGTTTTTACATCTTAACACCTGTTTTGTTGCAAGAAAAAAGGGGAAACCCCTATTATCATATTGAATAATCCTTCATGAAAATTTAATTTCAGGTACGTTTAATGTTCGTCATCATGATCATCAGCCTTGATCGATTCACTGCTGGGTGAAGGCCTCCTTAAGCCCGCCGCCATCTCTCGCGATCCTGCGATGAGACAATCCACCCAGTGCCCGCACACGAACTGATTTAATTGCTCCATCTCCTTGGTGTACGTTGCCCCAGGACTCATTCGCGAGGACATTGACCCAATCGGAATGCATCTTATCTCGTCGGGCGCATCTGTTGTTGCACCGTACTTTTATTCCACCCAAGTCTACGCTTTCACCAACATGCGCTGCTCAGCGAGGTGAAATATGGTAAAATAACCCCCCGTGACCCGCACTGCGTGGGGAGGCCCTCCTCCTGCAGCAGATGGGCACTTGGGCTGCACGTGTACATAACACTATGTAACACCATTTTTGTTCCTGGATAGTAAGTGTTATTTCATAATTGCTAATGCCTAAAATGTATAGAAAATGGCTACAAACTTTGCTTTTGTGACCAGGACAATGATATTTTGAAATGTACTATTTTCAATGAAAAAACGGGCGAATTTGTGTATTTTAATTCACATAAAGTCAGAAATAAACAAAACATATGAATCAAAATGAATATAAAAATTACTACAAAAGATTTACAAGTGAGTAATTTTTCGAGATTTACGATTATACTGCAAATCACTTTCATGAATCAGCACCCAAATGTAGTCTCCCATCATGTTCTCGTTATACTATCCTTGGTAACGGCGTTCAAAGTCCAGTATATCCTGGTGGAAGCGCTCGCCTTGCTCCTCCAAGTACGCTCCCATGTTCTCCTTGAATTTATCAAGATGAGCATCAAGGATCTGGACTTTGAGGGACATCCTACAGCCCACTGTGCCGTCGTTTTTCACCAGTCTCAACCAGCTCCACGTAGTTTTCGACCTTGTGATTGCCCAGGAAGCCACGAACCACTGCGACAAAGCTGTTCCAAGCCGCTTTCTCCTGACTAGTGAGCTTCTTGGGGAATTCATTGCACTCCAGGATCTTCTTTATCTGTGGTCCGACGAAGACACCGGCTTTGACCTTTGCCTCAGACAGCTTAGGGAAGAAGTCTTGACGGTACTTGAAGGCTGCCAACTCCTTATCTACAGCTCTGACAAATTTTTCATGAGGCCCAATTTGATGTGCAGTGGTGGCATCAGAACCTTTCAGGGGTCGACCAGTGGCTCCCACTTGATGTTGTTCCTCCCCACAGATAACTCGGTCCACTGTGGTAGTGTGCCTTGGTGTCCCTGCTGCCCCAAAGGCAAAGATAGCAGGAAACTTGGTAAAACCGCCTTGGAGACCCATCAGGAATTCCACCATTTTGAAGTCTCCGATGACCTCCCAGCCGTACTCATCATACTTCAAGGCGTCCAGCAAGGTCTTGATGCTGTTGTAATCCTCTTTGAGGTGCACCGAGTGAGCCAGGGGAAGGGATGGGTACTTGTTACCATTATGGAGCAGCACGGCTTTGAGGCTGCTGGATGAACTGTCAATGAAGAGGCGCCACCCATTCTGGTTACAGGCGATTCCGATTGCCTCGAACAGACTGGTCACATTGTGGCAGAAGCAGAGCCCATCTTGACGGGTGAAGAGGCTGCAATAAGGTTGGTGACGCTTCCTTTGATCTGCGAATTGCACACATTTATCCAACAAGTTCCACTGCTTGAGCCTAGACGTCAAAAGCTCTGAATTGGACTTGGTGAGACCAAGATCTCTGATTAAGTCGTTGAGGTCTTTTTGGTTGGGGTAGTATGGGTTTCTCTCCTCAGCTCCACCTCTGAAATTGGCATCTGGATCTACAACGTCTTCCTCGCTCTCTAACTTGCTGCTCTCTCCGGAGGGGTGGGTACGGGGAGCTCATGGCAGTGTGGCACCGGGACGATGAGTGAAGGAAGGTCCAGAAACCTGATAGCAGGTGCATTCTTGCCAGTCCGACATTTGGAAGGGTCCACCATGCAGAAGTAGCAGTTGCTTGAGTGGTCAGTGGGATTCCCGCCATTTCTTGGGATAGCGAACTTCATGGCTCTCTTTTCCCCTCTGTACCATCCAACAAAAATACATTTATTTCACCCATGACTAATGTGTATGAGATTCTCACAACATTTTTCATATATGATATATATTTTTTCAATACCATTGAAAATTGTAAAACATTTTAAAATTAAAAACTTTTTAAAAAATTTAAATGTTTAATTTTCTAACATAAAATTCCGAGCAACAATTATCCATCTTACCTTCCAGTGTTTTTTTGCATTACTAAAAGGTGAAATGAGGTGCCCAGGGTTTGTCTTAATCCCTGACAGGCATGCCGAAATATGCCTTGTAGGCCTCACACATCTTAGTAGATGCTTCCACAGAGTATTTTTTCGCTCTTGTCTTGATAAATTGGCCACAGACAAAGCAAAATGCGTCTGCCAGATGCTTGCAGCCTCTTGATGCCATCTCAGAGAAAATGCAGAAATGTATCGACTCAGGCAGCTGGAACTAAACTGAACTGGTGGGCTCAAGGCCCCTGTATTTATACTACTATGTATATTACTGGAAAGTTATATAATTTTCTAGAAGTTACTCCAAGTTTACTCAGCATTGAATCTACCTGGAGTCTTCTGGAAAATAGGTAAATTCCAAAATATCACTGTCCTGGTCAGAAAGCAAAGTTTGTGGGGAATAATAGCCATTTTCTGTACTTTTGAGGCATAAGCAATTAGGAAATAACACTTACTACCCAGGAACAAAAAAAAAATGTCACGCAATATAACGACCTCGTTGATTATAATCAACGGGGTCGTTGATTATAATCAACGGGGTCGTTATATTGTATTGCTAATATTGTATTATTCATCTTATCACTCTTCATCGCAGCGACGAGCCGCATTTTGTTCCGCGTTGTTGCCTCTGCGGCTAGGACAACAATAACAACAACAACAACACTTGTGCCCAAATTTGCCCAGCGGCCGATTAGAGAATAAACGAACGCGGGAGTAAAAACAAAGTCCCCACTGCTGCAGGACGCCTCGTCCACGCCGAGCCGTCTCGCGGCCGAGCCCGAGGGCTCCTGAGCGACAGGTCGGCGTCATTAATATGTAACGAGGCTGGCCCGCGGAGGGTTCCTGTCTGCATGTCCTGCCGCAGCCCAACAGAGGGATACAAAGATCAGCTGTCATCGCGCCTTTTGCTGGTAGCTCTCTTGGCAGGGCCATCCATATGCATGCCCAGGTAGAGGCTCTCCTCCTCCTCCTCCCAGCACATACCCCCCCCCCCTCGCTCAACACCTCCCTCCTGCCCAACCTGCATGCTCGCCCTCCCACACTCACTCGCTCGCCCTCCCACTTGCTTGCGCACTAACTCGCCCTTCTTCCACTCGCTCACCTGTGCATCGGCTCGCTAATTCGCCCTCGCACTCACTCGCTCGCTCGCTCACTCACCCTTGCACTCACTCGCTCATCCACTCGCTCACTCACTCACCCACTCGCTCACTCACTCACCCACTCAGTCGATCACTCACCCACTCGGTCGATCACTCACCCACTCGCTCACTCACTCACTCACTCGCTCGCTCGCTCACTCACCCTTGCACTCACTCACTCATCCACTCGCTCACTCACTCACCCACTCGGTCGATCACGAACTCGCTCACTTACCCTCCCACTCACTCACTCATGGGCTTGCGCACTCAGCCACCCTAACCAGGCTAACATTTGCTAAGCTTCTGAGTTTTGGTCATTTTAAGACCACGGTGCGAAAGAAGTGCAACCTACATGCATCCATGCATGTGTGTATTGATTGATATTCATGGACATATATTGATATCGGTTTGTCGAGATATTCAATACACATCGACTAACACCGTTAAAGTTAAGATTGTGCCAATTAAGTCCCAAGCGATTGCCCGCGAAGCTGGTGAATAATAATAATTCATTTGCGCTGCTGAAATAACAATTTAACGTGGAGGTCCCCCCCCCCCACCCGATATCTCTTGTTCTCGCTGGCTGACAAAGCAGTGTAACCAATTTAATCAGTGTAGCCAATGCAATTTGCCTTTTGTCTAGAAAAATCTATTAAAACCAAATTAAGATAAGGAAACAAGAAATTGGAAAATGTATGCTAAATGTACGTGGCGAGATGAGACCCGGCATTGATCGTTCCGTTCCATATCGCGCATCTCTTTCTCGCACACGAACCGCCATTCGAACCGCTGGGGAGCTCAAATGCAATTTAAAAAAATGAAATGCATAATGTTATCAAAATGTATGAAGAAAAAAATACACTGCACGAATTAGCTGATAAAAAAAAAAATCTTGCAGCAGCAGTGGCAGTGGTACCTCTGCAGAACCACACACATTCACTCATACGCCACGCTCGAGAATTATATTTTTTCCGCCCGAACCGCTAATGTGCGATCGGTGTCGCGCTCGCCTGACATCATTAAGGGCACCGGTGGCCATCTGCCGATCGCTAAATCTCCCTCTCCGCCGGCAAAAAAAAAAATGTCACCGGCACAATCCATCTGCCGCAGACATTTAGGAGGAAATTCTTTGATTGAAATTCAGTGACCTTTACAGAACTGTCCCGCGCTCCGAACGGTGGGCGAGCGCCGGCCAAAGGGAACGAACGGGGCCCACGCCGTGCCTGAATGTCACCAACTATCACCACCACCGTCAACGAGTCTAACTCCACCTCTTGACCGGCTGGTATTTGCGATTAATTTTATTGTTGTTGTTGTTTACTTACGCGTTTGGTTGCGCGCATCTGTTGAAATGGAATTGTAAAAAACGGGGCGTCGCTGCCGTACCCGAATGATGGGGACCGCGGGCACAAGCCACGTGCCACTTTGTTGGGGTCGTCAACGGTGGTTGTCCGGATTCGTCATATATTTTAGGGTCAGAAGGCCGTGTAAGTAAACATATATGTCGTAAACCTTCCTCCACCCAACACAACCAATTAAAATGCATTGTACCAAATTGTAAAATGTATATAGATTGCTCTCCAACACCACCAGTGACGCTGCTGATAGAACGGTAATAAATCGGCACGTTTCAGGACGTTCCAACTTTATTAATTGGCCATTTCGGGTGGAGGACACTCATCTTACCCACGCGATCTGACCCAATAATCAATTACGAATCGTCATATTTGTCACGAAAGCCCACGTGTTAAGTAGCTGTTCTATTGTGGATAGAATCGCCCCCGTCCATATGAGTGTGGAATTGTCACCACTGACTCTGCAGGGCTTGTAACAGGAGACAAGCACCAATCCTTCACTGTGGCTCAGTTGAGCGGCAGGAGGTCTCTGTGACCCACCTGGCGTCGTGTGGTCGTCGCGATATGCGGCGACGGAGTCGTCATGCGGGTTAGAGACGTGCAAATTACAGAGGGAGTGTGAGGCCATCCGCTGGCAGAACTGGCACATGCGGTGAGCGCAGGTATGTCACCATCATTAGCTGCAGCAGCCGTGATCCATCTACTGCTGGATGGTGTGTCATCCCAAGCTGTCACCATCTCTCACGGTCCTGCATTGCAACAATCAATCTTGCTCCACCACAGGAGCTGATTTCATTGCTGCGTCATCCGTGTGTTCGCTCCTTTTGCTGCCACTCCGTAGTTGGTCTTAACTATCGGCTGTCATCCCTTCCAACGATGTCCGTTGTCCAGACCCACTTATATTTCTTAACAGTTAATGCAAGGTTTGTCAAAATAACTTGTGTTGGTTCTTCCATCCCCTCTCTGTCTCCCAACGCAATTCCAAACACAAGTGGTCGGTGGCTCCAGTTTGCGGACAACGCAAGCAAGGGATGGATTTCAGCTGGATCTGCCGGGCTCAGCCACCTCGAGAAATGTTTCTGTACTTGGCAGACCGAATCCAGTACAGCTGTGGCGACTGCAAGCGACCCATAAATATTGAGTAGGAGACTAAGCCCTGAGTGCAGGTGAGCGGCGGCGGTGCCAGCCACGTGACCGGACGGCAAGAGGGCCTCTCAGGGTGCTGTCTCCCACTGTGAGCGATGCAATAATTCGAGGTGGCACGTTTGCGAGGTTGCTGAATATATAATTAATTACTTAAGATACATTTATGTTAATAATGCAATGTGTTTTATCTGGGAAAGCCTTGCGAAACTTTCTAGAATTTTTCAGGAGGGCTCTGGGCTGGGAAATTTGGCCAGTTCCTTTTTTCAGGCAGTCGTACGAGTGCGGCGATAATCCAGAGAAGCCTCCAGAAAACCCTTGAGTGCGAAGTGAATGGCACGTAAAGTGTCACACGAATATGTGTGCACCAAGACGAATGCTGCACTGGCGTCTGACGTTCAGGTTCACGTTGGCGTGTTTCACCAGCCGAGACGTCAGGAGACCCAGGCAATTGAGTCTCACTTGCAAGAGTGACCTGGGTCACCTAAAACAACAAAAGCAAGGGAAATAAAATACAGCAACAAAGCAGAGAGAAGACCGCAGCAATCGCAACCGCGTTTCAGGAGAAACCGAAATACCAGCCGGCGGCTCGGAAGAAATTTGGGGAGTTCCATGAATCTCGTCCAAAGCGCCGGATCACGGCGCGAGTGCCTCCGCTGGCGCGACGCGGAATCGTTTCCGACTCTCCGGTAACTTTGTCAGCGATGCGTTATTAATAACGAGGAGGAGGGGACGGACCACGAGCGGCTGGGCTGGCACAAAGAAGTGATGCGCACAGGGGCAGAGCTGGGGGGGGGGGGGGTGACAGGGGTGACATTCTGCGTATAAGTGTACGACACTCGGCCTGGCGGACTCCGTGCAACTGCATTGTCAGAGTGTGTCGCCAACCGATGGCGTCTAGTTCAACAGCCTGACTCTCTAATCATTCTTGAAATTAAAATTTGTTGAATGTCACCCCGGCCTGAAATCCTGGCTCCGCCCCTGGATGCGCAAGACGCGAGGAGGGCGCGTCCCAGGGAGCCGTCGTGCTTGCCGACAGCCCCGCGCCGAGTGCGACGCTCACGCCCATGGCTCTGAGCTCTCCCCCCTCCTCCCTCCCTTTCCCTCTTTTACGATCAGAGGAAACAAGAAGTTGCTCGGTTTAGTCGGCACTTTGCTTCGTTCATCGTGTCGTTTTTTTATCCGTTGCTTTGCGTTATGTGCCCCCCCCCCTTTTAAAATGAAAGATTTTACGTATTTTCCCAAAATCAATCTGTGCTACTTTCTTCGTAAGACACAAACATCAACACGAAGAAGCACGCTCTGTTCCTCCTCCTTACCCCTTCCTATCTCTCCAACCCTTTCTATACCCCCTCTCTCTCAACCCCCTGTCTCTCTACCCCCTCTCTCTACCCCCTCTCTCTACCCTCTCTCTACCCCCCCCCCCCACCACCTGCCTACTCTCTCTCTCTCTCTGTTCCCCCTGTTTTCTATGTCATTTTTTGTAAACTACGACAAGTGCTGCATCCACACCCAGCACTCCTCGCAGTCCTACAGCGTCCGACGGTAGCTCGTCGTATCTCCACGCAGAGCACTCCGCCATCTGCCACCGAGCACACGGGCTCCTCCAGCTCCCACTGCTCCATGAAGGCCGGCACGGCGTGGGTCAGCCGCGCACGCCGGAACTCCAGCCCACACACCCTGGCACCGACCAGAACGATGAGGCGGCAGCGATGGCGGACGAACAAGCGGTGGTGTCGGCTGAGCAAGTGGCCGAGTCGCAGCCCCAGGGACCTGAAAATCCACATGCAGAGTTCGAACTTGCAGGACAGTATCCAGAAAATCATGGAGAGCGAGAGGGTTGGCGGGGACCGTTCCAAGCAGAAGGTGGACCTGCAGGCGCTGCCTACGCGTGCAGAGACTCCCTGCTGAGCTGCGTGATAGCTGCGCTCAGGGGCACGGTGGAAAAATCCACGTTTCTTGCGGAAGTGCGGAGTTGGCCTGATAACTTTAATCTAAATTGTCGAGTGGTTGTTATTGTTTGACTTGCATCACACTGGGATGTTTGCACACAGCGTTGTAATAGGGTGGGTTTTTTTTCTGGAAGATTTGCTGGTATATCCCAGGATGTTTCTGTTGTGCGTCGTCGCTTTAAGATGTTCTCTGTTCATATTTTGCTTGTTGTGGTTGCACCTGACTGAAGAGCCGCATGGCTCACAGGGCTATACCCAATAAATGCAACTTGAAAGACTTTAAATATCTTGACCAAACAGCGGTGCCTATCCTCCTCCAGGGGCTGTCTGTGCTTGCCAAGGACAGACCACCAAATCCTATTGAGTACCTTGCAGAATATTTAATGAAAAACAAGGCCCGGTACGAAGGCAAGAACTAAACCGCAGAAGAATGTGCTTGAGAGATAGAAATATTTATTTGCAAATGCGTGCTCTGGATAAGGTTACATAAACTTTTTTTTGTTTTTTGGAGAACCATGGTTTTTCTATTTAGATTTTTTTTTACCATCAGTTGTATTGAATTATGACCATTGGCTGTTAAGACGCAGTTGACTTGAATTTTTTATCAAGTGAATCACAATCATCTGACATTGTATTGTTTAAGCTGTCTCTCCCTCTCTCTCTTCCTCTCTCTCTCCGTCTCTCTGTGACACCGACAGCTGCTCTATGCTTCCAATGTCCAGGGGCCTGCTCAAGGCACGGCTCCGGCTGGAGCACGCATACCACACACATGCTGGTGATGTGCGCGTCTTCTTCGAACGCTGGGGGGCCGGACAAGCCCCTCTCTGTACCAGCGTGGACGGCACCCTCCCGTTCACCTTCTGAAGCGCTCGCTCGTCGCCGTGGCGTGCGCGATCACCACCACCACCACCACGTCACTTTTATTTCGTTTTGTGCGCGGCGCATCTCGCGCCACAGCGCCTCCAGTGCTGTTGCTGCTGGCGGCAATTAAAGTTGTTGAAAATCACGTAGAAGGGAAACAATAAAATAATAAAAATATAAAACAATAAAACTCTCACGACGTTTCGACTGCAACACAAGCAATCATCATCAGGTGTGAAAACCACAGCAATAATTTTTTTCACATTTTCTTGCTGTGGTTTTCATTTTTCAAATTTTCTTGCTGTGGTCTTCACACCTGATGATGATTGCTTGTGTTGCAGTCGAAACGCCGTGAGAATTTTATTGTTTTATATTTTTATTATTTTATTGTTTCCCTTCTACGTGGTGACTTTACCGAAAGAACAATGAATATTAATCCCTGCAGTCACGAAAGCTTTAAATCAAAATTTAGTTGTTTAAAAGTCAAAGTATCTCCCTGTCTCGATCTCTCCCTCTCTCTCTCTTGCGCGCGCGCGCGTGCACAGCTGCGCCGACTGCGTGCTCGTTTGTCAAATCCCTTGCGGCCGTGACTCCTCCTGTGCGTAACAATCCATCGAGTACTTTGAGCGAAGCGCCGCCGACAAAGCTGTTAAAAAGTAGGAAGACGCAGCTTGCCGTATGGCGAACTAACGATAAGATAACCGCACCGCTTTTCCATTTATAAACATTTATAAACGTGTCCGTTCCAGAAAAAAGATGGGGGGGGGGGGGTGGGGGAAGATGCGATTAACAAACGCGCAAAGCACCGGTAATTTTGTTGCCAGACAGCAGTTGTGTTTGCATTTCTTTCCGAGAAATGAATTGTTTAAACTGTCGTAGGGAAACGCCACTTGGCAAATTAAGTGGCGGGATTGGTGCGGCGGCGGTAATCTCGCGTGGACCTCATTCAATCAGCCTCCTCAAATATTGAACAAGGCTCTCTCTCTCTCGCCAGCCTCGGCGAGAGAAAAAAAATCCGCGGAGGTAGGTGGGTGGGTGGGGTGGGGTGGGGGAGAAATTTGTTCTTCCTTATCCTCCGATTATAAGTTTAATTGAAAAACTTTATTTTTTATTTTTAAAAAAATGTTCAGTGGCCATTTCCCGCGCGCCAGTGAGTGTGTAGATGGCAGCGGATAAAGAGGAGAAGAATGAATAGGAAGATGATCGTGATGAGGAGGATGAAGAGGAGAGGATGAGATGGGGAAGTCTGCAGCTCTCCGCCGTGTGAAGGCTTCTGGAAATTCGTTCAGGTATCAAGGCGAGGGCAAACCATTCTCATTTTAACCATTATTTTGGGGGGAAATATTTATGACGGATTGATGCAGGAGAGAGAGGGGAACATAGAGAGAGCGGGGCGAGGGGGGGTAAAGAGAGAGGGGGTAGAGAGAGATGGGGTAGAGAGAGGGGCTAGAGAGAGAGGGTGTAGAGAGAGGGGGGTAGAGAGATGGGGAAGGGGTAAGGAGGAGGAGCAGGGCGTGCTTCGTCGTGTTGATCTTTGTGCCTTCGAAGAAAGTAGCACAGATTGATTTTGTTGCACCAATGGTAAAACACGTAAAATCTTTAATTTAAAAAAGGGGGGAGCACATAAAGCAAAGCAATGTCGTAGTTTTGCCTGAGGGAAGTAGCCATTTCAATAGTGGGGAAATGGTGAATGTGGCAGCTACTAGTGTATGCCGCGGTCCTATTACCCCATACAGCAGGTATGAATACGAAGAAAAGCTTGCTGATTACACGACACGATGCCGTATATTCAGAGCCTTACCCTCCCGAACGGCGAATCGGGCCGACCGCCCCGGGCCCCGCGCTTTGGGGGGGGGGGGGGGTAAGGGAGGGCCGCGCTTCAACGTCACGGTTTCCGATGTAATACTTCCAATTTAGCTTGAAGGCTTGGGGAGACACACGCAGCGTGAATTTCCCCGGCGCCCACATCTCCCGATGGACGGCCCTGCGTATATCACCGGTTGAAGAATCGAGAATATTTCATGGGATTCATTGTGCTACCCCCTTCACTGCAAGCAGAGAGGTACCAACTTTTTTTTGTTATGCTTCATACTTAAAACTTTGAAATAATTACTGCTGCAATGATAATTGGTATACTTTAATATGAAATAGATGTTAAGAGGAACACATGGATCAGAGAACACATGCAAGCGACAGGCCACATATTGACTGTGTTGACTGTTCAGAAAATGAAGTGGACTCGGACAGGACACGTGGCCAGAAGGGTTGATCATGGCCAACGGTCGAGAATAATGACGGAGCGGCAGCCAAAGGAGGGAAACACGCCTAAGGGGCACGTCCACCACGGAGATGGAGCAATGGGATCAGCTGGTGTGCAGCGCGCCAGCGGTGCAAGCCACGCGTGAAGCCGCGGATGTCCCCAATCGCAAATGATTCCCGGTGGTTACCCAATTGGTGGCGGCTTAGAGTTGCACTTCACTAACTCTAAACAACTACTGTGACTGCTGCTGCTACTAACCCTACACATCCACTGTGACTACTGCTGCTACTAACCCTACACAACCACTGTGACTACTGCTGCTACTAACCCTACACAGCCACTGTGACTACTGCTGCTACTAACCCTACAGAGCCACTGTGACTACTGCTGCTACTAACCCTACACAGCCACTGTGACTACTACTGCTACTAACCCTACACAGCCACTGTGACTGCTGCTGCTACTAACCCTACACATCCACTGTGACTACTGCTGCTACTAACCCAACACAACTACTGTGACTACTGCTGCTACTAACCCTACACAACCACTGTGACTACTGCTGCCACTAACCCTACACAACCACTGTGACTACTGCTGCTACTAACCCTACACAGCCACTGTGACTACTGCTGCTACTAACCCTACACAGCCACTGTGACTACTGCTGCTACTAACCCTACACAGCCACTGTGACTGCTGCTGCTACTAACCCTACAGAGTCATTGTGACTACTGCTGCTACTAACCCTACACAGCCACTGTGACTACTGCTGCTACTAACCCTCCAACAACCATTCTGACTGCTGCTACTAACCTTACACAGTCACTAAGACTACTGCTGCTACTAACCCAACACAGCCACTGTGACTACTGCTGCTACTAACCCTACACAGCCACTGTGACTACTGCTGCTACTAACCCTACACAGCCACTCTGACTGCTGCTGCTACTAGCCCTACACAGTCACTGTGACTGCAGCAGCTACTAACCCAACACAGTCACTGTGACTGCTGCTACTAACCCTACACGTCCACTGTGACGGCTGCTGTTACTAACCCAACACAGTCACTGTGACTGCTGCTGCTGCTCCTAAACCTACACAGCCACTGTGACTACTGCTGCCAATAGCCCTACACAATCACTGTGACTACTGCTGCTACTAGCCCTACACAACCACTGTGACTGCTGCTGATATTTACCCTACACAGCGACTGTGACTGCTGCTGCTACTAACCCTACACAGTCACTGTGACTACTGCTGCTACTAACCCTACACAGTCACTGTTACTGCGGCTGCTACTAACCCTCCAACAACCATTCTGACTGCTGCTGCTACTAACCCTACACATCCACTGTGACTACTGCTGCTACTAACCCTACACATCCACTGTTACTGCGGCTGCTACTAACCCTCCAACAACCATTCTGACTGCTGCTGCTTCTAACCCTACACAGCCACTGTAACTGCTGCTGCTACTAACCCTACACAGTCACTGTGACTGCTGCTGCTACTAACCCTACACAACCACTGTGACTGATGCTGCTATTTGCCCTACACAGCCACTGTGACTGCTGCTGCTACTAACCCTACACAACCAATGTGACTACTGCTGCTACTAACCATACATCCATTGTGACTGCTGCTGCTACTAACCCTACACATCCACTGTGACTGCTGCTGCTACTAAATCTCCAACAACCATTCTGACTGCTGCTGCTACTAACCCTACACATCCACTGTGACTACTGCTGCTACTAACCCTACACATCCACTGTGACTACTGCTGCTACTAACCCTACACAGCCACTGTGACTGCTGCTGCTACTAACCCTACACAACCACTGTGACTGCTGCTGCTACTAACCCTACACAGCCACTGTGACTGCTGCTGCTACCAACCCTACACAGCTACTGTGACTACTGCTGCTACTCACACTACACAGCCACTGTGACAACTGCTGCTACTAACCCTACACAGCCACTGTGACTGCTGCTGCTGCTACTAACCCTACACAGTCACTGTGACAGCTGCAGCTACTAACCCAACACAGTCACTGTTACTGCAGCTGCTACTAACCCTCCAACAACCATTCTGACTGCTGCTGCTACTAACCCTACACAGCCACTGTGACTACTGCTACTACTAACCCTACACATCCACTGTGACTACTGCTGCTACTAACCCTACACACCCACTGTTACTGCGGCTGCTACTAACCCTCCAAACAACCATTCTGACTGCTGCTGCTACTAACCCTACACAGCCACTGTAACTGCTGCTGCTACTAACCCTACACAGTCACTGTGACTGCTGCTGCTACTAACACTACACAACCACTGTGACTGCTGCTGCTGCTATTTGCCCTACACAGCCACTGTGACTGCTGCTGCTACTAACCCTACACAACCAATGTGACTACTGCTGCTACTAACCATACATCCATTGTGACTGCTGCTGCTACTAACCCTACACAGCCACTGTGACTGCTGCTGCTACTAACCCTACACAACCACTGTGACTACTGCTGCTACTAACCCTACACAGCCACTGTGACTACTGCTGCTACTAACCCTACACATCCACTGTGACTACTGCTGCTACTAACCCTACACAGCCACTGTGACTGCTGCTGCTACTAACCCTACACAACCACTGTGACTGCTGCTGCTACTAACCCTACAAAGCCACTGTGACTGCTGCTGCTACCAACCCTACACAGCCACTGTGACTACTGCTGCTACTAACCCTACACAGCCACTGTGACAACTGCTGCTACTAACCCTACACAGTCACTGTGACTACTGCTGCTACTAACCCTACACAGCCACTGTGACTGCTGCTGCTGCTACTAACCCTACACAGTCACTGTGACAGCTGCAGCTACTAACCCAACACAGTCACTGTGACTGCTGCTGCTACTAACCCAACACAGTCACTGTGACTGCTGCTGCTACTAACCCTATACAAACACTGTGACTGCTGCTGCTACTAACCCTACACATCCACTGTGACTACTGCTGCTACTAACCCTACACATCCACTATGACTACTGCTGCTACTAACCCTACACAGCCACTGTGACTGCTGCTGCTTCCAACCCTACACAGCCACTGTGACTTCTGCTGCTACTAACCCTACGCAGCCACTGTGACTGCTGCTGCTACTAACCCTACACATCCACTTTAACTACTGCTGCTACTAACCCTACACAACCACTGTGACTACTGCTGCTACTAACCCTACACATCCACTGTGACTACTGCTGCTACTAACCCTACACGCCCACTGTGACTACTGCTGCTACTAACCCTACACATCCACTGTGACTGCTGCTGCTACTAACCCTCCGACAACCATTCTGACTGCTGCTGCTACTAACCCTACACAACCACTGTGACTACTGCTGCTACTAACCCTACACATCCACTGTTACTGCTGCTGCTACTAACCCTCTAACAACCATTCTGACTGCTGCTGCTACTAACCCTACACACCCACTGTGACTGCTGCTGCTACCAACCCTACACAGCCACTGTGACTTCTGCTGCTACTAACCCTACGCAGCCACTGTGACTGCTGCTGCTACTAACCCTACACATCCACTTTAACTACTGCTGCTACTAACCCTACACAACCACTGTGACTACTGCTGCTACTAACCCTCCGACAACCATTCTGACTGCTGCTGCTACTAACCCTACACAACCACTGTGACTACTGCTGCTACTAACCCTACACATCCACTGTTACTGCTGTTGCTACTAACCCTCTAACAACCATTCTGACTGCTGCTGCTACTAACCCTACACACCCACTGTGACTTCTGCTGCTACTAACCCTACACATCCACTTTAACTACTGCTGCTACTAACCCTACACAACCACTGTGACTACTGCTGCTACTAACCCTACACATCCACTGTGACTACTGCTGCTACTAACCCTACACAGTCACTGTGACTACTGCTGCTAACCCTACACAGCCACTGTGACTGCTGCTGCTACTAACCCTACACAGTCACTGTGACAGCTGCAGCTACTAACCCAACACAGTCACTGTGACTGCTGCTGCTACTAACCCTACACAGTCACTGTGACTGCTGCTGCTACTAACCCTACACAACCACTGTGAATGCTGCTGCTATTTACCCTACACAGCCACTGTGACTGCTGCTGCTACTAACCCTACACAGTCACTGTGACTACTGCTGCTACTAACCCTACACAGCCACTGTGACTTCTGCTGCTACTAACCCTACGCAGCCACTGTGACTGCTGCTGCTACTAACCCTACACATCCACTTTAACTACTGCTGCTACTAACCCTACACAACCACTGTGACTACTGCTGCTACTAACCCTACACATCCACTGTGACTACTGCTGCTACTAACCCTACACGCCCACTGTGACTACTGCTGCTACTAACCCTACACATCCACTGTGACTGCTGCTGCTACTAACCCTCCGACAACCATTCTGACTGCTGCTGCTACTAACCCTACACAACCACTGTGACTACTGCTGCTACTAACCCTACACATCCACTGTTACTGCTGCTGCTACTAACCCTCTAACAACCATTCTGACTGCTGCTGCTACGAACCCTACACACCCACTGTGACTGCTGCTGCTACCAACCCTACACAGCCACTGTGACTTCTGCTGCTACTAACCCTACGCAGCCACTGTGACTGCTGCTGCTACTAACCCTACACATCCACTTTAACTACTGCTGCTACTAACACTACACAACCACTGTGACTACTGCTGCTACTAACCCTCCGACAACCATTCTGACTGCTGCTGCTACTAACCCTACACAACCACTGTGACTACTGCTGCTACTAACCCTACACATCCACTGTTACTGCTGTTGCTACTAACCCTCTAACAACCATTCTGACTGCTGCTGCTACTAACCCTACACACCCACTGTGACTTCTGCTGCTACTAACCCTACACATCCACTTTAACTACTGCTGCTACTAACCCTACACAACCACTGTGACTACTGCTGCTACTAACCCTACACATCCACTGTGACTACTGCTGCTACTAACCCTACACAGTCACTGTGACTACCGCTGCTAACCCTACACAGCCACTGTGACTGCTGCTGCTACTAACCCTACACAGTCACTGTGACAGCTGCAGCTACTAACCCAACACAGTCACTGTGACTGCTGCTGCTACTAACCCTACACAGTCACTGTGACTGCTGCTGCTACTAACCCTACACAACCACTGTGAATGCTGCTGCTATTTACCCTACACAGCCACTGTGACTGCTGCTGCTACTAACCCTACACAGTCACTGTGACTACTGCTGCTACTAACCCTACACAACCACTGTGACTACTGCTGCTACTAACCCTACACAGCCACTGTGACTACTGCTGCAACTAACCCTAGACAGTCACTGTGACTGCTGCTGCTTCTAACCCTACACAGCCACTCCTACTACTGCTGCTACTAACCCTACACAACCACTGTGACTACTGCTGCTACGAACCCTACACAGTCAATGTGACTGCCGCTGCTACTAACCCTGCACAACCACTGTGACTGCTACTGCTATTTACCCTACACAGCCACTGTGACTGCTGCTGCTACTAACCCTACACAGCCACTGTGACTGCAGCTGCTACTAACCCTACACAGTCACTGTGACTACTGCTGCTAATAACCCTACACAACCACTGTGACTACTGCTGCTACTAACCCTACACAGCCACTGTGACTACTGCTGCAACTAACCCTAGACAGTCACTGTGACTGCTGCTGCTTCTAACCCTACACAGCCACTCTGACTACTGCTGCTACTAACCCTACACAGCCACTCTGACAACTGCTGCTACTAACCCTACACAACCACTGTGACTGCTGCTGCTGCTATTTGCCCTACACAGCCACTGTGACTGCTGCTGCTACTAACCCTACACAACCAATGTGACTACTGCTGCTACTAACCATACATCCATTGTGACTGCTGCTGCTACTAACCCTACACATCCACTGTGACTGCTGCTGCTACTAAATCTCCAACAACCATTCTGACTGCTGCTGCTACTAACCCTACACATCCACTGTGACTACTGCTGCTACTAACCCTACACATCCACTGTGACTACTGCTGCTACTAACCCTACACAGCCACTGTGACTGCTGCTGCTACTAACCCTACACAACCACTGTGACTGCTGCTGCTACTAACCCTACACAGCCACTGTGACTGCTGCTGCTACCAACCCTACACAGCTACTGTGACTACTGCTGCTACTAACACTACACAGCCACTGTGACAACTGCTGCTACTAACCCTACACAGCCACTGTGACTGCTGCTGCTGCTACTAACCCTACACAGTCACTGTGACAGCTGCAGCTACTAACCCAACACAGTCACTGTTACTGCGGCTGCTACTAACCCTCCAACAACCATTCTGACTGCTGCTGCTACTAACCCTACACAGCCACTGTGACTACTGCTACTACTAACCCTACACATCCACTGTGACTACTGCTGCTACTAACCCTACACACCCACTGTTACTGCGGCTGCTACTAACCCTCCAACAACCATTCTGACTGCTGCTGCTACTAACCCTACACAGCCACTGTAACTGCTGCTGCTACTAACCCTACACAGTCACTGTGACTGCTGCTGCTACTAACACTACACAACCACTGTGACTGCTGCTGCTGCTGCTATTTGCCCTACACAGCCACTGTGACTGCTGCTGCTACTAACCCTACACAACCAATGTGACTACTGCTGCTACTAACCATACATCCATTGTGACTGCTGCTGCTACTAACCCTACACAGCCACTGTGACTGCTGCTGCTACTAACCCTACACAACCACTGTGACTGCTGCTGCTGCTATTTGCCCTACACAGCCACTGTGACTGCTGCTGCTACTAACCCTACACAACCAATATGACTACTGCTGCTACTAACCATACATCAATTGTGACTGCTGCTGCTACTAACCCTACACATCCACTGTGACTGCTGCTGCTACTAAATCTCCAACAACCATTCTGACTGCTGCTGCGACTAACCCTACACATCCACTGTGACTACTGCTGCTACTAACCCTACACATCCACTGTGACTACTGCTGCTACTAACCCTACACAGCCACTGTGACTGCTGCTGCTACTAACCCTACACAACCACTGTGACTGCTGCTGCTACTAACCCTACACAGCCACTGTGACTGCTGCTGCTACCAACCCTACACAGCTACTGTGACTACTGCTGCTACTAACACTACACAGCCACTGTGACAACTGCTGCTACTAACCCTACACAGCCACTGTGACTGCTGCTGCTGCTACTAACCCTACACAGTCACTGTGACAGCTGCAGCTACTAACCCAACACAGTCACTGTTACTGCGGCTGCTACTAACCCTCCAACAACCATTCTGACTGCTGCTGCTACTAACCCTACACAGCCACTGTGACTACTGCTACTACTAACCCTACACATCCACTGTGACTACTGCTGCTACTAACCCTACACACCCACTGTTACTGCGGCTGCTACTAACCCTCCAACAACCATTCTGACTGCTACTGCTACTAACCCTACACAGCCACTGTAACTGCTGCTGCTACTAACCCTACACAGTCACTGTGACTGCTGCTGCTACTAACACTACGCAACCACTGTGACTGCTGCTGCTGCTGCTATTTGCCCTACACAGCCACTGTGACTGCTGCTGCTACTAACCCTACACAACCAATGTGACTACTGCTGCTACTAACCATACATCCATTGTGACTGCTGCTGCTACTAACCCTACACAGCCACTGTGACTGCTGCTGCTACTAACCCTACACAACCACTGTGACTACTGCTGCTACTAACCCTACACAGCCACTGTGACTACTGCTGCTACTAACCCTACACATCCACTGTGACTACTGCTGCTACTAACCCTACACAACCACTGTGACTGCTGCTGCTACTAACCCTACACAGCCACTGTGACTGCTGCTGCTACCAACCCTACACAGCCACTGTGACTATGGCTGCTACTAACCCTACACAGCCACTGTGACAACTGCTGCTACTAACCCTACACAGTCACTGTGACTACTGCTGCTACTAACCCTACACAGCCACTGTGACTGCTGCTGCTGCTACTAACCCTACACAGTCACTGTGACAGCTGCAGCTACTAACCCAACACAGTCACTGTGACTGCTGCTGCTACTAACCCAACACATTCACTGTGACTGCTGCTGCTACTAACCCTACACGTCCACTGTGACTACTGCTGCTACTAACCCTACACATCCACTGTGACTACTGCTGCTACTAACCCTACACAGCCACTGTGACTGCTGCTGCTTCCAAACCTACACAGCCACTGTGACTTCTGCTGCTACTAACCCTACGCAGCCACTGTGACTGCTGCTGCTACTAACCCTACACATCCACTTTAACTACTGCTGCTACTAACCCTACACAACCACTGTGACTACTGCTGCTACTAACCCTACACATCCACTGTGACTACTGCTGCTACTAACCCTACACGCCCACTGTGACTACTGCTGCTACTAACCCTACACATCCACTGTGACTGCTGCTGCTACTAACCCTCCGACAACCATTCTGACTGCTGCTGCTACTAACCCTACACAACCACTGTGACTACTGCTGCTACTAACCCTACACATCCACTGTTACTGCTGCTGCTACTAACCCTCTAACAACCATTCTGACTGCTGCTGCTACTAACCCTACACACCCACTGTAACTGCTGCTACCAACCCTACACAACCACTGTGACTACTGCTGCTACTAACCCTACACATCCACTGTGACTGCTGCTGCTACTAACCCTCCGACAACCATTCTGACTGCTGCTGCTACTAACCCTACACAACCACTGTGACTACTGCTGCTACTAACCCTACACATCCACTGTTACTGCTGTTGCTACTAACCCTCTAACAACCATTCTGACTGCTGCTGCTACTAACCCTACACACCCACTGTGAATGCTGCTGCTACCAACCCTACACAGCCACTGTGACTTCTGCTGCTACTAACCCTACACATCCACTTTAACTACTGCTGCTACTAACCCTACACAACCACTGTGACTACTGCTGCTACTAACCCTACACATCCACTGTGACTACTGCTTCTACTAACCCTACACAGTCACTGTGACTACTGCTGCTAACCCTACACAGCCACTGTGACTGCTGCTGCTACTAACCCTACACAACCACTGTGAATGCTGCTGCTACTAACCCTACACAGTCACTGTGACAGCTGCAGCTACTAACCCAACACAGTCACTGTGACTGCTGCTGCTACTAACCCTACACAGTCACTGTGACTGCTGCTGCTACTAACCCTACACAACCACTGTGAATGCTGCTGCTATTTACCCTACACAGCCACTGTGACTGCTGCTGCTACTAACCCTACACAGCCACTGTGACTGCAGCTGCTACTAACCCTACACAGTCACTGTGACTACTGCTGCTACTAACCCTACACAACCACTGTGACTACTGCTGCTACTAACCCTACACAGCCAATGTGACTACTGCTGCAACTAACCCTAGACAGTCACTGTGACTGCTGCGGCTTCTAACCCTACACAGCCACTCCTGCTACTGCTGCTACTAACCCTACACAACCACTGTGACTACTGCTGCTACGAACCCTACACAGTCAATGTGACTGCTGCTGCTACTAACCCTGCACAACCACTGTGACTGCTACTGCTATTTACCCTACACAGCCACTGTGACTGCTGCTGCTACTAACCCTACACAGCCACTGTGACTGCAGCTGCTACTAACCCTACACAGTCACTGTGACTACTGCTGCTAATAACCCTACACAACCACTGTGACTACTGCTGCTACTAACCCTACACAGCCACTGTGACTACTGCTGCAACTAACCCTAGACAGTCACTGTGACTGCTGCTGCTTCTAACCCTACACAGCCACTCTGACTACTGCTGCTACTAACCCTACACAACCACTGTGACTACTGCTGCTGCTAACCCTACACAGTCAATGTGACTGCTGCTGCTACTAACCCTGCACAACCACTGTGACTACTGCTGCTGCTAACCCTACACAGTCAATGTGACTGCTGCTGCTACTAACCCTACACAACCACTGTGACTGCTGCTGCTACTAACCCTACACAACCACTATGACTGCTGCTATTTACCCTACACAATCAAAGTGACTACTGCTGCTACTAACCCTACACAACCACTGTGACTGCTGCTGCTACTAACCCTCCAACAACCATTCTGACTGCTGCTACTACTAACCCTACACATCCACTGTGACTACTGCTGCTACTAACCCTACACATCCACTGTGACTACTGCTGCTACTAACCCTACACAGCCACTGTGACTGCTGCTGCTACTAACCCTACACAACCACTGTGACTGCTGCTGCTACTAACCCTAGACAGTCACTGTGACTACTGCTGCTACTAACCCTACACAACCACTGTGACTACTGCTGCTACTAACCCTACACAGCCACTGTGACTACTGCTGCTACTAACCCTACACACTCACTGTGACTGCTGCTGCTACTAACCCTACACAGCCACTCTGACTACTGCTGCTACTAACCCTACACAGCCACTCTGACTACTGCTGCTACTAACTCTACACAGTCACTCTTACTGCTGCTGCTACTAACCCTGCACAACCACTGTGACTAATGTTGCTACTAACCCTACACAATCACTGTGACTGCTGCTGCTACTAACCCTACACAGTCACTGTGACAACTGCTGCTACTAACCCTACACAATCACTGTGACTGCTGCTGATACTAACCCTACACAGTCACTGTGACTGCTGCTGCTACTAACCCTACACAATCACTGTGACTACTGCTGCTACTAACCCTACACAACCACTGTGACTACTGCTGCTTCTAACCCTACACAGTCACTGTTACTGCTGCTACTAACCCTACACAGCCACTGTGACTACTGCTGCTACTAACCCGACACAGTCACTGTAACTGCTGCTGCTACTAACCCTACACGTCCACTGTGACTGCTGCTGCTACTAACCCTACACAGTCACTGTGACTGCTGCTGCTACTAACCCTACACAACCACTGACTACTGCTGCTACTAACCCTACACAGTCACTGTAACTGCTGCTGCTACTAACCCTACACAACCACTGTGACTACTACTGCTTCTAACCCTACACAATCACTGTGACTGCTGCTGATACTAACCCTACACAATCAATGTGACTACTGCTGCTACTAACCCTACACAAGCACTGTGACTACTGCTGCTACTAACCCTACACAACCACTGTCACTGCTGCTGCTACTAACCCTACACAATCACTGTGACTGCTGCTGCTACTAACCCTGCACAACCACTGTGACTACTGCTGCTACTAACCCTACACAACCACTGTGACTACTGCTGCAACTAACCCTACACAGTCATTGTGACTGCTGCTGCTACTAAACTTACATAACCACTCTGACTACTGCTGCTACTAACCATACACAGTCACTGTGACTGCTGCTGCTACTAACCCTACACATCCACTGTGACTGCTGCTGCTACTAACCCTACACAACGACTGTGACTGCTGCTGCCACTAACCCTACACACTCACTGTGACTACTGCTGCTACTAACCCTACACAGCCACTGTGACTACTGCTGCAACTAACCCTAGACAGTCACTGTGACTGCTGCTGCTTCTAACCCTACACAGCCACTCTGACTACTGCTGCTACTAACCCTACACAACCACTGTGACTACTGCTGCTACTAACCCTACACAGTCAATGTGACTGCTGCTGCTACTAACCCTGCACAACCACTGTGACTACTGCTGCTACTAACCCTACACAACCACTATGACTGCTGCTATTTACCCTACACAACCACTGTGACTGCTGCTGCTACTAACCCTACACAACCACTTTGACTGCTGCTATTTACCCTACACAATCAATGTGACTAATGCTGCTACTAACCCTACACAACCACTGTGACTGCTGCTGCTACTAACCCTCCAACAACCATTCTGACTGCTGCTACTACTAACCCTACACATCCACTGTGACTACTGCTGCTACTAACCCTACACATCCACTGTGACTACTGCTGCTACTAACCCTACACAGCCACTGTGACTGCTGCTGCTACTAACCCTACACAACCACTGTGACTGCTGCTGCTACTAACCCTACACAGCCACTGTGACTACTGCTGCTACTAACCCTACACAGCCACTGTGACAACTGCTGCTACTAACCCTACACAGTCACTGTGACTACTGCTGCTACTAACCCTACACAGCCACTGTGACTGCTGCTGCTATTAACCCTACACAGTCACTGTGACAGCTGCAGCTACTAACCCAACACAGTCACTGTGACTGCTGCTGCTGCTACTAACCCTACAGAGTCACTGTGACTGCTGCCGCTACTAACCCTAAACAACCACTGTGACTGCTGCTGCCATTTACCCTACACAGCCACTGTGACTGCTGCTGCTACTAACCCTACACAACCACTGTCACTGCTGCTGCTACTAACCCTACACAGTCACTGTGACTACTGCTGCTACTAACCCTGCACAACCACTGTGACTACTGCTGCTACTAACCCTACACAGCCACTGTGACTACTGCTGCAACTAACCCTACACAGTCATTGTGACAGCTGCTGCTACTAACCCTACATAACCACTTTGACTACTGCTGCTACTAACCCTACACAGTCACTGTGACTGCTGCTGCTTCTAACCCTACACATCCACTGTGACCACTGCTGCTACTAACCCTACACAACCACTGTGACTACTGCTGCTCCTAACCCTACACAGCCACTGTGAGTGCTGCTGCTACTAACCCTACACAACCACTGTGACTACTGCTGCTGCTAGCCATACACAGTCACTGTGACTGCTGCGAGCTACTAACCCTACACAACCACTGTGACTACTGCTGCTTCTAACCCTACACAGTCACTGTTACTGCTGCTACTAACCCTACACAGCCACTGTGACTACTGCTGCTACTAACCCAACACAGTCACTGTGACTGCTGCTGCTACTAACCCTACACAACCACTGTGACTACTACTGCTTCTAACCCTACACAATCACTGTGACTGCTGCTGATACTAACCCTACACAATCAATGTGACTACTGCTGCTACTAACCCTACACAACCACTGTGACTACTGCTGCTCCTAACCCTACACAGCCACTGTGACTGCTGCTGCTACTAACCCTACATAGCCACTGTGACTGCTGCTGCTACTAACCCTACACAGTCACTGTGACTACTGCTGCTACTAACCTTACACAACCACTGTGACTACTGCTGCTACTAACCCTACACAGCCACTGTGACTATTGCTGCTACTAAACCTACACACTCACTGTGACTGCTGCTGCTACTAACCCTACACAGCCACTCTGACTACTGCTGCTACTAACTCTACACAGTCACTCTGACTGCTGCTGCTACTAACCCTGCACAACCACTGTGACTAATGCTGCTACTAACCCTACACAACCACTGTGACTGCTGCTGCTACTAACCCTACACAACCACTATGACTACTGCTGCTACTAAACCTACACAACCACTGTGACTGCTGCTGCTACTAACCCTACACAGTCACTGTGACTGCTGCTGCTACTAACCCTACACAGTCACTGTGACTACTGCTGCTACTAACCCTACACACCCGCTTTGACTACTGCTGCTACTAACCCTACACAGTCACTGTGACCACTGCTGCTACTAACCCAACACAACCACTGTGACTGCTGCTGCTACTAACCCTACACAGCCACTATGACTACTGCTGCTACCAACTCTACACAGTCACTCTGACTGCTGCTACTAACCCTGCACAACCACTGTGACTAATGCTGCTACTAACCCTACACAACCACTGTGACTGCTGCTGCTACCAACCCTACACAGCCACTGTGACTACTGCTGCTTCTAACCCTACACAGCCACTGTGACTGCTTCTGCTACTTACCCTACACAGTCACTGTGACTACTGCTGCTACTAACCCTACACAGTCACTGTGACTGCTGCGAGCTACTAACCCTAGACAACCACTGTGACTACTGCTGCTACTAACCCAACGCAGCCACTGTGACTACTGCTGCTACTAACCCTACACAGTCACTGTGACTGCTGCTGCTACTAACCCTACACAACCACTGTGATTGCTGCTGCTACTAACCCTACACAGTCACTGTGACTACTGCTGCTACTATCCCTACACAACCACTGTGACTACTGCTGCTTCTAACCCTACACAATCACTGTGACTGCTGCTGCTACTAACCCTACACAGTCACTGTGACAACTGCTGCTACTAACCCTACACAATCACTGTGACTGCTGCTGATACTAACCCTACACAGTCACTGTGACTACTGCTGCTACTAACCCTACACAATCACTGTGACTACTGCTGCTACTAACCCTACACAACCACTGTGACTACTGCTGCTTCTAACCCTACACAGTCACTGTTACTGCTGCTACTAACCCTACACAGCCACTGTGACTACTGCTGCTACTAACCCAACACAGTCACTGTGACTGCTGCTGCTACTAACCCTACACAGTCACTGTAACTGCTGCTGCTACTAACCCTACACGTCCACTGTGACTGTTGCTGCTACTAACCCTACACAGTCACTGTGACTGCTGCTGCTACTAACCCTACACAACCACTGACTACTGCTGCTACTAACCCTACACAGTCACTGTAACTGTTGCTGCTACTAACCCTACACAACCACTGTGACTGCTGCTGCTTCTAACCCTACACAATCACTGTGACTGCTGCTTATACTAACCCTACACAATCACTGTGACTACTGCTGCTACTAACCCTACACAAGCACTGTGACTACTGCTGCTACTAACCCTACACAACCACTGTGACTACTGCTGCTTCTAACCCTACACAATCACTGTGACTGCTGCTGCTACTAACCCTATACAACCACTCTGATTGCTGCTGCTACTAACCCTACACAACCACTGTGACTACTGCTGCTTCTAACCCTACACAATCACTGTGACTGCTGCTGCTAATAACCCTACACAACCACTGTGACTGCTGCTGCTACTAACCCTACACATCCACTGTGACTGCTGCTGCTACTAACCCTACACAGTCACTGTGACTGCTGCTGCTACTAACCCTACACATCCACTCTGACTGCTGCTGCTACTAACCCTACACATCCACTGTGACTGCTGCTGCTACTAACCATACACATCCACTGTGACTGCTGCTGCTACTAACCCTACACAGTCACTGTGACTACTGCTGCTACTAACCCTACACAGTCACTGTGACTGCTGCTGCTACTATCCCTACACAGCCACTGTAACTGCTGCTTCTACTAACACTACACAACCACTGTGACTACTGCTGCTTCTAACCCTACACAATCACTGTGACTGCTGTTGCTACTAACCCTATACAATCACTGTGACTACTGCTGCTACTAACCCTACACAACCACTGTGACTACTGCTTGTTATAACCCTACACAATCACTGTGACTGCTGCTGCTACTAACCCTACACAACCACTCTGACTGCTGCTGCTACTAACCCTACACAACCACTCTGACTGCTGCTGCTACTAACCCTACACATCCACTGTGACTGCTGCTGCTACTAAAACTACACTTCCACTGTGACTGCTGCTGCTACTAACCCTACAGAGTCACTGTGACTGCTGCTGCTACTAACCCTACACAGTCACTGTGACTACTGCTGCTACTAACCCTACACAGTCACTGTGACTACTGCTGCTTATAACCCTACACAGTCACTGTGACTACTGCTGCTACTAACCCTACACAGTCACTGTGACTACTGCTGCTACTAACCCTACACAGTCACTGTGACTACTGCTGCTACTAACCCTACACAATCACTGTGACTGCTGGTGATACTAACCCTACACAGTCACTGTGACTGCTGCTGCTACTAACCCTACACAATCACTGTGACTACTGCTGCTACTAACCCTACACCACCACTGTGACTACTGCTGCTTCTAACCCTACACAGTCACTGTTACTGCTGCTACTAACCCTACACAGCCACTGTGACTACTGCTGCTACTAACCCAACACAGTCACTGTGACTGCTGCTGCTACTAACCCTACACAGTCACTGTAACTGCTGCTGCTACTAACCCTACACGTCCACTGTGACTGTTGCTGCTACTAACCCTACACAGTCACTGTGACTGCTGCTGCTACTAACCCTACACAGCCACTGACTACTGCTGCTACTAACCCTACACAGTCACTGTAACTGTTGCTGCTACTAACCCTACACAACCACTGTGACTACTGCTGCTTCTAACCCTACACAACCACTATGACTGCTGCTGCTACTAACCCTACACATCCACTGTGACTGCTGCTGCTACTAACCCTACACAGTCACTGTGACTGCTGCTGCTACTAACCCTACACAACCACTCTGACTGCTGCTGCTACTAACCCTACACAACCACTCTGACTGCTGCTGCTACTAACCCTACACATCCACTGTGACTGCTGCTGCTACTAAAACTACACTTCCACTGTGACTGCTGCTGCTACTAACCCTACAGAGTCACTGTGACTGCTGCTGCTACTAACCCTACACAGTCACTGTGACTACTGCTGCTAATAACCCTACACAGTCACTGTGACTACTGCTGCTACTAACCCTACACAGTCACTGTGACTACTGCTGCTACTAACCCTACACAGTCACTGTGACTACTGCTGCTACTAACCCTACACAGTCACTCTGACTACTGCTGCTACTAACCCTACAAAGTCACTGTGACTACTGCTGCTACTAACCCTTCACAGTCACTGTGACTACTGCTGCTACTAACCCTACACAGTCACTGTGACTACTGCTGCTACTAACCCTACACATCCACTGTGACTGCTGCTGCTACTAACCCTACACATCCACTGTGACTACTGCTGCTACTAACCCTACACATCCACTGTGACTACTGCTTCTACTAACCCTACACATCCACTGTGACTACTGCTGCTACTAACCCTACAAAGTCACTGTGACTACTGCTGCTACTAACCATACACAGTCACTGTGACTACTGCTGCTACTAACCCTACACATCCACTGTGACTACTGCTGCTACTAACCCTACACAGTCACTGTGACTGCTGCTGCTACTAACCCTACACAGTCACTGTGACTGCTGCTGCTACTAACCCTACACATCCACTGTGACTACTGCTGCTACTAACCCTACACAACCACTGTGACTGCTGCTGCTACTAACCCTACACAGTCACTGTGACAACTGCTGCTACTAACCCTACACAATCACTGTGACTGCTGCTGATACTAACCCTACACAGTCACTGTGACTGCTGCTGCTACTAACCCTACACAACCACTGTGACTACTGCTACTTCTAACCCTACACAGTCACTGTTACTGCTGCTACTAACCCTACACAGCCACTGTGACTACTGCTGCTACTAACCCAACACAGTCACTGTGACTGCTGCTGCTACTAACCCTACACGTCCACTGTGACTGCTGCTGCTACTAACCCTACACAGTCACTGTGACTGCTGCTGCTACTAACCCTACACAACCACTGACTACTGCTGCTACTAACCCTACACAGTCACTGTAACTGTTGCTGCTACTAACCCTACACAACCACTGTGACTACTGCTGCTTCTAACCCTACACAATCACTGTGACTGCTGCTTATACTAACCCTACACAATCACTGTGACTACTGCTGCTACTAACCCTACACAAGCACTGTGACTACTGCTGCTACTAACCCTACACAACCACTGTGACTACTGCTGCTTCTAACCCTACACAATCACTGTGACTGCTGCTGCTACTAACCCTATACAACCACTCTGATTGCTGCTGCTACTAACCCTGCACAACCACTGTGACTACTGCTGCTTCTAACCCTACACAATCACTGTGACTGCTGCTGCTACTAACCCTACACAACCACTGTGACTGCTGCTGCTACTAACCCTACACATCCATTGTGACTGCTGCTGCTACTAACCCTACACAATCACTGTGACTACTGCTGCTACTAACCCTACACAAGCACTGTGACTACTGCTGCTACTAACCCTACACAACCACTGTGACTACTGCTGCTTCTAACCCTACACAATCACTGTGACTGCTGCTGCTACTAACCCTACACACCCACTCTGACTGCTGCTGCTACTAACCCTACACAGCCACTGTAACTGCTGCTTCTACTAACACTACACAACCACTGTGACTACTGCTGCTTCTAACCCTACACAACCACTGTAACTGCTGCTTCTACTAACCCTACACAGTCACTGTGACTGCTGCTGCTACTAACCCTACACACCCACTCTGACTGCTGCTGCTACTAACCCTACACATCCACTGTGACTGCTGCTGCTACTAACCATACACATCCACTGTAACTGCAGCTTCTACTAACACTACACAATCACTGTGACTGCTGCTGCTACTAACCCTACACAATCACTGTGACTACTGCTGCTACTAACCCTACACAACCACTGTGACTACTGCTTGTTCTAACCCTACACAATCACTGTGACTGCTGCTACTACTAACCCTACACATCCACTGTGACTGCTGCTGCTACTAACCCTACACAGTCACTGTGACTGCTGCTGCTACTAACCCTACACAACCACTCTGACTGCTGCTGCTACTAACCCTACACATCCACTGTGACTGCTGCTGCTACTAACCCTACACAGTCACTGTGACTACTGCTGCTACTAACCCTACACAGTCACTGTGACTACTGCTGCTACTAACCCTACACAGTCACTGTGACTACTGCTGCTACTAACCCTACACAGTCACTGTGACTACTGCTGCTACTAACCCTACACATCCACTGTGACTGCTGCTGCTACTAACCCTACACATCCACTGTGACTTCTGCTGCTACTAACCCTACACATCCACTGTGACTACTGCTGCTACTAACCCTACAAAGTCACTGTGACTACTGCTGCTACTAACCATACACAGTCACTGTGACTACTGCTGCTACTAACCCTACATATCCACTGTGACTACTGCTGCTACTAACCCTACACAGTCACTGTGACTACTGCTGCTACTAACCCTACACAACCACTGTGACTACTGCTGCTACTAACCCTACAAAGTCACTGTGACTACCGCTGCTACTAACCCTACACAGTCACTGTGACTACTGCTGCTACTAACCCTACACAGTCACTGTGACTGCTGCTGCTGCACTGGCTTCGTGTTTGACGGGTGGAAACACACCAACTCAACCACACCGTGAATGTTTATCCAAAATGTTGCTTGGGGTGTCTGTTAGCCATTTGCCAAAATTCCGGGAAAATGCCAACAAAGGGTTGGTGTGACGGCTTCAAGAGACCATCCAGCAGTGGATAGATGAAAACTTATGAGGATAATGATTTTTTGTTGCAGGTTCCACGAGTGTCACGTCACACTGCATCCCTGGTGAACGTCTGCCTTGTGTGTACGTGCGTGTGTGTGAATGGGGAGCGGGGGAGCGGTGGCGCAATGGTTAGCGCTGTTACAAATCTAGCGACCCGGGGACCGATTCCCGCTCGCGACCAACTTCAGTAACGAATATCTGAACCGGTCCGGGGCCTCTCCTAGGTCGACTCAGCCTCAAATGAGTGACCTGTGGAGGTTTGTAAACAACATCATTGAAGAGACAAAGGCGGCCGGGCGTGGGGTTCGCAACCCACTCGCCTACCAAAATAGGTGCTCGCGAAGAGCGCTTGCCACAAGAGTCTTGTTAAAGGCAATACGGGGGGTGGGGGGGGAGGCATTGTGTGTGTGAGAGTTTTAGCACAGGTGTTGGGAATAAACAATTCAGTGCCATAATATGGACAGAGGCAAAGGTGTGAGTTGGGTCACCCCTGCTCGCCCAGAAGCAATCAACAGCTTTAGCGTTATTAAACCCAAAACAATTACGAGGCATCCGCCGTCCGTCCAGATGGATGAAGCCGAGGCAGATGGGATGATCAGATGCAGCGAAACACTCAAGCAAACAGCTAGCACGAGTCCACTCTAATGGGGGGTCATTTGTGACTTTGCATCCTCCCATTCGTTGGGCCAGGCATCCCCCGTCTTTCGATACTAAATATTGTACGGCAATAATTAAAAGATAATTAGAACTGCGTGTAATTGGCTTTGTGAGTGCTGGGATCCCGTTGATCGCGCGGCATTAATTAAACTCGGGCTTTGAAATTCCCGGGGTACAATATTGATGTCGGATTTCAGCACGTGTGGTATTTCCACAGAACATCCCAACAAGAAGAAGAAGAAGAAAAAAAAAGACCGCGCGCTAATGAAGGACAGGCGAGCGGCGCGTGGCCACGGGGAAGAAACTCGCTTTGTGAAGATGCCTCCGCAAGCCGCCCGAGGCAATGATGAGAACGGAGACGGTGGGACCCCGAGGGAAAGAGGCCGTGAGGCCCTGAAGAAGGTGGCCGACTGCCTGTGGGGAGGCCTTCCACACAGCAGTTGCATAGAGCGAAGCGAATAATGATCACTACTGATTATGATGCATTATTATAAGAATAGCTCGTGATGCTTGTTTCAGATTATAATCATATCTGATTATGATTATTGCCAGGGGTGGGTGGGCTTCGAAGATTACAGTTTATGCCCACTTACGCCTTTGCATGCTACTTGCATGAAATGTTATTTCGCATATGATCGTTTATGAGACTTGTACGACTCGTGGCAAATTCTTGGTTTTCAATTAGATTCAGTTATTGTTATTTTGATCACATTGCGGTGAGTTTTGCGGCCTCTAGTAGCTGGGTACGTCACATGATCAGTTTAACACGTAGGATTTTGCGACCAATATCCATAAGAGGTGTTTTGGGTTCGTTCGCCTAAATATAAATCTGTCATTAACTCAAAAACCTCTGTTATTGACGCCACACGATATTATTACGTGCAATATACCCTGACCATCAGCAACCGTGTTCTATGCACTACATAATGAAGCCCCCTTCCTCCCATATCTATGGTGGACGTCCCCTTGGGCGCGTTTCCCTCCCTTTGGCTGCCACTCCGTCCTGAGTCTCGACCACCGCGGCCATCGTCCCTTCGAGCGACGCGTCCCTGCCCCAAGCCCCCTTACCGTCTCTAAGTAAAGCGCCGTCTCTCCCATGCGTGCGTTCTCTCACCCCAGCGTGCTCGTTCCCCTATCTTGCCCCCCCCCCCATCCACGCTTGCATCGGCGCAGCAACTACAAATCATAAAACATTGATCGCTGCGCACACGCAACTCGGTGCGCGTATCGTGTGCTTCAGAATGAATATTCATCGATGAGTCAACGCATCGTTGCACGTCGACTGAAGTGCCGGAGTTACCGTCTCGAAACGTCGCTCGCTCAAGAGTGAGGTCTGACGCGACCAGTGCCGGACGGGATTTTTGAGTTCAAACCGTGGTTGGGTGTTGACTCAAGCCATCAGCCCTCCAGGCACCACTAGAAACGAACACCACGATGTCGGGGGGGGGGGGGGGAAGCCAAATGTGGTATGTCCTTCAGCCAGACTCGCCCCTGCCATGGGAATGTGGAATTGCCACCACTGGCTCAACGATTGTACGATGGGCATCGCCTCAATGTTCACTTTGACTGAAGTTTGGTGCGGTTGTTTTAAGGCGATGGAAAGGAGCGAGAAATCAAATGGTTGTTGGGAGGTCGAGGAAAGGTTCCCACCGAGTGAGTTTCAACGGTGAACATTGCCCCCTGGTGGCCACCGTCGATGACTGCAATCAAATGAGAACCCAGAGCCAGTGGACAGGGTAACCGGGTGGATCCCGGGGGTCAGAGAAGTTGACCCGAGTCCAATGAGCGTCGGGGTTTGAATCCGGGTTCTCAACGCCAGACGGGGTCTCGCCCACACCACCAACGACTGCACAAAAGATGACACGAAATTTCGTTTTAAAGCTTTCGTGACTACAGGGATTCATATTCTTGGTTCTTTCGGTAAAGTCACGTAGAATGGAAATAATAAAATAATAATAATAAAAAACCAATACAATTATGATACTTTTTCTGAGATTTTTATTGTTTAATTTTTATTATTTCATTATTTCCCTTCTACGTGACTTTACCGAAAGAACCAAGAAGATGACACGAAACTGTCATTCAAAATGTATTTGCATTTGGGGTCAAGTCGTGGTGCAGGCAAAATGTGAGTCTCTCAATAAAAACCCTCCACCACCCAGCAAGAGCCAATTAAATTGTCACGTGGACAAATATACCGATTAGTTTTGGGGGGTTTTTTCGGCAAACCAGAGGAATTGAAAAGTAACCAAAATGTTGGCAATGCTGTCCGACGTTTCGCTGGAGATTACGTCCAGCATTATCAGGCGTTAATAAGAGCTCAGCTCTAGCGTGGAATAGCTGCTTGACTCCAGTCTTTTCATAGGTGGCATGACCTCATCAGAGCGGCTGTGTTGGTGAACCGGTTTAATAATTCGGGTTGATTGCTTAATTCAGCTTTGAGAGAAAACAAAAACATACATTACGCACTGTACATTCAACAAATACGCTGGCCGTGAGCAGGAGTCACACTGGATGCGGTCAAAGTCTTTATAGTTCCTGAATGTCGTTAGGTGTTGAAGCACAGCTAAGCGACGAAGAGTCGCGAGTGCTCCACTTCTGTGGGTCTGTGCCAGCAGTGAGAGGGGACTGCAGCCGGATGAAGGAGATGGGAGGCGCGGAGTTCGAGCCAGACCCCGGGGTCAATTGCAGTTGCTGAAATCGTGTCGTTTATATTAATTACAATGACCTGTAAGCGAATTTAATGTATAATGTATCACGCGCAGGTTTCGCTCTCAACAAGAGCCAACAATTGCCCGAGTTCTATGTATGTACTGTATGTTGAACTTCTTTCGCACCGTACGTAGCCAACTGTGCTAATCGGACGTGCGGAGGGGGGACAACAAACGAAAAACAAAAAGCACTTCTAAATCTAGATTTAAAAGTCCACATCTCCAGTGGCTCCCTCGGGTCATACATTGGCATGTTTGGGCCAACTCCATGAGTGGGAAACAATGATTGTGTAATTGTAATGTCACGTGACCGACGGTCTGGACTCAACGGTGCCAAGGTCTTGAACCCAGCCCAGTGGTTTGGCAGCTGCCGGAGTGGCGCGGGGCCGCGCGTCACTCGGGCACGAGGGGGCGCTGTGACCCGAAAGGGAGGCAATGGCAGCCCTGACCGTCATCAGAGGGCTTTATGTTGACCTTGGCAGCACAATCACACTTTTTTTTACCCAAATAAAGCGACATACGTGGTTCTCCGACTGACCACCACCAGGCGTTGCAGTCTTCCCAGGACCCCCCCCCTCCACCACACCCGCCTCCTATAATTGGGGATTTCCCAGGAGCCCTCCAGCAAAGGCTGTGTGGCCTCACTTGTGGATCGCCGGATGTCCCGGACCCCCACCCCCCACCGCCACCCCATCCTGGCCACAATCCCCGCGTCCAGGTAGCAGTGGGACCATGAAGTTACTGACGGCTGTCTCTTGTGATGATGAACGCCCTCAGGGTTGAGAGACAAGACCTGCGAGATGATGCCCTACCGGTAAAAATGCAACGTTGGCATGTGGTTGGATCTGCATAAAACCTACCGTGCAAAATAACCTTATTCTGTGCGTGCGTGACAGGTGCTCGATGACAAATTAGAACTTTTTTTTTAAATTCCGATTAGCACGTTTACGTAAAGTGCGAAAGAGGTTCAACATGCATAGTAATATCATTTCTCGAGACGAATTGAACAGCCCTCCTGGCGATTTGGTGAATTGCCACGGTTCAGGGTCACTATTTGAAGCATGGACTCAACTTAGGATCATTCGACTTACGAACTTTCAGAGATATGAACAAACCTATCCATATGTTCAGTTGCCTGTTCAAACCGAGTTGTAAGTTCAACCGCTGCGCAAAAGATGGCGGTGGTGGCATCTAAATCTGCAGAACATGAACCAGTGGCATCTATATCTACAGATTATACACTTTTTAAAGCCATTCCATGTTTAGTGTACATGCTGTATACAACATGTTTGGAATCGACAGGAGTAAAGTTGGACTTATGAAGAAATTGACTTACAGACAGACCTCTGGAACCTAACTCGTTCGTAAGTAGATGAGTCCCTGTATTTATTTGTATTTATTTTGACGTTGCTGTGAATGGTACCACCTCTAGTAGCTGCAGGGGGGTGACATACGGTACTACTAAAAAAACATTGCCGGCTTGCACGCACAATTTGACAACACGTGTCACGAGATTTTTAAAAAATGAAATAAATGGAAGAATCCGTACTTCTTTCCGCTTGTAGCCTTGTAAACAAAAAAACGGACAACAAATGAACACCGATGAGACACCATAACTTTAAACAAATATTTATTATCATTCTTTTGACAACAGATACAAATTTTACATGTATAAATGTACAAATCCATAAACATGCAAAGAGCACAGCCCATTTTCATTTATGTACAAAAAAATATCACAATTCGGTTCCTATTATTGCAGCTCATTTGTTACATCCCAGCAAACGCACGATTAAATTTGTATTTCAGAATCATCGAGTTGCAACGTTTACACTTACCATACGCGGAGAGAAGCTGCTGCTAAATACGTTAATTATGGCTAACGGGCATGCAAAAAAGTCACAGGCTTCTTCTTGTGAAGTTATCGTACAATTGAATGCGGAATTCCAATTCAAGCAAATATCACACGAGTTACCACGTGACCGACACACTTTATTCCATAGCATCGCACACACGAATTTTATTCCTTAATTGTTGTGCAGATTCAAGGGAATGTTCATGCCCGATTTTATCGTGAATGTTTAATGCGAATCTGAAACTTTGTAATCTATTCCAATTTATGCTCACTGCCTTTTTACCCCGTTCGCAAACAATTTTTCCTTTGCCGAGATCATTTTTGACCCAAAAGTTGAAAAAAAAATCAAGTTTTCAATTGCATGCATCATGGCCAACAATTGGCATGAATGTGTAGAAAATCACACAAGCTTCATTGCTTTGGCTGGAAAAAAATTGCAATTGGTGGTTCCATCTTGCATGATGAAAATGTTTTCTTTATAATATTACATTATTGCATCCAAAACATAATTTGCACGATATTGGTTCGCTCAAATTCCTGCTAGTGCTTTACCATGATCCGATAAGTGAAGGTGATCTCTATAGTGTGTCATGTAAAACTTAAAATGGAATATTAATATATTTAAAAGGATATTTTTTAACGTTTTTTTCCCCTTTTGAATAGCTCACAGAAAACAGGTAATATTGCATCAAAATTCCCTCGAGACTCCAAACCATCCCAAACGAAAGAATGTGCAGATGACTGCTGTTTCTCTAAGTGCCGTTTAGACTACACTACAAACGACTTCAACTCACATTTTTATTAAAGTCAACGTCATGCTTGGGATTGATTTATAAAATAAACAGGCATATTCGAAATACACAAATACTTTGGCTTCCTCCTTGCATACAATTCCCGCTAGCAATTGGCGACATTGCGTTTAGTTTCATCCTGCCACGCAAGCAGCTACGAACTTATATACAACTGTCCCTCCGTCAGATATGCCATGCAGGGAAACATTGCACTTAAGAAACGTTCATACTAACCAGGAAAAAAGCTGAAAAATACCTAGTACTGAAATCGATGGAAAGCACAAACTCAAATCACCTACGTACTTCAACAATAAGCAAAGGTCACCATGCCACGCTTGCATTATGTACTCTAGGTTAGTGCTACATGACCACGCCACTGAGTTAAAGAGCGCACGTGCTCTCACCAATCACGAGACTCTTAAAAGTTCCTCATGCAAGACAGGATCATGTAAAACTGGTACAGCCGTTCTCAGATTTAATTACAAAAGTTGTTTTTCTTTCCAAAAACAGCCCACGTGATCAATTGCAAACTCAATTCCTCAATGTGATCATTGTCCCGACATGCGTTTTAGATGTGAACGGGTGCACCAAAGCAGTGCATTTTACCGGTCAATCGCCTACGTGCTTTACATGCATATTTCAATAAAAAATTTTACCAACGAATGTTTTCATGCAAGATACATGCACACGCATCATGGTGTCATTAACCCAGTCACATCACAGATGCTCACTTTCAGTAGAAAGGCGTTTCCATAATTGAGTTTGCGACTGTACGCAATTGAAATGAGGAAATGGCTGCTACGTTCCGAGCAATTTTAAGCAACTCCTGCCGATGATTAAATTATCTCGTGACATACAACCTATACTTTCTCATTGTATTCCAGCGCAATACCTTAAGATCAGTTCAGGTGGCAAGACGCTTTGACTTGCAAGCCAGTCCATAATCCAGCTACTTGCATGCATGCGTGCAGGGCCTCACAATCTATAGAATTAATAAACAACCAATTGTCCTTTACCCAAATATAATTAAATTTTCGACATAAAACAGCATAATAAGCAACCAGTAAAATGCACCTACTAAATGAAGCATTGTTATTGTGCATCCCGAAAACAACGTTCAACTGCCTGCTTAGACTGGTAAAAATCTGCTTGCAAAGCACCAGCCACCAACATTAAATGCATGTTAAAATACGGTCACCTGTTTACGGCAATACCAAAATTACCTTAGTGACTGTGCAATGCGGTACCTGTTAAAACTAAACCATTAGCCAAACAGCGAAGTCTATTGCATGAGAACATAATTTTCAATTCATTACTTCTGCCAAGATCAATCAATACAGATTCCGTGTTTATTTAAGTTAATTCGCAAACTGAATTTCATTTTGTTAAGCCAAAGTATGTGTTGTGTATGTTGGGAGCTTGTATTAAAAAAAAACATGAAATGTATTTACACGGCATAAAATATACACCAACTCTACCCTGCTAGCATACCACCCCCCCCTGTTCACTCGGACAATCCCATCACCAGTGATTTAATATTGCCTGTTAAAATATATGGAAACTTACTACGACTAGACGTGGACAATGGAACACTTAAAATAAAAGCATTAGCACCAATTCTCTTAGCGCCGCTGTTAATTAGCCACTTGATCCTTGTGACGGTACCCCGGGGTAGCAAATAATACAAAATGGCCGAGCCAATTAAATCTTTTATTTCTGGGACACTATTTTTTTTCAGGGGTGTGTACTTCACTCCGCGACTGGGTGTACCAATCAATCTGAAATCGGTGCTACTCCGCGATGGCGAAACGCAGCGAGGACGATTGGGCTGAAACCCTGAACGCTCGTACGCACCGTGGTGGTGCACCGTGTACAGCTCGTCGAGTTGAGTCAATCGCCGCATCGCCGACCATCAACAGACTAAAAATTACCGCATCACGGACATTGTGCGAGAGCCGGGGTACTGTGGTACCCCGGGGTACCGCCATAAGGTTCACTTGATGAAAATGACCGCTATTGTACTCGGTTGAATGCGTGCGAGTTTACAGCATTCTGACACGTAGGTTATACGAGAAGGCACAGCAGGCTCAATTTCATCGCAGTTTTTACCAGTCTACTAAAATGCAGTACGGGAACAGTTTCACGCTAAATGTGTACGCTAATTATGTAGCAATATAAACACAGTTGTATACCAGTTGTCATTTGAGCATATTAACAGCTGCCAAGTTGCTTTTACACGGTTAAAATGTATAAAAGCAATACTACATAACAAAGGCCAATCTCATTCAAGTGCGCACCATCGAAGATAAAAAAAATTAAAATTAAAGCCGTGCGTGACAGTTGTCTCGCACAAACTGCTCGATTTAAACAATCACCAGTTTTAAACGTCTGCCAAAAATATTGCATACCTATAAGATAGGTACTCATCAGTGACCCGGGACCAAACCACACACTCAGGACAAAGCATTCACTTCACTATCAAACTGTGCTGGAATATTATAGTTATACTTTGACAAAAAAAAACTCATTTAAATAAAGATAATTATTTGATACAGATATACTCAACATTCCATTGAGTAATGAACTTCGCGCAAAAATTATACCACGACGAAAATATTTAACTTTGAACGTTTGTTAGCTTCCCTCTTCATTGTCCCTTTTTGCGTCGCATAAGCATTTGTTCTGTATCGATTGCTAGCTGGCCATTTGCTGGAAACTCATCCCTCCCCTCCCCCCCATATTCAGACCTGTTTGGCATTGTCTGAGTTGCATTGAAAGCAAAAAAAAGTAAATTACAATTTACAAATGTCGTACGAAGTAAAAAGTTTTTCATTTAAAAAAATAAAGAAGACTGTGCAGACCCTTGCCCGGCTACAGGGTGGAAGCATGCGCAAAGCTTATCCCTACGCATGGAGGGTAGGGCAGCGGACGGCGGACGAGTGTGTGGGTGGGTGGGAGGATGGATGGACCAGCGGGAGGACTGTCAGGCGGGCGAGCGGACAAACGTCCAGGCGGAGGAAGAGCGCATGCTACGCACCCCGGGAAGGCGTGCGGCCGCGACTGACAGCGACACGTGAGGCAAGCAAAGTCACGGCGACAGCACATACCACAGAGGGCACAGGGGTGCTGCGTTACACATGCACACGCGTGTGCGTCGTCTGCTGGGAGCCGGCCACTCACACTGCATGCTAAACACGGACCAGGCACCAGAACACTGCCAGCGCATTACACCAACTCCCCCTTCCTGCACAGAGGCAACATTTAAGGCCAATATACCCTTAGCAGAAAGTGCCGAAAATACAGGCGAAGGCTCCCAGTTATCCCCTTTGCCCAGGAGCTCAGAGTATTTGTTTGAAGTGCTGAATATTACTTGAAGAGAGTGAAAAACGATAGATCTGCACTTCACGACATTAAGACCACCTCGTGTTTCAACTTAATATGAAATATGTTCTTGTACGAGTCTATTTGAAACAAAACATTTTTCAAAATAGAGTTTAAAGCATTTGCAGTGTAACTTTTTATGCTATCTCTGTGGTGCGGAAAATTCAGTTTTATAAATAATTGCAATATAAACATACGCTACGTTTCTTTATAAATATCTAGCTAGACTTAAAATTTCCAGGTAAACAAATATCTATAAGATGCGTGTAAAGTCGCAATAATTTAATATATAACATCAAGGAAACTGGAGTTGGTGTAATGCACTCGTATATATCTTTAACAAAATCTCATTATGAAGTTACATTTGTCTCAAACATGCAAAAGTAACAAGCATTCATACTCGGCTCGCGGTGACTCCCCAGGCTGTTCTGCAGGGGAGCAGGGTGGACATGAAGCAGTCGGTACGTTTCACAGCCAGGAGTTTTAAATACTGTCGTGCTTGTCATCATCTCGTTGACTGGCACAGTACAAGGCCGCTGGCAAGTCATTGCACAACGCCATGGAGTGCTAGGGCACCTTATACTCAAGAGGAGACCAGAACAGATATATCGATTTACTGCCCACGCTGCGATTCTCTTAAGTTTGTGTTTTGTTTTTGAGACTAAAGAAATTTAAACAAAATGGCACTACTTGAGTACAGCAGGAGTAGATGGCTCACTGGGCTTGGCTGCCAGACAGCCGCATTTCAAAGCAGTAAACGAGTGTGCACACAGCAAACGGTACGCATGTAGACGCCAGGCATTGGCAGATTAGACGTCAACAACCATCTTCTTATGGAAATCTAGGCCTCCCACCACCTGCAAAAAAATACACACAACAGAGATTTCCACAACACAACGAGCACAACCAATCCACAGGTGTCGCGATGCGCGCTAAGTGGGCCCTACGCAGGCAAAGGTTGGGAGGAAAAACTCACGGCGCAGAACTCCTCGAAAGATATCCGTCCATCCCCATCCTTGTCGGCGTTGAGGATGGTCTTGTCAACGATCTGCTGAAGTTGTGTATCTTTGAGGTTGTTTCCCACCATCATCTTCAGCACCTGGAACAACTCCCCATTTGAGATGTAGCCATCCTTGTCCATGTCGTAAATTCGGAAGGCAACTGTCAGGCGTGAAGGAAAGATAAAAAAAAGACCCATACGAAAATGTCAAGTTCTGTAGGACAAACACACGGTTGCACACAATTGTATGTTAGGCTTCACAATGTGAAGCAGAAAGGATTTACGTGCAAAAATGCATTCCAAATCTATGAAAATTAAGTAAATTCTTACATTGTGATTAATTATAAATCATAATGCGAACAAAGGATAGCAACTTACACCTCAGCTTCTGATCTTTGTCTCCCTTAACACTGAACTGAGAAACACCCTCGATGAATTCTGTGAACAAAGTTTACAGCAAAAGTAAATTCCATACACTCACACTGTGCACAGCCTACTTTTGTACAGATGGCCACTAACGTTGCAATACGTAGGTTCGTGCTGCCTCGGGGAATTTCAGTAGTGGCATGATGATGTAATCGCGAGAAACCATGGCCACACCTCCAGATATGCAATCTCACAAGGACACCCAAATTGTCTTTTAATTTTTATACACTTTCCCTTTATAAAATTAAGTATCTGGCCATAATTCCTGCCTGCCCGACTTTACAAGCACATTCTGTACACAGGCCCCTGGTGCGTCGCTACGGTTGACTTGGCATGCTGATTTGGCACCACGTCGGTACACGTGAGCCACCCCTACTACATGTGACCATGATGCTAACCATGAAACGTTTTCGAGGACTACAGCATATGGCAACAGCTGGCAGCTTGAGTGAACTCGATCGTGTGGGTGACGATCGAGTGATATGGATATCAACCTGCGATAGCAAACGCGAGAAGCGGCGGCTGGTAATCGCAGTAGGGCGTTAGTTCGCTGGGGGCTCCTACCTTTGAAGTCGACCTCCCCATTGCCATCGGTGTCGAAGATGTCGATGACGCGCTGCACAAGAGGATTCTGCTGCAGCTCGGGAAGAGACATAAACTCGTCCACGCTCAGCGAACCCGAGTTGTCCAAGTCGAGCTTGCGGAATCGCTTCCCCAGCCGTTTTATCTCGTCTGCGTCAACTGCACGGTGGCGAAACAAACGGGACTTTTTAAACATGCACAGTCGTGGTCAACAGCAGATCCTCATCCTGCAGTGGACAGAAAATGGCTGATGAAGTTATTCGGCACTCGTGGCCTTCAGAGGCAATTGCGGTAATTAAAAACTTGAGACAGTTTTGTAGGATTGCCAAGTAACAAATGGAATGATTAAACAATGGTGAGTCCATAGATTGTATTAACAGATTCATTACGTTAATGCAAGTTGCGAGTATAAAAAAGAACTTGCTTGCAACTGCAGATTTTCAGCTAATGTCATTAGTCTGCAGTGGGGTCTTTGTGTAATTAAATTACAAATACTACAGCCACCAGGGCTGAGTCTCTTGATCTCTCTATAATTCCTTCAAATGTGAACTTATTCTATTTGACATAGAACTCAAAATATCGTGCTATAAGTACAGCACAATAAAAAAAAGTTTATTAAGTTGCAAATCCAACAAAAAGGCAACATCAGAGTCAAGCACTTCGACAGATTATCCATCAGCTATTTCAAACAGTAACTGAAGGAGTGCATATTCTTTGGGTCTTTCAGTAAATTCTTATATTCATAAAAAATAAATATATGAATTCCTGCAGTCATGACAGCTTTAAGTCAAAGAGTGAATAATTGGATTAATTGGTATTATTTCCCCCACTAATAATTTAATGAAATGGAAAATGTCAGTGGGCCTCAAGAACAATTAAAAAATGTATGTTTAATTGCAATATAAAAAACAGCCATTTGCCAATCTACTTCTGGAAGGCCTCCCCAAATTGTGTCAATTGTGTGGGCTTGGCCACACTTTCACCACGCTGGTCAGTGTGGGCAGGAAAAATGGAGAGCTGAAGACCTGTTCAGATATCTCGTCACTGACGTTAGACAGGTCTGGGAATCAAATTCAAGTGACCGTGTTCGTGGTGCACTGCAGTAATCACTGCCCCCCCCACCACTTCACTCCAATTGTTAAATGTCTATATTCTTAGCTCTTTCGGTAAAGTCACGTTGAAGGGAAACAATAAAATAAAGAGCTAAGAATATGAATTACTGCAGTCACGAAAGCTTTAAATCAAAATGTTAAATGTCTGTAAAGCACGCATGTAAATATATTCTGCGTGATAACCTGAAGCGATGTTTTATACGCACTTCAAAGTAATTTAATTAACCATGAAGCAACCGTAATATGTTTATTGAGATGCAAATGCTGACCATTGTTCAGCAAACCTACTGACATTAAACATAACGGCAGCAACTATAAATGGACACATAGAGGTCAATTGCTAAGCATGTAGTCCGCTAATAATGCCAAGGCACTATACATTCTCCATTGTGATGATGCAATGTTAAAGTTGACCTAAAACTCAAAGGATGACGAGCTCTGTAACAATAGCATAGAGCAAATAAAGCAAAATGCTGTACATTCACAACTTATATTCAATATGCCTGAATTATTTAAGTATACTCTAATATACCACCTGTGCTTCAATAGGACTGCACAACTGCGTGAGCTGTACCTCAATGATAACCAGTACACAAATTCCAAACACTCAAGAGCATGATGCTATTTCTCAGAATCACGTAACGTACATCTGGCCTCTGAGCTCCGGGAGCCAAATACAAAACTGAAATATTAACTTTCACAGCATTCCAAAATAACTAGACTTCTCTCTGAAAACGTATAATAGGTAACGTTTAATGCAGCATGTAAATCATCAGTGGGCCTAAAGCGTGTTGCACAGGCAGATGTGGGGGCAATAGTAAATTCTGTAAGTAGATGTGGAATATTAATGAGCAATAATTCACACGCCACAACTTGTTGAATAATTACGTAAATAATTTAACATTCACACTAACTGTATCATTATTTACATTATTCTCAGTCAACACAAAGATTAACATTCAATAGATTTACCTTTTTAGCACGGGTACTTTGGAAAGAAACCGTGAAATAAATTAACATCCAAACTGTGTAGAGAATGCTCCGCAGCAGCTAGGACAACAAAAACAACTGCATTCCCCCCCCTCCCCAAAGCAATCTTCACCAGTCTCCCACTCTCCCCTCTGTGGCAAACACGGGCACACAATGGCCAACCTGTGCGGGACACGTGTTCCCGGGTGCTGGCGCTCTCCGCAAGCCCATGGGGTCGGAGCTTGCAGCTTGACACGCCACAAGGTCACGCCACCAGCGACATCTTGGCCCCTATTATGGGGCCGTATCCCCCCCTTAGTCTCGTGAGATACATTTGGTAAGGATGGCCGCAGCAAGGTAATCTTACTTGATGGGCATCTGTTTAAAAATCATTTTCTAAATAACATTCGTGACGGTCGTTAACATCATCATTAATTGGCTCCGTCAATGTATGTCTCTGTAAATAAAACTGCGTAGAAAATTTACGACCACATTAATAACAACCAAACAGTGCGAATTCGGTAAAGGCGCTTGGATTTTAGTTTACTGGAGAGGACAAAACCTTGGCAAGGGTAAGGCAAGCGATATAACTGCACACACACAACACGTACAGCTGTGCCTGTGCCGCCAGCAATCGAGTCACTCTTTATTTTAAGACATCATAAACGTTCACACATCCGAACCATACGAAAGGTTAAACGTGCAAGAATCCTGATCATTTCTTTAAGTAACAAGCAAGAGAACCCCAGGTCAGGCGCCCTTCGTACTGATCACACAAATAACGGCGCTCCCCTGGGCACCTCGTTTAAAGCACCAACTCGCGTTCAATCGGGTGAGTACTTACAGTGCGTGCACATGTCCAGCGGATAACTCAAATCATTCCCCTGCAAAGAAATCATACGAAACCTTTAAGAAGAGCTCACGCATACACACGGCACGCATTCACACAAGTCCGCGTGTACCAGACCTGCCAGAACAATATATACACAATGAAGGTTATGTTGATAAGCAGCGAATGGAGCCAAATGAAAACTGAGCCGTGCTCTAAAATAAGCTTTGTTTTTACATAAAAACCGCCCCCACCCCCTCCACCAACACCACAAATTGGAGATAGTCGTGATCATTTAACCGATTACGCTATTTACTAATGTATTTAACTAGTCTACTTCTTCTTCTTCCATTGCCTCATGTGACTCCCGGCGGCTCAGCTTTAAAGACACTCAAGAGGCGAGAAAGTCCATTTAACTCGGGCGACTATTAGCGTGCTACACGTACGTGTGAAACACAGGAGAGCGTGGAAAGGGGAGCTCATTACTGCGTTTTTATATTTTTCAACGGGGACCTTATTGACATAACATTTCAGAAGGGTTTACCGCGGGCGCGTTTGTTATTAAACATCATTATCTATTTTCGTTTCGAATAGACGGGCCTGCCCGCTTCTAACACACAAAAGACAGATAAGATGGCTCACTGAAGGAAGAGCCACCCCAAGGCATCTCAGCGGACTCATTTGCAGTCGGAGCAAAACTGCAGCAAAAATACGGGCGTGTTTACGAATACATTCCACCGTGTGTACATCCAAACACATAAACAAGCGGAGCACGCGCCCATACAAACAAGTACACATTCGCGCGTGTGCGGATTAAAACTCGTAAACAAGGACACGTGCACGCTGAAACACGTACACAAGCTAAACGTGTACACTCTTGAACACACGCGCACACGTGTGCGCATTCTAACATGTAAGCAAGCAAGTGTGAAACGCGTGCAATCAAACGTGTACACAAACATGTACACACTCCAGCATGTGCATTAAAATAGGGTCACAGATGGCGATGGCTGGAGCGGTGGGCCGTGCTATTCCATACCGTACTACTCTCGTGTTGCCGCAACGCTGACACACACCAGCCTATGCTTTATTGACACACTAAACAGAGATTGTATCTCCTCTCGCTTTAAGAATAAAATACTCGACTGTCTCTGGCTCAGCGCAGGCCGATCCTCGCCGCACGAACCTCCATCACTGCACGTCCCTCCAACCCTGGCATCACGGACCCCAAAAACCTCGCCGGGCCACATAGGCCACCATCCCCATCCGTGATCCCGCGGCGAACAATCATCATCATCAGCCTCACTAATACCACCACCACCACCATCATCTTTTACGACCACTGCCCATGGTCATTCCACTGATGGATGAAGAAGGCCTCGCGTCAAAGCCGTCGCCATTTCTCACGACCCTGCGATGTGCGGCGTAGCGCCTACACATTCGCACCTCCGATTTTGCACAACTGGCTGCGAAACGGTGCAAAATAAGTTAAGCATTAACACACACACGAGCCGATTTCAGCGCTCCGTCTCCGCGGTGGACGTAAAAAAAAATTCGCTAACGAGTTCCATTCCTCGGTTGCTACTCGGCTTTAATGTATTTAAAATCAGAGCAGCCAACGCGCGTTGCAGGCGTAAACATCGAACCAAATATACGCATCTTAGATAAATTGAAACATTTCAACATTGCATCTCATATTTTACAATGTATTAAAAGCGTAGGCCTCGTAAAGGCCTCACAGCCCCCCCCCCCACCGTTCGCCTAGCGAACCCCGCCGGGGCAAGGGCGCCCTCGGTCGGTAGGACCGGCCAGCCGACAACGGTGGGGGGAGGTCTCGGAACCCCGCGAAGGTGCGGGTCGCGAGGCTCGCAACGCGACGCCGCCCGCGGCGCCCAAGCGCTCGGCTGACCCGGGGATCTCCCGGCCCCGGGAACCCCGTGAGAGGCTCACCATGTTGGCGTCCGGACGTCGCTGAGCGCTGCAGGACGACGGGAGCGGAGCGGGAGGCGCGGCCCGGACCTCGGCAGCGGAGGTGACAACATCCGGGCTCCCACGGCGCGAGTCACGACTTCGCGCCGGCAGCGATTCTCCCGCACGAATCGATTCCCCGCGCGGAACGCCGAGTTGAGCCTTCCGTGCGCGCTCCAGCCGCCAGCTTCCCTCGCTCGAGACCTTTTTGGGTGTGACACTGACGCTGGTTTTAATGCGAGACCTGCGTGAAAGCTTGAAGTGGTCGCGAGATGAGCGTTGGCGAGGAACGCCGCGTAGAGGCAATCTGTGGATCGATTATGTTAGAAATCGATTCACCTGCTGAGCAACGGGCTTAAGCTCCTCCCCAGCCGTCAACCCGGTGTCTAACGGGGACGCACTCGGTCCGAGCTTGAGCCAAGGGCTCAACTCTTTGAAACGGGAACGCTTTTGCGTGGAGTGATCTGCAAAACTATTGGGGCTGGGTTTGATGCCTGTATTACATTATACCCCTGCCAAAAGCCATAGCTGTAAATGATAGCCCCACCCCCGCCCCGCCGCCAAACTTAATGCCTAATCCTGGTGAATTATAACCCTTAAACTCGCTCGTCAAAGCCAAAATTAAGTTAGCGAAAGCCCACGTAGGCGCAATTCCAAATTGCCAATGTTAAATGACCGAAACCATTGCTCTGGTTCTAACTCGAAGCCACCAGTCCCCATTGTAACCACAAAAACGTAGCTATGACCACCACTCCCAAAACGTATTTGGTCGCAATACACATGATTAATCGCATTTAAACTCTTATCTTAGATACAGCCCTACAATGCTGAACTATACTCCAAAGTTAAACATAGCATGGTGCATATAAAATACGATTTGCGATGTTATGTACAGTTGGGGCGAACCTGAACACACTTTTTGAATATTCACTCATTTAATTCAGTAAGGTATATCGCGTACAGTATTTTATTCAACTGCCCACTCGTCACACACCTAGCGCAAGGAATGACCCTGAAACAAATGTTATTGCCGAGTCATATGCTGCAAACGGCACTGCATTAAGCAGCAATGAAAATCAGGGAAGGTTTCCCAAAACCACGAATTGCCATTTGGTGGAAATGGGAGCATCGGTCATTGGTCCAGCGACTGGAATCTCACCCAAGCCCAACGCCACGTGTTTACATTTGTGTTGTGCATTAAATCAGTTTTATTAAACTTGACCACTCGACCAATGCAAACATTTCCGCGGACCCACCCACACCCTTGGTGACAAAACGCATTCACTTATCTAGAAACACCAGTGATACTCAAGGATTCGTTTACCGGAACATTAAAAGACGGCTATAAGGTTTTTTTTCGAGGGGGAATTTAGAACTCGGGGTTAGGGTAATCAGGGTAGTTTACCGAACTTCATTTTTGTATTTAACATCGTAAGTAAAATACGAATTCATGTCCGACCAAATAGTATAAACATTTGTTTCCTGCATTTGGATCAACCTGCATTTGCACCACAATCCGTGAACCATCTGGAGGATCATCGTTGATCACTGGTGGTCCGCGGACCGTACTTTGAGAACCACTCCATTAAAGAGTTGAAATCTTGCTATATGCAAGATTCACCTGACATATAACAATGACAAATACTTGCACAATGTGGTTATATCCAACGTAAGCCTTTATTTACCCACGTGATTACATATCTGCACAATGCACCCAAGGACGTCAGCGGTCTGCCCAGTGGAGTTTCATTGAGGCCTGCTTATCTCCACGTCCACATTAAAAATATGCGTTCAAAGTTAAAACCCTGTAACAATACCGTGGAAAGGCAATCATTCGTTGTAAAACGCCAACATTTCATTCAGCAAGATTAACATTTCACCTCGCTGTATTTCCACTAAAAACAACTGATTTCCACATTTGATGTTTAAAATACAGGGCAAACACTATTGTGGTACAGTAAAAAAAATGTTAAATAACACACCATTATACAGCTAAGTAACTTGGTCCATTTGTCTAAGCCCCATGATTGGAAAGACTAAATTCATAAGAAAGTTAAGATACAATATAAATGTAGAATTTAAAATCAGCACCGATCCAATTCTAACACTGTTTCATATAAATAAGACGGGGTTTACTTGGGAGCAACGGACATTCTTAAATGCATGGGGACAGTGACCACCAACTTGAAGCAGCTATTCAAATAACAATGCTGTGCAGTGGAATTAAAATCCAAGTTGCTTTTACATGCAAAGACCTACAACTGTATTAAAAGTGGTGGGTTGTAACATGCGGTTTGTATTTTTAAACAGATTCTCATATTACACATTACATTTAAAAACCCTATATTTTTAGCGCACGCTGCTACTGTATATTAAAAAAACAACTATAGGTTTCTGTAATCCAGTGGTGAGCAACGGTTCTCTGACCATTGTGAAGTCATTAGGCCAAATAAGCAATGTGTTTCCAGATGCCAATACTACACCAAGTGCAGTCAAACACACACCACCAGACCCCCAAATTGCGGATCTACCCAGCTCAACAACTCAATGCTAACTGCGTTTCCCACCTCTGCTGTAAACAGATCGCATTACTACTCAAATAACACATTCTTTACAAGACCGAGTATCACCCTATGTCTGATGCTTTCCAAGCAGACATGCATAGATTTTTTTATTTAAGAACTAAGTATTGTCCTGGGTACATTATTTTATACACTGGGCTTCTCAATGATGCGCTGATGGCTAAAAATGGTATGTATTAAGCCTTAACATGTTTTGAGATACGAGAAATATCAGTAAAATACTAGATAAAAAACAAAGCCCTCTTAATTTTGTATTCTACAAAAGGGCACTTCTGTAAATCTTGATAACTACTTAATAATAAACAAATACAGCAATAACCCAATGGTGGTAAGCCAAATAAATCTGTTTACTGTACATACACGAAATTTGTTTTGTGTATACTTGTTTAGGTGTATGTTCGATTTAAATTCATTGTTGCATTTCGTGTTCTGTTGTCCTTCCCCCCTCTCCAAGGACACAGTAAGTGAAGTTCATTCGTGGTCACGTCATGCGTGGGAGTGTCAGACTCCAGTTCGCCATTCCTCCATGTGGATCACAGGACAGGATCACGAATTTCCGCACAGCATCGGTCCACACTTCAGCACACGATCTGTTCAAGTGTGACCATGGATAGGCAAACTGCACGCTTGGTAACCGATCTCTGTTGTGCACAGCAGTCGGGATCATCTGAAAGCTGCTTGAATAGTGTAGGGAAGTTGGGTGTCAAGGATGGATGTGCTGTGTCTTGTGACCGCGTGTCGCGAATGTGCAAGTGCGTGGTGTGCATGTGTACGAGCGGCTCTCCGTGGCTACAGGTCGCTCTCGCCGTAGAGAGCGGTGGAGAAGGACATATAGTCGAGTGCGCCGGGCACGGCGTCAGGCCCGCGGTACGGGGCCATTCGGGCGATGCAGTACTCAGCCTGATCCGGGGGCAGCTCCCTCCGCAGCTCGTCGGCCGTGATGAAGTTCTGCACCCATGAGTTCACACACATCGGCAGCACACACTAATTCAACGAGCACTCGATTTCCTTGGTGTACACAATTACACAAAAACACACTCCCTCCTTTTCTCAATAACACACTGCTTTGTACATAAATGTGTTAGACTTCGTCAATATACTCCTATATGAAGGCCTCGCCGCATCAATTCAAGGACTGATCTCCAACCTCTTCATCGAGGGAATAGGTCTCTTGCATCTATGTTTGAAGAGCAAAGGACAGGAGACACAACCAATGGGCTTATGGGTACACAATGTATGTAGACCTTCTTTTGCACCATACATAGCCAACCATGCTAAATCGGAAAACCAATTGCCCATATTCAAATAAGAAAATAATATCTCAGACAAGTCGGCTTCAAAAGCCAGACCTTAATTCCTGCTGACTCCAGAGGAGAAAAGAATCACAGGAAATGCCATGATCTGCTAGAAACGCTGACCTTGTCGCCGGCGAGGATCTTGAAAGAGGCGATGACCTGGTCGGCCGTGTCGGTATCGGTGGTCTCGCGCGTCATAAAGTCGATGAATGACTGGAATGTGACCAGGCCCGTGTTGTTGGGATCAACGACTGTCATGATCCGCGCAAACTCTGCTTCTCCCTGTGTGGCCAAGGGACAACAGACAATTACTTAGCAATGTAGAATGCATTTTCATACACAAAATACCTTAAGTATTTAGTTACGTTGCAGTTGGCTGAGTGGCTCAGATCAGAATGCTAAGCCAGCACTGCTCAGATGAATCATTTAATCCAGGATTCTGCCACCGGTGACTAAACCGGATTCTTAAGTGTAGTGATTGGATGGCCTTAGGATGGTCTCCAATGAATTCACCAAAAAAACACTTTGTAAAATTAGGTTATGTGCCTAATATAGCTAAATTTGAGCTCTGAAAATTTCCATTTTAATGTCATGAAAGGAACATAAAGCTCAGTGGGAGAATGGGTGGGAAAGAGCTGCCCCCTACTGTGTGGAATACAGGTAAGTTGAAAGGATCTCAGATTAAACTGATATCCGATTCTGTGTGCTCTTCTCTCACACAGCGTGTTGAACTTCTCTGCGAGAGAATAAAATGGAAACTAAATCTCAAAAAATGCCATTGACATTATCAAGATAAAATTAGGGGAAAGGTAAAAAAAAGTATTTAGTCAATCGCATTTGGCAAAAAAATTTAAACTCCCTATTCCAATCTAAATATTATTACAAAGCCTTTACAACCCAGACTATACTTGTACCTAAACCAGTGACGATGTAAGAAATTATATTATACTTAAAATGGATTCCAAACCGATTTAGGACACACTGTGTATGTATTTTAAATTCGATACTCTTCTTAACAGCCAATTTATTGCGTCAGAAATAATTATGGGGCTGCACGTTACCTGCTGGTCATTCCCTACGTCGTAGCCCAGGCTGATGAGGCAAGCCTTGAACTCCTCCGCACCCAGCTTGCCAGAGTGATCCTAGACCATGAGGGACAGTTTGGCGAGACCAACTTAAACTATTGATCAGCAACTCATACATCTACATTTACCGCATTCTGCAGATTATAAGGCAGATTTGTAAGACGTACCCAAAACAAGTGCCCAGTGTCAATAATGTAATACAAATCTGTTTAACACGTAGGCTTTCACGACCAATATTATTCATAATAAAGGTTTTTGGGTTAGATCGCGTTTATTTATAAATGTGTCGTAACCCTCCACCACCCGACACGGCCAATCAGCAAAAAAAAGTGTCACGTTGACAAAAGACAAATAATTCACTATTCACTACTCTTCAACACACCGGTGGGCTGAAGTAGTGAATTATTTGTCTTTTGTCAACGTGACACTTTTTTTTTGCCGATTGGCCGTGTCGGGTGGTGGAGGGTTACGACACATTTATAAATAAACGCGATCTAACCCAAAAACCTTTATTATGAGTAATACAAATCTGGTCACACACAGACCTACTGTACAAAATGCTTCGCACCCGCCAAATTTTACTTTAAAATACAGGGGGAAAAGTGTCTATAATATTCCAGAGAATACGGTAGAACCATTTGTTAACGCAAGGCCAGATGAAGTCCACCCAATAAGCATCGTAAAAATAATCACATTCAAGTACTGCATTGTTAACATTTATGTATTCTATGCCACTTAACGGAGTGAATTACAAAACTAAATATGTCCGCGCTGCGGTTAATGCATTGAATATAAATTGCCACTTTATTGTATTTTCAAGAGAACCTGCAGTACCTTGTCGAAGTGGTTAAAAGAGGCGCGGAATTCATGCATCTGCTCCTGGCTAATACCCTTGGCGTCCCGCGTCAGGATCTGGGTCTCCACTTCGTTGATGGTGCGAGCGATGGTCGTGAGCAGCTGCTCCCAGCCCACGCGGATGTGCTGAACACACGACACGGTGCAATAAACCTCTTAAGACAGAGCGCTCATATTCCGCGACATAAATGTATGACATTCTCTCAGCCTGCCTTTACATTAGCTACACCTTACAGGATAAGGGTAAAGTATAATGTAATGCTTAACCATACGAAGCTATAACATTACATACTGATGAAGCTAATTCCGACTACTCAGGGTCTTAGAGACAAAGCATGACATTACCATAAAGACCACTGGCCTGATACCTGCATGTGGGTGTGTGTGCACCGCCACTAAGTCGTGTTAGCCGCGTGCCCGTGTGTGACCTCGCTGGTGCGAGGAACGAGGTATGTGCAGTGTCCAACCATCAGGGCGCGATGGTGCACACCTGTTATCGAGCCCTCTGGAGGCAAACGTTGGTACATCATATTTTTTTAAATTCCCAAACCCCATTGGGCTGTAAGCAGGCCAAGAAATGGCAGTACAGCAAATTGGTTCATTAACCTGTTTTTTGGACCTGAGTGTTTTCCCCTCTTGTGCATGGATTTTCTCTGGGTACACCATAAAAAAATCTCCTTACAAATAAAATTGGCCAAAACTCTCAATGCAAGATCCTCATGAAAAAGTACTGAGACTAAGTAGGACTTTTCTGCGTAAATTACATTATTAGTATGGCTTAGTTATTGCACGATAGGGTGAGACAGGGTTATAGATGCAAAGGAGGTTGTGATGATCACCCACGGGTTTGCATCCAAGATGCAGACCTAAAGCCAAAAGGGGAAGTCGGTGATACAGTGACAGGGGGGGTCTTTGACAGGTAGGTATTGACCTAACTCGGGGATCGAGAGGAAGCAATGCCAAGGTGTTGCAGAATCAACGGCACTGGCCGTAACCTTTCGACCTCGAGTTAATGCCTAGTGGAGCTGGTGCACGCTGTGCGCGGAGTGCAACTGCGTCATACGCAGCGGTGCACATCGTGCGTCGTGCGCACCTCCATTGTGTAGTTGGTGTGCTTGTTGTCAAAAATGAGGGCCTCCTGCACCAGCTGGTACTCGCTCTCCAGTTTGTCGATGTTGGGCTTGTAGTTGATGATGTTCTGTTCGTAACGTCTCAGCTGGTTCAGCTGGTCCTCCAGCGTGCCGTGCATCTCGATGGAGATGTGTCCAATCTCCTGCAATAACAAACGCCCAACACGCAGCACATGGCATATTTGAAGGCTGAATGAGAAAGACAGCCGGGTGGCTCAATGTCACTGTGACTCCCGAAAATAGTAAATGGTACGTACTTAAAACAGCTTCCATAACTGGTGAAAATTTAGAATAATGTTTAACATCACAGTATTATTAATAACAATTTTAGAACCAGCCAGGCGGCTCAGCAGTAGAGCGAGCAGCTAACAATCGGAAGGTTGCAAGTTCAACCCCTGGTTAGGGTTTGACTCAGGCCATCATCTCTCTGGGGTCGAAAAAATACACACCACTTTGTGGGGAAGTTATCCGTGGTTATATTATGGACTCAGCCCCGATGTAGGAATGAGAATTTCCACCACTGGCTGTAAACAGGAGAGGAGAACCACCTCAATGCTCATTTAAGCAAGAAATTACTTTGACCTTTATTTAATGAGATAGGAGTACACCTACATTTAGCTTTAATGATAAATACGTTAATATTGACCCTCATTAAATATTCAATTTTTAATCATAACTTCATGTAAAAATTGGCATCAATTCCACCTCAATCAAGTTTCAATGTGCTGCAAGTCACTATTCAGCATGAACGAGTGGGAATGTTTTCCACAAAATTATAGGCAACCATAAATTGTATAATTTATGTCTTCATATGAACATGCACAGCTTGCTATACAGGCATTGTACAGCATGTGAAATGCACACACACGTGTCAATGTATACAAAACTAATTATTTTCTGGTGAAAGATGATTCCGAGAGATAGACGGCTTCTATTTATGAAGAGGTAAGAGCGCCTCCTGCTACCATGAATCTATTATGGGAGATCTGGATTTAGCAGATACATCAGCAGGACATAAAACAAATCTCAGTGTGAAAACAAGCAAAAAATGCTCCACAATTAAGAGTAATATTAACCTTTACATTTTGCAATTATTCATCAGTGCATATGAAGCAAGGTTAACACATGTTTGTAAAACAAACTCATGTAAAAATGTTGACTTAAAAACATTCGTGACTGCAGGATTTCATATTACTTGGTTCTTTCGGTAAAGCCACGTAGATATAAAAATAATCAAGTGAGTAAAAATAATAACAATAAAATACAAAATTATTTTAAAAAACACTGATGCAGACTGTAGCCTGGTTCTTAACCTCGGTGAGTGTAATGGCAGTCTATGATGTAGACTGTAGCCTGGTTATTAACCTGAGTGAGCGTACTGGCAGTCTATAATGTAGACTGTAGCCTGGTTATTAACCTGAGTGAGCGCACTGGCAGTCTATAATGTAGACTTATTCTGGTTCTTTCAGTCATGAAAATAAAAACAAAAACCACGACGTTTCGATCGCAACACAAGCGGTCGTCATCAGGAAAATGGGGGTTAGCCTCTAAAGGCAAACTGTTTATAAAGGTTTAGAGATGGGCGTAGCCCAAGTGTGTCAGCAGCATTGGCGGGGCAGCTAATGTTAATATAGGAGAAAACAACGCCAACGCAGTGGGTCTACACCAATCAAAGGGCCGCCAGGCAATCATTGCACCTCGCTCCACATACCCACACTGCTGACAGTTGAGGTTGACAAGAAAACACAAATCAAGTCATGACCCAAAGTGGTTGATGACATATTTCCAATGATGCTGAGTTTATAACCATCCTCTCGGTTGAAATTGTGTCTGTATATATGGATGGCTTCATGAACGAACCTTTGTTGAAAGCCAGTCGGCTTGCAAAATACCTTCGTCTTAGAGAAATAAATTTCGTGTGAGCCAGCCGCATTGAAATAATAATCAGCCATGGCAGAAGTATAGGTCCTACTGTGTTTCAAATCTGCCTTATGCTCATGAACACGGTCTGAGACATGTCGCTTAGTTTCCCCAATGTAACTGCTGCCACAGATACAGCTTAGTTTGTAGATGCCGAGATATTGCATGTCAGGAATCTTGTCCTTCACAGATGGGATCCGATCACAAATTTCATGTACTGTGTTAAATCGGACCTGGATCTTGTGTTTGTTCATGATTTTGGAAATATTTTTGGTGGCCCCTGCTATGTATGGCAAGGTGATGGTTTGGATTGGATCCTCAGATGGCTCCTTCCTCACGGTTGGGGCGATGACTTTGCGGATTGTGTAGTCAGAATGGCTCATTGAGCCAGCTGATCTGTTTTTGTTTCAGACATCCAATAAAAGTAGCATACCATCCTTTTTTACCTCCATGGTGAATTTGATGGCTGGTGTATGGAATTGATGTGCTTGAGGAATTGGTTCAGAGCCAGTCGGCCATGTGGCCAGATGACAAACGAGTCATCCACGTACCTCTTCCACAAGGACGGGCGTAGAGTGGATGCCTGGATGGCGCCCGTCTAAAATTTTTACGTGAAAATATTGGCTACAACAGGAGATAAGGGAGAAACCATTGGGGTGCCTTAAGTGTGTTTGTAGAATGTTCCATTACAGGTAAAGTATGGAGAGGTGAGGCAGTGTCTCACTAGGGCCGGTACACTCATTCATGTTAATAACCAGGCTACAGTCTACATTATAGAATGCCAGTGCACTCACTCAATTTAATAACCATTGCTACAGTATACATCATAGACTTCCCATATACTCACCAGCTTAAAAACCAGGCTAGTCTACATCATAGAATGCCAGTACACTCACCGATGTTAATAACCATTGCTACAGTCTACATTATAGACTGCCAGTACACTCGCCAAACTTAATAACCAGGCTACAGTCTACATGATAGACTGCCAGTACACTGACTCTGATTAAGAACCAGGCTACAGTCTACAAGTGTTTTTGTTTTTTATTATTTTATTATTATTTTATTTATTATTTTTCTATCTACGTGACTTTACTGAAAGAACCAAAGAATATAAACTCAAGTTTATTATCCCAATAACTCTCGATGTGCAGGCTTGCAAAACCAACTGGTCACCAATAAGTAACTCCCATCCAAAACATAATTTGATGCCAAACTGTCAATTCTCTGTGATAACTTTACTTCCAAGTGCATTTGACATAAAACCGTGTCTGTTTCCATGCAGTCACTTAACTATTTAATGCTTCTGTACCTTATTTTTAATTCACTACGATCAGTCTAAAAGCATTCACCAAAGCAGATTTACGTTACAGGGAAATTACGATTTAAAATTGATTTGTTTGTGCAACATTTTCGATTTCCCATGTGACAGTTTATTTTTGCTCCGATTTCGATTCGCTTCATTGGTGTACTTTGTTTAATTTGTTTTGCTTGACATTTTGGTGACCCGGGTCATTCTTGCAAATGAGACTATCCTGGTGTCTCGAGTTCTCACCTAGTTAAACCAATACACTAAAAAGGCACCCGCAGAAAAGGTTTCCACACGGTTGACATTTGGAAAAATGTTCCAACGCAACTCCCACGGCGAGACCGTGTGCTGCACCGAGGCACACGGCTCACCTCCATCTTGGTTTGTATCCAGGGCCCCACGATGTTGGCCGAGGCTGCGAACTGCCGACGGAGCGTCTCATTGGCCTGCTGCCGTGCCAGCTCATCACGCAGAGAGTCGTCCCGCAGCGGAACCTGCTGTGTCATCTGCAGGCAGAATAGGAGATGCATCAATCCATCCACTACAATCAACACTCATGCTCACCACACATGCATCAAAGTGTGGCTTCCAGACCAGTCATGGATCAATATCAAATTTTGCATTCACTATCTTCAAGTTCCTTCATGGACTTGCCCCTACCTACCTCTCCCATTTCATCTCACTAAACTCCATCCCCCCCACCACCCTCCATGCATGCTCCAAACTTCTCCCCTTTCATCTCACACTTATTCCCCTCTATGCACTCTCCTACATCTACCCTCTTACCTCGCTCTACGCCCCGCCATGCACTCTCCACACCAGCAATGAACAATATCAATCAAAGCCCTGTCAGTGGAAGGTCAATCATTTTACTCTGCTGCCCACAATAGTCTGAAATTCCCTTCCCCCAGTCACCTGTCTTGTAATCCCTGAACACACGAGGTGTTACATTCACAATATTCCAAAAAAAATGTCTTGAGTCAACCTCAAATCATGACAATTCACCAAATCACGATGTTCTTATAGGGTTCAATGCAGACCATTGTTTACAGGGTAAATTGAAACCAGAAGGTTCTCCCTTAGGGATTGGCGATTAACTGCTTGTTTCAGAACATCGGCATTATCACTGGCTGTTCTGCACTGCGTTTCAGGATTGATGAGGGTGCTTTGAGAGCTTGTGCTCGATCCCAAAGGAGACTGCGTGCATTGCTGCGAGCTGTGAGGGATGGCTCACCCTCTCCCACTTGCTGGAGATGTCGTGTGGCGTGATGGCGCTGTACGGATTGGGCCCGGCCAGCTTGACGTTGTACGTCTGCGCCACCTTCTGAATCTCGTTGTGCACGCCCAGAATGGCGCTCTTTTCCTTCTCTGCTTCAGGCAGGGTATCCTTGAACTGCTCGTGGGCCGATATCAGACCCTGCACAGAAATGTAAACATTTTCTGAGTTTAATGAAGGTGAAATTTAAACGTAAATATACTTTCATAATATAATGCACTTTCATCTCAGAAAACGTTGTTGGCTCCCAAAACTATAAACGCACGCTCTTGTAAAATTATGATTGCATCATCAGTAAAAAATGTAAAGGGTGCCAACACTGCTGACCTGTATCTCATCGATGGTGTGAACGATGAACATGTCCTGCAGGTCCTCCACAGCTCCGTCCATCCACGTGTTGAAGGGCGCCGCCCTTTTGGCGAACTCCAGGTACAACTGGTCGATGGTCTCCAGGACCTTCTCTGTCCTCTGCGTTCATAGACCCGATCGACCTCAATTTAACCGATGGCTTTTGATACGCGAGCAACCCCCACCAAACGCTACTCTTGCTTTGAAATATAGGGGAAAAAGTATATCTTATTATATCCAGAGAATAGGGAGTTAGTTTCACAACAACCAAAAAGGTAACAGTGAAAGCAGACGGACACGTGCTACACCAGCTCACCTCTAGGGTATCCTTGCGCCTTTGGGTGAGGTCACCGAGCTTGTCCCACTCGGCACAGATGTCCTGGCAGCGTGCGTTCACGCTCGCCACGTCGTGGTAGTCCAGCTCACTGCGCGAGGCCACCGAGAAGATGTGGGGGAGGGGATAAACATTTAGTAGTGGATATTAATCCCCAGAGTACAAAACAAGCAATTGATAGGTTTACGCAGCCACATGGACGATCAGCGACTGGAAGTTTTAATGACTGGCCACAAGGTGTCAGCAACACACGCTGGATTCGCTTTTCTCTAAAGCCCTCCTATGTGCCATAGCCCTAAAATGGCAAGTGGTAAATTACTATTCTCTCAGTGCAACAGCATTATTCCACGCAATAATTTTACAATGCTCCGGATATTGAGGAATTAACAAGTCGAGTCATATTTGCACGCCAGATGAAACGCACAGCACAGGTGTGCTAGAGCACCTGCGGACCAAGTGCCCACGTTCTATCTCTCCCTCTCTATGCGTGCCACACATACTTGAGCTCCTGGGCAATGGCGGCGATCTGCTCCACTCGGTCCTGGTGAGCAGCCAAGTCGCTCTCAAAGGCTTCGTGCTTGCGCAGCAGTGCCTTGAGCTCCGTCAGAGACACCGAGTCATAGTCGCGCTTCTCCAGCATCGCCTCCTTGCCTGGCACACGCGAAACCGCGGGCTTAGCAGGTGGCAAGGCAGCAGCAGCAGCAGCAGCATCAAGCACAACAACCACGATGCTGAACAACAGAACGATCGCATTCACTCCTCCGGGGCGACAGATGCCGATGCCCCAGTTTGACCTGCTAATTGTACCACGGAGCCACACCTATGGACATAGCCACGTGCTGAAGCGATGGTTTTGGAAGTGGTACCTGCGGTCCACGCCTCGTGGATCTTGGCCTTCTGCCTGAACTTTTCGGCCAGGTGGTCGAGCCGCTCCAGGCGTCGGATCTCATTGAGGAGCCACTCTTCGTAGCCCTTCTCCGCCTGCTCCAGCATGGACCAGCCATTCGCGATGTCCTGTGATGAGAAGTACACGTGCAGGTGTGAAACGCGGTTTGGTGACACCTCTCTTTCCATGACGCACAAAACAAATGAGGCACACGAATAAATGCTCATGTGTACACGTGCAGCATTACTGTCAATCCACCGCTGGATGAGGGCCTTCCCACACCATGCGAGTGGCGGGGGGGGTGATTTGTCCAAAGTTCTGTACTCCCGTCTGCTGGCAACAACATTGCCCCACGACCTACGACACCTGTTTCATGCATGGCGGTCACCCATCCAAGGACGATGCTGGCTCTAATCCCGCTTATCTTCTGAGATCGGAGTGGATTGGGCACTGCATTCCAGGAGATGTCGTCACAGGCTGCACCAAGTAAAATAAATGTAAACTGCGGGCCAAGAGAACGATTACTGTGCCAGAGAGGCCGAAACTCACCGAGACCATCTTGCCCTCGGAGGGCATGAAGGCAGGGCGGTTCATGAGCCGCAGCTTGGTCTGCAACGTGTTGAAGCTGATCTCCAGCTGGCACTTCTCCTGGGCCTTGGGTGGCTTGTGCACGCGGCGGTAGTCGCGGAAGCCCTCCAGCTTGCCTTGCATGGCCTGCATGGTGTTCTCCGGCACGCGGTTCTCCAGCCATGGGATGGTGCGCCGGATCCAATCCAGCAGCTGAACATGGAATCACAAAGCAAAGGCGCTTGTCAGGAGTCTACAGCTGACAGAAGCACTCGATATTTGCAATAATACTGTGAGAGTTACCCACTTGTGGGATGTTCCACAAAGTAAGCAAGCTTACGGTAAACATTTCAAAATCATCCCAACAATAAATTTAAGGTGTCATTTTGAACAAAATTACCTTCAAAGTTAATTCGTAAATTTATGCAATAAGTCAACAGTTTGACACAATATATGAAACTGAATCCACCATCACAGCGTGGACAAAAAAGGTCAAGTCTGTCCGAGTACGTCTGACACCGTCGTATTTTATGAGCATATCTCCATTATCAGGAAAAGTTGACAAACTCCTAATCCGCTGAAATACCATGCCAAAGTAAAAAAGCCATTCCATCATTACACTATTGATGGCCTACATCTTTAAAGTGTCAGAAATATAAAAAAATGTACATCGTAATGAAATTAAAATTCTATATAAAGTGCTGAGATTGATGATGTGACATGTTACCATTCATAACTATGCGTACCCCCTACAGTGATGTAAAAGCGTGTGTGCGTGTGCTGGCTGGTGGCAGTGGCGGCGCTCCTCACATCGCTGGCCATGTGCTCGTAGTCCTCCATGAGTTTCTCATTCTCCTGGTTGACAGCCAGGACCTTGCAGATTCTGTTAGCCGCCGTCTCGGCCTGCGCAAAGGAACACAACGTTTATGAAGCATGCCAAGACCGTTCCGCAAAATCCCCAACGCAGAACTACGTCTATCGACTGCCCACAACACCCAAAGACACTTTATAGTACCTACCCAACACGCTACATCTCAAGGGTGTAGGCGTGTCTTCCGACATTTTCGCAGCAGAGATGAATCGTGCGCCAAGTTCACTCGCTCATCTTGAGCGACACGGTTGTTATAAGGAGGTGAAAATGTCAAAAACATCAAGTTTAACATTAACCAATGAAGTCGTATCAATGGGTTCGTATAATGTTATTGGGACTTTGTGGGGCAGTGCGTGCATCTTGAATGAAGCCCTCCTTGTTTCTCATTCCAATGTCAGACCACATACTTCATGGCTGTTTCGAATTACACAGCTAAGAATTCAAGTGGTTTCCAGCTGCTGCTCTACTGACTTATTAAATCTAGATACGCCGCTACACGAATAAAGACACTTATGTGACCCTTGATGTGGCACAGCGATTACAATAAGTATTAATCAAGTGAACAAAATTTTTAAATCTATGGACTTTTACATTTTATTAAGTTGTACTTTGTCACGGCAAATTATTTCAATAGAAAATTGGAGACATAATTAAAGATTTCACTTCTCCCACTACGGAAAATTACCATCACCGCACAAGGCAAAACGTATCTAATATTGTTAGTTACCCTTGAGACAGCTCATTATTGTCAATCAGAAATAATTAAGCATTCCATTCTTCAGCAATCACCTTGTTAAGGTTGGTTGCCTCCAACTGCTATAAAAATCGTCGTTATCATGTCAGCAGATGTCTGAACAATGGTAAGCGCCTGTGCTTTAACAGTCCAACGTGTTCAGTGGCCATGAGTAGCGACGTGCAGTCAAGCAGAACGCAGGCCTCCATTTGCCTTCAAAGATCAAAAAAATCCAAGCGTGTATACACAAAGGAGGAGAGGGGCATAATGAGCATAGCAGGAAGGCAAATACCTGTGCAGAGCACCATCAAGAAGGGGGAAAGGCAGGAAAGGGAAAGCCTAACACGTCTGTCCTGGGAACTACACAGGAAAGAGGGAGGGCAGTCGGGGAAGAGGGAAGGAGAGAATCTTTAACCGTGGTGTACTTCTGCAAAGCCTCATGTAAACAATCTTTGCAATACACGTTTCGGACAAGACGTCATACTTCAATTTTTACTACAGCCGCACCGCGTAACTTAACGTGTGTGAAACACGTGCACGTTGAATATGCGCCACCTCTCGCATCAAAGGGACAAGCCAAAGATAAGGACCGTCTACAGTGAAATACTTTCATTGCATTAACACATGGGCCGAATAGCACACTATAATTTCAATAGGACGCACACCGCTACCTCAAAACAACACTTGCATGCGCTTGAACGCAAAAACAGCTGCCAAGTGTCCTTCGAGCCAGGCTTAGAGTCACGTGACATGCAGAGGGCAAGTCAGAGCCTGCTGCTGGGATAAAACACCCTCCTCGGCTATGCCGCGTGCATGAAAATCCTCCCGAGTGCTCATGCGCAAAACCCACAAACACCCGCCTGCACCAATAGCAACCGAGTTGTGGAAACTTCGCTTCAACGGCAGAATACCGCTCACCGACCTCAGTTCTCCTACGTTTGCTTATCGCCACTGCAATTTCGGGATGCTATTGCAGTGCAACGGTCAACGCTCTAGATTTGCGAACCGGAAGTCACCGGTCCGAATCCATCTCTCGGCACAGCAGCTGAAAGAATGGCGCAAGTTTCTTAAATCACCTCCCCCCCCCCCCACCGCTTCTGTCGACTAAGCGGTATAAATGGCTACACCAGAGTTAGTCGATTAGCAGGTTGCATATGGGTGGAGTAAAATGTGGGCACATCAAACATTTCAAAAAAACAAACATCTAGCATGGAAGAGTAGATCAAAATAAAATCTCGAGGGGCTCTCTTGAGTTTCCTCCAATGGAGGCCCTTCCACCAGCAGTGAAGTTGGCAAGCAAACTCAGGCCAGTACCTTTACCCGTTTCTGCAATCTCACCCTCCGCGCATCCCTTAATGAACATCAGTTACGCTGCTTGGGCTTCACCAATAGCTGCACGAATGCCACCAACCGCACAGTGCTCGCGTGGTTGGTAGTGCATAACTGAGCGCGTGCGCCAGCGTCCTTCTCGGATCCACTATCAAAGTGCGAGTTCATAACGTGGGAGGAAGCGACTATCCATGCCTGCATCAACTCCAGATGTCCCCGGGGGGGGGGGGGCTCACCTTCTGCGCGCCCGAGAATGCATGGTAGTAACACGACACGTAGGTCATGATGGCCTTCTCATCTGGACGTGCTGTGCCCACGATGTCTGCACAGACACGCGGGCCATAAAAACAGCCATGATTAGGTAAACACTATCATGCATGCAGATTAAATAGCAATTAAATAACAAATGCTGTTAACAATACATTAGCAGTCATCATGTTCCCCTTTGCCCTTAGTCCAATGTACGATTTTAACATAATGTACTCTCACTTCTTGCCTCGTAAAAAATAATGGTAGCGTGTTAAAAAGTTACCGATGACCTGCTGGCCTGAAAGCTGATCAAAGAGAATGCAGTCTTCACAGCTGCGTCTAGGGTATTTATTATAAATGTATAATTCAAAACGCTTGCTCACAGCCAGTATCATTGAGACTTTCAACTGTTTCCAACTTCACCAACTCGATTCAGCATAATGATAATGAAAATAATCATCTGAATAACATTTTTACCTTCTGCATCCAGCATCTTTGGAATGTCCAAGTACTTCTCTGCCACTTCGAAAGCATTGTTGAGGTTTGTGATGGGATCATCCTGCCAATAAGAATGCCCAGGTCAATCAACACAACAAGCTGTGAGTATAAAACCAGAGTTCTGAATTTTAAAAAAGCATCTTCATTTGAATGTATGCAAAAAAATAAAGATTATTTCAATTCTTAAAAACACTATTTGCATCAACAATAATTAAGAATGTACTCCTCGCCCGTACCAACAAAGATTGCAAAGATAAGACAGTGCGTACCTTTCGCAGTTTCTCGTAGTCGATCAGGTCCGGCCGGTGCCTGTGTATGAGGGCATTGAATGCCAAGCCATCCTTCCAGCTACAGTCAGGGCACAAACAACGAGATTACTTCCATCGGGGGACCCAAGCCGATCCGTCTCAAGTCCTTTTTTCAGCACGGCTGCACAGCAGAAATGTGTTCCACGGAGGTCACGTTTGAGGGGCCATCTATCAGCGACATGCTCGCTGGGGCATGGACTTGCATACCTTCTACGCTTCTATCATCGAACGAGCGGACGGTGAAACAAACAAAAAAAAGTGACGCGTGGGAGTCGGACAACCCAAGGCAACAATAAAATGTGCGAGTTGGACGCAAGCATGCACACAAAACCTTCTTAATTTTCTCACAAGCATTATAATCTTAATCCATGCCGACTTAGTACATATAAGAAGGTTTAAATCTGGAAAATGAAGATTTAATACAGTGGCTGTTTCAGATGCATGGGCTCAGTGGAGACTCATGAGTTACAGATCTGGAACAAACAACAAGCTCTGGCTTGCAATTTAAATCCCCACCACTGTTATTTACATTCTCTTGAATATTTTCTAGATTGTTGAAAAACAATAACCCAGCTGCCTGAAATGCTACTTAACCGGTGCATATTTGGTTGCCAGCAATGAGCAAACGTAAATAAATTCAGTCAGTTGCATCTTTCTAACTTACAGCAGGTGCCTTAAAGCTGAGGACAAGACGTACTAACCTGATGTGAAAGTTCTGCACGTTGACGTTTTTATACGGAGCCGTCTTCCGCTGGCACCAGAGCAGGAGGCCCTCCTTGGCAGAGGTTTCTGTACAAAAATGCAGCCGTTTTTCTGTCTGCGAGTGTGCGCAGTAATACATGTAACCTTAGCCTATGAATGACACGTTTGATCCTAGATGCACTTTTTTTTCCCAATGGAGGCTCACTTACCTTCAACAGAGATGTCCTGAATGGCAAAACGCAGAATAATTGTCCAGATCATACCCAGGGTCATCTTTGCATTTCCATCCACAATTTCTGCAAAAAATAAACATATAAAAAGAAAGGTGAGCGATGGTCTCTACATTTTACCAAACTTTATAGGAATAATTTGAACTTTTAATGCACACAGTATTCGCTCACTCTCAAAGAAATGAAATGATTCAGAAGCATAAGGAACCACAATCAGCTAAGGGAGCCCTGGCAGTTAGCTGGTACCTAACTCCCCTCAACTTTTATGGTCCTCTATATATTAAGGCGTTATCGGCCAATTAACAATTGTTTATATGTGGGAGGAAATCGGAGCACCTGGAGATAATCCCACGCACGAGAGGGGGCAAAACTCTAAATTATACAGGTGGAAAAGATGGAGTCCACATTTTCCGTACCACATTCTGCTATTATCCTGACAAGCCAGGGTATAGCATCTCCTCGACACTCACTCTGAGAGTCACAACATTTGTGCGATCCACCAACCCCCACTTTCAGTGGATTACAGGCATGTGCCACTACTGCTTGGCACAATTAAAAATACAGACAATACTGCTTTACACACTGGAGGCCCAAGTATTTCCATCTCTTGAATACATGATAAAGTGGCATTTTTATGGAGGAATAAAAAGCAATACATTTAACCACAACATTACAAGTTGTCAGAGAGGCTTAATTACAATGTGATCTGCGTTTAATAATAGAAGTGGTGGGGGGGCGGGGGGGAATAACATACAAATAAAGCAAAATCGTGGTAACAATGTGAATGCCTGATGTAACATGGCAGTTAAATCAATGATTTACGCTCAGTTTGGGATCTGCAGATTAACGGTGGAATGTCGGCACGTCCGGCATGTGCCTGGGACTCCACATTGTGCACAGGGCTATGCACCACTTGGCCACCTCCCTTCCCAGTTTGTCAGTTTGCCAGGCTGCCAACAAAGTTGGGAACTCTGCTCATGGAAGCTGTCTGGATAAGAAGTATTTTACATCAACCAAGAGAAGCACATTTAGTGCAACTTTAAATGTCGTGTTTGCAGTTCTGTAAAACTGAGATGAAAGTAAGATGAAACATGACCTAAACAAGTTGTGGTTATTATTATGGTCAATACATTCAGCCGAAAGAAACCAAGTGGCTGAAGAAGTAGAGGGCATAAATAGAAACAATGTTAAAGGCAAATACAAAGCCGTTCGCCACGATTACAACAGGAGCAGACATTCACCAATATGAAACCCATGCACTCCACCAGTTACACAAGTACAGTTAGTAAAACTGGCAGGGTTACATTTTTAAAAGACCCCACTAAATGAAGGCTGAAAACAACTTTACCACCACCATTATTAAAAACTGCCTCATCATCGGCCACGATCTTGCTTGTGTTGACTCAAGACCTTCCAAAGCCATCACCATCATTCATGGTCACGCGATACAATAAAGCACCTCGCTCCTGCACACAAGCTCTTCTCATCATTATCTTCTTAGTAGACATGCGACAGTGTTTGCCCTCTCCTTTGGCTGCCACTACATAGCTCGTCTCGACCACTGACCATCATCCCTTCTCATGATGTACCCTGCCCTCCATCTCCCATGTGCACCGGGTCAAGCGGCATCGAGCCGGGTGTCTGAATTACGGAGTGCCCGTCACGTCTGAATCCCACGGTGTAGAGGGCACCGGGGGCAGTGACATAAGAGGAAATCAGCTTATGACAATCCCACCTTCTGCACCAATGGACACGAGTTTCACACCCTTGCTGGCAATGAAATCCAGAGCCTTGTTGACATTGGAGATCTTGTGCACTCTCATCTTTCCCCTCTCCGGCTTGGCCAAACGCTCACCTGTAAAGTAAACATTACGCCGTTGCTTAAACATCACGCCACCGAGCTCTACATTCATAGCCATAGATGTATCCAACGTGTGAGCAATAATGCATGATATGCACAGATCACAAGTTCAAAATACCATTCAAGTTATACCACTCTTCAGAATACATGTTCAACTTTGAAGAAAATAAAGGTACAAGAATGTGCTGGTAATGTCTATGTTTCACAAGAATTGTAAGATTGCATCAATAAATAAATTATTATCGATGCATGCAAATAATCGCATGTACGCATATGTTGTATGTAATAGGTTTGCATCATCGATGTAGCCACCAGTGGCTGCTACATTCAGAACATTTTTTTTATTTTAAAATATTATTAAATATAATCGTAACCCTAAATCGTGACAATGCATTGAAGAGCTTGATGAGGGTCGGAGGGGGGAAGTACACTGTTAAGCATCTACCTCCTACCATAGCAGCGGTTTGCAGCCTGAAATTGCAGTTTTTTTATTAGGAAATACACTCAGCCTGCTGAAAATAATCCAACGACTTAACCTCGTGTGAAGTTGACAGCTAGTCACATCTCGTTAGCAGCCACCAGATCTTACCCGGAAAGCAAGCTACAATTATTCCACGGTGAGAAAAAAAACAATCACTTACAAATTGGACCCAATTACTCCCAATACGTCAACCAGCATGAAATTATTTTCTACTAAACGTATTGTGATTTGAACCTTCCAACAAATTCGATCTGTTATGCTTACTAAGCCTTTCATTTATTTGGAACAATTTCAACAATGGAAACAAACAATCCAAAGAGGGCAATTAAAATCACAAAAGTAAAGGCAAGCCAACATAAAACAGTACTTCTTACGATTGTCAGAATGCTCTTCATCTACGAGCTACTATTGTGTTCAGTTAAAAAAAGTGATTTCACAGAAAGCAAAGCGATTCATCCTACACTTATACCAATTTTAACACTTTCTGTAAATTGGGAAGGAAACTAAAATTATCACAATCGAATCTTTTGCTGTCACCCTACACTTGTACAAGACTCAGCACAATATCCAGCTGTTCAGATGTCGTCACTCGCTGTACTCGATGGACAATGCATCTTGACGTGGTGACGAGGTCCTTGCGCTTGGTGGAATATCACTGGTTGAAACCAAGCGTGAGCTCACCTGAGATAACCTCAAGGAGCAGCATGAGTTTCAGGCCGTTGCGGAAATCTTCATCGATGTTCTCGATGCCTGTGCCGGCCTTGCGCAGGTGTGAGTTGCACCATGCCGTGAACGTCTAGGGGGCCGAGAGGCAGCAGCACACAAACAACGTCAAAGATACCCCATATAGCCTTTAACAGATTGTTGGGGCAAGTGCTATTCGCGAGCAACTATAAAGGCCTGCAAAGAAAATAAAGAGGTGGGTGGCCAGCACCACGCCCAACCGCCTTAGGAATTTCCCAGTGCTGTTTCCACACACTACACTAAGTACTCATTTGAGGCAGAGTCAACCTAGGGTAAGCCAAAGACCAGTTCAGATAATCCCCACCGGTGTTGGCCATGAGCAGCAAAAGAGCTTGGGTCACCGGATACATAGCTAACTGCTGCACTACCGCTCCCCACTACATCACACAGGCATATATTATGCACACGCACACATCTGATACATGCATACATACACACTTGACAAACAATCACAAACAACCGTACACGCACAAAGATACACTCATGCACGGACACATGCCCACAGACACGCCCAATTTTGACTCGCCACGTAATTATACACAACACAGCGCTATGGTGATGTCACCATGGTGCTCGTATCAGAATCGGTGCCTTTCGAAGCCACCTAATCTCACCGCGCATGTACACATACACACACTTATGCCTGGTTTATCAGATGAAAATGTATCATGTCTAATTCACCGAGATGAGAATATTAGTTGTGTGGAAGGTAACATGAAAACACCTAACAGGCGGGCTGCACAAAGGCTCCTGAACATATTTCCACATGCAATAAGAGAAACAAACCACTGCTCCATACTCCAGTTTTAACATATGCTTTGAAACAAATACATTTAGTCTGGAACACCATACACAGTGCAACTCAAATTGCTTGCAAGGTTAAGTATTTGAATCCTGGAACGTTATGACAACCACCATAAACTATCACAACGTTTAGCCTCGCAGATATCGTAATGCAGAGTTTGCTAAATTTGTAAGAACACTCTCAAGCAAAACAAACCCAGCACGTTTGCACCCTCGAGTCTTGTGCTGCAATAAAACATCATGTGACTCGGTCATTGTTGGCAAAAATAAGCTCCCCTTCGCTCTGCACATCCTGTTTGCAGAGTTAGCATACTACACATACGGCCCTGTTCAGCACAAAACACACGGCGAAAGTGAGCAGAGCCCTCAGTACTCACTGTTTAACATTCAAGCCTGCAGGCAAGCACACAAAAAAAACTTTAACTTCAAACTCTAACCGCAGTCTATGTCAGTTCGTGCTTTGGGCACTGAGAACACATACCAACGCCATGTACGACTAATAGGCAATGCAACAGGTTATTCTTAAAATGACAAAGTTTCATTTTGTATCACCAGTCGGTTCAGGGTGTAAATCCGTAATCTGACAGGTATATATACATCAAAAGAACCGCAACATCTCACACAAGTGACAGCTTAAGCTGTTTACATAACATCTCAATCACTTGAAAATGTCCACACCACTTACAGTTACACACACTTGGCTCACAAATATATACATTTGCTCTTCATTCTTTCAGTAATGGTGCAATAACATTACGACCCAGAAAACCCATTCATTACAGCCGTAATACTCCAAAAAAATACCAACTGGTATTCTCAAACACAACCAACAACACTTTGCTGCCAAATGCTAAATATTATGACAGCTACATTTACTAGCTTGCTTGCAGTGATACAATCATCATTTGGAGAAACAAGTATTTCTATCAGGAATCTGGTTTAACATCAACACTGCACATATAAGTTCTTTCTGCAGAATGCGCAATTGTTTGTTCTCCCCGTGTGTGCACAACTCTGCAAACAAAGCGTCCTGCTGTGCTCTTGACAGCCGCAGGTGCATGATGCTGCTGTTTACCAACTTCTATCCAAATGCCAAACACAAGGCTGACTCTTCGACCAGCTGAAGGCAGACGCAGTGCCTGACACAAAGAACCAAAGCCATTAAGGCTCACCTATTTATATATTTACAGCACAAGGTGCGTATTCATTGGTCATCGTTTGGCGACATTGTTCCCCTGAGACTTATTCAGTAGACTTTGCTAGTCTGGCTTATCTCGACAAAATATACCAGCAAAGTGGCCGGTTAAATCAGGTCAGAGCTCTGAGGCTGCACCACTAAACATCCTGCGCTGGAATCCAGGCAGCAACCTAAGTCAGGTTTCTCAAGGTTAGTCAGTTGATGGTCTCAGCCCAATAATAATAATAGACTACGCCAACACAAACAAAACGTTACATTTGGTTATGCACTTACTTTGGCTGAAATCCTGTTCCGAGAATAAATAAAAAAATATCGATATCAGTGGCAAGTAGGTGGCAAATTAAATGTAGGGATGTCCTGCTTTGAGATTTACGAATGGTTACTTGGTCACATGACATGGGGGGGGGGGATGTTTTCACTATATAAAAAAGACACCACCCATAAAGCCAAATTACTTCAAGCATGGTAACTCGGGAAGTAAAAAGACTAAGTTTCACAACTCATTTGAATAGAGTGAGTATTGATTTATTATGCTTTATGAAGGCAGCACACAATATAAGAGTTCTCGATGTTTTTTGTGAAAAAAATCAGGTGAAAAGAAAGCTTTGAGAGCGGCTACCAGAATGAAGTATGCTCCAAGATACCATCTGGGATCAATGACCGTGCGTGAGCAGTCACGTACAATATTTGCATTTTGGATTTTTGTACAACTCATAAACTGAACGGTTAACTCGGAAACCATGAAGTTTACATGCATATTTTATTAAGCCGTGTCGGCAAGATATGTTCGTGTTCATTATATGTTTGAAACTCAACACGGTAGCGCAAAATGCGGAGATCTGTGGCAGTCCCCCCGCGTGGCCACTCAAGCCACCACGCACACCACCCACTCATTCACAGCTCCAGTTCCCAATTAATTGACAGCACCCACGTGTATTCACTTCTTAAGGCTCCTGCCGATGATAACGTGTGGGGCTCTGAAACCAAACTTTGCAAGTCTCTATATAAATTATATCAGTGGCCATCGGTTAATTAACAGGTATATATTCTTAGTTCTTTCGGTAAAGTCACGTTGAAGGGAAACAACAAAATAATAAAATATATAAAACAATTATTTTGTTGTTTCCCTTCAACGTGACTTTACCGAAAGAACTAAGAATATGAATTACTGCAGTCACGAAAGCTTTAAATCAAAATTTAACAGATATATTTCAATTAAAAACGACTGTCTATTATGTTTTCAAAGTTGTTGCCGCTTCAGCGGATAACACCGACCCTTTGCGATAAAAACGATTGCTTAAACGTCTCTCTGCATCGAGGACCCCCCCGTCGCTAAACTTAAGCGGGTTTTCTCCTCCCATGCAGATTTCCGAGTCCAACCACGCAGTGCCACTGCCTTGAGACATGCTGATCCCCTGCGGCCACGCCCTTCCTCCTGCCCGCCTCCCACCTGGAGGGGGGTGGTTGGGGCCTCGGCCCGGACCACGAGAGCCCAGCCGGTGACCAACGTCGATCCCCTCCCCTCTTCCCCTTCCTCAAGGCCACGGGGCTGCCCAAGCGTTCTCGGACCCCCCCCCACCCCCCAGTGGGCAACCATCCATTGGTTCCCGTGACCATTAATTATTCACATTTATTCCAGGTCTCCCTTACAAGACGTCAAGTCTTCAATGGGCTCTCACTTTGTGAAACACTGCAGAGGGGGCTAAGTATAGTAACAGTGTATCCGCCAAAGTGGGTAAAGTGCATAGTTGCCGATTCAGCGAGCATGGGAAGTTAACCGCGAAACGGAAAGAATGCGTTGTTTTAAAAATGCAGATCCCGAGTGCGTGAGGCACACTTGATAAAACCACAATACTACCAGCACTTCATGCTCGTCGGGTGATGTCATACTACATTGATCTTCACATCCTCACAGAGGCTACTCGGCAAAAACGTCTATCCCTCTCATAATGGATAGCTCTAAAATTACAAAGTACCGAGACCAGACCGGATATCTCACTTGTCAGTACCATCTTAGTGAGGTTTTTTTTTTGTAAAAGGCCTATAACAGTGGCACGTACAATATAAACTTAAAAGTGAATTAATGTGATGAGACTTATCGACCATGAAACCAATTCGGAAGACTCTTAACTGTACAAGAGCAACTACGTAGTGTTGAACTTCTTTCGCGCCGCACGTATAGCCCAACCGTGCTAATCGAAGGTGCGGTGAAGGACAAACTAAACACCAATAAAGCAGTTCTAAAGAAACTCATGAGAGGGAAGACATCGAAGAAAATGGGGGATGAGGCCCTTTGCTCAGAGGTGAGACGATTCCATGTTGGCGACAACGGCGATGATTGGGGGCCATGCACTGGTGGTAGTTGTGGCCCGAACGCTCACAGCTCACGCTCTGCCAGATCCTTTGCTCGCTCCCATTCCCCGCAGCCCCAAATGATCGCCCCATGCGGCTGTGAATAACGGGCACGTAAACATGTCCCCGCCGTCCCACTGTTGGCCAAATCCCCCCCCCCCCCCCCAGCGTGTAACAGCTGCACGGCTGAATCGAGTTGTTCGCCTGCACGTGAAATGCACAAAACGGGTGTTTGCATTGTCAGCATAGAGAGCGGGCGCAGACACACGTGCTGTTGTACTGTAGCTCCACGTTCGTCAACATCTACGCTGTATTTACCAAGCCGCGCCGAACAGCGTGGTGTAAAAGTACGGTCACGCAAACGCAACGACGAGCAACACTGTGGAGTCCTCATCATCCAGCAATGGATTCGGCGAAAAGGGCCATGCCTCTCCTTGCAACGCTTGAGCGCATCCTTGGGCCACTGCCTTGTTGCATAAAACACCACGAAGTTGCCTTCTCCGTTCCCCCCAACTTAATGTGCAATTTGCCCGATTAACGTCGAAGCGTCTGCAAGCGAAATAAAGTAACATCACTTGGCGTCTTACGCAACTGTCCACCAATACTTTCCCGCTACAATGAGTGTGTTAATTGCAACTTCAAAAAGCAAAAGCCCATAACCTCACACTTTATCCTGGTCTTCCTCGGCTCAGATAAAAGCATTGAAAGCTAGACCGTTAAACTCGCCGTTTATATGGCCGAGGCTGCGTTCGTCCACACCACCGCACCGCGGTTAGGCCAAAGCCTACGGCCTCGCCTGCAACTCGCACGCCCACCTTGCGCTGCTGCTTCTCCCAGGCAGGGTCGAGCAGTAGCTCGCGGTCCCAGTCCTCCTCGGGTGCCATGTAGGTCTCCACGCCCATCGTGTTCTCGTAAGAGTTGTCCATGGCGTCGGCGACGGCGCGGGGGGAGCCGAGGGCGCCGCGGGAGCGCGAGGTTTGAGCGGGCGGGACGCGGAGCCGCCTCTCGCCTCGGGGGCACGCACAGCTCAGCCTCAGGGATCACGCCCCCACCACGCATAGAGAACACGCCCCTCATTAAGGCCACGCCCGTATATTCTAAGGCAACGCCCCCCCCCATCCAGCTCCGGAGCGATGCCCGGCGGTAGTCCCCTAAAAGCCATGCCCATAGCTTTAAGCCACGCCTCTTCTTTACCCAGTGTCACGCCCCCAGACTCAGAGACCCGCCTCCAAACTCAGAGACCCCCCCGCCTCCAAACTCAGAGACCCCCCCGCCTCCAAACTCAGAGACCCCACCCGCCTCCAAACTCAGAGACCCCCCCCGCCTCCAAACTCAGAGACCCCCCCCGCCTCCAAACTCAGAGACCCCCCCCCGCCTTCAAACTCAGAGACCCCCCCCCGCCTCCAAACTCAGAGACCCGCCCTTAGACTCAGAGACCCCCCCCCGCCTCCAAACTCAGAGACCCCCCCCCCCGCCTCCAAACTCAGAGACCCCCCCGCCTCCAAACTCAGAGACCCGCCCTTAGACTCAGAGACCCCCCCCCCGCCTCCAAACTCAGAGACCCGCCCTTAGACTCAGAGACCCCCCGCCCCCAGACTCAAAGACCCCCCCGCCCTCAGAATCAGAGACTCCGCCCCCAGACTCAGAGACCCCGCCCCCAGACTCAGAGACCCCCCCCCGCCCCCAGACTCAGAGACCCCCCCCCCCGCGCGAGGACGTGCCCTAGCAACGGCCAATCAGAGAGCGCGCGCGCAGAGATTTTAAACGAGGTGGGCTGGGCGAGATTGAGCGCATTTCTTTGGGCCACTGCCTTCTTACAGAGACAACCCTCAAGTTGCCTTCTCCGTTCCTCAAATTAGTGCTCCATTTGCATACCTGTCAACACCTTATCAGTGCCTACCTCATTACAGAACAATTCAGACCTTAGTGGTCACCCCGTGCCCTTACAAATCTCAAAGTTCATCCTACGAAGTCCCATCCCAAGGGAGAAATACAAACAAATACACACATTTTTTTGCCCGCATTGAAACGGTTGTGCGCCGTATGGACCTTAAAACTCAATTTCCTTGTGAATACGGGCTAAACCGTATGGGTTGACAGGTATGAATTGGCCCGATTAACATCGAAGCGTCTGCAAGTTACATAAAGTAACATGACTTCGTGTTTTACGCAACTGTTCACCACTCACTTTCCGGCTACAATGAGTATGTTAATTGCAAACTTCAAAAACACAAGCCCATAATCTCACGCAGTTCTCCTCCTGGTCTTCCTCCGCTCAGAGCGTGCCACGCGACTTCATGTCTGCCGAACACTCATTGCAGAAAGACCCATTTGGGCCTTTTAAGGTCACAGTGGTATTGACTAACGTGCTGAGTGTTGCGTTATTTGTGCTGTTGCGGCACCGCCAACGCAGTTCCATAGGGAGAAACAATTTTGGAAACTTACGCGGTTACCGTGCAGCTTTGTGGATAAAATCAGATATAATTACAACTCCGTGCTGAGCCTACAAATATAAAACACAAATTCACTCCAGCCGATGGACTTTCCAGACCAATATTATCAAGCATCATATGAGTAAACTCTGGACCGGTTTCGACTGACATCACACAGCCTGCGGCACACAGAGCACGAATGTAACAGCACTTTTACACGGCCCGTATATCATAATTATCCCTCACTGCAAGCACCTTAATTGTGAATATTAAAAACTTTTTTTTTACTTTAGTGCCACGCTCAGTCTGTTCTTGAAAAAAAAGTGACCTATGGCTGTGTTACTAAGGTTGTATGGTAAGTCATATTCGGTACATTAATGTAGCCGTGCCTAGGACCAAATAGCCAAGAAATTAGCGAGTCAGGTGAGAGCCTGGACGAGCGTTTGACTGGGTGACCACTATGCACGCAGGGCAATAACCTTGTGAGATTACAAGAGATAAAGACGGAATGAAATGAGATAAATGTGGACAGAAAATAGAGGCAGAATGAGATGAGAGAGATGTAATTAAATAAGGGAGATGTAGGCAACTCTGGTCTCTAAGACATGATGAAAACAACAGCAGACAATATCGAGATTAGAGATTAATCGGCTTTTATTGTTATATTGAATTATGTTTATTTGGATATTAATTCAATTTGAGCTGATATTTCGTGTATACATTATTTGTCCTAGTTTGCTCACGTTTAGCATCACCACTGCTCATATACCCCCCCACCCCCAAAACACGCTGGGCCGAGACCTCTCATGAATAATTGAGCGTGGACATGATTTATTTATACAAAACATTATTTATGCAAAGCATTATTTATGCAAAACAGCAGCAGGGATTGGTTTCCTGGGTAAGGGACGGGGGTATCGAGAGATGGAGGTGCTCCGTTCATCGTTACATCTCCAGCTCGCCGACTGCGGCGCTCTCTGAATAAAAATGCACACCCCAGGTCAGCACGTGGCGCCGTATCCCCCCAAAATCAACACCACGCGGGTTCACGTTACCACGCCGCGCGTGGCCTGCAGTGCAGCAACATGAATAATGCCTTCTGCTTTCACCAGCCTCGTAACTTGTCAGCGTGGTGAAGTATGGTCAAACAGCTATTCCATACGGCGTCGGGAGGCCTCTCGTCCAGGCATAAATTGACAAAAGGCAAGATATGTAGATGTGTTGTATGCATGCACAATTGCTGCATGCAATTGGGTCCTAAAATTGCGTCCTAAAACCTTGACTTGTATTCAATGAAGTTCTGCATTAGGTAATGTATGATACACAATCAGCCACAGACTATACATTCCTCTTTCAAGTACCAGTGTACCACCTGATGTGGCTGAACTTTAGTGGCACCAGATACTTTAGCATAATATCAATAGTAATGATAATGGGTTGACAATATAATGAATTTGGCAACCGGATATATATCCCTGGCCACACCACTCCTCGTGCGCCGTTCCAGCCTTCATAACGCAAAACAGAACTTTCCCCAATAGCCTGTGTAGGCTGTATGGGGGGGGGGGGAGTCTTTGCCTTTGCATGAGGCAAACCAATTCTTAACTGGGACAAAATCTCGATTTCCACAAAAGCTTCGAGACACGAGGGGGACAGTCTTTCTTAAAACCATGGTGACTGTCCGGGCCAGACCGGGACATTTTGGAGGCTTTGCGTGAGAGGGCCCGTGAACGGCTGTGCCGGCGCGAACCCAGAAAGCGCATGGGCTGAAGAAAAGAGCTGACCTTGGCTTCCCTGGGCTGCAAGATAATCATATCCACAGCTGTTGGGGGGAGCTCTTTGGGGGGCTGGGAGAAAGAGTGTCAGCTCCTTCAAGGAGCCTGTGAAATGAGCGTTAACTGGGCAGTAATCTCGCCACCGCTTCTCCCGCCCCGCATGTGAATGCTAAATATGTCTGCTGAAAGAGCAACGCTCTGTAAACAGATGTGGAACATACATTATCATCGTAATCCTCATGAGCCACGATGAAGCCACTACTGGATGAAGGCCTCCCTACACTGGTCGCGATATGTGATGGTGTGTTATTCCATACAGCACCTGCGCATGAGGTCGATCTGTACAGGTGGACATCCTCTTGGGCGTGTCCACTCCTTTGGCTGCCATTCCGTTGTTAGTCTCGACCACACACCATGAATCCTTTATAGAGTCGTGTTCTAAAGTTATTTTCTTAAGAGTCATAAGATATATTTGACATATGTATGTTCCCTAATCAATTACTTCCTCTTTCTGTTTACAGTCTACAGTAATTATAAACATACAGCTCTCCATTATTTGCGCATGTTCACATTTATAAACATTTAGATTACAGTTAAATACCCCCCCCCCCCCCGCATGATTTACACGGCGTGGGGAGGCCTTCATCCAGCAGTGACATTACCAAGGGCTGTAAATTAACCAAAGCTAGACTAAAATAAGCATATTGACCGAGTACAATGCTCACGAAGGAAGTGGCCCGAAGTCAAAATGTTAAACTCCCCTGAGAAATAGCTCGGAGATTCAGTAAATCTGTTTGAATAGCTAACAGAGGCGATTAGCACATTGCAATTAATCTCCACGAGAAACCCACGGACAAGTTTGTTTATATTCTTTCAAAAGAGCAGAACCCACAGAATATCTTGCGGAGGCAATCCCAAGCCCCCTCCACGGTGGCCCCCCAAAGACAAAGATCCCCCGTATACCATTTTACAGACTGTTGGGGCAATTGGTGTTCGCGAGCACCTATGAAGGCCGGCACGGCACACGAGGGGGTGGGTGGCCAGCACCACGCACCCGCACACACACGCACATGCTGTAACCATTTATGGCACGGTGCGATATAAGGCCCTGTCGAGAAAGACGGCGCGTTTCGGGAACGTACTTGTCCCCCAGTAAATCTACTTCAGTAGGCGCTGGAGTGGCGGGGGTTGGGGCGGTTGCATTCCAGCTGCAGGCAAACTGGCTCCGCAGGGTCGAGTGCCCCTCGTGACGATCCAGGGCCCTGCCCTCTTGCCCTCTCATGCACTATCGGTGTGTGTTTGTACTGAGCCGATGAGTGCTAATAATGATAAAACTGTTATACAGCTGCCTTTGGAGGGGGTGTGGGGGGGGGGGTCCCGGTTGCATAAAATTTTAAATAGAAGAACGTTGTTATTATTATTAGATAAGATGTAATCTTGAAAATCCATAGAGGTGGAACATCTCTCGATTGCAAGTGTCCACAGCAGGGCACCCACCAATGCTTACTTTACCCGCTGCTGTGCCGCATGCTTCAAAAGCACACGGCCATTAAGGAACAAAACGGAACAAAAACTGTGAAGGGTGCTAAGACGCGTGGAGAGATGCACGCTTGGAATTATACTGAAAGACAAAAAGAGAAACACGTGGATTAGAAAAACACAGATTGTTTACATGATTCGAATTGTTAAGAAAAGTGAGCAGCGGTTCTTGGGCAGGACACCTCTCTAGAAGAGGCGATGGCCGATAGTCAAGAATAACAACGGAATGACAGCCAACGAAAGGAACGGGTTTTAGAGGACGCTCACTCAGGAGATGGAGCGATGTGATCGGTTCTCGTGCAGGTGCTAGGTGGAACGTTGCATCATGGGATCGTGGAAGGTAACGACGACTTGGGGAGGCCTTCATCCAGTCATGGATTGACCATGGCTGATGATCCGTGCGTTGGAATGGCGATATCATCCAGATATTCACAGCACGCTGTGACTGGTGTCGTGTGTTGCGTTTAAGACACCTTTTCAGCGCGCGCATTATCCCTTGTTTGCTTATTTTCACGTGGGGAGCGCGTTGTGTGAAGCCTGCTCTGCCCGTTGAGTTGTTTACATTTCTCTAAGTGCAAGTGTCTCCATGCCCAGATTAGGGTGGGGGCAATGCTCAACTCCGCTGGTGGCCCTGAGACATTGGTGGAAATTCCACATTCCTATAGCAATGGAGGGCAATCTCTCCTTAGGGCGATCACTCTGTAATGAAGAGACTTTCCAGCAAAGTGGTACTCATTTAATCGGCCCAGTGACATGATGATGATGATGATTATTAAGATGATGGACTTTTTCAACTTCCGATGGGGATTACAATTCACAATATTCCGATTGCGAGTCCAGCACCAATAACGCTGACCACAGCTTTGTTTGACCGTACTTCCCGTTGGTTAGTGTGGGTTGGTGAATGGGCGGGAGCATAACGCATCAGATATTACTCAGAACAGATGTTTGCCATGGCCAGAAATTTTCCTCAGGTCGCCAGCTTCCTAGCAGAATGCGCGAAACAATGAACCAATGCGTCACCGCAGACTTTGCGAGAGGAAAAAAACTAGGTGTAAAGTGAACATGAAAGAGTCTGTGACACCATTCGCAGGAGCAAACTTTAGACCATTCGCAATTTACATTCCACATTGACGCGTAACCTTAAACAGACTTTGAAGCATGTAACGCATGCCTTAATTTTTAAGCAAGTATAAAAAGCACATTCAGATTTCCATAATGCCGCTCAAGAGAGCTTAGGCTTAATAAAACAATAGCTCTTGACTTGGGCATGTGCCTGACATTAGCGCTCGCAAACCGCCTTTATTAACGCCACCCCTCTGTGCTTGAAATACATTTACAATTACACAGGTGAAAGGAGTCATTCATGCTGCAAGGTCAGCGCACACGACTGGTGGAGCAGTCCCATGTCCATGTGTGAGGCTTTCTGTCCATCCACTGCTGGTTGAGGGCCTCCTCCAACAAGAATGGTGCGAACACCAATTGTACGAATTATGCCATGACCTCTCCACTCTGGTCAGTGTGGGTTGGAGAAGGCAGGGAGTGTAGCACAGGAGCATAGACATTGGAGCATAGTACAGTACGATGGAATGTAAGACCCACAAGGTAGCCCAGCATCAGCTTATAATATATTTAATGCATGGTGGTTGCTCATCCAAGCACTATCCAGGAATAACTCTGCTTCGCTTCCCAGATGTGATGAGGTCGGACGCATTGTGGGTAATTCGGTCATAGGTTGAGTCACGCTAAGCAGTTCTTGTGTTGTCGGAGCCGTAGCAGAGTGTTTAGCACACTGCGCTATATGCCCGGTGCCTCGAGTTTGACTCCCAGCCACAGTTAACATCAGTGACGAGTGATATCTGAACCGTTCCCGGGCACCTTACTTCGCAAACCCCAACTGAGCAGCTTGGTGAAGTATGGTCAAACAACCCCTGCCACTGGCAGTGCTTAAGTAAGTGTATCTTCATCCACCAGTGGAGTAAAAAAATCTGTACATTATCAAGTTATTATGATTATAAGTTAGTAAATGTTGCTCATATATCCAGGGGCTAAACATTATTATTCCTATTGTTATATTCTTATTAATGTTATGTGTTTTTACATGTTAATTTGTGGGATATATTGATACAATGTTGTACTCTTGTGCACTACGTTTGCATTAAATGGATCATTTAACAGCAAATTGCTTTTGAGCTCGTCCTAAACTTCGGCAATACATCTTAGCCTCATTGCTCTTCGGAAATTCCATCGAGGTCTATCCACTGCTGGATGAAAGGCAAGCATATATTGTTCGCGTACAAAACGACACATCGATTCGTTTAGAGAAGTTGTTTTTAACCTATACTGCAGCCTTGTACCCCTTTGGTTCTCAATCCTTAAACATTTCATACTGTTGATAAATACATAGGTTTGAGGAAACAAAGCAAGTTGTACTTCACGTGCCCGTGCTTAATTTGCGTTTCGATTATTTACCTTCTAAAAAACAATCTGGCCACGTCTCGCACTCCCAGAAAGGGCATCTCGCACCCCCAGAAAGGGCATCTCGCACCCCCAGAAAGGGCATCTCGCACCCCCAGGGGGTGCGTGTACGCACCGCAGGTTAAGCACCGCTGGTGGAGAGCGACCGACGGTGGCTTAGTGAGACCGAACGCACGGGAAGAGACAATAAACAACACGAACGCGACAGTAGAAACGGAACCCAATAATGTACCGTGTCCTCGAATCAAATAACGACGCCCGAATCGTGACAGCCCACATCGAATCGCTGTGGGGGGGACGGGTGGGGTGATGAATAGTAACGCCTGTGTATTGTGTAGCACCGTAAGGCCACACACGTAGCGCACACGTGTACACAGCGTTGATATACAAGGTGCCACGGCACCTTGTATTGCTGTGGATAAATTCATCCCTGCAATATAAATGTGGAATTTCCACTAAAGGCTCAGGGCTGTCAACTCTAGATCTGGGGTGGGGACCGTCCGGCCCGCGGGCTGTATGAGGCCTTTGAAATCATTTGGTCTGGCCCTGCCAAGGCAACCGCAGGCGGGACTCGAAATTCAATAAATCTAGGAGCAAACCTGGAAAAGCAGTTGCGAGTAGCAACATCATCAACACCGGCTAACATCATCACACGCCTCGCCAAAGAGAAGCAGTTCCAGCCATCGCATTAGGGGTGAGTTAATTCAATGTTTGACCAAATAAAACAGGCACATTTTTAAGTTGATAATTTTGTATGGCCCGCGAATGATGTTATAGATATCCAAATGGCTCTTGGCAGAAAAAAAGGTTCCCCACCCCTGCTCTAGATGAACACCCCCCACGATATTCACTTAAGCAGCAGGAAATCAATGGCTCGCCTGTGATGGCTGTTACTAAGGATCCATACTCTTTGGTTTTATTCGGTAAAGTCACGTAGGTAAAAAATTAAACAGCAAAAATCACGACGTTTCGGCTGAAGGCCACTTGTGTTGTGGCCGAAACGTCCTGATTTTTGTTGTTTTATTTTTTACCTACGTGACTTTACCGAATAGAACCAAAGAGTATGGATCCTTGCATTCACGAAAGCTTCAAATCTAGAATTGTTACTAAGGCTGTCTCATGTGTCGCGAATGCCGACGGTGCGCGCGTCTCCCGATCCAGAATTGACTCCACGCGGCAGAAGTCGCAAGCTCCTCTCTGATCGATGTTTGTTTGCTCGCAAAGTCCAAACCCAAACACAGGAGGAATGTGGGACGTGATGACTGCAAAGCCCCCCCCCCCCCCCACGGCTGATAAGCCACGCAGATGCGCAATGCCGGCAAGGTTTTTACGGGTAGGGTTTCAATCCTCGTTTGGTTCTGCGTCCAAATATTCTCTCTGTGATGTTTGTCAGTGAAGATGGGGGTTTTTTTCCCCACGGTGCTACAGAATAACAATTCCAATTATTCGTCACGTAAAACCTCGCGGAGTTTCAAAGATACTTTTTTTTCAGGTTGGTGATGGTGCTGCATTTTTGGACCTGTTTGGACGATGTTTCGTTTTTTTTTTCAACAAACAAGCGTTTGGCTTTATGTGGTATGACACCGGAGAGCCTGGAGAAAACCCACAACGCCGTGTGCGAGGGGGTGGTACTCAGCGCTGCAGTCTGTATTCTCTGGGTTCAATCCAAGATTGTCCGAGACGTCTCTGTCCTCGGAAATTTCAGCCCAGGCAGCATTCACATGAAGGTGCGATACACGCTGCACTTCAACATTGTCAAGGAGATGAGGACACAGTGTTTCACCGGCAAAAAAAAAAAACACCGAGGCGCTTCACACAGCAAAAAATCTCCCAAAAGCCCAACATGCAAGCGGCCAGCAGTTTAGGAGGGAAAGGAATTCGAACTGGTTCTACGCAACAGATTCAAATGCATAAACAAGCAAATTAATTCAATGGATATCGTCATTGTAAATAATTAAACAACGAACACTGCCATTGACAGTGCACTCATAGTGGGGGGCAGAGTAAAGAGGCAGAGACATTTGTCTGAAAGCATGAATAGCGTGTTGAAGAAGAGCAGAGATATTAAAAAAAATGAAAATACCAAAACAAACCACAGGGAACTCTGTAAAAAAATTTAGAGCACAACATAAATGACTGAAAATTAGCTTCGAGAATCGACGTTACTCGACAACTAAGGCGCGCCATTACACCGCGAATAAAATAATCGCCACGGCCAGACAGCTGACCGCGTGAGACAGCCGGGCCCGGGCCCTAACCGCCTGTGAGTGTGGATGCCAGACCGCGTCTCTGCCACTGAATTCTTTGAGAGTGAATCTCACTCAGTGCTGTTTCTCTTCAATGGTCGAATCCCAATCCCCCCCCCCCAACTCACCACTCGCACCCATCACTTTGCGTCATCGCATTTCTATTTGAGACATGGAGCCACTTGGACCTGGCTCACGCAACAGCCACCCCCACCCGCTCGCCCCCACCGCCCCCAATCCCCACCACGCTTAACCACAATGCATGTATTTTGAGCCCTGTATCAATGCTGGATGGGAGGCTCCCAAAAGTGTGGGTCGTCGGGGTTGTTTGACCATATTTGACCACGCTGGTGAAGGGGTGTATCTTGAACTAGATCAGATACAATTCGCCGCTGGTGTTAGTCGTGGCAAGGAATCTACAGCACAAATCGCTGATCACTGCACCACCACTCTGTCCCCTGAAAAAGACCACCATCCATCCATCGGTGTCAACTCGGTTTGGAGGTCAACGGTCAGTGTACGGCACGACTTCCTCTCTGCACTCTCGTGATATTTCCCGAGCTGAAACGGGTCCACTCCTTGATGTCATTTTTCCACCACATCCGTCTTTGTCTTTCTCTTGCCTTCATTTTTCCAGAAGAGGAAGATGCGTCACAATCGGGCTTCTTAACCAGTACCACCACTCACCCGAAACCACCCTCAATTTAAGCCCTTAAACCTTCCTCCCCATGCCTCCTCTCGGAGCTCCTGGGACTCGGGAGCTAAGATCCGGAGCAGCAAAGTCACGGGAGTCAACTTCGCGCCCGGGAGATATTTACAGAACGAGACAACAGAGGGCCCCCCATTATCGTCCCCGTCAGACTGGCAGCCGCTTTGCCCCGCGTGACCGCCGTCGCCGGCAGTGACGGGCAGTGCCAGGGCGCGGCCCAGACAGGGCCCGGGCAATCACCGCAAACGAGGCGAAGGTGGCTCTCGTGTAATTGGTTGGGAGCGAGTGGGCGAACCTGATGAGGGGGTGCCCCTTGAATTAAAACCAGATCGGGAGCAATGCTCGTTCGTCCGTCGTCCCTGCCACAATTAGCGTCTGTGCCGTCTCCACCAGACCTCGAGACGTATAAACGGAACGCTTTTCTTGGAACTTGTATCGGCTGCGTTTGTCAGGCCCGATTTGCACCGCATCGATTTCCACTTGTTGACCCAGGTCGCCCTTTTCAAAATAATTCTCAATGAGCTCTCACCTGCTAAAATTAAGTCAATCGATCTCTCTATCACATCCCTCCAACTGCCACGTGCTGACGACCAACGTCATCCTTGAAAACTGAAAAATAATAATTCCAACTTGTATCGCATACAGTGTTGGCTCTCCCTCGATGAGAACGACGCAGAGGTGCGAGGAGGAACCAGAGACGAGTGGGAAAGCAGCCGGCGCCAACAATTACCCAAGCTCTGCGGTCCTCCGTGTATGAAGGTGTTATTGGCCAAATAACGAGTGTTTGCATCTGGGAGAAAACCGGAGTACCTGGGGAAAACCCACGCGTACGAGGGGAAAACACTCTATCCCATAATACTTAATCTGCGAGGTCCACACTTTTGCTGTACTGCCTTCTTTTGGCGAGCCATGGTATGTGGCTCCTCCTCGACGCCCGAGGGAAGTGAGTTTGACAACATGTGTGTGTCTGTGATCCACCAACACTCACTGCCTCCACAGCGCTCGATCACAGGCCACGTGCATAGCCACCACATAATTCTCAACGGGTCCTCGCCTGGTAAAATAATAAAACAAATCAATGAAATAATCACGGCCCCCCAGTCCGGAGAGTGGTGACTGTGATAGTGCCCGACCCCACGCGGCACTGAGTGTAGAACGAACCATACAGGAGCCACCCCCAGAGCAGAGTACACTTCTCCCGTCATCGCCCCAAGGAGCGTGGCACAGAACACAGCTTGTGCTCCTTATAAAGCCATGACTCGTTTATATGAAGTCTTTATTCCGGCTGTCACTGGGGTGATTTGGCACGCCGCTTACGCATGGGATCTGTTGATGCACTCCGTTGACTGTAGAATATGCGCTCCCGGTTGAGAGAAGAAAGGGATCCTGGCTTTCCGCGTCACGACAACCCCCCCCCCCTGCCCATCCACCGCCCTTCGTGCTCTGTCGCCCACCACGCATCTGACGCACGCGGTCCGTCAGCTTGTGGCCCAGAGATACCAGCGGTGATGAGTTAAGCCCCATCCTCCCGTATTTTAGGAAAGCCAATTCCAAAATCGCAGCTCTTCTCTTAATCATGTGGATGGATGCCTATCCCTTGGCCGTGTGTTCTAAGCTGTCCCACGTGAAACACAAGTTGAAACGCCTCTAATGAGAAACCTGCATGTATGTGCCCGTTACATCGTAACACAGCAATGGAACTGACGTCAACAACGAACACTGGCGGCAATTTTGACCGTAACTTTCAAAATGTGCTTTCTCATCAAAGAAATGTAAAACTTGTGTCGGGCAGCCCGAGGCGCAGAGACCACGCGAGCCGCCGCGACGTTGGAGTGTCTTCACTCGCCAAATGACCAATCATCACCCCGAATGTGCCCTCATCTCAACAGAACTCAGATGCTGAGCAGCGTTGGGCCTGGGTAGTCCGTGTGTACGAGAGACCGCATGGGGATGCAAAGGTGTCGTAGGCTTGGGCTGCGGTAGAGAGGGCGAGAAGATGGCAATAGAGTAATGGATTGTTTAATGTGTCTGTGCGGAACCTTGAGTGTTGTCCCCTCTGGTTAGTACTTTAATTGGCAACGAACAAGGCTTGCCAGCTCTTGCAGGCGTGGGGATGACAGGGTTGGCCAGGAGATGACAGTGCTGAATGTAAACCATCCTTGGACGCGTGGGTTTTTCCAGGTTATCTGCATTCAACCGACAGGTCAAACAACTCATTCATGAGATTGGACACACATACCAATGTAGCACCCTCTTAAAATAGTCTTGCGACACTGTGAAGCCCTCCTGAGTTAAAAAGCATTGATGGTTGTTGTTAATACATGAGATATTAAACCCACGTGGCTCCTTCACAGTCACCCGTGAACGGAACCTTCGTGAGCCACGTCTCATTACCGCTGGCACACACGGGGATCGCTTAATGAACTACGCTGCGTGCGATTAATTAAGCCCCTGCCCGCCTCTTGCTAATCTCTTCGCACCAGCGTTGAAACCAAGCGACCTTCAACCACGTCAATCAGCGGTCCTTCGTATAACCACGGGACGGATGATTGGCAATTAACCGCGGCAAGTATTTACCCATGAGAGCCGTCCTGAGTCTCGAGACAGGAGGGCGATATTGCATTTGTGATATTTGACCAATCCCAAGAATGAGTGGTTGGCTTAACGTGGGTCCAAACCGGAGAACCTGGAGAAGCCCCCAGGGCGCGTACAAAGGGGTGGCATTCAACATTGATATTCCTGACCACGCCTAAAATACACACACACACACGCCTGTGACACCTGGCAAGCCCTGGTGGTTACCCATCCAAGTTCTGATCAGGTTGCATGCTGCTTAGTTTCCGAGATCCTACAAGATCCGGCGAGATGGAGCGCGTGCAGAGTAATTTGGTCAGCTAAGCAAAAACTTGAAACCGTTGAAGCAGAAATTATACATTTTCAGTAGCCAAGACCCGTCTGAGACAAAAACAAATTCAGATTTTCCGAGTCGACCCTCGACCTCACAGCTCTCCCGATCGTGAGTCAAGCGTTCAACCCGGAATCGCCTCCTCGCGAGCCAGTGGCAGGCGGCGATGTTGAGCTCGAGCAGAGCTGGAGGAGAAACCTGCGGGACGGGTGAACCTCCTGAGCCAGCTGGCACTGCCATGGGGAATGTGGCACGCAGCGCCGGCAGCCGCCACCTCCGCCGCTCCTGTTTGCCGCTTCGCACGGCGCTGTCAACGGTGGCAACTGCCCGCTGCGGCTGGAGTCTACGTGCAAGTCATTACGGAGGCATGCGGGGAATTCCATCACGGCCTACAAACCACCGGTCAGGGCCAGACTGCGGGTGTTTGTTGGCCAATGCTTCCCCTCTGAGCCCACTCACTGGAGCGCGCGCGCGTGTGTATGGAGAGCTTATGTGTGAGTGTGTGTGTGTCAGCAAACACTCCACCCCGCCTCAACTCTCCCATCAGCAACAGGGCAGCTATGGGGCGAGTAGAGGAGTTCTCATACTTGGGCAGTGCCCTCCGTGGCCAGCTTCGTTTTTGGTCTTTCTGGGAAGGGCCCTCTGTTTACGATTCGGGATGAACCCACATGCTCGTGCTTTATTTGGAAAAACTTGGAAGCGAGGAGGGGATAATCGTAAGGGTCCAGCCCATGCGTAATTGCACTGAACGCCACCGATCCTCGCACAAGCGGGACGTCGGGGGAGCGCATTGTTTTACGGCCCGCGGCCCTGAATGGGGGCCTCGGTTGCACGCGTTAAACTGGCCGCGTGCTACGACTGCCGATGAGCTCTTCGCGAGTTGCCCCTAACGCTGCTTCTCATGAAGGACGCGATCCTGTCGGGCAGCTGTCGTGCATCGCTGCGTCATAGACGATCGTGCACACTCGGCTTTCGCAGCCGTGCCCAAGCGTATCGCGTGGTTGGTTTATCTTTGCCAAGGTGCATGCGCATGTGCCTACATGCTGCATTGGGGCGTGCAAGCGTGCACAGCTCTCTTGTCAACTTTCCCTGGCTGACATTACATTGCAGTGCCCGGCTCGGGGAACAGTGCCACCTCCTCGCCAATCCCAGTGCACAGAGCCACCAGTGCAGAGGGCCACCAGTGCAGACAGCCACGCCACAAATCAGCGCTGTGTCTCCCTGACACTGCACACACACACACACAGAGCCCCCTGCTCGCTCCTCACTTATTCATAGGACCGCTACCTGTCTGTCCACAGATCTGACTTGAATGGTGGACGAGGTTTAATTCATAAAGGTACAGCTCTGTGATCCGCACCTCCTAATAGCACGGTTGGCTGCGTACCGTGCGAAAGAATACATTCAACATCCATGCATCATTGCTTGCTTGCTCGTCCTCCTGCTCGAGGTATATCTAAAGGTAGCCCCTCTAGAGGTTCTTTTTTGGCCTGACCTTTTATGCTGACCAGGTCTTGCTAGGGGTGGGAATACTCTATCCAAGTTTCCGCAGACGGGGGCAACTGTTTACCAATTAAATAAGAATTTGCTAGTATTTTTTTTCATACAATGGCCAACTTGCACACAATGGCCAACTCTCCTCTGAATAATGTTACGTGCTATTTAACATCCGCTGTGAAGCATAAATGCCGTATATTAAAGTTATTACACCTGCATTCTTAACTATAGCGTAGCCCGCCCGATTCGAACATCGAACCTCTGCAACAAGCGTCAAACGCAATGCTGCTGCTGGGCCATGTCACTGCACCATGCGATGCGCGGTTGCCATGTGGGATCCAAACCTGAGAACCCGGAGAAACCCCGCCACGCATCCGAGGGGGTATCACTCAGCACTGCCATCTCCTGGCCATGCCCGCGGTCTCATACGGACAACACATGGCAAGCCCTTGTGGCCATATAACCAGCACTAACCGGGCTCGACTCTGCCTCGCTGTACCCTGAATGGGTGCGTTCAGTGTGACGTTGTCCTTGGCATTTGTGCCCTAAAGGCTGCTGCAATGTGCACGGTAGAGCATGGGCTGCGGTATAAAATGTTTCCATGTTTGTAATTAATGTTGACAGTCATATTTCCCAAAGCAAAATTAGTTTCAGGAAATCACAGGTGCAACGTGATCGCTCGCAGGGATTGCCTGCGGCTTTATACGCACGCACGCGCACGCGGGAGCGCGCAAAACTTGTGGTTACAATTATTTGTGCTGGGACAAAGTCCAAACAACATCCATTTTTAGCCGCGTGACTTTCAACTGTATAAACCCCACATCACCGCGGCTAACGCGCACGACAGACGGCCGAGACAAAAAGAGATCATTCTAATGCCTCAAAAATCAACCCAGTCACTCGGCTCCGACCATATGTAAATTCAACAATTTCCAACATCTTTGTAATCTCGCCCCCCAAAGCACCACAGGTCGCGTCCCTTAACGTTACAGCATTGCTGGCACCCCAACCACTTGGAACAATGGGCACGCACCGCCGTTTTGTCAATCCACTGCTGGATGAGGGCCACGACTGGCTGTGCGGATTGTGGGAGATCATTTGACCGAGCTTCATGTTGGCCAGTGGGACGTACAGAACAATGAACTTTACTTCAATGCCCTCTGATAGAAGGTGGCGGTCGCTCATCTAAGTACTATCCATGCCAACATCCTGCTTAGTTTCCAAGATCTCGTGAGATCGGGCGCATAATGGGTGGCTTCAGTCGTTGGCAATCGGAACCCCAGGAAAACCTTGTCGAACACGGTGGTTGCGCTCATGGAAAATGCTCTTGGGTAAAACCGCGTTCAACGAATAATATAAATTATGGGAAACAATAGGGTTGCGTTCCTGGGTCCAAATTGATCACCCCTCCCTCTTTGTTTAACCAATTCTACAGGATGTAAGCCCTTGCTATTGTACTAAAGGATCCTGAGTCACTCTCTATCTCTTGTGTGTATACACTTTATTTTTACATTTTACCTCAACACAACCCCCCTATCTCCATTCCTTTTCCCGCACAACGGCACTCACGCCCGACGCTTACCCCTAACCCTATCTTCTTGAACGTTCATGATTCACGATTTAGGCGTCCGTCTGGCCTCCTCAATGAGTCGACGACCAGATGCGTGCAGCAAGGTGTGAACATTTGAGCTGTGCGTGTTGAGTGTGTTACATTATCACAAAAATACGTAAATGGTAAATAACTCGTTCTCACAGTCGAATCATTCTCACCATAGTACCATCCAGACGAATCCAGGCACTCATCTCTCGCAAGCCTAACAACTATCATAGCAACAGCCTTAGCAACGTCAAACCGCGTATAGCCGAAAACAGGCCTCGTGAAGTAATCCGTGCATGCATATCCGAAATGAGCGCTCGATAAAAAAAAACCGCGTTCGGCGAATTAAGTCTGTACTTTGCTGAACAAGAGCGCGCGTCTTGGGTTTAAACAACGCCGTTCCTTCCCAAACAGCGAGCGGCCGCTGGGACGCATGGCGCGTTTAATATCAGCCTGTGTGGTTTTACTGGACACCTGTGAAATACTGGGCATCTGTGAAAAGGAGCTTTGCAGTTCCTCGGATTTAAACCGTACCGCATTCAAACGTGTGTTCCCTGAAAATGTTAAGTCCTACGTTCAACGTTGGACCGCATTATTGTTCTTGTAACGGTTAATTGTATACACAATCTAAAGTGGTTCCAGTGAAATTGGTGTATTCCCTTTCCCTGCATCGTGTTGTTCAACCGTTTAACAATTATTATTTGCAGTTCACTGTGTGGCTTTTGTGACACCGGTCTCTCTTGTACAAGAGTCTTGGACTCAAAGCTCTCTCGCCTTGTCATATAGGGTAATTAACCTGACAAGTGTTTCCAATAACATCCGGTAATCCAGCAGGATGTTAAACAAGCCCGACTGCGGATGAGATCCAGAGGGTCAAAACCGGTCCGGAGTTTGCTTTCCTTGACGATTGCAGCTTGATATTGGTCGAGACATCCATCCAGGAGGCTTTGTTGACATACGTGCATGTGCCGAGACGCAGAATGGGGGTTCTGCGTATTATTTGCTCGTACATTTGTTGCTAAACAATACATGATTTGTCCAGGGCATTGTTCCCAAGCAGGTGTGAGTGAGGGAGCCTGCACCTGATCGTCTTGCTGGGGCACACGCGTCCCCATCTCCACCGGCGACGCTTCAGAGTTTTGGGGCTTCCTCACCGCGACTCAACACGGCAACTCGATTTATTTTTTATTGCACTATAAACTGTCAGCTTTTGCTGCGTAAACGTATTGCAAACATCGTTATGGAAGCACAGGGGTTGGTTTGTTGGTTAAACAGAAGGCTTGAGGAAACAGAGCCTTTTCAAGATGTATAATGGCAGGCTCTGGCACAGAAGTCGGCTTGTTTTGCTTGGCCATGTGCTAGCATTTAGAGGGTCAAAACAATAAAATGTAGCCCCCTTTCCCCATCCCCCGCCACCATCCAATGAAGCTGAGCAGCAGCAGCACGAGCAGCCACCAAGAGGGGGAGGAATGGAAGGAATCCACAACCACACTGCTGCAGTGCGACGCAGACGCAATGATTCTGCGCTGAATTAACCGGTGCACCGATTCGAACCACCTCGCGATGATCGTCCCCAATCAGGGGTGCGATTCAATTAAATAAGCATTTAACAATGTGGGTGAATGTAGCGGCCCCTAGTGGCTGGAGGGTGTCACGTAAAACCCATTACATGTATCGATGCACGGTATGCCCATCTCGGGATAGTTACTTGAGGTTACATTAGGTGGACTGCAAGATGTGAATAAACCAAATACAGATAACTAAAATAATGAATGTAGATTTTCCAATGTTGGTTCAGGATCGCCAAAAGAGGTGAGTTACCCCTCCATTCCGTATTTGAGCGGACGCCGCCGTCGATTGCCACCGTACATATTTACAATTCAAATTGAATCGTACACTCAGTTTATTTGAATTTAATGTTTATTTGAAAAAAAATTTACGGGTACCTTCTAAACATAATCCTACTGGATTTAGTTTCAAAAAAAAATTCTGACTGCAGGAATAGAGAAAGGGCTCTTTCTTTAGCTCCGTAAAACCCACAGGGGAAGCTTGTTTGAAGGTCTCGTACTTGACGTGGTTGGGGGCTGGGAGCCGCAGCTTCCTTCCTCGGAAAACACCGTATCAGGTGCTCGTTTCAGGCCGAGTTGACCTGAAGGCCACCCAACGGTCTCCCCCATAAGCCAGGGAGACAAGTGGGGTTTCTCGCTGAAACGAGCGCGGAGAAGCGCCCTTCCGTTTACAGTTACCGAGCCGCTTGCTGGCAATTCCACATTCCTGTGGCGGTGGCGAGGCACTCGATAGGACAACCACAACCGGCTTGCCGCAAAGCGGTACCCTTTTAACCGACCCTGGACGGATGAAAAGCCAAGGCCAACCTGCGGCCAGGATTTGAGCTCACAACCTCACGACCGCGATCCGCACGCTCTGACGCCGTGCCACCCACTTGACGGCGGAAACCAAAATTAAATATGAATACAAGCAATGCGTGACTTCGACCTTTCAGAACACGATACACGAGGACGCGTTAACACCCGCGCCGTTGTGAATCGACACATTAAGCCGGTGTGGTTTTTTTTTGTTTTAATCACGAAAGCAAACGGGACATTGGGTCCCTTGCAGTGAAGGTCTCCCACTCAGGGCGGTCACTCGGTCGGTCGCGTTGCGTTTTTTTTTGTTGTTAATGCCACTGAGTAACTCTACCCACTGTGGGTCCATGTCACGTTATCCCCACCATCTGCCCAGCCAGGCCCCTCGCCCGCCTTTGTACCTCTCACAAACCCGATCCCACGGCGGGGGCATCAGGTTACCTGTCACGAGCTCTCTCCGCTGGCCCACATACACCTGTGGGGGTTGGGAGGGGGTAAGCAGCCAGCTATTGCGTGTCGAGGGAACAATGACTGTGCAGGGCCGTGCCGGTGTGGGGTGGGGGGTACCGTTCTGAGACAGTGAGGGGGCTCGCACAAGTCCTGGAGGGGCAACGCGTGGATGAAGATGCGCATGGATCACTCTTTGGGAGGTGGTGGTTGCCTTTACAACAACAAAAAACAGCGCTCATCTTGCAGATATGTACCTCGGCAATGTTCTAGTATGTAGAACCTCTTTCGCACCGTACGTAGCCAACCGTGCTAATCGGAGGCGCGGGTATGTCTGCAACGACGTCAAAGTCTCAGTCATGGCAAAGATAGACACTTAAAAATCACTCTGGAACGCTCCAGCGACGTTCCTGAAGTTTTGGTGTATTTAAAATGCGTACGAGTGACACTGCAGCGATGTTGATCATCTTGAAAACGACTGTAAAGCCACTGTGTAAAGCACTTGCGTAAGGTCACTGCCGTGTTTTAAAATGTCACAGCGGTGACATAATTCGCGTGCTCCTGGCGGTAACGTTTTAACTCTCGCACTGGACGAAGCTTTAAATTGGCCTAAGACAACACAGGATACAAAGCTACGTTGTGCACAAAACAAGTATGCAATTATACTCTTGGTTCTTTCGGTAAAGTCACGTAGAAGGGAATTTTATTGTTTTATATTTGTATTATTTTATTGTTTCCCTTCTACGTGACTTTACCGAAAGAACCAAGAATATGAATCCCTGCAGTCACGAAAGCTTTAAATCAAAAGTATGCAATTGTTGCGGATGCATATTAAATACACAGATATAGCGATTTCAATGTAAAGGTGCGACCCTGCACTAACTTGTTCACGCCACTGCTGGCAGATGGGTTACATGAAGCTCTCGAGAGCGCTCTTTGAGGGCATTGGCCAAGTCTCGCATGCCAGCTCGACGTCGTGCAAGAGCTGAGACAACACTACTCCTTACCGCACCAAACGCGACCCGCCGATCGATTAACTGGTGTGCCCACTCATACTGCCGGGGGGGGGGGGATAGGGCAGGGTGATTTAAAAAACCGGTCCATTGTTTCAACTGCCACGCCTGGAGATCAAATCGAAAATTTCGATGATTCCGATTCCAACGCGCTTACCATTGCACCACGGCGGCATCTCTTGGGAAGGGGCTGTCTTAAAAGGTATCTAAAGTCACAGTGTTGGGTTCGAAACTGCTAGGTTTGTGCGTCTCGGGGAGGTTTGTGTGTGTGGTGGTTTTTTTTTATGGTGGACATCGGATACGCTCCCACGAGAGGTAAACACTGCCAGCAAACACGACCGGGGGGTGGGGGGTGGGGGGGGCGCCAGGTCCGCTCACACACAGCGGTGCTGCCACCCTTGGACCAAAGCAGAGAAGAGCGTCGCTCCGGGTGCACACCCATTCCCGGCTAGGCCACGTGTGCCACACGCCACTCAGAAACCCCCCAACTCGAAAAATTCCATCGGCACAGAAACAAACGTAGCCATTCATCATCCCATTAGGACAGTGCTACACTCGTAATGAGGACCTTGGCCGGGGGGGGACTGGGCGCGAGGCAGGGCGTTCTGTATTCACAAGGTCCACTTCAGACGATGGCAGTTTGCATAATGCAGAGTAAGCAGACAATACCACACACATTCCCATATCTGTCGCTGCAACATAAACCATGAAAGTATTCATATTCTTAGTTTTTTCGGTAAAGTCACGTTGAAGGGAAACAACAAAATAATAAAATATATAAAACAATAAAAATTCTCACGTTTCGACCATAACTCAAACGGTTTGAGTTATGGTCGAAACGTCGTGAGAATTTTTATTGTTTATATATATTTTATTATTTTGTTTCCCTTCAACGTGACTTTACCGAAAAAACTAAGAATATGAATTACTGCAGTCACGAAAGCTTTAAATCAAAATTAAAAACATGAAAGTATTGTTTTTACACACCTGTTGGGCAAACAGCCTCCTGGGAGTGAAAGTTTTCAGCAGCATAAGTTTAACATAAACACACTCTGGACCGGTTTCAACATCCAGCGTCTGATCAGCAGTCAGGCTTGCTTAAATCAATGATGGTCAATTGTAAAATGTACAATTTAGAGACTATGTGGCCTCAGTCTACTTTTCCAATGACAAAAAAAACAGATTATGAAACTCTGAAAAAAAAACAATTACTACCAGACTGCGTTTATAATGGTACGCAAGGGCATATTAAACTATTTTAATTATTAATACTGCTTCGTAAGAGAAAAACAATATACGATGTTGACAACGGTTATTTTTCACAGCAGCTATCGGGCTGACAAACTTAGTTGCAAATCACGCTTTACACTATGCCATCGTTTTTTTGACGTTGACAAATGACGTTGGATTTGCTGTGTGAATATTTTTCCATTAACACTGTGACGTGTGACAACCAACTATAAGTCACTCTTCTCTCCTTAACACTGAAGTCCCGCTCAAAGAATACTAACTCATATTTTCCTTTTTCATTAGACCTCCTTTGCCAGTACCAAAATGCAATAATAGGGTTTTTCCCCTTTTATTTGGCAACAAAACTGAAACCTTTTTACAAGGATTCATGTCTGCATTAACCACAATACCTGCAGTCAAAATGCAATCAGTTTCAAGGACAATGCATATATTATCATAGTATGTTTTTTGTTTGCATTTTGACTGCAGGTATTGTGGTTAATGCAGACATGAATCCTTGTAAAAAGGTTTCAGTTTTGTCGCCAGAAAAAAGGGGAAAAACCCTATTATTTCATATTTTTCTGTAAAATATAGAGTCTTAATGACGAACAAGGCAGGTGTGTTAACGTTCCCGCTCGTGAAACACTGCCAAGTCCCTTTTAATATTAAAACAAAGCAATGCATGTATCAGCTGAAGCAGGCTTAGGGATTTTCATGTTTTCGATTTTTTAAAGGAAAATTTTTGGAGCTTTTCAACGCGACTCCACGCTAACCACCCGCGACGTCGCCCGGTGCCAGGAGACACAACTTTCTGACACCAAAGAAGTGACATCATTCCCCCGTGACGTCGAACTTTCGGATCAACCTGACAAATCTTGGTCCGTTTAGGATTAACCTAAAAATCTGGAACACGTCCCTCGTGAACACTCTGCTTTGCCATTAACCCCCCCCACACCCACCCCGTACTGATTTCGATAGCAACGATGTCAGAATGGGCTTTCGCGGTCTATAAATAATTGGTTTGCATTTATTCTCACGAGGCATTGCAAAGGCGTGTTGGAATATTCACTCACCGAGATGCAATTCAAAATTAATGATTTTTTTAATGTTTCCCATTTGAAACCGAACAGACTTCTCTGCTGATTCGTCAGCCTTCCCCATCACGCGTCAGTAAACACCGGCCAGCCAAGTCACACGCGGAATATACACACAGTGCATGCAAAAAAACATCTCACAAACACATCCCGGGCAACAACCGAAGGCGAGCACCTTGAGGCAATGCCCAACCGCGGAATTTACAAACTTTGGTTTACAATGAGTGATATTTAACCTCGGCAAAAAAACTAAGCATAAATAGTGTACATTTGCATTTCACAAGTAAAGATATGTATTTGGATCACTCGCTATTTAGGCATTCAATCGTTAAATATCAATTCCCATGTATTCATCAATGGAAAAATAAAAAGGGCACAAGTATTGAACATATGCAACACTTCGTATTAGCAACACTGCTCCTAAACAATACTAATCCACGATAATGTCATCAGGTTAAGCCAACCAAGAAATGTCTATGGACTGCTCAGTCAATATTTGGATCAATGAAATCAAGTCTGCATGCGACCTGCAAGATCAACAGTTTCTCATTACACAAAAGCTAGCCCTCATAAGGCTTCTCTGGGCCTCTCAAGCCTCTTGCCATCACCCAACCATCCATCTGTAATCTCAGAACCCATCCATAGCCACGGGGCTTCTGAAAGCACCAAGGGAAAGATCACGCGAGACCTAATCAGGGCGTCTTAAGTGGTCAGTACAAATGGAAGAGTTAATTTTTCATCTGCTACGCAACCACGTACAGCAGACGTGCAATGACCCTGTGCTACGTTAATCCAATTGCCTCGCAAAAATGAAATGGCGTGGCAATTGAACAAAAACGGGAACTTTGCGAGTCTCTTGCTCACCAAATTAAACGAGGGGTGGAAGCGGAGATTACATTTTGGGCCATGTCTGGGTATTCATGAAAAACATCTGCTCTCAAGCAAGTAGTTCAGCACCATTGATGGGTTTGCCTGCGACGGTAGGGTTCCAGATTTTAGCTGCGTGTGTAAAAACAGGCTCAATTTTACTCTGAGCGTATCCCACAGGTCATTGACAGAGGAGCTGCAACGATTAGGTTAGTTCGTATGCAGGTGCTGGGTGAATTATTTGCATCGTGGAATCGTTGAGAGTTTGCAACGGCTTGGAGAGGCCTTCAGCCAGCAGTGAACTGAACATGGCTGATGATGAAGATATCTGAAACTGAAGAGGACAAGTGAATTGGCTCGAGGGTCTAATCCAGTCACCTAACGTGACTGGAAGTGGCACCAGTAGAGTACATTCACAAATCTCCAGTGGGGACAGGCAGTGGTTGCTGCGCCGGTTGGTATAGAGCGTTGTAGTTATGTATCAACATATGGTAAATATCAATGTTCAAACGGTTTTAAATGTTCCAACATGTCAAGAAAATGTATGGGCCTGTTGCATTCAAGAGATCACAGGTAAAGCACCCGGACAAATCCATGTACATTCTCAGCGGTCACGGCTCTGTTGCGAGGCAGTCAACTGTACTGCTGTAAACACAAGCTACCATATGCTACATTCGTGTATTGCGGACAGAATATAACACTTAGTCTGACGATCTCATCAGCCTACATTGTAGAATACGCTCCAATATTTTGGTAAATTGTAAAGTTTCGCAATCCTGTAATTTAACATAATTTACACATTACATTTCTAGGCTTGTGAATACATAAAGGATTGTGGGTAAATTGTGCAAAATATACGTATTAATTATCCACGCAAAATAGTGATAAGTTCTGACAATGCAATTACAGAGAGTGCAATCGTTGCATTTAGTGAATTAAGCAAAGCCCAGCTCAATGTTCCTTACCCTACAAGTGAAGAGAACTGCCCGTTCCCGAGCGGGGATTGACAATTCCAGGAACACAGTATAAACACGTAGAAGGAGCCAAGTTATTCACAACGTGACACTCGTGTGAGACTACACTCAGTTTATGATTCTAAAATAAACATGCTTGGCCTCGTGACCAATGCCGCTACTGCACAAAACTCGTTGCTGATGATACAGATTGTGGCGTATTCTTGTGCATAGGCTGATAACTTGTTTTTTTTCCCTTGTGAACACTAGTTTTACATTTGAATGAACGCTCACCACGACTTTGTTCGGTGCTCGGTGATTATGCGCTCAAGCCCTTTGCTGGTGTGCAACTGCACTGGCATGAGCTGATTACATGGAGATAATTTTAAGTAGCACGCTTAAGTGTGAATTACCTTGCCCATCTTTCGTCTCTTGACCACATAGAATAAATATTTAGTTACGACGTCCGACAATTTTTATTGCAAAGGTAGAGGCACAGTGAATTATGAACAATGATTTTAAGCAGGGCACATAGGGGAACAGCCTGTGTGACGTGTGGTGACTTTGGCCACCCCCCCCACCCCCCCGATGGCCTCCACGATCTGACACAAGCAACGGGCTAGAGGCACCGTGTTGGCACGAGGACGTGTCCCGGTGGCCCTAGCGTCTGTCTGAACCCCGAGCTGAGTCAGTCAGTCCGGCCCTGATGGAGTTTTTCACTGTCTGGCGCATCGTGTCCTCCAGCAGAGACTCTGAAAGCGGCTTTATCACCTGCAGGGCAACCAAGGGGGGAAGAGTTACTCCGGTACAGCCCAACGCACCTCGATCCCATGCAGTGACACCACTGGGCTGGGGTGTCCCCTCAACACTCATGCCGGCAGAAGCCAAACGATATACTGTGATCATCATGGAAAAGACACTTCACTGCACTGGTTATCCTATTTTGGTCTGAACGTCTGCAAAGTATAGCCTGTTAAAATTAAACACTCACAGCGACTGCAATCTCCGCAATGTGGTGTTCTAAACACTGTACAAGCACCATGGCAGTCATCTACTTTGTAAAATGCAACGGGATAGGAAAAAAAATCATTACAAATCCCACATCAGACAGGGACAACAAACCAAGGTCCTGCCACCATTATTATGGGAAGGTCATACATAACACATGTAATGTGTTTTTAAGTAGTTGCACACTAAACATCACCAATAGAGGGAGCTTTACATTGGGTTCATAACAGCACAATGTGAACACTGAAAAGTGCCCTCCTATCCATAGCATGACCACACATGGCATTGACACCAATAAGGATGGGAAGTACTAAGGCAGCCACCTGTGAATAAACTGAATTGTCAGGCATAGTGAGAAAGTAATTTCAGCCTGGTCAGTAATTTGCACCACGTTAAATGTCGTTTTGTCACTTGAATTTCCTAAATTCCAGCTCTTGAGACGGAAATAGTTAAATTTCAATGAAACAGAATAAACACTTTTTTTTCAGGGCATAAGCAGGTGTGTCCTGTGTGGATAAAGGGGACACTTATAAAAGTTACTTCAGAAATATGTTCTGTGACGTCTAATACAGCAGCGCACTGCCCGTTGTGAACAGGAACGTATTTGCCTCATGTCATGACAACGATAGCATGATCGCAATATGTACTTGTTTTATGTCGGCCCACTGCTAGATGAGGACCTCCCTATGCCATGGACGTCACGGGGGGTTATTTGACTCAACTTGACAACGCTGGTCAATGTTGGTTGTTGAAGGTGTGGAACATAGAGTTTGGAGCATAGTACAGCACATAAATGCTTTTTGCTTGACTACCATCTACGGACAACGTAGCCACACGATACAATGAGACAAACGGTTGTGCCGGGATACTTCGCTCACCTGTTCCCAGAGAACGTTGGCGAGCTCGTCAATGACAGCTCCGACATCGCGATACTCTCCCGAGTAGCGCACGTACGACCACGTGCACAGCAGCAGCAGCGACATCGTCAGCACCAGGTTGCAGAGGCTGGCGAGGGCCGACAGCCCCACGAATCCCAGCGCGCCAGACGCCACGTACATGGCCACCACGACGGAAAAGAACGTGGCGGGCGTGCGCGCAGCCTTGAAGATGTTCTTGCTGTCGTTGTGCTTGGAAAAGTTCCCAAAGGTCTCCTGAATCTCGCACTCAAGCTGCTCCTCGTATTTCCTGCTGTACTCCTCACCGCCCATTTTCTTGGTGGAGCGGAACTGCTTGATGCAGCCTTCCAGGAGATTGTGGTGCCTCTGCTCCAGGTCTGATGGTGCCAGGAATGGCTGGTTACCTCCACAAACCTATGATAATGTTTAAAAATCACGTAGAAGGGAAACAATAAATATATATAAAACAATAAAATGCTCACGACGTTTCGACTGCAACACAAGAAATCATCACCAGGTGTGATTGCTTGTTTTGCAGTCGAAACGTCGTGAGAATTTTATTATTTTATACTTGTATTATTTTATTGTTTCCCTTCTACGTGACTTTACCGAAAGAACCAATAATATGAATCCCTGCAGTTACGAAAGCTTTAAATCAAAATTTAATGTTTAAAAAATTTAAGAAATTACTCTGTGCATGCTACAAGGACAGTTAATTTGCCTCTGGTAGACATGGTATGGACTAACACTGAAAGATTAGAAATGGGAATATAAAAAAACAATGGTGGGTAGGAAGTATTGCAGACAAAGCGAGGTAAGTGAGACTGGGAGGGTATGGCCGTGAGGTGCAGAGTGAGGAGGGAAACATCACAATCAAGAGTTTTTTAATCAGAGATTGAAGGTAATTTGAGGAAGAACCCGGACGAGCGTTAAGGAAAACATCAACACGGACATGAGAGTGGCTAAGGTGACACAAGTGGAGGAAGGAGATCCAGTCGAACTAACCCCATCGCAACGCGAGAACAGTGGTTATAAGAAGTGAGCAATGTTTGAGGGTTGTGTTTTTTAAGCAAATGCTTACCTTCTCCATCTCCCGATTGTACATGTCCTTTGCAGTGGCAACAGCTGTGAGGTTATTGGCTTCTGCGGTGGCCTGAAAATTAAATAAAAAATAAATAAAAAATGCTACATGTTAAACCTAGATAAGCGTGTACACGGTATTAAATATGCATTTATACTTTATTTTTTGTGCTCAAATTAAATATTAACTAGGCATTTAATGATCATTACCTGCAGCATAGACTTTGGATGTGGAAGCTCCTCTCCCTGATAAATCTTCATGTACGTCTGCAAGTCAAAAATTGTCGAACCTTAAAATGCATTTATGTTGCATCAAGCAAACTACAAAGACAAAGATCCCCATATAGCCTTGAAAGACTGTTGGGGCAAGTGCTGTTAGCGAGCACCTTTGAAGGTTGGCACGGCACACGACGGGGTGGGTGGCCAGCATCACGCCCGACCGCCTTTGTCTCCCCAGTGGCAATGCTTACACATTCAAGTTTAGTACAAACATACATTGTACGTGCCAGGTACTCATTTGAGGCTCATTCGACCAAGGGGAGGCCCAGGACCGGTTCAGACAATCGTCACTGGTGTTGGCCGTGAGCGGGAATCGAACTTGGGTTGCCGGGTTCGTAGTGCAGCGCGCTAACCGCTACACTACCGTTCCCCACAAGCAAACTACAAAGACAAAGATCCCCCGTATAGCCTTAACAGACTGTTGAGGCAAGTTCTGTTAGCGAGCAGCTATGAAGGCCTACTATACATACATACCCACACACACCATTTCATGTTTACAGGCAAGTTAGCCGAGGGTCCTTAACACACCCAAGGCAATACAACTTAATATACAGAACGGTATAAAATATATATACGAAACTGCCCAACAGGTGTTTTGTGTCTTAATCAAGAAGTAGCGATGCATTGATTCATCAATATTCATTCCTATAGCTCACAATACACACGTCAAATTGTGTGCGTGAGAATTTACCATTTTAAATTAAGACACATTTTTTCAGTCGGTCAGTCTGTACCCTTTATAGTTATAAATGCTATTCCATTTAGGCCAACGGAAGGCAAAAAATAAGACTAGACAGAAGAAAGAAAAACCAAATCAAATGAGAAGGTACAAATGATACAAGACAATAATTTCTTTGCAGCGCTGAATTGTGGCAGTTCACCGGATCGTCAGGCGGTGAATATTCACAGATCTAACTTAGCATTAGGTTTTACGAGCCAATGCTATGATTCACAATACATTTTTTACATCAAAACATCGAAAAAATATATATTATATTAATTATTATTACACTCGTTCCCCCAGGAGAGCCTCATTGTGCCTCAAGATTCTTACTCAGGAAGGTAATGCCAAGTTTTTTGCAGGAGAGGGAGATGTTGCTATGTGTATTCCCCATTGAGCAATTTCCCAGTAAATGTATCAGCATTTGGATATTTGACCAACACCAGTTTCATTGTATGGTTCCTATGAGGATCCGACAAACGGAGAGGAAACATGCAGAACAGGCAAACTACTCACAGAAAAGCCCCCCAAGTCAGAAATCGAAACTATCCCCTTTTTGCTTTGTGGCATGAGTGTTACCACTTCGCCACCCTGCCATCCCCGGGCAGACGTGGAAATCACCTTGAAGTACTGCACGAGTGCACGGCACGTGATCCTGGAGCCGTTGATCTCCTTGACAGCCAGGTTTTGTGAGGCCAGCAGCAGAGGCACCAGGTTCTGCAGGTTCTGCTTGAACTCGCTGTCAATGTCTGCACACGTGTCCAGGGGCGCACTTACTTGAGGTCAACGCCACGAGCATGCTTGGTAATTTGTCGAAAACGTACGTACTATAAAACGCGCACCCGTTTGTCCTTCTGTTGTAAGTTACTTTAAACTCTGAAACAATCGCGCAAACAGCACCACCTATCTGTAGACTTCCAAGGCTTTCAGGACCAAGAGGCTCTAACAAACCATTACAGGCTCTACAGCAAAATAAACGCAGAGACCTTCAAAAACTGTGCCCATCTACCTAGTTTGACTGGAAGAAAAACAAGTATTGACCAGCATTTTGCTTGCATAGGAGACTACACGCGTAAATTAGGTTGTTATAGGCTGTGGAGCTACACTGTGGGCAGCAAAGGGTAGAGCATGTACGTTTGTACTAAACTTTAAGCTCCGACATACATGGTCCCCCCCCCCGCCTTCACAAACCCGCACTGAGCAGTCCGGTCAAGTATGGTCATATCACACCGAAGACCCGCACGGCGTGGGGAGGCTTTAATCCAGCAGTGGATGGACATAGGGCTGCACCTTAGTAAGTGTTATACCTTTTAGGCGGCCATCGAAGTTTGGGTTGGTAGCCACCTTGAGGCCAGGGTGAGGCATGAGGAAGCAGCTGACCTTAGAGAAGCACGAGTGGATGTGCTTCCTCACGTTCTGCACCTCCTCGTGCTGGTTCTCCGATAACTGTATGGTCAAAACGACATTGCGTTGTGTCAGAAGGTGGCCAGGGGGCACAGAGGTCAGAGAGTTGGGCTGTCACCGCAGAGTTCCAGGGTTCGAATCCAGGCAGCCGCCTGTGATTAAACCGGGTTCTCAAGTGGCAGTGAGTTGATGGTCTCTCACCAATGACTGCACGATAATCTCATCACATTACATTCGGTCTTTCACTTAATTTGGCGAAATTCCAGCTCCGCGAATTAAACATATCGGTTGGACCGTCGTGCGACGAACATTATACACTCAGTGGTCTGGCAGCTGTCGAAAGTGCTGCCCCCTGCTGTATGGACCAGAGGCCACTTAAAAGGAATGAAGTGGTAGCTCTGTGGTAGGCACTTCCAAGGCTAATCTCTAACATGAACGATTACATGATTACACTACCCTGTGCAATCCTCTATTGGACATTTTGCTTCATGACACAATATCGATAGCACAATCTGGACAACGTTTTGGAAAAAGAGCAAAACATGTTTTTAAAAGAACATGGTGTTGGTTTGCATGCTCAAAGGTAAGCACAATTAACACCACTTGTAAGCAAGGACTGAGATAACATTACATTTTTAGGAACACCAACTTCCAGCATCCTTCCATTTGTAAGGCTTGCTGAGCCGCAACATAAAAGTATGATTCTTGACTTAAAGCTGTCGTGACTGCAGGAATTCAAATTCTTTGGGTCTTTCGGTAAAGCCACGTAGACAGAAAAAATAACGAAAAATATTGACGTTTCGATCGCAACACAAGCGGTCAGTCTTCAGGAAAAGGGGGGGTTAGCTTCAAAATACAACTGCTTATAAAGGTTTGAAATGGGCGTAGCCCAAATCTACGGGGCTTTACCAAAAGACCCAAATAATATGAACGTATGAGTTCAAGAGTTGCCAACTAAACCCCCCCCCCTTTACAGAGTAAATGAAATAATTCTCGAAGCCTCTACAAAGATCACAAAGGTGTGCATTTTAGAGTTGGAAACATGCACTTGCATCTCACCTTCAGCCGTTTTTCAAGGAACTTATTTCCGCCCTCGTGGCCATATGGATACTCGTATGGGAAGCTCCAGTCTCTTACGAGAAACATGAGCGACTGCGGGGGAGGAGGGGCAACAGCCCAGATGAGAACAACACCACCACCACCATCATCATCATAAACCAGATTAATTTTCCCTACCCTGCTGCACAAGAGTGAAATGGAGATGTGCACTGGATTTTTTTCACAGGGCTTTTAATTTTAGCCTACTGGCTGTGCACTAGCAGGCTTGCCGAAAACCCTCACCAATTAAGCTTCCGATAAGCACTATCTCCACCACCAATGACTTTTATTCGGTGATACTTATCGGTGTAAAACATACGCCAAGGGGAGGTGAGGGCGGCTCAGCATTTACGAGATGGACAATCAGCAAGAACAAGCGTGTGCAATCAGATACTACACACGTTTCCGGACATGACCAGCGTGCATCTTGTGGCGGAGGTAAAACTAAATCAATGCTTTGCTGCCCCTGGACATCAGCTTCTTCAAAGCCCCTTGCAGCAGCCCCGCATGAGATTTTTAAGCTGGATTTGGCCGCCTTGCTTAGGCTCTACTGTACTCCACCAGACTAATCTGGGCTTTATTTTGCCCACCAAAGGCTTCTGATGCCTAAAATTAGGTTTGGTAATAGCAGGCAATGCTATAACCTTACAAGACAATGCTGTAAACGTGAACAGAAAAAGTATGACTGTATTGATTATTTGCACTGACATTATTTAACAAGGAGAAGAGCAAGCACTCTATTCATGAAAGAAAAACAAGTGGAGAGGGAACCATTTATCGAGTGACAGAAAAACCAATGTAATTTTAACAAAAAAGCAACAGTAATGTCAGCATATTTAGCACAAAAAATGAATACAAAGGTACCTGGAAGGGTTTGTTGATGACTTGATCCATCGCAAGACGTCCATATTCAGTAAACAACTGTTAGAAAGACAGACGTTTAGATGAGAAGGCGATTGTTTAGCCTAATGTGAATGAATAACTAGTTCACTATCCAATTTCACAACACTAACATTTTCAAATGAGTTTGCAAATTAAATCAGTGTCCCTACCTGATGCATTATTATTGCAAATTTTAAATATTCAAAACCACATTTGAACTCCTGTAACGTTGAATAGAAGCAGTTTACATAATGAAACGTTTATGAAAAAGGATAAAGATCTCCGCTTTACGTGAAGCGTGCAACACATTTACATTTAACTAAATTCTACACTGATGGCTCCTTGATCCTCCATCTGCTACAAGGCTAGTATGTTCTCAAAATACCTAAGAGCAGGAATTTGTAGCCACTGCACGATTCACCCAAGGCCAGGTGTTTGCAGTAGATCTTGCCATCGATGCCCATAACTGTCCTCGGGATGGCATAAGTCAACTGTCACATGGGTGCTAGCAATCATGAATATTTTACATTTCAGCATTCGTAAAAGAAAACACCTTCAATGCAGATCAGCACCTGTAAATGTTGTAAATCGTCCTCTTGGATGTTTTGCGTTAAGTTGTAAACCTGTCAAAATAAAACACGACGATGCAATTAATTGTTTGAATAATTTTAAACGTGCCTATTTATTTCTATACAGATTGTGACAAACATCTAGCAGAGCACAAATACTTGCCCTTAAAATTAAGCATTCTTCTCAAAACAAGTCAAGCCTAGAAGCAAATCACAAAAGAATGTTCCATAACTGGTAATCATTTGCAAGCTAAGCAGTTTTCAGTCCAGATTGTGCTTGGATGGATAACCACCAAGTGCAAATAGGTTGATAAGAGGCTGTGGGGCTGCATGGTGAGCAGCAAGAGGGCAGTGTATCATAAGCAATGGCGGAGCCAGGATTTTCAGGTAGGGGGGGCAATCCCTCCAGCAATGAAAAATGATCGGCATTGTTAGTAAGTAGGGAGTTGTTAGTAAGTAAGGAGTTGTTAGTAAGTAAGGACTTGTCCCTTGCTTTTTATTCGATGCGTTTGCGGCGATGGCGCAGCCATCGATCGAGGGTCGAATTCGAACCGCGTTGTGTGATCGGCATCGTGCTCGCTGAAGGTGAATGCCTTCAGGGAAGTCGTGTACTGTATACGCAACTGCGCACAATTCTGAATCACTTATAACTGCTTTGCCGTTACTTATTGCCAATTATGGACTCAGACTATTGTCCAATCATCTCATAGAGCCCCTGGCACATAATAATATGCTATACAGTGGCAGTGGGGCTGGCAAAATGCCGATTTATTACTAATAAACCCCAATGATCCGATTGAAATTAGGGATTGCGATTGGATCATTGGGGGGGCACGTGCCACCCCACCACCTCCCACTGGCTCCACCAGTGATCATACGCCATTCTTAAACTGTACATCTATGCTCCCACATCTATGAACCCAACCATCACCCACCCACACCAACCGGCATGGTAAAGTAGGGCCAAATAACCCACATGACCCTCATAGTGCCAAGAGGCCGCTATCCATCATTTGAATGGCAAAAAGAGATGCATCGGCTATGTCGAGCTTCCAACTATTTATTTGTTCTAGGGCCTGCGGTACGGGACCCCACCTGCACAGAGCTGGTCATGGTGCTGAGGGCGAACACAGTGGCGCAGTCCTTGATGGTCGACTGGCTGTCAAACGCGCCCTGAGTGTCCATCAGTAGCACGGCCACCTGAAAGCATGCCGCGGACACAGCAAACGAGTCACATGACAATCCATCCCCCAGTCTCAGCTCCGGGTTCAGAGATCAATAGTCAATGAATGCCAGCGCTTCGCTAGGGCAAGCATAAATAAAACCTTTCATATATAACACAGGAATTTAATGTTCATGGATTATAAAAACTGTCATACATAATCAGAGATGCGGGGGAAGGACAACAAACGAAACACAAAAAAACGAGTTCTGATGAAATATAAGTATTGTCCTTATCCTCAGCTATGATCGATCCATTGCTGGATGAAGACTTCCCCATGTCGTCACTATCTTTCTTGGTTCTAAAATGTGACAATCCATTTAGCACCTACACAAGAGCTGATTTCATAGCTCCGTTTCCACATTGGACATCCACTTGGGCACATTCCCAGTAGGGCATATCTCATATCAGATATTCGAAGGGCAAGCCCAGTGGCTGTTGTGTTATTCGAAATTTGACAGGTTAGGACCATGATATTGGCACACAACGAACTACTCGTTTCGAGAATGTCAAGGGATCTTTAACGTCCAATCTAAAGCAGAAAGTGTATATTTATTTCGGTGAATACATTCGCAGTCATAACAGGGCGGCCTGCCAGTTTACATTCACGAACCTCTGCAAAAGCGCCAAACACCTTACCGCTGGGCCATGTCATAATGAAATGCAATACACCAATACGAGGAGTGTGCTTGTAACCAAAAATAAATACAAGCAAGAAAACTACACTCATGAGCGGCACTGGACAAGACGAAGGCGAGCGGGGGGTCACCTGGCTGCCGTCAGGCTTGTCGACAAGGAAGACGTCACTCCACATCTGTATCCCCGTCGTCTCACGCTCACAGCCGCCGCGCCAGGTGAAGCCGGTGAGTGGCTCGTCGTTCCCTCCGAGCCAGGAACTCGTCTGCCCCGAAGTCACAACAGTGTCAGCCGCTCCACATCACAAAGGTATGTTGATACCTGCATGACCCTGTGCCAGCATGCCATGCACGTGTGCCCACTTAAACCCTGGAAACAGATGTTTACCACTTCTGCCCAGCAACCACCAATGGCAACCATCATAAAACAGGTAAAAAAAAGATTGTACGTGTACATGTACAGCCCTTTGAGAAGCCATTGATGTATGAGGGCCTCAGCACATCGTGCAAACTATGGGGGTCATTTTACCATACGACAGGCGTTAAAGGCAGCGGGGTTACTGCAGAAAGCAGTTAAAATAATAATAATTTGTTCTACTGTACTGCTATGTTCCCACATTTATGCTCCCAGCCTTGACCAAGCTGCAGTGACCGGTGTGAAGTATGATCAAATAACCCCCAAGACAAGCATGGTGTGGGGAGGCCCTCATCCAGCAGTGGACTGACAAAGGGCTGTTCATATAAATGCACACCAGAATTTGTTGTGATGTTACCCTGCACCATGTGCATGCTCCCATAACTTGGCTTATTTAGAAATAGTACTTGCTGACGTGTGTCCCTGCCGTGCAAGATCTAACGGCTGTGGCTATAGTTAGACCCTGACAGAGGGGGTTCTCTGGGGGGCAGCCAAAATATGAACCAACGTCAGGGAAAATAACAAGGATTAAAGTAAAAAAATCCACTAACAGACTCACCGAAGCTGATCATATACCGATTTGATATTTAATTAAAGAGCGGCTTTACGAACGCACGCAATAAGTATACTTTGCCAAGTTACATTTTATCTGGATTGGCCATGAATAATTCAGAACATACCACCAAGGAATTATAGGAAAAACTGATCTTTACGAATGTGCTGAGTTTCCTTTGATGTAGCTGTGGCCATATTTGGCTCAAATAATGGAGTGCATCACTTTAAAAAATTATGAGATATTGTGTGCATGAAAGCCAGCTCATTTATAGCCTGTAATATGGTCAATGGCACCATTTGTCATCATCAGTTTGGACTCCCATTGGGGACATGGTCATGTTAGAGGTGACCCAGAGCAGACGTCATAATGATGATGCTCTGCTTCTCAATTAAGCAATTACCATGAGGCAATGGATCATCCGAGCAACTGCTATGTTGGGGACACAGGTGCCTATACCATTACATAACTCTTACCACCTTACATTCTGTGAACATATGACAGGTGTGGATTCTGCAGGAAGCATTGGGATTGGGGGCATGCCCTTGGACAGAGCGAGGAATGAGTGTGCAGCTCCATCAGCAGCCACTTCTATAGTTAACCTCCTGATGTGAAAATGCTTTAACATTGCACGGGTACAATAACTGCATACAACTATCAGTTACTTTTCCCATGGCATGTTCCACGTTCAGGCTCATGCGCTAGAAGAGGTCCTAGTACAATCCTAAGGTGATGAAGTGAAATTATAGCCGGTCACATTTACACTCAATTTCCCCAACATGTTATGCAACCAATGTAGATGCGACATGGAAGCTGTGTATTTAATTTCAAGACCCCCCCCATGCAGAGTTGCCGTGCCCCATAAAATGTTTGTCCAAGCCAGAACAGTACTTTTGGCTGGACAGTGAGTACAAGGAAAAAATAAAAATCAAATTTCCAAGTACAAACATTTGCAAAAGTAGAAAATAGGCAAAAATATGTGAATTTGAGCTCAGCCAAACAAACAATTAATTTACATACCTTTATCCATCCCCTACTGGATGAAGGCCTCCCCACAAAGTGATGGTCAAGGTGGTTGTTTGCCAATACTTCACCACGCTGGACAGTGTGGGTGACTCAGGAGCAGTTCAGCTATCACTCGCCACTGATGTCAGCCATGGTGGTTGAAATTAACTCGGCTTAACGGATTTGCGGCGCAGCGTACGAACCACAGGAAAACAAAACGGTAAAAACGTGCATGACTGGCGCACGCAGACGTAACGAACGCGACCAACACCTCGCGCGCAGACTCACCTTGTTGTACATGTACCTAAGCATGAAGTCGAGCAGGAAAGACTTTCCCTTGCGAAAGGCTCCGGCCACCGAGACGACCACCACGTCCTTGTCACGCACGCGCTCGTCCAGGAGCACGCGCCCCAGCGCCTCCTCGTCCAGCTCAAAGGAGTGGTCCGAGCAGGCCCGCACCACCTGCACGGGACGCGCCTCCCTCATGGGCACCTCCTGCACGGCGGGGGGCCCTTCTGTCACATCGCTGCCACCGTGCAGGAGACCGTTCTCGCCTGTCACGCCAAGGCGTCAGACAAAAGCAATTCTGGAATAAGCGGGTATAAATGCACACGCACACTCATACATGCGCAGGGATTGTTTTACCCTTCATTTTAATCAAACACCTCCCTGAATACATTCACGCTGCCTGGAATTCCCAGCTCACAGCCAACTTTGTTCTTGACTTTCCGCCTTTGTTCAAGCCCAGGTTCAGGACCTCGCTCTTCTACCCAGTTAATGCTTGTCTCTCTGAAAACAATATACAGTTAACACCTCCTGTTCTCCACTGTAAACATGTTCCGCTGTTTTTCTTTTAGTGGCTTGAGTCGCAGTTGCATTCAGATGCCATATCCTTTTGTAATTTATTGTAAGCTATATTGATTACATTGAGGTGGATGAGCTCAATGACAAATAGTTTACAACACGTTAATACCCTGAATCATGAACAACACTCTATTGGCCACAACACGAAGCTCTGGCCATTTGCCATTTTGAGAGCAAAACACACCGGCGAACTTTCACACGCACACAAAAATCAGATAAGCTAAACGTTTGTCAATACTGTATATGCATCGTGGCCCACCTCTGTGTCAGCACACCACGACAATTTGATAACGATTTACACCTGCTGCGTATTTAACTTACTGGGTGGTACATGCGACGAAGTAAACCAATAGAGTGCCACAATGTGTGTAGCTGTAACGTGGTCAGTGACCCAGCGAAGTTTCCACTAAGGGTCCCAAGTTCATGGCTCATAATCCATGGTGGCCACTCAAGTGTGCCCACAATTAAGGGACAGCGTGCCATCAGTGTTCAATCTAACGCCTCTATTAAACGCGCCACAGACAAAATACATTGAACTTGTTGGTACCGTCTGACGCTGAAAAACACTTCAACGGTCCCATATAATTTAAATAAATGACAATTTACAGCCCTGTCGGTTATGGGGATTTGACCATACTTCACCGTTTTGGTCATTGCGGACTGGGGAAGGGTGTAACGACATGTTACGATATTTACTGTGCAGTAGTACATGGCCGATTTACGTGAAATGTTACCACTTCAGAATCACAAGGTCATCAAAGTGAGTAATTAACTGGGACACATCACCAGCTACTGGACGTTTTTTAGCCGTTTTGGCGCGCTTTTTCCCCAGCCCGTTATTTCACCCGTGTGCTTTCTCGTAGTATTATTGTACACACACGGTACTAGTTTTGCCGCGTTGAAGTTCACATCGCTGAGCTTTTTAAAGTGAGGACAAAAAGTAACACAAGTTTTGGGTTAAAGTAAAGAAGTGACTGATGGCGTTTTAGTCGACCCGTCCGTCAACTGCACTTTTTACAAGCCAAAGAAAGCAAAAACATACATTCGCGTCACAGCTGAACTTACAAAAAAAATACTTCCACGGTTAAAACAAAGTTTATTTCTAAAGTCGCTGCACTTCGTTGCGCACCAATTTAAGTTTTAACGCAAAGTGCACCGCAGAGGCCCGGTCAAGCGAAAGTGCCTCGACCTTGTCTATCGGCCCTGCCGGGGGAGGCGCGCTCCCTCGCGGCCGCGCGGATCCTCATGCCCCCCCCCCCACCCCGACTCCAACTCACCGGTGCCGTTGTAGACGGGCCGCCGTTGCCGCAGCGCAGGATCCGCCATGGCCTCTCGTCTCCCAGCACCACCACCGCCTTCTTCTTCTTCTGCACCCTTCCTCCTCGTTATCCTTATACCCCCCGGCCCCCCAAACTCCACGGGTCGTGCGCGGCGCTGAACGCGTGGTGTGGATCTGTAGACACGAACCACCTGTTATGGCGACCCCGTCCCCTGCCCACCGACACCCCGGCACTGCCCACTCCAACCCGGCCCTGCCCACTGTTGCACCGGACTGCCCACTACAACCCAACCTCAACCCGCACTGCACGCTCACCGCGTTACAACCCAGCCACGGTCCAATTAAACCGACACTCTTCACTTAACGTCCGGGCTTCATCGCCGCCAACTACATCCCTACCGCTTCCAGCCACGCTCAATACACTCAGCCATGCCCACTTCACCAGCCATGCCCCCTGCTCCCAGCCATGCCCCCTGCTCCCATCCATGCCCACTTCACCAGCCATGCCCCCTGCTCCCATCCATGCCCACAACACTCAGCCATGCACACTTCACCAGCTATGCCCACTGTACCCATCCATGCCCACTACACTCAGCCATGCCCACTTCACCAGCCATGCCCACTTCACCAGCCATGCCCCGTGCTCCCAGCCATGCCCCCTGCTCCCATCCATGCTCACTATACCCAGCCATGCCCGCTTCACCAGCCATGCCCACTGTACCCATCCATGCCCACTTCACCAGCCATGCCCACTTCACCAGCCATGCCCCGTGCTCCCAGCCATGCCCCCTGCTCCCATCAATGCCCACTATACCCAGCCATGCCCGCTTCACCAGCCATGCCCCTGCTCCCATCCATGCCCACTTCACCAGCCATGCCCACTTCACCAGCCATGCCCCCTGCTCCCATCCATGCCCACTATACCCAGCCATGCCCACTACACTCAGCCATTCCCACTGCACCAGCCATGCCCACTACACTCAGCGATGCCCACTTCACCAGCCATGCCCACTACACTCAGCCATGCCCCCTGTACCCATCCATGCACACTACACTCAGCCATGCCCACTTCACCAGCCATGCCCACTGTACCCATCCATGCCCACTTCACCAGCCATGCCCCCTGACCACGTGTACAATTTCCTGCTCCCCCTAAGCAATAAAAAAACCCGGAGAGACTCCCTGAATAGACTGGCTTGTCATCTTGTGTAAAAGTAAATAAACACGTGGCGTGATGCTGCACGAGCAGCAGCAGCAGCAGCCTTTGACTACGTACCGACGGTGTGTGTGTGTTGCAGTCATACGCACAGGTGTGTTTAATATGCACAGGTGTGTTTATGTTAATGTGCGCGGGTGTGTTGATATGTACAGGAATGTGCGATAATTAGTGCAAATACGTTAGTATGTACTGGTGCACAAGTTGTGTCAATTCGTATAGGTTTACGAGTGCGTTGTGTACACACGCGCGCGTGTGTCGCTCCTCACAGCAACGCCAGGTAGGCTAAAACACAACGAGATGGCGCTGTGGGGAACATAGGAGTGTCCCTTTTACAGGTGTACAGATGTGTGCAGCGTGAAGTATGGTTATACCACCCCCACAGCCTGTATAATAGACCCTCGTCTCTCAGGGCCTGTGTGTCAATGTACACACACAGGAGATGTTTGCTGTGAAAGTGTGCCGGTGTACATGAGTGAGTGGTGTGTAAATACTCACACGTGATTGTGTGTAGTGTGTGCGTGTCTTTGTGTTCATAGGGAGCGGTAGTGTAGTGGTTAGCGCGCTGCGCTATGAACCCGGCGACACGGGTTCGATTCCCGCTCACAGCCAACACCGGTCACGATTATTTGAACCGGTCCCGGGCCTCCCCTAGGTCCACTCAGCCTCAAATGAGTACCTGGTGCGGTGTGTAAACAAAGGCGGTCGGGCGTGGTGCTGGCCACTCACCCCCTCGTGCACCGTTCTGGCCTTCATAGGTGCTCGCTAACAGCACTTGTCCCTACAGTATGCTAAGGCTATACGGGGGATCTTTGTGTGTAAAGATGTCCACGCGTGTTAGAAGCGCCCGGTGGACAACACAACCACCCGCGCAATGGCAGCTGCCCCTGTCCGTCTCCTACCCACGGTGTCGCGTTACGAGCTGCCTGCCACCGACACTCCAGACGCATTGTCTCACTCAAAACAAAACAGACACTGCAATATAACAGCAGCGGGCAAAGCCTCTGTAATAATAATCAGATTCATGACAAATATAGGAGTGAACCTAGAGGACGATCGAAATTCGGTTTCGAAAGTTGGCAAATGGCCAAAAGTCAATTTTTTACTTTCGGTTTCGGCCGAAACCAGAAATTCAGTTTCGGTCGGCCTCTAAGTGAACCGAATGTCAACATCAATCAGCGAATTTACATAATAACGCGAACTAATCTCCCATCAAACCTATCTTCCCTCATTTCCCAATATCTGTATCGTGTCTACATCTCTCAAATTTCACTACATCTGTGTGTCATCTGTATCCCTCTTCTCCCATCTCAGGCCTACCCTCTGATCTACATTTACAGTGAGGGAAAAAAGTATTTGATCCCCCGCTGATTTTGTACGTTTGCCCACTGACAAATGATCAGTCTATAATTTTAATGGTAGGTTTATTTGAACAGTGAGAGACAAAATAACAACAACAAAATCCAGAAAAACGCATGTCAAAAATGTTATGAATTGATTTGCATTTTAATGAGGGAAATAAGTATTTGACCCCTCTGCAAAACATGACTTAGTACTTGGTAGCAATACCCTTATTGGCAATCACAGAGGTCAGACGTTTCTTGTAGTTGGCCACCAAGTTTGCACACATCTCAGGAGGGATAATTGTCCCACTCCTCTTTAAAGATCTTCTCCAAGTCATTAAGGTTTCGAGGCTGACGCTTGACAACTCGAACCTTCAGCTCCATTCACAGATTTTCTATGGGATTAAGGTCTGGAGACTGGCTAGGCCACTCCAGGACCTTAATGTGCTTCTTCTTGAGCCACTCCTTTGTTGCCTTGGCCGTGTGTTTTGGGTCATTGTCATGCTGGAATACCTATCCACGACCCATTTTCAGTGCCCTGGCTCAGGGAAAGAGGTTCTCACCCAAGATTTGACGGTACATGGCCCGTCCATCGTCCCTTTGATGCGGTGAAGTTGTCCTGTCCCCTTAGCAGAAAAACACCCCCAAAGCATAATGTTTCCACCTCCATGTTTGACGGTGGGGATGGTGTTCTTGGGGTCATAGGCAGCATTCCTCCTCCAAACACGGCGAGTTGAGTTGATGCAAAAGAGCTCCATTTTGATCTCATCTGACAACAACACTTTCACCCAGTTGTCCTCTGAATCATTCAGATGTTCATTGGCAAACTTCAGACGGGCATGTATATGTGCTTTCTTGAGCAGGGGGACTTTGCGGGCGCTGCAGGATTTCAGTCCTTCACGGTGTAGTGTGTTACAAATTGTTTTCTTGGTGACTATGGTCCCAGCTGCCTTGAGATCATTGACAAGATCCTCCCGTGTAGTTCTGGGCTGATTCCTCACTGTTCTCATGATCATTGCAACTCCACGAGGTGAGATCTTGCATGGAGCCTCAGGCCGAGGAAGATTGACAGTTCTTTTGTGTTTCTTCCATTTGCGAATAATCGCACCAATTGTTGTCACCTTCTCACCAAGCTGTTTGGCAATGGTCTTGTAGCCCATTCCAGCCTTGTGTAGGTCTACAATCTTGTCCCTGACATCCTTGGAGAGCTCTTTGGTCTTGGCCATGGTGGAGAGTTTGGAAGCTGATTGATTGCTTCTGTGGACAGGTGTCTTTTATACAGGTAACAAGCTGAGATTAGGAGCACTCCCTTTAAGAGTGTGCTCCTAATCTCAGCTCATTACCTGTATAAAATACACCTGGGAGCCAAAAATCTTTCTGATTGAGAGGGGATCAAATACTTATTTCCCTCATTAAAATGGAAATAAATGTATAACATTTTTGACATGCGTTTTTCTGGACTTTTGTTGTTGTTATTCTGTCTCTCACTGTTCAAATAAACCTACCATTAAAATTATAGACTGATCATTTCTTTGTCAGTGGGCAAACGTACAAAATCAGCAGGGGATCAAATACTTTTTTGATCTACCATTTCGTTGATCTACCATATACAGCACGGTATCTACTGATCTATGACCTTTATATTACATGTTTTTCCCTCTCCAAATCATGGTCCTTGCAAAACTATAACCCTAACCAGAGTAAACAAAAATTGTAATTTATGCTGCTTTGGCAGTTGTGCACTAGCACAAATAACAAAATACATTCGTCAATAACACAGCCGTAAAATTAAATAATGTACAGTATAATGGGCGACATTTCGGGCAATGTCCGTTCTTCATCGCAGAGAGCAGTGATCTGTTAAGCCTCATCGATCACCCGCTCCTGTGGATTAGCCGGAGAGCGAGAGGGAGAGCTGGAGGCTTGTAAACGGAAGGTTGCAAGTTCAGATCTTAGCTTGGATGTTGACTCGGAGGCATCATCTCTCCGGGGTCAATTAAATGAGTACCACTGTGCGGGGAAGTCAACAGTTTTCGTCCTCTCTTTAGATCCATCCCCGTCATAGGAATGCGGATTTTTACACCACTGGCTTAGGGGCTGTGAACAGGCGATTAGCAATTGCCTCTATGCCCATTTGAGCGAGAAATCACTTTGACTTGAATTTTGAGTAAACAAGCCAAAATTGGACACTGCATTCGCCGTAGTGCACAAGTACAAATAACAAGAAAAATCAACACATTCGTCAACAGTGCCCGAAAAGGAGAAGCATATAAAAGTTGACGCTTTGGGCAATGATCGCACAACAGCGAAACTCTAGTACAGGGGTGGGGAACCTTTTTTTATGCCAAGAGCCATTTGGATATTTATAACATCATTCGCGGGCCATACAAAATGGTCAACTTAAAAATTAGCCTGTTATACTTGGTCAAACATTTAATTAACTCACCCCTAATGTGATGGCTGGAACTGCTTCTCTTTGGTGAGGCATGTGATGTTAGCTGGTATTGATGATGTTGCTACTCGCAACTGCTTTTCCAGGTTTGCTCCTAGATTTATTGAATTTCGAGTCCCGCCTGCGGTTGCCTTGGCAGGGCCAGACCAAATGATTTTGCGGGCCTTATACGGCCCGCGGGCCGGACGTTCCCCACCCCTGCTCTAGTAGATCACTGATAGATCACCAGTTAAACACAGTACTGTAATGTTTTTTTTTTAAACCGTTGCTGGGCACAGGCCCAAAGGTCAAGCGGCCAGCAACAATCAGCACTCTCAGAGTTGTTATAGATAAGAGTGTAACACGTTTATTGAATTGAGCGAGGTTATTAGACCTTGGAGAAAGAGGCGTTGGGAGGGAATTCCAAAGTTGAGCATCGCGAGGGTAGAAAGAGAATACGGTCAATTGACGAATATTATTTTCTGTTCAACGAATAAGCACTTTTTTTTACAATTACCAGTGATTACCATTGTGTTTATTAATCATCATCACGTAGAAAAAATATAATTATAATAGATCACGACGTTTCAATCGAATATGCTGTATACCCTTTCGATCGAAACGTCATGATTTATTATTTTTCTACGTGACTTTACCTAAAGAACCAAAGAGTATGGATTCCTGCAGTCACGAAAGCTTCAAATCAAGATTAGCTGAACTAGTTGAGAAAATATTGGCCAAATAAATTGTTAAGATTTTGGATGAGTCCTTGAAAGTGCCCTATTCATAATTCCTGAAGTTTTTTTTACTACTTAGGAGTGCGAGGGCGCCTCCCTGTGGCACCGACTGAACACACCCAGACTTGGCTTGGCTTTTGCTTTTCCAGCTGAGTGCCATCAGGGTGATCACCATCACTCTCATCAAATTGACAGTATGTGTACAGTTGATGGTAGAGAAACCTTTCCTAAACCCTGAGCAAGCCGAATTTAGGAGTCGATTCTCTAACATCGACCATACGCATACTCTCAATCAGATTGTGGAAGGGAATACAGCATACATTTTGATTTAAAGCTTTCGTGACTGCAGGGATTCATATTCTTGTTTCCCTTCTACGTGACTTTACCGAAATAACTTTCAAGGACTCGTTTAAAGCTTTCGTGACTGCAGGGATTCATATTCTTGGTTTGATTTAAAGGTTTCGTGACTGCAGGGATTCATATTCTTGGTTCTTTCGGTAAAGTCACATAGAAGGGAAACAAATAATATTATAATAATATTATTTTATTGTTTCCCTTCTACGTGACTTTACCGAAAGAACCAAGAATAGGTATACAGCATATTAAGTCCCGTTATGAACGGGTTTCATTTAGAGATTACCCTTTGAAACCCCTTCATATGCCAGGCAACCCCGGGCCCAACATCCCCGTCAACCACATAAGATATGCTGTACAGCTCAACACCCTCCTATATGTAACCCCCCTACCCTGCCCCTCATCCTCCTTCCCCCACCGTCGCACACCACATACAGTATATAAAATATTTTAAAATATTTTTTAAAATTTACCTACCCTGTAAAACTCCAATAATAGACACTGAAATTAATGATGCGTACAACCTGTGACGTCGGGCAGAATGTTTATTGTTGGAAGTGTACCATGCATCGGGAAATGTGAATTATTTTCTCTTCTAAAACATGCATCATGTATAGAACTTCTGCCGACTATGGTAAAGGCTTTGACACAATCGAAATTGGTGTAGTCAATCATCAAAGCTCTCATAAACATTGGCCTTAACAGAACGAAGTTATTTAGGAATCACAAAAGCCATTTCCATTCCAAAACCATACGCCGAGATTACAGAAGAAAGTAACAAATTACGCATCGGAAGGGCATTCAGACAGAGACTCACTTTCGGCAGTTATTCACAGCCAGTATTTTAGGTATTTTGTGATTGGATGGAATTCAACAGATTTAGCTTGTATTCACATCCTAAATGTGTTTATTCCCCAAAATATAACAAATACATACGTGTTCATCCTATTTCCGCATTTCCAATTAGCACGGTAGGCTATGTATGGTGCAACCGAAGTTCAACATACATCATACACTTTAGGAAGGCTCTAAATACTTTTCCTATTCTGTTTATTTTTCAACAAACTTCTGCTGATTATATATCACTGATATACGGTAAATGTAAAGTTCATTGGGAACCCGTTGCAATAACTTTATTCCATGCACCTTTGCTGGCGAAGGACATTTGATGAATGTCCTTTACTTTAACAGAGAGAAAGGAAAATACCCATTTATATTTAATTATGAGTTTCAAAAGAGTTACCTTGAAAGTGTGTATTCCTGTATAAATGTATATACTCGGTATTTTATAGACGTTGTGGGTTATATTTAAATTATATCCCATTTTTATACATACACATCAAACAAATATCTAATTACGTTAATTTTGAATTGTAATCTGGTCTCAAAGCAAGTTCTTTCGAGATAGTTTTGGGGTAGATGGTACACTTTGGTAATTTATTGTAAGAATGGCCCGACATCTGTGCCAGGAATCGAACCGGGGACACGGTGCACATTGGCTCACGAGGAAACCTGCGTTATGCTCATGATGATAGCTACATCATTCATCCATGAGTCTCAATGCTCGTTTTCAAGATGTCTTTGCATTACAATATTTTGTCAAAGCCAGAAAACCCTGCGAAAACCACGTATAGAACGAATGACACTCTAAGGTTCACACAAATGGGTTGTTATTATTATAGAAATTAGTATATGGCTCCTTTGCCATCATTGGCCTCAAAGCTGGCATGAGGACAAAGGAGAGCAATTTGGATTCATAAACCCAATTGAGTTTTGTGAACCCATTTGTTGTACTGCCATTTCCTGGCCACCTTACAGCCCTGAAACGCACTTGACCATTCTAACTGCACCATTACCTTCCTACCTTTGGCGGCACAATACGAATTCCTGGCAATCAATTGCACAGCATGTGCTATGTGGCAGGGGTGGATCTGTCAGATAAATGATGATTACGTGGTGAATGCATGAACCCAGAGGGAATACTTTCAACAGTTGTCTCTTTCTTCGTGAGTGTTAACATTAATTAGAGAATTTACCCACATGAAGACATGGCTGTAGGGCTCATTTAATGATTTGAAGTTGCATATCACATTCGGATCTTCTTTGTACTGATGTTTACCTTAATATAATTTTTAACAATCCCTTGTTTTAAGGCACTTGAGTATATATTCTGGATGAACAAAAGTCACATATTATTTCGTCAAAACCTCCATCTTGGTCCGTGTTTTTGACAAAGCCTATTTAACGAACCTCTATCGCCTACAGTGTGCCACCTTCAAAAGACATCACCATGTATATCGCGAACTGTTGTAGTTCTTGCCTAGCTATTTACCAAGATCATGCTCAGTAGCAGGTCATGAATCGGTGCAGACTGAGCGACGTACGTTCTAATGATATTCTAGAAGGGCCACAAAGCTGAAATTGAGCACAAATATAATTTTACAAATATAAACACATCAATTTCTATTATTGGTTCTTTCGGTAAAGTCACGTAGAAGGGAAACAATAAAATAATAAAAATATAAAACAATAAAAATCTCACGACGTTTCGACTGCAACACAAGCAATCATCATCAGGTGTGAAAACCAGAGCAAGAAATTTTGAAAAAAGTAGCGGTTTTTTCAAATTGTATTGCTGTGGTTTTCACACCTGATGATGATTGCTTGTGTTGCAGTCGAAACGTCGTGAGATTTTTATTTTTTATATTTGTATTATTGTATTTTTTGCCTTCTACGTGACTTTACCGAGAGAACCAAGAATATGAATCCCTGCAGTCACGAAAGCATTAAATCAAAATTTTACATCAATTTCTGTTTGTGGTCCCCAAGATTTTGAGGTTACAATGTTGAAGCTCTTTAAAGTTTTAACCTGTGTATAAGAATGTTTATGCCCAATAGTTTTGAAAGGTCCTAATTTCCAAATATTTAAAAAGATACTGGTGACTCATTTTTCTGAGGTACTTTTCAGAAAAGTCTGACACTAAAGCTCATTTTTTTTAATTAGGCAAAGCCTGCTTCGCGTAACTAGTACAGTGTATAGTTCATGTTCTACTAAAGTTGACAAATTACAACTCCTTCATACGCAGGGAGTAAGTAGTCTGATGACAGCTGTGTTCACATGCAGTGGGATGTTGTTCATACATGAGAGGCGATATGTCAAAACAAGTCAAAGTTATTTCCTGCGATATGCAATCCACATTCCTATGGTGGGGAAAGTTTATCCATACAACAACCAATGTTGGCTTCGCTGCAAAGTGGAACTCACTTCCATCAGCCCTATGTCACTTTGGTTTTTTTATTACTCCATCGGCCCCATGTCCCGTATTCTCCCAGGCCACAAGCCTTACTCCCCAGTCCCTAACCCTCCTATCCCTGCACTTTATAGCTCATATCTTTAAATATTGAGTGTTTAATGCTGCTAGTTTCTATCCATAACCAAATAGTGCATAGTTGTCCTCGTACAGTGCTTAACCCTCAACAAATGTAGCCAAAGCCAAAACATAACTTTTCCAGTCCATAACCTTCATAGATTCTATACTGTATGTAAAATATGAATCCAGATGCAAATTGGCATCGCCATCCTTACTGACAACCATAGTTTTGTTTCATAACAACAGTTTGCAATAAACACATGCCAGCCATGTAGACACAGCGGTGGTGGTGATGATGATGTGTGCGAGTGTGTTTGTGTATTAAAAAAAAGAAACCCGTAAAACACACACGATGAAGACACACAGCAAATGTCAAAGACCAATGACGTCTGTTTTCTGCCCTTTGTTGATGGGGGCAATGATTGCGAAAGCATTCCGTGATTGAGATAATTAATTGGCACTTAACGAGGAGGTCAGCCTGTTTTTATTGTAATGGGCAGCTCAATTTCCTTAATGATGTTGCCAGCCTTTGTCCCTGGGGGTTGTGTCCTTGGTAAATAAACAAAATATTGCTAAGTTTGGGGTGACGACACCGACTGACTATACGTTGCCGATAGGAGTGATGAAGGCAGTAACAAGGCTGGCAATAACAGCAATGTTGATATTCTCGTAATTATAATGATGCCCTTGAATTACTCTGGTGAGTCTCACTGCGTCGCACGAATCAGCGAGGCTCCATAAATTGATGGCGCACACGCTGCAGCCAATACAACAATGTAATAATACTAATGCCCTGTAATAATTAATAATGCATGACGCGTATTAATACTATACTGGACAAAGGCTTCCCCAAGCTATGTCGGTCAACGGTATTTGTTGCAGCATACCTCACCAAGCTGGTTGGTTGCTCTATTCTAGGAAGGCCCCGCCGAGTCTCAAGACTGTTTTCATGAGGGTCCTGCCATAACTGGAATGTTTGATCCAATTCCATTCGTGAGATTTCAGATTCATTTGGGAGGAAACCGGAGAAAACCCACCAAACATAGAAGGGCAGCGAGATTCAGCACTGCCATCTCCTGGCAACACCTACCAGCCCCATGCCTACAACACCTGGCAAGCCCTGTTGGTCACCCATCCGAACCTTAACAAAGACTCAAAAAGCCTGCTTAGCTTCCGACGTCCGAATGAGAGCGAGCGAATTCAGGTTGGTTTGAGCGTAGAAGAAAATGCCTTGGCAACAAATGAAGTCAACGAAAAATATTCCAAAATTGTTAGGCATATTTGGGGTTAATGATGCGTAATTCAGCAGAAATTCACGAGTCGCTGTTAAAATGGAGACATGCAGAGAAAGGTAATGGGTCACTGTACGGAAAATGCTTTTTTCGTACCCTATTTGGTGAGGAGTCTAGACTCTGCCTGCACTGCGTGTTTATTGTCTTAGCTTAAAGCGCAACGCAGCGGCCAAAAAAACGACCACATAAGCGGGCATGGGTATGGTTGTGGTGTGTGTCTATGTCTCCCTGGCCTCCATCTCCCACCCGCCTCCAGAAAAGCCCCTGCCTCATTACAGTGGAGTCGCAATTACCCACAGCGGTGATTAATCGGCGAGGAACATTACTGTGAATTTCCTGGCCAGTAGTCGCCCCGACAGGGAGAGCGACACGCAGCAGCCCGGTAATCTCGTGTTTGTCGTGCCCCGCCATATTTTACCCCCGAGCCGTTTGACCGATCCTCAATACAATTTCAAGGTCACTCGCTGGGGATTGATTATCCGGTCATCATGTCAAAGGTCAAATGTATTCAATGCGATTGAAACGCACTGTTCTGTCCGTTTAAAGTCCCCCGAGCCAGACGGTGAGGCTGGGTGGTACAGAGGGTTCATAATGGCCGTGTTAGGGCATTGAGTCGGCGCTGCGAGGAGACTGGATTCGAATTTAAGTTTGAGCGCATGCGAGCAAACCGAGTGTCTCGGGTATCACGATGCACTGCTAGCTGCGAGACTTCCGAATGAAAATTTCCCCAACTCAAGACACAATGACAAGAGCACCAAATTGCGCTAAAAAGAAATGAAAACAATATTTTGTTAATCTCGGCAAGCCTCGAACCTTCACCACACGTGACGGCAGATCCCAGCCCCGTGACGCTCTGTGCAACCAAAATACATGTTTCTGGCTTGCAAGTAAAAGGGATCAACGTGAAAATACTATATTGTACAGTATTACCAAAGCAACTTGTCTCCTTGAAGTTGTCTTAAAATTACCCCGGTGTTTGTTACAAAACATTGCACTTTTTATTGTTTTAGATAATTTTCTTTAGGCGGGATATCTTGTGTTGCCGTCACAAGATTGACTTGTGGGTGCGATTTTTTTTATGTAAATGTATCCCACTACTGGGGGAGGGAGAGCAGTGGCACGGAAGCTGGCACACCATCCCGTGAACCTGGTAACCTAATCCGGCTGTGGGTTAACAAAGGGCCGTAAGTTACGCGCATTATTTTTTTATTTATTACCCCATTATAAGATAATTGTGGTCTGCTCCAAAATAAATACGCTAATACATCCATGGGAAAGTGATTTATTCCAGTTTGTGCACGGGTCTGTACGCATTTCACACTAATTAAAGTTAGAGTTATATACTCCACACGGAATATTGAAAATTTATGGATATCTAATACTGCAACTATACGTGTAAACTTCTCAGCCGTGAAGCATGACTTAAAGAGACTGAGCACATCCACGTTGTTAAGAATTTGCAGTCACTTAGGAATATATTTTTGCAGAATGAAATAAGCACACTTTTGAATAACGCTATTCGAATGATCCACGCGCCGTGTATTAGGGCCACATTAATAATTCTCGGTTGAGGCGGTAGTTAAGTGGCCGCCGTTTACAGACAATGGGAACACCATCACGTACACGCCAACAATGTGTACACACGGAACACTGTTTCGCCTCTTGTATTATTAGGATTATAAGAAGCACTTCCCCGAGCACCGCCATCCCCCCCCCCCCCTGCATTTTAAATAAAATGTTGGAGGTTTTGTTTGTCTTACAATCTGGTCGGTGCGCTGCGTGAGTGACCAGATTCGTGTTCATTTAATCCGAATAATACGGCAATCGACTGTTGGGGCAAGTGATGTTAGCGAACATCCATTAAAGGGTTGGTTGTGTGCGGGGGGAATCGGGTGTGGCCAAAACAATGCACGGCCACGTTTTTCTTCCCAGTGCTGTGGGTTGTGTTTTTCTCACACACAGCACCAACTGCTTTAAGGCTGAGTTGACCTAAGGGGAAGGGAGGGCACAGGGCGAGTTCAAATAATCACGTGTTTCTGCGTTTGTTACATCATAGTAGAGATTCGAACCCAAGGCTCTGAGGTCGTGGGGCGGTGGGTGAAAGGCTGTGGCCCACAGTGGCGTCAAAACTCTCGATTGAGTGCGCAGGCGGTGCAACTGCACCATTGGCACAGGCCCGCGGGGCCCAGGCGCCAGGCTACGACAGGGATGGGGGGAGCAAGCTGCATTTCATGTCTGAGAGCAGGGCCAAATGCCAACCACGCTACGATTCCACTGTTACCGATGCCCAGCGCCTCTCGCAAAGCACCCTGACACAAAGGCGGCTGGGCGTGGATTTTGGCCCCACCACACGCCCATCGTGTACCCGAGTTTCTTCATTTTAGCCGGAACAGTCCGGAAAGACGTTCTGGGAATTATTTCAAATGAGTTGGTGCCACATCGATCTAAATGCTCTCATGCTATTATAAGAATATAGTAATGTACGATAATATAGGGTCGTTATGGATAGACGTACCTTGTCCTCTTGCGGCAATGCCTTAAGCAATCACTGCTCCAAAACCGGCGGTCGCAGCGTGCCTGAAAATATCGAGTGATGAATGCGGCTCTGCGTGCGAACAGAGCAACCAACAACCGTGCGAGTGTGGAGGAGTTTGCGCTGGCGGGAAGAAAAAAAACCGGTAACCGTTTTGGGAATCGATTTCTGCCCCTTTCGGAACCGGTAATCGTTTCCAGTGGCCTCTTATCAGGAAAGGGGTGGGAAAACCCACACTGAACCCCACCACGCGTGCGATCTGCCGACTGACTGCGGTGTACCCATCTCAAAAACTTGCACCCATTTCAAGTGCCGCGCCGGGAGATAGAATCGAAGGCGGCGACTTGTGGTTTGCAAAAGTCCAACGGCGCTACCGCCGCCGCTGCCGCTGCCCGTCACACCGCTGCGACAGCTGCCTTCGTTTTCTCAGTTCATACAGGGCAAGGTATTGTCTTGTTCGTGTGCGGCACATCGGTAACCGGTTATTACCGGTTTGTTTTCTCATTCGGTTAGCGGTAATGCAGAATTAACGACATTAACTACCATTAGTTGTGAGCGTAAAACACACGATGGAGACGGAGGTGGTGGTGGGGGGGGGGGTGGAAAAAAACAGCCGTAGGAAATGGGGAAATACGGAAAATGGCAGAGAGCCCGACCTGGCAATGTAATACGATTGTAGTTACAGCGCTACAAATAGACGCCATGCGCGTCAGGGTGTCTATGTGTGTGTGTGACTGTGAGCTCGCTAACAGCAACATACCCCAATAGTCTGTTGAGGCTATACGGGGGGGGGGGGGGGGGGTCGGTATCGTTGTTGTCTGTGTGACTGTCTTTGCGTGTCTGTGTGTGTGAGGCTGTCTTTGTGCACCTAGCCTGGCACAATATTGTATGTGTGTTTAAGGGTGAAAGCGTGTCTGTGTGCGGGTGAGCGGGTCTGTAAACATGTGCACCGCGCTATGCCATCAGCGACCTGAGTTCCATTCCCAGCTACGACTCACATCCGTGGCAAGTGATATCTGAACCCACCCACGTATTAACTTAGCCTAAAATATCACGTACCCACTCTACCTACCCATTCACCAACCCACTCGCCTATCCATTCGCCTACCCACTCACCTTACCTACGCGTTCACCCACCTACCCACTCACCCACCTAATGACCAAGGGTCCCATCCGGGGGAAGGTTGTGCAAGGAGCCAGGGGAGGTTGTGGAAGGAGCCAGGGGTGGTTGTGCAAGGAGCCAGGGGAGGTTGTGGAAGGAGCCAGGGAAGGTTGTGGAAGGAGCAGGGGAAGGTTGTGGAAGGAGCCAGGGGAGGTTGTGCAAGGAGCCAGGGGAAGGTTGTGGAAGGAGCCGGAGGAGGTTGTGGAAGGAGCCAGGGGAGGTTGTGGAAGGAGCCAGGGAAGGTTGTGCAAGGAGCTAGGGGAGGTTGTGGAAGGAGCCAGGGGAGGTTGTGGAAGGAGCCAGGGGAGGTTGTGGAAGGAGCCAGGGGAGGTTGTGGAAGGAGCCAGGGGAGGTTGTGGAAGGAGCCAGGGGAGGTTGTGGAAGGAGCCAGGGGAGGTTGTGGAAGGAACCGGAGGAGGTTGTGGAAGGAGCCAGGGGAGGTTGTGGAAGGAGCTGGGGAAGGTTGTGGAAGGAGCCAGGGGAGGTTGTGGAAGGAGCCAGGGGAGGTTGTGGAAGGAGCCAGGGGAGGTTGTGGAAGGAGCCAGGGGAGGTTGTGGAAGGAGCCAGGGGAGGTTGTGGAAGGAGCCAGGGGAGGTTGTGGAAGGAGCCAGGGGAGGTTGTGGAAGGAGCCGGGGGAGGTCCGTGGGGTGACTGTGAACACGGTGTGCTGGGGGGTTTGAGTTGGGGGGGGTTATGGGGGGGAGTGATGGGGGGGGGTTAGAAGGGGGGGGCACTATCCCGCTCTCCGCGCCCCAGACCGGCCTGCTCAGGTTCCACGTGGCGGGCACGTCTCTAATTGGCAGAGCTGAATGTAAATATTTTGGAGGCCACGGACCCGGGCCGCCTCGGCCCCTCACTACGCCAGGGATATTTTAATCGCATTCAATTGTAGCAAGTGACTTTTTTTTGCAATTCTCTGTCGAGTACGTCACCTTTGCCCCAACGCAATTTATATACGCCTAGCTAATTATGTCAATGTTTGCATAATGTGTTTATATTCTCGTATTAATTCAAGGTCTCATTTGTAAAGGCGGCTTCTTCTCTTTGTGGACTCTTACCTGATTCTAAAGACTACCCACTGCAACTACCTACTCACCTACCTAGCCACCCATCTACCTACTATAGCCGCTACCCACCCACTCATCCACCTACCTACTAACATACCCACCCACCTACCTACTCACATACCCACCCACCTACCTACCCACCCACCTATCTGCCTACCCACCCACTCTCCACTCCAAAATATGCCCACCCATCTACCTATTCATCTACCTACCGACCCACTCACCTACCTATCTATACTCACTCATCCAATTACCAATCTACCCACGCACCTGCCTACATATATGCCTATCCATGAATCGCCTATCTACTTTCTCCCCTAGCTACCAACAACAATCTGATTCGTGTGTAGGAGCTAGATGGATTGTTGCATCGCTGACCCCGTGAAAGATGGTGATGGCTTTGGTAGGCCTTCATCCAGCAGTGGATAGATCATGGCTGCTGCTGATGAGAGAATCGGAACACTTACATTCACGCCGCGCATGTCCCCGCAAACATCGCCTCTCCTCTCGCCTTAAACCAGAGGTGCAGTCGAGCCAACATTCAGTGCGATTATGACAATGCGCTATAACAATGCGATGTAATCATCAATAATGCAGAGCCACAATCAATCCACTGCTAGGGGGAAGCAGGCCTCCCCACCCCCAGCTCGGCTACATGAGGTTGTTTAGCCATACAACGCTGGTCAGTTGCCTTGCAATTGCACGGTAAGCGTATTTTTTTGTTTCAAGAAGGCAAATTTGCTTTGTTTAAACAGCGTGTTTGGAGGTGGGCGGAAACCCAATAGCTCTATTGCCATCTCCTGGCCACTTGGCAGCCCTGCCGAGCTGAGAGTTCCACAAATATCTAAGTGATCCGCCAACCCCTGCTTCCAACGAGCCGGCTTACCGCAGGCGTTGAGGCTGATAGTCTGGCTCAATAAGCCTCAGGCACCCGTGCATCGGGATAGTATGACTCCCCGTACGGAGGGAGGGAGAGAGGAAATGAGAGAGGGAGGGATGTAGAGAAGGTGGGAGGCATGGATGAAGGGCGGCAGGGAGAGAGGCATGGAGGTAGGGAGAGAGGGAGGGAAGAGAGGAGGGATCGGGGTGCAGGGGAGATGCGGGGAGAGGGATAGGGGAGGGGGAGCACAGGGGCGGGAATAGGATAGGGTTAGGGTGCTGGTGAAGTAGGAGGGGGGAGGTGAGGCAGTGGTTGGGGGGGGGGCGGTCCGCATCTCCATCATCTACTCGGCTCGCCTCCGCGGCTCCATCTCCCGAGCAGAACTCGCGACGCAGGGCGGAGCGCAGTGGATCGGGGGAAATCTGAGAGCGCGGAGCGGAGCGAGAGTGGTGGAAGCGGCGAGTTGCGCGCGCGCGCGCGCCGAGCTCTCGGATTGAATCGCCGGCGGCGGTGGCGGCGATGGCCAGCGAGCTCACAGCGGCGCGCCGGGCTCATAGAATAATGCAGCACAACCGCGCCTGATCCGTGCGCGACCCACACCCCCTACTCCCCTCGGCTGCCTCTGTCCGGGCTCCTCCGCATAACCGACTGCCACGTACCCGGGGTCCGCTCGCTCCTCGCATCGCCTGCCTCTCCTCCTTCCTCGTTTGTCTCGCCGTGTCATCGTCTCACCGCTCCTTGCCGGACCCTTTTCTGCTCGCCAGCATCGCCCATCCCGGTGGCTGCCAGGACTCGGCTCAAAGAGGTACAAGGGAATCGCCGCGGCTCTTGCACGTCGCCGAGTGCTCGCTGCTGTATTAATAGGAGCTCGCATATTTTGCGCATCGAGCGAGCCGGTCGGGTGAGGGCGAGCTCATCAGCAGGAACTTCGCGGCGCCCGTGGGTTGGTGGGTGGGGGTGAGATGTGGGGGCAAGCGTGGGTTGCTGTGCAGAGATGTTGATGAGGCTGCCTCAACAGACCCAGGCGATGCAGCGCGCTGAGATCTCGAAGCCAAAACGCTCACAAGAAGCGATTAGCCAAGACTGCCAGTGCGGCAGGGCACTCCTGATGAAGAGTCTTGAGGCTCGGCGAGGCTCTTCGTGGGCGAATTATTATTTATTAGGAAGCGCTCGAACGCAATCGCACATTTTGACTCCGCGGCTCACTCTCTTTCTCCCTTTGAGGTCTGCAATAGACCGGACCCCCCCTCCTCTCTCTCTTTGTCCCGGTGCTTGGCTTGAAATGGCAGCACAGTAAATTAGTTCTTAAATCAATCTGTGCGGACTGTACATTGGAGCGCTGTATCCTTTGATGGGCGGTGTGGGGGTTTCTCCGGATGCGAAGCGGTTACTGCGATGCGTGTCGACAGAGCAAGGGAGAGCTATGGGGTAATTAGACAAAGATCCCCCGTATAGACTACACAGGCTGTTGGGGCAAGTACTGTTAGCGAGATGGTGGTGTGCGCAACTCCACGTCCAGCCGCCTTCGTCTCCCCAGTGCCGCTGTTTGCACTCCAAACCAGGACCTAATTTCAGGCTGAGTCTACCTAGGGGAGGGGTGGGGGGGGGGGCTTTGGACGAGAGACTTGCGCGCAGGGCGGGCAATGAGGGCGAGTGGAGTTCCAGACACGGGGCGCAGCAGCAGAGACGGAAGCAGAGGGAGCGACCCATCGCCCCTACGCTGACTAAGCCGAGGCTGCGGTCGATCTGCGTGAGAGGCAGGGTACAGTTTCGTCCTTGCCACACTCAGAGTGCCTTGGTGCGAAATGACGAAGCGACTTTGCGTAGCAGAGATGGATCTATGAACTTCCCACGGTGGGGAGGGGGCGGGAGGAGCGGAATGAGTGGGGGAGAGCGAGGGGAGGGGTTTCGAAATGATTTTCTAAAAAATCATGCAATGTCTATTGGTGTGGAAAGATGATGATGATGAGGTGTGGTGTGGTGTGATGGGGTGCTCGCGTCAATGATCACTATTCTGGCTCACGACTCGATTGATGGTGATCACATCACGATGAACGTAGCGGCCGCTAGTGTCTGCAGCGGCGGAGGGGATCGCGAACACCCATTGCGTGCGGCAAGCGTATGCCTGACGGACCACTCCTTTTGCTCATCCGCTGCTGGACGAGGGCCTCCGTGCGCCATGCGGGTTGTGCCTGAGGGTTATTTGACCACGCTGGTTCGTGCGGGTGGTGTAGCGTGCGGGGGGGGGGGCATCGACGTGGCAGCATAGTACAGTCCAACATTGGCTATCGCTACAACATATACGAGTGTTTGAATAAGATAAATCGATCCCCATTCATGCGATTTGATACGTCGATTGCATATGCCTAATTATATGGATCGAGGACTTGGGAGCTGGTGAGGCTGTGGATGGGGATCTGTGGTTCCAGCCACTCCGGTTTTATGAATTGATCCGACTCAACAGCGGGGCATCCCCCCGGCCCCCACCCCATTCTCTCCCCCCCCCCACCTTCCACACACCCCTATGGCGATCGCGTTTGTCTCTTAAATCACGGGAATCAGATACAAGCAGATCGAAGCGCCGATAAATACACATGTGCGGTGTGTAAACATCAGTGTGCCAACACCCGGCGTACTAACACGCTGCTAATGCACCACCACCCAATGTATCAACACTCGGTGTATGGACACACAGGCGGTGTTACCAAAAACCCAGCTTGTCTTCTCGCAAGTGCTGTTTGCGAGCGCCTATTAGCGCTCGAGAACGGTGTACGCGTGACTCCTTCCAGCCACAGGAGGCCGCTACATTCACCACGATCTTAAAAGAATAACAGATGCTTGAATTTATTCCACGCCACTTATTGCGTCTGAGTGAAGTGATTTATTCCACCAATATAAATGAGATCTTGCCTTGTGCTGGCCCCATAATTTCGATGGACTGCCCTTGCAAATAACATCTGGTAATCCGGCAGAAGGTCAAAACCGGTCCAGAGTTTATTCGCTTAAACGAATGCTGTCTGATAACATTGGTCTGCAAAGACGATAGGCTAATGGACTAAAACACGTGTTTCACACGGACACAAGGAACAGATTGCTTCTACAGAACCAGCATCCCAGTAAACATTGATCGTAGTGCCATCGTTGGCCCAACGTTGGTCCAACGGTGCCATTACAGCGCTCCAGTTATTTAACTTTTAAGTTGATTTTGTTTAACTGGGACGAGAACTCAAGAGACCAGGATAGAGTCTCATTTGCAAGAGTGACCCGGGGCATCAGTCCGCCAGCAGGGGGCGATGATTGCTGCTGCTGTGTGATCCCAATTGAGCGATTTGCGGTGTAATTTTCTAATTTGACAAATTTGGATCTTGACGTCAGCACACAGTGGCCGCACTATTGCGAATGACGTCAGGCGATCTTTAAGGTCCACTGGGAGCAGGCGACGCGTGGATGGCAATGATCGCGGTGATCACACCGCGCGCACACGTGCATGCATTTACGTCCCCAAACACATAAATATAAATATTGTATATGTGCCAAAAAAAACCCAGTGGGCTCGGCGCAACACCGGCCCACGTCCTAAAGGGGTCTTCGTAATTAACGGTAAATAAATAAACAAACAGACGCGACGTTCTCCGTTGTGGGGTTCATCCCACGCGATGTTCGGCACGATGTCCAACGTTTTGCTCGCAACGTGCCGGGAGCTTCTTCAGCAACAACCGCACCTCCGGTTAGCACGTTTGGCTCTGTACGGTGCGAAAGAAGCTCAAAATACACACACAGACACAGATCCCCCGTATAGCCTTAACAGACTGTAGGGGCAAGTGCTGTTAACGAGCACCTATGAAGGCCGGAACGGTACACGAGGGGATGGGTGGCCAGCACCACGCCCGACCGCCTTTGTCTCCCTAGTGGCGATGTTTACACACCGCACCAGGTACTCATTTGAGGCTGAGTCGACCTAGGGGAGGCTCGGGACCGATTCAGATAATCGTCACTGGGTGTTGGCCGTGAGCGGGAATCGAACCCGGGTCGCTAAGTTCATAGCGCAGCGCGCTAACCACTACACTACCGCTCCCCACTACACAGACAAAGATCCCCCGTGTAGCCTGAACAGACTTTAGGGGACACACACAGACACACACACACACACACAGACACACACACAGAGACACACACAGAGACACATACAGACACACACAAGTGAGCACAAAGGCGAGCTTAATCGATGCAGTTCCCAAGAGCTGTGGCACAGAGGCTCACGGCTCTCACTCGAATATCTCCCGGGACGCTGCAGGGAGGGGGCTGCCTTGGAGCAAGGATAATCGGCATAAGGCACTACCACTAGAGTACAAGATTATGCCTTCTCCATATGAATCTTACATTATTTGTAATTTATTCATGTAACTCTATGAACTCCTTTGGGACAAAATGGAGAAAGATTGATGTGTTTGTGGCTTAAATAATTCCCGGAACAGCGTTCCAGACTATTCGGGCTAAAATTACGCACAATTTAGCTCGACCGTGAAAACCCAGTAAACATGCAACGTTGGGCACGTGGTTGGCAACGTTGGGCCAACATTGGCCCAACAGTCCCAACCATCAACATCAGCACCAACGTTGCATGTTTACTGAGATTCTACATAGTTAAACACGTTGTGGAGCTGTAGGTGCCACTGCTTATGCTGCCGATGATGATGATGAGGAGGCACATGAGCATCTCAGATGGTAGGAGTGTTGTGTGGATCGCTTTCGCTGACTTTGCTGCTTCGGCAGAGCCATTATAGAGGTCGGTGCTGGGTAAGTGGTTTAATCTCGGATGCACTCACGGCACAGTGCTGCCGAACCCGCGACTATGCGCGGCGCACATTGATTGTCTCACTACCACTCTTCACGATGCGAACAGCGCAACGGCTATAGTTGGACTCATTAATTTTTCACGCGCGCCTCCGTATAACAGGTGCTAAACTACGGGGCACGCGCCGACCGCTCTACTGCCTCCCCTCTAGACCAACCACACGAGCCCAGGCACGAGCCCTGGAAAAGGGGAGACCCCCCCCCACCCCCTGCCCCGACTCTCACCCCATCACGATCGCCACCAGGAGAATCAGAAATCGCTGGGGTCTGCGTACCTTTGACGGCCAAACCCCGATTCATCCATCCCATCGTGCGCTTCCTTACTCAAGCCGGCACGCACGCAGCACGCAAAGACAAAGGTCCCCCAAGCGGCGGCGGGATTTAAAAATAAGAAAAACACAACGGGCAGGATCCCGAGTCGAATTGGTGTCCAGTGAAACTCAATCTGCGGTCACAATTACTGTGCCCGAGAGAAATTATGTCGTATAGTCTACTTGAGCACGCGTCTCATTCCGCTGTTAGGCTACGCTGAGCTTGGTCAACGTATGGAAATTGTTATTTTTTGCCTCTTGACCCAGAAAAAACCCAAACCCACTGTGAAATGTGTTTATAGGGTTTCCTGAGTGGGCAACGCTGGCCAGAGTTTTTCGTTTGGACAGGCACCCCCCACGCCACCCAGCTGTATGCAACATTTCAGAAAGATCCTGACGACTTTTCCACATGTGCCTCGTGGAAATAACGCACCTGTTACAATGCATACCTCTCAACGTAATTGTCTTAATGCGATTAGGGCCCCGTGATTTATGAGTCCCCTTATTTAAGCAATTCAGTGTCCAATTACGCTGCCCTCGCCTTCCCCATGGCCCTCCCCCCGTCGCTCCCACCCTGCCGTCACGTTGCGTTTGTCCGCATTGTGCGTGGGTTTTTTTTCGTACACAATCTCACGATTGAGTTGTAAATGAGTTACGGGGTTTTTTTCCTCTCTGCCCCCGTTGTTGCCGACCTCGGGTCGGGCTGCGCCACGTTTAGCAAAGACGCAGAGGCAGTCGAGAGCGAGGAGGCTGCGTGGTGGGAAATCCGAGGCTTCGCGAGTCAGGGGAAGTGACCGTCGCAGGCAGGCAGGCAGGGACCGAGCCGACACTGACAGTCGGCAACGGCCAGATCCGCGTCCCCAAGCGCAGCTCCATACATTTATCAAAGTGCATTAAAAGACTCTCACGTCGATGAATTATGAAACGTGGGCCGAACTCTTGATCGGCGGCCACGTATCTCACTCCCTCCCTCGCTCGCTCGCCCCGCTCGCCCCCGTGGCCTTTAACTCCTCGCACTCTCCCCTCCGCCCTCATTTAATCCCTTAGATAATTCCTGCTCCCGCCCACGCGCTCACCATCAGGCCCGTCTCCCCACAAAGCGACGGCGGGGGTGTGGGAAGATGGTAGGGGCGGAGGGAGTGTAGCTTAGGGTGGCCCATGAATTCAATATTAATTTAGGGTAGGGGCGGAGGGAGTGTAGCTAAGGCTGGCCCGTGAATCCAATATTAATTTAGGGTAGGGGCGGAGGGAGTGTAGCTAAGGGTGGCCCGTGAATCCAATATTAATTTAGGGAGTACAGTGAATGGCTTTACCCCACCCCCCCCCCCCCCAAGTCAAAATAGAATGGCTTTCCCTCCAAGGGGAAAGGGTAGCCCCATATCCCTTTTGTTTCCCCTCAGAAGAGCATTATACCACCGGCAAAAAAAATAAAATAATCGCCCGGCCAGTGAGTTCATGAATCAATTACAAATCAAGGCTGAACGAGGTCATAGGCACGCGACCGCGCCGCCTCTGCCTCTCTCGCGCTACTGCTGCTGGGTTAGGCGTGGGTGAATGTCATTACCCAGGTGTGGCTTTAAAATTCACGTCCCACTTGGGCTACGATCGAATCACCCTGAACGCGTCCGATCTCGTCGGATTCTCGGAGGCTGAGCGAGGGTTTGAGCCCTACTTCGTGCTTGGATGGGTGACCACATGCGGCTTTGGCCGGGTGCCGCAGGCGGAGCGCTGCGAGGATGTGGCCAGGAGGTGGCGGTGTTGAGTGCCCACCCCCCTCGTATGAGTGGTGGGTTTTCTCCGGATACTACTGTTGCCTGTGACATGCCAAACTCTCATTAATGGAATTTAGTTGGTGATACCGCTGCGCTGGCAGGGGCCCACAAGCACAAACAACAACTTAAAACATTCGGAAATAACACCGTGGGCCTTAAAATAGTGAAGAGGACATAATCGGCGACGTTTTGGGCAATGGGACCTCTTTCTTCACAGAACATGGAGAGACCAGAGGGTAAGAGAGTCGCTCTCGTGAGTAAAATTGGCACAATATCCCAGTGTGGCAGGTACCTACTGAAGAAAGAGGGCCCTCCTTCATTGACGTGAAAGTGCCAGGCTAGCAAGATGTTAACTCCCCTGCCTCGTATGCTGGAGGCCATGGGTTCGATCCCAACCTTGACACCTGTATATTTGGAGTTTGTGTGTCTCTCTCCCCGTGGTCACGTGGATTTTTCTCCGGGTTTTCCGGTTTTTCCCTCCACATTTAGGAACATGCGTTTAGAGTATTTAGCTGCTGTACATTTCCACACGAGAAGCCACTTCATTGAGCTATCATTTGTGACCAGGTGGGTTCTGAAAAATATTTTTTTATAGCTCAGTGGGCCTTACCTGGTAAAATATATATTTTTAATAGTTTTAGTTTAAGGAGACTAATCGAGGCTTTCCTGGGTAAATAATTGTAAAAAAAAACAATCCTCACCACGAGGCAGATCAGCATCGTGACGACACGGCTGAAACATTTCCCGGGTTATTTACCTCATCGGCGGGAAATGGAAATGTGAACGTTTGAACCAAAGAGCCAAATCTAGAAGGGACATTCGCCAGCTCGTGGATCGTGCCCTGGTGCTTAACGTCAGTCGGATCGGTTCGGAACGCCGCTCTGGCAATTATTCGAGCTCCCAGCCACATCCTCCTCGCCTTAATTAGTCCTAACGACATTTACTTCGTCTTGATGTGATTACGTGAACACAGGGCACAATAATACAGGATTGCTACGGTTAGGCGTAGCTCGTATCCGAGAGATAGTGCATTACTCTGATAATCCCTACTCCGAGGCAGCCTAGCAATGTTGTGGAAAGTATCGAGAGTGAGGAATGAATCCCTGACTGCCCACAGTCCCTCATTAATGAGCACGTGTCCGGCGCGTGTCTACCAGGCCTCGGGATCTCAAGGCGTCCCTTCGCCGTGGGCGTGCGCCCACCGCCCCCCGCCCCCCCCCCCCGAGGATCCACGATGGGCGTCTGGCGGCTGGGCCTGCTGCGCTGCCCATGGCTTTCCCTCGCGGTGGCGGCCGCGGCGCTGCTGATGCAGGGCGCCAGCGCCGAGGTCGACACGTCGACGGGGGGGAACAAATCGAGGGTGTGCAACGGCACAATGGAGTGCAGGAAGGGCCTGCTGCTGCCCGTGTGGTTGCCCACCAATCCGTCGACCGGTGATAAGATCGCGAGGGCGGTGGTATACTTCGTCGGGATGATCTACATGTTCCTGGGCGTGTCCATCATCGCCGACCGCTTCATGTCGTCCATCGAGGTGATCACGTCGCAGGAGAAGGAGATCACCATCAAGAAGCCGAGCGGCGAGACCATCACCACGACGGTGCGCATCTGGAACGAGACGGTGTCGAACCTGACCCTCATGGCGCTGGGCTCATCGGCGCCTGAGATCCTGCTCTCCGTCATCGAGGTGTGCGGGCACCAGTTCAAGGCGGGCGAACTGGGGCCCAGCACCATCGTGGGCAGCGCGGCCTTCAACATGTTCGTCATCATCGCCATCTGCGTGTACGTGGTGCCCGACGGCGAGACGCGCAAGATCAAGCACCTGCGCGTGTTCTTCGTGACGGCCACGTGGAGCATCTTCGCGTACATCTGGCTCTACCTGATCCTGGCCGTGATCACTCCGGGCATCGTGGACATCTGGGAGGGCCTCGTCACGCTCATGTTCTTCCCAGTCTGCGTGGTGTTCGCCTGGGTGGCCGACCGGCGGCTGCTCTTCTACAAGTACATGTACAAGAAGTACCGAAACAAGCGCGGTCTCATCATCGAGTCGGAGGGCGACCGCGTCAAGAGCTCCATCGAGATGGACGGCAAGATCCTGAACTCGCACGGCGACGTGGCGGCCATCGACAGCTCGCTGTCGGCGCTGGACGAGCGCGACGTGGAGGAGAGCCGCAAGGAGATGATCCAGATCCTCAAGGAGCTCAAGCGCAAGCACCCGGACAAGGACCTGGAGCACCTGACGGAGATGGCCAACTACCAGCTGCTGAGCCAGCAGCAGAAGAGCCGCGCCTTCTACCGCATCCAGGCGACGCGCATGATGACGGGCGCCGGCAACATCCTGAAGAAGCACGCGGCCGACCAGGCGCGCAAGGCGGCGAGCGTGCAGGAGGTTCGCATCGACGCGGGCGACGGCGCGGGCGGCGGTGACGTGCGCTGCCGCGTCTACTTCGAGCCGAGCTCCTACAAGTGCCTGGAGAACTGCGGCACGTGCGCGGTGACCGTGCAGCGCAGGGGCGGGGACCCGAGCGCGACGCTCTACGTGGACTACCGCACCGAGGACGGCTCGGCCAACGCGGGCTCCGACTACGAGTTCCAGGAGGGCACGGTGGTGTTCAAGCCGGGCGAGACGGAGAAGGACATCGCCATCGGCATCATCGACGACGACATCTTCGAGGAGGACGAGCACTTCTACGTGCGACTGAGCAACGTGCGCACTGGCAGCGAGGACGGCGGCGCCGGCGTCGGAGGCGCTAGCGGCGGTGGAAAGTTCGAGGCCAACCACAACAATGCGGCGCCCAGGGCATTGCTGTCCGAGCCGTCGGTGGCCACCGTGATCATCCTGGACGACGACCACGCCGGCGTGTTCCTCTTCGAGGAGACGGTGACGCACGTGAGCGAGAGCGTGGGCATCATGGAGGTGCGGGTGGTGCGCAGCTCGGGCTCCCGCGGCACCGTCGTGGTGCCATTCCGCACCGTCGAGGGCCTGGCCAAGGGCGGCGGGGAGGACTACGAGGACGCGATCGGGGAGCTGCTGTTCCAGAACGACGAGATCACGTAGGTGCCGGAACACACGCACCCCTTCCGCTGCTCGCCTCCCCCTGACGCACGTGCGCACGCCCGCGTGCCACCGTTCCGCGCAGAGGTGGCGGCGTCGTCATCGGTGGCGTAGCTGCCGAGCAGTGCAGGTGGCGCGACCAGGACCGCCCGGAGGTTCTGGAGCTCCTGGGTAGAAGGCCACGTGAGGCCCTGCTCGTTACGAGCGACAAAAATAGGCTTGGCGTGGGCGCCCTCTTTTGGTGCGAGGCCCGGGGGAAATTGCCTGTTTTGTATGTGTCGCATTCTAGGCAGCCCTGGGTGTAACTGCACCAGGATTCATGGGGCGGAGGGGCCCAGGAGCTGGGCTATGAAGAGGTGGAGCCATTTAACCTCTCGCACCACCATGGCCCATACAATCCACACCCGCAATCATTGGCTGTTGTGTCGGAAGTTTTACTTCAGTGGTGAGTGTTTGCTGTGTTGTTGTTGGAGCTGGGTTTGTGTTCGAGTTGGGTTTTTCCACTCCTCTGGATTTGCTATTTTTCTGGATGTTTCTTTCAATGAAAACCTCGATCCACCACGCCCACCCCCCCCCCCCCCCCCACGTAGTTCACATCTAATTTAATTCAACCAAAAGGTTAGAAAAAATTAGTTCTACATCTGTAGGATTTTGCTCTGATCTGGTTGCGCTGCCGGGAGCTACATTACCATAAGCAATTATTCAGGCGTCGTTTATCGTAATTTAGAGCAGCGTAGCTCATCTCTTATTTATATTTATGCCGGTGTCGCACAAGGCCTGCTAGCGCTTCCATTAAGGTGTTTTAGAGCGGCGGGGCCGTTATTGCATTAGCGGAGAACAAACCTCACTGTAAATCTCCGTGAGCGATGGAATAATTTTCAGGAGACTTGCGCGGTGCAAAATGTCTGTCTCCCTCTCTCTCTCTCTCTCCCCGCCCTGTGCGTTCCGAGCGTGAGCGTTACACGCACCGTGTGTTTTTTCATCTTAGCGCACTCTCCCAGGCCACCCCCGCTCCCCTTCCTCTCTGCCACCCTCCCACGCTTTGGTAATTTACCCCCAGCCCATTAATTACTCGGGACGTGCTGAGAGTGCAATGCGCGTGCCCGGAGGTTGGCTCCGTGGCCCCTCCATCGATTTTTTTTTGCGATGCGGAAATCGAGAGGGGACATGCCTGGCGATACGTTACCCGTATTGACGGCTGGCGTGCGCGGGGGTCCTGGGAGCCACGGTGTGAAGAGGACCGCGCCAGCCCGCCCGTGCGCGCCGCTCGCCCCGCGTGTCCGGGCGAGGGCCACGCGGAGCGCACGGCGGCGTCGTTGTTGTGTTGCCGAGGGCACAGCGATCCCGTTTGCCTTTCGAACGTGGCTGCGGCACTGCAAGCGCGCGTTTGTTCGCCATGCGCGGGCGGGATGCCGGTCCTCGCGAGGGCGTTCGTCTTCATCTGGCCGTGGTGCGGACGGAGCGAGGAAGAGCGACTGGGGTGCAGGGAGCGAGATGATGGACTGTGGCCATCGCAGGACCGCGAGTGATGGGCAATGGTGTTGGAAAGATGATGATGATGATGATGACGATGATATACATTGGGTGTCTATAGCCACACCTGCACATCTGTATGCTGCGTGAATATACTGTATCAGGGGATGCTCAGTCTTTGGGAGGTTATCTTTTCGCAGTTTTTACCAGCAGCAAATAGCGCCGTATTTGTTTTCCTATTCGTTAAGGCGGTGCAGAGTGGATGTGGTGAGTGCAGTGGGTGAGGTGGGTGAGGTGGGTTGTGGCTGAGCGTGATGGCCACGGTGGACACGGCAGGCTGGTGGACTCGATGGGCTTGGTGGTCACGGTGCAGTGGCCTTGTCAGCGCACATGGGCTGAGGCTGAGCGGCTTGAGGTGGAGCGGTGTTGCGCGATCAGAGTGCCCCGTACGCGTTTCACGCGCAACGTGACTCCTGACTGCAAGCGGCGCTGATTCAACTCTTCAGATAGCCACGCGAGAGATTCCGCACTGCCGCCCCAAACAACGTACGGTGACTTCTAAGCGCGCGATCCGCACCTCCGAGTCGCGCTTGAACCTTAATACGTTCACGAAATTGCCCACGTGGCAATTTGTCTTCTTATGATTGAAAGAATAATGCCATTATTCATCACATTCAACGGTGGCAACTGTAGCGGCGCCGCCACCGCACGTGGGGTCCCCCTTTGCCAGGGGTCAGCGAGGGAGGGGGGCGGAAGGGTGGAAGTGGCAGAGCCCTGGCGAAGGCGGCCGGACGGCGATCGGTAGTGGGGTGGGGTGGGGGAAGTGACGAGGCCTGCGCACGCGCGTTGTTTCCCGGCTAAAACCACAAACAAAATTCTCTCCCAGCCATGAAAAAGGGCAAATCCCACTTCGGCAATGCCCCCGTGCAACAAAAACACCCACCATGGGCTCGTGGCATTCGCAGTTGACATTAAACACACAAACCGAGTCACGCACTGCAGACCGCTACGGGCACGTGGCAGCCTTCCATGACTAAAGGGCCGCTCGCAGTGGAGAAGCGAAAGTGGTGGGGGGGGGGGGGGGGAAGGCGGGCGGGCGGGGCTCTAGAATCCGTGATGCGTTTGGCCCTCGTCCGCCGGCGCCGCCGTGAGCGTCTCCGCGGGTCCCACCCCCCCATCAACGACCAAGTGCCCCGCGCGTCGCCGCGGGCGCCACGGTGCAAGTTCACGGTGATGCGTGGCGGCGTCGCGCTCGCTATTTGTTTTTTTTTAATCTGAAGCAGCAGCCGCCCCCCCTCCACCCACCCACCACCCTGTAACAACATCAACGTGATCCCGCGGTGTTGTGATTCGGGCACGCAAAGTGTACAGCCCTTCGGTGGCTAATTTTCACCGTTGCGCTAATTGCAGTTTGGGCCCGGAACGATTGCTCCTGTGTGTGTGTGTGGAGGAGCGGGGTGGGGGGGGCGCCGGGGTTCAGTGGCGTGCGGGTGGGGGGGGGGGTTGGTTGGGGGGGGGTGCTTTCACAAAGTGGGGGGACCTTACTTTAGGTCATGGCCGGAGGTCACGTCGAGTCCGGCGGGGTCATGGGAGGACGGTGAGCACCGTGCACGCACGGCCCCACCGTGTGCACGCACACGTATATGCCGACATGCGTACACACATGGGGGGGGGGGCAAGGGGCCATGAGAGACGCTGCCCGCCCCCCTCCCCCGCCTCCTTCATCCACTCCTCCCGGCGGGCTCTGCTAAACACGTTATTATTTTATTTTGCCAAACTTTCCGCTTATTTTTCTTTCAAATCCATGTTTGTATTCCAAATGCGCTATCGCCACCGTGTCACAACACCAATACATTTCCATCTGGAACTCTGCGGCGAGCAGTGCACCACAACGTGTCCACTCGACAGCCGTGAAAGATGAGGTTCACGACAGCTCTTCTGACGTCGCAATCAATTGACACCTTCATCCACACTCTGTGCCCTGGAAGGATGGTCTGGCAGTGAACCAAATTAAGCGCATCACAACATTTTGGTTTGTTTTGTGTGTGAGTGTGTCCAGTCATTGGTAAACATCAACCAGATGAGACTCATCAACTCTCACCTGCCTGTTCATGCTCTCACCTTTTTCAGCTACAACTTATTTAGGCCTCACCTGTCCAGGCTTTTCCACTTGCACAGGCTCTGTTCTCGATCGAACGATGTGTCCAATTCGTGAAATATTCGTGCACTATAAATCGTGCCTATTATAATTATCATTATTCCAAAAACAACTTTCCGTACTACCACACCCTGGCCATATCACACGCTCCACCAGGAGACAGCTCCCAGCTCCACGCAGCGGAGCGGTGCGTCTGGATTGGGATTGGTTTCATTTGTAGGGTGCCGGTCGCAGCTCCCGGGAGGATCGAAGCAAACTGGAGTCCACTCCTGTTTCTGCTGAACCCGGGAAATTCAATGTCCTGAGTGAACCCGCTCGGAATAGCCGCCCGTGTCGCCGGGGACGGCACACACCTGCTGCAGCACTCACGAGCAGGGAATCCGGGGAAGAAAACACACGAGGGCATTACACCCGAAGGTCCGCACGGATAGATTCAAGAATCAACTGCTGCACTGCCATTGTGTGGCGACCTCGCAGCCCCCAAGCCTACAACACCTGGCATGCATCGGTAGTCGCCAATATGAGAGCTGACCAGACTCTCCGCCTGCATAGCTCCGGAGATCGAACGAGATCGGCCACGTTTCTGGGTGACTCGGCAGTAGTTATTCATTCATTCATTCACGAGCGGCGACACCCATCGACGCACGGCGTCGTCATTCCGCCAGCGACAGGTGTTGACGGAGGCCGTGGTCGCGAAATGTTGGTTTGCCGGGCCAGAGGTTTGCGGCCCTTTGGTGAAATCAACAGCTTTGCGCGTGACATCAATTTGAGCGGCGTCTGGTCGCACACGTCCACACGCGTGTCCCTGCGCGTGTCCACACGCATGTCCCTGCGCGTGTCCGTGCGAGTGTCCCTGCGAGTGTTCCTGCGAATGACCGCGCGCCGCCAATCTGCGTGGCCAGAATTCCTCACCGCGGACAGAATTACCGTCCAGCGCGACGTCGTTGCCGTGCACGAAATTCCATTGGTGACACGAGGTGGGTGGGGGGTATCGCTGCCGGGAGACCGGGACGGGTTGGTGGGGGGAGGGAAGTCCCGGCGAGGGTTGTCACGGCGGAGCTCGCTGTGAGCGAGGCTCGAGACAGCTGTGATGGGGATGTGGTGGAACCCCCCCCTCGCCCGTCTATCACCGCCCGCCCGCCCGCTCGGCAGTCCATCAAACTCGTTTGCATCTGAGCGCGGCTGCCGTGGAGCCTGTGGCACTCGGCTCGAGACTAATAAGGCCGGAGTCGACCTCCTCCTCCTCCTGCTCCTCACATGGGCCCTCGCATGTGAGGAGCAGGATGCACCCCCCCCCCCCCCTCTCTCTGTGCAAGCCCTCACCAGGGCTCCCCAGATGCTAAATGTCAGGGAGTAATCAACCGCGAGGCCTCGTGTGTCCATAGTTATCGTTGCTGTTTATTTGTTCTCGTGCGGCAGGAATTAGCGATGCAAAGAGGAGGAAACGTGTTCAATTTAATCAACGCTCGTGCCATTAAACCTTCATTAGGCGCCAGCAGCAATAACAACAAAAAAACATCGCCGTCAGCAGCGAACATTAGGACAATTAGTCTCGCACTCCGAGGTGACAACAATCGCAGCGATCCATTTGTCGTGCCGTCCGTCTCGTTTTGCCCGCCGGCCGCTCGTAACGGAAACCTCGGTGTTCTCTGCTCTTCCACTGCCCGGTTATTCTGACCGATGAGAGGCGAGGGGCGGGGGTCGGCACAGAATGGAATGGTGATGCAGAATCGTTTTGTGGTGGGCCCTGTGAGGACAGCCATCGTTCAGGGAGTGTGCTCCCTGCCGTGTCGTAACAAGCGCTCGCTCCGCCGGTGACATTTGTCAACGCGGCGACGAGCGGCTCCTGCGCGGGGCCCATCTAAATGCAAAGCGCGTGCCGTGCACCGAGACGTTCGGAGCGTTCCTCCTCGCGTTCCCCGAGACTCGTTGCCGCTTCCCTCGGTGGCTAGGAGATGTTAACTACCTCGCCGGGTGCACGGGAGGTCGTGGGTTCGATCCCGACCCTGATGAAGCCTGCTGCGTGTTTGCAGTTTGCGTCTCTCGTTCCCTCTCTCATTGTCATCATCACGGTGGCTAGGGTTGGACCAAGGGGCGATCATATCAGGTCAATTCTAGATTTGAAGCTTTCGTGACTGCAAGGATCCATCCTCTTTGGTTCCATACTCTTTGGTTCTATTCGGTAAAGTCACCTACGTGACTTTACCGAATACTTTACCGAATAGAACCAAAGAGTATATCAGGTCAAGATGTCATTCAGCACCGATGGTAGCCGTGGTTGGGTTTGCAGGGCTCCACCTCCTGACTAAGTACCACCTGACTAAGTACCACCTGACTAAGTACCACCTGACTAAGTACCAACTGACTAAGTACCACCTGACTAAGCACCTCCTGACTAAGTACCTCCTGACTAAGTACCACCTGACTAAGCACCTCCTGACTAAGTACCTCCTGACTAAGTACCACCTGACTAAGCACCTCCTGACTAAGAACTACCTGACTAAGTACCACCTGACTAAGCACCACCTAACTAAGTACTACCTGAATAAGTACCTCCTGACTAAGTACCACCTGACTAAGTACCTCCTGACTAAGTACCACCTGACTAAGTACCATCTGACTAAGTACCTCCTGACTAAGTACCTGCTGACTAAGTACCACCTGACTAAGTACCACCTGACCAAGTACCTCCTGACTAAGTACCTGCTGACTAATAACCACCTGACTAAGTACCACCTGACTAAGCACCACCTGACTAAGCACCACCTGACTAAGCACCTCCTGACTAAGTACCTCGTGACTAAGTACAACCTGACTAAGTACCTGCTGACTAAGTTCCACCTGACTAAGTTCCACCTGACTAAGTACCTGCTGACTAAGTACCTGCTGACTAAGTACCACCTGACTAAGTGCCACCTGACTAAGTATCTGCTGACTAATAACCACCTGACTAAGTACCACCTGACTAAGTACCACCAGACTAAGCATCTCCTGACTAAGCACCACCTGACTAAGCACCACCTGACTAAGTACCTGCTGACTAAGTACCTGCTGACTAAGTACCTCCTGACTAAGCAAAACCTGACTAAGTACCACCTGACTAAGTTCCACCTGACTAAGTACCTGCTGACTAAGTACTTCCTGACTAAGTACCACCTGACTAAGTACCACCTGACTAAGTACCACCTGACTAAGTACCTCCTGACTAAGTACCACCTGACTAAGTACCTGCTGACCAAGTACCTCCTGACTAAGTACCACCTGACTAAGCACCACCTGACTAAGTACCTGCTGACTAAGTACCACCTGACCAAGTACCACCTGACTAAGTACCAACTGACTAAGTACCACTTGACTAAGTACCTGCTGACTAAGTACCATCTGACTAAGTACCTCCTGACTAAGTACCTGCTGACTAAGTACCACCTGACTAAGTGCCACCTGACCAAGTACCTCCTGACTAAGTACCTCCTGACTAAGTACCTCCTGACCAAGTACCACCTGACTAAGTACCTCCTGACTAAGTACCTGCTGACTAAGTACCTCCTGACTAAGTACCTCCTGACTAAGTACCTCCTGACCAAGTACCACCTGACTAAGTACCTCCTGACTAAGTACCTGCTGACTAAGTACCACCTGACTAAGTACCTGCTGACTAAGTACCACCTGACTAAGTACCTCCTGACTAAGTACCTCCTGACCAACTACCACCTGACTAAGTACCTCCTGACTAAGCACCTCCTGACTAAGTACCATCTGACTAAGTACCATCTGACTAATTACCTCCTGACTAAGTACCACCTGACTAAGTACCTCCTGACTAAGTACCACCTGACTAAGTACCTGCTGACTAAGTACCACCTGACTAAGTACCACCTGACTAAGTATCACCTGACTAAGTACCTCCTGACTAAGTACCACCTGACTAAGTACCTCCTGACTAAGTACCTCCTGACTAAGTACTACCTGACTAAGTACCTCCTGACTAAGTATCACCTGACTAAGTACCTCCTGACTAAGTACCACCTGACTAAGTACCACCTGACTAAGTACCTCCTGACTAAGTACCACCTGACTAAGTACCACCTGACTAAGTACCTCCTGACTAAGTACCACCTGACTAAGTACCACCTGACTAAGTACCTCCTGACTAAGTACCTCCTGACTAAGTACCACCTGACTAAGTACCTCCTGACTAAGTACCTCCTGACTAAGTACCTCCTGACTAAGTACCTCCTGACTAAGTACCTACTGACTAAGTACCTACTGACTAAGTGCCTGCTGACTAAGTACCTGCTGACTAAGTACCACCTGACTAAGTACCTCCTGACTAAGTACCTCCTGACTAAGTACCTCCTGACTAAGTACCTGCTGACTAAGTACCTCCTGACTAAGTACCTGCTGACTAAGTACCACCTGACTAAGCACCACCTGACTAAGTACATCCTGACTAAGTACCTCCTGACCAAGTACCACCTGACTAAGTACCTGCTGACTAAGTACCATCTGACTAAGTACCACCTGACTAAGTACCACCTGACTAAGTACCAGCTGACTAAGCACCACCTGACTAAGTACCTCCTGACTAAGTACCAGCTGACTACGCACCACCTGACTAAGTACCACCTGACTAAGTACCACCTGACTAAGTACCATCTGACTAAGTACCACCTGACTAAGTACCTCCTGACTAAGTACCAGCTGACTACGCACCACCTGACTAAGTACCACCTGACTAAGTACCACCTGACTAAGTACCACCTGACTAAGTACCTGCTGACTAAGTACCACCTGACTAAGTACCACCTGACTAAGTACCACCTGACTAAGCACCACCTGACTAAGTACCACCTGACTAAGTACCATCTGACTAAGTACCACCTGACTAAGTACCAGCTGACTAAGCACCACCTAAGTACATCCTGACTAAGTACATCCTGACTAAGTACCTCCTGACTAAGTCCCTGCTGACTAAGTACCTCCTGACTAAGTACCTCCTGACTAAGTACCAGCTGACTAAGCACCACCTGACTAAGTACCTCCTGACTAAGTACCTGCTGACTAAGCACCACCTGACTAAGTACCTCCTGACTAAGCACCACCTGACTAAGCATCACCTGACTAAGTACCTCCTGACTAAGTACCTGCTGACTAAGTACCACCTGACTAAGTACCTCCTGACTAAGCACCACCTGACTAAGTACCTCCTGACTAAGCACCACCTGACTAAGTACCATCTGACTAAGTACCACCTGACTAAGCACCACCTGACTAAGTACCACCTGACTAAGCACCTCCTGACTAAGCACCTCCTGACTAAGCACCACCTGACTAAGCACCACCTGACTAAGCACCACCTGACTAAGTACCACCTGACTAAGTACCACCTGACTAGGTACCACCTGACTAAGTACCGTACAAGTGGCGCTGCCAGCCGTTCACGCGGCACGTGCGCTCGACGGCGTGGCCATCAATCGGCGCGGAGTTCAAGGGCCGCTCTCGTGCGCATCCTCTGATGGATTTTGCGCTCTGCCCATTTGCTGCCCCCACGGCCGACCGTGACCTCGCGTGGGGGGGAGGGGCCTGGTTCGAGTCCCAGCCACGGTCTACAAACTCGCGAGCTCAGCTCTCTCTACCCCCCCCCCATCCCCCCCACCATGCAGGTTCTTGCGGTCGCTCCGTGCAGCTTTCCGAGTCATACCGGGCGTCTTGATTCGGGCACGATGTCCGACGTTTTGTGTGCTTCCACGTAACCACGGAAGCTTCTTCAAGAACTGAAGCTCCCGGGCACGTGGCAGCGACAACGTCAAGGCATCGTGCCCAACCAAGACGCCGATAACGACCCGGAGAGAGACGCAGCACTCTGCCGTGGGGGGGGGGGGGGGGGGGGGTGGTCACAGAAACGTCCCCGCAGCCTGCCACTGTCGTGGCTAAAGACGGGAGGTGGTGCGGAGCTGGGAACGAATTCGGCCACGCAAGCCCCTGTAATGAGGCGTAATGACACCGTCGGATGCGTCACCCAGCGTCCGGCGATGTGCATTCGCGCGTGGCCACGCGGCAGCAGCAGCAGCAGTAGCCGGCATGGCAAGCTGGAGGATCGAGTCGTGGTGCGATTGCACCTGCCGGCACGGCTGTGGCAAAGCGGGCCGAGGAACGGTGGGGCCGGTCGACGGGACCGAGTCCCCTCGAGGTCCTCACCTTCGTGTCATCCCGGGAACCCCCGCCCCCCTCCTCTCGTTGGGGACCCTCACCCCAAGCCCTCGCGCGGCTTGTGCCCCCAATGCAGGCGCGAGGCATGCGGGACCCCCCCGCCACCCTTTTAGCTGAGGTCAGAGGACGCCAGCGCAGGGCCCAGCCGGCTCCCTCGCTTTTATTTTTTTGGCAAAAAAATTGTACGCGAGGAGCCAATGGGCGTTGTTCGGTGGTGCTATTTGGACTCCCTCAGTGAAGTCGGGGTGGGGGGTGGGCAATCGCGGCGCTGCAGCCGCCCAGGAAGCTCGCGCACCAGATAGCGGCGACCGCGCCGGCCTCGGTTTCTTTGCGGCCCAGGGAGCGGAGCAAAGAATTCGCACGCGCGCCGGACGCCGACGGTGGCGGTGGTGAAACACCGTTGCGGTTGTCCGTGGCTTGCGGCCACCACCGGGAAAGTTACCTCGGCAATAAATTTGGCCACGCCGCAGGGGTTTTATGTCGTGAAGTGTTTATTTTCCGACGCAGAGCGCCCTTCTCTCCACGATAATGACGTTTACACAACAAAACCTTTGCCGGAGTTTAAATATTTAAGATACTTTGGAAGGAAACACTTACGGCTTGTTCCCTCGGACAGTAAAAACTCGATTAAAATGAAAAACACCGCCATGAGGCCCTCCGATGATTCTTGCCACCGAAGCCGTATCGTAGCCCCCCCCCCCCCGCGTTTGAAATGTCGCGAATTATAAAAGGTGGCAGGCTGCGAGATGCGGCGATCAAGGGCGGGCAGCGTGAGGAGGAAGTTCCACATTATTACGCTGCTTGTGATTACATTGCGATAAGAGCTTGGGGCTTTTGGCAGGAATACTGCTTTGTTTCTCTGGCTGCTGCTGCTGCTGCAGTGACCACCGCGGTGGTGGCGGCGGCGGCGGTGGCAGCGGCGGTTCCTGGGGGGGGGGAAAAACCTCGGTCAGGGGCTTTGCGTCAGGGCCGTCGGTTTCCTGGGGCTGTGGGCAGGAAGGCGCTGACGCCGCCCCATTGTCCCACCCCGTGTGCACCAGGGCCGAGAGAGCGGCGCGCGTGTACGTGCGCATGAGCACTGATGTACGCAGGCGTGTGGGTGCTCGTGATTGTGTGTGTGTGTGTGGGGAGCGGTGGTGCAGTGGTTAGCGTGCTGTGCTACGAACCCGGCGACCCGAGTCTGGTCACCGGCCATGGCTAAAATCATCAGCGAGCGATATCTGTGCCGGTCCCCGTGCCCTCCATTAACCAACCACGAACAGTGGCGAATATTTGACCTGGTATTGGGCCTCCCATAGGTCGACTCAACCTTAAATGAGTACCCAATGCGGTGGGCAAACATCGCCACGAGGGAGACAGGCGGCTGGGCAAGATCCTGGCCACCCACCCCCTCGTGCACCATACCAGCCTTCATAGGTGCTCGCTAACAGCCCTTGCCCCAACAGTCTGTTAAGCCTATTCGGGCCAATCTTTGTAATCCCATATGTATGCAAACTATGAATTCCATTAACAATCGATGGCTGAAGCATGTGCTGTTTACACACGTGGCAAGATTCACGCCTCGACACATCAGATGAAATGCATCACCTTGGCGGTGTGCATGTTGGCTCATCTTCATTGGCACCGGCTCGTGCTGCTCAATTTCCGGCCATGGCTAATTTCAGCAGTGATTGTTGTCCTTTATGTCGACTCAGCCTTAACCCAGCTCTCGCGTGGGGTGGCGGGGGGGGGGGCGCCCTCCTCGTTCGTGGCAGGTCGACGTTCTGGCCACATTGACCTCAATAAGCGCTCGCTAACAGCGCAGCACTTGCCACAAGAGCCTCTAGAGGCTACGTGGGGAACGTTTGACTTTGTCTATTTTGCCTCGAGGTAGCACACGGCATGCCCCCCCCCCCCGACCCGTCGACCCCCCACTCCCCCCGGTGGTCTGCGATGTTTGCGTTAGGCACTGCGCGAGCGCTCGCCGGTTTCGCTTGGCTCGCACGCGGCTCTTTTGATTTGAGGCCGCCCCGAGTACATTTGGCACGAGACTGTCATCACTCCTGGGAGCGCCCAAGTGCGCAGCTCTCAGCTGGGGCTTGCCCTTATCGGAAGTCGCCATCCCCGAGGCTGGTTTCGGCAGGGGCCCGCCGTGGGCCAAACCGAAGTTCATGAGACCCAGTAATGCCCTCTGTTCGGAGCTGGTCAGCGTTCGGTATCCGGTCGATAGACATCACCGCCGGGCACACGATCGTCGCTCGCCCATTCTCTATCCGCTGCAGAATGAGGGCACGAGGTTGTCTCGGGTCCACGTGCGTCCTGGCTCCTGCGCTCCATCGACTCTCGGGCCAGCGCTGCACTTCGTGTGTGGCACCGCGGCCATCTCAGCCATCGGCTCGCAAATTTAACAAGCCAGAGACTTAAACAAAACATGCAGCCACGCACAGCAGGCCCAGAGGATACTGACGATGGTGAGTGAGATAGCGGTGGTGATGATAATGCTATGTTTGGCCATCCATGTGGGGGGGGGGGGGGGGGCGGTTCTCTGCACTCTGCCAATAATTAAAACGCTTCCTGCAGGGCTCTCCCCGGGAATCCGAGCTGGGTTTCCTCATGTCCGCAAAGGGAGGTTGCTCTCATCACGCAGCAGCAGCAGTGGGTGGGACGGTTGTGGCGGGAGAGCATCTATCAAGATGGACAGAACATTAAGCTCCATAAGAGGGAGTCTAATTACGGAGCCCCGCGATGGCAGAGTGCTTCGAGAGGAAGCGAGGAGAGAATGTGTTGAGACCATGGCACTTTAAGAGTCTTGGCAAAATCGCTTTTTGATTTTCTCTCCTCTGCGTGTTTTTGTGCTTGCCGTGTATCTACTTGTCTGTTGATTGGCACGCTTAGTGCATCCGGGCGGTTGCTCTCTCAGCCAGCGTGGAGCGCACGTCGGGAAAGTTCACGCACGCACGCGTCACGCCACTGGCCATGACAGCACCACGGTTGAGCTACAATCACCACGATAACCCACGTGGACTCGACTTTTGAGATCGCTCATCAGAGGTCGCAAAACAGAGGTCGCTCATCAGAGGTCACTGGTCAGAGATCGCTCAAGAGAGGTCGCTCAACAAAAATCGCTTGTCCTCCCTGGACTCACAAACACCAACTTGAGCCAGTGGCGCAAGCACAAGACCGCCGTAGCCATGTGAGCGTGAGGAATTCGCGGAACTTCATTCTGCCGCTAAAACTTCACTTGCTACCGACGCAAGACAGTGGCGCCCAGCGATGAACTTCCCACCGAATGCTATCTGGCTCTGTGGGCGGTGCGTGATGAGCAACCATGGCCGTGGCTCGGTGCGCCGCGTGAAGAAATATTTTCTGGGTCACCGGCGCAAAGAGACGCGGAGAGCAGCCACAACACCGGCGAGCGCTCGAAATTGTTGAGCGACGATGAAACACGAAGCGACTGCCAGAGGTCACGACCCGTGCAAGCGCCGCCTGCACGATGTCGAGGGCGGACGAGGCCCAAGTCACATTGAGTCTGACTGAACACACCCACGCATGCGAGGCATAACTAATTTTGGGATTTCACGTATTGCGTGGGCAGCCCTTAATTCGGAACACCCGTAGACACGTTTAGAGACCCACAGGCTCACATAAAAGGCCCGTACTTAGAGAGAGGACTCTTATCAGAAAGAGACCCGTAGACTCGCGTCATGTTTACAGCCTTTCATAAAATCTCAAGGCACTTTACATCAATGGCAATAGAACATTTATTCTGAGATCCCAACCGAACCAGACTCGCTGACAGCCTTCGGCAGAGAGTTCCATAATCCAGGAGGCATGGAAGCCAAGGCCCAGCGATCGTCCATGGACTTGAGCTTCGTTCTGGGGATGCAGAGAAGATCCAAGTCCACCCACCTCAGAGTTTTTGACAGAGTACCAGACTGGAGTCAACAGAGTACCGGACTGTACTGGAGTCGACAGAGTACAGGACTGGAGTCGACAGAGTACCGGGCTGGACTGAAGTCCACAGAGTACTGGACTGGAATCAACAAAGCAGCTTACTTGGGGTTCCAGATCGCAAGCCGTTGTAGTGGTCAATGCGTGGGGAAATAAAATCACGAACCAATTTCCTCACATCAGCGGCTGAGAGGATGGCACGTAACCGGGCAATGTTCCGTAAATAAAAAAGCAACCTTGGCGATTTTATTTTTTAATGTGCGAATCGAAAAAGTTAAAGCTGGATCGAGGAATTCACCGAGCTTCCTGACTACCTATTCAGGGCCGTTTTTGTGTCCGTCGATTATCGGGACTGAATGGACCCAGCCTCAACCAGCTGGTTGGTGACATAGACCCAATGAGCATAACCTCTGTGTTATCCCCATTCACCTGGAGGAAGTTACGCTGCATCCAAGCGCTGAGAAGTAAAAGTGATGATGAGAGAGGGAATCAATAAGATTTTTTTCGCATAGAGACTCACATAGTGATCTGTTTACTCGCAAAGGGGCCCGCATGCTCCTGGCATAACATTTTAAACTAATCTTTTAATAACTTTATTACATTTTTTGGTTAATACAACTGTCATAACTCTCGGACAACCTCTTGCCTTCGTTCTTTATTTACTAGGGCGCGTCGCGCAGATAACGCACTCCCATATCCTACCATACTTAGCTATGACTAGCATACAGCACTTGAGCTAGAATAACAGCAGTTACCTGGGCTAGGACAGCACCCAAGCAACGACCGCATGGAGACAGCGGCGGCACGGAGACGACGCCGGCGTGGAGACAGCCCATCCCGATCCCAAGGCAGCCCCGAGCTCTCTCGGCCTCCGCCTTATATTCCCCCTGGCGTGGCCTCGCCCCACCCCTGGCCACGCCCTCTTTCCCCGAACTGTCTCAACCAATCCCGAACATCCCCCCCCCCCCCCATGGTTCCCTCCTGTCATTATCCCTCGTGACCACCTGGCCACGCACTGTCCCTATCCCCCCATTGCCTCCACCCACGCACTCTCTCTCTCTGTCCGCACTGCCCCTATACAACCATTCATGTAAATGTTGGTCGTAAAAATGCCACTTCCGGGTTCGGCTCGTGCTTACCTCTGTTCCGCGATTGTTTTTTCGTTCCTCATTATTTGGTTATCGGTGGAGCATTAATCACCTTGCATTGATGCCTTGAGACACGTGAGTACTTTACAAATAATGACTACAATGATGATGATGATGCCCCATGGGAGAAAAAAAGGTTAAATGGTTTCCAGCTCAAATGCGCTTTAAGGCAGTGTCTCATTTCCTGTTTACAGCCCTGCAGAGCCAGTGGTGGAAATTCCACATTCCTATGGTAAGGATTACTTGACCATAGGACATCTACAGTTGATTTCCCCAAAGATATACTTATTTGATCAACCCTCAAGAAGGGGTTGTGGTGGGACAGTGGTTCGGGCACTGGTGATTTGAACTCGCCAGCCTGCGTTTGATTCCCGGCCACAGCTAACATTTGGGGCCAAAGATATCCGAAGCGGTCCTGAGCACCTCCCTTCACCAACCCGCACTGACAAGCGTGGAGGGGTACGGTCAAACAACCTTCACGAGAGACAGCAAGGGGAGGCCTTCATCCGGCAGTGGCTTGACAAAAAGGGGTGCCCGTAAATAGTTTAGTCTACATCGAGGCTAGGAACCACATGCTCCGAGCGCCGTGCCGCCCACACAGTGAGTGGGGGAGCTTGGTGCGTGTCCGACATCACTCGCCTGGCCTTCGCGCGGCTTGGGTGTCGCAGCAGGAATCCGACGGCGTGGATATTGGCGCATCAGCTTCCCCAGCCTCCATTTCGAATGTTTACGGCCTCGAAGATTGAAAGGGAAATACATTTGCCCGTACGCGGTTTTCCCAAATGGATGAAGCAGCAGCAGCAAAGATGTACAAACAAAATAAATCAATCCTCGAATTACGAAGTTAGGAACGGTTTGTTGGGAGCTGAATATTCCGCGGCGTTACCATGCGTGGCACGCTCAGGGTGTCTGGCTACAGGGCCCCGCTTGTCCGCACCCAGTGTCTGGCCACTGGGTCCCGCGAGGCCACACTCGGCGTCTGGCCACTCGGTCTCACGTGGCCTCACTCGGCGTCTGGCCATGGGGCCCCACGTGGCCTCATTCGGTGCCTGGCCACGGGGCCCCACGTGGCCTCACACGGTGTCTGGCCACGGGGTCCCGCGAGGCCACACTCGGCGTCTGGCTACTGGGTCCCACGTGGCTTCACTCGGCGTCTGGCCATGGGGCCCCACGTGGCAGCACACGGTGTCTGGCCACTGGGTCTCCACGTGGCTACACTCAGCGTCTGGCCACGGGGCCCTGCGTGGCCGCACAAAGCATCTGTAATGACGGCAATTAGGGGTGCATTTTGGAGCGAATCTCAAGCAGATGCCTTAAACACATTTAATTAAAAACCGCTCATCCTGTGATCGATAAGCGGCGCACTCGATGACATTCGCAGGCACTGTATTTCCCAGCGGGCCCGAACCGTCGCCCTGCTGCAGACTTTGGGTCGCCGTGTTGCCTTGTTTACACAACGATCGTGAGCGGCTTACGAGCTCATTTGCATGAAAGCAAGAAAGGAAAACTCTTCTAACACCCCTGTGAGGACTCGGCTGTCGCATCGGCTTCACGATAGAGGGAGGACGACAAGGAGACACGAGGAACCACAGACAATGGGGGAAAGGCAGCCACGTGGTGAGTTGGCGTCAAATCCCCCTCCCCCCCGAGCTCTGCGGTCCTCCATATATTAAGGTGGAATTGGGAGGAAGGACGCAACACTCTAACCCAATCAGAAGAAACAGGTCGAATTCGCATTTGCTCTACCGCCTTTTTAGGGCGAGCCAGGGCATGGCTCCTCAATTCCCATGGGAAGGGAGCTTCACGACATTTGCGTGATGACCCACCAACCATTGCTGCTGCCTCCACAGTGTTGGATTACAGGCAGTCACGTGCATAGCCACCACCACCGTCCGAGTTTTATCTGAACTGGTCCTGGAAAGCCACCCTTTACCAACCCGTGGTGGTGAGGTATGGTCAGAAAAACCCCCATGATCGGTCTGGTGTGAGTAGGCTCTCATCCAGCAGTGGATTGACTGTAAATCAAGTGGTGTGTAATGGGTTCAACATTAGCTCTTCCAGCCACTAAATGCTGCTGCATACATCACATCAGACTATTTTCTGTAAAACATGCTTTGCTGGCTGGCTGGAGGGAGGGACGGCCGCGTCCACAGGATGTGCACGTTAATAGAAATGTAGAACATACAAAAATAAAATCACCGATCATTTAAATTGTCTCGCGATCATAAATTGAGACGGTTCCTAAATCCCAAAGGAGGGGGCGAATTATTCATCATCGCGGTGAACGCGTTTGGCGAGACGGGGAGGGAGACGCGTTTCGCAAAACCAGAAGGGCCGCGTGCACGTTTCGCCGCGCGAATAACCACGACACCTGTCAAAACCCGCACAGGAAAACCGGCGGAAACCTCTGCGACGCTCCCGTGCCGCAGCGATCGTTTGGAGCAGCCTGCTGTGGAGCGGCGTTTGTACGGCGCTCTGCGCGTGGTGTGCGGCATGCACAATGAGGAGGCTTTTCATTAAATCCACCCGCTAACTTACCGCCGCCATCAACGTTAAAGCGCGCTCGGTGCTCGGTTGAGCGTTGTTGATTTTTGGGATTTTTTAATGGCGTTTCTCCCCACGCCTTCTCCTTTCTTGTTGCCGAATTGCCGCCGCCCCGGGTCAGTTTTACAGCGGTAAGTTATGGTTTCATCTGCCGCATTGCCGCTGCTGCGTCTCCCTTCGCGGCAGCAGCCGCAGCATCAGAGGCATCAGAGGCATCAGCGGCTGAACAAATTGGCTGCTCGACAGCAGCAAGGCTGACCGAGGAACTGGTGGTGGGAGGAGGCTGAATATTTGATTTGATTATTTTTTCCGATGTCCCGCGGCAGTGCCGCAGGGCCGCGTGCCGTAAGGAGTGTAACTTAGCGCCACGACCTCGCGTCACGCCGCATGATTCCCGCGCTTGTCAGGCAGCCGCGCTCGGCTTCGTGGCCTTCACCGGGGAAAAGGCCGATCGTCTCCCCCTTCTGCTGCTACTGTTGCTGCTATTTGCCCGTCAAATCCTAACAAATGCTCTCCGTTGTGACCTCATCACAAACACCATATGGCAACACTTTGAGTTATATTTATTTTCTGCTCATTCAAATTACCTTGAATTAGCGTGCCTTATATGCACGGTGCTTTCACGGCCTCATTTACCTGAGTGTGTACACTGCTGCGCCGGTTTTAAGCCACAAACGTGCCCTGCCTTTCATGGTAAAACTGGGTTTGGTTTGGGCACCTCGTGGGAACAGAGGAAAGAGCTAAGCAGGGCTGAGTCTTGGATGGCTAACCACCTAGGAATACCAGGGGCTGCGCAGTGGCCAGGAGAAGGCAGCACAGCAATTACCTCTGGAATCTACCGGTGCGGAGCTTTGGGTATTGCTCTCCTTGTATGAGTGGACTTTTCTCGTTGAATGCACCGGCTGCTTAATCATATTTCACCACGCTGGTCAGTGCTGATCGGGCGCGGGACCGGTTCGAATATCTCTCACCAATGATGATAGCCACGGCTATAGCCACAGCTATCATCATTGCGCTCGACCCCACCGCACCAGTGGAGAGAGCGCGCGCGATCGTGCACATACCCCAGATGGAAAACAGCGACGAATTATAAGTGGGCGTTTATCGGTCAGCGATATCGGGGCACAATCGCAATCGGCACTGCTGCTGGCGGGTACACAGCGAAGCCGGGGCTGGGCCACGCCGGCTCCGGGCAGCGTTCTAATCAAAACCAAACGCGGCGTCATGGCCCCCGTGCCGCCACGACTGCTGCCTCCCTCCCTCCCTCTCTCCCCGACCGGGGCCTCCAAGGGCCCCCCTCCGCCGCACAGTCCACGTGGGCCGGGGACGAGACGCCTGCGCCCGGGCCGTCTCGCGGGAGGAGGTCGCGGCTGGTGTTTGGATGGGTAATGGGACGTCGGTAATGAAATGGACGAGCTCTTGTCAGCACAAGGTCCCATTTCCAAAGGTTGAAAATGGAGAGCCGGGGGAGGCGGGGGGTCGTAACATGGGCTTTTACTCTCCGCGTCCACTCTAGAGGCGGGCGCAGCTGTCGTGAGCATCTCAAGTCCACAAATTACACGCATGCCCAGGTACATCTGTCTCCCAATATCGGCGAGGCGGCGAGGAGCGTATTTTGAGCGCACGGCGGTTCTGAGAACATTTGTTCCGCCACTCAGGATTGTAACTCGTGGCAGAAGCGGCCGCTCAAACGATTTTCACGGAAAAGGGAGGCTGCCGGAGCTGCCGTGACTTTTTCCTCTTTTCACATTTGTCTCGAAATGATATTCTTGCTCGCAGTCGGATTATTAATCGATCGTGTCTGTTAAGGGCCGGGGAATATATATATTTTTAACAGCCGGTATATAAAATCGTGGAACGCGGCGTGTGGAGAGGCGGCACTGCGGGGAGCGGTAAGCAAAGGCGAATTGCAGAGTTCAGTGTTACCCAGCTTGGATATTGTGTGAATTGTTTTACTCAAATGCCATTGAGTTGGAAAAGAAGACCAGACTGCCTAATGATGGAAATTCACGACGTCTGGCCGAGCACCGAGGCAAGGACGTGGGATTGAGAGCGGCTCTCTCCGACGCTAATGAGACATGTTCAGACGAATATGCGTGCTGTGATTTTAATAATTAAACATGGCATTGGGAAAAGGGGCACTACACTTGTGCTCACCTGAACGCCTGCAGCGACCAGATCACAAGGCCCAGTACGTTACATGTGGTGTACAAGGGTGCATTGGCTGCTTTCACTGCCCCCATTGTCTCTAAAGAAATTAAAACTCTACAGCGCTAGTGCAGCTGTGTGCTCCCTAACGGCACATGCACCAGCAGTCTGTTAAAGGCTTATATGGATAATATTTGTCCTTTTGTATATTTCAAAAATTCTACCTGAATAATTAATTTTATGTATACAGTACATACAGATGTTAGATCATCCCGAGAGGCCACTTTAAGCCACTGTACATGAGACACAATTGTTAATGACATGCGCCGCATACGCACACCCGCACAGGCAGCATGCGCACGCAGATGCAAACGTGGGCACAGCCTTGATTTCCCAAAATTGGCAAAAAAATGAAATGTTACTTACTGGCGAAAAAAATGTAATCCTATCTACCGGCAAGAAAACTTCTAATTCGTTAGACCAGATTCAGAGCTCGAAGCTGCCCAGTTGCCATTTCAATGGATTAGCGTCGAGATTTAATTCCAACGAAGAAAACCATACAAACGTCTTTTCCTAAATCCACGCGTGCAAAGTCACCTCATTTCACCTTATCCCCGCAGTCTTTTGCCACTGAAATGGAAGCAAAAACGAAGCGGGAATTCTAAGCGCGCGTTTGCAAATGATTGCCCTGTGATGCGACTACATCTCCAGGGACCGGCTACTTAATTCATTCCTGGACGGGACGGCGGTTGAGGCGGCAGGAAAGCGTTTCCTGAGTGGAATTGCGTGGAAAAATTGGCCGTGTGTGTTTTTTTTCCCTTTTAAAGAAAACACAGGCTCAGTGTTTCTCGACAAGGAGGGAGAGAGCGGAAGCGTTTAGTTGGGCCGTTCTTCATGAAATCACCTGCACTCGGCACGCGTCCACAGACCTTTGTTGCCGATCCCCAGCCGGTCTCCCGGCGCACACGACTCCTTTGCTGGAGGGTGCTCTCGCGCACCCCGTATCGCAGGAGGGCCGCTTACTAAGCACCGGCTTGCGCAGATGCTGCTTCCTTGACCAGTTGTACCCCGCCGGTCTCAAAGCCTTGCCTCCAGACGCCCCGAATGCCGTGATTAGCGCTCATTTTAATCATTGCCGCATGTTAACGGCTCACGGGAGTGGCCTTTTGACCCGAGTGCGCTAAATAGCGTCTCCGTTCAATTTGCGTGTGTTAACGTCATCCCCTTTGAAGTAGAAATGTGGACTTAAGAGAGGCACACACCTCAGAGTCAGATGAGCGTATTCACACCGTGAAACGAGAACACGCACAATGGCCCAGGTGTATCCACTGGACCTCCATCAGGGCCCTCCAGAACCTTCTAGCAGACTAATCCAGGAGCCAGTGTCGGGGTCAAATTTTTTTCGTTAACCATGTGAGAACCCAAGAGACCAGGAAAGTCTAATTTTCAAGAGTGACTTGGGTCACCAAAATGGTAAAAGCAAACAAATCAAATAAAGTGAAGCAATGAAGCACAAATAGACATAAGAGCAAACACAACTGTGTCAGAGGGTCTTCTAATAGCCTCCACCAGGCACATTCAGAGTCCACCACTAGAAAACCCAGGAGCCTGCACCAGAGGTCTCCAGATGTCTCCACCAGGGATTTCCAGGAGTCTGTAGCTGACGGTGCCCCACTGGGCCACGTAGCTGGACACCATCTTTTGGCTTGTGCTAAGGACGGTTCGGCCACTTCAGTGAACTGGGCAGCTGCCTTGTTCATTAGCAGGATGTTACATTGGTGGGAAACTCCTAATTTATTGCTGGTATTCACTGACCTTCCAGCCTGTGGGGAAATTAGGAGCTGGGCTGTGACCTGCCCCATGTAAGGATATATGAACAGGTAATTTTTCATTGAAATGTTCCTTAACCTTAAGTTCAAGTGAACGTTTAAATTAACAATCCCGGTTTAAAATATAACCTGCGAATGTTGATCTGCGCAATCTGCTCAAAATAAAGCCACGGTACAAAGCCGATGAGATCTCTAAATCAGATTTCCACTCCCCCGAAATCTCACATTGTTATGAATGGCTCTTGGCAGAAAAAAAAGTATTGACCCACCAGCATTAGCGTGAGAAATGAGGCTTGCATCCACGCACGGGAATGACCGCCCTGCTCTTGCCGCGACTAGATTCACAACAAATACCCGACATGTGCTTTGGCACTGAGAGGTTAAATTCATAAACCGTGACATGATGCTCCGAGAACAACGAAGCACACCGAGGAAAAGGGTGACGCTGAGCGTCACTTCCATGGGCAAGGTAAAGCCACCGCATCTTCCTGCTCCAGCAAGCGAGCCAGTGGCGCCGAACATCTCCACCGCCGGCTCCGAGCCAGCGGTGGACAGTCTACATTTTCACGGTGGGGGCCATTCACCCCATAAAACGACCACTTGACTTTTAATAAAATGGTTTTCGGGGGAAATTTTTTTTTCGGGAAAATTGACTGCTGGTATTGCATTGTTGGCAAGGGTCCTACTGCGTGGAATGCAATCGTGGGATCTCCAAACCAATTTTCCCTCCCTTTAGCCCGTTGCCCGAGCCACTTCAGCCTGTGGGCCCCAGTACAGCTGCACCACTTACACACAGAGGCGGAGCCAGGATTTCAGGCCGGGGTGACATTAAACAAATTTTAATTTCAAGAATGATTAAAGAGTCAGGCTGTTGAACTAGACGCCATCGGTTGGCGACACACTCTGACAATGCAGTTGCACGGAGTCCGCCAGACCGAGTGTCGTACACTTATACGCAGAATGTCACCCCTGTCACCCCACCTGGCTCCGCCTCTGCTTACACACCTCGTAGGTACGTCACTGCAATTGACCCTGGATGGATGTACGATAGGCTCTGTTAGGCAGAGCTGGAGGTGCAAACGCAGCGCGTGTTTGCACAAAGCACTGGCCTCGCCGAACCGCGCGGCACACGTGGCCACTGCGACTCCCTGCATCCCTACACCGCGCGGCTCGGAACTTGGCAGCCTCGCGATCCCACCGCGCGTCATTGCACCGGCGGCCGCGCTATTTGTGCCTTTCCCCAGGAGAAATTCCAGCTCCGTCAATTAAACGCCGTTAGATAAATCAGTCATGGCCATGTCCGGAGCAGGTGAACGCGGCAGAGGAGCTGCAATGGTGGCGTCGCATCAGGCGTCGGCTGATCGTGGCATCGGTGCGCGGGTAGTGCCCCAGCTCGCTCACCATCTCCACAGTGGCTCAAAGAGTCACACCTTCACAGACAGGTAGGGTGACAAAATATCTTCAGTAGGCGGTAGAGGTGGCCAGGCAGCTCCGAGGTTAGAGCACTGAGCCGGCATCGCTGAGATTTCGGGTTTAATCCAGGCAGCTGCCTGTGACACTCTCAAGTGTCGTGAGTTGATGGTCTCGACCAATTCACCAATGTCCGCCCATTAAACCAACAAGTAAAATTCATTTTACCACGAAATTTGGCAATGTTAAAATACTGAGGATTAAATATATCGCTTTCACTGTCACGTGATGAGCAAATACTTTGCAGTGCGAGTGGGATATTCCTGCCCCCTACTTTGTAGACAAAAGATCACTTCGAGATCTCAGAGGTAGCACTGTGACATCTGCTTCCATGGGGCAGTCACTAACAACAAGGGTTGCACTGCTCTGTGAGAAATCTAAATGTGTTCGTCATATCATCACAAGGCACCGATAGCACAATTGCGATACAATGTGTGGAAGTGTTTTTTTCTTTTACATATTCTCTGCTGTTTGACAGAGTGAATCACAGAGTGATAAAACACATGAGAAATCCTTTTCCCATTTATCCACCGCCCCCCGCCCCCCCCCCCCCCCGAACAGGTGATGCATGTGAATTCTGCAGCAGGGATCGATGAGGTTGCCTGCGCCTGCGCGAGTAGTGGAACATTTCCCAGTTTCTTGTCGCTCCCTGAACCTCCGGGGAGAACCGTCACCTCACACAGCCCCTGTTGCGCCATCGCCACGGGTGACCGGACGGATTGCGGGGAGTGGGGGTCGGGGGAGCCCTCACTAACCCCCACCACTAGCCCCCACTTCGCAGTCCCTGCCGCACGCGATGGAGCTCGTTTTCGCACGTGGAGTTCCGTGTCGTCACCCAACGGAGGTCTCGGCCGCTGGGTCTCCACGGTATTCGCCATGAGCTTGTGTTGGTTTTGCCAACGATAGCGCTGATGGTGATGATGATCGTTACCCCCGTGGTGCAGAGCGGGCGGGGGTTCGGTTCCACCCCGGGCAGGCAGCCTCGGCGAGGGAGGGGGATTTTCTGGATTTCACACCAGGAATGACACTGGTTGGGGGTGATGGTGGCGATGGTGATGATGGGGACACGTTTCTGCGCATGATGCACTTTCAACCAAGCACGGAGACTGAGATTTGCATTAGAGGGTCGGAGAGAAGGGCTCTGAGCTGGGAGGAGGAGAGATGTAGAGTTGTTCTTAATGCTGCCAGCACTGGGGAAGTGCCGAGTTCACACCTCAGCCTGAGCAATTATTTTCTGCAGCCCCCTCCATTACAAATTGATGCCATCTAATTGGCATTAATCAGAACCAAGTATAGACGTACAAAAGATACGGAGGCGGTAAAAATACATCCGTATATTGGACATCGATAACGACTGGTATTGATTAAGCGTGGCTCAAATCGTTCCGCGGTTGTGAAATGCAAGCGGTGCGACCGTAGAGCGGTAAACCCGCGTGTGCCGGGGTCGCCGGGGTCACTGGGGTTGCCAGGTTTGCCGAGGGCACTGGGGTCACCGGGGTCACCGGGGTTGCTGGGGTTGCCGTGGTCTTAAGCAGCAATGGGGTTCAGGATTGCGCAATCGCTCGGCCACACCTCACCTGCTGCTGCTGCTGCCGCTGAAGGCCATGCATGCCAGGGCGAGCCATGTTCCACTCGTTAGAGCCTGGGTCGCATTGCGCTCAGCCGCCCGCGCAATTCCATCCCGGTCACAAAAGTGGTCGCATCCTGCCCCATCCGCTTTTCATTTTAAAATTCCAGTGAAATTGAATGCACGACTCATGGCCGTGTATACGAGCGTTTGTAAACCAGTGCAGATTTTCGTTATTGACAATCATCGGGTTTGTACGGCGTGTTGCAGCCTAATTTGCATACAGATGGGAAATATGAGAAATCACATAATTCCGCACCGTGGGGAAATGCGAGAAAGCGGAATTTGAGAATCACTTCCCTGCACCATCCCAGCGAGGGTTATTGGCGCGTCCCGCGATGTGTGGCGCATCCACTGCTGGCACTAACAAAACGTCGTGCATTCCACGGGTGGTGCGTGCAGCAGGGGTTGGGGGGGGGGGTGCCACACGCACCACCGTGGGAAGATGAAAGCGGTCTCGTCCCCAGCAAGCGCGCCCACGCCCACCGCATCCTCGAAGCGTGGGCCCCAAGAGATGCCAGGGTTGTTTGCGCTGTGTGGCATTTCAAAATTACTGGAGCGGCTGCGTTATTGCACCCTAATGCTTGGCGGCAGATTAAATTATCAGATGCAGGGTGGGGTCTGGGGAGGGGTATTGTTTGTGAATGCTTACTTATTGGAAATTATCTCTCGAAATTATCGGCTCGGTTTTCAAAGCCGTACGGTGCACAGCTCGTGAAATGCTTCACTGAGCAATTAAAAATGAAACAGGCATGATGCGAATGATGTTGGTATGGGGTTGTGATGATAAAGCCAAGGTGATATATCCAGGGTGATAGAGCCAGGGTGACAGACCTAGGATGATGGAGATGAGATGATGAATCTGGGAAGGGGATGACATGGGGCATAAATTCATCTGAGATGGGGCTGGTCAGCCATGCTCTCCTTCACTGCAGGAAAATAAAGTGCGGGCCACAGAGCCTTATTTCCCTGGCGCGTGGAGGCATGTCATAGCTCACCCTGACGCATTCCATTACAGGAATGCATCAGGCCAGCTCTGAAAAAGTGATATTTGCTAACATATTCAATGCTCCCGGAGTAAATCTCATCACGGCGCTCTGCGAGCTTAATCAATGCAGCTCAGCTCGGCCATCGCACGCTCGACGCCGAACCAAATGTCACGCGTGGCGCCCAATAACGGACGCCGCACCGTGGCTTTCGGTGGCCCTGCGTCCTCACCATCTCCAGAACCGCGCAATGCGCGTGACAACATCGGCACCGGTGTCAGGCGAACAAACTGGTAACGCAGAATCCTTCCTCCCTCTCTTCCAGAGATAAGCGACGTGTATTTTGCCACCGCGGCGCCGCGCTTCACTGCGCCGGCGCGATAAAAACAATATCGGGGCGACAAATCACTCCCCGGCGCCTCTCGGGAGGAGGGGAGCTTGCTGAGCGCCACGCGAGGGAAGTCGTCTTCGGCGCACACTCCCACCCACCCCCCCCCACCTGACCTCCGAGAAATGGGCGGTCGGACTCCCAGGAAGTCGTCCGTCCCGGCGGCACGAGGGCCCACGTGCCGGGATAACGAGGAGGGGAGTTTTATCGTCGCGCGCCACGGCGGTCGTGCCGCCCGGCAGTAGAGTGGCGCAACAGTGCTGCGTCGGAGCAAGAGGGATGAGTGGCAGTGTTGCGTAATGGCGTGCATCATCCGGCGCCGAGTGTGCGGTGCGCGCAGCTGTGGGCGAAACGGAGCTCAGGGCTGGGCACTGCTCGCGTTCAATACGATCGCCAGCGTCTCTCTCTCTCTCGCAAGGGCGATGCTCGACATCAAGGGTGCCCTGCGTGGGACAAACCGTAATAGCTTTGCATAATATTTCAACCGTGACTTGTCAGCCCACTGCTGGATGAGAGCCTCCGCGCAGATGTCACTCGCCATTCATGTTAATTGTGGCCGGGAGTCGAATACCCTAGTTCGGTCAGCTAACCACCACGCCACCGCTCCCCGCTACAGCGCATCTATACGCGCCCGCATCTCAAGATGCTGGACAAATATGGGGGTATGAATCTGCAGGGGAGATAGCGGAGAGATGATCACGTAAGAAGATGATGCTCAGCATTTCGCTTCTGCGCAAAGGCTGCGCGTTTTCTATACACATTTGCATCCTGTTTGAAACTCGTCGTTCTCCGGCCCGTGCTGCGATTCCGTCACGGAGATGTTTTCTCTCGCCACATTCAGATGCAATTGAGAGATGCCGCTGCAGACACGTGCGTGCCCAGTGTTGTGCATCCAGCGTGGGGTCAGCTATGCCAAACGCCAGGGCTCAGGGGCGTGCGCGCTGCGGCCCGAGTCGTGAAGCTGATATTTAAATCGACGGGAGGATCGAGCCCTGCCCCCGAACATCGCGCACGCCGCAACGCATCACCCGCACGCTTGCTCACTCGCGTGCGGCCGCAGCGCGAGCGTGGCCGCGGCGAGATCGCCGCTCTGATTTTAACGGTTCACGAACCGGCAAAATGCATGGTCGGTGGCTGCGCAATTACCATCAGCATTCGTCAAAATCATCATCGTGCGTGTGCGCGCTCGCGCACGGGAGAGCGCTCAGCCGTTAGCGGCCTCCGGGAACGGTCATGTGTGGCTACTACCCCTTTCTCTCCACGTTTCCCCCCCTGTGCTCCTCCCCCCATCCCCCCCCCCTCCCCCCACTTTGCATCCCCCCTCTCCCCCATGCAACGGGTTCACCATGACGTCGGGACCGAACGCGAGCACCTCTCTTCTGTCCCCGGTTACAGAGACAGCTGCCGGACATTCGAGATGCCCATTAAGATCATAAACGGCCACTCAGCGTGGGCACACCACTGCGAGCCCATGACCTTGTGCCGATGATCATAGGTTAGGAGCCCCCCCCCCCCGCCATCTACCGCCCCTCCCCTGCCCCCCCCCCCCCCCCTCTGGGCCAGGCATGGCGTTGTGTGAGATTTGCGCCCGCAACGGGCGTTTGTTTATTGGTCGGCACGCTCCATTTCAGGCCATTATCTCGCGTAGGAATCCATCCCAGCAGTTGCCGTGCGGTGGGTGGAAAATAAATAAATTAAATTGCAGTGCCAAGAAAATTAACATTCACGACGCATTGAGAGCCTTCGCAACGCAACGCGCCTTCTCCTCCAGATTAGAATCTGCATCCAAGAGTGGAGAGGGCCGCGCATGGCAGGCCCATTTATTCCGTTTCAATCCGAGAGCGTGCCGTTCGCTGCTCGTGGGCTCTAACGGTGAGCCTGGCCCAAACCACGCAGAGCTCCCCCCCCCCCCCCCCCCGACGGCATCTCGGCGATGAGGGGTTCCGCCCGGCTAAATCCTGCAACGGGCTGTGCCGCCGACATGGTGCGTGCGGGTGGCGCCGCGGCAGGGTTGCCGGGGCCGTGTGACCCCGGCTCGCCGTGCATGGCATGGTCATTTACGCGACGGCTGTGCCGCCAAACTAGGCCCCCGACACCGGGCGAATTTCCGTTACTGGCGTACGGGCAGGAAGCGTCCAAGCCCCGCCACTATGAAAGGGCGCTCGCACAGGAATTGGCGGCACCCCAAGGTGTCCGATGCGAAGGGCGGCAATTTGAGAAGCACCCCTCGGCCTACCTGAGTGGCCTGCCGGGGAGGCTTAGGAATTGGCTACCGTCTCCATGGCGACGGGCGGACGTGTGAGTGGACGGCGACGTGCACTCACAGCGTCGCCGGTGCGAGCCATGCCGGGTGTTCACCGACACCCTCTTTTCCATTGGACAACTGAGCCACGCCAGGGCCGTGGGCCCGTCCATAAATGACGTCACGCACCTGGGGCGGGGGGGTCAGACATTTGTGACGATGTGTGTGGGGGGGGGTTTGAGAAATGTGACGTCACATCAAAATGCGCAACTTTAAATAAATATAGACAACACGTTCTACTGACGGACGCTTGTGTTGCGCCTGAAACGTCGTGATTTAATTTATTTATTTTATACCTACGTGAATTTACCGAAAGAACCAAAGAGTATAAATAGACTTTTTAATATTTTTTTTCTCCTACAACATCAGAGTGCAGCGCCACATTAAATACGCACTACAATAACAATAGTTTAAAGCGATTTGAAGCATGTTTTATATATATATTTTGGGGGGGGGGGGTAGAGCTTTGTGACGTCATATTTAAGGGGGGTCTGACTTTTTGTGACGCCGTGTGACGGGGGGGGGGGTCAAAAATCGTCCCAAAATTGCGTGACGTCATTTATGGACGGCCCCCGTGCCGAGTCAGCCCGGCGCACTTTAGGAGCAGCCAGCTTGTTTTCCACTGCCGAGCCGTGCTGCTGACATCTTGCGCAATGAACAAGTCGAGACGGCTGGGAATGTCGGCAGGCAAAATATGGTGGCATTGGCCACACAAACGCAAGAGGGTAAGGAAGGTTTGACTACCTTGGTGGGAATACTTGGGTGGGAATACATAGGTGAGACCGATACAGATAAGTTGCGGCAACTTTTGTTTCAAAGTAACTCATAAAACGCTACTGGCCGTACAGTCGGCCCATGCTGGCTTGATATTAATATTAATAATGCCATCAAGGGCCCACTCCTCCCGCGAATATTGATGAGCAATTTTATAGTGGTTAATTATTTCAAGTGCTGAATGCAATCGGCGCTCTCTCTCTCTCCATGCGTTGTCTGAAACGTGCCTGCTCTGCGAACACGAGAGCGGGGCAAACAATTGGTTCACAGTTACGGCCGTGACGGCCGCAGATGCAAAATCACAGCCCGTCACTTGGACAGCCGCACTGAGAGTCATACAGATTCACCGGCTTGGGGCGATGGCAATTATATCTTCAGAACTAATTGTGTTTCCTTTTAATGTGAAAACCTGAAGTGGATTGATTTTCTTCTCTCGGATCAGCGCTGATTCATCTTGTGCCTGGCCAGGAGGAGTGGCAGGGTAATGGATTAAAGCAGTGACTGTGCCAGTAGATGCTCAGTAGCGGGCAATTATTTTAATTTAAAATGGTTAATTGCTTCACGTGCTCGTTTATTACCGACGTGTTCTGCTCGGAGCCTTGTCAATGTGATGGCGAGATTACGTAACGTTCCGTCGCGAATTCCGGTCACGTCTCTGCGAGGTTGTTACGCCGAGCCGGAGGAAGGGACTCATGCTGGGCACAGCTGGGGGCCACTCGGTTACAGCGGCAGAAGCGATGGCCCAATTTCGTCTCAACCTGGATCGAGCTATCAAGCGTGCCAGTTCCTTAAAGCGCATCAGCTGGAATTTGAATTTCTAAAATATTTAAACCATTTTTACTTTTCCAGGTAAGGCCCACTGAGCCGTATAACTCGTTTTCAGAAGCGACCTGGCCACAAAGGATAGCTCAACAAAGTGGCTTACCATGTGGAAATTTACAGCAGCCAAAAACTATCAACGCAGGCTTAAAAAAATGTTCAGGCAAAGAACCAGCGAGTGTAAAATTGATCGCGCTATTGAGCGTCCTGTACAAAGTGTTTCATCTGGCATGGTAGCAGAATTGAGAGAACTCCCTGCGTCTTGTACGTCTCTTGTGAAGGCAACTCCGCGTGCCCTCTGAAACGTTCCGCTGGCTGCAACACCGAGCAAGTCTCAGAAGATGCGCGCGGCTCGGAGACCCCCTAGCGATCGTCCTTATCTCCCACGAGCACTCGCCTGGAGCCAGAGACTACAAAATAAAAGGCCACTTTTAACCTTGAGCTGCCTCCCTCTCGGGGCACATCAGCTTCGCGAGGGGAGGGGGGGGTTGGGGGAGCACTGAGGTTCTCGCGATGACGTCGGTACATCATGTTCGGTTATGGAACTCCGCTCGGCACATGGCTAGCTTTTTAAATTACTGCCGCCTCCGAGGCCCTGAAGAAGGGGACTCCCTGCTCCCTGCCTTGCTGCTCCCTCTCTCTCTCTCTGCACACTCACAGAGGCAAATGAGTGCTAATTGATGTCCAGCATGGAGCAGGGTAATGGGCTGTCAAGGTCGCGAGGAGGGTGGAGGCGACGCGTGTGCTCGCGTGCTCGGAAGCTGCCACCACCGCCGGGCTGAGTGCTGCCAGCTGTGGGCGGTGGAGAGAGAAAGAGGAGGAGGGGGCTCGTGGGTTCAAGGTAAATAATAATGAGTGGCGTGCTGGGGCCACGGCGGCGCTTGTAGAATTAATGAGGTCACTCACAGTCAACAAACTGCGATTGCTGTTTGAGTGTCAGGACATTACTTCTGTGTTTAACTATGATTAATATATAAATAATATTTACACGAGCACCATATGTCACGTGCTGTCGATGTGCTGCCATCGAGGCAAGGGTTGGTGGGGGCCCAGGTGACCAGGAGATGGTAGCACAGTAAGCGGGTTTGTGAACCCATCCGTGCGGACCTTTGAGCAAATATTCACCCTATTGTCCGAGTGCTCTGGTCCAATTTTTCGACGTTTTTATTCCACGCAACGTATGGACCCGTGCGTCCCCCCGCTCAACCAGACCAGGTCCCCCCCCCACCCACCACCACAATCTGTTCCTTCAGCAATCCGTGCTGTCGCCTGCCTGCCAAGTCCAGGCTCACGAACGTCCCCCTTCTACTCTGACTACAACTGACTGCCTCTTTCTCGCTCTCTCTCCCAAGGGGACATAGCCACCGTTTCAATACCACATATTGAGATCTTGAGATGCGCTCGTGTTTAGACGCCCCTCTGTAAATGCACGTGTCATGTTTGTAATGTTCGCCGTGAGTCTCACCCCTGCACCCTGACCCCCCCGGGGGTACCATCGACAGACACGCCATCTCGCCCCCACGGCACAGCCTCGCCGCGGCCAAAGATCACAAACCGGCGGTAAGATTCCCACCTTTAATTTCCCCGTGCGTTGTCCGCACGGCAAGCCGCGGGGCCCGCGTGACCCCAGTGCGCCGCGGTCTCAAGCCCACGCCGGGCGCTTAAGCGACCACGTGGGGTAATTCCAGCGAAAACAACGCTCGTGGCTCCGCAAGGAAAACACGATCTGAGCTGTTCCGACAAAAGGGCTCGACCCAGGCTTGTCTCATTTTCGCCTTCTCGACTCCATATATGAGAATTTGAGCGTTTAAAAAAAAAAATTCCCCTCCCAAACTTTCAAAAATAGTGGGTAGCGCTCATTGCGCTTCTCTCCCGGCTTTTGCCCAAATGCGGTGTGTGCGCAGGTGTCCCCGGAGGGCGATTCCCTAAGAAGGTCTCTCTCGCCTTCTCCCTTTTCTGGCTACGAGGGAGAGAGACACGCGTGCAACAGTAAGCCGCGAGCAGTTTGTAAAGCCATGCGTTTTACAGATCGAACTTTCATTTTGTTTAACCAGCTGAGAAACTGAAAGAGACCAGGAAAGTCTCAAAATGATGAAGGTAGAGAAAAAAAATAACAAAAATAAAGTGCAGCGATGAAGCTATCAGCATTGAGAAGCAAAAACAACCCCATTATGGGAGAAATCGAAACCACTCATGAATGCAAATAAATATCGAATAAAATAGAATTTCCAATAACAAAAAGTTGGCTCGGACAAATTGCTCTCAGTATGATGAAGGTAAAGTTAAGTTCAAATGGAATTTGACTATTATTGCACTCGTATGTACACAGCCACGTATCAAATATGAGTGGAGACGCATTAAACAATTGGCGTGTTGCACTTCTGCCACCCGCGCCTAGACTGTGCCACGACCTCCGGCCACAACCCAGGAGCCCAACGAGCCACTGAAGCCATCGGCACCGTCGCGCGGGCCTCCGTGGCCGCTGATTCCCACTCGTGCGTTTCCACGCTCCTCCTCCAACGCCCGCACGCTCGTGCGGCTCCAAAGTCAAATTCTCGCTCCCATCTCCCGTCTCGTCGAGCGCGGGGAGGCGGAGGGGGTGGGGGGCGACCGTCTATGCACCGCAGTTTGCGATCTGCCCGCACAATGGAAGCCGTGAGTGAGAGCGAGCGAGTGGTCGGGCGGGCGGGCGGGCGGGATGCGGGCGGGCTGGCAGGGGGTGGCAAGCCCATCCCAAGGTCACCCGGCGCAGAGCGATTTGATTGTAGCGAGCGAGCGCAAGGGGCGGGTAGCAGGTGGGGGTTGTTTGTGCCAAACTGCCGGGGGGTGGGGGGGGAGGGTTTATTACCGTCATGGGCGCTTGGTGCGATACGACGTGACGCTACGCAGTGCCAGGCGCGTACCTGGCCGCCTGTAGTCTCGGCGCTCCATCGCTCGCATTCTCGTTTTGGAGTCGGAGCAAGGACAAATGAGCCACAGGGCGGCTATTTTAACGTTGCATGCGCGCATGTGTGTCTGTTAAATTCCCGGCCAAGGGATAGTACCAGTGGCGGGTAACATATGAATCGATTCTGTGTCTCTTTTGGGTCGACTCAGCCTTGAATCAGGTACTGGAGGCGGTGTGTCAGCAGCACCACTGGAAAGACAAAGAGGGCCCGGCTGCATTATGCTGGCCACACCACCCCCTCGTGTGCCGTTCCGGCCTTCAAAGAGATGTTCGCTTATAGCACTTGACCCAGCACTCTGTTCAAGGCTACACGGGGGATCTTTGTCTTCCTTTGGTCAAGTTCAGTCTCCAGACCTTCCTTCATTCCTCTGCCTTCAACCGGTTGCCTCTTTCTATGAAGTAGTTATACCTCGTATCTCTGGACCGCATCACCAGATGTGGTCACATTGGGATGCAATGTGCATCTAAATCCTCATATAATCGTTTTACAATCTGAGCGATTGGAATGCCACCTCTTGCATGGCGAAACATTTAGTGCACAGACTTTGTACGCTCCACTCATGGGAATAGTTTAATTTTGTGCCATATGGCTACCTGCATTTTTCAAAACAGCAATTTAACGTTCCCGTGCCGTATGGCTGTGCGCATATGGACGCAAGCAGCCGCATGAACGCACGCACGTCCACAACCGGCTGTAACCACCGCTTCGCTGATCAATACTCGCGCCAACAGTTTAATGTTGTAGAACAAAATAAAGGGAACTCAGGTCATAGGGATTCACGCTGGGATTTGACACCCAGTAAAAAAAACTTTCTCCGATACGCATTCGGGATGACTGCAAAACACCTCTGAAGTTATGGCCTCGTCTCGCGTTTTTCTTTCCCTTTATAAGTTAGTTCAACAAAACGCGAGAGCTGCCACCGCAGCGCACGATCCACCCCGGCATTCGCCGTCACCCACACGGCGAGGAGAGTTCCTCGCCGAGCAACGGGGACGTGAAACAGAACGGCCACGTTGTGTGGGCGTCGACAAGAGCCCAAGCACACTGTCCGGCCGACACACGGTCGGCACACCGTGTGGCCGCAACACCAATCCGGCCGAACACACCGTCCGGCCAACAGTCTGGGCAACAGTCCGGCCGACACACTGTCCGTGTGCTATGTGCGCACAAATCATGGCAGCCCGCGGCAAGGTCTGCCAGAGATAACACCGGAGATGAGCAGTCACCGGGCCGTCCGCGCGTGTCACGCAGCGTGGCACGCCGAGTCTTTCGTTTGTCCGGGAATCTCATCTCACACCCCCGCCCCTCCCACCGCCTACCCCCTCGCAAAATTAGTCCCCCCCGTCCCATCTGTCTCGGCAATTCCATCTCCTCAATCAATTAAGAGGAAAACAAACGGAGGGCGGATGAGCTTCTTTTTCATTTGCTTTTTGCTACGCGCGGAAGGACCTTTAGCGTGCGTCCTAATCTCAGCCCTGCCCTCGATACCTGGTGACCTATCTCGGGATCGCCCCGGAGGAGGGGGTGGGCCGGCAGGAAATGCCGCGGGGGGCCTTGCTCGCTGCCGCCTGCCCGTCGGCCGAGAGAGGTCATTGCTCAGAGCGAGCGCGCAATTACCTCTCCCGCTCCGCGCTGCCCGCCACATCATGGATTATTTTCCCCAGCCCTGCCTTCTGGAGGGAAGGAGGCCATTAGACAAAGTCAAGCAAACAACACGCTCTACTCTGTTATTTTTATTTTTTTTATTTTATCGGACCTCCGGCTTTTGTCGGGGTTCTGGTGGCGGGACGGCCGCTCGGGTCGCACGGCGAGAGTCGGACACGGCGAGAGTCAGCGGTGCTCGTGAGCGCGACGACGACGAGGGTTTGGCCCGGCGACCCTGACCTCTCGGCCCCATAGCATCGCCACGCACGCCTGGTCTTCTGGTCGGGGAACGCCGCCGACGGCCGTTATTTATCCGGGCGCATTTGTCGACGTCGCGCTCGATGTCCAGGGGACGTTTATCAACGGCGAGGTTGAAAAATTAAGGAACGAGGGATCGAGAGCGTGGCGGTGCATTGCGTGCCGATTGCGAGGCTGTGGATCGATTCGTTTAACCGGGAGAACAGGCCGGCGGTGCTGGTTCTGCTTCACGTCCCCGCGTGATGGCCCCCACCAACACTGATTGACTTCATTACCCCCACGTATGCTGACCAGGCCATGTCACCGCCCTCTCATTTCTCACTCACCAGGTGTATGCGGCCAATAGTGGCCATTTCCTTCGATGTGGATGTAACGGTCGACGCAATGGCCTTGCAATCCAGAGGTCAACGATTCGATCCCGGGGCGCGGCAGTCGAAACGGTGGCTCAGGCTTTTTTCTCAAATCTCCGCAACCCTGTCCATCCTGCGGTATAAATGGGTGCACCAGCAGCTATTCGATCGGTAGGCTGCTTGCGGTGGTGTGGGGTAAAGTGTGGGCAAAGCCAATCTCTTCCAAGACTTGCGGCTGAGTACCCTCCCGGAGGGGCTCTCTAGTGCCCCTCTACCAAACAGAGGCGTGAGCGAGCGAGGCAGCGAGCGGCAAGGCACCAAACGAGAGGGAGAGAGAGACAACGTATCGGGAAGCAAGACCACGCGGAGCCCGCGAGGCTCGCGGAGCGCTAACGGGCGCCGCTCGCCACTCGCTGCTGGAGCACCTCTCGTGTGCACGCGCGCAAAATCAATGCCCGTGACAAAGCGTCGCGGTCGCACAGAGCCGGGGCAATTAGTCAGTGGAGGCGACAGAGAAATAAATGAATAAGTTGGTTTCATTGAAGCGTGGCGCGGCGTGGGAGGTGGAGGGAGGGGGACGTGCCCCGCTTTATGTACCTGGCGCTCCGCGGGGCTCCGGTGGCTGTGAAGGCGACCGCGCCATTGTCGCGGGGGTGGCTCCCAGACGCGTGTGTGCACGTGTGTGCGTGTGTGCGCGTGTGTGTGCGTGAGTGTGCGCGTGTGCAAGTGTGCGCGTGTGTGCGCGTGTATGTGCGTGTGTGCGCGTGTATGTGCGTGTGTGTGTGCGCGCGTGTGTGTGCGTGTGTCTGCGCGTGTGCAAGTGTGCGCGTGTGTGCGCGTGCGTTCACATGAGCGCTGGTGCAGTGGTTAACGCACCGAGTTACTAACCCCCGCGACCTGAATTCGATACCCACTCATGGCCAAAAATGATCTAAACCAGTCCTGGGCCTCCCCTAAGTCTACTCAGCCTCAATTGAGTATCTGGTGCGATGTATATCAAACATCGGCACTGGAAAGACAAAGCCAGCTGTGTGCTGGGTTGGCCTTCATAGGTGCTCACTAACAGCACTTGCCCCAACAGTCTGTTAAAGGTTATACAGGGGATGTTCGCCGGCCATCACCCCGATCGCTCGTGTGGAAACTCGTCTCCTTCACACCACGCGAATTTTAAAGAGGGCTAGCCGTGTGTCATCGTCGTCGTCGTCGTCGGCGGCGTCGTCATCATGGTCTCTCCCGCCTGTCTTCTCCGCCCTCGCTCGATGGGGAAGGAGAGATGGAGAGATCAAAGGAGACATCAAAATGAGAATTGATGGATTCCACGAAAGCTCGATAAACTGATGGGATCGGGAACTCAGAACTCGTCGTTGTGAACTCCGCGCGGCGAGCGCCCGCGTGCACTGCGCAGGGCCGAGCTCTTTGATGTTGGCCGTCGGGACTCGGCGTGGCATTAGGCGACCGTCTCGTGGGGCGACTTGCTTAAAATACTCCCCCCGCCTCGGGAAGAAATTTGAAGAAGAAGAAGAAGAAGAAGAAAAACACGTTCCGGTCGTGTGTGTGCGTGTGATATTCAAAACAGCATCGCTTTTTCGCACGGCCGAGATCGAAGCCCGATGCGTCTAAAATTGGAACCCTAAGGCAGGGTCTTCTCCACGTTGAAGCAACATTATCGTGAGCAATGGTTTATTCGCTGTGGGATGAAGGTCTCCAAACCCCCCCCACCCCCCCCCACCTCCATGCAGCCATGCCACCTCGCTGCCCTATGATCCGATCCGTAGGAGATGCCAAAATCTAATCTCCTGCGCATGAGCCAATGCCCCGCTGGAACGATCTCTCCTTTGGCTTCCATTCTGTCCCTTCTAGCCATGCCACTGGGTGCTGCTGCTGCTGCTGCTGCGTTGGCAGTGACCTAAAAGTAGAAAAAAATACATAACAGATGACAAAGAAAGGCCAGAGAGAGTGGATAATAAGAATTGGAGCCTACACTATATAAGTCCCCATGGTGTAAAGTGCATTCCCCAACTCTTGTCATACACTTGATCTCTCTGGCCTCGCTATTAGTGTGCAAGGAAGAAGGGCCATAGCTCCAAACAATCGCCTACTATATAATCTTCTCTTCCTCGAAGGCCGCCGTGTTGTTGACGACTGTCTCGTTGTTGTTGTTAATAGCGCCTCCAGCCGTGGTGTGACCGTGCTCGAGGCGCACGTTCGTGAGTCGTCGGGGTGACTCGCGGCAGACCCCGCCGGATAATCGGGGAGCGGAGGCCGGCCCCTCGCCCCGGGCGCCACCCGCAATGCAGGGGACGCGCGTTTCTTATTCCACGAGCGTCGCGCCACCGCCGGCTGTGCTTGCCGGAGGGAGGGGGCGGCGGGGGGGGGGGGGCGTGAGTCGGGGCTGCGGGGGTAGGGGGGGAGGTGACGGAGAATGTCAGATGCCATCGCAGGGCAGCGAGCGTCGCACCCGACACGCGACAAAAATAACGGCCGATTGCGTCACCGCAGCGCTTCTGCCAGGCTAGGTGCACTTTGAGGCTACGTGAAGTGTCGAAGGCTCGCTGGCTGGTCACAGGACAGACCCGGGTGCCACCTGGTGCTCCCCTCTGGGCCACCTCCGCGCGGCGCTCCGCTCGTTGTTGCGAGCGTCGCTCCTCCGCCCTCCGTTGTTGCTGGAGGGCGGCTGCCTCCAAACGCCCAGTTGGCTTGTTTAATGGACAAGGCCCAACAGCCAGCTTGTCCGTGTGGTCAATTCTCATCTTGGGAGTATTAAAAAACGTAAATATTCGCTGCATGTCCGTTCATCAGAACCCAGTGTCCCTGCAGCCCTGTGGTAGAGTCAGTAGCCTCAGGTCACAGTGGGCCACCAGCACCGCCTGGAGGCCACCGGGCTGTCTCAATTTAGTGGGGCGCCAGCGACGTCGTGATTGTTGTTGCTGTGCCACACAAGGGCGGGGCAGCGTTCGCCCTCGACGTGTGCGCAAGCCAGATGGGTCACGTAGCAACACTACCAGTGCCCTGTATTTAACAGGGAAGCCTCACCGAGTACCGTGACTCACTGCGAGGAGGGTCGTGCACCGGGATGTGCGCCGGGATGATGGGCCAACGCCGTTGCCGAGCATTGGACTTCACGCGGGAGGAATCCGGAGAAACCGGAGAAATCATCCCACGCATTAAAGGGGTAAAGCTCAAAGTTCCACAGAGATAGATTCAATAATCCATTGTTAAGTGGGGGGGGGGGGGGGGGGTTGACCGTCTCGCATCACCATGATTATTCTCTGCTCATTCAAGAGAGAGCCTCGCCGAGTCTCAAGACTCCTTATCAGGAGAGTCCTGCTTGTGACGTTTGGCTGCCGGTATTGCTTGTTTTGATATTCTATGTAGATGCTCTTTTTTTCGAGGGAGGGAGGAAGGGAGCGACATTAGCGGTACTTCAAGCTCCTCGTTGTCTTGGAACGACAACGACAGGGAGCCATCCATGAACGCCGCCGCGGCATCTGAAATTCCACAACAATTTTTGGGCGAGCAGTTGCTTGTTTCGCGCGTGTTGCAGAGGGCAAGGCGGGCTTCGACGAGTGGCGGAATGACATCGCGAGCGGCGTCGCGCGCGCGGGTTTAAACGCACGACCGGAACCCCATTTAAACGAGGCACGCACGGCGGACATAATTGATCGTACTCTGTGAAGGATTTGCACAAATGCCATTTTCTGCGCCAGTAGTTTGTTATTGTTGCTGCTACTGCTGCTGATCGTGCACGCAAAGACTTTGACGCAAGTTTGTTTCGGCGTCACCTTGAATATAAAACCGATTGGGGTCGAGGATGTAATGAATGGGGAATAAGAGAGAGGAAGCGGAAAGGGAAGGGATGCCGGGACGGAAGTCCCCACCAAGACGGACGACGAGGAGGGCGCGACTTAAGATGAGTAGCAGGAAGAAAGGAGCATCAGGCAGGAAGGGGAGGAGGAGGAGGAAGGGGAGGCGGATGACCAGGGCAAGATGTTGGGGATGAGAGGCTGGTGGTGGTGGTGGTGGTGATGATTATGAGAGGGGTGGGAATGGAGGGAGAAGGAGCCAGCAGAAGTGAGCTACACGGAGAAGTGTCTATTTTCACAGGGGGCGGCCAAAGGGGAGAGATTCAGAGTAGAGGTCACCACACATAAGTCACGTGATTTACTGGAAGCTTGAGCTGATTTTATATGGAGATTTACATTGGAATCCTAAAATCGTGCAATGTAGAGGATTGTGGTGCATCAAAATACATTTAAAGTTCTTCAACTGTATCAAAGTAATCAACTAAAGAGGATTCCACAGACCATCTCCTTTCTCTGTACATGAGGGGTGGACTTTGCCTCACACTGCACGATGAGGCCGATGGTCTCCGCGTGACGCTCAAGCCTCGCTTGTATGACCAGTTCTGGACTTGAGACAACTTGAGTGGGGAACACCATCTAATCACAACGGTATTTGTATTCATCAGTCATTTGCGACTGGGTTGAGACCATCAACTCACGATCCTTGAGGATCCGGTTTAATCACAGGCGGCTTAATCCCAGATTGGAAGCTAATCTCACACAGAACTGTCTCAGTGCTCTGAGCTCCAAGCCACCTATAGGTTTAACATTTTAATTCCTTTTCGTATTTCCTTTCTCGGATTTGGACTCGCGATGTACCAATTGACCCCTTCTGCTACGTGAAGAGCTGTCGTCATCAGCAGCCATGACCTATCCCCTGCTGGATGAAGGCACCGTGCAAAGCCATCACAATACCTCACAGCTCTGCGATACAACAACCCCCCTAAGTTTCTGCACACGAGCTATCGAACATGCTCACCAAATGCATGTTCGATAGCTTAAGTGACGCTCGCACCCAGGAATTGGAGTAATGTTAATTCGTAACGTGCCGCCTCCTCGTGGCATTCGCTCGCTCTCTAAGAGAGAGAATGACCCAGACGAGCGAGGAGGAACCACAGCAGGTATCGCCCGCAGTCAGGCAGAGCACCAGGAGAAAACACACGCGTGCGACGGGGCAACACTCTATCCCATACAGAAGGAACAGGTGATATTAGTCCAAATGTTTGCTGTACCGCCTTCTCCTGGCGAGCCGGGGTACGGCACATAAGAATCAATTCTCATGGACGAGCCGTTACGCCGGCATCTTGAGACGCATTCACACGCGACGTAAATCCCCCCCGCTGCATTGCGACAGCATCGCACGCCCCCGGCTTGAGTGCGCCGTGGCTCTCGGCTCCGTCAGTGATTAACGGGAGCATCGCTCGAGATTTGAGTGAAGTGCCAAATGAGGCTCGGAGCGCGCGAGGTGGCTGCTGGGAGCTGGGAAAGGGGGCACGCCGTGCGACCACGCGAGACTTCCTGCGGCCACTGCGGTCGCCGGCTCGTTCGCGTGCGTCGATGTTACGGAGCCAGGCAGATGCCGTGATCTCTTGGCTGGCGGCTCAGCGGTAGAACGAGCGCCTCTCAAAACGGAAGGTTCACAAGCTCAAATCTCGGTCGGGGTCGACCATAGTTGTCCTGTGGATGGACTCTATCCCCCATCCATAGGAACGTGCAATTTGCACCGCTGGCTCGGGGCAGTTAATGGGAGATGAGGACTGCTTCGATGCTCATTTCAGTCAGAGGTCACTCGGACTCGACTTTTTGATCAGGTCCCCTTGTGAGGCTGGGGTTGCCAGGCCGGGCGTGCCAGGCTCAGGCCGGGGTTCTAGCGATGACTCGGCTCCACTGAGGAGGAGGAGGAGGCGTCTGTCGGGTGTTTTCGCTCCGTCACAGATTAATGTCCGTGCCCAACTTCTGCCGCCACACACAGCCGTGAATAATTAACGCGAGGCGAGAGGGGAAGAAAAACATCACCGATTGAATGCGCTGAAGTGAAAATGCATTGCCTTGTGAAATAATTGAAATCTGTATTTATAACATTGTAGAATGTTTTTTTTTTGGTGAACACCTAACTACTAATTAATAGGCTTCAAAGAAACGGGGCAGAATTACACAAAACTACGATTAATTCGCTGTTTGCACGGCTGCAATTACGCGGCAGTGCGGCGCGGCACCGCCGTGGGCCTGCGGGTCAGGCTGCCACCCGAGCATAATTGTCAAAGGTAGAGGCGCAGCGCTGTAATGTCCCGCTAACGCCACTGCTGACAGAAGGGCCTCCACGAAAGGGAGCCCTCGAGGGTGTTTGGCCTACTCCTCCACGCTGAGCGGACGTTTTGGATTCAGACATCTCTGTTTAATGCTCTCTGTCACATATGTCCAGTGTGGGCGGGTCTGAGGTGGGCATACCCACACTTTACCCCACCACACGCGACCTACCGGCCAAGCTGAGTGATCTGGGGCACGGGTCTCCGAGTATAAACCCAATTGAGTCATTTGCGGCATAATTTTTCGAAATTCGGAAAATTCGGACCTCTGACCCCGGCACACAATGGCCCTGGTTTTGAAAAGCCTTCACTTTGTTTCAACTCGAACTGGCGACCTGTGGCATGACGCGTCCAGTGCGTGTAATGAGCAGGGACTACCCATTTAACAGCGGTGTCGTCAGCGCTACTGTGACTCTTCTCGGCTCTTTTGAACAGCCGCTGGTGAGATTTGATGCCCTTGTCCTGAACACATCGTAATTTCCAGGAGATGTCATCCCGAAGTTGAGCACTTTGGTGCGTGCTATTTGCCCAAACTTTGTTGAAGGTTATGGTGGCAGCCCTAAGCTGCCGGTGGCTCCTGGCAGAGATGGGCCCAGCCCCACTCCGGGCCCCAAACATCTCTGGCACTGGTCAACCCGTGATGCATGTGAATGGGAGTAAGAGAGTGGAGAGCAGAGCCGGGAATTGAGGTGTTTCTGCACACAGCCGCACGCGGGAGAGAAGAGCACCATATCTTCCCTTGATGGCCACGTAAGAACGTGAATTTACGCATATTAACATCGTCATCAACCTTCCATGGTCGATCCACTGCTGGATAAAGGCCTCCCCAAGCCGCCACCGCCGCCACCTCTTGTGGGCTTGCGATGGAACAATGCGCGTGCTTTCCTGTGCACGAGCTGACCATCGCTCCGTCTCCGCTGCGGACGTGAACCTCGGGCGTGCTTCCTCCTTCGGCCGCCGCTTCGTCATTCGTCTCCCGCCGACGTTCCTCGAGGCTCAGATGCAAAGGGAACCGTGTTCCGCGCCGATAGCAAGCGCTTGCTTGCGTTGGGTCGATGTTTTGTTATCGCTGTCATCGATCATCGATCACGCATTCTCGCGCAAACCTACCTCGCATCGATTTAGACCGCCCAGTTTGAACCCATTGATCTCCAGCCCCAGGTTTAAATCGTCCGATTTATACATTTATCCTTTGAATCAGCGGAGCTCAAATAAAACAGAGGCCCGCGCCGGGCGTGTGGCACCTCCAGGGCTGCTCTCACCGAGAGTTCTCGGCCAAGTGCAAGGGTTGGGAAGGAGGGGTCGTAGGGGGGGTCACTGGGACAAGGCACTTCCTTAAAGACGTCCGCCAATATGAAGGGGTCTTCTCAGTCTCAAGTCACGCTGTCCAAGTCGCAACGAAAACTTCTGATGCTCTGGAAATCCGGTGTAGACCATGATTATTGGTCGCCCCAGGGGAATTAATATTTGTTCCCCAGCAGCGAAATATTTGTTCCACCCGACTGATTTGTGCCCCATAGGCCCGGGGTCAGGCGCTTTATTGGCGAGGACAAAGTTTGGGGCCGAAAGGATGGTCCGAAATAAGTTACACCACACTGAAAGAAATCTGTCGCTTTGGGAAAATTGCTTTAAAGTTATGGTTGAAAAATTCGTTGATATAGACGTATATACAACGAACGGTCACCTTTTTGTAACACTAATTAAGGGTCTGTGTTTGCTTTCTTTCGGGGTTCGTTCATGTCGGTATAATGTCAACAGCTGACATTATTGGAACATTACATATACAATGTCAAGAGTCGACATGTTTACCTAAACGACCTCGTCCAAAATAAACCAATTTCGAATCATAATATCGGTCACGAAAGCCTGCGTAGAAATGATAAATTAAAGGGGTACAAATGATGGGACGGGCGAAACTGAATGCTCACTCCTGGGAGAAAATCCTCCGACACCAATCTGACTTGTCCCTTCTAAAAAAGTCGCTCGAAAACACGCGACACCCTGACGAGCCCCGCGCCAAAACTCCGACTCTGCGACTCCCGAAGCCTCCGGCAGCAAGCGGGAGCAAGCGACGGCGACGGCCTCGGAGAGACTTCGACGCTCGCCGCTCGACGCTGAGTGACGGGCGGCGGCGGTGTGGAACGCGGAGAGAGATCGCGGATCGCGGGTCGCGGGTCGCGCCGTGATGCGCTCACATTTCCATTCATCACTCCCCGCGAGAAGGAGGCCGATAAGACGGGGGATATGAATTGCAAAAGTCCGCGGCGATAAACCACTCGAAAATCCCATTACCGTGCCGGCTTTCCCTCCAGCCGCCGTGCGAGGCGAGGGGCTCGCAAGGCCCGCCAGGTTGGTCAGCATCATAACGTTTGTCCCGTGGCCCGAAGCCGCTTTCTTAAAACACCTCGAGTGACGTTCGATTCCTCCCTTCCCCGGGGCTCGCGCTGCCGTAGGTGGGAATTTCGCCGAACGAGTTTGATTGCCTTCACTTCTCCGATCCTCTGTCGGGAAAACATCGGCGAGTGTCGCCGTGAATCGCTTTGGCGAAGGCGTGTGTCACCTTGCCCGACTGCCATAGCGTATCTTGGCGCTGTCTTCGCGTGACCTCGCGTAGCCGATGGCAACTGGACGCCGTCACCTTCCAGGGGCTGTCTTTGAGCTCAGCCACGCACACAGCAATGCTGCTGCTGTTGAAGCCGCAGCTGCAGCTGCTACTGCTGCTGCTGCTTAAGAAGAGTGCCCTGGGATTCCGAGGGTGGATTCTATCCTGGGCTGGAGTTCGGGATTTTCTTTGCTTCGTGCCGTTTGTGTCAAACCACGCTGGCACGGTGCACACGTGGAGCCGTTACGAATGCCGTCGTCCCCCATGCGCTGGGAGTGGTAGGAGGAGGTGCGGGCGGGAGGGGGAGAAAATCCTGGGATTTGTTGGCACGAGACGAACATTAGCGCCGCCGTGACCGTCGTGAGCGTGCGGCGGGCTTAGCAGTCATTTAATTGGCGGCAATTCTCACACTCGAAGGCAGAATGGGCACCTGGGGTGTGGTCGGCGCTGCTCCGTGCCAAGTTGGACGTTACCGCGGGGTCTGTCACTGCGCCACCCGGCCACAGCGACCCCTTCAACCACCCCCCCACCACCCCCATCACCGTGGCTGCGACTCGCGGCGTCTCGCGTTACAGCCAACGCCGCTCGCTCGTGTAACCATCGCGCTCGCTCAGCGGTGCACGCACGCACCGCAGTGTACGCGTGCACTCACATACATGACTGACTGAGTGAGCGCGTGGGTGTGCGCACACTCCTATAGGCGTGCTCACACACACACACAATGTACACGCATGCACGGCCCCCCACGTACACGCACACGCGCATACTCTCAGCTGAGACGAGGGCACGTGGCAGAGCTTGTTGCTCTGAGCGACACTTTGAGCAACTCGAGCACGGCGTCGGCTAGAGCATTAGTAGGCGACGTTCGCATCGGCAACAGCACTCACGTTCGCCCATAGCCCGGTACATGCGGGGTGCCCAGTGTTTCACGGGGTTATAATAACGATGATCGCGATAATGGACAGCTCCTTGAGGCAATCGGCTGACTGGACTTCCCACCCTGTGTACCACATCGGGCAACACAGCTTCGTCCGGCTGTGCCACTTCATCCCAATATATTATTCCAGTGACCTTTGCATCATTGTTCATCGCCTCTACAATTCTTTCTTGGTCTTGATCTTTTATTCCGCCAAGTAATGTTGTCTCCACCCCTCCCCCCCCCTCCATGTTCCAGTTTAGTGCCTGTCGTTTGATTGTTGCCCACACTGATGCAGACGTCCTGACCATAAGACCTCTTGCATCAGAGGGGGGGGGGGGAGGGTAACGAAACGGTGATTCCGGTACCGAGTGGCGCGACACGTCCGCGCGTGCGGTGCGTCGATCCTACCGCTGATGCCATGAGCGAGCGCAGCTTTCGCGTTGTCGGACGGTGGGCCGCTATGCACGCAGCCGGCAAAACCAGCTCTGCGTGGAGGCAGCAGCGGGGGGGGTCGGTGGATCGCCGCACAACCAACAAAATGTTGCGAGACCCGTGGGCATCGAGAAGCCATACCCCGGATTACCGGCAGAATGTAGCACAGCAAAGTGTGGACTGAAATGATCTGTCCATTCTGTACGGGATCGTGTTGCCCCCTCGCACGTGCTCCAGCTTCCTCCCACATGGAGAAGCACTAATTGGATCAAAGTATCTTAATATATAGAGAACTGAGAATATGTTTTCCCCTTTTGTCTGGCAACAAAACAGGTGTTAAGATGTTAAAACACCAAACTGAAACCTTTCACAAGGAATCATGTCTGCATTGACCACAATACTTGTGGTTTGAATGCAAACAAAAAAACGTACTCTGATAATATATGCATTATCTTTGAAACTAATTGGTCCACACCAGAGACAGCTTTCTTTTGAGCCTAGTCTCAAAACGGTGATATAGAGAACTGCAAATAAATTGTTGGTGCCGTCTCACCGCGTGGCAGCCTTTCAGATTGAAATTCCTCGGCGGTTGTGAGGAGCGATTCGTATGAATGATGACGCTGTATAAAACTCATCGTGATATTTTTTTCCCGTTTATTTTTCTCTCTCCCTCTCTTCGCTGGGAGATGGATTCACCTCCTCCAGTGTTTCGCGCAACGCTCCCTTAACACGTCACGGGGAGGACGCGCGGGAACGTCTCGGCAGGGCGGCTCTTTCGTGCCGCGGAGAGGGTTGGGACATGAATTTGGATTTTTTTTATCGAATTAAAATTGTGTCACTTTAATGGAAGGTTTCAAAAAAGTGTGAGGCGAGTCTGAAATAGCGGCGAGAATTGCCCAGGATAATTGAGCCACGCGTGGTGGTGCACTCTGCTCAACTGCGAGGAGGCCAGGAATTACCTAGGTTATTATGTGTTATTATCAATTGGGCAATACAGCAAGTGAGTTAATGTTTCCACCACTGTGAACCTTCTTAATGCGTGTCGTAGGATTTTTCCAGATTCCTCTCACGTGAACAGAAAAAAAACACCCTTAAATAGTAAGCAGCTAAACCGTGCCATGTAGGATCATCCCTAAAAGGGAGTTGTGTGACTCAATCTCTCTTGGACATTTCTATATAAACACATCCATTTATTATACTGTTTGCCGCAAGCCTAATGGCATCAGGGCAGGTGATGTGTGAAGACTGGCCGCACTCCGTAATAAATGCCGTGCCTCTAAAAATAGAGAGCTGAAACCCACGGATTGTTGCAGTCATATTAGACGTGTAATGGTCCTGTGGTTTCAGGACATGCGTCAAGGTTACACGGGGGGGCGTAGTCATGCACAATCGCGGGGGCTGTGGCCTTAGCGGTTCTTCTCAGCGCCTCGAAAAGCTTCACCGAGTCTCGAAGCCGTTCTTTTTTCAGGAGGGTCCTGCATTGGGATGTTTGGCCAATCTCCAGCGACCGCTTGACCGGTTGGCAACGCGGGCGGAAACCGGATTACCCAGAGGAATGCAGTCACGCACGCTCAAGGGGTAACACGCAAAGCTCCACACGGATAGATTTAAGAATCCATTGCTGTACCGCCATCTCCTGGCCAGCACGCCTGCAACGCCCGATGTTCTTGGTCAGCCTCTCGTCCAAGTGCCAGCGAGGCTCGCCCGCTGCGGGGCGTTCCGAGATCGCGCGCGTCCGGTGCATTGCGTCGTTTTGACAGCGCGCCGTTGGTAATAAGGTCAACGTGGGCAGAATACCGACGTGATCTTCAAACCCCTTTCATCGTCTATTTTTTAAAAAAAATCTGCGATATCTCTGATGACCATATAAGAGATTAAACTCGCACAAATGTCAGCATCTGGGGACATTTATTCTGTCCTCTACACTTCCACTTTGATCTCATCTCCAGCCTTATACATTTCCCAATTTCCCCATCAACATCATCCCTCTGCCCCCCACCCACCCACCCTCCCCTCCCACACAAACACTCACCCCACCCTCCCCTACCTCCGAGCCACCCTCCCCTCCCTCCCACCCACTTACCACTCTCCCCTTCCTCCTACAAACCCACCCAAAACCCTTCTCTCCCCCTCACTCCCTCCCTTCCACCCACCCACCCACCACCCTCCCCTCCCTCCCACCCACCACCCTCCCCTCCCTCCCACCCACCTACCACTATTCCCTTCCTTCACACCCACTGCCAGTTACAGCTGACAGCTCGAGATTGAATTGATCATCAACGTTATCAGCCATGGTCATTCCACTACTGGATGAAGGCCTCCCCAAGCCACCACCACCTCTTACGATCCTGCGGCGCAACAATTCCACCCAGAAGCTGCGAAGAGAACTGATTTGATCGTTCCGTCTCCTCGGTGCACGTCCTCGTTGATGCATTCCAATGCTTTGGCCATGGCAACTCTAGACTGTGTTTTTCTGCGTAGACTCCATTTTGTTCAAGGGCCGTGACCTGTACTTCCCTCGGAGTAAACACGGATTCATCTTGCACGCCGCAGTCTTGTTTCATGTAAAGGCCCACTCAGCCTGTCCAACTAAACTACATTTATTTCATATTCACCACGCGGGAGCGTACGGGATGAGGATTAAAAAAAGTCTCATTTGCAAGAGTGACCTGGGGCTTGAGTCTGCCAATCAAACGATGATTGCCGTGCACAATCCCAACTGAGTAATTTGCGGTGTAATTTTTCCAATTTGGAAAATATGGACCCCCCCCCCTTCCGACGCCGGCACACAATGGCCCACCACTCTTGTGGATGACGTCATGTGATCTTTAAGGTCCCACTGTGAAGCAGACGGCGCGTGGTACCGTTGTGGTGATTACACACCGCGGTAACAGCCAAAGCGGCTGGGTCACTTCGAACACTCATTCTATAATCACGATGGGAAATATAATCCAGCCTAATATGGCGGTGCGGTGGCGTGGTGGCAACACTCGTGCCGACGCGGGCGCCTCTGTGTCTGGAGTCCGCGCACAATGTGGCTGGTATCAGTCAAAGATCCATGTGCTGAAAAGTTCGCTGCAAATGTCTCAATTGGAATCACACACACACACAGCAGCAGCAGCATCAACCTGAGAGAGTCTTGAGACTCGGTGAAGTTCTCCTGGGTGAACGAGTGGGTTGATAACGAAAACAAACTGTAATCAAGGTCCTTTCATGTCAAGCTCAGAAATCTCACCAAGGCTTTTCCTGGCTGAGTGCTCTCTGCAGAGCCACGGCGGTGAACTTCGAGTGCGGTTAAAGAGGCCCACCTGAACGCGCGACGGACATCCGTTCCCGAGACCGCGCGATCATCACAGCCAGGCGCTCTGCCACTCTCCGCGCCGCTATCCCTCTCCGGTGGGGGGGTGGGGGTGATAGGAGGGGGGGGGGGTTGGGGTGGGTTACCAGCTGCGTCGTTGTTCTCGTCCGCACCTGCTCGGCTCTGCCACGGGGCGCGACGCCGGCGCGAGACGTCGGCCGGATGGGACCGGCTCCACCGACAGCTGCGCGCGTTGGCAGAGGCGTGACGCCGTGGGTGGTGATCCTGCTGACCTGTCGGTGCAGCTCGGCACCGGGATTTGGAATCCACCGCCCCACCATCGTCACCGCCGCCGCCGCCGCCACCCCCACTCAGAATGTCGGTCACTTGCCTTCTCATATCACTGTGCATTTGGGTTCAATGCGGGGCATCAATGTTAATAATAAATAACCATACTCATAACTTACTGCCCCTTGAGACCATCAGTTCACTAGACTTCAGCATCCATTTAATCACGGGCGGCTGAAACCTGGATTCGATCTCAGCGGTGCCGGCTCGGCACACTGACCTCTGAGCCAGCGGGCCACCTCTACCTCCTACTTACTTAGAGCCCTTTGTCAATCCACCTCTCTGTCAAGGCCTCCGCATGCTCACTGGAAAATAACACCTGCGCTGGATGACCCATCACGCGCGCGGGCGAGCAGCCGGGCAACCCCACTGGGTCAAGCAGCCCCGTGGCACGTAGCTCTCGCGCGGCGCTCGGTCTCCAAAGAGCCGTCGACGGGGGTGACAAGTCGGCAATTACTGAGCAGCTGGCGCTCTGTGGGTGTCCGAGCGGGAACGCCGCCCGTCACAGCGAGCGCCGGCGCTGTGGCGGGCGCCGTAGTCTAAGAGCCGAGGGGCGGGTGCCTCAAGGCTAGGTGTGATGCCAGTGCCCAAACTCCTCTAATCTCACAAGCCAAGCAGGGTTCAGACTCGTTAGTACTTATATGACAATATAAATAAGCGGAAAAATGATCCTTATTATATATGGCTCTTCAAGTTAAAAAAAGCATTTCTTACACAACCCATCAGCCGCCACGGCCTTCTGGGAGTGCATAATTTCAGCACCGTTGATTCAGGACAAGCAAAGTCTGGACCAGTTTCGACATACAGGGTCTCACCAGCAGAGCAGAGTTCGCCTAATCAATGCTGACGAACTGCAGATCTTACAGGAAAGTATTTCTCGTTACGACAGCGGTCCGAGTACTTATACGGATGAGCCACTAGCCGTCACCCCCGCTTGCTTCAATTTCCAACCGTCCGGCTACCCATTCCGATAGCCCCCTTCATCTAGCAGCAGACCCACACGAGGGCCGCACGGCGTTACACGGACGCGAAACTGGCGCCGTGACAAAGCCACGTGGCTCGGACGGCGAAAAAGAGCCGCTCGTCGCCATCGTTCAAGAGCGAGATTGGATCGTTCGCTCTCCGCATTGCCCCTGAGTGGTGGCTTGCTGCGGGTGATGTCGCTGTAATGACTTCACTTCCCCATTGCCTTGCCGCGAATCTCGTCCTTTGAAAAAAAAAATGTCGCAACTCCTGAGACGACTTGGAAATGAGCTTTAAAAAAAATGCACGTGCAGTGCTTGTGCGTCAGGCGGGGGGGGGGGGGGAACTCTGTGTTTGTTGTGGTATAAACAAGCACGTGTATTTTCATCAGGCACCTCCCCTTCACGATAACAGCGATGCTACAGAGATGGAGACAGATGGGCATCGTGATAGACATGCATAAAGGGACCAGTCCCGGAGACAGAGCGATACACGCCCAGAGAGAGACACCATGACACAGAGAGATGCCAGCCGGTGGTCGGACATTGGAGCGATGCGTAAGTTCGTGGAATGTTGACAATGTGACAAAAAGCTCAACCCGAGCTGTTGTGACAGCTGCTCATAGCAAGACAACTCTTTGGACAGGCGTAAGCAGCTGTCGGCGTTGGAGAGAACTACTCTCATAATGAGCTGTAGCATTTTAACGCAATTAACCCGCATCGCTCGATATTTTTGGAGTGGACGAGACCGTGCTATTTTTTTACCCCAGCTGCGTTGGTAAATCTCACGTTACCGATATAGACGAAATCGTCTACTTGAGCGATGAATATGTACCACCATCATCATCATCGGTAGCAGCATCTCCGCAGCGGCTGCCAGTCCATCTCTTCTTTTGCAGCGGTTCATTTAAGCGGCTTAAAACATTTACAGTCATATTCTTGGTTCTTTCGGTAAAGGCACGTGACTTTACCGAAAGAACCAAGATTATGAATCCCTGCAGTCACGAAAGCTTTAAATCAAAACATTTACATTTGTTCCTTTTTTTTCCCCTGTTTTTGGACGTCGCCCCAAAAGGCAATATTTTATGTTATAATCTTTTAGCAACTTGATGCGATATTGTGATAACTTCGTGAAGATGCCCGGGGCCGTCCGCATCGGTGTAAATATTTGCGGGTGATTCGCTCAAGCGCCGCCTGTGATGGCCACAGAGAGGGGCCCGTTTAAATATTCATCATTCCCAGAGCAAACAGACGCGGTGTGGTTGTTTACAGGGAATCCGGGCGTCACCGATGGAGGAAGGGGTCATAAAATATCGAGAGCCACCACCACAGGCTCACCGTGTGTTAAGGGGGAGGGGTTGGAGCGGTGGGCCGCGGTTCGTGCACAGCGCTTTCAACCCGCCCACCTCAGTTCGATTCCTGGCCACGGTTAACATCAGAGGCGAGTGATTTCTGAACTCGTTCTGCAACACCCCCCCGCCCCGCCTAGCTCGCACTGACCAGCATGGTGAAGTATGGCCAAACAACCCCCATCACTGACATGGCATGGTGGGGAAGGCCTTCACCCAGCAGTGCATTGACACAGGCATGTAAATGATTATTTACACGACGAACGCTGTTCATGCAAAATGTGATTGGCATTAACCAAATGTCCGTCACTTCGTTCACAAGAAAAAATATAAAAACAACTCCGGGAATCATTGCAAATCATTTGTCGTGGGATCGTGTATATCGCTAAACGTTCACACTAACCGCGCCGGTGAATTCTAATCAGCGAGCGCCGCCAGGAGACCGTCACTATAGAGACCGGGTCGTTAAGGGGGGAGGCGGTAGCCCCCCCCCCCGCCCCCCACGTGCCCCCCCCCCCCTCCGCACGCGCGAGCGCGCGAGGCGTCCACTTTTCACGACGCTCGATTACGGCGTAAAACGGGGCGGACAAGATCACGGGCGGACAAGATCACGGGCGGACAAGATCACGGGCGGACAAGATCACGGGCGGACAAGATCACGGGCGAACAGGAACTCGGGTCACGGTTTCACGACCACGACCGCCGCACGTCGAGACCCCCGGAGGGGGGGGGGGGGTCTCTTAATGGCACCGGCAAGCGCCGCCGCCGCAGCCGTCGCCGTCGGGCGAAGGAGCGGACAATTTGTGGGGGGGGGGGGGTGGGGGGGAAACGAATTCGCCCGGCACGCGGATTAGTTGTTTATAGTTGTGTTAAAAATGTCACGGAGGACGAGATGAGTCACGTAAATAGTGTTACGGAGAGCACGAGGAGACACAGCAAGCAACGTTAATGAGAATAATTAGAGAAAAGCAGATGTATTGGCCGTGTCGTGAGAAAACAAAAGAGACTGAATATGAATGTTGCTTTGACTGCAAACATTATTGCTACAAGAAGGCGAGGAACGCAGCGAATCAAGTTACATCACGCGCAATTTGAACAGTTGGATGCAAACTGGGAGTTTCTAGTGTAAAGTTGTTGAATAAATGTCATGGACAGAGGCAAGCAAGAAGGAAGTCCATTATTGCCGACGTGTTTTTATATATATTTAAAAGGACACGGCACACACGGAGAGACAATTCAGCAATGGGAGGTCGTGAGGGGCCGGGCAGATGCCCACCGCTCGTTACAAATCTTAGGCCGTCGCATCGGGGCCACGGTTACGCAGGGAACAGAAGCGCCCACCGCCCATTGTCCGTCTCTTGATCGAAGCACCAAACCCACGTCGCCTCTCCAGCCCCCGCGGGTGTTTGCACTCGAGTCGAGGCCCTTTTCTCTGCTCCGTCCGCTCCCCGAGAGCATCGAAACGCCCGGCTCGTGCGCCGCCTTCGGTGGACGCTTCGAGAGGGCGCCGCGTCACAAAGCGCGGCGTTTTGCCTCTCTCGGCGGTGTTCTGTTAACTCTGGCGCAAGGCCGGCGGTCCCCGCCACTCCCCCCCACCATCGCCACGTACTCACGCACGCCGCGCGCTTTCAGCCCGAGCGGCATTCACAGCCAGACGGGAGATTAAAACGTTCGGGTCTTTTTTACTTGCGATTCGAAAATATCACGTTTTGGCAAAATGGATTAGCGTCACCGGCGTTGCAATGTCCGTTACGCAACAACATTTGGCGCAGAATCCGCTGCCGAAGAGCGCAGGACGGGGCTAGGCCTCTTTGTGTGTCACCAATCGCACGCCGCGCAGAGGAAATCTCAACCGAATTTAGCCGCAAATCGCTGCGGACGCTTCGGTGACCCCCCCCCCTCCTCTCCCCGCAGTCCCCTCGAGGAGCAGGCGTGACGAGTTGGTTCTCCCGTGCTGACTCAGCGTGCGACTTGCCCGCCACGCTTGGGGATCATCAGCATTACCCGCACATTCATCACGAGCGCAACAACAGCGCGCACGCCGAGGCCGAAACCGGGCGGAGGCAGAAAACGTAAAGCAATAATCTAAAAATGGCATTTGCCAACAGTCCAACTGTAAGACCTACCCTATAAACATCTTGACACTTTTCGGTTTCAATTAATGAGGTTATTATGATGACTGTTGTTATCGTTCATGTCAATCTGTGATGTCACCATCATCTCATGGGGAATCGCGATTTGTAGCTTTTTAAAATCACCGTCATCATCGCTTGTCACAAATAAGCTCAGATTGACAAGACAAATCTCTAAGCGCAAATGCCTGTCACCAAAACACTGAATTGAATCCGCTCCGTGAGAGTGAACGTTTGTGCTCCGAGAGGTGGGGGGGGGGGGGGCGAGTGCCGAGGGGGAGTCCTGCGTGTGCCCCGTGTGTGTGTGTACTCTGGGTAGTGCGTGATGATGTTGACCTAATCCCTCTGGGCAGCGATGGCAGGCCGCCGTCCATATTCTGGGTTTGCTCACCGGACAGCGATTGTGGACGAGGCCTCGACATTTCGGCCACGTAGCCTTCTTCAGGAAATATAGAGCGTCGCAGAGAGGTGGCCTCCATGGTGACGCGAGGCAAAAGCAAACCAAGCGAAAGCTCAGGAATCCCAACAAGCTCAAGAGGGGGCCCCTGAGTCACCAAAAAGAAAACAAAGCCACCCGATATCAGCTCGAATTCATATGGTAATAAAAAAGAAAATCCATTAACATGAAAAATGGAAGTAATCTCTCGTCGGTATATTTTTTCTCTTTTTATTACATTTCCATCTCTTGTCCACATCTCTCTCATCTAGCTGCATCTATACATATAAAGTGGAGTGGATCTTTATCTCAAATCTTATATCTATTTTATTATCCTTCTTGGAGTTTAACACGTAGGCTTTCGCGACCAATATCATCCATAATACAGGTTTTTTTGGGGGGCTAGATCGCGTAAATTTGGTGTTTGCGCTATCTGGCTGTCGCCTGATGAAGCTAGTTGTAATTACTTGCGAAACGTCGTACTCAGATTGTAAATGTTGTGGCTTGGCTCTCCAACACACCGGTGTGCTGTACTGGTAACAAATTGGCCACGTTCTGTTTACGTGACAAACATTACTAATTGGCTGTGTCGAGTGGTGGTGGGTTTAACGACACATCCTTCTTGATTTACTTTGTTACAAAAAAAATAAAAGGGTACAAATATTTGTACGGGGAACCAATATTCCTGCACATTTGTTCCTGGGGGAACAGATGTTCCGGAGGAACCTATATTGCCTTCCTGACAGCCTCTGTGCTATGAGAATAGCGCAAACACCAAATGTACTTATTGTTATTATATATATATATTTTTATCAATGTCCTTGTGCTTTGACGGCCGCGTCACTGTGGCCACGCAGGGGAGCGAGGAGCAGTGGTGGGGGGGGGGGGGGGGGTGTGCGTGACCAGCAGCATACCGGCGAGGGAAAAAGCCAGGGTGGCTTTGAGGGCAGGGCTTCAAAGAGCAGCGACGCGGCGCAGATCACAGCGCGGTGGAGTTGGTTATTTGTTCACCCGGGTGCCCCGCGCGTGCCCCTTACGTGCAGGCGCTTCTATGCGGCCTACCGTTGGGGTTGGCAGCGTAGGAGCTGTGTCACTATGGGCACGGGCCACTACGATCTTCACAGTCGGTCATTCGGTCACTCACGTGGTCGCTCGTGCACTCACTTGCTTGCGCAGTCACTCACAGAGGTCAGTAACTCAGTTACGCGGTCACTCACACATCGACTTGGTTAGCGGACATTCTTTAACTCACGCGCTCACAGTTTGGGCGACTGCCTCAGGGCCACGTGTCCCACTTGGCCAGATGGGAGCCCATCTCAAAATTACTTCATCATGACCTCGATCCCTTCCCCTCTGTAAATCCATACTTTGGCAGATCCTCCCCTTCACAAAATTCTGACCACGGCCACATCACATAAAGAGAACTCATTGCAGAAACTTATTACATTCTGCGTGGCCCCTAAGGGTCGAGCATTAAGTCAGCGGTGTAAATTCTTGTCCAGTTATTTTTGGTTAAAAGTATAAATTTTACTTGAAGCCCAGTGAACCATTTACTACGTTGGTTTATCGCCTTCTGGCCACATCAATATCATTTTTCTTACATGCCACTAAGCCGCACTGTAGGGCTCAACCCTCCTCGTGGATTTTAATTTAAACGCCGTGGCCACCATGCCTTTGTGGCGCGGCGAATGAATATTTCAAACAAACCGGGTTATTTTGCTCAAAAGCCCGGCTATGTCATCCCCCTTCCATCCCCAGCATGGCTCACGATTGTTACATTTTCTTCGCGGGGCCAGATACTTGACAAGCTCTGACATTCAGTACGAAAAGCTTTCAAAATTCAAACGGCGAAGTCAACGATGCGCAGCGTCGCGTAGACCTTGCGGCGCTCGCGGTTCAACCTGCGCAGATGGACGCACGGACGGACAAACGGACAGGCGGCGCAGCGCTTCGGTGGCAGCAGCGGCATCAGTAGCCGGGCACCGGTGTCTCGTCGCGCATACCAATGAGGGGGCACCAGCGCACTGGCACGAGGAATTGGCACAGCCTCTCCTTTCTTCGCTCCTTCCACGCTGGCCGTTGCTGTGGAAATCGGACCGGCGTTGCTGTGCCACCTACCATACCTGTGTCATCGTTATCCAATGTGCACGTGCACTCTTCTTCTTCTTCTTGGTATGGCTGGGAGAAGCAGTTGGAGTTCGATGTTGAGGTTAGCAATCCATTCAATGGCTTCAAGTGAGGCAGAGCGAATGGTTATGATGCCACCGGGATCAGATGTCTCAGTGCAGCGAAATAATCCCGGGATATTTGAGGCTGGCTTTAATGCCGCGTGCCTTTTGAAGAGTTTCCGTCGCAGTGACCACCGCAGCCCATCGCGACGCAATCCATCGCGGCGCCACGGTTTTTGGAGGGAGTCGATATCGAGGTTGGGACAGACGCGGCAACACCGTTGATCGTGACCTTTCCACCTCTCCTCCTCCTCCTCCTGCCGTCTGCCGCCCCTCTCGCCGCAGTTCCCTCCGAGCCGACGTAGCTCGTGCTGCCCCGGGGTGGGTGAGTGGGGGGGTACGAGCCACTCGCTCTACCGCTGAGCTCTGGACGGGGAGGGGGCGGAGGGAGGGGGCGCCGTGACAGCTGCCTTCAGGGTCCCCCGATAGCAGCCGTGTGCCCATTTTTTAGCGTCTCTGATGGTTTCGTGTCACAATGCGCGGGGTTTTTTTTTGTTGTTGCTTCCCTCGTGGTTTTTTCCTTTCTGAAAAAGAAAAAAAATGTCATTGTTGCACCGTCTTTGTGCTCGGCGCCGCCGCGGCCGCTTTTAAGGCGAGGCGGGTTTTTATTTCCACTGCGCGTAAACGAAATGGATTTCTGAGAGGAGCGGCGAGCGCAGCGCAGCGGCATTGTGGGAGGACGCGCCGTTACTCGACGGTTTCGTGAAAGCACGCGCCTTGCCGAGAAAATGAACCTCCCCGTCGCCCCTGGGGAGAGAGACAGCTAGGGAGGCAACATCTGGAGAGAGCACGAGCGTGGCGTAGGTGAGAGGGGTGGTGGGGGAGGGAGGGGGTTACGTAGAACAAGGGGACGACGTTGTGCTCAGGTACCAGGCCGTGTCCACGGCGAGTCGCGTGGCGGTGGAAACGGCACGCACCGCGCTCCCCGCACGCGCACACGCGCATGCACGTACCAGCATCCGAGCGCACGCCGGAGGATTTGGAACCGCGGCGAGCGAGTCTTCCGGGACTTGGCGAGTTGCACCAAAGCTAGATGTAGGCGTCCACCCTCCCAGGACTCCAGGGCAGAGAAAAGCCCCCCCCCCCCCCACCCTCATTCCCTCTCCTTATACAGACACACACACTGATACAGACACATACACACAGTCATACAGACACATACACAATGATACAGGCGCACAGATAATGATACATACACTGATACAGACACATACACACACTAATACAGACACATACACAATGATACAGGCACACAGATAATGACACACACACAAACACTGATACAGACACATTCACACACTAATACAGACACATACACAATGATACAGGCACACAGATAATGATACACACACTGATACAGACATATACACACACTAATACAGACACATACACAATGGTACAAACAAACACACACACTGTTACAGGCACACAGATAATGATACATACACATACACTGATACAGATACAACACACAACAACCGCCATTCGCCACTAAGTGGCGGTGACGTCACCACGATGCTTGTGCCAGGCTATGTGCACGTTGAGGCCACATGAAGTGTCGAACGCCCACTGGCACGAGGTCACGGGACAGACCCAGGTGCCACGGGTCGACTGACTGAGATGACTCGCTGATGCACCACCTGTGCCCCCTACTGTGCCAACTTGCTGTGCTTTAGCCACCCGGCGCTCCGCTCGTTGTTGTGAGCGTCGCTCCTCCGCCCTCCGTTGTTGTTGGAGGGCGACTGCCTCCAACTGCCCAGTAGCAGCGTCCTTCACGAGCCTCCTCCACAGAGGCCGATCTTGACACCGCTGGTACCAGTCATCGGCAAATCCACTCAGCTCCACATCCTCTTGTACCACATCACTCCATCTTTTCTATAGCGCGTGCTGCGCCCATTTAGCTCCCTCGATCCGGCCGAACAAAAGCTGTTTGGGCATGCGGTGGCTGGGCATGCGGGCTACATGACCCAGCCAACACAGCCTTGCCTGCCGGAGGAGCTCACCGATGAGACTTTGTCGAGATCTTTCAAGGATTTGTGAGCTCCTCACACAATCCAGCCTGGTTAAACCCAAGATGGATCGGAGGCAGGCCAGCTTAAATGTTTCTAACCAGCGAAGATGTTCAATTGATACAGACACACACACTGATAGACACACACACATTTATACAAACACGCACACAAGAGACACACACTTATACAGACATTTCCTGTCAGCTTGGCACCGTGTTGGAAGTTTCAAATCCTGGCATGGGGAGCAACTCAGCCCATCGTCCCTGTGGGATCAGTAAAAATGAGTGGTAGTCCGCGGGGAGTCAGCTGTGGTCATCCTGTGGTTAGGCTGGTACCCAGCATGGCGATGTGGAGTTTTCCACCACTGGTTCAGGCCTGCTAAAGGGAGGGAGTGCCGCCCCATACGGTTAGCGTATGAGCCAGTGTGGAATTGTCTGTGACGCAGTCCAAACACCGATAGCAAGGTGATCGCTTTGGCAAAGGCGATGCACAAGAGCCCGGGCGTGTGTTGCGTCCTGTGTTTTCCTTCAGGGTGTAAGGAGTAGTCACCTACTCGGCGATTCAATTGGCCACAGGGGAATCTTGACTTATTTCCAACCCTAACTATTCCGGACAGAAGCTCAGAGGGCCGCTCGTGGTGTGGCGTGCGAGCAGTTCCGACCGCTGAGTACTCCTTTTGTCTGACGGTCGCGAGCCACCCCCTTTTAAAGTGATACGACCGCTGCAGGAAGAAGACCCCTGTCTTGAGATTATTCCGCATCCGGCACACTGCATCCAGTGGACGTCACCCTACGGCTGTGGCTATTAGTCACGTACCACCTGCCTACTCCAGTCTACGAAGCAATCCAAGGGAGATAAAAACTTTCGATGAGAAATGAATCGCGCACGGGGTCTTGAGTGTGGCGTTAGTGAACTATGACTCGCTGTGGCCTCCTCGGCTCCACCATGCCGCAACGGCTGAAAAATGCAAATCACCGGCTAAACGATCGCAGAAAGGCGAAGGGAATTCCGTCGCTGATTGGACAAGAAAAAGCTTAAATTGTATTCACTTCGAGAGCGTGCGTCTTGTTAACCGATAGATCGCACTGACGGCGAGATAACGAGGTGTCGTTATCATTGCCGAGGTCTCCGTGGCGTTACCGTCCTCGCTATCCTCGGCGGAGCCGGGGTGGGGGTGTGGGGAGGTGCACACCGCGGTGGCGGGACAGGTCGGGCTCGGCGGAGAGACGTGCGTGAGTGAGGAGCGTGGGCGGGGAGCGTGGGTGAGGAACGTGGGTGAGGAGCGTGGGCAGGGAGCGTGGGTGAGGAGCGTGGGTGAGGAGCGTGGGCGGGGAGCGTGGGCGGGGAGCGTGGGTGAGGAGCGTGGGCGAGGAGCGTGGGTGAGGAGCGTGGGCGGGGAGCGTGGGTGAGGAGCGTGGGTGAGGAGCGTGGGTGAGGAGCGTGGGTGAGGAGCGTGGGTGAGGAGCGTGGGCGAGGAGCGTGGGCGGGGAGCGTGGGCGAGGAGCGTGGGCGGGGAGCGTGGGCGGGGAGCGTGGGCGAGGAGCGTGGGCGAGGAGCGTGGGCGGGGAGCGTGGGCGGGGAGCGTGGGCGAGGAGCGTGGGCGAGGAGCGTGGGCGGGGAGCGTGGGCGGGGAGCGTGGGCGAGGAGCGTGGGCGAGGAGCGTGGGCGGGGAGCGTGGGCGGGGAGCGTGGGCGGAGAGCGTGGGCGAGGAGCGTGGGCGAGGAGCGTGGGCGGGGAGCGTGGGCGGGGAGCGTGGGTGAGGAGCGTGGGCGAGGAAGGAGCTCCGGGGATTTGACGCCGGCCCAGGCCCTCCTCTCACGCCACGCTGCGCCGCTCTCATCATTTCGCGGCACGCAATTCCGGCGGGCGGCTGTGCACCGCGCGAAGGTAAATGCCAATTAACGCCGTTGGCATTCGCGACCAGTATCATCCAAATCTGGCTGTCGCCTGATGAAGCTAGTTGTAATTGCTGGCGAAACGTCGTACTCGGATTGTAATTGTTGTGGATTTGCTCTCCAACACACCGGTTAGTGCTGTACTAGTAACGAATTGGCATGTTCTGTTCACGTGACAAACCTTACGAATTGGCTGTGTTGGGCGGTGGTGGGTTTAACGACACATTTATATTTACGCCGTCTCACCCAACAAACCGATATTAAGGTAATTCCAATTGTTAAACAGTACAGTGACAATTATTGTTTAAGTCCTTGATTTTGGAATGGGTCGTACTGCAGTGCAATGATCGTGCTGATTACAGCACTGATGAATGAAGGCCTCTCCACATCGTGTCAGTCATGGGGGTTGAGTTGTTTCATCATACTTCGCCACGCTGGTCACTGCGGGTTGGCGAATGGGGTTCCAAAGACCCGTTCACATTCTAGATTAGAAGTTTTCGTGACTGCAAGGATCCATACTCTTTGGTTCTTTCGGTAAAGTCACGTAGGAGAAAAAGTAATAAATAAATATAAAAATAAATATAGAAAAAACATCACGACGTTTCGATTGCAACACAAGCAATCATCATCAGGTGTGATAACCACAGCAAGGATATTTTTACACACCTGATGATGATTGCTTGTGTCGCAATCGAAACGTCGTGATTTATTTATTTCTATATTTTAATTTAATTTTTTATTTAGATTTATTATTTATTTATTTCGCCTACGTGACTTTAACGAAAGAAACAAAGAGTATGGACCCGTTCAGATGTCACTCGCAGCTGACGTTAGCCGTGGCCAGGAATCGCCCGGCCAGACTCATAGCGCGGTGCACCGCTGTGAGTCTGCGCGCGTGACGTGAAGTGTCGCTCTATTGTAAAGAAACACGCAGAGCAGCAGCAGATGCTGCACCCGCCTCCCAGTGAGGCTTTCATAGGCAAATAAGGAACACTGATGTTACATTTGTCAAGTCAAACAGTACCCTCTTGCAAATGTCCAGCTTATTACACCACGAGGAGTGTGCAACCTATGGAATCACGTGGTTTAGAATGCGATACCCTCACCCCTCCTCCTTCACCTCAACCCACCCCTCACATCCGACACCTCACACCAAGCGCACAGGGGGTGCGGCCCTGCACCCGCACCGCGGCTCAAGTCGGCACGCGACAAACCCCCGGCACCACCCCCCCACCACCCCGATCCGTGCCGCCGCGTCGCACGTGCGCGCGCGGGGGGGGGTGGCGGTGCACGACGCTCGCTTACGATGGGGCCCAGAGGGCTGCCGTGGCTACGGCGCGGCGTGCGGCGCCACAAGGAGCACGAGCGCTGGCAGCGCTCGTGCTCCGTGTTGGCAGCACCACAACCACCACAGCCACCACAACCACCACAACCACCACAACCACCACCACAACCACCACAACCACCACAGCCACCACAACCACCACAACCACCACAACCACCACAGCCACCACAACCACCACAGCCACCACAACCACCACAACCACCACAACCACCACAGCCACCACAACCACCACAACCACCACAACCACCACAGCCACCACAGCCACCACAGCCACCACAGCCACCACAACCACCACAACCACCACAACCACCACAACCACCACAGCCACCACAACCACCACAACCACCACAACCACCACAGCCACCACAGCCACCACAACCACCACAACCACCACAGCCACCACAACCACCACAACCACCACAACCACCACAACCACCACAGCCACCACAACCACCACAACCACCGCCGCCGCCGCCGTGGCGCTCGCTCATCCTCCACTACCGCGTTTCATTTTTGCTGCTCCGATATTTTTCCGCACGCCCGTGGAGCTTCCCAGCCCTGCCTCCCCGTCCCAGGCTGAGGCCGAGAGTAATTTTTAGCAGGAGCTCAGGGTTGGTTCAGCGCAGACCCGACGGCTCTATTTCGTCACGTTCTGCACCCTGCCTCGAGGCTTTGGCTGTGCTTCGTCTCACCCGCTTGGCCGCCCGGGCTGCCGGAGTAACGCCATACACACAGCCCCTCTGCGCGCATCACGTGTGTCACGCACGCGCACGCGCGTGTGCATACGTGAGAGAAGGAGCGGTAGTGTAGCGGTTAGCGCGCTGCCCTACGAACCCGGCGACGCGGGTTCGATTTCCCCCTCGTAGTCAACACCAGTGACGATTATCTGAACTGGTCCTGGGCTTCCCCTAGGTCGACTGAGCCTCAAAATAGTACCTGGTGCGGTGTGTAAAAACATCGCCACTAGGGAGACAAAGGCGGGTATGCGTGGTGCTGGCCCCACCCCCTGGTGTGCCGCTAACAGCACTTGCCCCAACAGTCCATTTGTCTTTGTGGCAGAAGGAGAGAGCAAGTGAGAAGAGCACAGGAAATTTGCGCGAAAACAAAGTGCTCCATCACACACACCCCCACCCCCCGCCGCCGCCGCCGCCGCCTCCACCACCAGCCGTGTTGTCACAAGCAATGCCGGCAAGCGACGCGACCTGGAACGCATCCGCGCGTTGCCAAGTCGTGCGGGAAATCGGCTGTGACGGCGACGTGAAAACAAAACGCGAGCGCGCGCGCTTGAGTTGCGGCGCTGATCCCGTGAGCGCGTGGCGCCTCCGACGCAGACGCAGCGCGCTCGGACAGCGGCGCTCTCCGCTGCCGCGAACGACGACAACGGCGAGCTCCTGAATGGGCACCAATTGATGAAAACAAATCTGCCCCGTGTATAATTTTTTTTACATCTGTATTTGAACTTTAGAAATTCCACCCAGCCGCGGAGTGTTCCGACAAGGGGTGGGCGTTCGCCAGGCAGGGCTTTGCACCGCTGACGGAATTTGCTCGCCACGAGGCCGGGAGAGGAGGGGTGTGGGCAAAGCCTTTCCGCGGAGAAATGACAAATTCGCGCAAAAAAGTGACGTCGTGACGCTAATTGCATTTGCACGGCGACGACAACAAAGGCGGCTTTGACGCCAAGGGCGCCGGTCCATTTCAGGGGAGGAGGGGCGGCGGGGTGGGAGAAGTTGAACGGAAACTTACTTCACTCCACCGCGCGGAAAGTCCGCCGGGGCCTGCGCTGCCTTGCTCCCTCGCTGGCCCAATTACCCGCGCGGGGATTGCTTACGCGGCAATAAGGAGGCGAGGGCACTCGGAATCCGGCGACGAACTCGCGATCTGTCCAATCGTCAGCCCTTGGCAATGTCTACGCACGCTCGAACCCGACGTGCCATCGTCGGGAGGCTGCCTGGTACGAGCGCAAGGTGCGGTGAGTGGGAAGAGGAGGAGGAGGCGTACGGCTGGGATGATGGGGGGTCACCTCGGACTGCAAGCCCAACTGCAGGCGGATCCCAAAGAGAAATACGCAGACGCCATTGGGCGACCACCAAACTAAACCTTTCCCGCTCGAATGAGCATTGAAGCATTGGCGCTCATCTCCTGAGCGAGTGGTGGGAATTCCACGTTGCTACGGTGGACGGCGAGTCTCACAAAGTGCTGCTTCATCCAACAGTGGACCGGGCTGTGAAAATAATATGGAAATAATATGCAAGCATTTCATCTAGGCGAATGGACCGAACAAATCTGTACAAATGAGACACAAAGTACATGAGACGACAACACAAACGAAACTTTTTTTTTGCAAAAATAAATTTCGTGAACCGTGACCGTGGATCGTGGCCGTGAATCCCCCAATTCATTGCATCGTTGCGGGAGGGGCTGGCTCTTTACTGCCCTAATGACCACCAAACCTGACCCTTCTCCCTCTTCCTCCTCATCCCCTCCTCGTGCCCTCCGATCCACCCCCGACGGAGCGGCGTCCACGCGGCGACGGCACGAGAAGGGGCTAAGTCCGTGGCGTGTGTGATGGATGTCGGGGGCAATGAGGCTGAATTGCTCTGCAGTCAATTACTGCGAGCGCGGGGACCGTCACTCACGGCACGCCGTGCGGTGTCGCGCCGCTCTCGCTCGAAACTGCCGCGGCCGTGATCAATCCACAGCTGGATGGAGGCCTTCCCGCTCGAACCGTCGCCACCTCTCGCGCCCCCGCAATGCGATGATCCCGTCTAGGGCTGAACGATTTGGGGAAAATATCTAATTGGGATTTTTACGACACATATTGCTATTTGATTTGCGATTACATTTTTTTTTAAAGTCAAGCTTCAGTTCAATATTCACTGTGTAATATATTTAAAACATGTGATGGAGCATTACCACGTGATACCATCAAAATATGAACTGCGCTATATATTCTAATGCAAGGATGAGAACTTAGAAGATATGAATTGCTTCCAACACGTATTTATTAAAAATGTTCTAATTGAAATAGAACAATCAAACATAGAACAATTGTTACGTTAAATAAATAAAGTTGTTATAATAATAAATAAAACCATTCCAATAATGAAGCAATAGGGCTTTTCAAATCGCAAAAAATCGCAGCCTTTGCGATTTTCTAATCGCATTGTTTCAAATTGCGATTTCGATTTGAAATCGATTAATCGTTCAGCCCTCATCCCGTCTCGCCTCCTGCGCCGCGGGCCGATTCATTTGCTCCATTTCTGTGGTGGATATCCTGTCGGGCGCATTCCCTCCTTTTTGGCCACCATTCTGGCACGGGTCTCGACCGACGTCTGATCTTTTACAAATGCACGGCCGAGCGGAGTCAGCGTTGTTTAGGCCGTGGAAACGTGCACGGCGCCATCTCGCCCGTCCGCGCGGTGCGACCCTTACTCCCCGCGCTCCTCTCCTGGCATCGCCGACGCCGATTAGCAGAGAATGGGGCAGCGACGAAACAGGCAAGCGCCGACGTGAGGACCGAACTAACGCTCGCAAACACACAGAGCCGAGTAATACGGATCGGCAAAGGGTGAAAAAATTCAAAGCGAGGGCGACGGAGAGAGCAGGAGAGAGAGGGAGGGTCCAGGAGAAAGAGAGAGGGAGAGCGATGGATACACGGAGGATGGGAGAAAGGGAGGGAAGGAGAGAGAGAGGAGCGTATTTGAGATCGTTGCGTTTAATCACACCCTGGGTACGCATGTTTCTTTCATGTATGTGTGTACGTTGAACTTCTTTCGCACCGTACGCAACCAACCGTGCTAATCAGAGGTGTAGGAGGACAACAAACTAAACACAAAAAGCAGTTGCAAAGAAATGAGCTTCCAATTTTACTGTGCGTGTCCCATCAATCGGAACAAAGAAATATCGCAAACAGAGAAACAATTAACGTGCGATTGCGCTGCGTGCTAAGCAGACCCTGAGGTGTCATTCTGCACCAGAATTGCTAAGAATGTAGGTTTTTTTTTACTCTTTTCGTACGCGAGACGTTTAAGTGGAAATATTGTGTCGATGCTCCTTTTTCCCCCGTTGGCTTCGGCTGCTCCTGGTCGACAGCGGTGATCCCCGCCGGGAGGCAATCATGCCGCAGATTCCGAGAATTTCCGGTTTAGGTTTTTTTTTTCTTTCACCCGAGTGCGTGCGCGATCGCCGGCTCACGTAGCCGTAAGCCCCAAATTGACAGATTTCCTTGCATCCTGACCTCGGCTCATCCGCGATCCGCAGCCCGATTGGGCCCAGGTGGACAGACGCAACCCAGCGAATTACACGCGCACGCGCGCACGCATGATCGTTTGCGCGAACGTCGTTCTCATCATCAGCCATTGCTTAAACATCATCAATCAGCCATGGCCAATCCATTGCAGGATGAAGGCCTCCCCATATCACGGTCACCTCACCTTGCGATCCTGCGATGTAATCATCAACCCAGCACCTGCACGTAAACCAATTGCTCCATCTCCTCGGTGGACGTTCTTTCAGACGCAGTCCGTTCCTTGGCTGCCACTCCGTCATTATTCTTGACTGTCGTCCATCATCCGACGCGTCCAGCCCAAGGCCACTGGCTTTATGATATTCACGTCAGTAACTTGCGTGCCTTCCCTCAGCCATGTGTTCCTCTTTACGTCTGCCAGTGTATAATTCCAAGCACGCATCTCTCTCCACGCTTCTCTGCGCACTCGTCAGACACTACCACCACGGCCGTGGTGCAACCTTGACACGGTGCCGCTCCCACTAACCGGGCCACCGCGCTGAGGGTAGGCCCGCTCCATCGGAGTGCGGCCGACTGCTTCGTTAACACGTTACTCACAATGGCGATGGAAAACTCGTCTCCATGGAAACACACAAATAAGGGGGCCCCTCGCGACCGCCGGAGGCACCCAAAGGCCACGGAATGCAGCGGCGATTAATTGACGTAATGTTATTTTTTTGGGAGTGCGTCTGCAAAGAGACTGCGGTTCTTAGACTCCTTGCGGAATGTTGTCCGATAGGAACGGCACAGGAACGCGGGGGAAAACTTGAAACCCTGAAACAGGAAACGCGAGCGGCCACGGGAGACGTATCGCGGCTCTGCGGCGTTTCCCTCCCTGTTTCGTGGTATTTTTGCGTATGGGAGGAATGCCGGAGTGCCCAGAGAAAGCCCGCATCTCTCCGAGGGAACTCAAATCATGCGCGCATTGATTCTCACAGGCGCCACCTGGTTCGTTGGTAGGCACGTGTGGGTGTCACACACCCACACCACCTTCACGGCGTGGGTACACGCGCGCGTGTGTGCGTGAACACGCGTGGGTACACGCGCGCGTGTGTGCGTGCACACGCGCGCACTGCTGGCGCACTCACACTCACGTCGACGTGGACAGAGAGGCGAAGTCTCATCTGTGCAATTACAAAACTCGGCGGCAATCCGAGAGCCAGGATCATACGCCGGTCGAGTCACGTGCTGCGCCGCGGGGGCTTCTGGCCCCGTCGGCCCCGGATTCCGAGACCAAACCTGGTGGCTCGAGGCCTCTGTAAAGCGGTGGTTCTCAAGCTTTTGATTTTTCCGAAGGTCAAAACCCAGAGGTGACATGTCTAACCATTACAGTGTGAGTAAGTTACCTCTCTCACGTTGTGTGTTCGTATTTTTTCACCGTATTACGGCATCGACATTCCCCGTGCAGATTTAAAAAGTCTCTCCTGCACTGTATCCATGCTGCAGCCTGCACCCCAGTTTGCCCTGGACCCCGGGTCCGAGGCCCATCTGGAATCTTGCCCCAGAGCCCTACCTGACGTGGCCACGCTCGACCTCTATTGAACGGACGAGGCCTCTGCAAAGGAAGATAAGCGACCCCCGCGGGTCACACGGGGTCAGCCGTGGTAGACGGTTGGAGAAGGAGGTGGGGGAGGGTCGGAGGGCGGTGGGATTGCAATATTACTTTGCCACCGCAGGCCGAGCGGGCTGCGCCGGCACCTCGCATTGTCATATGCAGACCTATCGCATTGAGAGACGCACCGCCGACGCCACCGCAACCTTTGACCTTCCCAATAGGAGGCCGTCCTCAAGGGACGAGACCACCGCGAGAGCTCGAGCCGTCCCGCGTGTCCCTTTCGTTATTTTGTCACGGTCGAGCAAACGCTGAGCTGCGGCGCCAGCACGCTCCGATAAGCGCCGTATCGACTCCGACTTCCGCTCACTTGGGCCGAGCCGAGTAAAGAAACACAATCGATAGATGAAAATGATCGGCACGGGGGAAATTAATCAATTTCAATTTATTAAGCCATCCTGGGACCCACCGAGGCACGCGCCCTGTGGGATTTCCCCTCCCGTGCCGGTCAAGTGGACCGCGAGTGGCGGACCTCACTCGTCCTCGCCACAGCGACAACGCCGTCCCCGTATTTATCCTCAACGTGCAATCAGCCGCTGGATGAAAGCCTTCGCTCGTGAGGTGGGTCGTGGGGGTCATTTAAACCTCCGACACCACGCTGGTCAGTGCACGTTGGTACAGGCGGAGAGAGTAGACAATGGAGCATAGTGCAGTACAACAGTGCATTTTGATGTGACGCCCTCCGCTGACGATGTAGCCCGACAGCAGCGGCCAACATGCATAGCGGTTCTCCCCCAGGCTCAAACTGCCAGAGTTCGTGCGATCTGACGAGATCAGGCCCCATTCCAGGTGATCTAGTCACGGGCATTGTATTTTCTATTTATTCCGGGAGCAGATGCTAGTTTTTGTGCCCTCATTTTTATTTCACAGGGCGGCATTAATAATGCTGCCGATGATGGAGCACAGCCGAGACGCAGTTTCAAACGCGGAGCGTGACGTGAGCATTGATTGCCTGCCCGACAGGGGGACGGGATGATGAGCGATGTGCATAATTGGCTGCTCGTGGGGATCGTAAAGTTCTCACGGTGAATGGCAGGCACCTGCTTTGAATGGAGCTGTTTGCTAGCGGCGTCATGATATCACCACGACTGGACCCCTCGGCCTCGCACAGTAAACACATGAATAAGTAACATGGATATTGACGAATAAAATGACTGCACGCTTAATTTTTTATTCGCTCTGGACACGAGCGTACGGAACGTGGGCGAAGACTGTGCAAACTTTCCAAAATGTCAGGGCCCAAGAATACAAAATGAAGGTTATTGAAAATCAGTCACAATGTAATTTTTTCTCTTGTTTAAATATTTACCGCGAGGGCGTTGTTTCAGGGTACGTGCCTCGGTGCGCGATCCGGGACCCGGGTTCGCCGCGTCGGAACCGCGGAGCCAAAAGCCAGTACTCGGCACCGCACGCCCCCCGTTTAGGCGCCATGAATAATGAACACAAAAAAAACCTCGCTGGCAATGAAACTTCACCCGCTGGAACCAACTCGGTTGCTGGGAAACGCTCCGCGCGATCGTTCCGAGGTCCGGGCAGCGCGCGCGTGCGCGCGCCGGGCCGCGGTTTTCGGTCACGCCGAGATTTGAATGGCCGAGGTGACGTTGCGCGAGTTTTGCGCTGGTTTATTTGTTGAGCCGAAAGCAAACCGGTACGCGTGGCGGTACGGAACGTGGGCGGCATGCCCGAAGGTTGCGAGGGCCTTTGTACCGTTTCAACCCCGAAAATGTGCACGGTATCAAGTTATCAACGGAATGCATCGCTTTCCGTCCATTAATAAATCCTAACGCAATGATATCATAGACGGGAGTCACAGTCCTACGAATTTCATGGCTCAGTCGCACGCTGGCTCGTCTGTTTACTTGCTGACGAAGGGGCGCGAAAGAACTGGCGATAAATGAGACTCATTAAAAAAAACAAGTTTCATTTGTTCTTGGTTCAATGGAAATAAAATGAAAACACCCCCCTCCCCCCCCCCCCCCCAACAGATAAACTCTAAAAACATCCACGGTCGCGGCAGGAATTTGTGGCGGGCGAGCCACGGAAGCGGCGTGATTAAACGCTCGCTCGCCGCCCCTGAATCACCTCGGTGTCCGTGGAGCCTCCTGGAAATCGGGGGCGTGCCACCGTTGAGCCTGCTGGGGGTGCTCTCCATTACAAAGACCGTAGCGCACGCAGAGAGTACAGCGAGTCCCCTGTCTGTCTGGTAATTTGACTCGCTGAAGGGAGGGTAGGGTAAGGCGCGAGTAAACGGAAGCATTCTCGATTTGTCTTCACGCGAAAGACAGAATGGGAGAGGGGGGGGCGGCCGTCGGAGATGAGGGCGCACACTGCACTCAATTATTGGAGAAATGGGCTTTGGCAAATCCTTCATTGACACTGTCGCGTTGGGTAATTCTACGGGGAAATCCCCGAGCAAACGGCTCTCTCCCGTGCGGAGGTCGAACTCTTTTACTCTTTTTTGGCGAAGGTGCTTTAAAACCCCCAGCGTAACGGGCACGCGTGGTCCTGGAAAGAGCGGGCGTCTCTCTCGATGGCAATGCGGCCGAGGGAGGGAGTCTCGCGCGCCAGGCGACTCCCATTTACTCATTATTTTTGTCGGCAATCCAAGGTCACCTTGGCTGAACACGCGGCGAAGCCACGGGAAGAGCGTGCGCTGCTTAGAGACGCTGCTGTCAGGAGGGAGGGAGGGAGGGAGGCAGGGAGTGAGGGAGTGAGGGAGAAAGGGAGGGAGGGTGGGAGGGAGGGAGGGAGATCATGCCCCACCGATACATCTGGCTCTACCAATGCTACCTACACAGCCAGTAGCTCACGATACAGTTACATGCATTCCGGACTTATACAGCATCAACCATCGGAGCGGCGTGAAACGGACGGGAAAAGGGACTCTGGCCACGTTCGGCTGAATACTTCACTCGAAGGGGAAAAAAACTAAAATCGCGGTGATTTAACGACCGACGCCACCAGTGGAGGGGACGGGGGCAGAGCTATGCAGCCGCAGGGGACGGTGGAAGTGTCGCGCTTGGCCCACGGTCCCAGGATAGTCGCGTTCCCGTGTGGCGCACTGTGACTCCACGTATCCTCGCGCTCAATACAAATAGTCCACGAGGCTGTAAAGATCCCCCCCCTCCCCGTGTAGCCTTTGCAGACTGTTGGGGCAAGTGCCGTTCGTGAGCAGCACCTCTCAGGGCTGGCACGACACACGAGCCGGTGGGTACCCCACACTCGGCTACCTTTGCCTCCCCAGCGCCGGTCTCTACACATCGCACCTAGGGGAGGTCACCCAGAGTCCGTTAACATTTTCGCCACTGCTATTGGTCGTGAGCGGGAATCGAGCTCGTCAGGTTAGTAACGCGGTGCGCTAACCGCTGCGCCACTGCTCCCCGCGACACAAACACGTGCACACGCGCGCGCGCGCACACACACACTGCAACCGAGCTGGAAACCGTGCGGTCTCCCTTGAGTCCCGGTGGGGCCTTCCTCCTCGCCTGGTTGCTGCCCGGTTGATCTTTCGCGAAATGGCATCGCGCCACCACTGCTAACGACGTTATTATTTTCGTGAACCTATTTCTAATTTCCACCGCTCGGTTTAGTTTGGAGCAATTTGATGCAAAGTTCGCAGAATGTCAGCGCGGCGACGGGACCCCCGCGCGTCGTTATTATTCCGACCGCTGCTTTCAAGTTGGCCGGTGTCGTTGGACGAGTCGCGCGCAACCACGAGGGTGGGCCAAGTGTGGCCCAATGACCCCCACCCACGACCCCGCACATTGCTGGGGGAGGCCTTCATCCAGCAGTGGACCGACACAAAAGGGCCGCGTGCGTGCTCGCGGCAGTGGGTGGTCATCGTTAACAATGGGACGCACGCAGGCACTCACGCGTGTGAACATGTCCTCAGTCAATTCTCCTTTATGCGTAAATAGCACGGAGGACATTTCTCAACTGGGCAGGTTATTGTGATGATAATAATGTGCAAGTATTTCTTCACAACGATTTGAATGTACAAGCCACGTGGGATATCGGCCAGCATCTTTCATTTGCTCTCCATGTTGTTGTTGTTCTCTTACTGCGCTCGGCAACAAATGTCAAAACGCGTGGCCTGAAGGTGGACATGAAATGTTAATGTACACTCTGGGATAATCTCTGCAATCCTAACCGCGGAGTAGTTATTATAAGCCATCTGCTTTCACAAACTGCGGTGAATGTCGCCGAGTCTCCAAAGGCAGTGCAGGCCGATTGCCTGGGGAGATGCTGGCCAGCGGCCCCGTTGATCAGATCGGGCCCGAGACGTCGCAGAGTTCACGGACGCTCGGCCGAGCTGCGAGTGAAGGACAAAACGACCCCGCGAAGAGTTCGAATACATGCTACGCGGAGACGCACGGACCTACGTACGCACGGACGCGCGCGCGGATGCACGGACACGTGCACGGGCCGTGTGAGCCCACTGACGCACAGACGTACGGATTCATGGGCACGACAGCAAAGCCAGCGAACTCATGCGCCACACCACCGCCCCCGGCATGCCGACACCGGTGTTCGGACGCACAGAGCCGATGGGACAATCTGGATAACGTTTGGGGAAAATGGCAAAAAAAGAGGGTGCTGTGCGAGCGATGGATAGGGGGCCTCGGGGCGAGGTCTCCTCTGCTGCAAGGTTGAGAATGAACGTGGTGGGTTCAGGGGTCACCACAAAAGTAGCAGCCTCGCGCGCAGCGTGTGGCCCCTCTCATTATCAGGAGTTATTGCCCGTGTGACCCTCACCAGTGAATGCCACCGGCATGCCCATGAAACCACAACGAACCAATCTGACTGTGATATCGACACGTGTTAGCCTGGCCTGCCTTTGGTCAAGCAATGCGCGGCTGCGGGGAGCGGTAACCGCGCCATGCTGTGAACCTGGCGACCCGAGTTCGATTCCAGGCCACAATGAACATTGATCACGAGTGTTTTGTTGCGGTTGCATCAGAATCATCAAGGGCCGAATGGCTCACAGGGTTATTCCAAATAAATGAAACTGAAAAAAACTGCGTGAGAACCTCCCCTAGGTCTACTCAGACATAAATGAGTAACTGGTGCCATGCGTAAACATCAGCATTGGGGGGACAAATGTGGTGAGCGTGGTGATGGCCACCCTCTTGTGCGCTGCGCCGGTCTCTACATGTGCTCGCTGACAAACACTTGCTTGCCCCAAGAGTCTATGTAGGCTATGTGGGGAATGTTGTCTCGTTCCCACAGTGAATTGTCCTTTCATCATTATCACCACCATCCAGCATGGAAAGACTTAGTAGGGAAGATGGCGCGAAGGGAGGTGGAAGATGCATTGGAGAGACGGTGTGCGAGCGACGCTTGGGCAGGGGCAGAGCCAGGGGGGGTGACAGGGGTGACATTCTGCGTATAAGTGTACGACACTCGGTCTGGCGGACTCCGTGCAGCTGCATTGTCAGAGTGTGTCGCCAACCGATGACGTCTAGTTCAACAGCCTGACTCTCTAAATCATTCTTGAAATAAAAATTTGTTGAATGTCACCCCGGCCTGAAATCCTGGCTCCGCCCCTGCGCTTGGGGTGAGCGTGGGGGTGGGAGCGACGAGGCGGGCATGACATCGTGAGAGACGGGAGGGTGATCACACACGATGCCACAGCTGCTCGAAGTTCCACGCGTGCCGGATGATAGTGACAAGGAAGGTCATGGCGGAGACGAGGATGGCGACGACCCTCAACATCTACAGTTCAAAGCAATGTATTGGGCTTACGTGCTTATGCAAATTGAGCATCTCCTGTTCCGCAACTTGCCCGGGCGTTCTGTGGCGCAGCATCGGCGTCCACGACCTGCACACCTCTCCCAGGGAGTAGGTGCTCTTGCACCTTCACTTCTCACTGAATATTTTCCGGGTTGCTGACAAGTCGGGAGATGGCACGTGACCAGTCGCCGCAGCCCATAACGATGAGAGGTAATAGCGGATGTGGTGTGCCAGATTGCATAAATATTTTCCGGGTCACCGACCCAGACAGGCCCGCTTCGAAAAACTACCCTGCGCTCCGTGCGTGATTTGCCCGCCTCTCTGCTGCTGCGGGGGTGTAATGTTTCCGCGCGACCTGCTCGTCCGCCTGGCGAACGTGCGATGGTTGTTGCACGACCTGCGTGGCTTTCTGCTTTCTGTTAGCATTGGGGGGACAACCACACCGTGGCTGACTGCCAGCAGAAAGCCACGGTGTGGTTGCCGCGCGCGCGGTGCACGACAACCATCCCGGCACGCGCATCCCACTGCCCCCCCCCCACCTTCACTCCCAACTCCGCTGAGACTCCTGACGCCGCCCGTCCTAACCACCAGCCGGGGCTAAACCGAATCCACTTACGAGGCATTACTGTGGCGCTCTCGCCTAAGTGCCGTTACCCTGCGTGCATTCATCGCGGGCGCCGCCGTCGGTGGCGTTCGTTGGAAAGTGCGTAGAATTTTTCTGCGCATTAAACATTTAAAATTTGAATTTCTCGGCGGTTTTTTACCCGGGATGTATAATTTAGTCGCAGCTGCTTGTGTTTGGCACCGTTGTTTACCCGCATTCAATTAATGTTCTCTGCTGAATATTCACGATGAATTACGTTGCATGGATCGGCCCTCTCTCTTGACATTGCCATGCGATGCAGATAAGGGGCGAATTATCCTCCCTCTGGCAAGGCACCAATTATGTTATTAGCCTCATCACAGCGGCCAGTTTCAGAGGCCGCTCGATTGGAAGAGACGCGTGGACCTGGCTCACTGGGAAGGCTGGCAATGCCACAGAGTGCCGCGTGACCCCAAGCCACGCACGGCCACACGCTCTAAACACTTTAATGAAGACCTTTTAATTTGTAGGTCACGGGAAGATTTTCTCTCGAACGACACGCACTCTTGGTCCGTCAGCATTGATTTTTGGGTCAGAGCAAACTGTGTGTCGTAAGCCCTCCTCCACCCGACGCAGCCAATTCATAAAGTTGTCACGTGTTGAACAAACGTGCCAATCTATTACTGCTTCAGCAGCACCACCAGCAGTATTGGCGAGCAATGGGTACGAAGTTTCGCTGATAGTTATAACCAGCACCATCAGGCAGTAGCCAGAACTGTGAAAATGCCCTGTCTTAAATGGGGGGTGTGAAGTTATCGCATACACACGCCTACAACATCTGGAAATCTCTGGTAGGTGACTGCTCATCCAAATGATAGCCAGGCTCAACCCGCTTAGCTTTCCAGATGCAACGAGATAGGGGGAATTAATGGCGATTCAGGCCGTGGAGGCAGCTACAGCAAACGCATCAAATGATCTACGGTAACGTTTTCCTCCAGAGTATCCAAACACAAGACAAAGCGACACACGAGGGGGGGGGGGGTGGCCAGCACCACGCCCATCCGCATTTGTCTCCCGAGTGGCGATATTTTAACGCACCGCACCAGGTACTCATTTGAGACCGAGTCGACCTAGGGGAGGCCCAGGACCAGTTCAGATAATCGTCATTGATATTGCCCGTAAGCGGGAATCGAACTCAGGCCGCCAGGTTCGTAGCGCAGTGCGCTAACCGCTACACTACCGCTCCCCTTAACACACACAGGCTGACCGATGTGCATCACTCCGCGGTGCCATCTCCTGGCCTCCACCTCCCAACCTCGCGCCTCCAACACCTGGCAAGCCCACTTGCCTGTGAGAGTACTGCCTTTTGTAATCACTCCAGATTTTGTGTGAGTACGTTGGTGGCGCCGGGCTACGTGCGGCTCTGTTTGGCTCTCTGATCTCCCAAGCAAATATCGGACTTTGTGCAGCGCTGCTTGTGGGTACAATTGACCGCGGGTGGCCGCGTGCGAGGCGATCGTGGTTCTCCGGTCACGCCTCGTTATTTTGCACGTCGTTGGATCTCCGCACGCACGCCGTTGTGGGAGGATCGCCACGGAGGAGGTGCGTGGGACGAGAATGGAGAGATCAGTGGCAGGTACAGTCTCCGTTTCTGTTGGCGAGAAACGGAGGGGAGAGAGAGAGAGATAGGGAGGGAATCGAGGGGAATGAAAAAAAAACGAGAATGAAAAATTCATAACCCTTGCCTTTGTGTCAAGGGCACAATAAGAGGCGGCGCCAGGAAATTTCCATCCTCGTCGTTTGCGGTAAAGGTTCATTGATTCCATTGTGAGGGCCTCGCTAGGGTCGCTAGGCCACGTGACCCCACCGAGCCCTCCGCTAAATAAAGGGATGGGAGAAATAACCAGATGAACGTTACAAAACGAAACTGCACGACGAGTCGCATTATCTCAACGAGAGTGGTTATCTTTGCACAGCAAACAATTGCGTACTGCTAAAAATACCGACGGAAACAACGCAACCATTTCGAATGTCTCTGCGCTACGTGTTCCTTTGAACGGTGACGTGCTATTTGAATTTATTTCAAGATTACCAAATAAATGTCATCGCGCTTAAGAAAATAATTTGAAAAATGCACACAATAAACAGATAACAAACAAGCGTTGCCCGTGCAAAGAATTGCCTAACGGAGCGAACCGGACCGTACCATGGCCAGAGGCAAAGTGGTTGGGGGGGGGGGGGGGGTTTAATTAGCCGGATCTCCCCCTCACCATCACGAGCTTGCAGGGAATAGTCCACTCCACGTCATCAAACGCCACAAACGTGTAAATTCTGCTGGGAGTTTGTGGCTGCCCCTTGGGCTACGGCGGCATGGCACTAGCCACGTGGCTCTAAACAGCCGCGCGCCGCGGTGGGGGGGGGATGAGATGGTCCGACCACCGTCGCTCAACTCCGGCGATAATGGACGCGGTGTCGCTATTTTCCAGAGACGCATGTGCGATGACACCACTGGGACACACATCGTATACAAGGTTATAAATAAACAAACCGCTCTTCCCGCGACAAGCATCCTGGAGACACTCTCACTAAAAAAAAACGCTCCAATTCATCCTGCCCGTGCGTCCGTCGGTTTGCGCGCCTGTGCGCCTGTGTTCCACTTGCATTTATGCTCCCCTACGGTTACGTGCCCTTGGGTTGGTGTGGCCCTGGATTTGCGCACCCACGGGTTGTGTAACCATGAGTTTATTGGGCGGTTGTGTGGCCTCGCGGTAGTGCGATTGCGGCTCGCTGTGTTGCAGCAGGTGACAAAATGGTCTCTCATCGGCGTGATTCACCAGAAAATAGCCCATCAGCGGCATCGCGAGCAGGACTGCCCAGTTGCACGACCAGACCACGCAGCACGAAATATCTGTTGAGTGGTGTCTGGCGAGGATGGGGAAGACGGCAACCTCTGTCCAGCACCGTGTTTTTGAAAGGGCCGTTGACCTTCGTGCTTGGCAGCCAGAGCCGTGGCGCGGTGGCACTAAATCATCGCTGTGCCCGCATAAACACGGAGCCAACGGCGCGATTGGTTTTGGGAAAACTCCGATGGATGTTCGTCGTATATTCATGCTCGTTAGCCGCTGCAGGCCGTGTGTTCATTGCACAATAAATACGGTGGGGCATGTGGCTCCGGCGACACGATTCGTGCACACCTGGAAAGCCAACATTTGTTTTAATCATCGTTATCGTCATCCATGGTCAATCCACTGCCAGATGGAGGCCTCCCTCCCAAAGCCATCACGACCTCTCACGATGCTGCGATGCAACAATCCACGCAGCACCAGCACACTGACTGATTTCATCAAACCCTTAAAGATTAAAAATGCCCTGACCTGCATTTCGATCTCCCACATTGCTTTATTTTAAATCCAATGAAATCACATTACCATTAACAATGACCTCTGGTGACCGTGAGTGGTGGGCTGCACTGCCTTCAAGCGCGGAGCTCTAGGAGCATTCAAACATTCCAGAACGGGGCTGGGAGAATTTCTAGAAGCCCTGCTCTACCCGTGCCGCATGAACATTAACCACGCCGGGCGCTAGTGCGTGCGCATCGCCGTGCCGGGTGAGCATCAGAGAGTGCGTGGATTGCGTCGAGAAAACGAGTGCCGTGTAATTCACGACCGGAGTTTCAAGCATTGACGGTTTTTGCGAGTTTTGATCGCGGGTTTTGGCCGCACCAATCTCCGACAGAGCCCGCCCAGGGCGGTGGAGATTCCAGAGAGAGGAGGCCTTGGGGTGGACCATGACCCCGAAAATTAAGAGCAGCACCCTGGGCACCCACCCACCCCACCCTTTCATCAACCGGCGCTGACCCGGCGTGGTAAAGCAATACCGGCACAACGCTGGGGAGGAGGCCTACATCAGGAGCAAGTTTTATTTGGCGATGAGCGTGACCTCAGCCTCTCTCACGCCGTGCCACCCCTCGTTCCGTTTCAGGAAGACGATCGAGATCCGGGTCATCGACGACGAGGAGTACGAGAAGAACAAGAACTTCTTCCTGGAGCTGGGGGAGCCACGCCTCATGGACATGAGCGAGAGGAAAGGTACGAGACGCAGGCCGCGCTGCGCCGGCTGACCCAACTGGCGAGAGAGCGAGAGAGAGAGAGAGCCCCCATCGTGATGGGGGCTCTCTCTCTCTCGCGCATTCGCACACAGCGTGGCGTTAGGCGATAGCTCGCTGCGTTTTCAATAAGCGCAGTGAAACACGCCCCACCACCTCCTCCCTCTAGAGCTCGATGAGTCCGTCCAAGATTCTTGCGGTGACCGATAACGAAAATCTTCGTGCCTTTTCAAAGTTTTTCGTCTCGTGTCGCCGCGAGGTGCGGCGCCGTGCGAGGGAAAGTCGCGGCTCGACCGTACAAACGGAAACGCGCAAAGATGCACCCATATCGCTCTTCTATCGCGAGTGCCACGGTGCCTGCTCCCATGAGCTTGACTCCTCGATTCCCCCTCCCACGCTGAGGGCTCTGTTTACCCCGTGTGTTTCGTCTCAACCACGCCACGTTCAAGCACCACACAGCAGGTCACAGCAACACACCCACTCACCCACTCACCACACAGCAGGTCACAGCAACTCACTCACCCACCCACTCACCATACTGCAGGTCACAGCAACACACCCACTCACCCACCCACTCACCATACTGCAGGTCACAGCAACACACTCACTCACTCATCCACCACTCACCACACTGCAGGTCACAGCAACACACCCACTTACCCACTCACCACACAGCAGGTCACAGCAACTCATTCACCTACCCACCCACTCACCACACTGCAGGTCACAGTAACACACCCACTCACCCAGCCGCTCACCCACCACACTGCAGGTGACAGCAACACACCCACTCACTCATCCACCACTCACCACACTGCAGGTCACAGCAACACACCCACTCACCCACCCACTCACTCACCACACAGCAGGTCACAGCAACTCACTCACCTACCCACCCACTCACCACACTGCAGGTCACAGTAACACACCCACTCACCCACCCCCCCACTCACCACACTGCAGGTGACAGCAACACACCCACTCACTCATCCACCACTCACCACACTGCAGGTCACAGCAACACACCCACCCCCCCACCCACCACACTGCAGGTGACAGCAACACACCCACTCACTCATCCACCACTTACCACACAGCAGGTCACAGCAACACACCCACTCACTCACCAACCCACTCACCACACTGCAGGTCACAACAACACACCCACTCACTCACCACACTGCAGGTCACAACAACACACCCACTCACCCACTCACCCACCCACTCACCACACTGCAGGTCACAACAACACACCCACTCACTCACCCAACCACTCACCCACCCACTCACCACACTGCAGGTCACAGCAACACACCAACTCACCCACCCAACCACTCACCCACCCACTCACCACACTGCAGGTGACAACAACTCACCCACTCACTCACCACACTGCAGGTCACAGCAACACAACCACTCACTCACTCACCCACTCACCCACCCACTCACCACACTGCAGGTCATAACAACTCACCCACTCACTCACCACACTGCAGGTTACAACAACACACACCCACTCACTCACCCACTCACCCACCCACTCACCACACTGCAGGTCACAACAACTCACCCACTCACTCACCACACTGCAGGTCACAGCAACACACCCACTCACTCACTCACCCACTCACCACATTGCAGGTCACAACAACTCATCCACCCACTCACCACACTGCAGGTCACAACAACACACTCACCCACTCACCCACCCACCCACTCACCACACTGCAGGTCATAACAACTCACCCACCCACCCACTCATCACACAGCAGGTAACAACAACTCACCCACTCACCCACCCACTCATCACACAGCAGGTCACAACAACTCACCCACTCACCCACCCACCCACTCATCACACAGCAGGTCACAATACTTCTCTTTCGGCTTCTTCTCTGACACTGCTGACATCCTCTCCCCACATCATCTCTTTTCCAAAGCGCTCTTAACAGTAATAAAAACCCTCCTCAATTTAAAACATCCGTATTCACAGTCATCGTTTACAACTTTGATAATGTCGTTTGTTGCTGGCGGCTTGGCGCTTTGGGTCTTTGAGCCTGTGCTCAGCAACTGTGATGATGCACGCCCGCGCCGGCGCCCACCGTACACTCGCTAATTGTCTCGGAAGACAACGGAGTTTTGTTTGATAAAATATAAACATTTTTGTTTAATATTTGATACCAATCTGAGGCAGGAACAACACAGACCAGGGCCATGGTGTTGGTGAACTGCGTCGAGTGTCGTAGGACTTTTAAAGTTAAGCAACGTATTTGGTGATGCTGCTGCTGCTGGCAGTGGTGCACGAATGAATCTCAACACGTTCGTCAGTGACTCTTGTGTGGCCTTAAAAGAAGAAAAAGATAAAAGTCGATGTTTTTGAGCCATGGCACTTCTTCTTCAGAGCACATAAATGGAGAGGCCAGGAAGATATCGTGAATAATAAGGATTAGAGATGGCACTTGTTTACACCGTGGGGCCTGATGAGAATCACATTTTGAAAATCTTTACTCATAGCCAGGTTTTGACTGTAGTTAGCTAACAGGAGCTTTCATCAAAAAGTTAAATGCTCAGTCATCCAAATTAATTCGTCAATAAGACTGCTGTGACATTAAAAGATAAAGAGTATGTAATAGGAAATGTTTGGGGCAATGGCTCTTCTTCACAGCACACAGAAGCATGAGAGGTCACGTTGATCATCCACCCCAAATCTCTGGCCCCTCTTAGTGCTGCGAACAATTCACGCTTTTTCTTTTTTTAAAGGCCCCACTGTTACAGATGCATGTGTTGAGTTTTGTGGATTCGCACTTTAAACCCTTAAAGTAAAAAGGTCGTGGAAGAGTTCTCGGATGAACTGACACAAGTTTTGCCGTAAGACATTACCCAGGCAGAGCAACCGGCGTCTTGTCAGCTCCCCGCAAGCACCCGGAGCTAGCTCGGCTCCCAGCCTAAGGCAGTCGTCGCCAACACAACGCGAGATCGCGGGCAGCGAAGCTGAGATTAAGACGAGTGAAAAGAGCCAGACTATGTACAATGCCACCACATTCATCATTTTAGATGCCCGCTGAATTTTCAATTGCCTTTTTTTCCCCCTTCTTAAATAATTGCTGTTTATTCAAGTTTAAAGCGTTGGAAAGCAGATTGGAATGTTAATTACATATATACACACACACACAGATATAGAGTACCCCCCTTTATGAAACATCCTGGGGACTAGGGACAAATATGTTCGTGTCCTTTCGTTAAATTGATTCCGGATGCAGTGAATGAGCAGGCATGCGGCTGAGGGCAAAGCCAATGAAACAAAATATGAGGGCCGTGCAAAGACGCACGGAGGAGATCCATTCCTGAAGTGACAGTACGAGGCAAGAGAGGAGGACCACGCCTGGACCGGAGAACGAATGCAGAGCAGAGACCGCAGATTGACTGTGAAGGGAAGAAAGCGGGACGTGGGCAGGAAGCGGGACGTGGGCAGGAAGCGGGACGTGGGCAGGACACGGGTCACGTCGAGCAGGGAGCCTGGTGACAAAACGGTGGTCAAAAGGCGGGGGAAGATCGCCCAGGAGGACAACCACTGCGAAAGACGGAGCAATGCGATCAAGTTCAACGTGCAGGCAAGAAACAGCCAGCAGTGATTACGTTACAGGGTCAGAAGGTAACGGTGCGTTTCTTCTCGTCGCGAGAATTCGCAACCTCGCCGGGGAAATGAGGAACCCGGTGGCCGTAATCTGGTGGGCGCGGGCGAAGTGAGATCCTCCGCTCCGCCGGGCGGCTTCTGGCATCGATTGCGAGAAGAGTCCGTATATGGGAACGGAGTGCGGATCCGACGTGGCCTCGCCGCTCGTGAGCAGAAATTCCCGAGCCGCTCTCACGCACGCCAGAACATTTCTCTCGTTGACCCCCTCCGACCCTTTCTCTCCCGGGCTCCGGGAGTTAAAGTAATCACGCCCTGAAATGTTCTTCGTGCTCAAACGATAAATCGGCAAGCGCAACCCCCCACCCCCTCCCCCGCGATCGTACCGCGTGTCCCGAACACGACGTCCCCGTGGGCCAGGCCACTGGGCGGCCGAAAGCCTTCCTATCCTGCACCAGCAGGTGGGCCGACCCCAGGACTGCAGCGAGCCCGGCCCTCGTCGGCTGATTGTAAATTGCGGAGGTGGATAATGCAGTGGCCGGCTCGCTCGCTACGCAGGCCAACCCGACGCCTCTTCCCGCAGTTTGGTGGTCGTCCCTCGCTCTTGCCGAGCCAGCCATCGCACAGGCGGCACCATCCGTGACCAGCACCACCACCACCACAACTCCCACCCTTCCTCTGGTCGCCCAACACCGTCTTCAAAGAAATGTTAATCTGGTAGCTGCATTTGCCACGCGGTGCAGCAGGGTGCGTGTGCAAGACTGTGTGAAACGCAGTCTCATTTTCAGCTCCTTGCCTCCCCTTCACAGGAGGTCGGGGAGATTGCTCCGTTTGATTTAAGGCGGCAAAAATAAAACGCGCGGCAGGGTGCACAGAAGGATATTTGTGCTGGAGGCACAGCACTTACAGACCACAACCCTCAAGAGGGAGAGCACTGTCAGCTACACCTACAGGAGGAATGTGTGCATTTCCAGCCTTTTATAATTCCACGGCTGAATTGGGGCCTCCTCATGCCATGTAAGTCAGTCAGGGGGGTTGTTTGACCATACTTCACTACGCTGGTCAGCACGGGCCAGTGAAGGTGGAGACTGCAGTAGTGGAGTAGGAGAGTTAATTTTGCCCGCACTGCCCCCTGCTGCCCACAATGTACCCTCCGCAGCAGCCTGTACCAGCGTGCAGTGCCATCATCCATCCGCTTAGCTCCTGAGATCACGCAGGATCAGGCACATCAATTCCAAATGATCTCGACGTAGACACGCGGGGATAGCTCCACCAGATGAATCCATAACCACAGGCGACCAGTTCTCTGCACATCCAGACGCATTCGGTGCAAAAGACGCTGCGAAAATGGGACGAGCGACGATGTTGGAACCGACGACGACGACCTTGTCGTCAGATGTTCGGAGTGACGTAGCTCGCTCGCATCGGCTCAACCCAGAGCTTAATGAGGCCCGGAGAGCAACCTTGACGTGGCATTCGATTTTAATTCATGCTTTCAAATCTCCACGCCTAATTGCGGTAACTTTCGTCGCAAAACAATCCCGAGTTGTGAAACTTATTTTTCATTGAACACCGCGGCGAAAGGAATGTTCATCGCCCGAGAGCTCCTCGCTGCTTGCCGAGAAAGGCGCGCGAGGGCCACGATTTGCCTTGAGCGATGAGGCTCACCCCCGCTTTTTATGGGCGGATAAAGTCAGTCGCGGGTCATGTGGCCCCACGATCTACACTATCCCCGTGCACGCCTCCTGCTCCCTTGCCCTGCTCCGCCCGTGATGCTCAGCAGCTGCCCGAGAGCTCTCTGTCGTTATTGAGGGCGATTCATCAGCGAGGCTGCCCGAGCGTGTAGCTGCATTGTTGGAAACGAAACAAGCAGTGGCATCTGGTGGCTCAAATTACTGTTGGTTGTAATGGCGCCAACATCACAGAAAACCAGCGGGAGGGCGGCAGCACGGGGCTGGCACCTTGCCCTGGGTTACAACATTTCTGGCTACGGCAGTGCTGCAAAGGGGCAGCTGATGCCAGGGCAGTGGAAAAGGTAGTCGTGGGCAGGTTGGGTCCGTAGAGAGCCTCTTGCGATGCAAGTGGTGTTGGTCATGGGCTTGCATTTTGCAGCCATACGCTGGCGCAGTTCTGCAGATTTTCCATCCCACGTTTATGCGTCGCCCTCAACTCAAACACACCCGCCTTTTTGTGGACATTGACAATTCATTACCACGCTTTGCCGCACGTTTGCACTGGTCCGTATAAACAAATCTCACTTTTTAGAAAATGTTTTCCGTAATATATGGCAAATTGACCGGGGAAGGAGGTGCCCGGGTTTGAGGTCACGTGAGGAAGAAAGCGGCATCTGAAACCCCCACCTGTGTTTTACGCACTCTGCACTGAGGATTACAGACAGAGCAGCGGGACGGGGGAAGGGCAGAGGGCAAGGGGGGCTCAGAAAAGGCAATAGTCAACAACACTGTGGCCTTAAAATTAATATATATGTCAAGGACGTTTTGGGAAATGGCCCATCGGATGCGGCCTCATCTAGCACTTTTCCCCAGGGCCTCCAAAAACGTTTCGATGGCCCTGGCCGCAATTCTACGTGGGGACTGTGGGGGTCTCACTCTCCGGCGTCAACCCGTCACAGGCGGTGCTGTGATCAGAAAGGGCAGCGGTGCTCGAGTGTGACGAAGGGGGGGGGGGACGTTTTGCTAACGTTGTGTTTGTGTTCACCTCTCTCATCTCCCCGCAGCCCTCCTGCTGCGCGATCAAGGTAAGCGCTCTCACGGCTGCCCGAGCCTTCCTCACTGCTCGGCGTTTCGACCCCCACACGTTTCTCCTCTCCTCGCTTCCTTCCGCCGTTGCTCATTCCCAAGGTGTTGGCGGCAGCGGCGGTGTAAGAGCCGCATAGTAGCCGGGCTTTCAAAGCTATTGAAGACCAGAGACTGAGTTGAAGCAATGCCGGGATTCCATATGATAACTAACTCGACAGCCCTCAGACTCCTGTGCAGTTGTGTCGGGCGAGGGGGTTTATTTATATATGAGCGGGTTTCCATAGCACCTTGGGATTTTTCAACGGCAGCGCACGCGTCACCCTCTCCAGCAATTTACCATGGAGGGACTTTGTATGGGAATATAAAGACCCTCTCTCGGCAAGCACAATCAATTTGCGGATACTTTATGGGCCGCGTGGACGCTTGATGGGCACAATTACCTGCAGTGCCCTTGCACGGAAATTTGTCAATTGGTTGAGGGGCGCAGTGGGCAAGTGCAGCATTGTTTATTCCAATTGCTGTAATTTCAAAATGCCCCATCTTTCAAAAATCTCTCCTGCAAAGTGCTCACGTCATGAGTTTCTCTCCATCACTCACTGCTGCTGCCCCCATTCCGCCATCCCCACTCCCCTCCCATGCTTCCCCTCCCCCCACCTCCCACCCCAATGGGGGGCAGGGGTGCTTCTGCTTCCCCTACACAGTGCGACTGGAAGTCGGGTGTGGTGGGATGAGATGCGGTGGTGCGACGCACAGGAGGATGCATGCCCAGCACTGTCGCTTGCTTTGGGACAAAAGAGAGAAACGGGAGAGATATTGAGAGGAGCGTTGGACCAACGCAGTGGCATCAGCCAGCCACGAGCAACAAAGTGTGAATTATCCAGAGACATTCGACATCAATGAGGCATAATTGTCAGTCGTGGACACTAAACAGGAGCGGCATTTCACTCTGAAGTGAACAATTCTGTTGCCATACTCTTTGGGTCTTTCGGTAAAGTCAAGTAGATAGAAAAATAATAATAAAAATCACGTTTCGATTGCAACACAAGCAATCGTCTTCAGGTGAAAAAATGCAGCAGGCGAACTGCTGAGGCAGGATAAATATAGCGAGAGAACTACTGCAGCAAGAGGTTATATAGGTTTGAGATGGGTACAACCCAAGGGTAAGTGGGCGGGGCTAGAGATATAATTTACAAGTAATATACCTCGGCCATTGTATTGCGAGAGATTAGCATGTCAATGTGTTCATGTAACCCCACGACTAAGGTGCTGAAGAAGCCATTGTATTGCTCGAGATTAGAGATTAGCGCGTCAATGTGAGACGGGCTGCCGCAGCAGCGGCTGTGTTAATGAGACACATTCAGCTTATTAAACAACGAGAGCCACCGCCACATCGAGGAAAAGGGAAGCAGCGGCTATGTTAGTGAGACATTTCGCCTGTTAATGTAAAGACATTTAACAAGGTAATGTAACTCAGAGAGTCGGAAATAACTGTTAACATCGGCAGGTTGGATGGAAGCATCACAGCCAGTTATGACTTTACCTGATTAATAACATCCTTCCAATGATTGCTCAGTTTGTACCCATCTTCACGGTTGAAATTGTGTCTGTGTTTATATATCTGGAAGGCTTCATTAACAAATATTTGTTGATAGCCAGTGGGTTTGCATAGTACCGTCGTCTTGGAGAAATCAATGTCATGTGTGCCCACAGCATTAAGACAATGATCAGCCACGGCAGAGGTATTAGTCCTACCGTATTCCAGATCCGCCTTGTGTTCACGAACATGGTCTGAGACATGTAGCTTGGTTTCTCCAATGTAACTACTGCCGCAGGCACAGCTTAGTTTGTAGACGCCGGGGTATTGCATGTCAGGGATCACATCCTTCACAGATTGGATCAGATCACGAATTTTATGTACTGTGTTGAATCGAACCTGGATCTTGTGTTTGCTCATGATTTTGGAAATCGTTTTAGTGACCCCTGCTACGTATGGCAAGCTGATGGTTTTGATTGGGTCCTCAGGTGGTTCTCTCCCAAAGGTTGGGGTGATAGCTTTACGGATTGTGCAATCCGAATATCCATTAATCTTGAGAGCTTGGTGTACGTGCTCCAGTTCACTGGCTAGGTGGTGATGGTCGGAAATGCAACGAGCCCTGTGGTGTAGAGTTTTGATGAGGGCATTTTTCTGGGCTGGATGGTGGTGGGAGTCAGGTTTTAGATAGGCATCAGTGTGGGTGGCTTTCCTGTAGACAGTGTCCCAATGAGCCATCTGGTCTCTTTTCGATTAAAACATCCAAGAATGGCAACTTGCCATCCTTTTCCACCTCCATGGTGAATTTGATGGCTGGGTGTATGGAATTGATGTGGTTGAAGAATTGGTTCAGAGCTGGCAGGCCATGTGGCCAGATGACAAACGTGTCATCTACGTATCTCTTCCACAAGGAAGGACGTAGGATGGATGCCTGGATGGCATCTGTCTCAAATTTTTCCATGATAACATTGGGGTACCTGCAACTTGTTTGTAGAATGTACCATTCCAGGTAAAGTAAGTGTTGGTGAGGCAGTGTCTCACCAGGGCCGGTACATTAGCATTTAGTCCTTGTTGGACCAAATCTTCAATGATTGCAATGGTGTCAGGCACAGGAACTTTGGTCAACAAAGAAACTACATCGAAACTGACAAGCAAATCACCTGGAGATAGTGAGATACCAAGTGAGCTGAATTAAGTACAGCTGAGGTGGTCTTGCCTGCTGTATTTTTTCACCTGAAGGCGATTGCTTGTGTTGCGATCGAAACGTCGTGATTTTTCTTCTTTACCGAAAGACCCAAAGAGTGTGAATTCCTGCAGTCACGAAAGCTTTAAGTCAAAATTTAAATCTGTTACTATTCGTTGAGGCCCGGCTGCGCTCGAACGCAGATTCCGGGAAAAATGAATGAGCGAGGGCGAAGGACATTACTGACAACCGCTCGGAATGAGATGGATGGAGGCGAGCGGAGACGGGCGACGGCACCGACTGCGAGCGGCACGGTCTCCGATAGAGACCGACAGAGACCGTGCGCACGCACACCGCTCGCTCTTGTCGCTGCGGCCGGGTCGGCCCGATCGTGGACACTCGTTGCGGCTGCTCGTTGCGGTTGCTCGTTGCGGTTGCTCATTGCGGTTGCTCGTTGCGGTTGCTCATTGCGATTGCTCGTTGCGGCTGCTCGTTGCGGTTGTTCATTGCGGCTGCTCGTTGCGGTTGCTCATTGCGGTTGCTCATTGCGGTTGCTCGTTGCGGTTGCTCATTGCGATTGCTCGTTGCGGCTGCTCGTTGCGGTTGCTCATTGCGGCTGCTCGTTGCGGTTGTTCATTGCGGTTGCTCATTGCGGTTGCTCGTTGCGGCTGCTCGTTGCAGCTGCTCGTTGCATGCGTGGTTGCATTCCGAGCGCAGCCGGGCGATCCGTTTGAACATCGCCTCTCGATTCCGACGGGTTGTTACGGTTAATGGAGCCACGGTTGCAATTTCACGCCATAATCAAGGGCCCCATTTTACATCTGCGGACGTTACGATTTCAATTGGCTTGCACGCAGATAATTATGATACCGATAATAATTAGTTTGTTGCTGTTATATTCTTGGTTCTTTCGGTAAAGTCACGAAGAAGGGAAACAATAAAATAATAAAAATATAAAACAATTAAACTATTTTTGTTAACAATAAATTTTTTTATTGTTTTATATATATATAATTTTTTTATTTTATTGTTTCCCTTCTACGTGACTTTACCGAAAGAACCAAGAACATGAATCCCTGCAGTCACGAAAGCTTTAAATCAAAATTTGTTGCTGTTCTTCAAGCTGATAATCTCGAATTACCGTTCAATCCCCCACCCCACCCCTGCGGGGTACCCCTCCTCCCCGTCAAGCGACGCCACTGCCGACGTCCAGGCAGGCAGCTGGCGTCCGGTTAAACGAGGGCGTACACGCCAATGCCTCGCTTCGCGTAAAAGTGTTATACTCAAAGGCGGGTTCATGGAACCACCATCCGTCCACGTCACAGCTCAGCGAATCTGGGATCCGCCAACCCTTCCCCCCCTACCGCAGACTGGACGGGATAATGTTGCGCATCTGTGCGTGACACGAGGTTGTTTCATGGCAGCGTCAGGCCGGTGGAGGTGAGGAGCCGGCATTGCTCTGCAGACTGGAGACCGAACAGCGCTGCGCTTTGTCCCTCGCAAAGTTTTGGGGTTTCTCAGGGCCTTGCAGTTTTCTCCCACGTGATTCCAAAGCAGTCATTGTATAAAAAAAAAACTGACCAAACATCTCTTTAAAATGGTGCCACGTAAATAAAAGCCAAATTCGATGGCCTGAATCAACCGCCAACCGGGAGTTTAACTCGCAACACATCCAACTGCAAGCCGCTCGCACTCCCGCTGAGACACCGGGCCGATAAGTGAACGGCATTGGCGTGTTCATTTAACACGCAACGTCCTAATGAGGTTAGTTTCGGAGGGCACGACGTGGTGATACGAGACACGCGAGAGCGTATTGGCGCTTTAACGCTCCGCCGAGCCAGACCCGGGAGGCGTGCTGCCACCAGAGCTGCCACCAGGAGGGAAGCGGCGCGATGGAAAAACCGCAGCTGTTGACAACGGCCCCCATTACGCGCGCAATTACAGATGTGTTTAATTACTCCCAAGATTTTCCCGCGTGTACGCACGTCACTCGTTGACGGCGGTGCCAACGCGCGGCGGTTTGCGCAGCCACCTCTGCGACTTTCGCTCGATTACACGCGTTACGCTTTGTGGGCCTGCGCGCTAACGCGGCCAGAAGTTTGGCCGGGGAGGCATTTCTCGCCGAATATTTTCCGGTATAATTTTTTTTCTCGGAGGACTCAAGATGCGAGTTCACATCCAAAAGCGGCGCACTCACAAACGTGATCACGTTGCGCGGAATTTGTCTGCTCTTTCACGCCGTCGGCCCCAACTCACGACATACGGTTCTCCCGGGTCGGAGTTCAGACGCGGCTCGTGCGGCAACACTCGCGCGTGCGCGAGACGCGGCGTGTGATTTACCATCGATCCCGTGTGTCGCTCGCACAAGCGGCCGCAGCCGCCGGCGTGGCCGTCACCGCAGGCGGTAATCGAGTTAAGTGGCTCGCGGCAGCGGCGCACGGTGCGCCCCGCACGGAGCGCCGTCTCGTTACGATCCCACACCCCCGCCGCCTCATGACCCCCTTCCCCCCACCGCGCTTTTAGCAAATTAAACGCCTGTGACAAACTGCCCGCGCTCGCTATGAATTAACACTCCACGCTTTCATGCGCTCTTTTGTCGACGACGGCGGCGAGGGTGGTGGCGACAGCGGGGAGTGTCAGGGGCCGAGCGAAGGTCATGGTGACCTCGGCTGCGAGGTTCGGGCTGAGCTCCGTTAGCAGTCCCGGCGAGCGGTTACCCCCCCCCCCCCCCTCGTCGTCTGCCTCCTCCGGCGTTCTACGAACTTTCAGACTCGGATCGATGGCGTTAAACGGCTGCGTTTGAACCTCTTCCACCCAGTCCGCTATGTTGGGAATCCGAGCTGTATATCACAACCAGCTGATACGCGTAGTTGAGGATCGGGCAAGGTGGAGGGTGACCACGGCCGGTGCTGCCAGCACCGTGATCGGGCACATTCGGGGGGATTTGGTCGTGGGCTGACCAGATTTGACTAAAAGGTTCACGTCAAACCAGATTTAAAGGATTTCTCCAAACACAGCGACTCACGACCCACCGTGAGCAGATTACATTTCCGTGACCCAGAAGTGGCCGTGCGCAAGCGGCATACCCCGTCGCGTGTAAACACATCTGCTCCCCCGGGTGCGGCCGCTGCCGTCCGAGCAGATACTCCCGCCTCTCTCGCCATTTACTTTTATAAACGCTCAATTTGAAACTGGATCGGGGCGCATCACGCGGTATTTGAAACCGGAACGGGGGAGAAAGGGGAAAGGGGGGGGGGCTGTCCACGGCGTGTGGTCGTGGCCTTGAACGTGGCCCACTGACAACATCGGCAAGTTGAAATCCATCACCGACGGCGTGTGCGGCACCCAAGCCTGACTAGCGGCGCCGGGAGTGTAAGGGGTGAGAGACTACCCCCCGCCCCCTCCATCTCCCCCCGCCCTCTCCCACCCCGACCCCCCCTACCGAGCGCAACCTGCTCTACGTAACGACCCCGGTGACCCCCGCAGACGGCCCCGAGGGCCTGCTGCTCACCAAAGAGGAGGAAGAGGCGCGGAGGATTGCGGCGCTCGGGAAACCCATGCTGGGGGAGCCACACCGCCTCGAGGTCGTCATCGAGGAGTCCTACGAGTTTAAGGTGCCTCCCTGGTGTCATCATCGTCGTCATCATCGTCATTGTTGTCGTCATCGCAGCCTACCCCGTCATGTTGCCATCTCTTCGACCGCTTCATGTTCTCTAGCATGATCATCGCTGCGATCGTCACCTCCATCATCATCCAATTGCATACACGCTTTATAACTAAAGCTTCCATGTGTCCCACTCCTCCACAATCAGTGTCCATATCCGCCGACATCACCACCACCACCACCACCATCATCATCCCTATCCCAGCAGCTATAATCCCACCAACGTCATACTAATTCACCTCGTCATCATTCCAGCACCACCACCATCGCCATCCTCGTGCTATCCCCATCGAAGGTGCGATTCACGTCATCAGAGGGGGCCCAAAAATCGCTCTTCCCACACGCGTCTCCGTGTCACCGACACGGCCCAATCCGCGAGGCTAAACCGCCTCCCCACCGTCGACCACCTCGCTCACCACGCTTCTCCCTTGGCGCAACCCTTAGACACACACACACACACGATGCCCTCGACTCCCATCGTACAAGATGGTGCACGACTGCTGCTGCTGCACATGGGCCCGGCTATAACGCGGCACAGCAGCGTGCAGCCTCCACCGCCGGCGTCGCCGCACCGATGCTTGATAATGCGAGTTCAAACCCGCGCCCGCCCCCGGCATCGCTGCCGAGCGAAGGACTAATCATTGGTATTGTCCCTAAATTAATTGTTTTGGCAGCCATCTCCACCTCCACATCGAGCGGCCGTGACTGCGAGTGAGAAATGGCCTGCCATGTTCACGAGAAAAATGAAGTAATGCCTCTAATCATGCGGAGTGCTGGCGTGTTAATGCACGGCGCGCGTGCTCACCACACACCGCACACCACCCCTGCACCAGACCCACTCCTCCACAAAACGCCATCGCCGCACTCCTACAATACGCCAAAACTCCACCTCCCACACACCTCACGCACCTCACGCACCACGCACCTCACGCACCACACACCTCACGCACCACACACCTCACGCACCACACACCTCACGCACCACACACCTCACGCACCACACACCTCACGCACCACACACCGTCACCACACACCTCACACACCTCACGCACCATACACCTCACACACCACACACCTCACGCACCACACACCTCACGCACCACACACCTCACGCACCACACACCTCACGCACCACACACCTCACACACCACACACCTCACGCACCACACACCTCACGCACCACACACCTCACGCACCACACACCGTCACCACACACCGTCACCACACACCTCAGACACCTCACGCACCACACACCTTACACACCACACACCTCACGCACCACACACCTCACGCACCACACACCTCACGCACCACACACCTCACGCACCACACACCTCACACACCACACACCTCACGCACCACACACCGTCACCACACACCGTCACCACACACCTCACACACCTCACGCACCACACGCCTCACACACCTCACGCACCACACGCCTCACACACCACACACCTCACGCACCACACACCTCACGCACCACACACCTCACGCACCACACACCTCACGCACCACACACCTCACACACCACACACCTCACGCACCACACACCGTCACCACACACCGTCACCACACACCTCACGGACCACACACCTCACGCACCACACACCTCACACACCACACACCTCACGCACCACACACCGTCACCACACACCTCACACACCACACACCTCACGCACCACACACCGTCACCACACACCGTCACCACACACCTCACACACCACACACCTCACGCACCACACACCGTCACCACACACCTCACGCACCACACACCGTCACCACACACCGTCACCACACACCACACACCTGACGCACCACACACCGTCACCACACACCTCACGCACCACACACCGTCACCACACACCTCACGCACCACGCACCTCACACCTCACGCACCACACACCACACACACCACACGCCTCACACACCACACACTTCACGCACCACACACCATCACCACACACCTCACGCACCACACGCCTCACGCACCACACATCATCACCACACACTTCACGCACCACACATCGTCACCACACACCTCACACACCACACATCGTCACCACACCTCACGCACCACACATCATCACCACACCTTCACGCACCACACACCGTCACCACACCCCGTCACCACACCCCGTCACCACACACCTCACGCACCACACACTTCACGCACCACACACCGTCACCATACACCTCACGCACCGCACACCGTCACCACACACCTCACACACCACACACCTCACACACCACACATCGTCACCACACATCGTCACCGCACACCGTCACCACACATCGTCACCACACACCTCACACACCACACACCGTCACCACACACCGTCACCACACACCGTCACCACACGCCTCACGCACCACACACCGTCACCACACACCGTCACCACACACCGTCACCACACGCCTCACGCACCACACACCGTCACCACACACCTTCACCACACACCGTCACCACACGCCGTCACCACACGCCGTCACCACACATCGTCACCACACACCGTCACCACACACCTTCACCACACACCACACACCGTCACCACACACCGTCACCACACACCGTCACCACACACCGTCACCACACACCTTCACCACACACCACACACCACACACCGTCACCACACACCTTCACCACACACCGTCACCACACACCGTCACCACACACCTTCACCACACACCGTCACCACACACCGTCACCACACACCGTCACCACACATCGTCACCACACACCGTCACCACACACCGTCACCACACGCCTCACGCACCACACACCGTCACCACACACCGTCACCACACATCGTCACCACACACCTTCACCACACATCGTCACCACACACCTTCACCACACACCGTCACCACACACAGTCCCCGGCGGATCGACGCGTCGTCGGACCCCGGTGCTCGTGAGATGCTGGTGGACGATCCATAATGGCCAGCTCTACAGTCAGTTAAAATTGGCGAATAATGTACACGCCAAGCGAAGCAGCTTCCGCTTCGTTCACAATATCGATTCTGTAGGCTCACGAAGCACGCGACCAACCGCGCGCAAGGATCGACGTTTTCGTCTTGATTCGTCTTCGTAATGGGTTCACGTGACCCCTGCAAGCCACTAGAGGCCGTTACCGTTCACGCGATATATTTTTTTAAAAAGTCATTTGTCGATCGAATCGAAATTCTGAATTGCGAAACTTTATAGAATCACCAGGGCAGGGCAGTTCATATTTACACCCCTAATAGTCCTCCACACCGCCCCATATGCATTTGTAATTTACACATTTACAATAACTCAAAAAAACACGAAATGCACCTGCTATTGGCCAAACATTCCAATGCTGAAAAATTACCTGCAAATTACTCAATTGGGATTACACAGAGCAGAAACATCGCCCCCCTACTGTAAACACTTGGCAGGACCATCTTGAAAATTAGTCTTGAGACTTTCCTGGGTAAACAACCAGAATAATAATGCTAATTTGTTTATCCTCTAGAGCTTTACCAAGTCTCAATACCTTCACAGGAAGGTTCTGCTACATTGGGATGTTTGGCCAATTCAGTTATTGAGCATTTAGCTCCGTCCAGCAGGAAATCTATGAACATCGACCAAGCGTACAAGGGTACAGCACTTGAAGCGCTGCACAGACGAATCCTCAATTCATTGCTCTACTGCCATCTCCTGGCCACCTCTTACAATTAAAAGTTGGATATGCCTCAACCGATTGTGCATCCTGCACCCCCCCCTTCCCCATTCTCCCCCCGAAACAAACCTTGTAGAGCACAGTGGACAAGCTGATCAAGAAGACAAACTTGGCGCTGGTGGTGGGCACCAACTCGTGGCGGGAGCAGTTTGTAGAGGCCATCACCGTCAGCGCAGGTGAGAACGCCTTCGTGTGCACCCCCCCCCCCGACCGAAAGTGAAGTTATTTGGTGATGCTGCTGCATTGGCCAGTGGTGCACAAGCACCGTTGGCAACTACTCAACACATTCCGTGTCGGGTTCGTGTGGTATTGGATGGAAAAAATATGATTAATAGATGACTTACAATTTACGACCGGGAATCGCAACAAATCATTCAAATCGGCATGGGCAGGGGCGGTGCGACGGACTGTCGCATATCTAGCGCATACGTGGTGTCTTCGGTCGCACTGCCGTCGCCAGCAATCACAGCTTCCACAAAGCTACCAAATTTCTGGGAGGCTCAACCGGGGGGCACGTGGGGAGCCGGAAGCCCCTCCCTCCATCAGCCCCGCCCACTTTTACATGACCACGCCCAACAAATCTCTAGCAATGCTCGTACAGAAAAGGGCCTCCTCCTACTGGCTGGCTCAGATTTTGGCCCCGCCCACTGCTCAGGTAGTCCAGGAAGCAGCAAACCCTCGTGAGAGACACACGCAACCCGGACGTTTGGGAGCCTTAAGTCTTCGAGCCACGTGGGTTCGTCCCGGCCCGGGCCCGATCGTCCGCCGTCGTCTCTCCCGTTTCCAGGTGACGACGACGACGAGGAGGGGGCGGAGGAGCGCATGCCTTCTTGCTGCGACTACATCATGCACTTCCTCACGGTCTTCTGGAAGGTGCTGTTCGCGTGCGTGCCGCCCACCGAGTACATGAACGGCTGGGCCTGCTTCATCGTCTCCATCTGCGTCATCGGCATCCTCACCGCCGTCATCGGTGACCTCGCCTCGCACTTTGGCTGCACCGTGGGGCTCAAGGACTCGGTGACCGCGGTCGTTTTTGTGGCGCTCGGCACCTCTGTGCCCGGTGAGTCGCGCTCGGGAGGGATTTGATTTCGTCACCGAATGTTGTTTTTGTTCCTGGGTCGCGGGTAGACTGCGGTAGATACAATTCGACACTTGAGTGTGCAAGCGGCTAGAGGGGCCCAGGTGCTGGGCTGAAGTTTCAGATGAGAATATTTATATATATACTGGAGGAATCCGATGAGCTAAACAGCTCTGTTTCACAGATGTCCAGGAGGGGCAGGTCAGAACGTTAGAATAACAAACAAAACAAAACCACGATCGGAGTGTAAAGTATAGGACAGGTGAGCAAATAACTTTTAAAAAATAGAAATAAAACTAAACTTGTTTTTATTTTACCAGGAAAAGCCCACTGAGCTATTAGCTTATTTTTCAGAAGCAACCTGGCCAGAAATGATAGATCAACGAAGTATTTCATGGTGTGGAAATGTATAGTGGCATCTAACCTGTCCTGCTGTTAACGTCTGGAAGCATTTTGCAATGGCAGCAGCTCTCTCCGGTCTCGAAAGAAAATCCTTGGCATTGAGCCGCTTGCACTGCTGATGTGACTCATTTCTCATCCGTACCGCTCCCTGCCCCCCCCACCGTGCCCCCCACAGACACGTTCGCCAGCAAGGTGGCGGCCATCCAGGACCAGTACGCGGACGCTTCGATCGGCAACGTGACGGGCAGCAACGGCGTCAACGTGTTCCTGGGCATCGGTCTCGCGTGGTCCGTGGCTGCCATCTACTGGTGGACGCAGGGCGAGAAGTTCCGCGTCGAAGCGGGCACGCTCGCCTTCTCCGTCACGCTCTTCACCGTCTTTGCCTTCATTACCGTCGCCGTGCTCATGTACCGGCGCCAGCCCAGCATCGGCGGGGAGCTGGGGGGCCCGCGTTGCTCCAAGCTGCTCACAAGCCTGCTCTTCTTCTCGCTGTGGCTCATCTACATCATCATCTCGGGCCTCGAGGCGTACTGCCACATCTCGGTCGTTTGAACAAAGCGGCGGCGGTGGCGGCGGCGAAAAGTTAAACCGGCCCTTCTGACGACAGTATTCCCCATCACGACGCAACAGGGCTCTGACGATCTGACGCCGGCGAGAGGCTTTCACACGCGGGGACGCTCTGCCAGGCTGCGACCGCTCGCGTGAACAGAGGGTGAAAATGCGGACGATGAGTTAACGGCTCGACGCTGAAACGACCGTCCGCAGCTGCATGAACGACCGGACCGCGGTGGCTGGAGCGCCGATGGAAGTGGCGACCCCTGCGTGCGGGGGTTCCGGCGCCTTCCCGTCCGGCGCCCCCCTCGCGCCCGTCTGCATGAGTAGCGCGTATCGTTTTACGGGCAACCGACTCTTTTTCTATGTTTTATATTTTTCTGAGTGCGGAGGTGGAGGGTTGGGAGGGTGAGAGGCGGGGTGGTGGGGGGAACGTGTTGGGGGTAATATAGGTGGCTCTGAATGCTCGTCTCGTGTGTCCCGTATGCTGCTGAATTTCCATCGTTTTACCCGAAACGGTTCTTGTATATTTTGATTAAGGAAAAAGAAGAAACAAAGGAAACACTGTAGAGGCATTTAGTCAGTAAATTATTGCGAGTTCGAGAAAGCACCTGCATGAAGACGCGGCATGCCGTTATGTATTTAGCGCTGTCTCCCCACGCGGCATTCCCTCGCATCTCGTTTTAAACACAAGCCTCGTCAAAGTCCGTCCCCGTTGCACTCCCACGTCCGAATCTGACCGATGCTCGCTATAACCACTCCCCCCCTCCCCCTCGTGTGACAAGGATGGTTCCCACCTCCATGCTTTGCCGTTTCAAATAGTGAGACGTAGCAAAGTGTGTAGGCCATGTAACTGCCCCAGGGCTCAAAGGCCGGAGGGGCCCAAATACAGGGCTACAAAAATGGGGGGCAAATTGGACTAGGTGGGTACGGGGAGTGGGAGAGGAAGGGGGGGGAGGGGGCATTTAATTCCTGAGCCCACGCCACCTTGGGATTTCAAATGCATTTATTTATTTAACTACCCCCCTCCGCCTCCCAGAAACCTGCTCTCCACACGCAGAACTCCCGAGGCTCGCACCGCCGCGGGAGGAGGCTGCGTAGGGCGGGCTTCGTGCGTCGGGCACTTGACTACGCCAACGCCCAGCCGGGGGGGGGGGGGGGGGGGGGGTTGGGGAGGTGGCGAGATCAGGCAGAGAGTCCAATTCCCTGCAAAGCGAGAGATGTAGTCGTGTCACGGCGTCTTGCAGCCGTGGGGCAAATGTGTGGGATGCTTCTCCCCCGTTCGTAGAAGATGGCAGGTACAAGGACTTTGTGTTTTAGCGACCAGGCGGTTTGTTTGGAGGCCACGCGGAGACGGACCGTAGGTGACGGACAGGTCGCCGGGACAAAGATCATACGCCGGCGTGCATCGACCGAGATGGCGGCACTTCAGATGAAGTGTGCAAAGAAGTGTTGGACAGATGTGCGCTTTTCATTTACACTGACAGGAAGAGAAGCACGTGGTCCGAAGAATAAATTATGAAATAGAGACAAGATATTGACCGCTGAGGAGAGTAAGTGGGCTCGGGCTGGATGCTTCACGAGAAGGGATGGTGGCCGATGGGTGAGACCGGTGTTTGAATTGCAGCCAAAGGAGGGAACGCACCACGCAGTACCGGTGTCAAAATGTTTGGGAGAAAGTTCGGGCCGAGCAGATGGTATAAAACAAGTAAAGCTATGACTAAAGCAAAGTTTCAAAAGTTTGAAAAGTGGGCTTAAAGTCAAGGTGTTTTAGTTGAAAATGGACCTTCATGCAAAGAAAGATTACAAAAAAAAATACAAAAATTTATGCCGGGAGGAGAGAACATTCATTCGCGCGGGGGGGAAAATGTGGGCAGGGCCACAAAATGTTCTGACTTGGCAATTTCACCACGGCAGAGAGTCGTCCTCGATGCTCCGTCCCTGTACGGACTCGTGCAGCAGGCGAGACGAAACGCCTGGCGCAGACACGAGGACGCCGACCCGTCCGTCCGTCTGTCCGTCCCGTTCCGTACTACGCGCCATGTCTCGTCGAGCAGCCCCTCCCCGGGATGCCGCAGTACGGGAACTGCGCGTTCCGCACACCGCGGATTCAAGTCCGCCGCCGCCCCCATCCGTGGGTAGAGCCTCAGTGGTGGGAAGGGTCAGCAGGTGGACATTCACCGCTGGCGCTCGTGGAACGTTGAACCGCTGCGTCATTGGCCCGAGCACTGAATTACATTTCTCATCTACCACTTCAGGCCAGGGCTTAATTTCTCACCGTATATTTTCCGGGTCGCTGGTAGACCAGGAAGATGGCATATATATATACTGGACGTGGTGTGCCGGATGCAGAAATAAAGATCCAGGTTTGCCGACCTGACCCGGACAGACCCGGCTACAATTAAGCCCTGCATGCAAGCGGTGTCCACTTCTTGTTTTACCACAGCTTCAAATCACCTGCTTATTTGATTTTTTTCCCCCGTTTTAATTTTAGTTGGGATTTCCCCGCCCCCCTCCCCCCCCATTAAGTGCGGACGTTCCACAGACTATTACGTGCGACGCGAACAAGGCCCGCTTACCGCGCCACCGTGTAAGACTGACCAGCGGACGCCGGCGGTCAACGTACGATTAAATACGTTTTGGGGGGGATCAGCACAGATTCACCGATCCAAGAGTTCGGACGTCCACGACCGCTGCGGGAGCGGAGTGGCTCCGCGGAGCGCGCCGAGCAAACGTCGGCTGCGCCTTGCGCCACCGCTCCGCTGTGCGTGCTCGCGCGCACCGCCAACGGCAGCTCACTTACTCGCCAACTCGCTCGTCCAGAGGCAGTCCACCAGACTCTGTGCATTATTTACACATTGTCGTGAGCATGAACAATTCTCGTACGCGTGAGCGCGAGAGCCATCGTAAGAGACCACTCCTCGTCACGTCCCGTAGGAACGCACCATGCATGTGCGGGTCGACCCGTGTGGTGCGTGCGTGCGTGCGTGTGGGTCCGTGAGGACTGCAGTCCACTCGGCTGTGTGATATAAAAGCCATGGGGGGGGGGGGGGGTATGCGCGTTACGCGTGGGGGTGCGGGCGTTGGAAATCATTTTTCTCAGGGATGTTACTTTCTTTATGTTATTGTCGTTGTGGCCACCACCGTTATTGTTGTTGTTGATGTCTCTCGAGGTCTCTGCGAGCTCCCCCCCCCCCCCCCCATCTCGTCCCGTTTGATCCATCGCGTTCCAACATCCATCGTCAGTGTCACTCGGGTCTGCGCGGGAGGAGGGGTGGGTGGGTGGGTTGGGGGGGGGGGGGTGAAAAACATGTATTAAATTGATGAATTAGAAATATATATTCAGTATATATAAACATACGTATATATATAATAACAGATACATGTATATACGTACATACCTATAAATACACGTGCGCGTCTGAGCGTGGCCGCAGGACAACTACGACTGTCGCTGTGTGTTGGGGGTCGTGGGGGGCAGTCGTCGTCGTGGATTTGACCCCCGACCCCAGACCCCCCCCCCCCGCCGCCCCCCAGTGCGTGTCGACACCTGGGACCGCGCGAGCGTTTGTCCTGTCCCTCGTCCGAGTGGAAAGCGTTGTCGTTTTTAAAATAATAATAATAACAAGAACTTTGAATGCAAACCCTCGACACAGCGGCGCAACGGAACAGGGGAACCGCCTGCGTCCGGCGGCGAAGAAGCATGTCTACCGAGGCGACCGAGTTTTCACTTTGTATCGGAGCATTTCCTGGGAGTCCACGTGTATCATTATTCTTCTCTTATTGACTGTTGTTGTTGTTGTTGTCGAATTGTGGAAAATAAGCTCCTGGTTGCACAGACTGTATTTATTGGGTGTGTGAATCTGTCACTGTTCGGCTTCCCAGGGTAATTCGTCAGGGTGTGGATTTTAAGGCATTGCAGCTCTTCTTGACTCCCCCCATCCGCTGGAACCAGGGTTCCCCGTTTGCCGCAGTATTTCCCCTCGCTGGTTGTTTCCAACGAGGAGCAGGATGAGGTCCACCACTGGTCAAGCGAGCGTTGATTGATTTATCGAAAGAATGGGAGCTTCCGCCTGCGGTGTAGTGGTTGGCCACGACCGGAAATGCAATTCAGAGGACATAGGGTCGATTTTATCTCCCGGCGTGGCATCTGAAACAATGGTGAAAGTTTCTTAAATCCACCACTCCCCCTCCAAACTCCTCTCCGCCTCTGCCCACCCAGCAGTATAAATGGTTTCCCCACAGTTAGTTACGGAACAGGGGATTTTCATGGCTCTATATATGTTCAAAACTGTATACAGGGTGTTTAAAAATGATCAACCCAGTTTCAAAGCAGTATATTTCACGATGGCAACATGTTACAATTACACAGAAAGTTACAAACGGTTTAATGAGTTATCAAGGTTTACTAACCATTTTATAAATGTTCTATGTGACCTCCACCTGCTGTACAACTAACATCGAGACGATAGTTGAATTCATCCCAAACGCCTCTCAAAGTGTCTTCTTCCACTGTAGTCACCGCTGCCGTGATTCTGTTTTTGAGGTCATCCGGATTAGTGTTGGTACCAACGACGAATGCTCTTTGACATTGGCGGATCAATGCCAAAACGCCGTTGAAACGCACGCTGCACTGCAATTACGGATTCAGTCTTGCTGAACTGCAGAACGCAAAAAGCCCCTTGTGTTGCGGGGTCACCGTCTTACGAATGACTGAGGCTAAGGGCTGTTTGTGCGCTGGGAGAGGCATCTAGCAATAATCATTTGAAACTCAATGCCCCGCCCTTTCAAGTGGTAAGAGTTTCATTCATGAGCGGTTCGTGGTTGCAGAGATATAGCGATTTCAAATTGGGACCATCTTTTTCAAACACCCTGTATATTCAATGTATTAAGGATGTGTAAATATTTGTCTTGATATTGAGTGCGATTTTTTCATTCAAGGACCTGTCAATATGTTGTTCCGTCTGATCGATTTAGATCCCCAAATCCCTTTCTACGCAGGTAAACTGCGCTTGTCGATGCAAACGAGCCGACTCGGAACCTCATCGAGTAACCTTTGCACTGCCATCGGCTTCCTCTGCCACGATGTCAGTACCACGGCTGCCCAGAGGTTCCTGGAGGCCGGGTTAGATGCCACATGGGCGGGGGGGGGGGGGGAGAGACCCCCTTATTCCTTAGCAACAAAGGAAACAGGTCCCTTTTGGGGGTCCTGTTAAGTGGGCGAATTACCCCCCCCCACTCCCCTTCTTTCCCCTTCCCCACAGCGCTCCCCTCCGCCAACTCTGGGCGGCCCTCATCGAGACTGATTTCACAGGGCACCTAACAACAGCCCCAGGGTGGAGTCGTCGTTCGCGTTGGGTTACAAGGCACGCGTGCCATCTGCTCTCAGATCACTCCCCACTGCGTGGCACACTCGGTCTGCGATCGAGAGCCCAGATCTGCAGCAAACGAACCGGAAACAAACAAACATTTCACTTATTTTTTTTTACAGAGGGTTTGGAGGAGGAGGGAAACATTTCAATCGACCGTGTGACAGGAAACGTTCAGAGTCTTCTGTTGGGCAAGCGGTTTTGATCAGCGCAAAAAATCGCCCCGCTCCATTCAATTACGCGCGCTCCAAGGAGTCACGGTCCACACTTCGGGTTGTTTTAGCGCAACCGGTGAACCGGTAACCGTTTTCATAATCGGTCACCGGTTCCGGAAGGTCATGAACCGGAAACCGTTGTCAGTGGAATGTGGGTAATGAATGCACCGATTTGGCACGCGTGCGCGCACAAACAGCACCGCAGCCGAAGTCACCGCCTGGTGCATTCACTCTTCGTTTCTCCACTTTTCAAGGCGAAAGTGCAGCCCCTGGGAATTGCTTCCTTCTGGCCAGGAGGGTATTTGGTCTACGGCTCCACTCTCAACCGGTTGTCTTGGAAGAGGTGGCCGTACCCACGCTTTACCCCGCCGCACGTGACCTGTGCCCATGCACTGTGGCGAACCCGTTTCTACTGCTGGATGACGGGAGGTGGGGGGGGTGGAGATTTGAGAACCCTGCACCAATGGTTCGACTGCCGCGCCGGGAGATAGATTCTCACCGGAGACTTCTGGATGGCAAATTCCAGTGTGCTGCTGCCGGCCGTTACACCGCTATATGCACGGCAAAACCGGTAACCGGTTTTAACCGGTTTCTGCCCCCCCTCACATGCGGTTACCGGTTATGCAACAAAACAGATTTAACAACCCTATTTTAAACCAAGCCCAGCGGTGCCACTCGCTGATTTCTGTGCCACCAACTTATTGATATAAATACCAATATCGGTGGTCTCGCCGAATTCAGCGATGGAAGGGGAAGGCTGTGGTGGGTGGGGAAGGCTGTGGTTGGTGGGGAAGGCTGTGGTGGGTGGAGAAGGCTGTGGTGGGTGGGGAAGGCTGTGGAGGGTGAGGAAGGCTGTGGTGGGTGGGGAAGGCTGTGGTGGGTGGAGAAGGCTGTGGTGGGTGAGGAAGGCTGTGGTGGGTGGGGAAGGCTGTGGTGGGTGGAGAAGGCTGTGGTGGGTGGGGAAGGCTGTGGTGGGTGGAGAAGGCTGTGGTGGGTGAGGAAGGCTGTGGTGGGTGGGGAAGGCTGTGGTGGGTGAGGAAGGCTGTGGTGGGTGAGGAAGGCTGTGGTGGGTGGAGAAGGCTGTGGTGGGTGGGGTGACTGTGGTGAGTGGGGAAGGCTGTGGTGGGTGGGGAAGGCTGTGGTGGGTGGGGAAGACTGTGGTGAGTGGGGAAGGCTGTGGTGGGTGGGGAAGGCTGTAGTGGGTGGGGAAGGCTGTGGTGACTGTGGTGGGTGGGGAAGGCTGTGGTGGGTGGGGAAGACTGTGGTGAGTGGGGAAGGCTGTGGTGGGTGGGGAAGGCTGGGGTGAGTGAGGAAGGCTGTGGTGGGTGGGGAAGGCTGTGGTGGGTGAGGAAGGCTGTGGTGGGTGGAGAAGGCTGTGGTGGGTGGGGTGACTGTGGTGGGTGGAGAAGGCTGTGGTGGGTGGGGTGACTGTGGTGGGTGGGGTGACTGGTGAGTGGGGAAGGCTGTGGTGGGTGGGGAAGGCTGTGGTGGGTGGGGAAGGCTGTGGTGGGTGGAGAAGGCTGTGGTGAGTGGGGAAGGCTGTGGTGGGTGTGGAAGGCTGTGGTGACTGTGGTGGGTGGGGAAGGCTGTGGTGGGTGGGGAAGGCTGTGGTGAGTGGAGAAGGCTGTGGTGGGTGGGGTGACTGTGGTGAGTGGGGAAGGCTGTGGTGGGTGAAGAAGGTTGTGGTGAGTGGGGAAGGCTGTGGTGACTGTGGTGGGTGGGGAAGGCTGTGGTGGGTGTGGAAGGCTGTGGTGAGTGGGGAAGGCTGTGGTGACTGTGGTGGGTGGGGAAGGCTGTGGTGAGTGGGGAAGGCTGTGGTGACTGTGGTGGGTGGGGAAGGCTGTGGTAGGTGGGGAAGGCTGTGGTGGGTGGGGTGACTGTGGTGAGGAAGGCTGTAGTGGGTGGAGAAGGCTGTGGTGGGTGAGGAAGGCTGTGGTGGGTGGAGAAGGCTGTGGTGGGTGAGGAAGGCTGTGGTGGGTGGGGAAGGCTGTGGTGGGTGAGGAAGGCTGGGATGAGGGAGTAGGCTGTAGTGGGTGGGGAAGGCTGTGGTGAGTGGGGAAGGCTGTGGTGGGTGTGGAAGGCTGTGGTGACTGTGGTGGGTGGGGAAGGCTGTGGTGGGTGGGGAAGGCTGTGGTGAGTGGAGAAGGCTGTGGTGGGTGGGGTGACTGTGGTGAGTGGGGAAGGCTGTGGTGGGTGAAGAAGGCTGTGGTGAGTGGGGAAGGCTGTGGTGACTGTGGTGGGTGGGGAAGGCTGTGGTGGGTGTGGAAGGCTGTGGTGAGTGGGGAAGGCTGTGGTGACTGTGGTGGGTGGGGAAGGCTGTGGTGAGTGGGGAAGGCTGTGGTGATTGTGGTGGGTGGGGAAGGCTGTGGTAAGTGGGGAAGGCTGTGGTGGGTGGGGTGACTGTGGTGAGGAAGGCTGTGGTGGGTGGAGAAGGCTGTGGTGGGTGAGGAAGGCTGTGGTGGGTGGAGAAGGCTGTGGTGGGTGAGGAAGGCTGTGGTGGGTGGGGAAGGCTGTGGTGGGTGAGGAAGGCTGGGATGAGGGAGTAGGCTGTGGTGGGTGGGGAAGGCTGGGGTGACTGTGGTGGGTGGGGAAGGTTGGGATGAGGGAGTAGGCTGTCGTGGGTGGGTGAGTGGGCAAAGCTGTGGTAAAAAAAATGTCAGGCTGTGAGGGAAAGTTTCTTTCGTGTTACTGTCGATCCACTCACGACCCTCATGACCTCGACTGCCACACCGATGATGTTCAACACCGCGCACGAATTTAACAAAGCGCGCGAATCGGAACCAATGAACTCCTGAACCCCGCGAGAGAACCCGAACGCCGTGAAATATTGAATCCTACGAACACCGTTAGACCCTGACCCTTGAACCCCGGGAGACCCCCTCGCGTCGCGATGTCGGCTGTGTCACGGAGTACGAGTCGCGGCTGTGTGAACCCTTTCCACATTAAACTGAACCCCAATCCCTGCCCCCGCCGAAACCAGAACCCGAGTCTTCCCCATTTCATCCCGGCCGCTGGCTCGCTCGCTCGCCTCACACTCGCAGCCACCCAACTCCTCTCTCGCTCAGCCACCCACTGCCACGGTACACTGACTCGACCACCTCGCGCTCGCCTCGTAACGACGACGACTCACCGCCCTTGGGTTCACTGCTCTCGCTCTCACCTGCTCTCTCACCTGCTCTCTCTCACCTGCTCTCTCTCTCTCACCTGCTCTCTCTCGCTCTCTCACCTGCTCTCTCCCTCTCACCTGCTCTCTCCCTCACCTGCCTCTCTCTCACCTGCTCTCGCTCTCTCACCTGCTCTCTCCCTCACCTGCCTCTCTCTCTCACCTGCTCTCTCTCACCTGCTCTCTCTCTCTCTCTCACCTGCTCTCTCTCACCTGCTTTCTCCCTCTCACCTGCTCTCTCTCTCACCTGCTCTCTCTCTCTCACCTGCTCTCTCTCTCTCACCTGCTCTCTCTCACCTGCTTTCTCCCTCTCACCTGCTCTCTCTCTCACCTGCTCTCTCTCTCACCTGCTCTCTCTCTCTCACCTGCTCTCTCTCTCTCACCTGCTCTCTCTCTCACCTGCTCTCTCTCACCTGCTTTCTCTCTCTCACCTGCTCTCTCTCTCACCTGCTCTCTCTCGCACCTGCTCTCGCTCGCACCTGCTCTCTCTCTCTCTCTCTCACCTGCTCTCTCTCTCACCTGCTCTCTCTCTCTCTCACCTGCTCTCTCTCACCTGCTCTCTCTCTCACCTGCTCTCTCTCTCGCTCTCTCACCTGCTCTCTCACCTGCTCTCTCTCCCTCACCTGCCCTCTCTCGCTCTCTCACCTGCTCTCTCTACCCACAGTTCCACGCTCATCACAGACAGAACCAAGGAATGTGAATTCCTGCAGTCACGAAAGTTTTCAGTCAAACTTTAACCGCCTCTAGGGGGAGGGTTTCCACGTGACCATAAGAGCTTTTGAACAAACTCCGAGACGAGAAAGCTCATCTGATCGAGTCACATTGCTGAAGAGATGCCGCGACTCTAAGGTAACGAGCCTTTTGCCCGACCAAGGACGGGTGTATTGCAGTAAATATGAAGCGAAAATCAGACCGCAACGTGATATATTCATTGCATCAATGCGTGTGCAATTTGTAAGTGTGCGGTGACACAGACTTATTTCATTTAAAGGTTATAATCCCTTGTTCATCACGACGTCCTTTTTACTTCGATGTCTCAACAACAGCGTTACGGAGATCACGTGACGTGAGTTGACGCCGAGGAGGGGGGGAGGAGGCGCCTCGCCATGGGGGGGGGGGTCCATTTGGAGGACGTCACCTTTTCATGATTATTAATGAGGGGGGCTGTTCGATATGGAGTTACGTCACCTGCTCATGATTATTAATGAGGGGGGGGGGGGGTGGTTCCACGTGCACGACGTAACCTGTTCATGATTATTAATGAGGGGGGCTTATCGACGTGGAGTGACGTCACGGGCGATGCACACAGGCTATCTTGGCTCATTATTGTAGGTAATAATGGAGGGGGGGGGGGTGTCCATTTCGAGGACGTCACCCGCACATGATTATTAACGAGGGGTGGGGGTGTCCATTTGGAGGACGTAACCTGCTCATGAATATTAATGAGGGGGGGGGCTGGTCGATGTGGAGTGACGTCACGAGCGTTAAGGACATTCCTGGGTGATTATAGTTGGTATACCGATCTCATTTACACTGACTTCTGCTGCCGTCACATCTTCCAATGCCAAATAATTTTGTTCAGGGCTAGCTTGCCCCTAATCTCAGAGAGAATTAGATTGCTCCGTACTGAACTATATCATGTGGACAGGACACTCTTCAAATCACATTTAAAATCGACATAAATTTTTTTTTACATCTGATGGGGAACATGTAGATAACATGACTGCTTCATCAGCCGCTACAACGTCAGCTAAATGTAAAGATAACCTGATTTGCAAGTTCAACCTCCTTTCCAAGAAGAAACCAGATCCACACGTTAAAAAGTTAGACGTTGACAAGGTTGTTATTCATCTGAGTAATAGCCCAATTTTCCGATGGTCTAAAGTCAGTCTTGACTAAAGGGTTAAGCTTCGCAGTCACCCCCAAACACGTACCAGTGGATGACATTACTCAGGTCGATGTGGCTCTTAAGGGTTTGGGACACATCGCTGCAGACGTGACAAGATCTGAAATCGCTGCAACCCTCAAAAGCGCTAGGATACCAGCCAGCAACATCAGTAAGGATGAGCGTTTTGAGTTATCTCAATTGAAAAAGAGGGATGATATCGTCATGCTCTCAGCCGACAAGGGCAATGCCACGGTCATCGTGGACAAAACCGTGTACAATAACAAAATTCAGGACCTACTTAATGATGGTAGCCACACAAACATTTAAAGAGATCCCACCAACAGTATCATCACTGGTTCAGCTTCATTAATTGAACAGACCAAACGGGTTTCCTTAAAACATTCTGCTGCTCGACCACCCAGATTATATGACTTACCAAAAATACATAAAGAAGGTACACCCCTTCGTCCCATCGTCACCACCATTGGCTCACCCACCAACAAACTGGCCCAATATCTGTCTGAGACCTTGCAGCCATTCACTGGTAAGACCATCTCTTATGTTCTTAACTCAGCTCACCTGGTATCGTCACTTAAAGACATCTCACTGTCCCCAGGTGATTTGCTCGTTAGTTTCGATGTATATTATTGGTTCTTTCGGTAAAGTCACGTAGAAGGGAAACAATAAAATAATACAAATAGAAAACAATTAAATTCTCACGACGTTTGGACTGCAACACAAGCAATCATCATCAGGTGTGAAAACCACAACAAGAAAATTTGAAAAAAGTGGCGGTTATTTTTAACGTTAGCACCACGGAGAGAGATCTGACAGTTTGTTCAGATGGACGAGTCCATCTATGTTCGGAAAAGAGGAGGGGGGAGACAAAAAATAATGGATGTGGTCTGAAAGCCACCTTAAGCGTGATCAATCAATTAAGACCCGAAATGGTTTATCAAATCCTTCCAATGATTGCTAAGCCAGAATCCATCTTCTCGGTTGAAATTGTCTCTGTGTTTGTATATGTGGATAGCCTCATGAACGAATCTCTCATGGTAGCCAGATGGCTTGCAAAGAACCTCCGTCTTGGAGAAGTCAATTGCATGTGAACCTACTGAATTATAACAGTGATCTGCCACGTGACTTTACCGAAAGAACCAAGAATATGAATCCCTGCAGTCACGAAAGCTTTAAATCAAAAGTTTCGATGTAGTTTCTTCACCAAAGTTCCTGTGCCCGATACCATTGCAATCATTGTAGATTTGGTCCAGCAAGGATTGAATGCTGATTTACTGGCCCTGGTGACACATTGCCTCACCAATACATACTTCACCTGGAATGGAACATTCTACAAACAAACTGAAAAGCACCCTAATGGGTTTTCCCTTATCTCCGGTTGTAGCCAATATTTCATGGAAAATTTTGGGACAGACGCCATTGATTTGTGTTTTCTTGTCAACCTCCACCGTCAGCAGTGTGGGTGTGTGGAGCGAGGTGCAATGATTGCCTGGCGGCCCTTTGATTGGTGTAGACTCACTGCCAGTGTCGTTGTTTTTTCCTACATTAACATTAGCTGCCCCGCCCATGCTGCTGACACACTTGAGCTACGCCCATCTCTAAACCTTTATAAACAGCTTGGCTTTAGAGGCTAACCCCCCTTTTCCTGATGACGACCGCTTGTGTTGCGATCGAAACGTCGTGGTTTTTGTTTTTTTTAAAAATTATTTTTATTCTTATTTTTATTACTGAAAGAACCAGAATAAGTCTACATTATAGACTGCCAGTGCGCTCACTCAGGTTAAGAACCAGGCTACAGTCGGCATTATAGACTGCCAGTACGCTCACTCAGTTTAATAACCATTGCTACAGTCTACATTATAGACTGCCAGTACACACCCAGCTTAAAAACCAGACTACAGTCTGCATTATAGACTGCCAGTACACTCACCCAGCTTAATAACCAGGCTACAGTCTACATTATAGACTGCCAGTACGCTCACTGAGGTTAAGAACCAGGCTACAGTCTACATTATAGACTGCCAGTACACTCACCAACTTAATAACCAGGCTACAGTCCACATTAGAGATTGCCAGTACACTCACTCCGATTAAGAACCAGGCTACAGTCTACATCAGTGTTTTTATTATTTTATTTATCTTATTTGTATTCACTTAATTTTTTTTATTTTTCTATCTATGTGACTTTACCGAAAGAACCAAAGATTGGGTGGGAGGGGGTGGTAGGGGTGAAGACGGTGGGGGGGACGAGGTGGGGGGGGAGGTGTTGGTGGGGCGGGGATGTGGTGGGGGGGCCCAAATGTTGGGAGCCTAATTAAATTCGCCTTCGTGATTGGACCTGGTCATCTCCGGGCAGACGGAATTAACCGGAGCCATGTGGCCCAGGCCGGACCTGAGTGAATGAGCGCTGAGGAGCCACACAGAAGCCCAATCAGTCGTTAGTAATCGGCGTGAATAATAATAATAAAATCACCATCAATAATGGTGATGACAGTCATCAGCGTTCATATAGCGCCGCATTCCTTCGATTATAAGACTCACTCTTACCCTGCATATTTGAAAGCAACAGTTTAAGGTGCGTCTTATAATCCGGGAGGTGTGTGGGTGGGGTGGTGGTCAGGAGTGGTCCTGGCCACCCACCGTCTCGTGTACCGTTTCGGCCTCAATAGGTGCTCGCTAACAGCACTTGCCCCAACGCTCAGTTAAGGATATACGGGGGATCTTTGTGTGGGGGTGGCCAGATTTCAGCAGTAGAATTATCACAGAGAATCTCATCAGGCACTCGCATGTAAGAAATCGACCGCTGCACGCGTGAACGGCTTATGTTTTTTTTACGCAGCACTACTTGTCAACAAAAAAACCTCCCAGTTTATAACCAAGCCCCTTCATTAAGACAGTGCGCGCGGGGTACGATCAGTACGCGGTTGCCTATACAACGGTTGCCTATACAACGGTTGCCTATACAACGGTTGCCTATACAACAGTGGCATATACAACAGTGGCATATACAACGGTTGCCTATACAACGGTTGCCTATACAACGGTTGCCTATACAACGGTTGCCTATACAACGGTTGCCTATACAACGGTTGCCTATACAACGGTTGCCTATACAACGGTTGCCTATACAACGGTTGCCTATACAACGGTTGCCTATACAACAGTGGCATATACAACGGTTGCCTATACAACGGTTGCCTATACAACGGTTGCCTATACAACGGTTGCCTATACAACGGTTGCCTTTACAACGGTTGCCTATACAACGGTTGCCTATACAACGGTTGCCTATACAACAGTGGCATATACAACGGTTGCCTATACAACGGTTGCCTATACAACGGTTGCCTTTACAACGGTTGCCTATACAACGGTTGCCTATACATCGGTTGCCTATACAACAGTGGCATACACAACAGTGGCATACAACGGTTGCCTATACAACGGTTGCCTACACAACGTTTGCCTATACAACGGTTGCCTATACAACGGTTGCCTACACAACGGTGGCATATACAACGGTTGCCTACACAACGGTGGCATATACAACGGTTGCCTATACAACGGTTGCCTACACAACGGTTGCCTATACAACGGTTGCCTATACAACGGTTGCCTACACAACGGTGGCATATACAACGGTTGCCTACACAACGGTTGCCTACACAACGGTTGCCTACACGACGGTTGCTTATACAACGGTGGCATATACAACGGTTGCCTATACAACGGTTGCCTACACGACGGTTGCTAATACAACGGTGGCATATACAACGGCGTGCTGTGCGTTGGCAGTGGTCGCGATGATAACAAAAATTCGACGCCGTCAATAACACACACTCGCCGTAAAAAAGGAAAATAACAACATTAGGCGGACGTTTCGGGCACTTGAACCTTCTTCAAAGCAGAGAGAGATCATGATATAATATCTCTAATTTTTTTCAAACTCCGCTCTGTGAATGTAAATAGACGGCGCTGTGAGTCACTTCTGCCAATCGGTTTTCCAGAGCCGTGTTATCAAGCGGCCGGTTCAGTTGGTGTGCGTGGGCAAATGGAGCTGTTTGTTATTAGTCCAGGAAATAGGGCAACGGACTAACACATTTAGAATGTTTACGTGGAGACACATTGCAGTGATGTTTATAATTGATTTTACCCATGAAGCTCCACGCACAACAACGAATAATGGGTGTGTCAGCGTCTCTGCTATGAATATGGGCCATTGTCCGAAACGTCGCCGATATATATTTAGGCAGGGTTATTGACTAATTTGTTGAGTTATTTGTGTTGCATGAAAACAAGTTTACTAATCCGTCTTCTGCTCAGCTCCCTCCCCTGAACCCCCCCGCCCCTATCCCTCCCCTCCCCCGCACCCCCAAGGTCTATTACAATTTACAATTACATCGCTCACAGAAATAGCACACAGGCCATTAGGTAGAGCACAACCCGGCTGGCCAGGCCACTTAGGGAGCCTCTGCCGCGTGCTGGAGCATCGGCAGCGCACAGAGGAACGGGTGGACAATCGCCGAACGTGGCGGCGAGAGGCACGGGGCATGAGCAACCCCCGAGGAACAAGCGTAGGGCCCCAAGCAGCTCAAGGCACCCCCAAGGCACGATTCGGGTGCATCAAATATCAGCTCGAATTCAGACGCTGGAATAAAACATCACTTATTGGCAGTACGCGTGGAACGTTGGGCCAACGTTGATCCCAAAGGTTCCAACCACTTGCCAACGTTGCCCCAACGTTAGCATGTTGTCTATTGACGAGAACACGAGGTGCCACGCGTGGACAACCCGTGGCAGACTGCCACCCACGTCTGTAAAGGCTGCCACGAGCAATGGCAGGTGCAGTGCAGGATACGGGGCTCAGACGAAGACCTTTCCACACGAGCGTTAAGTCATGAACCCTGATGGATAAGGTTACCAGGGCGCGAACACTGGCTGTGTGAGTGATGTACGATGATTAAGTTGCTCACTCTAACCACTACACCACCGCTCCCCAGGAACAGGAGTGGCAAGTGCACCGGGCTACCGGTCCGGCGACATGAGTTCGATTCCTGCTCACGAGCGATAACAGTGGCGAATATTTGAACCGGTACAAAGCCTCCTGTATGTTGATTCAGCCGTAAATGGGTATCAAGTGCGGTGTGGAAACATCAGCACTGGCAAGACAAAGGCGGCCAGACGGGCATTGTGTTGCCCCTTCCGCCCACCCTCATTCATGCAGTGCTGGCTCTAATATGTGCTCAATAACACGATAACAGCACTTGCCCCAACCAACAAAATATGAAAGACTATACGGGGTATTTTTGTCTTTAATGTAAATTTGTTTTCAAATCGTTTGTTATGTTTTCAGAATTTTGCTCAGTGTCCTGTCGGCATCATGAGATGATGAGTATTTGTAACTCTCACAGAGCCGTGTATCACCTCGGTGTGTTAGAGAACGGTCCGTGGAAGCAGCTATTATAGAACTACGTCTGTGAACCCTTCAAGAAACACTCCATTTAAAAGTTTGTCGATATAGAAATAATAAAATGTTCGTGGTGTTAAAATTCAAATTAGTGCATGGGTGCCCATAAATGTTGTCCGTTTTACAAATACTTGTGGGGGCGGAGGGGGAGGTTTGAGAATACAGACGATATTTGTCAAACATTCACATTAACAAGAATCTACCAATATTTTCCGTTAATGTACACGCTGGTCTCTTGTGCAGCGTGGCGATAGACCCTAACATTTCGAGTGGGTTTCCATTGCCACCTGCAGTCGAGAAGAAGAATTTAAACACAATCCAAAAACACCGGCCGATACGGCGGATTGGATTCCGGGCCGCATATCAACTTAAGAATCGGCGTAGCGGCCTCTAGCGGCTGCCAGTCACGTGAGCCCCATTACGTGGACCGTATTATGATGAAAACGCATCTATTCTGACGCTCGAAATTTCACATCAATTAGCTGCGCGGGCAAACATGCCCACAACGTTGGGTCAACGTTGTCCAGCGATTGGAACCGTCACACCAACGTTGGCCCAACGTTCCACGTGTACTCGGTGCCACGCCGTTGATCAAAGACCGGTGCGTGTCGCCGAGCGCTCCCGACGCGCCGCCGCCGCCACTTCCTCACGGGGGCTGCGATGCCACGATCCATCATCCGCGCATCACCTGACCTCATCGCTCCATCTCCGCGGCCGGGCATACTTTCGGCCACGTAAACACCCCTTTGGCTTCCGTTCCATCACCAAGTCGCATCCCTAGACCATCACCGACCCTTCCGGCACGTGTCCTGCCCCAAGCCCAATTTTTTTTTATTTTACCCTGTAACGGTCGATGTTGATTGATGCACGTGTGTGCTCGCTAACAGCACTCTGCATAACGGTCTGCTAAAGGCTATGCGGGGAATCTTTATCTTTGTTCGTGTGTGCGTGTTTGTGTTGGTACAGTGTGGGGGGGGGGGGGGGGTGGGCGCATAGGTGGTGCATCTGCCGGTCATCCCAGTCAACCCGTGACACCTGCAGGGTCTGGCCCGTGACCTCCTGTCAGCGAGCCTTCGACACTTCACGTGGCCTCAAAGTGCACCTGACCTGGCACACGCGCCGTGCTGATGTCACCGCCACTTAGTGAACGCCAGCTGTGTGAGAGTGGTAGTGTAGCGGTTAGCGCTACGCACCCGGCTGCCGGAGTTCGATTGCCGCTCACGGCGAACACCGGTGACGATTATTTGAACCGGTCCTGGGCCTCTCCTAGGCTGACTCAGCCTCAAAAGAGTACCTGGTGCGGTGTGTAAACATCGCCACTGGGGAGACAAAAGCGGCCGGGCGTGGTGCTGGCGTTCATAGGTGCTCGCTAACGGCATTTGCCCCAACAGTCTGTTAAAAGCTACACCACGGGGCGGGGGGGTCTTTGTCCCTGAATCCACGTGTTCTTCCTTCCAGATACCAGCAGAGGGCGATGTTGACTTGCAGAGGAGTTCAAGAGGTCCTCTTTTTAATTTAAAGCTTTCGTGACTGCTTTCGTGACTTTCGGTAAAATCACGTTGAAGGGAAACAATTAAATAATAAAATATATATCAAACAATAACATTCTCACGACGTCTCGACTGCAACACAAGCAGTCATCATCAGGTGTGAAACCCAACGGCAAGAACATTTGAAAGAAGTGGCGGTTTGTATTTATTTATTTTTAAACGTTAGCACCACGGATAGCGAATTGACAGTTTGTTTAGATGGACGAGTCCATCTGTGTTCGGAAAAGAGGAGGGGGGAGACGAAAAATTAATGTATGCTGTCTGAAAGCCACCGTAAGCATGAACAATCAATTAAGACCCGAAATGGTTTATCAAATCCTTCCAATGATTGCTAAGCCATAATCCATCTTCTCGGTTGAAATTGTCTCTGTGTTTGTATATGTGGATAGCCTCATGAACGAATCTCTCATGGTAGCCAGATGGCTTGCAAAGAACCTCTGTCTTGGAGAAGTCAATGTCATGTGAGCCTACTGAATTATGACAGTAGCATTGACCTTGTCGGCTGAGAGGATTACAATGTCATCCCTCTTTTTTAATTCATATAATTCAAACGCTCATCAATGTCACGTGACATTGACTTCTCCAAGACAGAGGTTCTTTGCAAGCCATCTGGCTACCATGAGAGATTCGTTCATGAGGCTATCCACATATACAAACACAGAGACAATTTCAACCGAGAAGATGGATTATGGCTTAGCAATCATTGGAAGGATTTGATAAACCATTTCGGGTCTTAATTGATTGTTCACGCTTACGGTGGCTTTCAGACAGCATACATTAATTTTTCGTCTCCCCCCTCCTCTTTTCCGAACATAGATGGACTCGTCCATCTAAACAAACTGTCAATTCGCTATCCGTGGTGCTAACGTTTAAAAATAAATAAATACAAACCGCCACTTTTTTCAAATGTTCTTGCCGTTGGGTTTCACACCTGATGATGACTGCTTGTGTTGCAGTCGAGACGTCGTGAGAATGGTATTGTTTGATATATATTTTTTTATTTTATTGTTTCCCTTCAACGTGACTTTACCGAAAGAACCAAGAATATGAGGTCCTCTTTGATATGGAGTGAGGCTTATCACAAGCATCGCTAGTTACATTACAGCTTAATTTTAAATATTCACGCGTAGAAAAAATCCTCCACTTATAACGTCCGATCAAGTGCTGTTAGCGAGCACCTATTAAGGCCAGGGGATTTATACGATGGTGTGTTGGGCACCACTCCCGCGGCCTCGTTCACACACACAGAGAGAGAAGTGCCTCTTAGCTGCCGAAGAGGCACACACACCAACCGAGTCGAATCCATTTCAGAGTTTCAAACACAAACATCACGACCTTGGCGAACAAATCTCGCGTCGTTCGTCGGCAGTGGAGTCGTCGCAATTCCGCTGGAAAAAAAACAAATCTGGACGAAAATAAACATTCGCGTAGACACGGCTCGTTGGCCTTGGTACCGTCGGCGCGATTTCACACGCGGCTGTCTCTGGGCCTCACGGACGAGACGAATAGACGACGACCCGTGTCCATGTGCATATGCGTATGTGGGACTTCTTTCGCACCGCACGTAGCCAACGCGCGCTCATCGGAGGCGCAATTGCAGAACCGCACCTCGCAATGCCCACTGGGTTCACGTGCCGAACAACAAGATAACCGTAGGCGCTCCACCGTGGCTTCCTAATAACGACAAACAGCCGCATTTTGTAACCGGGGCGCTAATCCGCAGCCTTGCGAATTCGCACCGCGTGTCACCTGAAGCTGCTGCCACTCGCTAACCGACTGATCCTCCCCGTCTGCCGCGGCAATTAGCGAGGTCCGCAGGCCTGCGACTGCCGTCCCATCGCAGCTGCCGTGAGAATGCGACACTTTTGACGGCTAGCCGTCGACGGTAAAAAAAAAAAACATTATTTTAACGAAAAATTAAACGCGACCTCATCTCCTCGACGTGAGCGAAGCGGGATTTTGGGGTGGCAGGACGTCCAGCGACAAGAGTGAAACATGAAGTCGGTGCTAAGCCCTTTGCGGCCTGGCACACGCGGCCTCCAAGCCCACGGATCCACAGCTCTAGTGAAGGGTTACCTGCGACCCTAGATCAGCAGCAATAACAACCAGCAGGTAAAACGCAAACCCAATCGGCATTGCAAGGTGCGGGTTCTGCAATTGCTCACAAGGGCCACTGCTGGCAGCAGCCGGGCGCCCAGTTGAGGGAGCTCCTCTAGGTATGTATGTTTAACTTCTTTCGCACCGTACGCAGCCAACCGTGATAATCGGAGGTGCGCGGTGGGTAGGACACCAAAAGAAACGCACAAAGCAGCACCCTCTTGAGGTTGCTGTACATCAACCTATTCTTCTGCGCCCACCAAACTTGTGTGAGCATGTGGGAAGGTGCCCACACTTCTTCACCCCACTTAAGGCGACTTGCTGAGCGACTGTTGGGTGGACGCGGTGGCCGGTGGGGTGAGGCTGGGGCGCGCTGTCTAAGACACTGCCCCGTCGTTTCAGCTGCCGCGCCGGGAGATAGAAACCAACCCGTCGACCTCCGGATCGCGAGTGCAGCGTGCCGCTGCACGTTCACGCTGGCGGCTCAAGGTGGCGGTAATTCCGGCCGCAGGCGTGGCCGTGCGTTTACCCACGTGAAGGCGTGCGAGCCACGAGCTTCAAACATCCGACTTGAGCACCCGAGATGCCCTGCACAGATGGCACAAGCAGCAATGAGGCAATAGAAAGTGATTTCCTGCGCCAAAAGAGCATCGTCGTCTCCCGTGACAGCCTCAAGCCAGTCGTGGAAGTTCCACATTCCCACGTCTTTCCATAGGAAAACCACAGATTGACTTCCCCCCACAAAGTGTGTAACCAATTTTCTAATCGACCCTTGCGGGCTAATGGGCCGAGTCAATTTGAACCCGCAGCCTTCCGATCGCGCGCGGCTCTTCGCTCTGCCGCTGAGCCACGTGGCCGGATACCCGCAGGGCGGGCAACTTCGCGTTGCCCCACGTGGGCGAGAGGGCACTGTCGGCTTCAGTGGAACGCGTGGCATCCGACCAGTGCGTGCGGGCCTGAAGCGAGTGACACGCGGAGGAATGCGGTTCGGAATTTCAGTTGTGCCGCGTCCGGTTGGGGTCAGGGGGAAAATTATACATCTCCACCGCTGGCGGGACGCTTATTTGCAACGCTATAGCCGTCTGTGGCAGATCAAACTCCAGAATGGTCACTGTGACCCTGGAAAGGAGAGCGCGTTTTTTGTTGTTTTTTTTTGTAAGAATTCATGGGCAACGCGAACGCCTCGTTCGGCCCTTCCGATTGGCGTCAGCGGTAAAGGCAAGCGGCTGGCTGGCGATCACGAGGGCACGAATTCGAGTCTTGATCGGGGGTGGGGTGGGCTCATCGAGCTGTTGAGTGGAACTGACAGTAACGACAAGTCGAGCAGGAGACCACTCTGGGCTTGCGCCAGTCTTTAGCTGACGATTCGGCTTGGACATTGCTTCCAAATAGAACCTCTCCCTATAGGGTAACTTTACTTTGAACTTTAAGTTAATATTCGGTTTTAAAATATGATTAAATATATATCAAATTCTCTAGGTTATGTAACCGCTTTACGAGTAGAAAAAACATTGGCAAGCCCATCGCATTGTACCCTCGGGGAGAGGACAGCGCGATGGGCTGCCAATGTTTTCACTTCTGTATGACCTTGCAGATTTATATTAAAATGGAACAAACGACTGGAGCTCGGAAACGAATTAATGTGTAAATGTGAACAATGAAAATGTACGACTGGCGAACGTGGAGACTTGCGTGCGGGGGTGCACGTCACGGCCCAGTGGAGCTCGCCACGGATCATGGGAGACCGGGGCGGCAGGTGCCAAAAGCCATGCGCGAAGTCCGTCTTAACAAAAAAAGAATCGCTGCCACGTTGCCAAGTTGTGCCGCTTCATTCGCTCCCGTCGTGGAGTGTAACTCCCTGACGTGGAGTGAAGGTGCAAAGGGTTATGCCTTCCGGCTCCTCACCAGAAACACTGGCCTCTAGGTGTTGCAGTCACGGGGAAAGCACGGATTCTCTTTTACTTACGACTGTTGCATGGCACCACCTTGTGAATTTTGTTCCTGGGCTATTATTGACGGCCTGCGGAAGGAGATATGACAGAACTACATTTGAGATGTCTTCAAGTGAAAACTTTAGACGCACTACATTTCACCATACACCCCGCTACAGAGAAGGAAAAATAATCACATGGTAGTTAAAACCAAAATATAAACATTTGTTCTCGTCCGTGCTGGAAAGCGCAGCATTAAATGCAAAACCAAATGTAATGCTAGGTAACATTGGGGACATAGCCGAGTTCACCGACTTCATAGACTTGAAGGGCCCTGTTTAATCAAGGGCGTCTGAACCCCAACTTCAAACCTGCTGCAAATCGCAAACTTCAATGGACAAAATACGGGAGAACGATTGCCTTCAAGGTAATTTTGTTATAACCCTTACACCATCCCGAGCAGTCTCTCTTCTCAAGTCCTTACAACCTTGCTCAATTCACGGAATGTATTCACTCTTATCTATCCCACTGTCTGTCGCTGGCTGCTTGGCGGTTTTTGGCCTCCTGGGTCCGTGGCTCAGCAACCTTGATTTTCAAAATGAAATATCAAACACCGAATCTCGGAGCCTATAATCCATGAACCCCGACCAGATCCCCCACCCATACTCTTTGGATCTTTCGGTAAAGTCACGTAGGCAAAAATAAAATAAAACAAAAAATTAAAACAAAAAAAACAAAATAACTCAATCAAATCACGACGTTTCGGGCGCAACACCATTGCCCGTCATCAAGTGGAAACAACCCCAGCAATAAACAAATTGCTGAAATGGGCAAAAGAAGGCTGCTTGTGACATGAGGCTATATATACGTAAGAGGGGAGGGGGCGGGGAGGAGCCAGGGAGGAGAGATAGAGGGGGTGTGGGGAAGGGGGAATGGCGAAGTGCAAGCTCCAACCCGAGCTCGGGCACAACCACAATGAGAAGTGTGAAGTCCAACCCGAGCAATCATTGGAAGGATGTTATTAACCAGGTAAAACCTTAACTGCTTAATAGTTTGCCTTCGTATCCGCATCTCCAGTTTCTTCAGCCTCCTACCCTCCAGTCCCGCTCACTTCCCAGACCCGACACTTTGTCGTACACGGGCTCGGGTTGGAGCTTTCACTTCGCCACTCTCCCTACCCCACACCCGCACCCCCTCTATCGCTCCTCCCTGGCTCCTCCCCGCCCCCCCCCCCCTCTTATGTATATATAGCCTCGTGTCACAAGCAGCCTTCTTTTGCCCATTTCAGCAATTTGTTTATTGCTGGGGTTGTTTCCATCTTATGACGGGCACTTGTGTTGCGCCCAAAACGTCGTGATTTGATTTAGTTCTTTTTAAAAAAATTGTTTAAATTTTTTTTCTTTAATTTTTACCTACGTGACTTTACCGAAAGAACCAAAGAGTATGGATCCTTGTAGTCACGAAAACTTCAAATCTAAAGATCGGTACCACCTGAGGAGACATCACCTCAGTGCTTCCAACGCCATTCTGTGGCCAATAACGGTGGATTACGGGATAACCATGTGAAATGAGTGGGGTTATCACACAATTCACTCTCATTACACGTGTCGTGAGTGCAACTGAGTCGCAGACGTACTCTTTGGAGGCAACGCATTTATTGATACCAACACAAAGGGGTAACTGCCCCTTTACCAGATAACAACCTATGGTGGTGGACCACCAGGCTAACTAAACTAATTACACCGTAACTAGCTACGTGACCACCAAGGTAACTGCACTAATTACACCGTAACTAGCTACGTGACCACCAGGCTAACTGCACTAACCACACCGTAACTAGCTACATGACCACCAGGCTAGCTGCACTAATAACACCGTAACTAGCTACGTGACCACCAGGCTAACTACACTAATTACACCGTAACTAGCTACATGACCACCAGGCTAACTGCACTAATTACACCGTTACTAGCTACGTGACCACCAGGCTAACTACACAAATTACACCGTAACTAGCTACGTGACCACCAGGCTAACTACACCAGTTACACCGTAACTAGCTACGTGACCACCAGGCTAACTACACTAATTACACCGTAACTAGCTACATAGCCACCAGGCTAACTGCACTAATTACACCGTAACTAGCTACGTCACCACCAGGCTAACTGCACTAATTACACCGTAACTACCTACGTGACCACCAGGCTAACTGCACTAATTACACCATAACTAGCTACGTGACCACCAGGCTAACTGCACTAATTACACCGTAACTACCTACATGACCACCAGGCTAACTACACTAATTACACCGTAACTAGCTACATAGCCACCAGGCTAACTGCACTAATTACACCGTAACTAGCTACGTGACCACCAGGCTAACTGCACTAATTACACCGTAACTACCTACGTGACCACCAGGCTAACTGCACTAATTACCCCGTAACTAGCTACGTGACCACCAGGCTAACTGCACTAATAACACCGTAACTAGCTACGTGACCACCAGGCTAACTGCACTAATTACACCGTAACTAGCTACTTCACCACCAGGCTAACTGCACTAATTACACCGTAACTAGCTACGTGACCACCAGGCTAACTGCACTAATTACATTGTAACTAGCTACGTGACCACCAGGCTAACTGCACTAATTACACCGTAACTAGCTACGTCACCACCAGGCTAACTACAATAATTACACCGTAGTTAGCTTCGTGACCACCAAGCTAACTGCACTAATTACACCGTAACTAGCTACGTGACCACCAGGCTAACTGCAATAATTACACCGTAACTAGCTACATAACCACCAGGCTAACTGCACTAGTTACACTGTAACTAGCTACGTGACCACCAGGCTAACTGCACTAATTACACCGTAACTAGCTACGTGACCACCAGGCTAACTGCACTAATTACACCGTAACTAGCTACATGACCACCAGGCTAACTACACTTATTACACCGTAACTAGCTACGTGACCACCAGGCTAACTGCACTAATTACACCGTAACTAGCTACATGACCACCAGGCTAACTACACTTATTACACCGTAACTAGCTACGTGACCACCAGGCTAATTGCACTAATTACACCGTAACTAGCTACGTCACCACCAGGCTAACTGCACTAATTACACCGTAACTAGCTACGTGACCACCAGGCTAACTGCACTAATTACACCGTAACTAGCTACGTCACCACCAGGCTAACTGCACTAATTACACCGTAACTAGCTACGTGACCACCAGGCTAACTGCACTAATTACCCCGTAACTAACTACGTCACCACCAGGCTAACTGCACTAATTACACCGTAACTAGCTACGTCATCACCAGGCTAACTGCACTAATTACACCGTAACTAGCTGCGTCACCACCAGGCTAACTACACTAATTACACGGTAACTAGCTACGTAACCACCAGGCTAACTGCACTAATTACACTGTAACTAGCTACATCACCACCAGGTATCTACACTAATTACACCGTAACTAGCTACGTCACCACCAGGATAACTACACTAATCACACTGGGAATAGCTACAACGGACAGGACCCCAGCTTGGGTCCCGGTCCATGTGTTGGTGACTCTTCTCGGGCATATAACGTAGAACGTAGATTCTTCAGGATAACAACAGCAGCCGGTCCCTCTCGAGGACCCGGCCTATATCCTCCGTGGTGTGGCTGGCTCCGCCCTTAGCCACCACCACCTTCGAGAACCCTCGAGCAGGATCTCGGCCCTGACACGTGACCACCCCTAACCCCCACCTGGGGGCGCTGTGTAGACTTTACCGGTCACGTGTCCTTTGGGGTCAACCAGAGTGCCATGGCCCATAGTAACCCCATTCCCATGGCCGGCACTCTCATACCCTATCCTGTAGGGGTCGGCACTGCACGCAGAGCGTGGTGCCATCCAGCACTCCCAGTCAGCGCTCACCGAGCCCCTCTAGGGCCGCTACTGCACCCACATACACGTGGTGCCCGCGATGTCAATACATCGCACGCCGTGCCTCTCTCGGGCCGGCATTACACAGTGACATCCGCAATGTCACTACACATGTGTAGTGGGCCCGACTGAGTCGCAAACGTACTTCTTAGAGGCAACACATTTATTACACCAACACGAATACACAAAGAGGTACCTGCCCCTTTACCAAATAACAGCCTAGGGTGTTGGACCACCCGGCTAACCACACTAACACACTGGCTCGGGTCCCAGACCACGTGTTGGAGGCTTCTTCTTGACGTAGAACGTAGATCTTCAGATGACGGTAGCAACGACGACCTCTGTCGCTGCGGGGACCCGGCTTATATGCTCCCGGGTTGGGACCGGCTCCGCCCTTGGCCCCGCCCACCTTCGAGAGAGCTCTGGCTCTCTCTCGACTCTTCTCGAGCCCACTTCCCCCCGGACACGTGACCACCCCTTAGCCCCCATCTGGGGGCCCCCCTATAGACTTTACCGGTCACGTGCCGTCGGGGTCAACCAGAGTGCCATGGCCCAGGGTAACCCTGTCCCTGGGCTGACACTCTCCCACTCCCTCCGGTAGGAGATAGCACTGCACGCCATACGTGGTGCCACTGAGCGCTATCGCAGCTCTCATCGAGCCCCCTCTAGGGCTGGTACTACATCCACTTGCGGGTGTCCGCGATGACGGTGCATCGCACGCCGTGCCTCGCTAGAGCCGGCATTACTCGGTGACATGCACGATGCTGCTACATACATGATGTCCCCGATGTGAGTACATCGCACGCCTTGCCTCTCTAGGGCCGGCACCATACAGCGACATCCGCGATGTCACTACACATGTAACAAAATAATCATCATCATTATCACCATCCTCGAATCTCAGCCAGATCCGGAAGAACGCTGGCGAACAGAGTGGAACAACGTGGATGTCCAGAATAAACACCTATTTCGAGACTCAAACGTCACAACCTCCTTACCTTGACATTCCTTGAAGACACTGGTGGGACCATCAATATTAACAGGACGATGTGAATATCTACTTCATAAGTGGGAAATTAAAGGCACAAGCCACAGTAGTGCGACTGTGGCTATGCAACCCGAGCTCGACGGAGGAGGAATAGCAAGACTCCGTGGACTCTCTCCTGGCGCCTTCTCGTGGCTAGCAAAACTCGACAACGGGAATTTAGCTCCTGAACATATTGCCACACGCAAGGGTAGGCTAGTGCTACGATAGTGTTGCTACCTTAGCTGGGTGCCAACCTCTGCTATGGACCATGTTGGGGGGGGAGGCCTTAATTGGGCGCAGAGTCCTCTTAACTCTTTGGGGACATTGTTCTCTTGATGAAGATGGGAGGAGGAGAGTGGAGGGAGGGAGCGGGGGAGGGAGGGGGGGCTTCTTGTTGCCAATACCGCCGAGACACCGCCTTGGAACTCGACGCAGCATCAACAGGTCGGACACAACTGTTCCAGTCGACTCCGCGATAGGCGATTTGTTCGTATAATTGTTGAGTGTGCATGGATCGCTCTCCAACTCACCGGCGTGTTTGAAGCAATGAAAGAAAAGGAAAGGGGCGTTTGTTCACGTGACAACTTTATTAATTCAACTGTGTCGGGGTGTAGGAGGCATGTACGACACACATTGGGAATTGTACCCACGTGGGGGAACTGATGCAACATTCAATAATGGATTGTGACATCGGTCGCGAAAGCCACCGCGAATTTACATATGCAGTGGAATAACGCGTACGGGGTTTTGCAAACGGCGCGCATGCACGCGTGAGCCGCGGACAGTGAAGTCACGTCAGGGCAAACAGACGCGGTGAGAGAGTCATCCAGAGAGAGACGAGCAATTAAGATGCGTGGCGGCGATTGGCTGGCTGCAAATGCAGACGCGGTGAAGGCGCCTCGGAGCCTGCAGGTTGAGGCGATAGCGGCGGAAGCCGCGGCGCGAGAGGCGACGGGAGGACGCCAGCTTAATTAGGGCGTTTAATGAGGAGCAGGATCAATAGGGCAACGTGTGAGGCAGGGAGTTTGGGTTGAGTTGGGTGGAGTGAAGAGTGAACACGAGAAGTCTGATGGCCCCGCTCGCCACACCTCGTCCTCTCCAGCGGTGATGGTTGATCCCCCCCCCCCCCCACTGGAAGCAAGGGCGAAGTTGGAGAAGCGAGGGTAGAAAGGCTAGCAGTAGAGAGGCTAGCGGAATCCTAAGTGTGAGTACGTGAAGACTAGCAGTGGAGAAGCTAGCAGAGTGTATAGTGAGAGACTAGCAGTGGAGAAGCTAACAGAGTGTATAGTGACAAGCTAGCAGTAGAGCAGCTAGCAGAGTGTATAGTGAGAGGCTAGCAGTGGAGAAGCTAGCAGAGTGTATAGTGAGAGGCTAGCAGAGTGTATAGTGAGAGGCTAGCAGTAGAGAAGCTAGCAGAGTGTATTGTGAGAGGCTAGCAGTGGAGAAGCTAGCAGAGTATATAGTGAGAGGCTAGCAGTGGAGAAGCTAGCAGAGTGTGTAGTGACAGGCTAGCAGTAGAGAAGCTAGCCGAGTGTATAGTGAGAGGTTAGCAGTGTAGAAGCTAGCAGGAGACGAAGCGACATGTCTCTGACCGAATTCGCGAGCACAAATCAGATTTGAAACACGGCAGAACGAATTCTTCTGGCTGTTTCACTCCAGCGCTGTCCTCGAGACAGTCTGGTCCCTTCACCTGATGAAGGCCGCTTGTGTTGTGGCCGAAACGTCGTGATTTTTGTTGTTATATTTTTTACCTACGTGACTTTACCGAATAGAACCAAAGAGTATGGATCCTTGCAGTCACAAAAGCTTCAAATCTAGAATTGATAGCCTCTACTGGGAGGGTTTTCACCTATCTGTTAGAGCTTTTAACAGACAACGGGACAAGAAGTCACAGCTCATCGAGACGCTAACCTTCCTCAAAAGATGCCGCGACCACAAGGTAATACCCATCGCCTTCACACTCACTTCTGCTGCTGTGTCCTCACCGAATTCTAAACAGATTCTGTTTAAGGCCAGCCTCTCTTTAATCTCAGAGAGGATAAGACTACTCCGTTTTGAACTCGATACTTTAGACAGGACTCTCCTACAAGCTCATTTAACGTTAACACAAAAAATTTCACCTTCTGATTGGAACCACGTAAACAACATGACTGCTTCTTCTGCCGATTCACTTTCAATCAAATGCAAAGCTAACCTAATTGCTAAATTCAACCACCTATCAAAGAAAAACCCGGTTCCACAGATCACAAAACTAGACGCTAACAAAATTGTTATCAATCAGAGTAGCACCCCGATTTCGGACAATCTGAAAACAGTATTGGCCAAAGGACTAAATTTCGCTGTCACCCCAAAACATATACCGATAGATGATATCATTTCTCAGGTCGATGTAGCCCTCAAAGGTATAGGACACATCCAAGCAGACGTCGCGAGAGCTGAAATAGCTACTATTCTTAAGAATGCTAAGAAACCCGTTAGCAACATCAGCAAAGATGAACGCTCTGAACTCGCGAAATTAAAAGAGAGACATGATATAGTCATTCTCTCAGCCTACAAGGGCAATGCCACTGTAATTATGGATAAAAACTCATACAACAATAAAATTCAGGACCTACTCAATGATGGTAGTTACTCAAAAATTAAAAATGACCCTACTAATAGCCTAACTATAAAAACCACCAAGATCATCACAAGTTCGACCTCCCTAATCGAACCAACTAAACGTCCCTCCCTAAAACCTTCTGCTGCAAGACCCCCTAGATTCTATGGTCTTCCAAAGATTCATAAAGAAGGCACTCCACTACGACCCATCGTATCCACGATCAATTCCCCTACCTATAAGCTAGCACGTTTTCTGTCGGATACCTTGCTACCTTTCACTGGCAAGACCTCCTCAGCAGTACTTAACTCAGCCCAATTGGTTTCTATTGTCAAAGACGTTGTACTGTCCCCTGACGATATCCTTGTCAGCTTCGATGTGGTCTCCTTGTTCACCAAGGTCCCGGTACCTGATATAATTGATATAATTGAAAATTTGGTACAACATGGACTAAACTCCGAGGTACCTACGCTGGTCAGGCACTGCCTCACCAACACCTACTTTACTTGGAATGGTTCCTTCTACAAGAAAAATGGGGGTACTCCCATGGGTCCCCCCTTGTCACCAGTGATAGCCAATGTTTTCATGGAGAAATTTGAATCGGACGCCATCCAGACTTCCACCCTCAGACCTTCCCCGTCGAAGAGATATGTGGATGACACTTTCGTCATTTGGCCACATGGCCTCCCAGCTCTGAACCTTTTCCTACACCACATCAATTCCAGACATCCCGCCATCAAATTCACCATGGAAGTGGAGAAGGATGGCAGGCTACCATTCTTGGATGTTCTGTTTGAGAGGAGACCTGATGGCTCGTTGGGGCATTCTGTCTACAGGAAACCCACCCACACGGATTCCTACTTGAAGCCTGATTCCCACCACCACCCAGCTCAGAAGAATTCTCTCATCAAAACTTTATACCATAGGGCTCATTGCATTTCGGACCAACACCACCTGACCAGTGAATTAAAACATGTACACCTGGCCCTCAAAAGGAATGGATACTCTGACCGTACAATCCGCCAAGCTGTTTCTCCCTCCATACAGAAACAACCACTTGATACTCCATATATAGCTGGCGTTACTAAAAAGATTTCCAAAATTCTAAACAAACACAAGATCCAGGTCCAGTTCAATACAGTACACAAAATTCGCGATCTGATCCCATCCGTGAAGGATGTCATTCCTGACTTACAGTACCCCAGGGTTTACAAATTGAGTTGTACCTGCGGTGACTGCTATATCGGGGAGACGAAGCGACATGTCTCTGACCGAATTCGCGAGCACAAATCAGATTTGAAACACGGCAGAACGAATTCTTCTGGCTGTTTCACTCCAGCGCTGTCCTCGAGACAGTCTGGTCCCTTCACCTGATGAAGGCCGCTTGTGTTGTGGCCGAAACGTCGTGATTTTTGTTGTTTTATTTTTTACCTACGTGACTTTACCGAATAGAACCAAAGGGTATGGATCCTTGCAGTCACAAAAGCTTCAAATCTAGAATTGATAGCCTCTACTGGGAGGGTTTTCACCTATCTGTTAGAGAATTCTTCTGCCGTAGCTGATCACTGTTACAACGCTATGGGTGATCACGATATATTTTTTTCTGATACCCAGGTTCTTTGCAAACCCACGGGTTTTTATCAGAGATTTGTTCACGAGGCAATTCATATCTACAAACACAGACACAATTTGAACCGAGAAGATGGTTTCAAATTAAGCAACCATTGAAAAGATGTTCTAAATCGAACCAAACATTAAACTAATTTTCAATGGTACAGTAATTTTTTTCAAGTAGTGGTACCCCAAACTTTCGCAGCTCTTAAAATTCCCTTTTCACACCATCAATAGGTAAACTCCCCCTCCCCCCTCGCCAACCGGCATGTTCACCCGCATGTACACCACCTCTACACCGTTCATCATGCTAAGTCGGCCAATTAAATGCAATTTTTTATGCTAATTCCTTTGTCAAGGCACCTTAATTTCCCTCACACAGCTTAAAGGTCGCGGTCTGAGCTTGGCTGTGTTTCACTCCAGCGCTGTCCTCGAGACAGTCTGGTCCCTTCACCTGATGAAGGCCGCTTGTGTTGTGGCCGAAACGTCGTGATTTTTGTTGTTTTATTTTTTACCTACGTGACTTTACCGAATAGAACCAAAGGGTATGGATCCTTGCAGTCACGAAAGCTTCAAATTTAGAATAGCTAGCAGAGTGTATAGTGAGAGGCTAGCAGTGGAGAAGCTAGCAGAGTGTATAGTGAGAGACTAGCAGTGGAGAAGCTATCAGAGTGTATAGTGACAGGCTAGCAGTGGAGGAGCTCGCAGAGTGAGAGAGAGAGCAGAGCGAGTGGAGCGTGGCAGACAGGCTAGCAGTGCAGCAGACGCTAGGAGAGAGAGCAGGCTAGCAGTGGAGAGGCTAGAAGAGAGAGATAGCAGGCTAGCAGCAGAGAGGCTAGGAGAGAGAGCAGGCTAGCAGCAGAGAGGCTAGGAGAGAGAGCAGGCTAGCAGTGGAGAGGCTAGGAGAGAGAGATAGCAGGCTAGCAGCAGAGAGGCTAGGAGAGAGAGCAGGCTAGCAGCAGAGAGGCTAGGAGAGAGAGAGAGAGCAGGCTAACAGTGGAGAGGCTAGGAGAGAGAGCAGGCTAGCAGTGGAGAGGCTAGGAGAGAGAGAGCAGGCTAGCAGCAGAGAGGCTAGGAGAGAGCAGGCTAGCAGTGGAGAGGCTAGGAGAGAGAGAGAGCAGGCTAGCAGTGCAGCAGACGCTAGGAGAGAGAGAGAGCAGGCTAGCAGTGGAGAGGCTAGGAGAGAGAGCAGGCTAGCAGTGGAGAGGCTAGGAAATAGAGCAGGCTAGCAGTGGAGAGGCTAGGAGAGAGAGCAGGCTAGCAGTGGAGAGGCTAGGAGAGAGAGCAGGCTAGCAGTGGAGAGGCTAGGAGAGAGAGCAGGCTAGCAGTGGAAAGGCTAGGAGAGAGAGCAGGCTAGCAGTGGAGAGGCTAGGAGAGAGAGCAGGCTAGCAGCGGAGAGGCTAGGAGAGAGAGCAGGCTAGCAGCGGAGAGGCTAGGAAATAGAGCAGGCTAGCAGTGGAGAGGCTAGGAGAGAGAGCAGGCTAGCAGTGGAGAGGCTGAGAAGATAGAGCGGAGCGATCGGAGCAGGCGAGCAGCGCAAGCGGGAGAGCTGCGACGGAGTTGTTGCGTGGTGTTCTCGAACGCGAGGAGTTTCTGTTCGAATTCAAGTGACACAGGAGACAGAGAAGATGTTGTCCGCGTGAAATGACGCCACTACACAGATATTTCTTAGACCTGAATCGCACAACAACAACAACAGCACATCAGGAGATGGACATTTGAATATCTTGCAATTTGGTTACAAATTTTGTAATTCAAATGTGTGACCTTTTTTCACGAATCTTGAATACGTGAGCGCGCCGCGGTGCCAGCGATCTGTGCGTGTGCTTGCCAACTGCTTGCCCGCGCTGCAGCTGCTGCAGAGGCGTGAACGCCTGCCCTGCTCAGCAAAACTCCACATTGCCATGGCGGTGGGAATACAATAATAATTCAACATACGCATTTGTATGCATTTGGGCCTTTGGCACAAACAACTTTGTCCCGATCGGCTGTGCGATTTAAAAAAAAAAACAACGTAAGATTACCATCGCAGCATCAACGGCCGCAGTCACAAGATAGGAGATCTTCATTGTCAACTGCGCCGGCTTGAAGCGGACTCCTTTGGACAATACGAACCAAGGCTGGCACGGCCCGGTTTTATTCGGGTTTCAATCGTTTTTTTTTAATTTAACACCGGAGCACCTGGATCCTGCCCAAATGCGGTTTTATTCGGTTTTATTAACGTTAAGTCGGGATTTCAGTCGCAGGCACCCGTTAGCGGCGTTCAGGCCGGGGCCCGTGAATCACGCGCATGTCAGCATGGCCACGTCGACCGCCGCTGCGTCTGAGCGAAACCTCTCGACGATGGGATTTATCCATTCCAAGTTGAGGAACAGCCTGGCGCCCGACACGGTCGAGAAGCTCGTCTTCGTCAAGTCGAACCTCAACGCGTTCTACGACTACCCGAAGACGGCCACGACAACGCCGAGTCCAGCGGCGAGAGCGACGACGAAGACGACGCGGCGGCGGACGACGACGACGAGGAGCAGGATTGAAGTGTGCACGAGGCGCCGATAATAAAACCAGGTTTTTAATCGGCAAAATCTGCTTTAATTCCATTACAACCAATAACCCGATTTGTCGGGCAAAAAAATCGGGTTTTTTCCCACCCTTGATACGAACATCAGCCCCGACGAAAGTGTCTCCGTTTATCTGTAAACTTTACCTAAACGTTGGGTAAAATCGATTACACCAAAATTCTGCGAATTATGTCACAACTGGACCGGGGGGGTGGGAGGGCGGGGGCTCGGGGGAGGGAGGTGAGCTTCCAATGTTTTCACTTCTGCGTGACCTTGCAAAACAGAACAACAACAACGCCAGCAATCTCACAAACTGATAAATGTGTAAATTGCAACAATTCAAAAGCACGATCGGATATGGATGCACGCACCGCCGATTAACCCCCGCAGAGCTCCGCCACCTTGCACCGCCGTTGACGGCGTAAGCCGGGGCTTAATTTCTCAATTCAGTTAGTGCCGGCTTGGAATGGGGCTAATTAATTTAAAGCAATGCCGCGTGTAATGCCAGGTATGTCTCTCCATCGTAATCCGGTATTACCGTGCCATATATCCTCACGCGTTCCCTGCGCACCGCCCGCTCGACGACCGCAATGATGTCACGAGGACACGGTTGAGGCGAGGGTTTGGGGGGGGGGGGCGAGCAAGCGATGTGCCACAGGCCAAAATAATTCCCCGGGTCATGGTCGTTCGTTGTACCCTTCTCACTGAAACTAAGCCACCGAAGCATTGCACTAAACGGCATGCGACTAAAGCTTGCGAACAAACGTTGCCGTTGTCATTCGCTTTGGGAGCGTTTACCATGCGTGTTCTTCGGGTCTCTCGGTAAAGTCACGTAGGTAGTAGGTTCAAAGAAAAGAACGAGAAACTGCGACGTTTCGATCGCAACACAAGCGCTCGTCGTCATTCCTGATGTTGCGATCGAGCCGTCGTGGTTTCCTGATGACGGCCGCTTGTGTTGCGATCGAAACGTCGTAGTTTTTTTTTATCTTTGAACCTATCTAACGTGATTTTACCGAAAGACCCAAAGAATGTTAATTCCTGCTGTCACGAAAAGCTTTAAGTCAAGATTTACGATGCGGTAGGCAAAAACGGGCTTACAGTGGCACCGTATAGGTTTTAGCTTACATTTCGGGAAATAGCCATTCTTCGTAGGATTTATGTGCTTAGAAGAACGGTCATTGCCCGAAACGTCCCATTTATGGCCACACACGGTGATATTGGCGAATGTGTCGCGTTTGTTGTTGCTGTTTATTCTGATTGTGCACAACGAACTGCCAACACAGCAGCAGCAGCAGCATCGCCGCAATTATTTGTTTCGTACAAGATTTGAGCTTGAGACGACCTGGAGGTGGCCGTGTGGATGGTGATCATTTCAGCTTGGCCTCATTTCAGGCGCCCGACTTCCATCAGGCGCCGCAGGTCACTGGGGTCCGTCGGACAGACTCCTGCGTCTCCACTCAGCCAACAATCATAGTCCGCCACCAGGAGTTTGATAACGAGGAGGAAAATGCAGCACTTTGCACGCCGTCATGTACAACCGCACCGGAAATATCCCCGCGTCCCCACGGAAACGGGGGCAGATGTGCACCCGACCCCCATTAGATGAGAAGGTGTAAGTGCCTTCCACCACCTCGTACGTTCACAAATAAGTGCAATCCACGTTTGTTTGGTGAATTATAGGCGAATGATTTGGGTGTCTGCTGTTGTCTTTTCCAAAAATGTGTATATTAAGAGTGATTCCCTATTTTTTAAGTAATCGGTGTTTTTTTTTACATATTTCTGGATTTGGTGCGTTCTGAAAAAAAACCCCTCGGTAACGATGGCCATCTGAAACTTCTCCCTGAAGACAACAAAGTCTTGGCTTGGAAAGTTATTAAGTTTTAATTGACCACCACCGCATAGGAATATTTTCAAACATCATGGTGTTAAACGTTGACTTGATGATATGGTGTAATGTTATATGACCATGCAGCTCATGGTGAAAAGGTTTAATGTGACTATTTTGCATATTCTTATTAACATATAGTGTCACGCGTCTGTGTTAAGCATGTAAAACTTAACGATAATGCAAGGGGTACAACCAAAGCCACACCCCACCGCCTTTGTCTTCCCGGTGGCAATATTTACATGCCAGACCACGTATTCATACTTGGGTTGACGCGACCGAAGCAGGGAATCATAACCAGAGCAGATAACCGCCACTTTAATGATTGAGGGAGAATCTAACTGGGTAAACGAGGCTCTACAGAGAGGACAAAAGAGCGAGAGAGAGAGGAATGGAGGCCGCTCACACACCACATGGATAATTCTAGAAGCCATTTCACGATAAATACATGGCCAAGGACACACACACACCATACCCGGGGGTCAGCTCCTTCGAATCAAAAAGGCCGCACAAGTGTCAATTAAGAACATCTTTGGCCACACAAGTCTTGGGATGACCTCCGGATGGAAGGGGGGAAGTATACCCAGGCAACCAGAAGATTAGGTCAACTTAGACTGACCAGATTAATACTCTTTGGTTCTTTCGGTAAAGTCACGTAGGTAAAATAACATAAAACAAATCACGACGTTCGTTTTGATCGCAACACAAGCAATCTCCATCAGGTGGAACAACCACAGCAAGAAAATGCTGAAGTAGGTGAGAGAGCTGCCGTGGCAAGAGGTTGCATAGGTAAGAAAGGGGGGAGGCAAGGGAGGAGAGAGAGAGAGGGGGTAGGGGAAGGGGGGCTTGCGTGAGCGCTAGGGGAAGAGGACGTGAGGCTGGGGGGGACGTGGGCGGGTCTAGAAGTGGGAAGCTGAGTGTCGGACACGGGGGGGGGGGGGGGGGGGAAATGTTTACTAGTAAACCGGCCGGTAGGATGAAAACAACCACAACCAGTTTAGGTATTACCTGGTTAATAACATCCTTCCAATGATTGTTTAATTGTATCCATCTTCTCGGTTGAAGTTATGTCTATGTTTATATATCTGGATGGCTTCATGAGCAAACCTTTGATAGTTGACCGTTGTTATAATGCTGTGGGCTCGCATGCTATTGCTTTTTCCGAGACCAAGGTACTCTGCAAACCTTCGATCGCATTGACGATCGCTTGTGTTGCGACCCATTTTTTTTTACCTATCTACGTGACTTTACCGAAAGATCCAAAGAATATGAATTCCTGCAGTCATGAAAGCTTTAAGTCAAGATTGAACTCATTCACTATTTTTAACTATACCTTGTAGAGGTTGTGGGCCAAGACGAATCTCAGATTGCATGAATCACTGAACATAACAAAGGAATTGTATATTGTCGCGTTACCATGATACATTAGACTCTTACTCATTGTTTTTTTCGGTAAAGTCACGTATGTAGAAATGCAATAAAATAATATTGAAACAAAAACAATCACGACGTTTCGATCACAACACAAGCGATCTTCATCAGGTGTCAAGAACAAATCATGGAAGTAAATACAAGAAGATGAGAGAATTAAACAAACCTAAGAAACATTATGTGAAGCACAACCAGTCAGGCCAACAACACAGTTAGACACTTCCTGGCGGACCACGAATTTCAGAAGAGTGTTAAATTTCGTGTTCAACCTCTGGATTGCACATACCAGCATAGAATGAAAAAATACGAGGTACACAGTAGAAATACATATACAAGCTCACAAGAGGCAAGGAGGGAGGAAAAACGGACAGGGAAGCAAGGAGAGAGAGAGAGGGGGGCTGGAGGGATGAACAGAATCCTTAAATAGGAAATAAGGTTGCAGTCACGAAAGCTTTAATTCTTTATTACATTAGACTCTTGTTTTTATTTTAATCACGTGATCGTGAGACCCCATCGTTGATGCTTTCTAACCATTTGATACGCATTTTATGAGCAAGCATTCTGTACAAAATTGTATTTCGAGGTGTTGCCTATTTTTTCTGTTTTCATCACGTGATTGTGAGATTTAACCACGGATGCTTTGATGATCATCCAGTAGGGATTGGTGAGTACGTACAGCTGACGTTAACGTCCATGCCGCTGGCGTTAACGTTCGCCGTGTGGACATTCAACATGCTGCAATACATTTGTATTATTTTTTGGGGACAAGAAGCACTGGGGAGTATCATTGAACATAATTCGGAATGTTGGATGATTTGATTAAATTTGCGTAGCTAAAAACAGGTTTACAAGTGCTTCTTTCCTAACTCGTGCATTATTGTCGTAATGAGGAACTGCAATCCTGCGGTGATATCTGAATCCCGGGACCTGACATAATTACACGGATAATTGTTAAAGCGATAATCGATAAATGTTAAAGTGAGAATCATTGATAGTATCACCATTGGTGATATATACCCCGAGACAACGAGAGGGCCAATAATAACATAATTATATACACATAATCATTACACACACATTTACATTAATAGTTTTTACACACACATTCTTAATAACACTTAACACACATTTTGTTTAAATGCACTTACATTTAATTACATTAAAATTCATATATTTCACTTACATTTTCTCTTTTTTTTCTTTTATTACTTTTTCATATTCAATGTTATTGAATCACAATGAATACAGCATCGCTAACTATCTATTGCTGTACTCTTTGGTTCTATTGGGTAAAGTCACGTAGGTGAAAATAAAATAACAAAAAATCACAAAAAATCACGACGTTTCGGCCACAACACAAGCGGCCTTCATCAGGTGAAGGGACGAGACTGTCTGGAGGACAGCGCTGGAGTGGAAGAAGCCACGCTTAGATCACGACCTTTAAGCTGTGTGAGAAGAAAAAGACCACGCGCCTTGACAAAGGAATTAGCATATAATTTAGCATTGAAATGGCTCATTGAAATAGCTAAGTTAAAGTATACACATCCGCAGAGGTACCCCTTGACAAAGAAATTAGCGCTGCTTGACAAAGGAATTAGCATATAATTTAGCATTGAAATGGCTCATTGAAATAGCTAAGTTAAAGTATACACATCCGGCTTCTTCCACTCCAGCGCTGTCCTCCAGACAGTCTCGTCCCTTCACCTGATGAAGGCCGCTTGTGTTGTGGCCGAAACGTCGTGAATTTTTTGTGATTTTTTGTTATTTTATTTTCACCTACGTGACTTTACCCAATAGAACCAAAGAGTATGGATCCTAGCAGTCACGAAAGCTTTAAATCTAGTATCTATGGCTGCTGTTGTTCCTGTTATTATTAGGTAATAAAAGCGTTGATATGATGAGCACCTCGTATCTGCACCCTCAGTCTGACTAATGGCGTTAGAATGTGAGGTCAGATGTTGAAGGTCAGTCGTGAGCAGTTGAATAAAGTAAAACAAACATCCCCCTAAGTGAACACTGATTTAAAACCGAGCTTAGGGACATGTGTACTAAACTTGTTCATGCGGAACTGACTCCAGGGTCTCCGATCGCACTCAAGAATCAGGCAAAGGGAAGGAAGTGATATCTGGCGTCATCAGTGGCACTGGCCGTGACGAACCTCTTGAAACTTCAAGTCGAGCGCCTCCACAGCCACCGCGAGCAGCTACCTCCGAGTCGGATGCTGGCTGAGAGTGAGTGCTGTTCATTTAGGGGTGGTCCTTTAGACCAGGGGTCTCCAACCCCACGGGCCGCGGACCGGTACCGGTCCGTGGCCTGTTAGGAACCGGGCCGCACAGCAGCAGCAGGAGGTGAGCGGTGAGGCGCGCGTGGCCCGTCCCCATTATTTTATTATTTACCACTTCTGTCCGCGCCTCTTTCCCGCACTGCGCATTTGTCTCAGTCACGTGGTGTTTGTAAGCCCACAAGCTCTAACCCCTAGTAGCCAAAATGAGTAAAAGACAAACGTTGCTGGAGAGCTTCTTTTAAAAGGGGGAAAAAACCCCACCCCAGGTCCGTGAAAAAATAGTCTTCCACGAAACCGGTCCCTGGTGCCAAAAAGGTTGGGGACTGGCTGCTTTAGATGGCTCATCGGCTCGTCAGTCGTAAGCGAGACCCCGGGGGGACTGCTCGCCTCGCGTTAACGCCGAAGCGTTGACGCCTTGCGGCGCTCGTGCCACGCTCACCGAGGCATCGGGCACGTGCGCCAGGCAGGCGTGAATCAGTGCACGCATATCGTCTCGTTTGTGTGGTTGTAAATGTCCTTCCCCCCATTGATCCACGTGGTATCCCCCACGCGTTGCGACCGCAGGGCTAGACGCGCATCTGGAATTCGCGCAACGATGAGGCCGGCGTGCATCGCCAACCAGCAGACCTCTCTACCTGGAACAGATGCAGCGCGCTACTCGTCAGTGGGAGGGAATTGAATCTCGGTTGCGTCCGACCCACGTCCCAGACGCCACGTGTCTGGGGGGGGGGGTCGAACGGGGCAGTCGCGTGGCTCCTCACGAACGCGGCGGCCGTGGGTGAAGCCGTTGTCCCACGATGTTCCTGACCCCTGCAGATGTTTGCCACGACCCTTCCGTCCATTGATCTATATGCAGCACGAATCGCACGTTTTGTGATGTGGAGAGCACACCGACGAACAGATGTATGTTCAACTTATTTCACACCGCAATGAGTCAACCGCGCCAATCAGGGAGCTGCGGGGGAAGGACGATAAACTAAACACAAAAAGCACTTCTGAACATGCGGGACCAATAAGGATGCATTTATTGTCATTTCCAGGTGTGCCCCCTCATTTGCGCGTGGTCACACTGAATTGGTGGGGCTTCAGCGATGCAACATCTGCACCAAAGGCTCGCCAAATCGCACCGTCCGCATTCACACAGCAGCTGTTTTCCATGCCTGTTAACGACCAGAACAAACAAGAGCTGAAACATGTTTTTAGCAGACAAAGAGCAGCATCTGAAATGATGCGCGCGGTGTGTGTGTGTGTTTTATATATATTTTTTATTCTGCAGGGAGGAAGCTCTTGAGCGTCCGCTCATCCATCAAGAGGCACGTGGGAAATGTTGTGGGTTTGAGAGGCGCAAGCAGCCACAGGCTACCAGGGGTGTCCAGAATTCGGACGGCACCTGTACGCTGCTTCACCTCACGGGCTCTTTGGAGCTGCAAAAATCGGTCGATCAAGTCGATACGTCGATGAAACAATCCTGATCAACCACTGGTTGGTAGTCGATTGTACAGGTACCATTTAAACACGGCGGCCGCCCCTGCCATCGCCTCCCGTCCAGCGGCACACGTGGGTGTGCTCGTTTTCTTCAATTAGTCAAGTGACCGATCCGACACTCGGTGGAGTAAATCAATGGATTGCTAGATAACGAGAGAGCGCAGCTCTCGCCGGATTCACGGGCTTGCATATGATATCCCTGGTTTTCTTGAGGTGTTGGAGTCCCAGGCCCCGCGAAGATTGATGCGATGACTCTCGTGTTTGCCTTCCGTCCACTTGAGGACCAGGGTTAGGATGAGTGAGGGCCTTACTTTACGTCTTCCGGGGATCAAGTTCGCACGGATAATTCTGTGTATGCGATGGGCTCCATGTCCCGTCAGCAGTGCCATGCACACCTTGTTGTGGCCGTTTTGCTCCGTTTTAATCATGAATATTTATCAAGGATATCCTGTGTCTGGAATTGTTCGCCGTTCGACCTGGTTATGTATGTCGATCGTCTGGCTTTGCTAATGCATTGCAGGGGGCGTGTTGGCAGTCTCCGCATTACGCTCTGCACTCTTATGTAATGCACATTAGATCACGCGGTTATACATCCGAGCCGTCGTTTGCATTACTTTAATTTCCCCTCTTTATCTCTCTGCATTATTGTCTGGCCATTGGGCTGAGCCGTAGAGCGAACGGCTTCAGAATCGGTTGGTTAATTCAGCCCCATCACCTCTCCGGGGTCGATATAATTAGTACCACTTTGTCGGAAAATCATCCACATTTGTACTTGTGATAGTCTCTCCCCCTCCATAGGAATGTGGCATTTCCACCACTGGCTCGGGGCTGTAAACGGGAGACGAGCAGAGTCACCTTAATGCTCATTTGAGCAGACAAAAACCAAATCAATGACTTGCATCATTGTCCAATGTATAACTTGTCGCAACGTTTACCATTATAATCCACCAAATGTACTGAGATGTGCCCCCGGTTCATACTGCGCCACTGCCCAGTATGGAACCCACGGACGGCGGTCAATCTGACAACCCCACGTGGTACGAGACGTGTTGGTGCCCCCCCCCCCCCCCACCAGTGCCGGATTAAACTAGTGCGGGCCTATAGCATATGTTATAAAGGTGCCCTAAATAAAAAAAAATACATAAATATTCAAGCACAAATGTTTTACTTGCAAAGTAAAGTTATTGTATATTTTTCATTCGCTATACAGCCAGATAATACGACAAATAGCTAACCTTAAACACCCAGTCGTTCAGAAAAGTTGAAGGCAGTTATAGTTCTCTGGTAATAGAGCAAGTGCAGAATCACTGAACCAGAGTTGATAGCTTGAAAACATTTAGCGCGGGGCCCTTGAAAGTACGTAGCATATGTCGCTACTTTTGCTGCTAGGATAATCCGGCACTGCCACCCACTCCACCCCATGTCTCTCGCTTCTCTCTCGCTCGTGAGAAGCGCTTTTCCGTTCCTGTGTAATTCCTCTCTGCGTTGACCCCCACGCCGTGTCTGTTGCATTGTCGCCTACGTTCACCGTTCATTCTTCCCTGTGCCTGGAGTAGAATAACGACCGCTGCAAAGGTTCAAAGAAAACCGAACACTAAACAGGCAAAGGGCTCTTGAAGAATATTGAGGGAGCAGATGGCTTTAACCCACTCCCTCCCCTCCGTCCGCCCCGTTTTCTAAAGGTGTTGTGGGTGTGGTGGGAGGCTGCCTCCAGGTGCCTCCGCAAAAATACGCCAAAGCGTAATTCGTTTACCTCACACCGCAGAGAGAAGATGTCCTTAAATATATTGTTTTTATTCATGAAAGCACGTAAGCAAACACCGAGGGACTGTAACATGCACGCGTTACTATTAAATGCAACTCGAATCGCGCGGCGCGTCGCGCAGCTCGCGGTGACACTCGGGGCAATCGTGGCGGACACAGAGCGCGAAACACGAGGAGCCCCCATCTCGTAGCCGACTCCTTGGGTGCGAGTCCCGAGCCGTGCTACGTGGCTTTCCAGCTTCGCGGTTGACGAAAACAACTTTTTAAATTTCGATTGAAAGCTTTTAAAATAAAATCAATCACAATGTCGGGGGGTCTTCGACCGAACGATCAGTTGCGCAGCCTCGCCCCAGCCCCAACCATCCAGCTCAGCAGCCACGAGTTCGAGCTCTCCTACTGGCCCCCAACTCTCACCGCTATCACCATCAAAAAACAAAGACAAAGATTCCCCGTGTAGCCTTTAACAGACTGTTGGGGGTGGGATGGCCAGCACCACTCCCGGCCGCCTTTGTCCCCTAGTGGCAATGTTTACACATTGCACTAGATACTCATTTAAGGCTAAGTCGACCTAAGAGAGGCCCACGACCGGTTCAGATGTTCACTGGTGTTGGCCGTGAGCGGGAACCGAACCTGGGAAGGCCGGGTTCCTAGGACGGCGCGCTAACCGCTACACTACCGCTCTCCCCACCGTGTCCGACAAATTCTCAAATAAGCAAAAGTCCCGCTTCTAAACTATCACCCACCTCCAACCACCACCACCACCACAACACACAGGGTGCGTGTCTATCGTTGAGTTGCTTGCCGCTTCGTGGTGGGCGTTCATGTTTCCTCTGTGTCTCGCGAAATCGTCGCACCGAGGCGTCACAGCCGCATCGCCCATGCGGTTCCATTAAGCACGACGCTCCGTGCTTACCGTTCACATTGAAACCACTGTCGCGGATGTGCGGAAAGGCGGTATGAGGTCGATTTTCCATGATTTATCAGAGGAAACTGCCTTTGAACAATCGCACCCGTCAGGCAAGACATCCTTTGACAAATTATCTGAAACGTTCCAGATTGTTTGGGGACATCTGCTTGAATTTTCATTTCAAATTAATTGTCAGGCAGTGTGGCTGTTAAGGCTTCGTGTAATTTCAGTACAATAATCACACCAAATCTTATTCTTGGTTCTTTTATTGTTTCCCTTCTACGTGACTTTACCGAAAAGGAAACAATAAAATAATTAATAATTATTGTTTCCCTTCTACGTGACTTTACCGAAATAACCAAGAATATGAATCCCTGCAGTCACGAAAGCTTTATATAAAAAATCACACCAAATCTGTTTAATGTTTCTCTAACTTAATTATACTGTAAATGGTTTGAGGGTGATTTGCCCAAGCCAATTCCCATTAAAGGATATATTTTCTCTCATATTGCTATTTTGTCTGTGCAGTGTTTTCAATTTCTCCCATAACACTTTTTTTTTAATTGCTACTTTTTTATGTTTGCTTCAATGCTGTATTTTATTTAATTGTATCGTTTTGTTATTTTATTTATTTGGGATGTGGGCATCGCCGGTCTGCCAGAATTTACTCTCCATCCCAGCTTGGTGGCCCAAGTTCATTCTTGCAAACGACACTTTTTGCTGGTCTCTTGAGTTTCTAATCTAGTTCAACAAATACGTTTGAAACTTGAACTCGACCCCCAGTCTGAATTTTCCAAAAAACTTGAACTGATTTTCAGACGTTTTGCCTAGAACATATTTTGGGCAGTTGCAGCCCGCTGTAAGACACCTTAAAGAGAAGAAGATTGTGAGTAAAATTAAATATGTAAATCTAATTATTGCAGAACACCACGTGTGCGTAAAATGACAAAAAACATTTAATCAGAGAAAAATCTACACTTTAAACTTAGCCGCCAGATTAAATTGACATATAGAACGCTTAACGCAGCAGCAAACCCTTTGGTACGCACTTAAGCAGTTAACGAGGTACACTTCACAAAGAGAAACGCTTGATAATATCTAAATAGTCATGGGTAAGGAAAAGTCTCACCTAGAAGATTTAATCTCTCGACATTTCAATAGCCAATCCTGAAGAGCTTTCATTTCCGAAACATCCAGAGATGAAATTACTACAGTTGGGGGAAAAAATCATCTGCTTGGTGAGATATTTCCTAACCCAAAGCCGTTAAACAATAATACATATCAATGTTTAGTCTTACACATAACGTCATCGTTGTTGATGCATCTCTCACAATCACTGAAGAAGCACAGACGAGCTGGAAGGCAACCAGGCGGTGAGCCGGCGCTACCAACAATTGCCCAAAATCCGCAGCCCTCTATATATTAAGAAGTTGTCAGCCAATTCATTAATGTTTATACACGTATGGGGAGGAAACCAAACTCATGCGTGCAAGCGGGCAACACTCGATCCCATGCAGATGGGACAGATTATACGAGTCCGCACTTTGATGGACTGCCTTCTCCAACCTTCTCGACGTCCACGGGACAGGAGTTTCACAATTATTTGTGCCGTGATTCACCAACCTTCGCTGCCTCCACAGTGCTGGGTTATAGGCCACGTGCGTAGCCACGGCCGCACCACCCAGCCTAAATCACAATCCTCCATGGATGAATGTGAGACACACTTCGACAGGATAACGTCGCTTGCGACCCTTGCAGCAGCCAACATATCGCCTGTCGCAAACGCGAAAGAGGGCTTTAGAGCAAAGTTAACACAGAACGCACATTTACAGTCAACACAATAGCCACACATTCAGTGCTTTCGGAGCTTGTGGTCTGGATAAGGCCAAGAGCTATTGTTTTTAAATCGATACAAGGTACACATATCTATAGTAATCGTATATTCTTGTACCCTATAGTCCTAAAATCATATGAACGGATTTATATGACATAGAGGATACAATTAGGGTAATGTAAGGGCGAAATAAATGTGACAGGCTGCCAAAATAATTCCCAGAACAGCGCTGGGCGTCATGGTGAGTGGAGTGTCTATGACACCTCCCACACTCCAGACTTCAGTTGTGACTGCTGTGGTGGGAGGGGGGGGAGAGTGGTACAGGAAGGGGGCTAGGCACCCACCTTGCTCAAAAAATTTCCACCACCCCCCAATACATAACCGACAGCTGTGCAGATGGAGTAAACGCTTCCCTCCTATCGCCTTTTCGATTCGACAGGTTGCCGAGCGTGACAGCCGCTGCATCCCCATTTGCCACATTGAGAAATCGAGCTCTCAGGGGAGCTGGCTTTAACCCTGTCGACAAGGGCCCGTGAGCAGACAGTCCGCAGAAGCAGACGGTATCTTTCTAACCCCCCCACCACCACCCACCACCTCCTCGCCCGCCGTGTCGGCCCGCGCGCCGTCATCTCGCTGTATGGAGCGGCTTGGATGTCACAAACCCCGCGTCTCCCGCGTGGCAACTCGATGGCGGACGCCTCTGCACTCGCAGCGAGGTCGGGATTGCACAATCGGATGGCGCCGGCCTTCAGCAAAGCCCCCCCCCTCCTCCTCCATCTCTGATGCGTGGAACTTGCATCGTACACAGGTAGTCCAGTGCCAACGCAAACCCTGATTTGATAGAAGCCCATCCTCCAGGGCAGATGGGGGCCGGAGGTGAGAGTGGTTGTGACCCTACCCAGATGGCGGCGTGTGTAGCAGCGTGCGAGTTGTTTTTGTGAGTTGTTTTGCGTGAGTGTAAACTGTGCGTGAGAATGTGTGAAAATGTGAGTGAGAATGAGCTGTGTGTGAGCCGTGTGAGGGTGGCCGTGACGAGAGGGACTTCTGCGTTCGTGTGTGTGTGTGATGGTGTGGTGATGTGCACTCTGTGTGTGTGATGGTGTGGTGATGTACACTCTGTGTGTGATGGTGTGGTGATGTGCACTATGTGTGTGTGTGATGGTGTAGTGATGTGCACTCTGTGTGTGTGATGGTGTGGTGATGTACACTCTGTGTGTGATTGTGTGGTGATGTGCACTCTGTGTGATGGTGTGGTGATATACACTCTGTGTGATGGTGTGGTGATGTACACTCTGTGTGTGTGATGGTGTGGTGATGTACACTCTGTGTGTGTGATGGTGTGGTGATGTACACTCTGTGTGTGTGATGGTGTGGTGATGTGCACTATGTGTGTGTGATGGTGTAGTGATGTGCACTCTGTATGTGTGATGGTGTGGTGATGTGTACTCTGTGTGTGTGATGGTGTGGTGATGTGCACTCTGTGTGTGTGTGATGGTGTGGTGATGTGCACTGTGTGTGTGATGGTGTGGTGATGTGCACTCTGTGTGTGTGATGGTGTGGTGATGTGCACTCTATGTGTGATGGTGTGGTGATGTGCACTCTGTGTGATGGTGTGGTGATGTGCACTCTGTGTGTGTGATGGTGTGGTGATGTGCACTCGTGTGTGTGTGATGGTGTGGTGATGTGCACTCGTGTGTGTGATGGTGTGGTGATGTATACTCTGTGTGTGTGTGATGGTGTGATGTGCACTCTGTGTGTGATGGTGTGGTGATGTGCACTCGTGTGTGTGTGTGATAGTGTGGTGATGTGCACTCGTGTGTGTGTGTGATGGTGTGGTGATGTGCACTCTGTGTGATGGTGTGGTGATGTGCACTCTGTATGTGTGTGATAGTGTGATGTGCACTCTGTGTGTGTGATAGTGTGGTGATGTGCACTCGTGTGTGTGTGATGGTGTGGTGATGTGCACTCTGTGTGTGATGGTGTGTTGATGTGCACTCTGTGTGATGGTGTGGTGATGTGCACTCTGTGTGATGGTGTGGTGATGTGCACTCTGTGTGTGTGATGGTGTGGTGATATGCACTCTGTGTGTGATGGTGTGGTGATGTGCACTCTGTTTGTGTGATGGTGTGGTGATGTGCACTCTGTGTGTGTGATAGTGTGGTGATGTGCACTCTGTGTGTGTGATGGTGTGGTGATGTGCACTGTGTGTGTGATGGTGTGGTGATGTGCACTCTGTGTGTGTGATGGTGTGGTGATGTGCACTGTGTGTGTGATGGTGTGGTGATGTGCCCTCTGTGTGTGTGTGATGGTGTGGTGATGTGCACTGTGTGTGATGGTGTGGTGATGTGCACTGTGTGTGTGTGGTGGTGTGGTGATGTGCACACTGTGTGTGTGATGGTGTGGTGATGTTGTGGTACCACCACGGCGGAGCAGCTCCGTCGGGGGCCGTATTCACCACCGTGACACCGCCACCGGGGAGTGACGGCGCCGACGCGGCGCGCCCCCCGCCCCCCCACATGAATACACACACACACCCCACGTAGGGCCGGGAGGAAAGGTCACCTGGCCGACAGGTTTTTATCCAGAAGCCCCTGATGGGATCAAGCTTCCTGGTTTCCTGCGGCCGGGAAATTGGGCGATCTCCCCCCATAGCTGACGTACATCGTGGCGCCGTGACTTGATATTAAAATTAGGTGGTCACGGCGGAGGCCGTGGAGCCCCCGCGGATGAAATCACACACACGCACACGGCACGGGGCGTGAGAACAGTGGTGTGCCTTTGTTAGGGTTAGGGATCTAGATAACAAAGAGACAAGAATAGCCAGGCATCTGAATGGACAGGGCAGCACGGAGTGTGGGAACCACGGTACGCCTTTGTCATAAGTAATATTACAGATCCGAATGTGAACGGGATGAGAATAACTCGGCCTACGATTGGGCAGGGCGGCACGGGTACGGAAGCATTCTGAATACCTTTTGTCGTAGGTGGAATTATAGACCCGAATATGAAAAGGCACAGGCGAGGATGTGTAGGGTCCGTGCAATATCTTTGGTGATAGGTAGGATAAAAAGGAGGTGAGGGGGACAGTAGGGAGGTCTTCTTCTTCAAAATCATCGCGGTCCACGGAGCAGGAGGGTCAGCCGTTTGAGACGTCCGTGCGACGAGCCCAGCGCAGCTAGACTCAACCCTCTACGGAGACGACTCACAGCATCGCCTTTCTACAGCGTTCAGCGCAGCAGAGTGGAAGTAATCGTAAGTAGAGGAGAGGTAAGTTTGGGCTGTTGAATCGAGGGTAGAAAGCGGAGCTATAGGCAGGATAAGCTGAATCTGGGATCCTCGAGGGATTGGCTAGGAGGGCCTGCTGACTCGCACAGACACACGTAGTTAGCGGGATACTCGTGGGGAATAAAACCGCTAATAGAGGATAAAACTGTGTCGTGGTCGCTGTGAGTACGAGGAGGGAGACGGAGTGTTTGGTGTTCGCGTACCGGTACGAGTGTGTACAGTACTGTTTTGCGCTCGTGCGGATACGCGGCTGTTTGAGGCGAATATGAGGGTAAAGAGTGCTTGGTGGTCGCGCGCACGCACGGTTGTTTACATCGAGGCGGAGCGCTTAGCGTGCGCGTGCCTACGCGGCTGTTTACGGGTGTGCTGTTCAGCGTGAGCGTGCCTAAGCGACTGTTTTCGGTGGTGTTTAGCGCTCGTGTGCCGGTGCGACGGTGTTGTGGTCGCGTGCCTGCGCGATTGCCGATAGCGAGGTAGCGAGCTAAGTACCTGGCGTGCGCGTATTCGCGCGGTTATTTAAACGGCCTTTTAAATCGGGGCGGCGTGACCCCCTCTAATCAGCAGCGCGCACGGCAAACGCCCTGCCCTCCCACCCCTCGACCCCAACCCCCCTCGCGTGCGATTGGTGTACGGGGCTGGGCAGGGGGTAGATGCGGAGTACGTGGAGCGTGGGTGGGAGGGAAACACGCGTCGGCTCGCCGCGCCTGTTTGTTTACGCGCGGACGGGGTTTTTACTTGCGAGCGCGCTCCCCGCGACACGCCGCCACTGAACAGCGTAGCGCGCCGCAAGCGTAAAGCGTACCACCCCGCTAATTGAGCCATGCCTACGCGGTCGGCAGCAAAGTCAGGGGCCCCGGGGGGTGAGGAGGTGGAGGTCGCTAACCCGGACCCCACAGAACAACCGGGGGGTAGTGGTATGAATTTAACAGGGGAGTCGGGGGCCAATGGCCCCGACAATTCGGTGATGGCGGGGGACGGTAGCCCCCACAATGTGCACTCTGTGTGTGATAGTGTGGTGATGTCCACTCGTGTGTGTGATAGTGGTGATGTGCACTCTGTGTGTGTGATGGTGTGGTGATGTGCACTGTGTGTGTGTGATAGTGTGGTGATGTGCACTCTGTGATAGTGTGGTGATGTGCACTGTGTGTGTGATAGTGTGGTGGTGTGCATGCGTGTGTGCGTGATGGTGTGATGGTGTACACTCGTGTTTTTTTATTTTTCAGTTTATTTATTTTAGTATAGCCCTGTGAGCCATTCGGCTCTTGAATCGGGTGCAACCACAACAAACAAAAACACAAATAAGAAAAACATCTTAAAGTGACTATGTGACTGTGCAAACAGAAAATCCATGAAAAAAACAGCAAAATATTCCTGAAAAAAGCACGGTACACCAATGCTGTGTGATGGTGTGGTGATGTGCGCTCTGTGTGTGTGTGATGGTGTGGTGATGTGCACTCTGTGTGTGATGGTGTGGTGATGTGCACTCTGTGTGTATGATGGTGTGGTGATGTGCACTGTGTATGTGTGATGGTGTGGTGATGTGCACTATGTGTATGTGTGATGGTGTGGTGGTGTGCGCTCGTGTGTGTACCTGGCGCAACCTGAGTGAGGCCTGGTTGGTCGCGCACGTGGCGCAGCCTGAGTGAGGCCTAACTAGATCGTGCGCATGGCGCAGCCTGAGTGAGGCCTAGCTAGATCGTGCGCATGGCGCAGCCTGAGTGAGGCCTAGCTAATAGTGCACCTGGAGCAGCGTGAGTGAGGCATAGTTAATCACGCACGACGGTCTGAGTGAGGCCTAGTTAATAGTGCACCTGGCGCAGCCTGAGTGAGGCCTAGTAAATCGTGCACCTGGCACAGCCTGAGAGGCCTGGTTGATTGCGCCCATGGCGCAGCCTGAGTGAGGCCTAGTTAATAGTGCGACGGACCACAAGCTGTGTTCCTGCCAAGGCAACATTGCCATGGACCCCAAGCTGTGTTCCTGCCAAGGTAACATTGCCACGGACCCCAGGCTGTGTTCCTGCCAGGGCAACATTGCCACGGATCCCAGGCTGTGTTCCTGCCAGGGCAACATTGCCACGGACCCCAGGCTGTGCTCCTGCCAGGGCAGCATTGCCACGGACCCCAAGCTGTGTAAATGCAAGGCAACATTGCTACAGACCCCAAGCTGTGTTCCTGCCAAGGCAACAT